>NC_090924.1:1119575331-1120924797 GCF_040938575.1 Ambystoma mexicanum
TGCGCGTGAAGTTCCACACGTGAAATCAGCAGGGTACGTGTATTCCAGGGGTGCGCGGGAAGTCCCACACGCGATTCCATCAGGGAACGTGTATTACAGGGGTGCGCGGGAATTTCCACACGCGACTGGGCCCGTGCGAGCAGGGTACGCGTATCTCAGGGGTGCGCGTGAAGTTCCACACGCGATATCAGCAGGGTACAGGGTGCAGGGGAAGTTACACACGCGATTTCCGCAGGGTACGTGTATATCAGGGGTGCGTGTGAAGTTCCACACGCGATCGATATCAGCAGGGCACGTGTATTTCAGGGTGCAGGGGAAGTTACACACGCGATTTCTGCAGGGTACGTGTATTGCAGGGGTGCGCGGGAATTTCCACACGCGATTGGGCCCGTGCAAACGGGGGACGCGTATCTCAGGGGTGCGCGGGAAGTTCCACACGCGATTCCATCAGGGTACGTGTATTTCAGGGTGCGGGGGAAGTTCCACACGCGAAATCAGCAGGGTACGTGTATTCCAGGGGTGCGCGGGAAGTCCCACACGCGATTCCATCAGGGTACGTGTATTACAGGGGTGCGCGGGAATTTCCACACGTGACTGGGCCCGTGCAAGCAGGGTACGCGTATCTCAGGGGTGCACGGGAAGTTCCACACGCGATTTCAGCAGGGTACGTATATTCCAGGGGTGCGCGGGAAGTTCCACACGCGATTCCATCAGGGTACATGTATTACAGGGGTGCGCGGGGAGCACCACACGTGAATTGCACGTGTGGGTCCTCCCAGGTGTTCCCTCTACACCCTCCACGGCCCCTGCAGGTGGCTCACACCACAGGGGCCTAACCTGCACATGTCCTGCAGGCACACCATCCGCCATGGCCATGACCCCCAGCCAACCCACATGTCAACTTGCACTACTGCCCACCAGCGCATGTCCCCCTGCACCCCCAGTCACCAGGGGCACCCTCCACCAGGCCCCACCCATGTCTACCACCACCCCCACCCCCCAGCAGTGCAGGGGCACCCACCACCAGGCCCCCACCCATGTCTCCCACCACCCCACCCCCCAGCCACCAGGGGCAGCCTCCACCAGACCCCCACCCATGTCTCCCACCACCCCCACCCCCACCCCCAGCACTGTGGGGCACCTGCCAGCAGGCCCCCACCCATGTCCAACTCATGTTCCCCACCACCCCCACCCCCAGCACCGTGGGGCACCTGCCAGCAGGCCCCCACCCATGTCCAACTCATGTTCCCCACCACCCCCACCCCCCAGCCACCAGGGGCAGCCTCCACCAGGCCCCCACCCATGTCTCCCACCACCCCCACCCCCCCGTCACCAGGGGCAGCCTCCACCAGGCCCCCACCCATGTCTCCCACCACCCCCACCCCCCAGCAGTGCAGGGGCAGCCTCCACCAGGCCCCCACCCATGTCTCACACCACCCCCACCTGCCAGCAGTGCAGGGGCAGCCTCCACCAGTCCACCACTCATATCTCCCACCACCCCCACCACCCAGCCACCAGGGGCAGCCTCCACCAGACCCCCACCCATGTCTCCCACCACCCCCACCCCCCAGCACTGTGGGTCACCTGCCAGCAGGCCCCCACCCATGTCCAACCATGTTCCCCACCATCCCCACCCCCCAGCACTGTGGGGCACCTGCCAGCAGGCCCCACCCATGTCTCCCACCACCCCCACCCCCCAGTCACCAGGGGCAGCCTCCACCAGGCCCCCACCCATGTCTCCCACCACCCCCACCCCCCAGCAGTGCAGGGGCAGCCTCCACCAGGCCCCCACCCATGTCTCCCAACACCCCCAATCCCCAGCAGTGCAGGGGCAGCCTCCACCAGGCCCCCACCCATGTCTCACACCACCCCCACCCCCCAGCCACCAGGGGCATCCTCCACCAGGCCCCCACTCATTTCCCCTATCACCCCCACCCCCCAGCAGTGCAGGGGCAGCCTCCACCAGGCCCCCACTCATGTCTCCCATCACCCCCACCCCCCAGCAGTGCAGGGGCAGCCTCCACCAGGCCCCCACCCATGTCTCCCACCACCCCCACCCCCCCAGTCACCAGGGGCAGCCTCCACCAGGCCCCCACCCATGTCTCCCACCACCCCACCCCCCAGCAGTGCAGGGGCACCCACCACCAGGCCCCCACCCATGTCTCCCACCACCCCCACCCCCCAGCAGTGCAGGGGCAGCCTCCACCAGGCCCCCACCCATGTCTCCCACCACCCCCACCCCCCAGCCACCAGGGGCAGCCTCCACCAGGCCCCTACTCATGTCTCCCTGCACCCCCACCCCCCAGCGGTGCAGGGGCAGCCTCCACCAGGCCCCCACTCATGTCCAACTCATGTCTCCCATCACCCCCACCCCCAGCAGTGCAGGGGCAGCCTCCACCAGGCCCCCACTCATGTCCAACTCGTGTCTCCCATCACCCCCACCCCCAGCAGTGCAGGGGCAGCCTCCACCAGGCCCCCACCCATTTCTCCCTGCACCCCCACCCCCCAGCAGTGCAGGGGCAGCCTCCACCAGGCCCCCACTCATGTCTCCCACCACCCCAATACCCAGCCACCAGGGGCAGCCTCCACCAGGTCTCCACTCATGTCTCCCATCACCCCCACCCCCCAGCAGTGCAGGGGCAGCCTCCACCAGGCCCCCACTCATGTCTCCCTGCACCCCCACCCCCCAGCAGTGCAGGGGCAGCCTCCACCAGGCCCCCACTCATGTCCAACTCATGTCTCCCATCACCCCCACCCCCAGCAGTGCAGGGGCAGCCTCCACCAGGCCCCCACTCATGTCTCCCACCACCCCAATACCCAGCCACCAGGGGCAGCCTCCACCAGGTCTCCACTCATGTCTCCCATCACCCCCACCCCCAGCAGTGCAGGGGCAGCCTCCACCAGGCCCCCACTCATGTCTCCCACCACCCCCACCCCCCAGCAGTGCAGGGGCGGCCTCCACCAGGCCCCTACTCATGTCTCCCATCACCCCCACCCCCCAGCCACCAGGGGCAGCCTCCACCAGGCCCCCAACCATGTCTCCCTCCACCCCCACCCCCCAGCCACCAGGGGCAGCCTCCACCAGGCCCCCACTCATGTCTCCCTGCACCCCCACCCCCCAGCAGTGCAGGGGCAGCCTCCACCAGGCCCCCACTCATGTCCAACTCATGTCTCCCATCACCCCCACCACCAGCAGTGCAGGGGCAGCCTCCACCAGGCCCCCACTCATGTCCAACTCATGTCTCCCATCACCCCCACCCCCAGCAGTGCAGGGGCAGCCTCCACCAGGCCCCCACTCATGTCTCCCTGCACCCCCACCCCCCAGCAGTGCAGGGGCAGCCTCCACCAGGCCCCCACTCATGTCTCCCACCACCCCAATACCCAGCCACCAGGGGCAGCCACCACCAGGTCTCCACTCATGTCTCCCATCACCCCCACCCCCCAGCAGTGCAGGGGCAGCCTCCACCAGGCCCCCACTCATGTCTCCCACCACCCCCACCCCCCAGCAGTGCAGGGGCAGCCTCCACCAGGCCCCCACTCATGTCTCCCATCACCCCCACCCCCCAGCCACCAGGGGCAGCCTCCACCAGGCCCCCACTCATGTCTCCCTGCACCCCCACCCCCCAGCAGTGCAGGGGCAGCCTCCACCAGGCCCCCACTCATGTCCAACTCATGTCTCCCATCACCCCCAACCCCCAGCACTGTGGGTCACCTGCCAGCAGGCCCCCACCCATGTCCAACCATGTTCCCCACCACCCCCTCCCCCCAGCACTGTGGGGCACCTGCCAGCAGGCCCCACCCATGTCTCCCACCACCCCCACCCCCCAGCCACCAGGGGCAGCCTCCACCAGGCCCCCTCCCATGTCTCCCACCACCCCCACCCCCCAGCAGTGCAGGGGCAGCCTCCACCAGGCCCCCACCCATGTCTCCCACCACCCCCAATCCCCAGCAGTGCAGGGGCAGCCTCCACCAGGCCCCCACCCATGTCTCACACCACCCCCACCCCCCAGCCACCAGGGGCATCCTCCACCAGCCCCCACTCATTTCCCCTATCACCCCCACCCCCAGCAGTGCAGGGGCAGCCTCCACCAGGCCCCCACTCATGTCTCCCACCACCCCGACCCCCCAGCAGTGCAGGGGCAGCCTCCACCAGGCCCCCACCCATGTCTCCCACCACCCCCACCCCCCAGCATTGCAGGGGCAGCCTCCACCAGGCCCCCACTCATGTCTCCCATCACCCCCACACCCCAGCTGTGCAGGGCAGCCTCCACCAGGCCCCCACCCATGTCTCCCCCCACCCCCCCAGTCACCAGGGGCAGCCTCCACCAGGCCCCCACCCATGTCTCCCATCACCCCCACCCCCCAGCAGTGCAGGGGCACCCACCACCAGGCCCCCACCCATGTCTCCCACCACCCCCACCCCCCAGCAGTGCAGGGTCAGCCTCCACCAGGCCCCCACCCATGTCTCCCACCACCCCCACCCCCCAGCCACCAGGGGCAGCCTCCACCAGGCCCCCACTCATGTCTCCCTGCAACCCCACCCCCCAGCAGTGCAGGGGCAGCCTCCACCAGGCCCCCACACATGTCCAACTCATGTCTCCCATCACCCCCACCCCCAGCAGTGCAGGGGCAGCCTCCACCAGGCCCCCACACATGTCCAACTCATGTCTCACATCACCCCCACCCCCAGCAGTGCAGGGGCAGCCTCCACCAGGCCCCCACTCATGTCTCCCTGCACCCCCACCCCCCAGCAGTGCAGGGGCAGCCTCCACCAGGCCCCCACTCATGTCTCCCACCACCCCAATACCCAGCCACCAGGGGCAGCCTCCACCAGGTCCCCACTCATGTCTCCCATCACCCCCACCCCCCAGCAGTGCAGGGGCAGCCTCCACCAGGCCCCCACTCATGTCTCCCATCACCCCCACCACCCAGCCACCAGGGGCAGCCTCCACCAGGCCCCCACTCATGTCTCCCTGCCCCCCCAGCAGTGCAGGGGCAGCCTCCACCAGGCCCCCACTCATGTCCAACTCATGTCTCCCATCACCCCCACCCCCAGCAGTGCAGGGGCAGCCTCCACCAGGCCCCCACTCATGTCCAACTCATGTCTCCCATCACCCCCACTCCCAGCAGTGCAGGGGCATCCTCCACCAAGCCCCCACTCATGTCTCCCTGCACCCCCACCCCCCAGCAGTGCAGGGGCAGCCTCCACCAGGCCCCTACTCATGTCTCCCACCACCCCAATACCCAGCCAACAGGGGCAGCCTCCACCAGGTCCTCACTCATGTCTCCCATCACCCCCACCCCCAGCAGTGCAGGGGCAGCCTCCACCAGGCCCCCACTCATGTCCAACTCATGTCTCCCATCACCCCCACCCCCAGCAGTGCAGGGGCAGCCTCCACCAGGCCCCCACTCATGTCTCCCTGCACCCCCACCCCCCAGCAGTGCAGGGGCAGCCTCCACCAGGCCCCTACTCATGTCTCCCACCACCCCAATACCCAGCCAACAGGGGCAGCCTCCACCAGGTCCTCACTCATGTCTCCCATCACCCCCACCCCCCAGCAGTGCAGGGGCAGCCTCCACCAGGCCCCCACCCCTGCCTCCCACCACCCCCACCCCCCAGCAGTGCAGGGGCAGCCTCCACCAGGCCCCCACCCATGTCTCACACCACCCCCACCCCCAGCACTGTGGGGCACCTGCCAGCAGCCCCCCACCCATGTCCAACTCATGTTCCCCACCACCCCCACCCCCCAGCAGTGCAGGGGCAGCCTCCACCAGGCCCCCACCCATGTCTCCCACCACCCCCACCCCCCAGCACTGTGGGGCACCTGCCAGCAGGCCCGCACCCATGTGCAACTCATGTTCCCCAGCCAACATGTCATCACAATCTCGATCCCTGGTCCCTATGGTCAGCCTCCAAATGCAAAACACCCACACGAGTATTGCATCCACCCACTCATAATTTGCAATTACATCACAGAACACCAATTGCAAGTTCCGAAACAAACACATTTCCCTCACATACACCCAATGGGTGTCAGTGAATCTCAAAACACATATCATGAAATGCATGAAACCAATGAGATACCACACATTGAAGTTCACCAAAAATAATATGTATTAAAGGAAACATCAATAGAATTAAAAATGAAGAAACAGAAACGTGAATGTACAAAAATGAAAAGAAGCAAGTCCGTCAAAAAAAGCAAAACCAAAAATAAAAATCCAAAGTAATGTCCAAAGTCAATGTCCACAAAACAAAATCGAATGGGAAATAAAAAAGAAAGCCATTGCTCCATGGTTAAAAATAGAAAAAAAAATACAATCCAACTGTCAACTATGTACATGGGAACAATCCAGGGTCCATTAGCCCAACAAAATAAAGGAAACCTATCGAACTACACTAACTAATAAAATAAACTATATACAAAAATGTGGCCAATGTCCGAAAGGTCCAAATAAAATAAAAACAAAAATGAAACCTAACACTACCTAGAAACTATGTACAAGGGCAGCGGGCTAGTTTCACAGCTCACTTGTGGATGTTCCGGGCCAGGGCATCATCGAACTCCTCCTCAATGTCCAGGAGGCGGTCCTCCTCCATGGCCCCGAGGGTCCGCAGGGCCGCCGACGTCTCCACCTCCAAACCCTTGCGCATTGCCTCGAGGCACTCGGCCCGCCTCAGGGCCCTCCGCATGGAGTTCTCCGCCCTGACCATTGTGAGCCGTGCCTCTTCCGCCCGCTGCCGCTCCGCATCTATGGCGTGGCCCAACCGCTGCCACACGGAAGACACTCTCTGTCCTGGGTCCTCCTGCCCTCCGGCCGATGCCTGCCCCTCCGATGTCGAAGGCCCCGAGCCTTCATGGCTCCCACCACGTTGCTGCTGCTGCTGTGCCTCTGCCCGTGCACTGCCTCCTGCTGCCTGCACATCCTCCGCCGGCTGGGGTGCAGTTGTTGATGTGGCCACCCCTGCTGTACGTCCGACTCCCGAATGTGGCAGGGATGCCTCCTCCACCAGCCTGGCCGCACCGTCAGAGGCAGCTCCACAGGGCACCCAGGTGACTGATGGGTGGGAAGATGGCACAGAGGATGACTGGCGCGTACGGGGTCCAGTTGAGGAGGGGGTCGGAGCAAGCCCCATCAGACGGAGGAATCCGGCCTGGGTGACCTGTCCCAGCAGGCTGACGTGGTCAACGAGCCATTCAAGATGACTTGCAGTCTCTTCATGAAAAGACTGCAGGTCACCTCGCATGGCCCATTGACGCAACGCCACACCAGCCAGGACAGGCTCAACCCGGACCTGGATAGCCACATCCGCAGGCAGAGGAAGGCCAGTTGACGTGAGCTCATCCGCTGCCTGAAAACGGGTCTGGACGTAGGCATCCCTGCTGGTGCAAGATGATGCAGGGACAGGATCGGGGACAGGATTGCACACAGGCACCTCCGCGGCGGCCTGTGCTGCCTCCTGTCCCTGGTCCTGCACTGCACCACTAGCACCAGTGGGATCCCCACCTCCAGACCCCGTCTCTGGTGCTTGCACGGCCTCCTCCTCCACCAAACCCCCCACCAACCTGGATGACTCCGTGCCATCTTCCCCTGTTGCGCCCTGTGGGGTCCCAGCTGCCCCTTCTGCTGCCGAGGAGTCCAACTTCAACCTCCGCCTCTTGGACCTCCCGCTGGCAGCTGCGGCCTGGGACGCGGCACCGGACTCCTCACTCCCCGACGAGATGACAACCTGGGAGGGGAGCCGGGCCTTGCGTCTCCGGCTGGCGGTCGGATCCCCACCGCTGTGCTCCACAGCACCTTCTCCGCCCTCTTCATCAGTTGACGCTGCAGACACGGAGAAACAAAACACAGGCATCAGGGCACTGTGCAATGGACACATACACACATGACAGTTGTACATGAGTGGCATTGGCAAACCTCAGACATGTCATCACAATCCCCAACACACATGTCATTACAACTCGCACACATGAGCCATACCACAGCCATATCGCAACTGCCACCTCCATCCATACACATACAACAGCATGAGCAGCCAAAGGTGAGCCAGACATCACATGCAACACAGGAAGTGCACCACACATGTACACACACCACCACACTTGCATGCATGTGTACACCTCTGCCAAGTGTCGCACTGTTCAGACGGGCATCCATGTCACATCTGCCAATCAGGCTTCCACATACCGCTGTCACATGCATCCATGTTGCATCACTGTTGCACCCTTGTCAAATACACACACATGCACATGTACACAGTGCTGATACATGCAGCCGAAAACAACATACATGCGTGACATCACGGACATGTCTACTTACATACACATTCATCCAAACATGTGTGCCCACACAACTACATTTGGCATGCAAGCCTACACACACAAGCACCATCCATGTCTCACACATTACAGCCCTCGCATGTGTCAGCCCCACGGCCCTGTACACCCCCACCCATACTCGACCCCATACAAACAGATGTGCAACCTGCACACTACTGAATAATCACCACACGCACTGCTCACAATCAGGATGCATGTACACTCACCGCTTCTCTAGGACCTGGACATGGAACGCTGGGGATATGCGTTCCAGGACCCTCATCTGTTCTTCCGACAAGTGGCCCCGGCGCCCCTTGGCATCCGCTGCCTTCAAGAGGCGCCGGGCCTTGTTCAGGGTCCTGGACCTGAAGTCCTCCCAGCGCTTCTTGACATGTTGTAAGTCGCGAACTGCCACCCCCTCCGCATTGATGGCAGTCACGATGTCAGTCCAGATCCGAGTCCGTCCTTCCTTGTCGGCGCAGGAACTTCCGAAGAGGGCATCATACTGCTCCAGGACTTGCTCCATCAGGACACCAACTTCGGTAGCACTGAAGCTGGTGCCCCTCTGCCTCTCTGGCCGGGGGTTGTCAGTGGTCACAGATGGTGTTTGCCCCGACATGACAACCCCAGAGGCAGGAGTGGGTGGGCAACTGGGTCCTGGGGCTGGGCTGTGGAGCGATGGAATCCCAGTCGGGAGTCTTCGGTTCCAGCAGGGGTGGTCACAGCAACAGCACCCCTGGCTGATGTGCAGGCAGCAAATGGCAGGGCACGTGGGCAGCAGGCAGTCAGGCAGCAGCAGATGGCAGGTGGGAGCGTGCTCGGGGCTCTGGGGGGCAGTAGTTCAGCCTTCTGGGCAGGAGCGTGGTCTTCCGTGTGCTTACGCGTGGACAGCTTGATACAGAGTGATTTGGCACGTGAAACGCATTTTCATTGGACAGAAGGCCCCTCAAGCGCAAGCGCCCCTGTGACGTGACGCGTACAGACGTGCATGGGCATTTCAGCGCGTGTGAAAAACTGCACGTCCGCATGTAATACGAGGAAAGGGCCCATGCGCGTAAGTGATGTGACGCGCGCGTGCGTTTCCCTCCACACGGGTTAAAGGTGAGCGGGCCCAGCAGTTCGCTGTACATGCCTTTCGTGGAGACCGACGTGTGTTGCTGCTTCCTGTTGTTTCGCACGCCATCACAACTTCACAGCTATCAAGGACGTATCTCTTTTTTTGGCGGGGGTATTGGCTATGCATGTTTTTCTGCATCGCGCTAGTCAGACGGTGAGTCGCACACGCTCTTTTTCCCACTGCGGGTGCCCCTGTGTATTGTACCCATTTTCGATGTCATAGTAGCCTGCGTGTCCCACGCATACGCGTTATTCGTGTTACTGGGTGCCACCGCGTACTGCGGGAGGTTGAATCCACGCCCGTAGGCTGCAGGGTTGCGTGCACGGTTTTACTGCAGTTTTGGGGTGCCTGAGCATTGCGTGACCCGTCACCACATCACCGGGGTCACATATAGCCTTGCCGGTGCAGGGGGCCGTTAACATCTTGCTTCCCACCCCCTTCACCCCAATTGCCCAGGTCAATTGTGGTGTACACCTCCCATTGGTACCACTCCATCTGTGCCAGCACTACTACATCTGTGCCATGGTTGGGAGGCCACCAAAGGTGAGGGGCGCCTCAGCTGGGCGTACTCCTCGTGGCGGGCGTGGTCGGGGACGTGGCCATGGTGACCAGGGAGTAGGGGGACTCCAGGGTGTCCAGAGCAGCCACAGAGGGGGAAGAGGTAGGGGTGCGCAACTTGAGCACAATGTTGTGCCATGTGTCGGTGCAGCCATGCCACCACCCCCTGTGGTTCCGGGGGATGCAGCTCCTGCATCTGGCACTGGCACCCATATGACCCGGCAGTCCGTTCCATCGACTGCCACGGGCCCAAGGGTAGTGGTAGCTGCAGGTGCAGCTGTGGACACCGCCACCCAGGCTCAGGGTCTGCCAGCGCAGGCTGCTTTGGCACTTCAAGAGCCCTTGGTAGATCTCCAACAGGCCAGGGGGGAAAACATAGGGGCAGGCCGGGCTGCTCAGACCAAGACACGTGTCCCTGGGGCAGTCATGTCATCTGCTGCCCCGAACAGCCGGGTGTTGGCAAGTGCAGGGGCAGATGCACCCAACAGCACCCCGGTTGTGAGTCTGCCAACCAGGACCATTGCGGCCAACGACCCTGCCACAGCTGATGTTGCTGCGCAGGGTCCATTAGTGGGCACCCAGCTGCCACTGACACAAGTCAGGCCTTTGGTCATCCCTCCACCTGCCACTCCCTTGGCTCAATCCACCGAACCCACTGGCCATACTGGTCAGGGCGGCATTAGCCAGCCAGGGCCTGCGCCACAGTCCAAGAGGAGGAAGGTTGCACCTGCAGCACAGGCTGGGACCCCACACACAGCCACGACCTCCTGCACGTCGAGGAAGAAGCCTTTCTGTAAGCAGGAACTGGACTTCCTCGTGGACTACGTGCGGGGCCACAGCCGTGACATGCTAGTGGGTGCCAGTAGTCAGACCACGGCTGCCCAACGTGACACCCACTGGAAGCATGTTGCGGAACATGTCAGTTCATTCGGCCATGAGGTGCGCACGGCGCAGGAGTGCAAAAAGCGTTGGAATGACATCAAGCGCAGCACTAAGGCCAAGCGTGCCTCAAATTACAACTTGACTCTGGTGACTGGCGGTGGGCCTGCACCAGAGGAGGAAGAACTCACTCCGCATGAGGCTCTCGTTGCGGAGTTCATACCACCTGAATTGGTCGAAGGAGTGGGAGAGAAGCAGGACTTTGATGCCCAGTCCAGTGAGTGTTGATGCGTGTTTGTTGAGGACGTGTGTGTTTCACTTGTGGGATATGTTGTGCATGATTGCTGCTACATGTGACGTGTACATGGTTCTGATGTGTAAGTAATGCAATGCTACCGTCATGCATGTCTCCTCTGCTGCCTGCATGCGGGACTCCATGTAGGCATGCTCCTTTGCCCCTCCTCCGCCACTCTGCACCCCAGTTCCATCTTTGCACTGGTCTGCTTCAATCTTGCCAATGTGTACTTTCTTGTTCATGTGTCCTGTGTAGATGCTAACTTCCAGCGTAGAATCTGCCAGACATATGCCGTGTGGTACAGCCTTAGTACTCGATGCAGGGTATCTCACTTGTACTGTGCATGGGTCAGATGTCCCGCAGGGACATGAGTGCCCATTCATGCTCCATGTGCATTGCACGCATGCCCCTATGTGTCCTTGACTGGATGATCACTGTAATATAAGTCCTTGGTTACATACATTGCCTGCCATCTCATCAGCCTTCCCATGTCAACTGTGGCTCAGTCCTGCGTTGCACACATGTTTAGGCTCTGACAATCTGTGTGGCTCACAGGCCTCAGCCTGTTCAATGGCCAATGACTCTGTCCAACTCTTGTTGTGTCTTCTTCACACGTGGGCGGCCTCCGGAGTTTCCATCATGTGTCCTGCCCACTGTCCCAGCATCATTTGCAGTGTTGTAATTTGAATCACATTAAGCTGTTGATGCCAGTCAACACTGCCTGTCAATACACAGGTGTATGGTCAGCCTTTTGATACCATGCTAGGCATCCCTGCTTTGGTACTGGGGTGGAGGGGTGCTTGGCTTCTAGACATGGTACACATTTAATGCACAATGCACGTGATGTCTGAATTTGACATTGCACTGCCTTCACATTTCCTGGCACACACCATGTAGTGCTTGTACATGTAGGTAGTGAGTGGCGTACATATTTTCTGCACTGCATAGACCCACTTCCATGGAAACTGCCACCTTTCAACAGGTCTGATCACAGAAGCTATTCAAAGTATACCCAGCATGCATGCCAGGTCATATGTTGTGTGTCACATGTCTGCTGGATGCCTTTGCTGTCAGTGTGTGTGTGTGTCGTGTGCTTCTGACATGTCTATTGACCTTTTTCTCTCTATTTTTCAGGTGATGACGCAATGGAGGCAGAGGATGGTGTTGTCATGCCAGACACAGGGTTGGTAACGCCACATCAACCCAGCACCAGTGGGGGTCGTGGGGTGGTAGGCCACGAAAACCCCCAAGTGCTGCAGTCCATCTTGTCTCTGGCTGCCTATGAGTCCAGCCTTGATGACGACTCTGACGTCCATGTTGAGTTGGATGAGCATCAAGTCCATGTGTCAGGGGTGAGTGATTCTGATGTGGACACTCCTCTGTCTGCGACACCTGCACTGAGGGATCAGACAGTCTTGGTTGCTCCGCCCATGGTGGATCGGGACGCAGGGTCACCCTCCACACCAGTCACTGATGTGCCTGGGACATCACGTCGACGGGGGCATGTAGTCGTGCAGCCGCAGGCGGTGCCAACACAGCGAGGACCCCCGGTCCTTGGGTCCCGCAGGGGTCAAGCCCGGCAACGCGGTCACCGCGCGCAACCGCTGTATACTGAGTGGGAGCAAGACATGACTGCCAATTCCGAACGGCAGGGGGCAGCAATGGAGAACATCGCTGAGAGCATGGAGCGTGTTGCCCGATCTGTGCTCCCCACTGCTAGGCAGGTGCTTCTCCAGCAGCAGGCGGCACGGTCCACGGCCCGCTCGCTCAGGCTGGGCATGGCGGCCTCAGACAGGGCACGCCAGGCTGAAATGTCGTCTCTGTGTCAAGCAATTGCTGCTCACGCAGAGGCGCACATGGATGCCCTGAGGGAGGAGTATGCTTCCCTCAGATCCACTCTGGGTGTCCTTCTGATGTCCCAGAGGCAGCAGGCAGAGGAGAGGTTTGCACAGCTTGAGCGTACCATCTCGGCTGAGCTACAGGCTTGCCGGGAGGTGCAGCGGTTGTCCAGCCAGGCCTTGCAGGAGGAACTCCGTGTTACACGTGCTACCTTGCAAGAGGAAGCACGTGTATCACGGGAGGTTCTGCATGCAGACCTACGTCACATCGCCACACAGAACCAGGCTCACCCATCCGGCAGACTTGCTGCCGACGAGGGGCAAGCTGCGGCTAGGCGTGGCCAGGCTACTGTGCCACGTCCTCCTTTCCAGGATGAGCCAGACTCGGACGACCATCTATCTCCCACATAGGTCGTGCAGTGCTTGCGTTGAGCCCATGGAGGATTTTTTTTTGGTTCAGCATCATCGCATGTGGATGTTGAGCAGCACCCTGTACCTCCCCCCTCCTGGGTGCCTCCCCTCCCCCTGGGTCGTATGTGGCCATTTTTGATTTTTCTTTTAGTTTAGTTAGTTAAGTTTCTGTTTGATAGTTAGTTTAAATAGGTAATGTAGTTTTTCCATAGTTAGTGTAATTAGTTAATAGTTGATTTAGTTTAAAATTGCTAGTCTATTGTGCTTTCATGTGACGGTGCGGTGCTTTGTGGCTTTTGAAGGCATCCACTGTCTGTTCCAGCTGGGCCCTTCATGGTTGTCTTGTGTATGTGTTTGCTGCTTGGGTTCCTTGACTCACAAATGCCACTCCTGCCTCCCTTATCCATGGGCTCGCAAGGATGGTTCGGTGTTACAGCATTTTACACAAGGGCTTTGGACTGTCATATCTGTGGCATGTCTGGTGCTGTGTGACTTGTGTTGACATCCCTAGTGGGGATGATTTAGGTGTCATTGTCCACTGTTCAGCTTTTGCTAGATGGGGTGTGTCATGATTAATGTGGACATTGATTGCTATGCATTGTGTAGTATGTTTCATATCTTTCCTGTACATGTGCTTGTTGCAATTCATGCTGTAGATAGTGTTCCACACTTTGGAGGTGAAAGACGGACTGATGGTGTGATTTGTGATGTGACTCTCTGACATGGTCAAGTAATGAGATGCCTGATGAGACACACACAGATGACTTTGAAGCATTAATCATGTGTTTCATGCCCTTTCTGCAGGGGATGAGCCTCCAGAGCACCTTTGCCAGCAGACATGGCCCATTGGATGACAGAATTCTGGACCCGTTTGTTGGTGCCCACATGCACATGTATGCAGAAGCAGAGGCACAGTGATTGCAGACCCACATCCTAGAACTTCTGACATGTTCCAAGGATCTCCAGGCAAGGTGAGCATCACAGGGGGGCCACGACACAGCAAAGCTTGCACCAGGCGAGTTGCACATGCAGGCTTAGTCACAGCACTGAGGGTGAGCTTAGACAAATATTGGTGTTGAAGCACACAATGCAGCTCAGATGTGTTTGTGGACTGATGGCTGTTGATAGTGGGGTTGTCTGGGACACATGCAGGGGCAGTGGCACATACCCTCCGGTTCACCAAGGTCCATTGAGCCACTTGTATCAACCATGTAGCCTTCCGAGACATGGAAAGGGGCAGCTCACAGGGACATACAGCAAGGGACATACTCGGGTGCAGTGCATGTCTTTTCCATGTACTTCATGATAAATGCACTGCCAACTTTGTTTCGGTCATGGTGGTACGCAACTTGCTCTGTAGTCATGGCTGGCTATATGGGTCTGTCTGCTTACCCAGGGAACATTGCATGTTGTGTGAATTGTGACACATTGGTGTTCCATTTGCCACGCACCCAGCAGCGGCTTCCTTACTGCATTGACTGTTTATGACCCGTCACAGGGGTGATGTTATATATGGGTACAAAGCATCAACCACAGATTGTCTGTTTGTAGAGTAGTCTGTTGCTATGGGGCATGTTTGGTGTTGTGTTTTTGTGCAATTGGCACGTACAGGTTGTTGACTGTGTCTCTCTTTGCAGCATTGCAGTGCTCCTGTAACCGGACCTGAGAGTGCGCAGGCAGGAGGCCAGCACTCAAAACCAGAGCTAAGTGTCTTGTTGTTTTTCTTACGAACTGCTCTGCATAGGCTTGCTGGGGAGTGTACTGATGCATGGATGTATGTGTGGTTCAATTTGGTATGTTTATTTCTCCCTAATCACCCATGATCCTATGCAATTTTTAATCCTGTACCCTTTACCCGGTGTTCCTGCTTCCCGTGCCTATCCAAGCAACGTTCCCTGACCCTCTTTCCCCACTGGGGTTGCGGATGCCTGTGTAAGCCCCGAACTTGCAGGCGCCAAAACCCTAGAGGGGGTGGTTGGTTCGTACCACTCCTGAGCCTGGACTACAGAAGGCCATGACAATGATGTCCAAGTTTGTTTGGATTGTGTATGTGTTCATGCAGGTTGTACATTTTCGTGCATTCCCTAGTTTTATGTGTCATTCCTCCTCCCCTCTCCTGCCGCTCATTCCAGTCATCCAGTGTGTCAACACCTGTCCCGACTGCATATCCCTGAACCTCATTCCCCACCAGGGTCTCAGGGGCCTGTGTGAGTTTGACCTTGCAGGCACCCGGGACATGGTGGGGGTGGTTGTTTCGTGACACTCCCGCGCCTGTACAGGAGACCTGTGACAGTACACATCCATTCATGGTGCATCATCCTATGTCATGTACCACACATGTCTCACATCCTGTCGTGACATTGTTTTGCTGTGCTACCTTGGTTGTTGCATCATTGTGGTAGTACTTGGCCTTTGTGAGGTACTGCTACGTCAAGTCATCTACTGGAGGGTGTTCGGGTTTGTTTTTATGCCTTCGATTTTGTGATTTTGGAAATGAGTGTGGATTCTGAGGGTTCAGGCATCTTTTTACACACAAGGTGGGAGATGGTGACGAAGGGTAAAGGTGATCCTGTGGCCAGGTGGAATTGAGGTTTGGAGGCTCCATGACCCAGGTGCAGTTGTTCAGTGGGTCATGGTCATTTGTGAGTGAGGCGGGGTTGTTGTTGATAGTTGCCTTGCCCTGCAGTGTGATGGGAACTCTGACATAGTAATGGTGGTATCCTATGTACATGTTGTGTTCTGCTGATCAATGCCTGTTCATGTGTTGTGTTTTCCTTTCAGGTGCGAGGGGATAGTTGTGGTTTGATATGCTGGGTTGTACACATGGTGGATGTTAACATGTGATGTGTAGGGAACACTGATGGTCACTTGAGTGCACATGCATATGTGGAGTGCATGTCCTTGCAGAACCACACACTTGCACTCTGATGCACTACATGTACCCCCACCCTTGCATATCCACGTGTACACTGTTTGCCTTCTGGTGCCCACTGTGTCCCAGCAGCACATGTTCTGTGACCGATCATGGATCCAGTACATGCCTAATTTGATGCTTGACGTGGTCTGTCACTTAGATGTGATGCTCAGGGTGTGCATCACACACAATGGCTGTTCACTGTGCTGTGCGCTGAGCAGTGTGATGCAGGAGTAGGACACTGCACACATGAGCTGCAGTGTTGATTTTGCAATGCATAATGTGCATGTAGACAGGCATTCATTGTGATGTTACGTCTACGACTGTTGTAATGCATTTGGAAATGACTTATTTTGGGTGGGAGGTTGGGTGTCTGTCATTTCATCTGATTCCGGGTCAGGCAGCAGTGTCCGATGCCACTGTGCATTTAGGACATGGCAATGTGTACCTTATCGTTACTGCGTTGGTGTATGGGTATTGCGTGCCATGTCATGTTGATGTTTGGGACGGTTTGAGTGACATGACAGTGATGGCCATGGCCTGGTTTGCAGGTGTGTGTGATGCACACCTTGCATGTCTGTGTCATCCGCTTCTCAGAGCAACTAGCTGGGGGTAGATTTCTCTCCGCAGCAGGGCCCTCCCCCTGGAACAGACTTCCGGCCTGACTTGAACTTGAGGGGAATCATCTCCAGTCCTGGAAGCACCTCAAGACCTTCCTCTTTGCTTCTGCTTACTGTCTGCCTCTCCCTTGCAGAATTCTCCACTGGAACTGCACAGGAGCTGCAACTGGGCCACTCTCACCGACCTCGGTCCCTGGCCCAGCCACTCTCCACTTGCACTGCCTCCCTGGCAACCCCTGCACTGCAGTGCTGTCTCTCTATCCCTACAGCCCTCCCTTCCCAGCACTTGTCTGCACTTACCTTTGTAGTTGCCACCAGGCGACCTATGTATTATTTTTTTGGGCTACTTCCCCTGTACTGGACTCCCCCCCACCCTTCCCCTTGCACTTTTCCCATTCCCCTACCCCTGCACTTGCTCCCAATGACACCTGGCCTAGTAGTACCGTTCTCTGTGTTCCCTTGTTCCCCCCTCCCTGCCTCATTGCGCCTTGGAATACTTGTGTATGGCCCATATCATGTCATATGTCATATGTGTGCCTTTTGGTCACACAGGATAGCTTGTGTTTAAGTAGCTAGGGATGCAGATGATGTGGCACTTCCATGGCAACTTTCTCAGGGTGGTAGGGTTCTGACAGTTAACTGTCTCTTTGTCATCATCGATTGTCACCTGGTATGTGCCAGGCCTATGTGCACTCCGCAGGGGTGGGAGTTTAGGTGAAAAATGTGGCCACAAGCTGGGTCCGGGCTTCCTCACCACGTGCCCTGTCCCCTCACATGGGCAGCGCCTGTGCCTGTGGTTGGGGATGTGGGGGCACCACCATGTCCACCGGGACGCCCTGCCGTGTTGCAACATTGTGCAGGACACATGCTGCCACAATGATCCTGCACACTACTGGTGGTGCATAGAGTAGTTGCCCACCAGAGCGGTCAAGGGAGCGGAAACGTGACTTGAGCACTCCGAATGTGCGCTCCACTATGCCCCTGGTTGCATATGGGCGGCGTTGTATCTTACCTGGGGTGGTGTGGTGGGGTTCCGGATTGGCGTCATCATGTGGTTGCTCAGAGGGTTGGCACTGTCCCCTGGGGAGGTGATAATAGTTGAGATTATTAGGGTTTGGATATTTGTCTGTGTGTGACTTGCATGCATGTGCAAGGGCATTTGTACTGACCTACGAGCCATGTGTCGCCATGCTGCCCAGCTTCCAGGGCCCGGCTCAGGGCGGACATTCTGTATATGAAACTGTCATGGGTGGAGCCAGGGTAGTGTGCATAGACAGAGGTGATGATTCCCTTTGCATCACATACCACCTGTACATTGATGGAATGCCAGTGCTTGCGGTTTCGGTAGATGTGCTCAATGGCCCTAGGTGGACGTAGGGCCACATGGGTGCAATCTATGGCACCGAGCACTTTGGGGAAGTGTGCCACCCTGAAAAAATCCAGGACAACGGCCTGCCTTTCTGCGGGTGTTCTGGGCATGTATATGTGCCTGCGGACTGAGGGGTGCGCTGTCATGATTGCCAGTACCTGGTGTAGGCAGCGTGACTGCGTGGCCTGTGAGACCCCCCCCACTATGGCAGTGGTCCGCTGAAATGACCCAGTGGCCAAAAAATGCAGGACATTGAGCAGCTTCTCCAAGGGGCTCAATGCTTGGGAGCAAAGGGTGGGGGATGTGAGGTCATCTTCCCACTCCCTGACCAGGTCTAGGATGATATGGGGTGGAAACCTGTACCTGCCATAGACCTGGTCGTCAGGCATCCCAAAAAGGCTTGTCCGTGGTGCAAAAATGCGTGCCCTGGCTATTCTCCTCCTCCTGCGGTGTCCCACGATCAGTGCAGCGACAAATGGGGCATTCATCGTAGCTGTATATACGCGTTTGTTGTTTGCGCGCATTTTTATGCTGTGCGCGGGGACGCTTCCGCCTGCCTTCGTGTGGCAGACGTGTTGACGCCTGTGCACGTCTTTTGCCGTGCACGGGTTTCCCGTATTCGGATACGGTCCGAGTGTCATCGCGTGTGATCGGAGGGGAGTGAGCGTACACGCAACTGGCCTGGGTACATGTGTTTCAGGGTGCGCGGGAAGTTCCACACGCGATTAGCCTGGGTACGTGTGTTCCGGGGTGCCGGGAACTTTCACACGCGATTGGTGGAAATCCACGTGTGTTCTGTCATCACGTGCAATGAGGGAAACACCTGCGCGCGTCACGTCACAGACGCGTTCACGCGCTAAGGGCCTTTGGTCCAATGAAATCGCATATGTGTGCTGCCGTGCATACGCGGTAAGGGCCTTTCCTCGTATTACATGCGGACGTGCAGTTTTCCCCACGCGCTTACGCGCATGGGCCCTTTCCTCGTATTACACGCGGACGTGCAGTTTTTCACGAGCGCTGAAATGCCCATGCACGTCTGTACGCATCACGTCACAGGGGCGCTTGCGCTTGAGGGGCCTTCTGTCCAATGAAAATGCGTATGCGTGCAGACGCGCTTACGCGCTAAGGGCCTTTCCTCGAATTACAGGCTGACGTGCAGATTTTTCACGTGCCAAATCACTCCGTATCAAGCTGGCCATGCGTTAGCACACGGAAGACCACGCTCCTGCCCAGAAGGCCGAACTACTGCCCCCCAGAGCCCCGAGCACGCTCCCACCTGCCATCTGCTGCTGCCCATGTGCCCTGCCATTTGCTGCCTGCACATCAGCCAGGGGTGCTGTTGCTGTGACCACCCCTGCTGGAACCGAAGACTCCCGACTGGGATTCCATCGCTCCACAGCCCAGCCCAGGACCCAGTTGCCCACCCACTCATGCCTCTGGGGTTGTCATGTCGGGGCAAACACCATCTGTGACCACTGACAACCCCCGGCCAGAGAGGCAGAGGGGCACCAGCTTCAGTGCCACCGAAGTTGGTGTCCTGGTGGAGCAAGTCCTGGGGCAGTATGATGCCCTCTTCGGAGGTTCCCGCGCCGACAAGGAAGGACGGACTCGGATCTGGACTGACATCGTGACTGCCATCAATGCGGAGGGGGTGGCAGTCCGCGACTTACAACATGTCAGGAAGCGCTGGGAAGCTTCAGGTCCAGGACCCTGAACAAGGCCCGGCGCCTCTTGAAGGCAGCGGATGCCAAGGGGCGCCGGGGCCACTTGTCGGAAGAACAGATGAGGGTCCTGGAACGCATATCCCCAGCGCTCCACGTCCAGGTCCTTGAGAAGCAGATCCGTCTGGAGTTGAGCGGTGAGTGTACATGCATCCTGATTGTGAGCAGTGCGTGTGGTGATTATTCAGTAGTGTGCAGGTTGCACATCTGTTTGTATGGCGTCGAGTATGGGTGGGGGTGTACAGGGCCGTGGGACTGACACATGCGAGGGCTGTAATGTGTGAGACATGGATGGTGCTTGTGTGTGTAGGCTTGCATGCCAAATGCAGTTGTGTGGGCACACATGTTTGGATGAATGTGTATGTAAGTAGACATGTCCGTGATGTCACGCATGTATGTTGTTTTCGGCTGCATGTATCAGCACTGTGTACATGTGCATGTGTGTGTATTTGACAAGGGTGCAACAGTGATGCAACATGGATGTATGTGACAGCGGGATGTGGAAGCCTGATTGGCAGATGTGACATGGATGCCCGTCTGAACAGTGCGACACTTGGCAGAGGTGTACACATGCATGCAAGTGTGGTGGTGTGTGTACATGTGTGGTGCACTTCCTGTGTTGCATGTGATGTCTGGCTCACCTTTGGCTGCTCATGCTGTTGTATGTGTATGGATGGTGGTGGCAGTTGCGATATGGCTGTGGTATGGCTCATGTGTGCGAGTTGTAATGACATGTGTGTTGGGGATTGTGATGACATGTCTGAGGTTTGCCAATGCCACTCATGTACAACTGTCATGTGTGTATGTGTCCATTGTACAGTGCCCTGATGCCTGTGTTTTGTTTCTCCCTGTCTGCAGTGTCAACTGATGAAGAGGGCGGAGAAGGTGCTGTGGAGCACAGCGGCGGGGATCCGACCGCCAGCCGGAGACGCAAGGCCCGGCTCCCCTCCCAGGTTGTCATCTCGTCGGGGAGTGAGGAGTCCGGTGCGCGTCCCAGGCCGCAGCTGCCGGGGGGAGGTCCAAGAGGCGGAGGTTGGAGTTGGACTCCTCGGCAGCAGAAGGGGCAGCTGGGACCCCACAGGGCCCAACAGGGGAAGATGGCACGGAGTCATCCAGGTTGGTGGGGGGTTTGGTGGAGGAGGAGGCCGTGCAAGCACCAGAGACGGGGTCTGGAGGTGGGGATCCCACTGGTGCTAGTGGTGCAGTGCAGGACCAGGGACAGGAGGCAGCACAGGCCGCCGCGGAGGTGCCTGTGTGCAATCCTGTCCCCGATCCTGTCCCTGCATCATCTTGCACCAGCAGGGATGCCTACGTCCAGACCCGTATTCAGGCAGGGGATGAGCTCACGTCAACTGGCCTTCCTCTGCCTGCGGACGTGGCTATCCAGGTCCGGGTTGAGCCTGTCCTGGCTGGTGTGGCGTTGCATCAACGGGCCATGCGAGGTGACCTGCAGTCTTTTCATGGAGAGACTGCACGTCATCTCGAATGGCTCGTTGACCACGTCAGCCTGCTGGGACAGGTCACCCAGGCCGGATTCATCCGTCTGATGGGGCTTGCTCCGACCCCCTCCTCAACTGGACCCCCTACGCGCCAGTCGTCCTCTGTGCCAACTTCCCACCCATCAGTCACCTGGGTGCCCTGTGGAGCTGCCTCTGACGGTGCGGCCAGGCTGGTGGAGGAGGCATCCCTGCCACAGTCGGGAGTCGGACGTCCAGCAGGGGTGGCCACATCTACGACTGCACCCCAGCCGGCGGAGGATGTGCAGGCAGCAGGAGGCAGTGCACGGGCAGAGGCACAGCAGCAGCAGCAACATGGTGGGAGCCATGAAGGCTCGGGGCCTTCGACATCGGAGGGGCAGCATCGGCCGGAGGGCAGGAGGACCCAGGACAGAGAGTGTCTTCCGTGTGGCAGCGGTTGGGCCACGCCATAGATGCGGAGCGGCAGCGGGCGGAAGAGGCACGGCTCACAATGGTCAGGGCGGAGAACTCCATGCAGAGGGCCATGAGGCGGGCCGAGTGCCTTGAGGCAATCCGCAGGGGTTTGGAGGTGGAGACGTCGGCGGCCCTGCGGACCCTCGGGGCCATGGAGGAGGACCGCCTCCGGGACATTGAGGAGGAGTTCGATGATGCCCTGGCCCAGAACATCCACAAGTGAGCCGTGAAACTAGCCCGCTGCCCTTGTACATAGTTTCTAGGTAGTGTTAGGTTTCATTTTTGTTTTTATTTTATTTGGACCTTTCGGACATTGGCCACATTTTTGTATATAGTTTATTTTATCAGTTAGTGTAGTTAGATAGGTTTCCTTTATTTTGTTGGGATAATGGACCCTGGATTGTTCCCATGTACATAGTTGACAGTTGGATTGTATTTTTTTTTCTATTTCTAACCATGGAGCAATGGCTTTCTTTTTTATTTCCCATTGGATTTTGTTTTGTGGACATTGACTTTGGATATTACTTTGGATTTTTATTTTTGGTTTTGCTTTTTTTGACGGACATGCTTCTTTTCATTTTTGTACATTCACGTTTCTGTTTCTTCATTTTTAATTCTATTGATGTTTCCTTTAATACATATTATTTTTGGTGAAATTCAATGTGTGGAATCTCATTGGTTTCATGCATTTCATGATATGTGTTTTGAGATTCACTGACACCCATTGGGTGTATGTGAGGGAAATGTGTTTGTTTCGAAACTTGCAATTGGTGTTCTGTGATGTAATTGCAAATTATGAGTGGGTGGATGCAATACTCGGGTGGGTGTTTTGCATTTGGAGGCTGACCATAGGGACCAGGGATCTAGATTGTGATGACATGTTGGCTGGGGAACATGAGTTGCACATGGGTGGGGGCCTGCTGGCAGGTGACCCACAGTGCTGGGAGGTGGGGGCGGTGGGAGACATGGGTGGGGGCCTGGTGGAGGCTGCCCCTGCACTGCTGGGGGTGGGGGTGCAGGGAGACATGAGTGGGGGCCTGGTGGAGGCTGCCCCTGGTGGCTGGGGGGTGGGGGTGATGGGAGACATGAGTGGGGGCCTGGTGGAGGCTGCCCCTGCACTGCTGGGGGGTGGGGGTGGTGGGAGACATGAGTGGGGGCCTGGTGGAGGCTGCCCCTGGTGGGTAGGGGGTGGGGTGTTGGGAGACATGAGTGGGGGCCTGGTGGAGGCTGCCCCTGCACTGCTGGGGGGTGGGGGTGGTGGGGGACATGAGTGGGGGCCTGGTGGAGGCTGCCCCTGCACTGCTCGGGGGTGGGGGTGATGGGAGACATGAGTGGGGACCTGGTGGAGGCTGCCCCTGATGGCTGGGTATTGGGGTGGTGGGAGACATGAGTGGGGGCCTGGTGGAGGCTGCCCCTGCACTGCTGGGGGGTGGGGGTGCAGGGAGACATGAGCGGGGGCCTGGTGGAGGCTGCCCCTGCACTGCTGGGGGTGGGGGTGATGGGAGACATGAGTTGGACATGAGTGGGGGCCTGGTGGAGGCTGCCCCTGCACTGCTGGGGGGTGGGGGTGCAGGGAGACATGGGTGGGGGCCTGGTGGAGGCTGCCCCTGCACTGCTGGGTGGTGGGGGTGCAGGGAGACATGAGTGGGGGCCTGGTGGAGGCTGCCCCTGATGGCTGGGGGGTGGGGGTGGTGGGAGACATGGGTGGGGGCCTGGTGGAGGCTGCCCCTGCACTGCTGGGGGGTGGGGGTGGTGGGAGACATGGGTGGGGGCCTGGTGGTGGGTGCCCCTGCACTGCTGGGGGGTGGTGGGAGACATGGGTGGGGGCCTGGTGGAGGCTGCCCCTGGTGGCTGGGGGGTGGTGGGAGATATGAGTGGGGGCCTGGTGGAGGCTGACCCTGCACTGCTGGGGGTGGGGGCGATGGGAGACATGAGTGGGGGCCTGGTGGAGGCTGCCCCTGCACTGCTGGGGGTGAGGGTGATGGGAGACATGAGTTGGACATGAGTGGGGGCCAGGTGGAGGCTGCCCCTGCACTGCTGGGGGTGGGGGTGATGGGAGACATGAGTTGGACATGAGTGGGGGCCTGGTGGAGGCTGCCCCTGCACTGCTGGGGGGTGGGGGTGGTGGGAGACATGGGTGGGGGACTGGTGGAGGCTGCCCCTGCACTGCTGGGATGTGGGGGTGGTGGTAGACATGGGTGGGGGCCTGGTGGAGGCTGCCCCTGCACTGCTGGGGGGTGGGGGTGCAGGGAGACATGAGTGGGGGCCTGGTGGAGGCTGCCCCTGCACTGCTGGGGGTGGGGGCAATGGGAGACATGAGTGGGGGCCTGGTGGAGGCTGCCCCTGCACTGCTGGGGGTGAGGGTGATGGGAGACATGAGTAGGACATGAGTTGGGGCCAGGTGGAGGCTGCCCCTGCACTGCTGGGGGTGGGGGTGATGGGAGACATGAGTTGGACATGAGTGGGGGCTTGGTGGAGGCTGCCCCTGCACTGCTGGGGGGTGGGGGTGCAGGGAGACATGAGTGGGGGCCGGGTAGAGGCTGCCCCTGGTGGCTGGGGGGTGGTGGTAGACATGGGTGGGGGCCTGGTGGAGGCTGCTCCTGCACTGCTGGGGGTTGGGGGTGGTGGGAGACATGTAACTTCCCGCGCACCCCCGAAATACACGTACCCCGCTCAATTGCGTGTGTAACTACCCGCGCACCCCCGATATACACGTACCCCGCTCAATCGCATGTTTCACTTCCCGCGCACCCCCGAAATACACGTACCCCGCTCAATCGCGTGTGTCACTTCCCGCGCACCCCCGAAATACACGTACCCCCCTCGATCACGTGTGTTGCTTCCTGCGCACCCCCGCAATACACGTGCCCCGCTCGTACAGGCCCAATTGCTGTATGTTGCCACTTTTGTGATGCGCTGGGACTCTACCGCCTGCCTTCGTGTGGCGGACGTGTTTCATCTTTTGCGTGTCTTTGGCTGTGCGTGGCTTTGTCCTATTCGATTCCATGAATACGTGTGGTTCGAGTGCGTGTGGGCGTTCCGTCTGCTTCCCTGCAGTACATCCCCAGTTACGCCCTTATTTTCGCGCGTTGTTCCCCATTCCGCGCGTTACGCCCTGTGTCCCGCCCACTTTCTGGTGTATGCGCCGAGGTTGTGCGCTTTCACTGTGCGCGTCGCGCACGCCTTTCGGGATGTTGCAGTGACTTGGGCGCCATGCACGGGTTTGGCGCACATCCCGAGGTGAACACGCGCAGGGACTTCCATGAATCGCACGCGTGCGCCTGTTTCTTTGCGCTTGTGCCTGCTTGCGCCTGCTTGCGCAACGATTTTTGGCGCACGTTTGTTCCATGAATCGGCCCCTAAATAACAAATTATCTAAACATTTTATGCTACTTTTCATGTTTCTACATAAATCACACATAGTATTTATTGTCAGTACAATTGGGTCATGCATGGCTTTAATTGGAGGCCTTGACCTTTATTGTGCGTGTAAAAAAAGAGTTAAGCTGTGTTTCACATATCTCCTAAGATTTAGACCTATTAGTATAAGTAAAAACATATATTGTGGCAAAGTGCTTAAGGTTAGTAGCGGGTGTGTTGGGTGGGTTTCACAGCGCAGGTGAGGGTCTGGCACTTGAAAGAAATACCTTACAGGGAGCGTAGGATCAGGATGGCAATACATTATTCTAAATGGGGATGGGTGGCTTGCACGTTTATGGGGACGAACGAACAAAAAGTGCTTAGCTCATCCTGGTTTACTTACTGGTTCTCATGCTAGCAGTGATCTCAGAGGAAGAAAACTGTATCATATTGGTTGTTGCAACTTTCTCCAGCTTCAGCATGAGAATGGGAGCGCAGAGCTTTCCTTCGCAGGGGGAGTGCAAGGGTGGGGGCCAGCCAGCTGCCTGCGCACCTTGTGTGTGTGTCTCTGTCCTTGGCTATTGCAGTGGAAGGGGAGCTGAGCATTGCTGTACTATTGCAGTGAGGCCTGTTTACCCAAGATGGAGTCGAAAGGGGGCACAAAAGATGGATGCCCCGTGTCCTGCTCAGTAGTCCCATCTATGTAGCAGTCAACCGTGGTTAACTTTACATAAGGGCAAGGGGCAACCCCAATACTGGAGGCATGTGGTCCAAGTCCCGTACTGAGGAGTGTACGGCGTGAGAGGTCCTGGGGGCCCCTCACTCCCATACAATCTATTCCTAAGAGTCCTGCTGAAGTAAAATGGCCCAACAGTCAAAAGGCAACAGACATCATCCTCCTATCTCTGACTTATTCCAAGTGCTGCTGCTGCCTAAACCGCTGCTCCTGCTGCTACTGCTTACTAGCTCCAAAGCAAATTCCTTATATTTACAGGCACATCTGGCTGCCCAAACATGATTACCCAAATCTCTTAATAGTTTGAAAACCTTGGTAAATCCCAAATACATGGATATTTATTTGATCCGGGGTTCATCCAAACTTATTTGCTCAGGCTAATTCACCAAAGCAAAAATTCCTTTATCAAAATCCTACTGGACCTCTCAGCCTCCTTTGATATTGTGGAACCCTGATCTCTTTGGGTGCTTCCTAACATTGGAATCCAGGTGCCTGCTCTTGAATGTATTACCTGTTACTTTTCTCATTGATCTTTCTCCCTCTCATGGGACCTGGCATCAACCGCTCCTCCCTGTTGGGGTCCCTGATGGCTATGTCATTTGCTCTCCACTATTCACCCTTTATATCTCCTCTGTTGGTCAACTGGACCCCTGTCTTGGTTTCTCTGACGACCTCTTTGCAGATGAAAGGCAAATAATATGTTCCTTCTCTACTTTTACTACTAACCTATCTGTGCACATAGTTGCATGTCTCTCTGACATCTGAGACTGAATAGAACTTCATTGTCGAAGTGTTAACTTCTCCAAGACTGAAGTCAACTACCTTCCTGCTTCCAAAGCCCCCTCTATTCATCTTATTCACATCTGATTTAGTCTGCAACATCACCTAGGCCCCGCACTCTTGGGCTGGGCTTCCTTTAAATAGTGACGTTAACCTCCAGCACTGTATTACTTCTACATTCATTGCAGCCAGGATTGATTGTCTTGGTCCCTTTCAGGAAATTCCACACCTCCTCACTTAACAGCTACACCAAAAACTGCACACTGACTTTGGTACTCTGAACTATTGTGCCAGTCTCCTACTCGGCCTCCACTACACTTAATCTACCGATTTGCCAAAGTCCTTAATTCGTCCGCCCATAACCTTTCTAATCCAACCCCACTAGCCAAACCACATTTCCCTACACAGTAGAAAGCCAGCCAGGAAACATAACCTTGGCTGCTTGCTGCAGCTGATGGGTAGCACAGTGCTTTCACTTGACTACATGATTTGCTCCTCCATAATGGGTGGTGGGTTGGCATCCCATTGGCCCATTATGGACGAGTTGCCTCTGGCATTGCATGTAAACTCCAGGGTCAGTACAACAGTAAAGCAATTCTTGGCAACTTGGAAGGGTGCCAATTGGACAATGATACTAGGAGGGTGTTATTTTGGCAGAGAAAATAGACCCAGCCCAGTTCACTTAGAAAGATGGGGCCTTTGGTCAAGGATGCTTTGTGAGGCAGACAGTAATTTCAATGTGACTATGTTTAGGGTAAACTCGAAGGATGGAATCATGAGATATTTGTGTTTATTGCTGTCTAGAACAGGTGTAAATTTAGAGCACCAGTTTTAATGAATTTCAGTAGCAGGGAATGTGCTCTCTTTGGCACTGCATTTCACCTTTTATTAATAACAGGTGTTTATTATGTTAAACATAATACATCCTTACAAAATTTTTAAAATGGCACTTAGTGGTGTTTTTCTTGTGCCTCAAATGCTCTTACAATGTCTTATTATCGAAAGTTATAGTGCTCAAATGAAAGGATGAAGGGCCAATTTGGGAAGTGGGGGTGGGGCATAGACTTGTAACTGCAGGTTGCACAAAGATGACTGATTTGAATACTTGATTGGTTGAACTGTCTTACCTGCAGTTAACCAAAATGGGTCCATTCAACAACTTGGTAACGGCACCCGTGTATTGCTGTCATCTACCCACAAGCATCTCTGACATACAAAGTATTTCCTGGTAGGATCCAGGTCCTGGTTCTAGGCATAGCAACGTTGGGAGTTATATGCATATATTTGAAGCAGGAAGTCATCCTGAATAATGGTGGCAGGAGTTAAAGTGTAATCAGAACCAGTGCTGTGCCTTTTGAGATACTGGTCGTTACCTCTGAGGTATTCAGAGGAAAATGGGTCAAGATGTCTTTCATTAGATGATGTCATGGGTTTTGACACATGTTGAATCAATTTAAAACCACCAGACTTTTGTGTAAAACTGAACAAATGAAACAAAACCAGACCAAGGAAAGACTTGCTAAGAGGTGGATACAATGTAAAACTATATTCTGAAATGACTTGAAGGAAGTAATTATTTAATGTATATGTAAAAATTGTAAGTGATTTAAACTGGGAACAAAAAGTGACATTTAGCTGAAACCTGGCTTAATGAAACTGGATTCTGCCTGACAACTACCCCCGACAGGAGTTGAAACCTGCTCAGCCACTCTTCCCCTTGCCAAAAGGAGTTGTCACCTCTCTGATTAGATTAGGGGTGGAACAGCTGGGGACTACAGGGAGTTGAACAAAGGCCTGTCCTGGACTCAGGCAAATGTTATATTGGGGGCGTCGTAAAAGTGGCTTCCTCTTAGGGGAAACTGGGAGGGGCAGTGCCTCTGCTAGCAGCTGAGCTTGGGGGAAGTGGATAAACCAGTTATTCCACCCTGTGATGTGGGAAGCCACACCCCTTTTCTTTGACCAGAGCATCATTTTAAAAAGATAGATAACTTATATTGCGGACTTGTCAGAATTATATAAGTAATATCATTATTTTTGTGATTTTTCTGTGAACATTTTGAGAGGTGTTAGGACCCTGTGGTGTATTCTGGGGGGTTGCTAGCGGAAAATAGGGTCTCACTCCAAATGCCTGCATGTTAAAAATCTGACACGTCATCAATTAATGTCCATACTCCTTGCGCACATGTGTGTAATTTTGGGTAAATGTCCGATATTGCAAAACCAGTTAAAAAGCGCAAAATGTTGTCATTTTTGAATGCAAGCCCCCAGGAAGATCAGAGGCGGACAAGCATGGACCATAAGGAATATATAATGTGCACATGTAATTTCAACAAATTGTATATCTGGGAAGGATGTATTTGAATCAAATACAGATTTGTGGGCAAACTGACCAGGGGAGGATCCTCTGACCCATAAACAGACTTCATCATGCTGACAATCCATTTCCTTCCCCCAATCATGGGAGAGGGGAGAATTGGGCCAATGACAAGTAGAGAGGGGCAGGCTTAGCTAGGCCCAGGCACACACCCATTTTCAAAACACATAAAAAGAGACTGCTGGGACAGGTAGAGACATTCAATTCCATTTGCTGAGGAGCATGCTGACCGACGACTTCACCTCCAGAGATCCAGACTTCAAATCCATCAATCTCCAAAGACCAGAACTTTACTTCAGAACTTAAAGCAAGGGCCTAACCCACAAACTGAGAACTCTTCTCAGCAGGCCTCAGCAACCTTAAAATCATTTGCAAACTCTTCCACAGCTGGGCGAGCTGTTTGAATTCTTTTGCCAAGAACAATTGCCAGAGACCAGACCAGAGATCCAGAGTGACCCAGACCGCTGTGAGCAGAACCAGAGAGCTGACCCAGATCACTGTGAAGTGCCGAGACCAGAACCGGAGTCCAGTCCAAAACCTGACCAGATCCGTGGCGAGGCCTATTTAAATTTATATTGTGAGTACCTAGCAGAACTGTGCAGAACCAATCTCTTAGTTAAAATAATCTAATCAAACTATTTTAACCTAAGTAGAACAGCCTCCTAGAAATCATGTCATCTGTCATTTTTAAAGCTGCATGACTGTCACCTGTCAATTCTGCAGCTGCAAGCTGTCACCTGTCATTTGAGTTTACTTTAAATCCGAAAAACTACCTTTATTTAATCGTCTGTATCTCTGGAACCGTTTGGGCTAGGAACGAAATTTAACTTTCATCTGAAAGCTTAGAATCTAGGCTTAGAACTGACTTCCTACTCCCTATACTTTTTCTGCAATCGCGAGACACGCACTCGCGAAATTTACCACGATTTGCGATTTTGGCTCAATTTCTCCACTTGTCAAAATAGCAGCTCCATTCTTTCTTTTGTTAAAATCCGTTTGCAACTTGGTAATAACTCATAGAGCATTGCTAAAGTGAGCCTGAACTAATACCAACACGCATCTCCCACTCACCCTGAATCTCTAGAGGGAATTAAAATCAGTTGGCACATTTTCCCATCCATTGCCATCAAATTTAAAAAGCATTTTGGGCCTGTGTTTCAAACTCCTACCTGTTGCCTTTAAGCTTGCTGGGGGGGAACTTAATTTCGTATTGTATTTGATTGCATTCCTGAGAACTGTGTGCTCCTCTTTCCATCTCCTTCCATTTCTTACATTGCATAGGGGAGGGGGTGAATTGCCAGAGAAAAAGTGATTATCTTATCTTCTGCTAAAATCATATCAAGTATTTCTGTACTGCATTTTATTCCTCATTGCTTTTCCCTTGAAATCATAAAAGTATTTTTGCTACTTTATCCATCCTATACTAACTCCTCATTGATTGTAAAGAAGTGTGCTAGTGTCAGATTACCCATTGTTGATTAACATTATATTTATAAGGGCGATATCGATTAATAATTTAATATAAAAGCGTGGTATCTATATTTTGTTTTATTTCTCAAATAAACCTTTTAAACTTGCAAAACAGAACTACTTCTTGGGTCAGTAGGGTCAGGGGGATTCTAAGAGAGGGGTGTTATATAGGGGTAGTCATCCAGAACTCATGAACTGGACATAAAGATACATCAATAAGGGTTTCCATTCAGTATCCCAGACTAGGCATTGACTTAGCTGTAGTGTTGAATTGAATCCTCTTACAAAGACCTATATAGGTAGGACACAAACCACGATAGGCCTATTTGTGAAATAGCCCGAGCTACACCAGAAGATAGTGTCATATGATGCAAAAAGATTAGGAGTATAATGTTGCTGGTTAACAGTGATCACCTGCTCGTATTTCCGGCTGAAAGGAGAAGGTCTTAGGTCTGTATGCCTGTGGGAGACGGGCTCAGCTTGGAGATTAGGCAATACTGGGCCTTAAATGCATGTACAGAGAAAGTAGCTTGTAAAACATTATTGTTGGGAGAAGTGGTTGTATAGTGCGAGTCCTCGTTTTTGAGCTCAAAGCGTATTTCTTCCAATATATGTACGGTACTTTCACAGCATCATCCATTTGCGCCACTGTCTAGCACACAATCGCACTGCCAAATATAGGTTGTTTTGTCCATGCACCTGCCTATTCATTCCTTCAACGTCCTCGGAAATGGATAGCTTCATTCCTGGACATCCATAAGCAGATACTTGTCTCTTCAGGTACTGTTTCCAAACCAGACACTGCCTGCTCTTGGTGTTTCCTTGCCCAGGGTCACACAAGTGAAACGGTGGAATTGAAACAGGTGCTGGTGTGTGCGTGCACGTGTGTGCCTATGCAGACGTGACTTTGATTGAATAAAAAACGATGGGCTCTTGAAACTTGCATTGACACATGTTTTCATGTCATGCTTACTAACATCACACCTTGCTGGAAGAGTCAAATGCCTTTTGATTGCATGACGTATGCATGTGATGTAACATTTCATTTCACCGAAGCTATTTTGGTCTTTAATACAATATATGTTCGTATTCACTCATTTGTTTATTTTGATGGTGAATTATTCATTCTGGGCAATTGTTTCTTCAGGCACTGCTAAAGCTTGACTGCCAAGGCCTAGTGGCTCGTCTCACTCAGGATACTGTCCTTCTGACTGCAGCAGTACAACTTGGCGTACGCTGGAGGGAATTGGCTGAAAAAGTTGCCAGGCTCACATATCAACAAATTCAGGCATATGAAATCCCCCATTATGGTAAAGATGGAGAGGTTAATTTGCAGGTGGGTTTCTTGGCAACTTCCATGTTTCAGTATGTAATTTTTGATTGTTTGCTTAAAATTCAAGACCATATCATGTTCACTGGCCAACTAAAGACAAAGAGGATCACATACATGTATGTATTCCCTTGACACATAGCCGAAGCAGTCTGGACTTACTCCTATGATTTTCCTGAGTGATAGGATGCGTTGTGACTTACCCCATCCCCTTTGATGAGCAGGGAGTGGAGGAGTAGCAGTGCAGGGAGGTCTGCTTTTTTCTGTTCTGTACTACTTTCCCAGTCAACAGTAAACCGTCATAGCTGATTATCACCTCCTCTGGCATTTGAAATTAAAAAGTTATCCATCTGTAACCTTACAGGTTATCAGCATCACATCTGAAATCAAAGCATAAAAGACACAGTGTGAGTGGGGGAGTGGTTCCTGTATGCATCAAAAAATGCTCTGGATAAATACTGACAGAATACCCTTAGAGTACATAGCTTTGCTAATGATTTCCATTCATAAAGAGATTTACGAGAGCACATTTCAACCACCATAGACGTTTACAGAGACATCATTTCACCAAAATGCCAGGGGTAGCGGATGTGACATCACATGACCCTTGACCTCTGATGACATCACAGGAAGTGATGTAATTTGAGCCTGCCCCAAGTGACCTCACAGGAAGTGATGGCACACAACATTTAACCCCTTGAACCCGGCCTCCCTGCTCCCAGGCCTGTGCCACAACATGCAGAAACCGGGCATAGAAGAAAATGTCTATGTGTGGTCAGGGTGCACAATTACACTTAAACTAATGCAAACTGCACATAATGGCAAAGCAGCATACTCAAAAGTGACAGCAAATCTTGACTATAATTGCAGTTTATATGCACTGCTTAAAGTGAAACTCAGTTGCCACCTTCTGATTCCAGAGCTCCCAAGTTTCACGAGGCCACGCGTGAGAAGGCAATCCAGTACTGTTTTCCCTTTGGATTCTGGGACGTGTAGTTTTTTTTCTTTCCATTTGAAAATCACAAAAACTACAAGTCCCAGAATTTCAAGCAAAAGTAGAGCTGGGTGGCCTTGTCACACCTCACACATAGCCACCGGAAAATTGAGAGTTCTGTGATTCCTTCATCCCTGCCACGTTAAGAGAGTAATGCACTTGAGCTTGGACTACAATATCAGTGAGCTCAAATATACTTCAAGAAAGCATTTTGATTTTCGTCTGCTATATTGTGATTTGTGCTCAGCCAATTTCACCTCCGACTCCCACTCCAATATTTAAAACATGGCAAATTGAAAATAAAAAGGGTTGCTTTAAATGTTTCAGGAAAGGTGTTTGTGCCCTCCCTGTCTTTCTCATGCAAAAGATCAAAACTGACACACCCCAGACGGGGAATGAGGCAAAGAGAGCAGGCTGCGTGAGTTCAAGGCAAGGTTTATATAAGTAAACGGCATTCAAAGATCTCTGTTGCCTCTGAGAGCGCTCTGACCAGGATTAAGGTTACAATACATTTTATAGGACAAATGACGCAGCTAACATAGGGTACTACGTTTGTCCCGGATTGGACAGTCCATATGGTGCCCATGGTGTGGGCGGCATCTCTTCCTCCGGGTTGGCTGCTTGGTTGGCGGGAGGATGGACGTCAGGCATCTGTGTTCCAAATGGGTGAAGGTCAGGTCGCTGTGAAGCAGGGTGGCCACTTGCTAAGCTAACATAATATATTCCCAAAATGCATGCACTAAATAATAATCGTTGAAGTCTTTGAACAACTCATCATGTCTCTATAAACTTCACACATGTATCTATACTATCAATAACATCCGATTATAAAGGCCTTAGGTTAAGGGTCTTGACCACCATAATAACACTGGTTGAAGTGAGGGTCTGTGTTCATAAGAATATTTGATATGTTGATGTGTGTTAGTTGTAGACAACGATATACTGCAGCAGGGGTCTAATGTTAGTTGGGGATCTGTTTGGTGGGCTTCATGGCGTGGTCAGCGGTCTGGCACATAAAAGGAATACCTTGCTGCAGGGGTATAGGGTCTCAATGGCAGTAAGTTTCCACTGGCGAGGGTGCGGGGGCAAGGACACGTTTGTGGAGATGAACAAGCTATGTGCTTAGCTCATGCTGGTTCACATGCAGGACAGTGACCTCAGAGGAAGAGTGATGTGTTACCTTTATTATTTGTTGCAAGTACCTCCGGCTTCAGCATGAGAATGGAGCCGCAGAGTTTTCCACTCAGAGTGGTAAAGATGGTGGGGGCCATGTGCCCTGCGCATCTGGCCGTTGCGAGAAAGAAAAGAGAAGCATTTTGTACTATCGCAGGCATAGTCCCCAAGATGGAGTTGAAAGGGGGTACAAAAATGGATGCCCTGTGTCCTGCTCGGTGGTCCCATCTACGCAAATGTTAACCAAAGTCGGCATGGCATAAGGGCAAGGGGCCAACCCACCACTGGAGGCTCTTGGTCCGAGTTTTGTACTGAGAAGTAAAGGATGCGAGGGACCTGCTGGCCCCTTGCTCCCACACATTCCCTTTTGTTACATCTAAAGTAACAAATTATGACCCTTCTTTTCTTTCATTCTCCCTTCGGTAGTACTCAGCTTCAGCAACTGCTTCTTCCCAGGCTGGGGTATATTTTATTGGCATCCATGCTCTGCACACACTTCTCAATCTATGCTCTTTTCTTGGATATTCGTCTGGGGTGCATGTTAGGTAGATCCCACCATCCCCATCCAGGTCTACCCATACTTCTTTATACCATTGTAGTTCCCTTGGTTCCTTAATTGTGGTGTGGTATAAATTATCAACGCTGTCCCCATATTGCCTGTAGATGGCAGTCATCCTGTATTTTTTTTATTATGTTCCCCTGTTTGTATTTGTGCATCTATCATAGTTGCTACCGTTGTCGGTCGGCCCATTGTTACCCTCATGTTACCCTCATCATAGTTGAGGTAGGCATACTTTTTTGCACAACACCGGAGGCCTAATTGGCACACACAGAAGAATAGCAGCATAAAGACGATGATGGGAACGAGTATCTTCCTCATCACATTTACCCATGATGGTATCCAGCTGAACATGTTGTCAAACCATGTACTTTCTTCTACTCCGCCCTCTGTTCTCATCCTCTCTCCTAAGTTGTGAACTGCTGTTATCACATGCAAGAGTGTTCCATTATCTGCATCTTCAGATGGCACAAATGCGCTGCACGCCCCCCCTGATTTTTCATCAATCACCACCGTCCATCACCGTGAGGAGGTCTAGAACATATCGGTTTTGCATTGTCATTAGGCGCAAGGCACGGAGCTCTATTTTTATTAGGTTGAATCCTTCTTCAGTGTCGTTGGCCAGTTGGATTAGGTCCCAGCGCACTATTTGTAACCATTTGGCATTTGCTCGAGCTTGGAGCCCTGGCAATAGGAGCGATGCAAAAAATGTCTTTGCGGATGTGAACAGTTTGTATTTTTGTGGGATCTCAGCAAGGAGTTTTGATGATTCATACGAAATATAGCTGGATGATATTTTACTTCGTGATAATATTGTTTTCAACTCGTGTTCTGACAACAGTTCGTAAGCTGGAGGTTCTATTTTTACTTGTTGGGGCGCTGTCGTTGGGTCAGCCGATTGCCCTGCTGCCGATTTGCCAGCCGATTCTCCTATTGGTCCTTGGATATGGCTTTCGGGTATTACCATCAGGGCCGTATGGAGGGTGGCTAAGGCGCAAGTACCTTTCCAGGATGCAGGTAGATGCATGTAGGCTTGTTTGTCGCAAATCCGGCACATGTCCATGAGTGCTGCAGTGCCTTTCTTCATATCAGGTAATATTACTGTCTTGTTGCATTTCCTTGCCTCCCCCATGTTCGCTTTCCATTCCCCATGGAAGCATAGTTCGTGTGGTATTTCTTTTTGTATTTTTATACTTTTTTCCAGTGCTGTGATCCATTTTAGCTTAGTGACGTGTTGTGACCAAATAGGAGCACTCACTTCCTTTATCCACTGGAAGGTGTCCTGAGGAAGTCCCCGGAGTGCTTCTGCTTTGCATTCGATAGTTTCATCGTGCCATTTGTTCTCTGCATACATCGTCCCTTTTATGACAAAGAATGGCTTTGATGTAAATTACTCCTTGACGCCGGCTCGTGCATGTTCTCTCATTTTCCAGCCTTTCTATGGTGAGGGTGTGTGCCTGGAAGGTGCTTTTTATCCTACACAGAACTAAGTGAATCAAACATTGAGCCTCCGACAAGGGCACTTCCTGTGGTACCAGCATTTTGGGTGTCCCTGATGCATGCGGTATGAGTGAACAGACATAGCAGCTTTCATTTGTTGCTTGCTTTGCCGTAGCACTCATGGCTGAATACCATTTGTTAGAATGATCAGGGTGGCGTGGGTCTTCTATTTCATCCTATCCCAGGTCATGATAAATGTTGTATCTTTTCCTTCCCGCCCCCTTTTTTCTCTCCTTTTCCCTCCCTCCTTATAGCTTCTCACTTTTTGATAATGTATTGGGAACATTCCAGCCCTGGTAGTATCATTGCTGTTGAATATGGCATGTATATACTCGTTAGTAGCAGCAGCGTAATATAAGGTAGGTTCTATGGCCGTCTGCACATGAATACTTGTGTTGGCTAAGTTACTCAGCCAATAATAGTTGCCATCATATTCATTTGGTTCATAATCATTACTCATATTTATGCCAGGATGTGACAAGGAGACAATTGTTGGATTAGCAGAGGCGTGCTCTGAAGTCTGTGTTGCATTCGTATCGTCAATGCCAATGATATATGTTTCTCCCCATATTATCTTTACTCCAGTCCATATTAGGCTTGACCCTTCTCGTATCAACTTAGCCCTGCCCCCCCTCGTGCAAGTCATTAACCAGAGATAAGAGAGTGTATTACCAGGCCATGAAGAACAACATCACAGAAAGCAAGACAGCAGCACATTTCAAAACGCATTCAACATTGCTATACTTATTAGCCCTATTGGCATCCCTATTGCTATCTAACATTAATGTGTTCTCTGCGAGTGCACTTCGTTGGGCCATTTTGTCACCTGGAGGGACGATACAAATTTGTTAAGTGACCAGAATATGCTCATTATATACATATTTACGCATCATATTTACTCATTGTTTTCATTTACGGTTGCTGTACTTTTTATTATACATTTTTCTATTATCCACTTCACTTATATCCTCTTTTTTACTGTGCATTTTTATAGCAGGAGGAAGATATAGCAGGGAAAAGAGAGTGAAAGAAAGAAAGACAGAGAAGTAGGGCAAGGCAAATTAGATGGCACATCATTGCCTTTGCTCCTTACAAGTTCCTCCTTCATTTGATCGGGTTGTCATTGCTTCCCAACCTCACTTGTTGTGCCACTTGCACATACCTGTTCACTCTGAGGGAGTGTACTATTGCGTGCCCTCCTTACATCTGAGAGGTGCACCCAATATTTCAGTCCCTTAACCTTCACAGCAGTGGGCGTACTGTAAATTACCTCGTATGGGCCGTGAAACCTTGCTGAATTCCATCTCCTGACAAAACTCCTCACATATACCTGTGCTCCTGGCTGCAGCGGCCCAGTTGGGCTGTCTTTAGCTGTCATGGTAGTATCAGTTGCCACATTTTCAGTGAAAGGCGGTGCTATTTGTCGCGCTATGCTGCGTACTGCGCGCATCAGCTGAGTCAGGTACTCCTTAAATTCTTCAACCAGCACTGTGGCAGCCCTGTGTGCATCTGATGCTGTCCTAATCGGGGAGAGCGGTGTGTGTATTCGCCTCCCAGTCACAATTTCATGGGAGCTCAAATGATGGTCCTTGCATGGTTGCGTTCTGAGTTGGAACAGTGCTAGGGGTAAGCAATACACCCAGTTTTTCTTCAGTGTATTACACAATTTCGATAGTTTACTCTTGAGCAGGCCGTTGATCTTTTTTTCACCACCCCATTAGCCATTGGATGATAAATGGAACACAGTTTGTGCTTCACCCCTAGGAGTGACGTTACTTCTTTGAAGAGGTCATTCACAAAGTGTGTGCCATTGTCTAATCGTATCACATCCCCACCGGGAAAACACTTCTCTCAGCAGAAACTTCACCGCACACTTCGCGTCTGGGTGGGGGCATGGACCCGACTCCACCCACCTCGAGAAGGGGCATACTACCACAATTAGATATCTCGCCCCGTTACATCTCTCTCCCATGTCTGCATAATCTATGTGGAGCTCCCTGAAGGGCCCTGCTGGCCACGGCAAAGTACCTCGCAATGTCCTCAATGTCATCCCTGAATTGTATGTTTGACATGTTGTACAATCTATGATACATTTTGACAAATGTTCCTGTAGGTTAGGGACAAACCAATGTTCCTGGATGTCTGCGGCGATGTGTTGTTTCGCTACATGGGCTAGAAAGTGCAGCTGTTGGAATGCTAGCCCTAGCAATTCTATCGGTATCACTACTTTCCCCGTTGTCTCCAGCCTCCAAATGAGGTCTGTAGCCGATTGTTTACATCCCCGCTTGCTCCATAATTCTTGTTCCTCCAGTGGTGCTCTACTCTGTAGCTCTATTAACTGTGTCATGGGGGTGTTACTATAGGCTTCTTCTAGTGGATCTGCGGTGATTGCTTTAACAATGCACTCAGTCGCTGGTGTTATATTGAAATACGAGGCCTTCTTCACTGCTGCGTCGGCTGCCGCATTTCCCAATGAGATCGCATCTGTGTTGTTGGTATGGGCTTGGCATTTCACCACTGCCACTACCGATGGCTCTGCCAACGCCTCTATTAATTAATTCAATAATGTGGCGTGCTATACTGGTGATCCATCTGCTCTTCTGAACCCTCTTCTTCGCCAGCGTGATAGTCCTGAATGGACAGTGGTAGTTGCATATGCCGAATCTGAATATATAGTCACTGTGCATCCTTTGGCTGTACGTAATGCTTCAATTAATGCCGTTAGTTCAGCCACGTGTGCGGAGTAATGGGACGGGAGACGCTTTTGGATGATTGTTTCATAGCCATCTTCCTCCATTAGTACTACTGCCATCCCTACATGCTTCTCTCCTGTTTCTGGGTTTATTGATGCTGAACCATCTATGAAGTATATTTCCCCTTCCTGCAGGACATTTTCACTCGCCTTGGGAATATCATCACCTTCCCCCTTATAGGTTGCACAGTCGTGTTCCTGCATATCCTCCATAGTACATGGTTCTGTAATGAATGTTGCTGGGTTTACTCTTTTACACCTGACCACATGCACGTTGGGGCTTGAAATTATTATCTCATATGCGGTTGCTCTCTGTGTTGTCAGTGTTGATTTTGACCACTCAAGAATCGCAAATAATGAATGCTCTGCATACAACGTTACTGAACATCCCATTACAATTGTGGCACTTTTTTCAATGGCGAAGGCTGCATCTGTGAGGGCCTGTTCGCACGTGAAGTGACCTTGCATAACTGCATCCATTGTTCCGCTGTATTAGCCTAGTGGCTTGTGGCCTAATGATGTTTTCTGTGTCAACACTGCAGTCATCAATGTTCCATTGCAGTGAGAGAACAAGAAAAATTCCCTCTCATAATCTGGGTCCGCGAGGACTGGAGCCTCTGCGATAAGGTCTTTCAGTCTGAAGTACTGAGCCATCATGTCATGTGTCCATTTTATTGGGGCTCTATGTTTTTGCGCTTCTTTTAATGCTTGCAATAAGGGGCGTGTGTATGCTGCATAATCAGGGATCCATGCTTGGCAATAGTTGCATATGCCAAGAAATGTTTGCATGTCCTTCACTGTCTTTGGTATTATTATGTTACTTATGGCAGCTGCCCTGTCAGGGAGTATTCGTTTTCCATCTTTCGATATCAACTGTCCGAGGTATACAACTTCGGCAAGGCAGTATTGTAGTTTCCCTTTATCAACCTTGTATCCTTTGGTGGCTAACACGTTTAACAGTGTTATAGGGCCTCATTACGACTCAGGCGGTAAGGGTTTTACGACGGCGTAAACAGCGCCGACCCTTACCGCCTGAGTACGAGGTCCCTTAGCGCCATGGCGGATTTAACACCTGCTTTTAGCAGGTGTTAAAATCCATGGCGCTAAGGGACCATGGAGTTAATTACGCCACCGTAATTTACGGTGGCGTAATTAACGCCTTCCCCACTCCCATTATGCCCTATGGGGCAAAAATGGGAATGGGGAAGGGTAAATGGGGATTGGGGATTTACCGCCCCGCCAAGGTCGGAATGGGGTGGTAAGTCCGCCAACCACCATGGCGTAAACATAGTTTACGCCATGGTGGTAAAGTCACGGCCCAGGCGGTAACTTACCGCCTGGGTCGTAATGAGGCCCATAGAGTCTTCTCTACACTTTTCTTCTGTTTTGCCACAGACGAGTAAATCGTCTACGTATTGTATAATAGTGCTCTCTACATCTATATTTCCAATGTCTTCACGTAATACTCTGTTAAAAATACTTGGGCTTTCGCAATATCCCCGTGGGAGCCTACGATGTTCATATCTGTTATTTCCTAGTGTGAACGCTGTGAGGTACTGTGATCCTGAGTCAAGTGGTATGGAGAAGAAGGCATTCTTCAAGTCAACCACAGTAAAACATGTTGATTCTTTGGGTATGCTGCACAGTATTGATGCCGGGTTAGGCAATAGTGGGTACTCTTTTTGAATGACATCATTGAGCGAGCGGAGATCTTGGATCATCCTCCACACCCCTCCTTTTGCTTTTTTAATCAGAAAGATGGCAGTGTTACACAGGGAATTTGATGGCACTATTATACCTTGGTTCAGGAGTGCAGTTATTGTCTCCCTAATTCCTTCCTCTGCCTCTCTGGATATTGGGTATTGTTTCACTCTTGGCGGTATGGCACCTGGTTTGAGTTTTATCTTTATTGGTGTTACTTCATGTAATAACCCTACATCATGGGGGCCTGTGGTCCAAATTTCTGGTGCTACTTTTGCCATGTCTTCCTCAAATATTGTTGGTGGGGCATTAACACTGGCCATTAGTGGGTTGTGTACCTCTCTGAACTGGATCATGATGTCACACGGTATGCTTATTTCCATTATTATCTCTCCATCAACTTCGTTGTCAGTGAATAGTTCTTCCTCAGTTAGATCTCTTAGCATTATGTTTGGATCTATGCATAACACAGTTCTCCACTGGCATCCATACGTGTCCAAGCTTATGACCACAATACATTACCTGAACTGCCTTGTTGTCTATGGACATTATAGTGCCTGGCACGACATCCGTATTTGCAATTGGGCGGAATATAAAGTTTAATGGTGTCCTCCATTCTTTTCTCATTATCTCAGGTACTACTCGGGCTAACACTTTGATGCCATAGATAAACATGTCTATGGGTATCCCTCGCACTACAACCTCATTCGTCATTGTACTAATCATTAACATTGCTCGCACTGGGCATACTCCTGAGGTGGAGCACACTATTCCCTGCTCGGTAAATGAAATGGTCATGTTCAACTTACTCAGCAAATCTCTACCCAGCAAGTTGATTGGCGCGTCTTCGTGGTACAGTAAGGGTGCGCACACTGTTTTTCCCCCCACAGTTATATCAAAATCTTTGATGTAAGGAACTTTTAAAATAGCCCCAGAGAACCCCTGCATTTCCAAATTCCTGCCTGAGAGCGGAAACCACTCTTCCATAAGACATGATTTTTCCGCTCCTGAGTCTACCATAAAGATAAACTGCTTATTTCCTATCTTTGCCCCCACTAGTGGTCCCTCTTCTGCACGTGGGGTTGAGGATAGGACTGGACACGCAAGTGCTCCCTATGGGCTGTCCTAATCTGCGTACCTTTCTTGTCCTGGTACTGAAAAAACATTATCTCCAACTACTGTTGTGCCGCGGAACGGTGCAGGTGCACCATGTGCAGATGTCGCGAAAATGTTGCTGCCGACATTTCCTACAGTGTTTTGTCTTGTCATGGGCTGTGATGCGCTGTGATGTGGTTGTGAGGGTGGTTGTCTTTGCTGCATTTAGGGTTCATTATAACACTGGTCCTGTGGTCTTCCCCCTCCCATTGGTAATCCATAGGGGCTACTTGGGTGTGGGCATCCCCATACCTGTTCATTGTCCACGGGTGGATGCCCTTTGAAATGCCCTGAGGGCCGCATCCTGCATTCTTTTGAATAGCGTCCCCATCTCCCACAGTTCCAACATGACCCTTGCTATCCTCCTCCCATCCCTTGGCCACCGAATACTCTATTCCCCATGCCTCCGAACCCCCCTCTCAGGCCACGGTACCCACCTCGTCCTCTCGCCGGTCTTTCTTGCCACTGTGGTCCTCTGTGTTGCTCCTCTTCGTTCCACGTTCCTTGTTCTCCTGCTGCGCACAGTGCTGCTATTCCGACTGGCCTGCCTCCCGCTCTCTCATCCCCCTCATTCTCCCTATCTGTTGTTACGCTGGCATTTATGGCGGCGACCATCACTAATTTATTCTGTACCAGTTTCGCTTTGTCCGACAGCCTTTTTTGTGCTATCTCCTTTTCTCTCTCTTTGATCCTCCTACAGTGGTGCACAATTATGCTCTGAATTTCAGGCCAACCCTTGGCTTCTATCCCTGCTATCTTGTCCAAGGCCTTCTGTACCTTCTTCGGGAGCCCTTTCTTGATTATAAAATAGAACAAGGCGGTGGATTGGTTCCACGTCGTACCAGTTTCGCTTCTCCATAAGTCTTGCACCTGCAGTATGAATTGCGTAGGATCCTCGTTCTCCTCCATTGTACATTGCCTTACTAAATGTAAGTCTGGAATATCTGGAAATGTGCGCCGCAATGTGTCCCATACTTGTGCTCGAAGATTGTTGAAGGGTGATCCATCATGGCGGTCACAGCTCATTGTTACCCCCGGGAACCCCGCCTTCTCCCACACAGCGTCTGCCTGATCACCAACGGCGGACACTAGCAAACTTTTTACATCACCTTTCGCTAACGGTATTCCTGCCGTGTTCTTTTCGAATGCATATATCCATTTCCCTGCCTCTCCGGCAAGTGGATGGAGGTGTTTCAACAGGTTGTTCTTGTCCATCTGGGCCCACAGGATATAGTGTGGCCTACCTGCTCCCTTGTGTATCAATGGCATCTGCAATTTATGATTCTTTCCTGTCTTACTTACTGTCCCTTCCTTTGCCTTACTCAGCATCATATTTCCTACTCGCTGTCTTAATCTACCCTGCCATCGTGAGGGTGATCGTTCATCTAAGTCATCGAAATGATGTGACAGTGGGGATCCTACAGCTGCTACTCCTTCTTCGTATTCGTCTAGATTACTCCACACTTCTTCTATTTCCTCTTCTTGCTTGCCATTCTCACCTTGTCCTTCCCCTCGCTGGCTTTCTGGGGTGGCTGGGCTTATTATTCTTACTGGTTTGTCATTCAGATGGAACAGGAATTCTCCCAATTGCCATTCTTTTTCTCGCCCTTGTGATGTGGGTGATCCCTGAGACAATATGGACTGTGCTGGTCCTGGCGTCGCTGGTGCTGATTCCCCTGTTACACTTAGCGGGAGTGTGAGATCTGCTACGGACAATTGTGGTACTTCCCCTCCCCTGGTAGCATTTGGCCCCTGTCACACAGTGCTCTTAGCCGTGTTATTTCCATTTGTGCATTTGCTAATTGGCGGTCTAAATCTCTGGTTAATCGCGCTAAATTTACAGGGGGTGCACTTGTCAGGCCATAGAGGCCTCCTTTGTCATATGGCGGTGGCGCCGTGGCTACCGCCCCGCTTGGGGGAGTGGGGGTGGGGCACGCTGGTACATACAGAGGCTCGCTATATCCTACTGCTGGTCTTGTCATTGAAGGGTATATTTTGGTTGTATCATTCTCAACTGTGGTCGTTGTGCATTCACCCTTTGGTGTTCCACTTAACTCTTCCTGTGTTTTCTGTTTTTCAATTGTTTTTTCTGTATTTACCTCTGCTATAGGGGTAACTTCCTCGAACATTCGCCACAGGTCCAATACTTCCCTTCTGTTTTGCAACTGTTTTCCCTTATATCTTGCCAATAAGTGTGTGGATGCTAAGTCTAACGCCCTTTTGTCAAATGACCCTCCCTCTGGCCAAATTGGTGTTACATTGACCCCTTTTATCTCCGTCACCCATTGATCGTGGTATTTCTGTATCCTTTCACTATATAATGGGAGATGTTGGCAAATGTGAGCTAATGGTGTTACTCCCCCATGATGGTGTTTCTCCCTTCGCTTGTATGTGCACTTGCACCTGATCCTCCCTCTAATCTCGGGTGCAATATTTGTTGTCTTTCCTCAATGTCACACCCTTCAACCACCTTTCCCTTTATTATAGGTCAACAATATATTAAGCGTTTCCCATTTATTGACAGTTATTGTGCATCAATATTCAACGTCACCTTTGTAATCATTGCATTTCCAATTCCAACAGTTCACTTTCGCATATATAACCCCTTACCTACAAATCACTTACAACATTTTGACATACGAGACAATAATGGACAAAAAGGACATATAACACATAACATGCACTACCTGCGTGCTTTTATCTCCCCCTTGTTCCCGTTACTGAACACTTTTTACCCTTCCCCGTTGCCTACTCCTCTCATTCACTCCTCACCTCTTACACCCTCTTACTCTTTCCCAAAGAATCTTGCTTACACGGAAAAAGAATATTCTAAATTACTACTCTGAGTCTACTAAATATATGAGACCCCTTCTATTTTCTCTTTATCTTCACTTATTTATCTGCACTGGACGAGACAATGCTATGCGGCGCAGCCTTCTACCCCGTTCGGGCTAGGATACCTCTTATCTTCTTCTTACTTCTCACAAAACCTAATGGCCATATAAAGGATAGATCAGGAAAGCCTCAGCATCACTCACACAGCCCCTACTCTCGGCTTTTACCCACTACCACCTGTTCCCCTGTTCCCTTATTTTCCCCCTTACCTTTCTTTGGGAACTTTCGCAACCGGCACCCACGTGTTCAGTCGGGTAATCCGAGGGTCACCATTCGCGGTCTGACCCCAGTCAGTTCCGCACCCCAACCAAGCCGTGGCCCGCCTCGCTAGCAACTTTTTCAGTTGGGTATTCGTCAACCGGGAACCCTTGACCCTTTCTTGTAGTGCGCACAGGCTGGTCGGCCGTGGAGGCAATGGTTTTGCTGGGGGGTGTCCCGGATCTCGCCGCACGGTGCGGGCCTCGAGGCACCTTTCCAAATCACATCACAACGGGTCACCAAATGTTTGTGCTCTCCCCGTCTTTCTCATGCAAAAGATTAAAACTGACACACCCCAGACGTGGAATGAGGCAAAGAGAGCAGGCTACGAGAGTTCAAGGCAAGGTCTATATATGTAAATGGCATTCAAAGATCTCTGTTGCCTCTGAGAGCGCTCTGACCAGAATTAAGATTACAATACATTTTATAGGACAAATGACGCAACTAACACAGGGTACTACGTTGGTCCCAGATTGGACAGTCCATATGGTGCCCATGGTGTGGGCGGCATCTTTTCCTCCAGGTTGGCTGCTTGGTTGGCGGGAGGATGGACGTCAGGCATCTGTGTTCCGAATGGATGAAGGTCAGGTCCCTGTGAAGCAGGGTGGCCACTGGCTAAGCTAACATAATATATTCTCAAAATGCATGCACTAAATAATAATCGTTCGAAGTCTTTGAACAACCCATCATGTCTCTATAAACTTCACACGTGTATCTATACTATCAATAACATCGGATTATAAAGGCCTTAGGTTAAGGGTCTTGACCACGATAATAACACTGGTTGAAGTGAGGGTCTGTGTTCATAAGAATCTTTGGTATGTTGACATTTGTTAGTTGTAGACAACGATATACTGCAGCAGGGGTCTAATGTTAGTTGGGTATCTGTTGGGTGGGCATCATGGCGTGGTCAGCGGTCTGGCACATAAAAGGAATACCTTGCAGGGATACATGGTCACAATGGCAGTAAGTTTCCATTGGCGAGGGTGTGGGGGAAAGGACACGTTTGTGGAGATGAACAAGCTGTGTGCTTAGCTCATGCTGGTTCACATGCAGGACAGTGACCTCAGAGGAAGAGTGATGTGTTACATTTATTATTTGTTGCAAGTGGGTGTGCCGCCAATGACCTCTGCCTTAATGCCAGTAAGACCGAGATTATACTCATCGGCACACCCACTCCCTCCTTCCCTGCAGCTCTCTGGCCGGCCTCTCTTGGCCCTCTTCCTGTTCCTACCTGCAAGGCAAAAAACCTTGGGGTCATCTTCGACTCCACACTCTCCTTCTCTCCTCACATTTCTGACGTTTCTAAGAAGTCACACTACCAGCTGCACCTCCTCAGAGGTATCCTTCCTTTCCTCTCCTTCCCCCAGAAGCTCACTGTCTCCAGAGCCCTGGTTCTCTCGAAGCTGGACTACTGTAACAGCCTCTATCTAAATCTGCCTGCCTCTACTCTCCGCCCTCTGCAACTCATCCAGAACAGGGCAACGAGACTTGTCCTTGGCCTCAAGCCCAGGGACCGTATCTCTCCAGGACTGAAATCACTACACTGGCTCCCTGTGGCTGCGAGGATTAATTTCAAAACCCTCTGCGTTGACCACAAGGCATTCTGGGGCCTGGGGCCAAATTACCTTCAACTCTCCCTTCCTAAATATCTTCCTTCTCGAGCACTTCGCTCTTCCGCCTCCAACACTCTCAGGGTCAGCCGCTTCTCCAAGCAACGAGTTGGGGGAGATCTCTCTCCGCAGCAGGGGCCTCCCTCTGGAACAGCTTTCCTGCCTCCCTGAAACTTGAGGAGAACCATCTCCGGTTCTGGAAGCACCTCAAAACCTTCCTCTTTGCTTCTGCTTTCTCTCTCCCTCTCCCCTGCTAAATCATTGAAACTGTACTGAATCAGCAACTGGGCCACTCACCAATCTCGGACCTTGGCCCAGCCACTCTCCCCTGCACTGCCTTCCTGGCAACCCCTGCACTGCGGGACTGTCTCTGTATCCCTACAGCCCCCCTTCCCAGCACTTGTCTGCACTTATCTTGCACTTGCCACCAGCTGGCCCTTATTATTTATCTTGTTCATTACTAACCCTGTACTGCACTTTCCCCTCTCCCTTTCCCCCTTGCACTTTTCCCGTCCGCCCTACCCATGCACTTGCGCAATCTGAATGACACCTGGTCTAGTAGGATCGTTGTCTGTCTCCCCTTGTTCCCCCCGCCCTGCCTCATCGCGCCTTGAAACACTTGTGTATAGGCGCGTTACAAATGCCATATCATATCATATCATATCAAGTACCTCCGGCTTCAGCGTGAGAATGGAGGCACAGAGTTTTCCAGTCAGAGTGGGAAAGATGGTGGGGGCCATGTGCCCTGCGCGTCTGGCCGTTGCGAGAAAGGAAAGAGAAGCATTTTGTACTATCGCAGTGAGGTCTAGTCACCAAGATGGAGTCGAAAGGGGGTACAAAAATGGATGCCCTGTGTCCTACTCGGTGGTCCCACTGCGCGAATGCTAACCAAAGTCGACATTGCATAAGGGCAAGGGGCGAACCCACCCCTGGAGGCACTTGGTCCGAGTTTTGTACTGAGAAGTAAAGGATGCGAGGGGCCTGCTAGCCCCTCGCTCCCACACAAAGGTTATAGGAAATGCAAGGATATGACACATGGCCACTCAAAAAAGTTGCCATAGAGAAATGTGTTCATACGCTTACGCAAATTAGTAATGGAGCGTAGAATATGCAGAACACACATTTCCATTGAACTTTGAAATAATCAAGGACTTAAAGAATTTACCTTTCAAGAGCTTCCACTATGGAAATGTCAAAGTCAGTGCAGTAACAACACTGGTTACCGATGAATAATTCTCTTTCAAAAATCAATATTGTGGCGTTTCGTACCCATCATCCACAAGAAGTTTGAACGAATATTGCTGGATACTCCCCTGATTTGATGCATCTGTCGGGCCTTAGTGCAGGACACAGCACTATTGTAAGATGTTCTCAGGACACTCAAAGGACTAATTTTTCCAACTCCCTAACTACCCCCATTCTACACGGTCTCCAGATTTACTTGTGGTGTCCCATGCATTTTTCAACTAGAATTACAGCTCCATTCTGGCAGCTTGGCACCTTCTGGCCATGTCGTGTTTCAGACTGTGATTGTCAGAAATGGCTGGCCCAGCAAAGTCACCTGTTGGTCGCTGTAGCTAAAGTTGCTTCACTATGGTCTAGATACCTGTGGTGTGGGACAGTATGCCACTCCACGGGCAAGTCCAGGTAACCCATACTACTATGGAGGTGGTTTGATGCAGTATAAAAGCAAATTAACAAAATACAAATGTTCCCCTCCGAAGAACGTCCTTGGATTCTTAGAACTAGAGGCAGAAAACGGTTAGGTCACTAAAGTATCATAAATTATGCGTAACCAGAAGTTTAAATCAATCTATATCAGCATCAAGTTGGGAATTCCCCATAAAACAAAAATGGAAAGTAAAGCAGTAGTTAGGATCAATGCATTCACTGTATAAAAGATTGGTCTAGTATGAAAGATGGGTGTACAGAACTAATAATAACATGATTTTAACTGTTTTTTTTTGCAGTAAAAATCATTCTATTCAAAATATGAAAAAAAATAAATTAAAGTATGTCTGGGAAATATCTCAGTGCCTGACCTGTGAGGATACTACACAGGGAGAGGGGTGATGATACATACCAATCTAACATGAACCCAGCCAGGGAGAGGGGTGATGATACATACCAATCTAACATGAACCCAGCCAGCAGTTACCTTCTGCCTACCCTGCCCTAGCGGACCTAGCCCAATATATGCGTGCCTTTGTTAGCTATTTTCCATGCCCCCATTCCTAATCGCCAGTTGTCAGTCAAACTCCTAGTCTGCATCTACCTCCAGTGCCCCATGCATCCAGATGCCCACTGCCCAGTTAATATTCCAGCTACCTTAGCCACACATGCATCCAGGTCCATATGCTCCCACCATGTGCCCCGTCTCTGAATGCCCTTAAGGCACCTATGCTCCCAGCCAGTGTGCAGCTACCCTCAATCACCCCATGTAACCAGCTGGCCATTAGCAGAGTCCCATGAGCACTCACTCTACCACTACCTTTACGCGTACATGATCAAAAAATGCCTTTGTACCATATGTTTCCACGATATTACTACCTCCAGTCCCTCTCTCTCGCACCAAACGCCACGTTTCCGGACACAACCAGTCCTCAATGTGCTTGACTACTAACTGCCCTGTCTCTGGCTGCTTCCAGGGACACATGACCAAAGTGCACCCTGCATCATACACCCCAGTACCTATCCTCTCAATGCGCTGGACACCCAGATGACCCTGCCCTTCATCTATGACTCCAGATATTATCTGACCATTATATAACTGCCCTGGTATCTGGCTTCCTTGTTAAGGAAAGGCTGCTACAGGTCCGGGTTCATGGTCTGTCTGCTTAGATCAGTTATCTGGTCTTAAGAAGACAGAGAAATAGAGTACTACTTCAGCCCCCCATCCCCTCCAAGTCAAACCATTTTCTGTAGACGGAAGCCTAGATTCTTTAGGTAAGCATTAACAGCACTGAACACACTCCACCAATCTCAGCCTGTTACCTTGCTGTTGGTGCTGATGCCGACGACGGACAGGGGAACTTAAACGAGGTGACTGTTGTATAGGAAAAAGGGACATGGCCCCTTTAAGAGGACCAAGGCGAGGGGAGCGGGAGAAAGGCGGAAGGGGAGGGGCAGAGGAGGAGAAGGCGGAAAGTGTGAGAGAGGGAATAAACGAGGTTGACAGGACCCCAGGCTCCGTGTCTTTATTCCCGCATATGCATGAGCGGTGTGTACGGCAGGCCTAACACTGGCGACGAAGCCGATGCGAAAACTCGCGTGCCGGCAGCAGTAACAGGAGGGTGGTGAGCCCAGCAATTGAGGAGGGCCCGTGTGAGGTGAGGCCTGTGCAAGGAGGGCCCGTGTGCCCGGCAGTTGGAGGTGGGCCCGTGTACCCGTGGCCCAGCAGTGGCCCATGTGCTCTGCAAGCGCCTCGAGAAGGTGAGACCCGCGTGAGAAGGGCCTGTGTGCCCAGCAGTTCTGCAGCAGCCCGTGTGCCCTGCAGCCCGTCACTAATCGGAGGCCTGTGCGCCCCGAGAAGAAGAGGGCTGTACGAGGGGGCCCGTGTGCCCGGCAGTGGCCTAGCAGTGGCCCGTGTGCCCTGCAGCTCATCGGAGGGCCCGTGTGCCCGTGGCTGATTGGAGGCCCGTGTGCCTCGAGAAGGTGTGGCCTGTGCGCCCGTCATCAACCGGCGGCCCGTGCGCCCCCACAGAAGAAGTCTGCACACCTCGAAGGAGCGATGCCGGTGTGCCGAGGAAGAAAGTGAAGAGCGCCGGAGAACCAGAGCGGGCCCGTGCGCCCAGGAGAGAAGAACCCACTTCGACGAGGGCTGAAGAAGAAAGTGAAGAGCGCCGGAGGACCATAGCGGGCCCGTGCGCCCAGGAGAGAAGAACCCACTCCGACGAGAAGACTGGCACCGTGACGACCACTTGAAGTAAGGAGGGAGGGAAAAGGAGCCTCGCGTCTCCCGACTGTTACAGGCTAAAGCAGTCTGGACAGAACGCACCTCGGGGAAGGAACCCCGTGCCCCCCCCCCACACGTGACACTCACATATCACGGGAGAAGAAGAACCCCGTGTCTCCCCATGTGACATTTACAGTTGATACGCGGAAACCGTGATTTACACAAGGAGGCTCCCACAAAAGAAGCCTGTGTCTTCCCACAGGACATTTACAGTTGATACGCGGCAACGGCAATTGATACAAAGGGGCTCCCACAAAAGAACCCCACGCCTCCCCATGTGACATTTTACAGTCGATACACGGAAACCGCAATTTACACAAGGAGGATCCCACAAAAGAATCCTGTGTCTTCCCACGTGACATCTTCAAAAAAAAAACAAATCAAAGAGAGGACACGATTACCACACCACGCAGGAAAAGGAAACCTGCACCCATGTGGAAACGGTACAAAAGGACCATAACACCATAGTTAACCACCACATGCACCCAAGTGCTACCAACCAATAAAAGGAATTTTAGTGACACCATCATGTCGGCTTCAGACGCCGCAGACCCCAATGCACAGCCTGCACCACTAGAGGTACCATCCTCATACGCCAGCCTAATGAGGAGACCCGCGCCGTTCACTCTAAACCCACACCATGACCAGGGCCAACGATAGGAAGAGTGGATGGAAGAATTTGAGGATTTTGTAGGTGCCATAGGAACGCAACAACCACCCAACATGCTAAGCATCTTCGCAAATGTAGCTGGCAGAGAAATTAAGAACATCATACGCACGATCCCACTACAGGACCGTTCCACATATGCAAAATTACGACAAGCCATCAATGACAAAATTGTCATCTCGCCCAATCCCGACTACGAGAGATATACGTTCAACCAATGCAGTCAACTACCCCACGAGTCAATGGGGGAATTTGTCATTCGCCTTCAGAGGAAAATATCGAAGTGCGACTTCGCCAACTTTAATGATGAGGAAGCCATCAGGCTGCGTATAATAGAAGGCTGTGTATCGTCGATGTTCCGGAAACACCTCCTAAAGAAGCCCTTATCCCTAAAGGAGGTATTAGACCTAGCCAGAGTCTACAAGAGAGTGGACATCCAAGCAGCGGCCATCGAGAACCCCAAGAAGGGTGCGGTAATAGCAGCAGTACATCCCTATGCCCGAAACACAGCACAACAAACAAGGATGAACACGAGGTACCCGTCACAACGGACGCAAAGTGACCTCCAATGTTATCGCTGTGGTTTTGAATACCCACACAGAGGTCCCTGCCCGGCCATCGGCCAACGCTGCATGAGATGCGGCATGGAAAATCACTTCCAGGTGATGTGTAAAGAACTACTACCGGAAGGAGGATCATCACGCCCGAGACCCGTCGCTCGCACGATGGAAGCCCACACAGACCAACCGCGCCAGACGGACAGAAACACGCCAACCTCCGCGAGTGGTTATCAACGGCCAAACACTATAAGAGCCCTCGAAGGTCTCCAGATCGAGCCAGACAAAAAAGATCACGAACTATATGACGCAAACAGGAGTAACATCATGCAAAACGTGGAGTGTGAAGTGACCCACAGGGGAGAGACCACAAGTTTATGTGAGCAAGACAGAGACCCATACCTCAACTTCCCCCTCCAGCATCATCCAGGAGAGAATGACCACACTCAATACCTGCAAGATGGCTACGACAGAGAGTACGTATGTCTCCTCAGTGTTAAAGATGAAGACACGTCGGCCCCCAGAGTAACGGTCCAACTGGCCAACATCAGAAACAGATTCATCATTGACATGGGAGCGACAGTAAATGTCATGAATGAAGACATCTACCGCAACGTAGCGTCATCATACCCCCTACAAGAATCCAGAACACACATTTTTCAATGGGGAGCGACACAACCCATGTCGTCTAAAGGAAAATTCCAATGCAACCTACGGCACAGAAACATCACAATACCAGCCACGATACACGTCGTAAGGAGCCCATCTGTCGGCCGCTGCCTCCTCAGCTACTGAACAGCTAAGGCCCTCACCCTAATTGACCTACACTACGACCCGTCAGAAGAAATAGAAGGGCTACCACTGCCCCACGGACTCATCAGATCAATAACAGACAAGCCCCTATCGAAAGGAGACCTCAAACGCCAATTCCCCAGGCTATTTGAAGGGGTGGGCATGTTAAAAGACTCATGCATCAAGCTGCACATTGACAACAACATCAGACCAGTCCCACAACACCCGCGTAAAGTGGGTTTCCACCTTCAAGAACAAGTATCAAAAGAAATACAACTTCTTCTCCCCAATGATATCATAGAGAAAGCAGATGGTCCAACACCGTGGGTATCGCCAATAGTCATCGTCCCCAAAGATAACGGCCGTCTCCACTTATGCGTTGACATGCGCATCCCAAACACCGCTATCCAAAGGGAAAGGCGCCCGGGCCCGAGCTTAGAAGACAGGCTAAACCAAGCCAGATTCTTCTCGAAGCTTGACCTCAACCAAGGATATCATCAACTTGTCATGGATCCAGAGTCACGGCCCATCACTACATTTGCAACGCACGATGGGCTATTCCAATACAAAAGGTTAAATTTTGGCATATCGTCCACCGCAGAGATCTTTCAGGAGACCATCAGACGGCTCATAGCATCAGAGATGAATGCACTAAACTACAGTGACGACATCTTGATATTTGGGAGAGATCACGACCAGCACGACAAAGCCCTTAGAACCGTCTGCTCCATCCTACAGGACGCGGGACTGACCCTCAACGAGCCCAAGTGCGACATTAACAAGACAAGCTTAAAATTCTTCTGACACACTTTCTCGAATAAGGGCATAACAGCCGACCCGGACAAAATAAAAGCAATAACCGAACTCCGAGCGCCTACGACCGCTGCTGAGCTACGCTCCCTGTTGGGAATGGCAGGATACTGCGCGCGCTACCTCCCGAACTATGCTTCAACAACTGACCCGCTCCTCAACCTCCTAAAGAAAAATACACCATTCACCTGGGACGCACCTTGCCAGGAAGCGTTCATGGCGATTAAGGAAGGCCACTCTAACAACCGTCAACTGGCATATTTTCGTCCAGACTGGCATACCATTATTACGGTCGATGCGAGCCCGGTGGGACTAGGCGCCATCCTAGCCCAGACCGACCCCTCGGACAGTACTCATCACGCAATAGTCGCATATGCCAGCCGTGCCCTGTCACACACTGAAAAAGCTTACTCTCAAGCGGAGAGAGAAAGCCTAGCCGCTGTATGGGCATGCGAAAAGTACCACCATTTCATCATCGGTCGAAACTTCACTCTGGTCACGGACCACCAAGCCCTGCCGTCAATGTTTGGAAACCCCAGGACGAAAATGCCGCCCTGCATTGAACGGTGGGGGATAAGACTACAAGAGTATGATTACTCCATTATCCACAAACCAGGGGGAGGTGCCAATCCAGCGGACTACTTATCCAGGCATCCCCTAAGGGACAAAAAGGACACACTAGAACACAAAGCCGCTGAATACATCTCATACCTGTCAGCAAATGCCACGCCACCCACCATCTCCTTAACAACATTTGAGGAAAGAAGCAAAGCGGACCGGACAATCAGAGCCGCGATCTCCCTCACCCGCTCCAACAAATGGAGAGAGCATCGCACAAGAAAAATGGAAATGGAGGAGGTAGACCAGAAAGAACTCGACCGGCTGTCCAAGATACACGAAGAACTCATAGCAACCGACCAAGGACTCCTGTTACGGGGGAAGAGGCTAGTAGCACCCAGAGACCTGAGAAAGACCCTAGCAACCCTAGCTCACGAAGGCCACAGAGGCATACAGAACACCAAACAATTCCTCCGGAACTACGTTTGGTTCCCATACATGGATGTGATAGTAGAAGACATGCTTAAGCACTGCAGACCCTGCCAACTAGCAGCGCAAGGACCGAACCCAAACCCTCTGCAGCTAACAACGCTCCCGACAAGACCGTGGCAAAGAGTCGCAATGGACTTCTACGGACCCCTAGAAGAAGGGGGCTATCTACTAGTAATAATAGATGAGTAATCAAGATTCCCCTTTGTCAAACAAACGATGTCAACATCATTCGAGGAAACCGCACCCATAGTGGATGAACTGTTCGGCGAATGGGGCATCCCCAATGTTGTCAAAACCGACAACGGATCTCCATTCCAAGGAAGGGAATTCGCAAACTTTGCAAGCCACCTAGGATTCCACCACCAAAAGATCACCCCGCTGTGGCCCCAAGCCAACGGGATGGTGGAACGATTTATGGCTACCATCAAACTGACAAGACAAAAGGCAGTGGCAGAGCAGACGCCACATCCGAAGGCCATCTGCAGCATGCTCCGGGGCTATCGGAATACCCAACATGACGCGACAGGAAAACCACCAGGAGAGCTCATGGTGAGATACCAACCCAGAACGCGCATTCCCCGATGGGAAGATTATACACCTGAAGAAGACCTAGCCATCAGAAAACGGGACGCCGAAAAGAAGAGGAAAGCAAAGCAATGGGCCGACACGAGAAGGAGAGCGAAAGAACAACAGCTAGAGATCGGACAAACTGTCCTCGTGCGACAAAAGCAGCACAAGAAAACAGACACCCGGTACAGTCCCGAACCGCGCATAATCACGGCCATCAAGGGACCCATGGTCACAGCAACTGGGGACCTAGGAGACATTACCCGAAATTCCTCATTCTTCAAGAAACTGTATCTAGAGGAACCCGAGACACAAGGAACACCTACTGAGGACCACAGTGAAGAAGAAGAAACAGAGCCCCCAGTGGAATCAACTGGCGAGAGCCGCGAATCACCAGGGAGACCCCCTCGGACAATAAAGAAGCCAATGAGACTCATCGAACAGATGTAATTGGGCTTTCGTGTTAAGCACGGGGGAGGTGTTGTATAGGGAAAAGGGACATGGCCCCTTTAAGAGGACCAAGGCGAGGGGAGCGGGAGAAAGGCGGAAGGGGAGGGGCAGAGGAGGAGAAGGCGCAAAGTGTGAGAGAGGGAATAAACGAGGTTGACAGGACCCCAGGCTCTGTGTCTTTATTCCGGCGTATGCATGAGCGGTGTGTACGGCAGGCCTAACAGTGACAACAGTGGCCAATCCCTGCCATTAGATCCTTGGAACGTGCAGTCACATTAGGAATGTTTGGATTACTTATCAGTGTTCTTCATTACTCTTTGTCCCGCTCTTCCTTGCCACAGTATTTTCCTTTGAGGTACCCAGCTCTACAAATGATTGATCTCACTCGGTCGGCTACTCCAAAATAATCCTCAGTGAACGTCAGTTTATTTGACCCCCATGGATATTAATGACACATTTTGGCACCTTTTCTGTGATGCAAATAAAGGGGCACCACACTTCTTTTGCTGCCCAGGGCCCCACAAACCCTAGGGCCGGCCCTGGCTCAGTGTACCTAGAAATGTAACTGGCAAGTACCCCTAACCTATTTTTCAAGCTGGGAAAGGAATTTCCACTTGCAGATATCTGCTTGCCAGAATTAAATTCAATCCTAACATAACTAGTGTTCTCTGTGCCCTATCGGTGAGTTTTCAAGACGTAAAGCCTGGAGCGAAGATGCAACTGGAAGGCAGAAAAGGCCACAAACCTCTGCAGGTGAGTGAGAGGAACGGGTTCAAGGTTCCGACTGATGCACCCATTAAACACATAAGAAGTTGTATGCCACATTTAACTGCTCCTTGGTTTCATATTAGTCCTGCATTCTCCCCTCCCTAACAAACATAATATTCTCTCAATGACCATGAGATCCAAGCATGCAGTATACATGTTTACCCACTCTGCAGGGGAGGTAATAGCAGCAGGTGCTAGTCAACACATTCTACTACTTTTTTGCTGCAGCCACAGAAAGACACTTGGTATAGTTGCTTGTGTGAAGAGACGCAGCTTCCAGACACTTGCAGCAAATATTTGTCCTTTATTGCAACCAAAAACTTGCTTTCTTTTGAATGGGTTTCTTGGATGGGATTTGGGTTTCCACTACCTAAGACATGCACATAAATGAGGCTATAATCGCTACATTAAGATTGTGGTAATGTAGGGCCATGTCTTTGGCCTTCTGTCAATGCAGTTTCATGAGCGTGAACTGTGGTTATTGTGTTGACGTAATGCTGAACATTGGTGGTGTTTGTGTAAAACAAGTATTTGTTGGTGAAGTTTTTGGGGACCTCTGTCAAATTGAATTGCATTTGTCAGCAGCTTGAGGATGAAACAGCAGCACTTCGGGGTGGCATGGCCTACAATGGAAAGCTTATTGTCTTAACACTGGAAAAGGAGCTTAGCTTTCCCCAGCCGTTCTTGGTTAATGACAAGTGGTGAGAGGATTCCAAGAGGCTGAGACCCCCTCGTTGATATGAAAATTATATAGTGTAATGGCTAACAATCGGGAGTTAAGAGAGAGGGCTGCCTTTATGCCAGGCACAATCCTAACATATTTGCTCACTCGATCTGCAGCAGAGGCCTAAGGAGCAGTAAGCTGTTGTGGTAGCCCAGTTGGTCAATGCACCAGTGTTAGGGGGAATTCTAATTTCTGTGCTAATTCCCTTTTCCCTTAGAGACCCACAGCTCTTTTGCTGGACATTAGGACTTTACATTTTTATCCTAGAGTAAGTGAGACCTTTTTCTCCCCCTCAAGTATTTTGGATCTGATTTGGACTCTGTGTTTCTTTTGGGTTTTGGAGTCTGGCAAACTCCATAGGCATCACCTTTGGTATTGTGACACACAGCACCTTCAGTGCAGTGTCACAGAGAGGTCCTTTGGGTTTCTTATGAGGTTTAAAAACTTTTCTTGGGTAAACTACTGTTCCCACGAGCAGTAAAGTGAAATTGACTTTACTTACCTGTTTTTTCTATTTAGGTCCAGTGCACCTCATCTTATGTGGAAGTACTGAGGGGTTTCTTAGTAGCCCCTTTCCCTACTTACTGATATAAATATTTGTATGTCACCCTCAGTAGTTTAATGGCTGGTGGCAGTGGTTTAATTGTCCTACCATTTTCCTGTGTATTTTTACCCCAGGCTGAATCCTCAGCTGCAGTATTGCACCCATCGGTGCCCATTTTGTCAAAATGGACCCGGCCTTCTTTTTTCACCATTTATTGCTTGTGAGGTCTTTCTTGGGTTTTACTCTGTGCGCCAACCTTTACACTGCTTAAGCCTGCCTCTAGCTCCAGAGTGTCTGGCACGGCAGGAAGCGAAGGAGGTGCCCAAAACTCCCTGTCCTTAGTCTCCATGGTTACTTGAATGCACCAAAAGGTGAATGGCATGCTGGCTGTCCTTGGAGGACAGCCACACTTCTGTGTGTGTGACAGCTAGGCTGTGCTTGAATGGGAAAAACCTGCATAAAAGGATAAAAGGTGAGGTGTCTTGAACAGAGTCGACCACTGGACAAAACATCTGAAGAAAGAAACTGGAAGAGAAGCTTGTTGCACCCTCCTGGACCGTTTGCCCGGTGAAGCCCTGCTGCAGTGGTGAAGCTCCAAATTTCGTACCGACTAGGGAAGCCCGGAATGAACAACTTCTACTCTTGGGTTGGTGGGACCAACTGACCCCACGATGAACTTTGCTGGAGCCCGTCTCCCTGCTGGCTGTGCTTCCTTGCTGCTGCTGGAACCGAGTGCCAGGGGTCAGGAACACCAGAAACAAGTGCATCATCTTTAAGCCGGACCAGACCTTCAGGAAGCTCCAGAAGACCTTCCCAAAGCAGGACGACCCACGCCTGAGCCACCTCAACAGAGTGCTGGACCCCAGAAGCATGGGAAGCACATCAAGTGTCCAAGAACCGCGGTGGTGCTATTGACTGGTAGCAGAAACCGCAAAGTGTTGCTGATTTGGGAAGAGCCCATTGCTGCTGCCGACATTCAAACCACAGTGCAGGAGTTCCCCAGCCATCCTCCATCTTGTCCCCATGATTGAGGGCCAGGAACCCAGGACCTGCCGGACTGCCACCTGAACAGAAACCAGCTGGGACCTCTTCTTCCGACCTAAGGTACTTTCTTGACTAAAGGGATACTTACTTCTTTGGTCTGTACAGCTTGTGACCCAAAAGTAATTCTTTTTCTACAAACTCTCTAAATAACACTGTGCAAGACCTTTGTTTTATCTAAAGAAGTGCCTTGGCTCCCTAGACCCTCGGGTCTCACAATTTCAAACACACGGGAGACAGAGGTTAGTTCCAGATGAGACTATATGACCATTCAGGATTAGGAATATGGTGAGCACTTGGGGGTGGTCTGGGGGATGGGTCTGGTGAGCAGAAGCATTCAAAGAGAATAGGGGGCATGAGGCCAGTGGACCATAGCTTAGCAGGGAGGGGGTGGAAAGGGCATGAGTCAGTCAGCAGAGATGGATGGGGGTTTGGGTCTGGAGCAGACCTTGGTCTCACATTCTGCGATGATCACATTCTGTCAGTACTTGATACTTGCTGATGGCAGCAATGAATGGCTGAGTTTCCTGTGTGAACAGTACTTGCGCTGGGCTAACAGAGGGTGGAGGTGGTGGGGGCTGGCTGTGTGCGGCACTGGGAGAGGGAGAGTGGATATTTCGACAGAGTGGCAAAGGGCCTAGAAACAAGATGGCGTTTGGGAAGGCACAAAATGGAGTTCAGACTACAAACATTTGTTATACTTCTACACACATTCATGCAAGATAGGTGAAGCAAATATGCACAGGAGTGGTGGAGCTGTCTCCCCCCTTTGTTTACACAACATCTACCTGATGCGGGAATGGTGCAGGGGGGCAATATATACCACTTCTCCCCCAACAAAGGTAATGGACTTTGTGCACTCAGTGGGGTGATCAGTACTTCCAACTCTCAGCATTCTATGTACAATGCTGCTGTACGCCTTGATGACCAAAATCTAAAACATATGGTTTATATTATAAACAAATAATTGTATACACACACACGTCTGGCACTCCTAAAACTCACTTATTACAAAACAATTTATTTCAGATTTTACCACACGTGGCAAAATGAATTACAACCTATGGTAAAATAAACCTATCCCCTGTTGAACCTCATTCTATGTGCCAATAAAAAATGGAGTCACATAATAAGAGTACGACTCAGTTTGTTTTTAAACCTTTTGGTTTCCTAGAATGTTAAAATTCAAAGCTGGTCAAATAATTGCCTTATACGATACAAGTTACTTGGACATGAGAAAACAAAATGCCTTTTCGCACGCATTAATAGAGCCAGCTGTGCGAAATCTTACCATCCAAACGTGGATATGAGAAAATTGGCACAAAGTGCACTTTGAGAGATACTAAGGGTAAATTTGCAACTACATTCATGTAAATTTGAAAACATATGCACCTTTACCATCAAAATATTACCCATGAGATGATCTGTTGCCCTAGCTAACTGCTTGACAGGCACACTTCTCGCACCTCAAATTTAACTATATATATTCACCTATATCTGATGGCGATACTTCTGTCCCAACTTGGCAGGGATCCCGGGGTCACGCAGATAAGCCCAGTGAACAGCCGTTAGCTCTGGAATCTGTCCTCCTGCCAGCTTGCTGCAAATCACTGTCCCACTGGATAGTGTCACAGGAAGACTGCCTGCCTGCCCGTCTCAGTTTAGTATTCGAAGATCCTTGGATGTCTCTCTCATGATATTTCTGAATGACTGACCCGCTACACCCACTCACAGTCAATTTTATGACCTCTCCCTGTCATTCAAAAGAAATCCTTCCCCTCGATCAGATCATACCACTGAACACCATGTGATCTGTTAGGGAGAATTCTCATTTTATGGCTAATTTCCCTCACCTAGTGAGTCCCACAGCAGCTTTGCTGGATTATTGCAGTTCATTTTTTAAACTTGGTAAGAGTGTGAGCTTTTCCCCCACTCTTACCCATGTTTTGCCATGTGTCTTCTACCTGTTTTAGTGATTGTGGACTCTGGAGTATACCACTTCAGCAGTCCCCTTCTTTTGTGTGTTACACAGCACCTTCAGTACAGTGACACAGGGTTGTCTTTTAGACTTCCCACTGACTCCATTTCTGAGGCTGACTACAGCCCCCAAGAAAAGGGTAAAGTTGCCATTAACTTTATCTAGTCATTTAACCACAGATCCAGTACACCCCATCTTACATGGAGTACTGGAAAGGGTTACTCCGTATCCCTTTTTATCTGTACCTCCTAGAGCATTGTTTTGCTCTTTTAACTTTTAGACTTGGCTGGTGGCAATGGTATCTACCCTAACTTTTGTACTACGATTATATTATATAAACGGGGTATTGTTTGAGGCTATTATATTAGTCTCGAACATAAACCCGCTTGACCAAATACTTTTTTCTTTTGGAACCGGTCGGGTATATTCGCCATTTCTTTTTGTTAAAGTCCTTCTTGTGTTTTACTTTGCACGGCAAACCAGGTTTGCCTCATTTGTTCACTGTCTTTTGGCGTGCTTCTGCCAAGAAGCCCTCCTCCAGGGGCCTGGGTGTCTAGGTGGGCTGAATGTGAGGGAGGGGTGTAGTCACTCCCTGCACAGGGTATCCTAGGAAACCCAAGTCGCACTTTGCCATGATTGGCTGAGGTGGTTGTCCAAGCTGGACAACCCCCCTGCTGCATGATTGACAGCCACGCTGTATGAATGGGGGATTTTCGCATAAAAGGCAGGTCTCTTTGGGCAAGAAGTCAGAGTCACCACTGGGACTACAAGGATCCGAAGAGAAGCGGAGAAGAAGACGGCTGCTGCAACTCCTACGTCCCGGTGAAGCCCTGCTGCAGTCCTGAGCGATCTACACTTCTACGAACAGAGAAGATCCAGTCCGGAGTCTTCTTCCCTTGAGCCTGGTGGGGATAACCAGCTCATCTTCCACAGCCAGAGGATCCTCTTCTTGGTCGAAAATCACTGCACACTGCTGTAGTGGTCCGGATAGCCATCTGAAGAGCCTCTCCTGTTTTTAAGGAGCGCACCTTTTATTCACCGTCGCTGCTGCCGGCTTCATCCCCGTGTGGTGCAGACCCCTCCAGATGTCCTCCTTCACACCAAAGCTCCAGGAACCGTGGATCTGCAGGAAACCAACAGGACCAACTGCTGTGGCACCAGTTTCTTCATTGAATGAGGTACTATGTTCTGCTTGAGGAATTAGGGTGAATCCCTTTTTCTTTGCCTTCAAAGCTTGCCATTGTTTTCCCTCCTTCTTATAACTTTTGCTTCCTCCGTTGACAATATCTAAGTACTCCTGGCAACGTTGAATCTGGAACTGTCCGACTGTGTGATCCTCGACAACAGGAACCCGGTTCCACTTGACACTGGCTCTGGCCTATTGACTATTGAATTCCGTCAGATAGTGTTCTCTGATTCTGTCTGCCTTGACAAAAGTATTGCCTATGATTTTTGCCCCCAACTCTCTCTGGTTAACTCAGGTGCTAAGTGCGTTTTTGCCCCGGTAACATTTCCTGCCGCGGATACGCATTTCTTTAGTAAGAGCAAACTGTCATTACTGTCAAAAAGTGATCGCAAGTGTATTCCAGGTAACGTCTTTTGTTTCACAACACCGGTCCGTCAAAACATAGGGTACTTACCTTGAGTTAGAGTGTATCAAAGTGAATTGGTTGGTTGTAGTGTAGTTAATGTGTGATTTTGCATTAATAGAAGTGGTGTGTTCATAACAAATGGTTTAAAAATAAATGTACTTATATTTTTCTACCTGAAACCTTGAGTCAGTGTTTGCTTGAGTCATAGTAATTGTGGTTCCTTTGTGTAATCTCTGCAACCGCTCATATATTCCTGAGATAGGCCTGGCTGCTCCACTACTGCTACCACTTTAACATAGTAGTACAGGCTTGTACCAAAGATAAAACTTGTATTGCCACCTGTAGTCTTAATTGTGTGTAGTGGTCCCTAAGGGCACTGCACAGGATTCTGCCTAACATGATCTTACTGTTGGAAAGCAATAAGATACATCTCTTCCTTTCACTTCCTGACTTAACAATGGTTTGTCTTTAGCAGATCACTGTCCCACTGGATAGTGTCACAGGAAGCCTGCCTGCTTGCCCATCTCAGCTCAGCATTCGAAGATCCCTGGATGTCTCTCTCATGATGTTTCTCAATGACTGCCCCGCTACACCCACTCACAGTCCTTTTTATGACCTTTCCCTGTCATTCAAAAGAAATCCTTCCCCTCGACCAGATCATACCACTGAACCCCAGGTGACGTGATGTGTGTCAGACGTTTTCCATAACGGCGACATGTTGTATCGGAGGACAATGCAGCGGCGAAAGGACCTGGAAAACATAATTTACGGCATCTTGTGGTGGGAAGAACGGATGGAAAGGGTGGGGGAGTGAGAAGTGCTTTAAGTGTTATGTTTCATTAGAAGAAGAAGGTGGTGTGCCAGTGGTATCCGTGCATACTATTGTAAACGAGGGGGAGTGACCTCTGGCCAATGGAATCAGAGCTCGCCCTCGAGTACTTTAAGACGAGATAGCTGCACAGTGAGGTGGATGGGGTGCAGGATTCTCTTACTCCAACACCAATCAATAAGGACAACTCAATGGTTTTTCAAAGGGGAGTCAGTTTAATGACAAGTACAAGACACAGGGAAACATGGAGATCAGCAATAATGCGATGGTCCGTCTCGCTTCAACTCCCAACAATCTTCCTTCAAACAGCAATAGTTATAATAAAAATTTGTCATCATTGACGTGTAACACTCAAACGTTTGTCATGCAATTCTATTGGTTGTAAAAGGTAACTTAATCATAGGTGCTATGTCTGTATATGGTAACGGAGTGTAAGGATTGGATAACTCTTATCGGGTGGGCGTCTACGCCCTTCCCTCTACATTACTCATGCAGACATCACTAAAAGTACGAAGTGTCATTGGTTCTACTAACTATAGGACCTTAGATTATTTGGCCCACTGTGATTGGGCTGGCTACAACCCTAAGCATAAATCTCCACTTTAATTAGCAGCATGCAGAACGGTCACCCAGATACAGGATGTCCCAAGATTCACCCAGCCTCCCTTCCATCAATCAGTACTTTATGGCTATGTTTCAATTAGTTGGCTGAGGTTGGCCTCGAAACTGTAGCTTCTTGTCAGGAAAAGTTACGGTATCCCCTGCTTTGGGTGACATCAGACGTTGGTACCTCTTTGCGCTTGGCTGGTCACGTGATAGCACACCGTGAATCAGCTTTGTTTTCCTTCCATTTGTGTATTTAATTCTCCTTCTTCGGCCGCCACCTGCCTGGGCCCCCTTATTTGACCTTCATGGGGCAGGCTGCTCTGCTCTTAAGTTTCGATTCTCTGAAGTTGCCATCCACCTCCCTCTCCTGGGTTGGCCTTGATTTCCAAGGCACGGTCTGCTCCTTGTTGAGTTTCGATTCCGCCGTCTCTCCTCTTCCTTCAGCTGAAATGATAATCCTGGCCTGTTTGATCTTTAGTAATCAGGGTTAATTCAGCTTTGTATAAAGTAGCTTCTTGCGTTACAAGCCTATGTACAGGCGTTAGCTGGTTGAATATTTTCATCCTGCTTTGCAGTTTAAATTTCTGTATGCTTCAACATCGTCTCTCCTTCTAATTTCACAATATCCTTTTTTATCACATTTCGTCTTGTGCATCATCTTTTGGTTGTTGTTCGTTCATCTGTACGTCTGTCCGGGCCCTCGTGACATCATCAAATTTTCTTCCATTAAGGCCTTTTGAGTTTCCACTGGAACAGTGTTTAAACCATCTTCATTTCGTGTCATTTGCTGGTATGGTTGTCTCAATGGATACCTTACTGTCCATGGTTGCCTGGTTATTGGCATTTCAATAGGTATTGCTCTTCTGATCGGCACTGGACAGAGCCCTAGTGCGGCTCTCTGCTGGTTTATTTGCTCATCGTACATCATATATCTCGGTGTGAATGTTCCTGGCACTTCAAAATGGGTGGCTGGAGTGCAGGCCATGTTTGGGACCTCCTCTACACTATGGCAATTTGCGGTTACCTCATCAGGCAACAATCTTGTGTGGTCATTGCAGGCAGCCTTCGTTATGGCATGCCAGCTGCAGCAGCGATGTCTTTCTGTGATGAGTGGTGGCAGGCACATTTGCAGAAGGGGAGTGCATTCCACAAGACATGAACATTTACAGATAGAGTGTAAGTCCGTAGCCCCTTCGAACGCATGGCTGCAGCCCTTGCACAGAAAAGTATGTACACTGATTGAAAAGGTATGTGGAGTGGTTGGAAGTAGGTGCCTCAATGTAGCTTTGTGTGTGTGGTTTTGCTGCATAGCACACATTGTTGGTTGCATGGGTGTGGTGATTGGTAGAACAACCTACAGTTGTCAGTGTATGGGTGGAGATGCTGCAGTAACCAGTCATGCAGTGTGTCCACTGGGTGCAGTAATGGAATCGTGTATATATGGAAGAGGTTATGGTGCAACTGGTTCTTATATGTGCTTGAGTATTGTGCATTGTGCACATTAGTAAGTGTTGTAGTGCACTACACAGCATTGCTTCTATGCATGTACTAGAGTGTTGGGAGCAGGACCAATGTTGTGAAGATTGTGTTGTTTGTTTGGCATGATTACAATGCTTTGTGATTGGAAGCGGGTAGCGCTGCCAAACACTGTGATATGTTTCTGCATTATGGTAAGTGGAACATGTCTGCTTGTATCCCTGCTTTATGGTGGGTGTTGGGTAGAAGTGCTGGTGCCTGTATTGCCTTTGTGAACTCTGGCACATGCCTACATGTTCGCCTGCATCATGGCTCTGTTATGTTGTGGTGGGTGTGGGCTACGGCCTTTGGCCATGCACGCAACAGCCTAGGCCTTCATCACAGCCACCACCACCACATAATGCAGCCATGCAGTTGTGACTCTGCATGCATTTGAAGTTGGTGAGTTTCACACAATGGTTGCGGAGGGCATTGTACACTTGGTAGAACAGCAGAAGTGAGCTGCTATGCATACAATAGCATATGGTGTACATTATTGCCCCTGTTGCAAAATAGGCAGCCACATGTCACCATTTGCATTTGCTATGGTTAGTCCCTTATAAGACCCTTGCTTTAGGAAGTGTTTTAACACATTGCACCTTGAAAGGAAGTCATCAGCATCAGAAAGTTGCTATATGCACAATGTACACAGCCACTCACATACCGTTCAGCACAGCCAATGCAACAACATTGAGCCATGCATGCAAACATGTGGCCAAGGTGAAAGTTGGCAGGCGCAATTGCAGATGGGGAGTGCATTACACATGACATGAGGACTTAAACATGGGGTGCACTAGGGTGTGCTGTGTGTGGTAAGACCCTAGCGTCTTAGATGCATGACTGGAGAACTTAGAGGAACAGCTATGTGGGTTGCTTGCAACTACTCTTCTGATAGTTGCATTTTGTGAGTTGTGCATGCATGCATTGTTGATTCCATGGGTGTGCTCATTGTTAGCACATGGTACATTTTCCAGTGCATGGCAGGAGCTTATGGAGTGAACAGTTCTGCAGTGTGTCTACTGAGTGCTGTGGTGAGAATGTGTTTGTCTACCAGTGCATAGGGTTCACCTGCATAGTGTATGTGCTTGGATAGTGTGCATTGCACAGAATACTAACTACTGTACTGCACTTTGAAATATTGTATCTTTGTTGTTGGTGGAGTGCTGGGAGAAAAAAAATATTGCTACCTCTAGTTTGTGGTGCCGGTCTGGGTGAATGTGGATGCTGAAAGTGTGGATTGGAGAACTGTTACCTGGAGGTGCTTTCACATGACACAAGACCTGTACTGTAAGTGTGTAACGATACATCTGCAGTGCTGTACAAATATGATAGTGTTCGATGCAGTGGTCTTGGATGTGAATGCTACATGCATGTGTGACTATTTAATACTACCTAATGCATGAGTGTTACAAATAGAATAGTGGAAACGGAAGAAGGAGTGTCTCTGCTTTACTGGGGTGTCGCCCTCGCTGTAGCTGGGAAGGCGCACGTGGTACATTCTGCCCTTCTGAGCATGGTGCCTTTGCAAATGTAACTGTGGGTATTTTCCAATCAGGTGTCGAGGGTGTGGTTCACAGGAAGGGGCGGTGATATATTTCCCCAAACCTTGATGCAGTGAGGTTGGCAGAGATGGACAGACACCAAGTGCTGATCGTGGGTGATACCTGTGTGCAAGATCTGCACAGGCATGCCCTGGAAAGAGGCTTTGATACTAACTTTCAGTTGGAAGGAGTGGAGGCTTTTTGGGGCACAGTCTATGAGTGGGGTTTCGTTGCCATGGTTCTCCTTTGTACATGTGTGGCTTCTGTTGGTACTGTGGAAGTTGTGGTCGTGCATTATGGGGCACTACATGTGGGGTACATGTCATGCTGACGTTTGCTCCGTCACCTCAAGAAGTTGATGACAGCAGTGATTCAGATTTTTCCCACTGCCAAGGTGATTTTCTCATCCATAACACCAAGAGGTGCATGGGACCATGCCGGTTTAATTTGCCCACAGCCAGAAGTCGGGAGGTGTTTCATAAATAGAAGCATGTGTGACATTATGTGAGTGCTGGGATGTTCTGCACCGACTATAACATCATTAACAAGGAAGATTTGCAGGAAACGGCATTTTTGACCTCCATTTGCAATGCTGTTTTGTTTGCCACTCTGCACGAAGCGTTGCAGAGAATCCTGTAGAAATGTAAGAGAAGTGTTGATGTTCAGTCCGTACAAATGTCAGCAGGAGAAGCAAACAGAAACTCATTGAAAGACGTAAAAAAAATGTATGCAAGCACATACATAACAAAAACAGGACAAAAAAGAAAAAAAAACATATCTTTTCATCTTTTCTGAGACAGTACTACAGACCCAAACCCCTACCCTATTTAACACTCAGACCCCCACCACTCCATAGCACAAACACCCATCAGATTACGCTGTACTTTCACCATTACACGTGCCACATCCTGCCATTTTCAGGATGGGAGCCATATAAACAAAACTGTGGAGCGAAAGACACTGCTCTATAAGGGTTGTGGTTCTGGTGTGTACGCAAACACTATGGCAGAAGGTCTCTTTGTACAAAGAAGTGCAGAGGGCTATGGCGGAAGTGTGCAAGGTAAGGGGCAGGCATCCTGGGTGTATGCTTGAACTGTATGTATTTGTTTGAAGTTCTTAACATGCATGCAGTGCTGCTTTTGAGTGATATTTTTTGAAAAGTGTGGGTACTGCAGAAAACAAAAAAACAAAAAATACTTTGCAGTGTAAACGGTAAGTGGCAGGCATCCTACTGTTATGAATGCATTGTGTGTATTATATCACATCATGTGCATTTGTATGATATGGCATTCGTAATGCGCCTATACACATGTTTAGCAAAGCACAACGAGGCAAGGGAGGGGGAACAGAGGGGAGACAGAGACAACAACCCTACTAGGCCAGGTGTAACTTAGATCGCCCAAGTGCATGGTTGGAGGGAGGGGAAGGTACAGTACATGGGAAGAAGAACAAATGACAATAAGTAAAAATAAGGGCCGATTATGCCAAGTGCACGGATAAGTGCACACATCAGGTGTTGGAGGAACTGTTAGGGACACAGAAACAGTCCCCAAGTGCAGGGTTTCCTAGAAATCCAGTGCAGGGGTTCACCTGGTGGGTGAAGGTGACATGGGCCAGACATCACAGAGTCGCCAGGTAACCAGTGCATATTCAGTTCACGACAGGTAGTCACCCGGGGAGAGGAGCAGAAACAGCAGAAGCTAAGAGAAAGGCTTTGAGGTGCTTCTGGACCTAGCAATGGTTCGCCACAAGTTTCAGGGAGGCAGGGAGGCTGTTGCAGAGGGCGGCCAAAGGCAAAAAGAAAACATCAACCACCAAATGGTTTCTTCCAGAAGCGACTGACACTGAAGGAGTTAGAGGCAGATGAGGGAAGAGCTCGTACACAGAAGCATATAGGAAGTCAGAGTTTAAGGTATTGAGCTCCAAGGGCCCAGAAGGCATTCTGAATAATGCACAGTCTTTTCACTTTATTCCTCGCAGCCACTGGGAGCTATTGGAGGCATTTCAGTACAGGAGAGATAGCATCCCAAGTTGCGCACTCCTCTTCTGGATGCGTTCCAGAGGGCAGAGAGTAGAAGCGGGCAGATTTTTTTAAAAAACCTGTTGCAATAGTGCAGCCTAGACAGAAGTACAGTTATGCAGACAGGGACCTTTAGGACAGATGCTGCTTTTGGTGGCATATTTCTACGATTTATGTAGGAGGTGGGTTAGTGGGGAAAACATTTTGTAGAATTGTCGGAAGGAAGGCAGAGAGTTCCTGTTTCAATATTAAAATGTATGATATGGGTAAATGAAAACATTGCAAGCACTTACCACTGAAGTGTACTTGATGGTATGGGACGGGAAAAAAACAGTACGCTTTTAAAGTATGTAATGGCCGCTCAGTGGCAGGTACCGTGCGCAGAGGCACTTATAACACAGATCTAAACATACTGCAGAAAATAGTTTTCATACCTCCATTTTGTGGTGATGGGTGCTCATGTGGATGAATGTGGATGCACACATCTTGCAATCTTTTACTGAAGTTTCTACTGGGCGTTATTTTCTAACGGTACCTATGAAGTGTTCTGCAAAACTCACAGTGTTAGATGCTAACTTCTTGGATGGCATTGGTGGAAATGTGTGTGCCTATTTACCCATACCACATGAGGTAGTGGTGGACAAAAGGTACTGGAAAGGGAAGAATGACTGCTCCTGCTTTACTGGGGTGCGGCCTTCATGGTACATTGGGAAACACACGTGCCAAAATCTGTGCTTCTCACCATGCTGCCCAATGGACATGGCATTGTGGGGATTATCCGATCAGGTACTGTGGGTGTGGTTCACAAGAAGGGGCGGTCCAACTGTTGTACATTATACTCTGCATAGTGAGGGTGGCTGACATGGCGAAATGCATTGTATTGACTGTAGGTGAACCCTTTGTCATAGATCTGCAGTAGTATGCCCTGGAAATACACTTTGACTGCAATTTCATTTTGGAAGGAGAGGATGCATTGTGGAATGCTGTCTAAGTGCAGTTTTGCTGATATGAATGCCCTTTACACAAAGACCTGGCCACTTTTGCTACTGTCGATGTTATGGTCATCCACTACAGCGGCATGCATATGGGTTACGTGGCTTGCTTAGATTTGTTCCGGCCACTGAGAAGATTGCTCAATGTAGTAAAGAGCCTTTTTACACACTGCCAAGGTGCTTTTCTCATCCATAAAACCACGAAGAGTATGGGGCAATGCTCATGGATGTTGTTCCGAGCCAGACGCAGGAAGGTGTCTCATCAACAGAAGCATGTATAATTTTTTGTCCGCTTATGGGATGTTCTTCTACAACAATGACCTCATTAGTTGTAAAAAAATGTTTTTCCAAGAAAATTGCATTTTGTTGTTGCCCATTGGTAATGCAGTTTTGTTTGCCATTCTACAGTATGCAGTGAAGAGTTTACTGTAATAATGTGCACACAAGAAAACACAAAATCAAATAAAAACCAAAAAACAATGTTTCTCTAGAAGCATAAAAAAAGGCTCTTTTCAGAGCCGCCCCTTACAATGAGCTCCCCCTACCCTGGTTGCAAGTTATTCCCCCATGCCCACACGCAGCATGAAAGCCACATCCGGGGATTTTCAGGATGGCAGCCATGGAAATTGGACTGTGGAGCCAGAGGGAATGCGCAACAATGTTTCTGGGCATGGTGTGTACGCAGAGGACTGTTGTACAGAACTGATACTGTTACATGGAGAGCTCTTCAATGTCATTGGTGGAAGTGTCTGCAACTTTTTAACAGTACGCAATGAAGGTGTGCGGCAAAGAAGATACTAGAAAGAGAAGAAGGACAGTTTCTGCTTCATTGGGACAAGGCCCTCACCGTCCTTGTGGAAACATACGTGCGCATACTCCCGTTTTCAGTATGCTACTCATGAGATTAGGACAATGGGGACTATTGCTCCTGCGGATTTGGGTCACAGCAAGGGCTGTCCATAATTCTCTCCATTACTGTGTGTATTGGAGACGCACTGCAGACACACTGTAGCACAGCAGATTTGATGCACCATCACTTACAGGGCAAACCTATGTAGCCTGCTACTCTGTTCTGAAAAGCTGCAAACAGATTGTGGAGCATCTCTGGAGTGTGCCCTTCTGTAGGGTTGCTGTGGAGAACTTTCACCCCGAAAAACCTCCTACATTGTTCAAAAACATACATACATGTGGAACGGAACAATGTGGTGTGTTTGTAAGTGTGTACTTTCCGAAAAACACTCTGTACATTGCTCAACCCTTTACTTTGCTGCTGTTCGAGGGTTCCGGCTCGTGTCCCCTAAATAATGGCCCCCGCGCAGTGTGGGTGCGGTCGCATAGTGATGTCACCACTGTTCTCCTTTGGGACAGCTGTCCGCTGGACGTGTTTTGGGTGGAATACATTGTGTGCATGTGCATGGGTGCCCTATGCACACCGTTGCAACTTCTCTGCTGACTAATAGCACGCCACACGTGCATTGACCATTTTGGGAGATGCTGGCTATTTATAGGGTACAGCAGGTGGGATATTTATCAGTATAGCTACCTATAGGACGTGGGTGGCCGCCCCAACCTAATTAACATTCCTTGGCATATGCTGCACAGTGCCAATGTTACCCGGACACAGAGGACAGATACACATGCGTGTACTTGCACAACGAACAAACTTCCACTCCCACACGCATTGATAGGTGTTGGACAACATGCGGACATGCAGTGCCTGCTGGCGTTGTATGCATGCCTCCATTGTCATTGTGGATAGGGCGGGCAGCTGCGGTGTCCGTAGGACACCTACCATTTTCTTAATTGGGGTCAGTGCAATGAGGACTGTGTGCTGCTGAGTCAGAATGGCATTTCAGGAAAAAAACAATACCACACATACACTCAGCAACATTTTCATTATTAACGTTTACTTGTACACATTCATACACACCATTAGGAAAGGGAAGCAGCAGTAGAAGTGGATGCTTATTGTGGGGAAATGGGGATTTGCACAACTTGGTGGTGAGGGGAGGAAGAGATTGATGTATTACCGTAACGTCTTCCATCACATGGTTGTTGAGGGGATTGTGGGCTCCGACATTGGGAAGGAGTACACCTGCAGGTGTATCAGTGCTGTTTCATTTTGTCCACAATTTTGTCCACAATATGTCCTTGTATGCAACTTTTAAGGCAGCACAATTGTTCACCAATGTTTCCATTTCCAGGCTGTCCGTTTTCCTATGCATAGAGTTTCTTTCCTTTCCTATGCTCGAATGCGGTTGTGGAACAGTTGCTGTTTGTACTGCCTTTCTTTCCTTTCCAATATGTTCTCTTACCGGAAAGAGAATGTATTTGGTGTACATGCAGCAATATATATTACATAATTTATGGTTCACACTACTGTGAGTACCAATGGAGTTACTATAGTAAGTCACTGCGTCATGAGGGACATGTTTTTCCTGCTACTCTAAGGTGCTTGCCATTGCTGAGTTACAAAAAAGACATGTTACGCTTCTGTACTATTTTATACTGCAGCACCTGTGAAATTATTAGACAAAGTTTAGTGTCCTTACTACATTGTAGTGATGTTCTGGTCTTAGTACTTTCTGGTCGTTACTCTGGCCGTTCGTTTTTTTGTTCCCATTTACACTAGCAGTGCGGTAAAATTGTTGAAGGCAGACGTCACTTCTGTTGTTGATGCATTCCATTAGTGATGTCCTCTTTGATGCCATGGGTGTTAGTCCTTGCAGTGCACAGTAGTAGCGGGAGTTATGGTTTTTTAGCTTACTAACTGGCAAATTTCATGGGTTTTTCGGTTTTACCTGTAAACATAACGTCCCTGTAACAACATTTGTCCATTGAATTGCGTAGGTTTTTACTAGTGCAACTTAACCATAATGTCCCTTTAACAACGTTTTTTGTCAGTGATATATATATATATATTACAGGGCGTGTAGTAGCGGATCTGTAGTTATGGTTAAGTTGCCCAACCCATAGGAAGAACACTTTTTGGGCGGCTTATAACTTTGCTCCCCCCTGAATGAATCCTCACAAAAAGTTGTAAAAAGAGTATAAGGCCAGGTCAGATTGATTCTGTGAGGTTTGGTGAGGTTTTGTCCAGGGGGGGCAAACTTATAGGGGGGCCCAATATGTGTGGTTTTCCCATAGATGCAATGGAGTAAAAGAATGTGCTCAAGCCTACAGCCGAAACCATTGGATGGATTTCACCAAATGTGAGGCAGGAGCAGCACTGGTCCCGAAAGCATGCTTTTGTAGATTTGGTGTAAATCCATTCAATAGTTTCTTTTAAAATATGGGCAAATGGTAGGTCAGAAGACATTAGTGATATCTGGGTTTGGTCTGCAACCTCACTTCCCTGTTCGCTCCATGGATGGTCATCCCATTGGCCCCGAGGGTGACGTGATGTCTGCCGACATCAGACGTGCCCGCTGATTGGATGGTGAAAAGTGTGAGGTGCATCATATTTATGTTTGTAGTATGCAGGAATTACGCAATTGAACTGTATATTGTACTTATGATTGCAGTACAATTGAGGATAGTGCTCAATGAATATGTATTTGATAATACTTGCTATGGTTACTTAGTTTCATAGCATTATGAAGCTGGAATCTGGTTTATGTTCTGTGGAAAAAAATAGTATAATTTGTTAAACAGGATCATTTTAAAGCTTTAGATGTGTACAATTTAACATATACTTTTTTTAGACCCGCATAAACAGTACGTTCTAAGTACTATGTTTAGTACAGCATTAGTGTATGACACACTGCTGTTGTCTTGACATTAATCATTGGGCCAGTGGGAAAACAAATCCATACTGGATTAAAAAAAAAAAAAAACTGATTACAATTATGTGAGTGTAAATGTGATAGTATGTTTGTTTGAAGTATGTTCTGATTAAGGGAATGTTTGAAGTAGTTAGACACCTGTTGGTGTATTGTAACTGCATTATAGGTTAGAAGATGTTTTGTCATATAAGAATTCAGATGGTGTATTTGAAGTGTATTGGAATGAAGGGTACTTTTCAAGTAGTAAGATACCTGTTGGCATACTCTAACTGTTAATTATACTACAGTTCAGTGACTAAGTTTGGGTTGAAGGAATATTAAGAAGGCATTTCTTACATTTGCTGGAAACCTATGTTTTGGAGTAAGGGGGGTTTGTTACATTCAAACTAGCCACTTCTTTTTGACATATGCAGTGTAGCGCCCTGAAGTGGTTGTGGCACCAGTGTGGTATACTATACCTAACGTTGTGAAGTTTTTCTTTCCAAGGGATACTTGGCCGTGTGTGAAGCCTGTAAGCTTACAGTTATTTTTGGTACCATCTGCATTGTACTTTAGAAGCATTAGTATGACATACTGGCTCTGTGAGTTCATTTGTATAGTGGAATGATTGTCTGATTTTCAAAAAGAGCATAATATACCATGATTTGCATTCTGCAGAAGCTGGTGAAATGCAATGGATTCAGAATTTGGTATGGTATCCATACATATACAATTCATTCATTAGGGATCTGGTCTTGTGAAACATGGTTGCAGAGAGTGCATGTATATTTCTACATGTATGAACTCTGGAAGATTTCATGTATAGGGATGTTCTAACCACCATAATGCTCTCGGAAAGGCTGTTCCTTAGAAAGTAGTAGGCTGGCTTCCTCTTCCTCATCTTCCTCTACAAATACTTCAACCACACAGCCTACATATATGGGACACAAAACCCACCTATCAAGCGATAAAAGAGGCTGTTGATCCAATACTTTCTAAAACAACAGTACTCTGTATATACTGCAACACACCACTCTGCAGGGGGGAGCAATTTCGAAGTGCTTTTTAAACTGTAATCAAGGAGAATGAGAAGCACTGCCCTCTACCTTAGATTTAACACACACGCAACATCTTCCTCTGTCCACCTACCCCTGCGTATCTGTGGTTGGTGCCCCTTCACTCATTTCCCTCCCCACATTACTTTCTGGCCTCTCCTGCAATAAAAATAAAAAATAAAAAACATTAAAAAAGGGTTGCTTTAGGAACCATCTTTCATAGTTAAAAAATAGAACAAAAAAATAAGCGTATAGGCTCCATCTACTTTACATTTTTCAGTGAAGTAGTTAAATTCAATAAGATTCTCCAGCATTCCCATTAGCATGTTCTAATATGCTAATAGAAATAATGGACAATTGTATATTAGAGAAAAAGAAAAAAGCACAGAAAAATGTTCTGTTTGAAATTATTCTTTCTAGTATACAAATAAGACCATAATCCATTGCCCTTTATGACTATGCACAGTCTCTGCATTGCCCTGTCTAGCCCATGCCATTATTATAAAACCCGGCTTGCACATGCACACCATTGCACAAGACAGCTGTTCTACTCTTTTTACTGTTATGTTTGTACTTCTCCCTCATTGCCTGTTTTAAACCATTCACACACATATATATCCACCAATCAGTTAAAAAAAATCTACATATAGCCTATCAAGCTATTAAACCTCCACACACCAACTGCCACTTAACAATGTTCTTCCCATCTTTGGCATCTGCATTTCCTATACCTATACCAAACAATTGTACATAATACTCCTATAATTCTACATATACATTGTGCAGTGAGAGAAGTGCATAAATAAAAGGGGCAGTACGGATGGGCAAGTGCTCAATGGAGCCCAGGAGAGAAGTGCCAAGGGATGCCACGGTGGGAGGTGACTAGCTAACTGCTGGGGTAAAGAAGTCCCAAGGGTGGGGTACATCCTAACTGTAACATCTCTTTAACAAAGTTTTTTCTGTGAAATAAATAGGTTTTTATAAGTGAAAAAGTTTCATAATGTTACATCACTGTATATAAGTTATTAATAATTCCTCTTTTAACATACATGAAAGAACTATAACATACTTAACAAAAAAATGTTTTGCAACACATAGTTATGTGTGTCATTATTAGCAGCGCATGCTGGGGATGCAAGTCATTGTTCAATTGCCTATAGTATGAGGCTTGACCATGACCCCATCCCCAACAAGCCACCCCGTTATCCACTGCACCTACCCAGCATCCTAGTTCAGGGTCCACTAAATGCTCATAATGTGACTAATGGCCAGTGCTCATAGCTTGCACTGTCAGTCTTCCCAATCCACGGGCCACTGACTTGGCCATGCTGCATACCCCAATAGGCAAATCAGAGTAGACAGTTTCCTTGCCGAGGGCCTGGCCCACTGCCAGTGGCGTTTCTGTGGGGGGGTGGTTTAAGGGGCTAAAGCCCTGGGTCTTTTGGTTGTAGCCCCGGATAGAAGTTCAGGGGCTACAACCAAAAGGCTAGCTAGCCCTAAGTTCCGATAGTCCAGACATTAGTGTAGCCCTGGATCTTTTCCAGACCTAGCAACACCGCTGCCCACTGCCCACAGCAGCAAAGATATATCACTATGCTTTATACTTACATTTTGACACTTTCAAAAATTTAAAACACAGTACAGATTTGCAAAAGCATGCTTTTAGAATCAGAGTAAACATTGTCTTGTCTCTGCTCAGGGGCAGGCCCATTACCCAGACACCAAAGTTATATCATAATTTTGTATACTTACATTTTCACACTTTAGACAAAATAAAACACAGGACAGATTTGCAAAACTATGCTTTCAGGTCCTTGCTAATACTCCTCGCAAATGTTTGCTGCAATCCTGCCCAGCACATGGGGCTGTAGCCATGAGCCAAGTGTTTTTCCCACTCAAAACTGTGCTTCCCCACACATTAAGATGGCCTGGTAAGATCCATTGAAGGGGCTCCGACTCTGCAAAGCATTGTCAGGTACCAGGAAGTGACAGTTTTTTTTTTCTTCACGGAAACCTCCTTTTGCTTCTCGGTTCCTGCCAGCAGGGTGCATGGGAGCCACAGTGCCATGCAGGCAGCACCTGTGGTGGCAGGAGGTTTCCCGAGCAGGAGATGAGGCTTTGTGCAGGTAAGGAAAAACCTTGTGTTTGTTGGTGTGAATTTGAATGCATGCAAATGTCCGCCAGGAGAGAGAGACTATGAGTGAAGAGGCTTGAGAAATCCCCAGAATTTAATGTTTATTATTTGTTCTGCCATTATGTGCAAAGTCAACATGGTTAGGGTTCTTACATTTGGATACTGGCCTAAATTGGTGCATCCAGCATAGACATATTTTGTTACAGTGACATATCACTTTACTGACATGATGGTCAAAGCCAACAGGAGTGTTCTGTGGGAATACTGGCCTATATTAACACAGCCAGCAGTGACGTGTTTTCTTATAATATCATTGCTACGGTTAAAGGAACAGCAAGCATCAGTATGTTTCTACTTTGGGAACATACAGATGTACCTATGTGAGGCATTTATTGGCAGAGCGATATAGGCTTTTTTGGGGACTGCCAGCATGAAAATATATTTTTAAGATGGCAGCATACTGGCATATATTGTGGGCAAAGGCAACATGTAAATGAGTTAGAAAATGCTTCTGTGTTACATTTCAAAACTGAGTGTAAACCTTATGGCTTTTCAAACAATTTTTCACAAAGATTATGCTATAAAATGCACAATTTTAAACTGATTCTTTAAAAAGAAGAGTTCTCATTGTGCCCACCCAGCTGTTATTATTTTATTGCGGGTCCCTCACTAAACGTGGTCACTCATGCACATTCATGGGAATATTATGCTCATCCAATTTTTTAAAAATCACTAATTACCATTAGGTAAAGATTATATGAAGTGATTGATAAGTGTGACAGAGCAGAGACAGAGTAGAAATGTGTTGGGATACACCCAAAATGTACCAATAAAGGAAATAACTCAATAGTCAGAGTACCTCTGGTTACACGAGAAAACACAGCTTTATTAAATGGCCGCTGGGAGAGCCTATGAAATACAATCTCAAAATGGCAACAGGAACAATACGTGTTTATATTCAGAATTCACCATAAATGATGTCACAATTAGCTATTATCATAACACTTCTATTCTGATCCTCGATTGGACAGTAGATTATAGGATATATGGCTATGTATAAGGGAAACACATTCTAATTGGTTCCTCTATAAGCAATAACTCCTCCTAGGCAACCTTCTACAACTGATACATTTCAATTCAACACCTTATTTGTTGATGCTGTACTACTTTAGACGATAAAATGAACATCAGGTGATTGGCCAGTTTTTAGCTCATCAGCCTTGGCCACCTTCAAGTGGTGCCAAGTTACTTTGTGAGGAAAGAGAGATAGTCAAACCGCTATAATCTAGTTTAAAGAAGATACACCCTACTCGTTCCCAGGCCTGATGCTTGCACAATCAGACTTGTTTGTGGCCTTGGCACTCTGCCCCAGTGTCTGAATTTGCTTAGGAAAGAAATAGCAGGTGTTCTATCTAATTGGCTCTGGCATACAAAATGACTGTTTCAGTCACGTTGAAGAGGACCTCTGTTCTGTTCAGGACCAAACTTCATCTGCTTATTGGATTTTTTGCTGTCTGAACTTGTGTGTGCCGTCTCACGGTATCCACTTGGGGCGCTGTATATTCATTTGTTATATGATCATTTTGCACGGTAGCTACTCACCTGACATTCAAGGATATGTATATTTCTCACTGCTTCCTATTATAACTAATTAACTTTAATAGGTGTGCTGTGTGCCCTGGGAAAGGTTATCTGGTTTGATTTCAGCTTGCTATGCAGAATTCCCCTTGTACACTGGCCTTGGTTACTGGGGACTGCTGACTGAGCTCTGTGAGGCTTGGAAACTGTGTTTTAAGCCATTTTATGACAGGCTGTAGTATTTCAGAATTTAGACTTTGTTGGGTTTAATCTAAAATGACAGTTCTTCGGTTAATTCTCCGCCATATTGTGCCCTTCGTCTCTTCATATACGGATTCTTCGTGTCTATGTGCAAATATTCTTCATGTCTACGTGTAAGTGTTCTTCATGTCTGCATGCATGTGTTCTTCATGTCTGTGTGCTCTTCATGTCTGCATGCTCTCCATGTCTGTTACGTGTACTTTGTGTGTGTGCCGCCATTTCATTACTCCCTACCTATGTATATAATAAGTGCAACTACCTTCCGCCCTATGTGTGTCACTCCATCTATTCTACTCTTAACGTCCACTGCATGTCCCGTAATGTTTTGTTAACAACCTACTGCACCTTCCTCAGCTTATACCTTACTTCACAATCGTGATGGGGAACAGGTGGGTCAGGTGGGGGTGTGTCCAGTACTGGTGCAACTCTCATCTCTATTACTACAAATGGGTGAAGGAGAAATTGCAAGAAGGAAGACAAGAGCATGAAGGAGGAGTAACGTAGGGCATTAGAGGAGGCACATGCCAGTTGCAGACAAAAGTAATTTAATGGCATAAACAGTCAAGTGAAGAAAGAAAGAATAGAGCATGGGAGAGAGGGAAGGAGAGGCTCAAAGAGTAGAAAGAGTAGAACAAGTATGTTACATTACTAAGTAGTACATTTACTCGCTGACAGCCTACTCTCATGTCTTCGACCCATGTAGGGAAAACATGTGCATAGACTGCTTATTTAATTTCCTTATTTATCATGTTTACTTGTCCTTTTGCTGTAATCCAACGATTCTTGAGCTGAGACTTTTGTCAACCCATTTAGACATGTCTGCATTTTATGGATGTCAACTAGAATGTTTCTAATGAAGAAGGTCTTCGAGTCTGCAATTCATTATTTAATATTTGAAATACTTTTAAACCATTCACTAAATGCACTGAGAACGAAAGGCTTCAGTTTTGGTGATCATGTGTTTTTGTCGTTTTGCAGATGATGTGGAAGCCCGCCTTTGACTTCTTGTTTAACTGGGGAGCTCATTATGGAGAAAGTTACAGAGATGTATTGCAAGACTTACAGTCTGCAATGGACAAAATGAAAAATCCTGTGACCAGACAGTGGCGTGAATTAACTGGTGCATTGATTCTGGTGAACTGCATGGATATATTCAGAGGCTCTGCGTTCTCCAAAGCCCAGGATTGAACACATCAATGGCTCCCTCTGTTGGAGCCATGTGGGACAGAGTTCTGTTGCCACAACTTGCTTTTAATTGCCTACATTTCTCTTTGTTCAGTTATGTTTTCTCCTTGGTTTGACCTCACATGTTTATAGCCCCCTTGAATTATAACAGCAGTATTTTTTAATCGTAAATAATATGTTCGTTAACCATTAAGATACTAAAGAAAATAAAGGAGGGCAAACACTTTTTGCCACATTTATCCAAAAAGGCGTGGCATGGTCGGGGCTTCCTGATGTTGGTACATGTTCTGTTCTACTTCAATGCAACGCCCTGTGGGTCACCTTACCGTACCTAGCATTGTGCCTGTCAGACTTATTCAGGGGTGCAGCAAGCATATTACATTCCCTCCGTGGCCAGAGATTTCCCATCTCTTCTGATTGCCTTCCTATTCTGGGCTCCCTCCTACCTCCACTTCTGTGCTCAGGGGGGGGGGGGGGCACTTCCTCCACGCTTTGAGTGGGGTGAGGGATTGTGGCCATAAGCTCTCCCTGGAGTTGTTGGCAGCGGGAGCATAGGCAACTGTTTCTTGCAGCTGCAGAATGGACAGACTTTTCACAACCCCCGCCCTTCATTTATGTACTTGTGTACACATGCGATGCGGTAACCTTTTCCATTGTTTCTTGACCACGGCAAGGTGACCCACTCCAAAACTGAGCATTAAGCAAGTCTTGATGGAAGGAGCCTGTGGACTTAAAAAAACACGGACTGTTAAATTTCGAATGCAGAGTGTACCACCATGGACAGTTCATTCGCGACGTTCACTTACAAAAGCTATTCTTGGATTGAAATCAGAAAATTATGCTTGCAAAAGAATAGTTAGTGCAATTTTTAATATACATATGTTAATATACGCATGAGGCACACAGAGACAGTTTTTACATTTGCTTGTGTGCATGTGTGAGGCAATGTGTGGTGCAATGCAATGGGAATGTTTCCTTTGCGTTTTATCTAAAGCAAAGAGTAACTCTTGGAAAGTTAGAAAACGTCCAACACTTACAAGTATTTCCGTTGTACAGCTGCTCTTTACTGGTGTTGCATGGGGCTGTTATCAGGCCTTTAAGACTGTCAGGTGGAGTGTTGCATACATTTTCCAATACCTGAACTTGGAAATAATGCGGAAAACTGTGCTAACTTCACGTTGTCGTGAAATATTTGAAGACTAGGGCCCGATTCTCAACATGGTGTTAAGTTCCGAAAATGTCGTAGAACGTGTTTCCAACATTTACGGTACTTAACACCTATTCTGAAGGTGGCGTATTGTTCCGAAGTTGGAATACATGTGCCACTTTTGGAATATATGTGGCGGTTGCTAGGACGGATGATAAACCAACCTAGTAACCCACACTTTCGGTATCAGGCATTTTACATGCCGATTCCTGTGCTACTCCTCCACTTTAGCAAATGGACAAAAGTGGCCCCCATGCACAGCACCACTTTAGTTTTGCTGTTATGGAGGAGTGCCACTGAGGCAGGGACGTCATTTGGGGGTCGCCAGAGGTCGCAACTGCGACCTCTGAGGTCTCCCTTGCGACCTCTGTGGTCTCCCTTGCGACCTCTGTTAAAAAAAAAGAAATAACATTTCGTTTTTTTTTTGTTTTTTTTTCCGTTTTTGTAATGCAAGGTCCTGGAGTGGCTGGCTCTCATGTTCAGGCCCTTTAAAAAAAAAAAAATAAGACAAATAAGAACAGGAGTGCCACAAGTCTAACACTTTCAGCACTGACCCTAAATAAGAAAGAATAGGAAACCAAATAATGTGTCTTTCTGGAATTCTGTACAATAATTGCTAAACTCAATAAAGGTTTATTTCAGGCACACATGAGGGGGTGAGTCACTGATTTAGTCTGTTCTTAAACGCCTCAACTCAGCCTTTAATCCTTCTGAGGTCGATAAATGAGTACCAAGACAGGTTGGGTGATATTGGGTGTATATTTTTTCTATAAAAGCGCTTAAGTGTAAGTGCTATATAGTAACACATCATTATCATTTGGTCATGGACGTCTGCTTGCATTCACAGTAATTTGGTAATATGGGCCTATACACACTGACCTTAACGCTACATATGGCAATCCATTCTTGCACGAAATGTACATCACATTATAGTGATATCGTAACCATATTTTTCGTACTGTACAATGCTGTGATGTCACTTCCTGTTTTGGCAACGGGTGAAAGGTTCGTGTTCCATCGCTTCCCGCGATATCACTTCGGGGTGGGGTCAAATGATATCAGTTCCTGTGATGTCATCAGGGGTCAAGGGTCGTGTGATGTCACTTCCGCTACCCCTGGCATTTTGGTGAAATGACGTCCCTGCACTGAGGGCCCGATTCTCAACGAGGCGCTGTGAGCATGCTTCACTGCACCTTTTACTGATGCCCAGGCACTACGCTTATTCTCAAGTGGGCCTCGGCATTGTCGATTTGCATAGAGAACGAGCGGTTTGCAAAATTACGATTACCTCGCTATTTTACTAAAGTACTGTCAATATTTTGCAATCCGCCTGTTCTCTATGGAAACAGTAGGATTGCAGGCAGTTCACTCTCGTGCACTGCAACACCACCTTGGCCCACTTGGGAACAGTGTGGTTCCTGGGCGTCTGAAAAAGATGCAGTCAAGTGTGCTGTTTAGCACACTCACTGCGCCAAGATAAGAAGCGGGCCGCAGGTGTGTTCCATTGTGATTGCAGTTGACGATATGTGTTTAGCTGTCACACAATCCAGCTCAGTACAAATTGGTGTAGATGAAGTGCCAGACACAATAGAGCAAACTTATTCGATGCATGTGTGCTTTAAACAATGTAAGACTCAAATCGTTTCGAAACAAAAACAACATTTCTGGTAGATATATGCACACAAAAGGTGATAAAGGTTTTTCAAGCCAGCGATCAATTAAACACATGCATTTTATAATCCAGTGCACAATAAATCATGTGCGTGTATTCCTTCTGCTTCAACACTGCATCATTTCAATACATTTAAATGCACTTGATAGAATCTTAATTCACCCACATTTTGGGTGATCACTCCTAGTCGAGCATTGGACAAACCTTTTTTAATAGGTTTTGCCGAGTTCCACCTCATGGACTATAAACAGGAGCACGTGGCTAGAGTTCATTTTTATCAGGAAGCCTTCAGAGAGGCAAGAACGTGTTTCTGGTAGAAGCCTTAAGGAATTTAGGCAAGGGTTAATAAACTAGTGTTGAGACTGAGTAATTGAGTTGGAAAACAAAATGTGGGAAGAGGTAGTGCGTGAATGGAGAGACTGGGCCTCATTACGACCCAGGCGGTGGACATGGTGCTATTAGCACCATGGTCGATGCCGTAGTCCGCCATGGCGGAATGGGGAATTACCACCCCATTCCGAAGTTGGCGGGGCGGTAATTCCCCAGGCCGCCATGGCCCTTCCCCATTCCCATTTTTGCCCCATAGGGCTCAATGGGAATGGGGAAGGCGCTAAGTACGGTGCCGCAAATTGCGGCACCGTACTTAGCACCAAGGTCCCTTTGCGGGTCCCTACTTTAACGGCTGGTAAAACCAGCCATTAAGGTCGGGTCCCGCAAAGGGACCTCGTAATTAGGTGCTAATAGGTTAACGGCGCTGCAGCCTTTTACGGCGCCTTTAACCCATTAGCCCCTGGGTCGTAATGAGGCCCACTGAGTTAAATTTACCATTTATTGAGTGATTTCAAGTGCATAAAAAACAAATGTCATTAGGTGAGTCTAGAATGATGATTCTTAAAGACAACTGCAGCTGGGTGACTGAGGCTCACACATGCACATTAATCTGAGTGACACTTGTAGACGTCTGGAGAACATATGAATGATTGTTGGAATCAGATGGAGATATCAACCATTCTGTGACTTTGAGTGATTGTGAAAAACAAGAAATGAGTAAATAAACCTGTGTCCATCTTGTGCTTCACACTTTTGTGGTTAAGGATGAGCTGAGAATCTCTAAGGCCAGTTTGTGTGAGATTCACACTTGCATGATATTTTAATAGGAAAGTTGCAAAGAACCAGTGAAGCAGAAGATACACACGATTGTAGCCATCGCTTGAAGTAAGGCAACACGACATTGACATACAATAACAGCCATCAGGTGACACTTGTGAGGAGGAACAGTGGGAGAAAAGAACCGCTGAAGGCAGATGTGTGAGACTTCTGTGAGGCGCCTTTTGAGGGGTAAAGTAGGAGAGATTCAGTGAGGTGGGAGATAGACCATTCAGTGTCTGGCCCTAGAAGTGAGCCAACCAGGCACATGCCATATGTGGAAGAGCAGCGAATCACTGAGCCAAAATCTTCGAGACTCATACTTGCATGATTTGGAATGAACCCCTACCAGAGATTCAGGCACAGTCAGGGTCCATCTCTTGAAGTGAATGAACAAGACATGTGCCACTGAGTGGGAAAAGTAGGAGCAAAGGAGCAGATAATCCTTGAGAGTAGCTTGTGGATTTTGTGGGGGAAATGAGCAAGATTCATGGAGGATGGTTATACCATTCAGTGAGTAAGCAGTACATTTGAGGTACATGTCTAACCTCAAAATACCCCGCAGCAGGGAGGGTCATGCTTCTTGTGATTATTTACCCATTTACACCCAAATCGCAGTATGCATTGGGGATGCCAAAATTACATATGGTCTATTGATGATATAATTCAACTCATGTTCTGCACACCCATTGAAGGTTGCTCTAGAGTACAGGCATCAGTACAAGAACATAAACGTGTTTTGCATCACAATGATGAACATCCACGAAGACCGACAGAGGATGTTGCACTTTTGGTTCCATCCATTATCGCAGCTGACTCAGATTTGATCAACTAAAGATGAGAGTAGAACAACACACGGTGTAGTTGAACAGTGGTGGGAATTTGAACATCCTGGGTCTGTAGCTGTACTGCCCCAATCAACTGATAAATCGGAGAGCAATTATGGTGCTAGTGACAAGGATGATGACTAACATAAAGATCATGATCTCCCAGAGTCCAGTTTGGAACAAGTGTTGCTGTTAGAAAGCAGTTATACTGAGGATGATGAGAATGGCTACACAGAAAATCCAGCAATAGAAATTCAACCCTACCTGCGTACAGTCTCTTTGAAAAACATCCGTCCTGTCGCACACCAGAAAATACATCTCATCATTACGTGGCATCTAGAACATCACCATTGCTAACAACCTTGTGCCCAGATAGGCCCTTCCTGTGTAGTGTTAGCCACAATGAAAATCAAGTGTTGCTGTAATTGGCCAGAAAATAAACAGTAACCAAATCTTATCACTTGCACATATTGCCAGGAAACAGTGTGCCGAGTGTAGGCAGGGACCAACCTGGGCACTGAATATATGCTATCCAATAGGCTTCAGCACCATTTGCAGACATTCGAAGTAGTGAAAATATCTCAGGTGCAGTCCTACACATATATCAGGTAAGCAGCATACCACCACCAGCCTGAAAATGTAACACAGAAAATATTGCAGTTGTGTCATTTATTGTTACACAATGCTCAAATATTAATAGCACAATGATTCATAGACGAGATCCTACATTCTATCATACAAGTCTTGTGGATTTTTTGGAGCAGGGACAAAAATATCACAAGTCACATGACAGATAGCACCTGCTCGATAATAGCATGGCTATAATTTCCTCCAGTCCCTGTCCCTGGTATATGATCTCACTATTATTACCCCTTCACCCCCAATATATGCCACTCAATCAAACAATCAGCTTATGGATGGGAAAGCACCTAACAAAGTAGGCAATAAAAAGGAGCAGAAGCAATCTTAGAGTAATTCATGTTGGTTCACAATTATGCCTGTTCTTCAATACATGAAAAAACAAAAACAATAAATGCAAAATGTTGATCATTGAACTATTGCTCTAATAGTGTGTGGACTTATGGTTATGGCATAAATGGCAAAATACTCTTGGAAGTTCGTAGTTGCCATATTTTCTCCCACATTATGGATTCGTACAATGAGGTTATGGCTACAGTGGTGTAGGTACTACTGCAATCAATGGGCCACAAAATGTACTTCACCATAGGTATGTAGACCAGTGGTTATATCATTGACTACATGGCCTTCAAGGCACACTGGTTGGCCTGTCCTTCTGCTACCAGATAAGTGGTCCGAAAGTATGCAAGGGAGCAGCAAGTGCATGCAGTTCAGCACCAGCCAACATTGTTGTTATTATGGTATTTATTGGGCGTGGACCTAGCTTCGGGAAGCAACAGAGCACTTTAGAATAATGGGGGGAAGAACAAGGTTAGGGAGCAAAGAAACAATGGAGACAGGATCTAATAATTGGGAGGGAGGACAATTGTCAGCAATGGATCTATAATTAACCAGGGGCGTAAACAGTGTGCATCAGATCACCCAGTCTAAGGTACGGTGGGGAGTGGACAGTGTATGTGCCTAGGTGTTATGGAGGAGTCATTCCTTTAAGAGGGTCTTGATCTCCTTCCTGAACTGTAGAATCAAGAGGGAGAGGTGGAGGTTGATGGATAGGAGGTTGCAGAGTCTTAGAGCATACGCAGAGAAGGCCTGTCTTCTGTTTTTTTTCCTTTTTACACTGGCATAGTTCAGGTCTGCACATGTCCTTGCTTCTGGTGGATTGCAGGCCTCTGGAGATGGTGAGTTTCTCAGTGAGATAGCTTAGGGACCACTTGGTGACAGCATTGTGATGATGCAGCAGGATTTGAAGATGATATTGGCTTGCAGTGAGAGCCAATGCAGTTTGATGAGGGTCGATATAATGTGGTGAAATTTGCAGAATCCATTGATGAGTCATGCTGCAGAACTCTAGATGGGGCATTCATCACAGCAGGAGAGGGGCTGCTCTGTCCTACTACATTTAAAATAGGACAGAAAGCAGGTTAGCAACCAAGTGGGGTTCTCCCTCTGCTTTACCTGAATCTTTCCAGCATGGTGATGGTGAGTGCCTCAGCAGGTAATGCAGATGCTGCATGTCTGGTGAAGAACTTACTTTCCACCTTGCATGGTGATTAACAGGTAGTTGAATTTAAAGGCAACATTGAGCACTTTATGGCTTCCTTAATGGACCCAGGATTCGCTGTGAAATTGATTGCTTTCCCACCACATGTCTCGATGTTGCGTGAGGAGGACTCACAGCATAAATCACCAGGAGGAGTCTGTGTTCAAGCACTGCAGCTGTTGCAGCATCAAATGGAGAAATAGCTCAGGCAGCTTAAAGAACATCAAACCCACAAATGGTCACCATTGTTAGAACTGTCATGCTCAAAAGTGACAGTAGTCAACTACCATTACACCACTGATGCTTGTGGAATGCACTGTGAGCAGTGCAGGTGCAGCCTGCAGGGAAGAGATGCTGTGGGGCACTTGAAAAAAGACAGGTCATTACCAGGAATAGAAGGAGGACCATCAGCTGAACATATGTTTTATGCCTAGCTACTGCATTCTGCTCTTGTGTTTAGGGATGATGACCCAATAACATATTTCGGTGCCACGTTTAAATAATGAACACTTAATTGCAGAAGACTATGGAATAATGTATGCCAGTACCAAAGGCAACAGCTCCCATGATGACATCACAGAAAAGTGGTGAAGTGTTTTTGTGATGTGTGTGTGATTGAGAAATTGACAGCTGTAATAGTGACTAGGAGGCCCTGACCAGTTTATGATGTGCTGATGAAGTATGAACTTGGCTGTTTCATCAGTACTTATCTTTCGTTATACTTTTGTCACAATCACAACTTCCACTTGTCAAAATATTTCAGGATCTCCATAGAGTGCAGCCACACCTAAGATTCCCCGGCTCTCCGACAGAGTGCAGCTCTCCCCTAAGGTTCTTGAGTTTTCTCACAGAGCACACCCACCCTTAAAGTACTCATTCTCTTCCAGAGAGTGTAGCCACCCCCTAAAGTAGACAGGCTCAAACATTCAGAATTACCATACTCTGGTATGTAGGGAGTCCTGCGATGCCAGTCCCCATGACTGCCTCATACCTTCCCCCTGAACTGCCATCCATAGGGGGGGAGGGCAATGCACCAGCAAATGTCTCGCCCCTGCAGCCTCAACTGCCATGGGCGCAGCTCTCCACCGTCTGCGAGGCACCAGGAAATATCAATTGATTTGCCTTCTTGCCTCCTCGCCCAGTCCTGTGATTTCTACAGAAATGCAGATGCTGTAGTGATGTGCTGGCTCCAAGCCCTGAAGCAATGGCCTGCTGCTGGCAAGGGAGGCCTCAGGCACTGATTGGGAATGCTGAGTAAATCATGGGGTTCCCTGGTGGTTGGCACAGCATGCCTGACGATAATAGAGGTGCTCAGCCATGGAATCTACATAGACCTGCATCATCACCACCGCTGAAGGGGGCTCTGGTGGTAGCCCAGTCTCTAATGGGATCAGTGGGGTTGGGGAAACATGTGTCTGTTAATTCTCCCAATGCCATTGACCAATGTGGTTGTCCCCGGTTTTTCTGTTCATGCCTCACTTTTTTGACGCATACTTCCACAGTGCAGAACAACACACATTCATCATCATAGTGTTCACCAGTGGCACCAGTTCACCAGTGGCAGCTCAAAATACTCCCACACCCACGTGCACCCAAGTGATTGAGGGCTTTGTGCGAAGAGTTATTTGCTCCCTCAGATGCATGTGCCTCCCCTGTTTCATCCATCAAAGGTAGGCAAAGGGCTAGTCTCCACAAGACCACCCACTCATTTCCTTCCTCCACCATTCATGGACTCGCATGCAGCCGTCCGGAAAGCCATCAAAACCAGGCTCTTTGTTTGACAAATGCACATGTACCTATTCTATGTATCACTGTCAGTGTACCTATAATACCTGCATGTACTGCTATATATGTAACCAAACTACCTGTACCAAGTTACTTTTGCTGGGCCGCATTCCTGTAACCCTAAATTAAGCCTTCTTACAGTCTGATTATAGCAGCTCGATGCCTGTGGGCTGTAGTGCGCTCTACAAATCCAAACAAATAAAATAAATACATAAACCACCTTCCCTTAAGGGTGGTCCACTGCCTGGTGTGGTACCACCACAGGCTGCCCTCCTCTGAGACTTTTCCACAAGGACATCCCTCCTATGCATCTTTGTCCTGCTGGCGTAATACAACTTCCTCCTCTATGAAGGCATACATCCAGTCAAGAACCATCACATTGCACCTATCCAGAGTGCTTGCTGTACACCATCTGCCCCATCCTGCCACATATTCAGCATGCCTGTGCCCTCATCTTGCACAACCTGGATGTTTTCTGGCTATACCTTGAGTCCTGCCTCTTTGGGGCCTCCACCAGATCTTCTAGATCCTCTGCCTCAGAGGGAATCTTCATTGGAGGCCATGCACCCCTGCTCTTGGCTCAAGGGGGCCCTCCCCTGCTATCCATGCCTCCTCATCTGTTCCTTCTTCTCCTTTGGTCAACCCTATTGCATCAACTTTCCCCAACTAATTCAGAACCCGGCAATGCTGCATAGCTCAAGCCCAGAACCGTCATGATTGAGATTCTGATCTTCCTCATCTTAAAGGGGGGAGGGAAATCTTTTTTCAAGGAATGCCAAAGGGAAAAGTGTAAAATGGAAAGTTTTTTTTTTCTTTTTCTGTCGTTAATAGGAGAAACTAACACACCATTGAACAAATAATATGCTTAGGAAAGTGCACACAAATGGACAGCTAAACTCTGAAAGCAACACTAAATCACACAAAAACAAACACCAAAACCAGAAACTGTTGTGACAAAAACTTTGAAGACTAATCTTTCTAAAAAAATCGGCATAGCCTGAAAGTCTGGTTTGGCACATAACTCAAACCTTTATTCAACAGAAATACCTCTGAATCAGACAGTAGGTTGTTCAATAAATTAAAGATATGAATCTGGTTTGCAATTATTGTCTCTGAAAAGCTCTCATCTGCATCCTGGAAAATCCCTGTTGCGGCTGGGTTTCCATTTGGCCCCTTCCTCGAATGTGACCCCTTGGTCTACCCTTCTCTAAAAAGGCTAATAATCACTTTTATTACCTATTGAACTAGAGGCCCCCTGTACTGTATCTAAATCAGAGTAACTCTAAAAGTATCTGCTAAAAGAGTAACTGTTTTTGGACTGAAATCCTCCAGTGAATGTTTTTGGCAGCTTGGAGTAGGAACAAAATGTTAATTTAAATACAGATATTCATGTGTTTTATTTTTAATTTGCCATGTTTTCTTTCAATATTCCAATTTTTTTCTTTTCATTATATGATTTAAACTCATCCAACTGTTTAATAACTGATTCCAACTTATGTTTCACACATTTAATTGTGAAATCATTAGGAAAAGCTTGTTCTGCAACCTCAAATTCGTGTCCTATTTTATCACATACCGTTGAAGCCGTAGTGATTGCCAATGGGATCAAGTCTCGCCTACATTTAGTAACTATTCTTATATTGGGAATCATCAAGAAACAAACACTGTTTATTCTTCACTTGTTAGCCAACAGGAATAATGTTTTCCTTTAAACAATGTAATGCTCTTGAAAACTTTAAAAAAAAAAAACTAAGACATGGATCCCCAGTAATCTTAGAGGACACTCCTATGTATTACGAAATGTTCTAAAAAAAGATTTTTGCTGCAGTCTCATATTTCATCAAGTTAAAGTAGTAAGAGGTAGTGTCTTCTTACTAGCATTGATGGCAGCAGACTCACACACACCTCCCTAATGTTAAATACGATTAAAATAATGCTAAATAATTTCACAAACACAGTGCAGTCACAGCACAGTACATTCTACAGTTCACAAAAGTAAGAAGGAGTGTACCAGTCATTTAAGAATCAGCAGCGACCCAATATAAAAAATACATTAAATTATGCATCCTCTGAATAAAGCAATAGCAATGATTGTTTCCAATCAAATCAATAATGCATGCCCTGTTAAGTAAGTCACAGTAAATAGAACATTTTAAAAGAAGATATTAGTAATTTTAGGTTTCCACGCAGGGCCTCTAACGTTATGGTCCATCTTCATCAAGGGAATAGTCGAAAAAAAACAGAAAAACAATAAATACCATCACTTGTGAACGTCTATGTTGTTTTAGAATTTGCTCTAACCATAATGTGCCATCTCAAACCCACTATAAATTCAATATCTTAGTGTAAAATTATTTTTGTGTCACAAAAAGTGACCTTAAATCTAGGCTCATTTTCAAGTGCTATTCTACTATTCACCACAGCTCCTTCTGTTGCTTGGCAACTAAATCTAATACTAGCTGGTTGCTTCCATAGGCTTTTACCCATAATGGTATCGGTGTCTTGAAAGAGATGATTTTTTTTTACAAAATGTACATTTGAGTAGACTTTAAGTGCCCCAGCGTATTTAATACCATGGCACACATGTGTCTTCTGGTCCACTCACCTCCTGCTTCCACCTAAACATGCAAGGTCAACATTCCACATGACCATGACCCGGACAATCTGGCCAATGGCCATGGCCACAGGTGATACCTCAGTCACCAAATGTATATCACTATTTGGTGTACCCACATTATGACACTTTAACAAAACCAAAAAAAACCCAGACACATTTGCATAACGATGCTTTCGGGGCCTTGCCCTGCCCTCCCTGGATGAATCCTATCAAAACTTTGCAAATAAAGCATATGGCCCTCTGAGATTGATTCAGCAATGTTTGGTGAGGTCTCATGCAGGGGGGCAAAGCTATAGGGGGGGTCCCAACGTTTGTGAATTTTCCAATAGACGCAATGCAAAACAAATGTTGCTCACATCTACAGCCCAAACAGCTGGACAGATTTTCACTAAATTTGTGCCAGGAGCGGCGGCTTGGTCATGAAAGTATGCTTGTGTAATTTTGGTGTAAACCTGTCAGTTGTTTATATTAAAATGGCCACAAAGTAGGTCAAAAGAAATGAGTGATATCTGGGTTCCGTGTGTGGACTCACTTCCCTATTCGGTCCACTGATGGGCCTGCGATTGGTCCAGAGGAAGGCATAATGTCTGTGGACATCGGGCTTGCCCACTGATTGGATGGTGAAGAGTGTGAGGTGGTAATTTTTTCAGAAATGCCGATCTGCGGACAAAAGTCGGTGTCTGCGTAGAGCGCGGCGTGCAACATTTCTGGAAAACACATTTTGGGTTAATTGGTGGTGGATAGAGGGGCTGGAAAGGGTGGGGAAGTGGGAAAAATATGATATGGGGCAATCTTTAAGGAGAAAAAGGTTGGGCTGGTGTTGTACCAGTTCGCGGACACTGCAGTAGAACGGATGACTTGGAAACAAATTTAGAGTTATTTGGTGGGCGAAAGAGGGCTTGGAAAGGGTAGGGGAGTGGAATAAAAATGATATGGAGCTATTTCTATAGGTGGAAAAAAGGGTTTGCAGATGCCGCCGTGTCCACAGACAATTTCAGTGTCCACAGAAATCATTTTGATTATAGGGTGTTCAGTGTGAGTTCATCACAGTAGTAATATGTGTATAACAATTATAGGTATTGTAGAAGGAGTATGGCCAGAATTACCATGGTAGTAATATGTATATAGTAATTATAGGTAATATAGTGGGAGTATAAAGTGTTTGTAATATGGTGGAATTATATAATTGAACTGTATATTGTACTTAAGATTTTAGTACAACTGAGGATAGTGCTTATAGAATATGTATTTGATAATAATAATAATAATAATAATAATAATAATAATAATAATAATAATAATAATAATAATAATAATAACTTGGCACTTATATAGCGCTACAAACCCTCAGGTATGTGAGCGCTTCTTATTATTACCCACGGTGTGTGGTGATAAGTAACCATTATACTTGTTATGGTTACTTAGTTCCATAGCATTATTAAGCTGGAATCTCTGGTTCATTTTCAGGGTAAAAAAACAGTATAATTTGTTATGCAGGATAGTTTAAAAGCTTTAACTGCATACCATTTTACATATATATTTTCTTTTTTAGACCTTAATAAACAGTACATTCTAAGTACTATGTTGAGTACAACATTAGTGTATGACACACTGCTGTTGTATTGACATTAAATATCTATTACTGATCTATTACTGCAATTTGCCGTGACTTCTGTTTGCCGCCTTCCATTGTTCCTTGCCTCAATGAACAGGTGCACTCATTGCACGCATGTACCTATGTTTGGTATTACCATTTACATGTCTACAGCATACTTGTGATTATAAATCTAGTGTTCCTAACCGATATATAGCCAAGTAGACAATCTACTGCCCTATTCATAACTTGCTCTGCATGTTCTCATCTTCACCTTACATTGACTAGGCTACGATAGCCCAGCCTAGGAAGCACCTGCATTGCACTGTTTCCTCTTATCTATTCATAGCTGTAGCTAAGTAAAATGTTAAGCATAATCATTACCTATTGCGTAATAGCTATGTTTACATTTCCTGATATTATTAGCCAGGTCAGTCACATTGGGGCCCCCCCATGTGAGACAGTCTCTACCCTACCCAATCTAACAGATACAGTTATAAATCACTCTACCCCTCTCTGTTTAAAGTACTATTACGTGCCAGGACCACTAGCCTATGCTTCCCAGCCTAGCTTGACTATGCTAGAAATGACAAACTACGTGCCCGACTCACTAAATTGTATGAGCCGCCCAGAAAACCTCTCCCCTCCACTAAACGAGTAATAAAATGCCATTATAGTAGGGAACATAACATTTCCAATCACCCTTCTGCCCTACCAGCCACAAATGATTCCCACATCTCTAGACCTAAGCCTAAGCCCAGTGCTAAAAGCACATTTAATCATGCTCAATTCAAAGTGGAAACGGAGGCATATTCCTACAAAGGAGCACTCCTCAACACAAGATCACTAGTTGCCCACGCCCTTGACAAAGCTGACCTAATCACTGAAGCTAATCTGGACTTCATTGCTTTAACTGAGACATGGTTACATAACACTGCAGGGCCGTCACTTATGCTAGCCATCCCAGACGGCTACACTATAGCCAGGCAAGACCGAGAGGGCACCTGTGGCGGTGGAATTGCCATCATATCTAAAATGAACTTATCATTAAGGATAGCCCCTACCCAAACCATGCAATCTTATCAAACCCTTACCGCTAAACTCCCCATAAATAACACCCAATCACTCACCATTCACCTAATTTACAGACCACCCGGCCCTCTTGGGACTTTCGAGGAAGATCTGCACAGCTTATTAACCAACAATGCTAAAACTACCTCACAATTGCTGGTACTAGGCAACTTTAAACTAGGATTTAATGATCCAGCGGATATGCATGCACTGACTATAGCTAACCCTATCAACTCACTAGAACTATCCCAAAAGGTTAACAATCCTCCCCATCTGAAGGGGAGAATACTAGATTGGGTTGCTGAATCTAACTGCTCAGCTGTCATTTCCTCCATTTCGCCATTACCTTGGACTGACCACTCACTGGCTTCCTTTAATGTACTAACTACCAGACCATCTACTACAGCCTCGCCAACGGCACCACCATGCCCAACTAGGAATAAGAAGAACATAACAGTGGACAAAGTCATTCCTGCCATCCTCCCAACTTTAAAATCACCGTCAGACAATCTAGACCCAGTACACTAGTCCATGAATACAATAAAATCATGCTTGACACGATGGACAAAATTGTCCCACTGAAACTTCGAACAAGCAAACCTAAATTCCATTTAAATAAATGGTTTACGCCTGAACTCAAGGCCCTTCGCCTAACAAAGAAAAAATGTGAATCTGCCTGGAAAGTATGCCCAACTAATGAGAACCAAGTCAACCTAACCTCCATCTCTCAGCAGTATAAAAATGAAATTTGCCTAGCAAAGCGGAACTCTTACGATGAACACATTGCTAACTCCAATTCGAGTATGAAGGAACTTTTCTCTATATTGAAAGAACTTGAGTCACCTATTGCCACACCAGATATCTGCACCAAGTATCAGACCTGATGCGCAGATATCCAATATGCGCTATCAAATAAAATAAACACCCAAAAAATCTAAATCCAATTAAAAAAAAATCTTTAAACCTCCCAAACCTGCCTAGGTCACCGCCTAATGCTATTCACAACACCCAGACAAACAAATTCTCATTCACCAAAACTACCACCCTAGAGGTAGAGAAAATCATCCTCTTGCTTAAACCCTGCAATTGTAAAGGCGATATCTGCCCAGCACAGATAATTGAGGACGGCGCTAGAGACTTATCACCTTTTATTTCCAAACTTATTAATGCTTCATTCGCCTCGGGAAACATTCCTGCCAACTTAAAACAATCTTGGGTGCTCCCGCTCCTCAAGAAGCAGACACTAGATACTCTCATCCCTACTAATTACCACCCCCTTACTACAGTACAGTTTCTACTGAAGATACTGGACAAAGTGGCTTACACCCAGATTCAGATATACCTTGAACTGCACAGGCTTCTAGGAGCTAGACAATCTGGCTTCCGTCCACTACACGGGACGGAAACAGCCCTTATTGACATAAAGACCCAAATAGATGAGCTGAGAGATAAAGGAAAGACATCACTCCTCCTCCTTGAACTCTCAGCTGCATTCGATGTTGTGGACCACAAGATCCTTTGCAGACATCTGGAATCAGCAGCTCATTTTTCCACCAAAGCTATCAGATGAATAGAATCCTTTCTGAGTGAGAGAACGATGAGAGTTTTTCCCCTTCAGCAGCAGCAGACCCCACACCCATCACATGCAGAGTCCCCCGGGGTTCTTGCGTTTCCCCAACTTTATACAACATTTTCACCAAACCATTGTTCAATGATTTGGACCATCTGGGTATTACCTACACTAACTGTGCAGATGATACTCAGATTTGCCTCCCGCTTTCTGGGGATCATAGCAAGGACAGGGAGTTGATGAATAGGGGGTATCTTATCATTCAGGCATGGATGGCATCTCATGGTCCATGCCTGAATGACGATAAGACAGACCTGATTACCCTGGATACGCATGCCAATATTAACAAACTAGGCCTGGAATACTCTTCGTTGAATATAGAAAGAAACATCATCAAGGTATCTAGGGAAGTAAAAACTCTTGGTTTTTACCTTGATTCTACCGTGTCATTCACTAAACAGGTTAATTCACTAGCATCAACCACTGCCTATACCTGTAAATTAATAAGAGCAGACAAGCCTTTCTTATCCAATGATAGTTGCATGATCCTGGTGAGAGCCCTAATACTCTCTATACTTGATTACTGCAATGCCCTCTACAGCGGCGCTAACAAAGCTATCACCCAAAGGCTACACATTTTACAAAACAATGCCAGAAGAGCTGCACTCGGCATAAAAAAAGAGATCATATCTCCTCCATTAGACACCAACATAAATGGCTCTCTACTGACAACAAAATCCAACTAAAAATGATTTCACTGACCCATAAACCTCTTAATAATGCTGCCCCTAGCTACCTGATGGATAAAATAAAGCAAAAGGTATCCATCAAACAGACAAGGACTGTCGATTCCAATTGCCTGATAGTTCCTATATTAAAACTCTCCAAGATTGGTGGCAATAGCTTTCCCGTGAAAGCTGCCAAACTCTGGAACTCTTTGCCACACAACCTGAGAGTAGACCAACCCTACCTACACCTCAGAAGGAACTATCTCAAACACATTAACTCCAACAACCTGGAGTCACCTTCCCATTAGATACTTTACGCCTTAGCCCTAACAGTATTGTATAAAACCTGTACTCTTATAACTCTGCTAACAAATGTATATGACTCTTAACAACAATTGTAAATATATATTTGCAATCTATCATGTAAAGTGTATATTTCTGTAACGTTGTAAACTGTATATTTTTGTAACATTGTAAACTGTGTATTTCTGTAACATTGTAAGCTTTGCATATTCTTACTGCTGCGCCCTGCTATCTTTGGTTTTAGTGCGCATTATAAATTAATAAACTAACAAACAAACAAATTAGCATTGGGGCATTGAACAAAAAAATCCATACTGGATTATAATAACCGGTTACAATTATGTGAGTGTAAGTGTGATAGTATGTTTGTTTGAAGTATGTTGAAATTAAGGGAATGCTTAATATAATTAGATACCTGTTCGCATATTTTAACTGCATAAGAGATTAGAAGATGTTTTGTCGTATATGAATTGTGATGGTGTATTTGAAATGTTTTGCAATGGAAGGTATTTGTAAGCCTTTTAAAAGTGCTATTGTAGTATTATGGATGTAGTTAGACACCTGCTGGCGTATTCTAAAATTTGGGTTGAAGGAATATTAAGTAGGCATTGGTTAGATTTGCTGGTCTTGTTACATTCAAAACAACCACTTATTTTTGACATATGCAGCATAGTGTCCTGAAGTGTTTGTGGCAACAGGATGGACATGTACCTATGCAGAGAACAATTTTCTCTATTTCTTGAATATGTTGTCACTGTTCTCAAATTGTGCATTAGAAACATTAGTATGACATATTGACTCTCTGAGTTTATTTGTATGGTGGAACGATTGTCTGAATTGCAAAAAGGGCATAACAAGTCATGATTTTCATTCTGCAGAATTTGGTGAAATGCAATGGATTCAGAATGTGGTATGGATACATATAAAATTGTTCATTAGGGATGTGCTCTTGTGAAACATGTCTGCAGAGAGTGCATGTATGTTTCCACGTGTATGAAATCTGGATGTTTTTGGTTTGTAGTACTTGTAGTAAATACATTAGGAATTATTGTGGATCTTCCTGTGTGTTTATGGTAAATGTTACCATTCCTGCACAGTAGTCCAATTCTTGCTTTATACCTGAGACACGGTAAGTGTTGTCAGAATTATTTGTGGCATTATTTGAAGGACAAGCAGTTGCAAACATAACTGTTCTGAGCCGTTTAAGTAAATGTTGTGAACAATTGGTGGCAATTGAAAAAAAAGATTGAATGTTACATCCGCAAACCAATTTACTCCAGTTTTGTTGCTGAATTTGAATGGACCACAGAGTTCTGCTTGGGGATCACTTGATGGGCCTGCTGATGTTTCTGGAGAGGAGACATCCTTGCTTTCGTTTGTGATGGACGTGCAGTTGACTTTGTACTAGACAGTTTTGTGATTGTATTCTTTGATGTAGAAGGAGTTAGTCATTGTTTCTTTTGTGGTATTGATGAGAGATTTGTTATAGATTTTTTTGTATTAGTTCTCTTTTTAAAGGTTTCCTTTTTTGAGGTACAGGGTATCTAGATAGGTGTATATAGTGCACATAGCCTGTTGTATTCCAAGATGCAAGGAAAGTCAGTGTTGACTTTGTTTGCATCAAAGTTACCTAGGAATAGACCATTGAGTGTATGCAGACGTGAACGTGCTACATAACCCAAAACCCAAATTTGCGAACCTTATGCTCAACCTCCTCCATCTCACTTACTATCCCTATATTCATCAGAAACTATCAGGCTGCTCCTGCTTCACTGTCAGTGCTCCCACATTATGGAACATGCTCCCACATGCAATCAGTAATGAACTATCCTACCTTGCATTCCGTCAAAAACCACACTTTTTAACAAATATGCATGAGTCTCTCTGAAACCACTGTGAACCAATACTTTGCACTGTAACTACCTATGCCTTACTATATATGTAATCGAGCGCCATGATACCTCTAGGTCCTGGGCGCATATAACAAATGAAATAAATAAATAAACACTATCCTTCTCTAAAGACTGTGCTGCCAATGTCAATCAATGCTTGATCTGGGGTTAGACCTTGTGATTTGTGAACAGTGACAACATATACAAGAAATAGAGAAACATTTTCTCTGCATAGGTACATGTCTTTGAAAATGGAAAACGACCGATTGTGTGGCACATTTATTTTACTTCCGCCAGTGTGTCAAAGTGGACGTGACAAACTGAATGTTGTTGTCATATGGATATATTTGTCAGCCAACAACTGTACCAATTGCTCCATTGACTAAACCTTGTTCTACGTCAAGGTAATGTTTTAGAATTACTCTGCAGTTTAGGCACAAGGTCAATATTTTCTCCAATCCAGCTGTGTTGGAGATACATTTTTCTAAGCTAGTTAGTCATGCTGTTGCTTGTTGACACATAGGAAGTGTCACACTGTGCACTTCTAGTTTGTCTGCAGAGCTGATATGCAGTATGAGTTGCATTTCTTTTCTCAACATTGTCTTGTTGAATTGACTACAGCTTACAAGGGTTGGCATTAAGGATATGCATTTTAGATTTTGTTGAGATAATTGTTCCATGACATCAAGAGGTGTGTTTCGTCCATATAGCTCATGGATTAGTCTACTATTTAAGATGGATTTTGCCACTTTAGTAATGGGTTTTAAAATGTTTCATAGGTGAGGTCTGCAGGCTGACACATGGTTTTGAGTTAGTTCTTTGTAGTGAAAATGTTGCCAGAGATTTACATTTCCAAAGCTGTTGAGTGTATTGCAACATTGTTTGTCTCCTAATGATTTGAAAATAGATTGACCTTTTACTGGTGTTAACTGTAAAAGATCTCTGATAATAATAACATATTCTTTGTAGTTGGTTTTTGCGACTTCTTGCATTCCGAGATGAATTAAAGCCAATATGAGGTTGAGAACCACGCTTAATTCATCTATCGGGAGCACTTTTATTTGTTTCAGTAACAGATTCTGCTGATAATTTGTAGTTTTCAAATTTGTTTTGGTGTTCTATGGGGAGGCGCAGTAGTCAGTGTAAAGTTACACCTCCTATGTTGTATGCTGCAAAACCTGTGGGGGCTGTTACTGTTGTTTGTTACATTTTGTAGAAATGTGCTGATTATTTTAATTAAGAATGTTTTACCAGAAACAGCTTCACCCCCTAAATACAGGAGCAGAGGTTTATAATTTTTCCAGCCGCATGTTTTAATTTCATGTTTAAAACCATGTTCATGAGTGACTTGTAGATACATGGTGAGTTGTTCATCATTTAGCTGACAATACTTCCTCTGATTGTTTATATTGATACATTGTATTTTCTACCTCAGTCATGGCTATTTCTACTTCATTTAGAGAGAGTGGTTCTTGGCATTCTGTAAGGGATGGTTGACTCCACTCAGTAGTGTCTTTATCTAGATGAGCCTCAATTTCTTCCTCTGGTTATGGTTCATTGTCCAACATTTATTTGTATTGTTTGAAATTGGCATTAGTTATGCTGCTTTCACTTGCTTTGAATGCAGTTTCAAATGAGTTATAGTCACCTGATAATTATTTTTCTTATCTCCAAGGTTTAAAATGTTGGCGTAGAGGCATGTAATACAGACAGGGTTTGGTGAGTTTCACTAGGCTTTATTCACAAGTTGAGACTGAATATTTGCAAGTTGTCTCATTTGGCTTGACATTGTTTTTGTAGGAGGACGTTTGGGCAATGTCATACAGACGCATGTATTCCAAATCAGTACTTCTGTTTGGGTAGTATGTGTCAATTAAATTGTTTTTGTTTTAAATGTCCCGTCTGTTGGGATCATTTCTGGCTATGGTTTCTATCTCTTGGTAGGATTTTAGTACTCTTTTTGGGATGAAGCTGGACCAAGGTGCAGCCAGACACTGTGTTCATATTTGCCATACAAGGCTGTACTTGTTAAACAATCTGCAGCTTCGTAGCACCTGCATTCTCTGTGGGAGAGCATTTTCACACCAAAGCTGTACAATTTCAGTGATAGTGTTTTGTCAGATTATATGTCATCCCCTAGGTCTTTTAACTCTGTTTTCTCAGCTTTTGACATATTGTGCAACTGCAGTGGAATTTTCTGCAATGTAATGCATGTCTATGTTTGCTTTCCACAAGTGGGAAAACAATTGCATTGTAATAATTGATGTACCTTGATTCTTTTGTCCCCTTTAATGTTGTATGTGTTTTAGGGGATGTGTCTTTTACGATGTGTCTAACAAAAGACATCAAGCAATTTACTTGTACTTTTGTGCAAACTGGTCTAGGGAAGCCAAAGCGGCATTTGGTATAGTATTTGCCTTTGTTTTTATATCTATGCCAGCAGTATTTGTCACGCTTATGTTTTTGAAAGCATAAAATTTGTTTACGTATGTCACTATCTGTGGTTTCTATAGGGATGTCACATGTAATGTATTTTTTTCAATAAACTTTAAAACAGTGGCATCACTATCCTGGACACATTTAGGATCATCTTGTATCCATAAAAGCATGTGGATATGATATGATATGGCATTTATAACGTGCCTATATACAAGTGTTTCAAGGCGCAATGAGGCAAGTGAGGGGGAAACAGAGGGAAGACAGAGACAAAGATGCTATTGGCCAGGTGACATTAATATTGTGCAAGTGCAGGGGGAAAGGGGAGGTGGAAGTGCAGTACATAGATAACAGTAAAATAAATAAGAAAATAAATAAAAGTGCGACCAGCTGGATGGAAAGTACACAGGTAAGTGCAGACATCAGGTGTCAAGTGCAAGTATGAGCTATAGGGATGCAGAAACAGTCCAAGAGTACAAGGGTTGCCAGGGGGGCAGTGCAGGTGTGCAACTGGTGGGTAGGGGACCTGGCCCCGAAATCAGAGGGGAACCAGGTAACCAGTGCAGTAACCGATTCAGCCAAGAGATCAGCAGGGGAGAGCAGGAGAGAAAGCAGAAGCAAAGAGGAAGGTCTTGAGGTGCCTCCGGAACCGGAAATGGTTCTCTTCAAGTTTCACAGAGATAAGGAGGCTGTTCTAGATGGAGGCCCCAGCAGAAGAAAGAAATCTACCACCAACTTGCTGCTTGGAAAAGCAACTGACTCTGAGGAAGTTGGAGCCAGATGAGCAAAGAGCTAAGAAGGAAGATATTTAGGAAGGGAGAGTTGAAGGTATAGACATTGCAGACCCCAGAAGTCCTTGTGGACAATGCGAAGGATTTTTGACTTAATCCTCACCTCCACTGGGAGCCAGTGGAGAGATGTCAGTCCTGGAGAGATACGATCCTTGGGCTTGAGGCCAAGGACAAGTCTTAAAGTCCAGTTTTGGATGGGTTGCAGAGGGCAGAGTGTAGAGGCCAGCAGATTTTGAAAGAGGCTATTGCAGGAGTACAGCCTATAGAGAACCAGAGCTCTTGAGACAGTGAGCTTCTGGGGGAAGGAGAGGAAAGGAAGAATACCTCTGATGAGGTGCAGCTGGTTTTGTGATTTCTTAGAGATGTCAGAGATGTGAGCAGAGAAAGAAATTGTGGAGTCGAAGATGACCCCAAGGTTTTTAGCCTCACAGGTGGGAGCAGGAAGAGGGCTGTGTGATGCTCCTCTGGATTGATATTCTTTTCTCCAATAGAAATGTTGCACTTCTCTGAGCTAAAGGGTTGTTTTAGTGCAGATAAAGTGCAGCATGGCAGTGAAGCGATGGTGAAAGTATTTTGATACATTGACAGGGTCAAGAGAACAGAGTTCTCCTGGTGTTTTTATATCTGTTCTGTCTTTATTTTGGTTTGCAGCACGTAAGAATTCTTGCAAGTCATCCAATGCATACTCTTCACAACTTAAAGTAACAATTCATGTAGGTGGACCTAGATTTCTTAGCATACAACGTACATCAGCATGACGTTGGAAACCAATATTCTTTTGTACCATGCATATTTGCAAAGACATTTGTGATACTTGACTGCAAAACCTCATCTTTGTCTTTTATCTTTTGAAGCAGTTGGGGAGCGGAAATGTTTAAAAGGTTAGAACCTCTTTTTAATGTGTATGCAACTCCATAACATAGAATTGCTAGTTCACTTTCGAAGAGGAGGTGGAAAATGTATTTCATTTTGTCTGAATCTGGGGTCTTCAGAATACATTCTTAAAGAGCTATAGTCTGATGCACTCATTTGTGTGGACCTTTCATCATATCTTCCTCCTTTCCCTATAGGAAAGACTAGAGGAAAAGAACGTGCTTTTACAGTTCTTTCCCATATCCTCTTTGGGGATCCTTTGTCATGATGCATTTGATATGTTTATATTACATTGTTAATGGTGTCTTTGGAGTGTAGAGAGTGAATTGTATACTGGTCTAAAATGTTGCCTGCAGTAACAGGATCTACACATTCAAATTGGCTGATTACTGGTGAGTCTTCAATTAATTGGGTGGTTTCTCTTCAGTTTTCCTCTATGTTTATATCTTTGTAGCATGAATTGTTTTCTTTTACATATTGTAGGGCTTCTCTAACTTTCTTTAAGTAGACTAGTTGTTGTTAGATGGTGTTGTCTTTTTTGGTACACCATTAACTACAATCAAAGACTGATCTAGTGATCACTGTACTTCTAGATTTTCTACATTTTGTTTGAGAGTTAATGGTGAATATACTACTTTGCCACAGTATGGAGGTAATGTGGCTGATTTCAGTTGAAGGCTTATTATAGCTTCAAATGGGTGTACTTTGTGTGTTGTAATGTTCTCATACAAGCTACATACAAGTTGTTGGAGAGCTTTTGGAAGTGGGAATATTTTAATGTTATTAGTGATAGCATATGATGGCATTTGGTTATTGTCAAGCGTTTTATTGCAGTACGTGCAAACTATTGAGGGATCAGTTATTTTGTATTTAGTTTCTGCTGTTAAATATAAAGCTGATTGGAACCACTGGGATTCCTCATTTTCAACTATTTTGTAGGCTATAACTAATATTGTTGTGCTCTTTTTTTAAAAATGTCTGTGACAACAGACACATACATGGTCTGGTATTTCAGCAGATGTGTTTTGAAACTTTTTTGTATGTCTTTTTAGGACTCAAGAGGTTTTCAGTAATGTTTTCTGAAGTTACAGAATTTTCTAAGTCAACTTCGGTTCCAAAGTATTTCATGAAGCAGAGTCATAGAGTCCATGGACACTATGACTGTTCGGGATGCCCGCACTCAAATTAGAGGTGCCCCCAGTTAGGCGTGATGTCCAGACATGTCCAGTTTTGCATGATGCACTTTTAATTAGTCAGCGGACACTTTTAATTAGTCTGCTGACATCACACCTGTTCTACGGACACCCAGCACATGCTCACTGCATCTCCCGCCCGATGGGTGTCTGTGGGCATCCCAGACATCATCATGTGACAGCACCCGTGCAGTGTGATGGCCTGTTTGCGAACATTGTCATCATTGAAATTTGTGATTTCATCTTTGATGTACTAGGTGTTAGTTTTAGCAGTACAGGGAGGTGGCACGAGTTATGGTTGCTTAGCGTACCATAACTGGCGAATTTCAAGGGTTTTTCGGTTTTACTTGTAACCATAACATCCCTTTAACAACGTTTTTACACTGAAATTGATAGGTTTTTGCTAGTGCAACTTAACCATAACGTCCCTTTAACAACATTTTTTTCAGTGATATATGGACATAAAAAATACCAAGTGACAGTGGAAAAAACACTAAAGGAGATGAATGAAATGTACCAAATGAAAAGAAAAAACACTGAAAAGAAATTCAAACCACACTTGTTGAAGCAGCACTATGCTCTAATATAGAGGGAGGACATTGTGTACATGTAAGTACTAGGAAGAATATATCACAATGCACAGGGAATCTGATTCTGTGTAGACTAGTTTCCTTGGAAGCCTTGGTTGCAAATCTGGGATTTACAATTCACATTTCACAGAACTGTTACCAGAAGATGGAAATATGCACTCCACACATGCCCAGGCTGATTGGCATAGATTTGAGGATTTTCCAGGCATTGAGGTTTTTATCAATATTTTGAGCTTCTTAAGCCTTTTGTGACTTTGAAAAATACATAGGTGGAAGACATGAAAAAGAAAAACATACGTGCAAACAAATCTTTGAAGTTCAATACAAGTGGTTCAAATAATCCAATGCTAGGAAAATGGCTTGGGTCTTGGGGTTTCTATTGGGGAATAATGTGTAAAAAAATAACAAGAACAAAGAGATCTATAATTGCCTCTATATGGCAAGGAAGGAAGCATCTTTAAAGACTAATTGATTACAAAATGGAACAAACGCCAAATGTGGCACATTACAATTTGTGGGCTAAAAGCAAAACATTAATTTGAAGTACAGGATTTTTTACTGATTTTCACATTTATGGATTGTGTCACCCATATAACAAAATTATGAATACCTACTGTTACAACCTGGTATATTTTTACATACCAGGTTGTAAGAGTAGGTATTTCCTCCTCTTACAATGACGGTAAGGACCTAGAACATGCAGTACTTCCACCTATCCCCAGTGAAGTCCAATAGGACCACAGAATGGTAAATAAAAGAAATATATGATGCCACTATTACCCCAATCTCATAAGGAGGTTTCAGTCTTCCACTTAGCCTCCCCCCCCACTGAAAACTACCTTATTTTCTTTCGTTTTGAGGCAGTCAGCTCAGGAATATCCAGCACTGTGTACATCTGAGTGGTTTTAGTTTAGATTCTTCTTATTCAGCCATAAAAAGAGTGGGAGGTTCCAACTCGAGTAGTCATTATCTGCTGGCTGTTCCTTTATCCTCACCTTTTGACGTTTTTCTCACCCTCCTATCGCAGGGGGGCCTTTTTCGTCATGGAAAGTATGCCAGCTTATGTGATATTATTAATATGTTTATCAGGGTGTGAAATAAGGGGAACCTCAGAGCCTCGCCAGGCTAGCAATCCAAGATGCCATAGGATTCCAAAGTGTTTTAAATACCAAAGGTTAACCCCCCTTGGTTGGAGGCTAAGGACATTTAACCCAAAGCATGTCTTCAACAAATTGAAAACATACTCCAATTGTGTGTCAGGTGATCCAGTTTTAATGATCAGAAAGTCTGAGGCAACTCCTCAAACACACTCCACGATTCTGAAGTTAAGCATACATGACACAGCATGATATATTGTGTGCTTTAAAGACACCTGAAACATGTTGCTTGCCTGTTTTAGCTTCTGGACAACACCGTCAAACGAATCTGACATATGTATTTCTCGTCATACATCTAATACATGTGTGCCTCTTTTTTGTATTGCTTGTTGTTTGATAATCTCCTTTCATGGGAGCCTGTTACACATTCTGTTGCAGTTGTAAAACAAATCCCAAGGGCCTTTAATATATGTACAATTAAAGTATTATGTTTCTCTGAGGTCAAAGGGAGCCATAGCAGACAATGAATATTTTCTTTACGGGATGTGGTCCCCAGTCCTTCTGTCTCTCCCATTTGATTTGCCCTCTTTGGGGTGAACAAAGTGTCACTCAGAATCTCACACTTCTTCCTTGATTGAGATGTCTTTCTTGTCAGGATGTTACTCATCTGTGTCTTGTCCGAGTTATCTTTTGTCATCATCACCTCTTGTCCGAGTTTAGTCAGGACGGGGACAATTCGAAAGAAATAAACCTAATTTTAGATCAACTCGAAACTGATCTAACATTGAGTGGATATTGTGTGGGTAAGCGGGGCAACCAGTAGTATTTCTGGGACATTTGACAAGTGGGGGCGTCCGATGGGTCACTTCGCTTAGTTATGAAGGGGGCCACGGAGGTACTCTCCTGAGCTTGTACGATTCTACACAGACACGTCCTCTTGCCAAAGGCGTTTCGAACCCTCTTTCACCCCACCTGCTGCTCCACTGTGCAATCAATTCTTTCATTCAGAAATACAGTACACATGTGGTTAATGTAAGACAGGTGGAAGGTGATGGGGCACGATGGATGCAGTGTTGCCTTTCAGAAACGGCTTTCAAATGAAAGAACATCCTCCACTGGCGCAGTGGCATAGCAAGGAGGTCTGACGTCATAAATGCAGAAGCTACCCTTTTGCTTTTCCTACGAGGGAAGGCAGGCTGCACAAATAGTAGCTTCTACTCTAAGAAGGCAGGACTATTTGCTTTGCTAATGGTCTTTTCTACGTGCGTGTACATTTCTACATACAAAGTATTGTGCCAAGAATAGACTTCCGTGCTGAGGTATTTACTTGTGTAATCGCTTTGCTCATGTCACAATCTTGCTCTAGCTGTACCAAGATAAATTCTGCAAGAGCAGGATGTACATATTTGGCTTATGTGACAATTAAACCACGAACAAACCTGCTGACATAAATGTGTAAACACTGAAACAGAGAAATCTGATAGCCTTCGTAAGAGCGATAAAAATAACTGCAGTGTACCTTGTATGCAATGCTTATGGGAAAACTGTTCTACAATTGTTTTCAGTGGAAGAAAAGACTTTCAAAAAGGCGGGCGTGTAACTCCGATTAGAACAGAAATGTAAACGCAAACTAGAACAAAGATGATCATTGAATATACACTGTGGGAACGTTTTTCTTTTTTCAATAATGTAATTTGAATTGATTATTAGCTAAGACGTTGCCAGAAAAACGTGTGGGGGTGTGTGCGTGCATGCACGTGTGTGTGAGTAGACATTATTGATTAAGGCAAACTTTAACACCCATGACCAGATGTACAGTTGTATGTACAATTAGAGATTCAGCAGATCACAATACAGATATAATTAATTAAATCGTTTGAATTGTGCAAATACTGTGTAAACTCTGCGCTTCTGTTTACCTGCTTCAGATGTCCAATATTCTGCCGAGTTTATCGCTTCATGCTTCCATTATTAACCTTGTTTTTTCTTTCTTTGCCATATGATTTTTTGGGGAAGGTGGAATTCCAGATCTCGAACTTCGTAAACGACTAAAACAATGTAATAATGGATAGTCAACGTAGTGGTAAAGATCATGGGAATATGGATATCTATAGAGACAATCGACAATTTATGGAAAGATCAACTCGGCCCCCACCAGCTCCTTGTATGGTGATTTGGGTCGAATGGCTTAAGAGGGCTCTTTGGAGTGGATTATTACATTTAGGTGTAAAATGCATGTTTTACTAAATTGTATTAATTCCACAGAAGAAGAGCTCATTAATTGACCAGGTAATTGTCAAAATCAAGCTCCTTTGGTACGATTTCATTATTTAATTGTATTTGTTTTTTTATAATGCACTTAATACCTAAGTTTGGTTTCTCTGCGTGGTCTTGCTTCCAAGACCCGCACGTTGCACCTGTGCTATCCTTCGATTGGTTGACTACGTTAGAGCAAATACATACTTGTAGTTTTATAAGGAATATGCCAAGTTCCTTAGAAAAAGTGGGAACTTGTGATTACATTTACTTTCTTTTCCTTGTAACAAGGCGCAAGCTCGTACCTTCCCTTTCGATTGAATCAGTTACCCACCTGGGAATGAAGAAGATTCGGTAAACCTTCCTGTGAACAAGTAACTGATTGTTGATTTTGTAACAACGTGGGAATAATGGAAACTCTGAGACTTTGGGCAACTTCTTGTCCTTCTTTGCATTATATTAGAATTCGCTATGTACAGGACAATACTCCATCTGACCTTGATTTGGCTAAGAACCTATTTTGGGCCATACTTATGTGGGAAGAGAATGTATCCTTGATTTTAGCTTTGAATCTTTTTTCTTACCGAGGTTTTGGTGCTCCTTGATCATTGAGGCAATTTCTAATGTTAAGCTTTCATTTTTTTAAAAACTATTTTTGATAACATTGATTGTTTATAGAATGCATTTTGTATTGAATCACTCACTCAATTGTTATGATTGTTTATGTTGATGAGATTTTTATATGTATTTGTGAAAGGTTTTATGAAAACCACAACATAATAAAAAAAGAAATTGAAATTGAAAAAATATTACTAGAAATCCACTGGACATATAAGTTGTAGAACTGCAGCAAAATGGTTGAATTTCATATCGTTCTGTTCTTTTGATTCAATTTGGTATTCATGAAGACAGGCCATTGTCCCCTGTGTCAAAAGAAATGGGCCTGAAGAATCCCTCTGCCAGTGTGCTCAAGCTGAAGCGTTCCCACTGGAAAGGAAATGAGCACTTGGTCAAAAACTGCCCTAGCACAAACACTGTTATAGGCCCATATTGCATACAATTTGCTTCAGTGCAAGTGCAGTTAACACTAGAACATTGTCCCAATTCAAAAACATGCTCTTCCATTACATTATTGCACCAAGGCAAAGGACTACGACTTGGACAAATATTTCCCTGGTGCAAAATCAATTGAAGAAATATAATTTTTACACCTGTGTAATGTTTGCCCTAGTATTAATTTCACTTTCACGGATACATAGTTTCTGTAATACAATGGCACCAACAATATATGCCAGTATTTCCACTGAAAATATATGGCAGGATGTATACTTTAAATCACATTCATTACGCTGTTTGCGCAATATCCATAGGCATTTTCACTTTAAATCACTTTGATGTTTTGATTATATTTTTTGTAATTACTGTGTTGTTTAATTGTTGTGGTTTTAGATCATTTTAATATTTGTATTTTATGGCCAAGGGCCGACATAACGTTGGCTGTGTTGCATTCACAAAACATGGCTGCATTCTTACTGTAAATTATTCTCATGATGTTGTGGTAACAACATTTGAGAATGATGACCCTTTACATAACTTTCATGATGCTGCAGTGTCACAATATTACAGATAGTTTGCACCTGTGCAAGTGCAATTAGTATTGGGACAAATATTTCCTTATTGCTAATGGCAATTACACGGGTACTACACTTCTGCATACTGCACCGAGTTTCCTCTGTGTGAAATTCCCAACATGAGTACATGTATAAACCAGGGCAGCACTAAGGTCACGCTGGAGTTGGTTTACATTTTGGAACTTTCAAGAAGTCCATCTGGGGCCAGTTTCCCGAAATGTTGCACTGCCGGCTGCAAGTGCAATTTAGCTTGGTATTATCACAAGGGCACATTTTGTCCTAGAACAGAACTCTATTCTTTCAATTAATTTTTGGACCAGGGCAAAGCTGTCCCAGTGCTAATATGGTATGTTATGGCAGGTTGTTGTCTACAATGAAAACGAGTGCAGTGTTTCTGCAATATCAAAAAAGTGCCATGGGAAGGAATAATGTGGCCCTGCTTGCTAGCAGTGCATCAGGAACAGCATTTACAGTGCAGCTCGTAACCTATATCTCGGATTAGACAAATTAGCTCATTGACAAAAAATATACTTACTGATAAAACCCCAAATAACCCTTACATGTTTGTTTTGAGCATATGTTTTTGCACATAAAGCATACTTTATTTTCTTGTCGGAATGCATGCACCAACAGACTATCATATTTAAAATATATGTTCAATTTCATCCACACTATCCTGCTCATACATTCACACCTTCACTTCCATGTTCTCAGTTTTCGATTACCTCTGAAATTAAGACCCCCAGTGCAAACATGCGCCATGACCTATGATGCTGGTGCAATTTACCCGCCCCTTCCCTACCCCCAGCCTACTAAGATTCCATTGCTGCTCTAACATCTGCTCTGTTCTCTGCAAAATCCCGAAACCTAACCTCTATCCTTCACATGTACACCCACAAGCTTTGAACTACCCTCCAATATTTCCAACCCAATATCCATCACTGCCTTACATTTTGCTAATGATTCACTACTTTTCCTCTAAAATCTCTAACATGTGTGACATGCTTGACTACTTCGCGCCATGTCTCCTTTTGAATTAACACCCATTCTTCATAGTGCCAACCCATCATGCGCTCCAATCGTCAACTACTAGTCTCTATCACTTGCCCTTATCTCTCTGAGTGTTCTAGCCTCTCTCTCTCCACTGGACGCTTTCCTGCCTCCTTCAAATCTGCAACTGTATCTTTGCTGAGCCAAAATGTCCAAGCAAACTATCACCCAGTTTCTCTCCTTGCACATTGTTCAACAGTTTATGAGAGGGTGGTCTTTGACTGGATCATTAAGCACCTTGAGGATTATGGCCTTGAAGATCCACTTCAATATGACTTCTGTATAAAACACTCCACCAAGACTGCACTCACGCATGTCTCGAACTTTACCATAAATGCTCACCACTCCAAACTCTTTTCTACACTCATCCTTTTTTGACCTTTCTGACACTTTTGAAACTTTCAACAACTCATCTTTCCTGCTCACTCCCCAGGATCATCAGTTTCACAAATCCTATCTTGCGTGAATCACCTCCTGACTGGAAGGTTGATCTCTTGGAAGTTGCAAACCTCTGACCACACACTTGGGGTCCCACAAAGATTAGACCTTGGACCTGTGCTGTTGGTACAAACATATGTTTCTCCTTTCCCAACTTCACCCCAGACATCTTAGAACAGATTATGAACTGTATCCCTGCAAGTCATCACTGGACAGAACTCCACTGCTTCATGCTGAACCCCTCAACAATGGAAGTCATCTTTCTCCCAGCTTCCAATGCCATCCCCACCATACCCACTCCTATCTCCTTCCTGCCTGTCCATCTTGCTCATTCACCCAAGCCTCGTTATCTTGGGTTCCTCTTTGATAGCGACTTAGCTTTCCTCCCTACTTCTTCCTCCTTCTAAACAAAGTATTCAAATGTTCTACCCACACTGTCTACAAACTGCCCCAATCCTCTCCCACTTCTACCTACCAACAACATGCTGGTTGGTATTCAATACACAACTGCTCTCTTTTCAAGTTCCTTCTCTAAGTCTACAAACCTATCAATGGTCTTGCTCCTCAGTGCCTGTCCAATTGTATCTCAGTTTACTCACCATCTTGTTCGCTCTGATCCCCCATGCACTCAAACTCACCGTCCCATACACTCCTTGTGTCTTCTCTTGCTTCCACTCTTTCTAACTACCTGCCCATTCCATTGGAACCCACTGCCCACAACAATCAGTCAGCCTAACTGTGGAACACTTCTAAGATTAACTCAAACTGTGTGAGCAGAGTGTCTGTTGTGCTGGAAAAACTCTGCTAGCAGCTTTATATTTGCTGAAAAGACTTTTACAATGCAAAAAATTGGCAAAAATTGCTATTTCGAAGCACGGATTTGGCAATCTACAAGTGCCTAAGGACAATAATTCCGTCTGTGCGCCTGTGCTTCAGCTGGACACCAAGCTCCACTTCCGCCTACACTTGCATTGCTTCAAAATCTGCCCCCTGAGCGAAGCATAGCTGAGTGTGAGTAGTGTCTGGTGTCCGGTGACCGGAGGTTGGAGGCAGGAGCGTCTACAACTATGAGTGAAGTGTGTTTCCAGTGACCAGAGGAGCTGCACAACGTGTGTGAGCAGTCTGTTTTCCGTTTCTACATTCTACTCTGGAGAGCGGTTGGACTTATAAACCCCCTCTCACACGGAGCGCGCAGTGTGCACAGTGTGTTTCCTGTGTTCACTTTGGAGCCGGTGAAGACGTGCATGGAAACATCCAGATACTCCCTGTATTAGTAGGACTCTGATGCGCGCCACATAATTGCTGTGTGGGCCCATTGCCTTTTTTTATATAATCTGCGGGTGTCGCTTCAATGTAGATTGTTGATTGTGGCAGTCGGTCATAAAGAGTAAACACACGGTTCAGAGCTGACATTTGGAAAAGAGAGTACCGTGGTTATTGCTAGGTGCATTGTGCGGAGGGAGTGTGACGACATTGTGTTCACATAGCCCATCCCATTTATCAGCACTGATTGAACTACACACTGCCACTCAATTGCTAATTGATAATGCCGGGTAAAGCAGCAAGCCACCGCAAAACGGCAGGGCCCAGGGACAAGAAGCCTTATGGACTACGTTCGGCCAAACAACTTCATGATCTAAGTGAAGAGGTGGTGAAAACGGGCAAAGTAGGGAAAAAAGGGGCTAACCTACAGGAGGGGCAAGTGACATTAAAAGGCCCAATGGATATTTTCCTCCAAGTCATAGCCCCCCCTGGTGCGGACATTATACCCCTTCTTTCAGAAGCTGAAAACAGCTATTTACCACTGGACTTGGACAATGATTCTTTACTGCAACTATGTTATGCTCTCCTGGAAGGCTCTACCCCCTGGTGGTGGGGAGGAGGGGCAAAGGGGGGGCCTGGATGAAGGCCAAGAAATTATGCAACCACTTGGGCCAAAGCCCTCACAGGGGGAGGACAAACAAGTTGCAGTGGAGCAAAAACGAGATCTGGATCGGGGTCAGCGCTCCCTGTGGAAAGGGTGGAGGGGGACTCTATGGCACCTGAAATAGGGGATACCCCAATGCCTACTTCAGGAGCGGCAGCAAGGCTATCAGCTACGACCAATCTTTTGTATGATTCTGTATTACCGGGTAGTAGTGACATCAGCAACGAATCAGAATAATGGTATTTTAAATTTTGCTATAAAAATGTTATTAAAATTGTGTGGAACAATCCATGAAGACTTGAAATTACAGGGGGCCGCCATTGCCAGCTTACACAAACATTTGATTGCTCCTAAACTGCCTACAACAACTCCATTCATTGACCTACGTAGGGAAGCCACTCAAAAACAACCCCGAGGCACTAAGGAAATACCGGCCTGTGCAACTTTAGAAGCCACAAGGGTGAGCTATGACTCGGCACTGCCTCCTTCTCTTGCCTGGCTGGCTGATCCTGCGCCTGCTGCCCCGTGCCTGTCAAAAGGACAGGTGTGATTGGCTAAGAGGCTTTCACCAAGGATACAACCTCAAGCTGTCCCTGACTTACCACCTTTGAGAGACACTCAGAATGGGGATGGACCACCCCTGAGCTCTACCCTATGACCGTGCAGCACCAATAACAAAAGAAAACAGCGTAAACGAGCCACGCGACGAAAACGGCGGATGGCCCAGACAGTGGGTATCCTTACCAGTTGGTTAATAGAAGAGGTTTCCACTAATCCAACACAACCTGCGGTGGATAGAAAAGGCTCTACACAGGCAACACACAATGCGGCCCTAGTATCCCACTAAGAGGTATTCAACCACCCTCACGTGAAACAGGTACCTGTTATTTACAGTGCTGAAGATGAGGTGATAGCCTCAGATTTGCCTTTGCCACCGAAAACCTTGACTATAGCACCTAAGGTAGCTGCTAATGGGCGACAGCTAAATCGACCCTCTCTCCCTCTCTTATCTTTGTATAATAAAATACCCTCCCTTAGGATATTAAACACAGGTGATTTTGAATTTGTGGAACCTCTTCGAGTCCCGGGTACAAAGCTAATTATAATCCACTGCAATCTGACTGAGACTATTGCCCTGATCAGACCGCAAAACGCATCATTGGACGGCCTAGGTTACGTCTTGGACATAACTATAGCCAGGGAAGCTAAAACTGAAGGCTGCTCCAAATGTACTTGCAGTAGGTCAAAGGTGGAAGCCCCCAAGAGTGCTATTAAGACCATAGCTGTGTACAATGATAATCAGGGGTGGGAGTGGTTGAAGAATATGATTGCCCTGAAAACAGCTGGGGATTGAAATTGGTAAGTGATTAGTTGGAACACAAGGGGTGTCAACCACTGGCTAAATGATGGTGGCTCTCAAGATATCCTATTATCACATGAGATCTTTATATTGCAGGAAACCTGTATCACTTTTGATGTTAAGTTTGATGGCTATGTAACCTTTCAGGCGATGGCCACGAAGGAGGAGCTGGGCCGCCCTAAAGGTGGTTTGATGATTGCTGTAAAATCTGCCTATAACCCCAAACTGATTAGTGAGTCTACATCTGGAGATAATGTACTGGAATTAGCGGTGACCCCACCTGTGAGAGGGGGTTCCCTACAGGAGATCTTGCTTATTTGTACATATGATCCCTTGGGTGATTCATCCACTGAGACTATTTGTAATCAATTGGATACCATACTCATGGCTTGGAACACTGGCTTGGGCAGCAACCCGGTTATCTTATGTGGAGATCTAAATGCGAGATGTGGTGATCCAGTGGGATGTGGGGATTATCCAAATGCGGTAGATTATTGCAGTAAACCGCAAGGTAGATCTAATCCCAAGGGGAAGATATGGATGGACTTTCTTAGGGAATGGAAGTGCACATTCCTGAATGGGCGAACGACTGGGGATAACCCAGGCCAAATGACTTGGGCAGTGGGCACTAAGAGGGCTGTCTTGGACTATATGGTGGTTTTGGATTGCCTTTTAGGCAATATCATTGACCTGCACATTACTGCTAATTTATATAGTGATCATGCCTCAGTCGTTCTGACTCTGAGGTGGGGAGGGAGGAAGGACCAAGAAAATATGTGCAGGGAGGTGATTCCGAACCACCCCAGAAATTGGATCCATTGGACCCAGAACAACACTGATAGAATGAACCTTCTGGTTTTTCCAAGTGGGATCAGGATTGACCGGGTACTGCGGGGCAAAAGCCCAGAGGAAATTGAAGTCTGGACACAGTCCCTAACGCAAGCCTTGTTCAAGGGTCTCCAAACTGTTACAAATAGTAAGAAAGTGAAGGAAAGAGACCAGTTTGACATTAAGATCCGGGACCTCAAACGCCTAATGTGGCAGGACATTATAGCCTGAATATTGATTGAATCTAATGAGAGGGCGGTCTAGATAAAGTATGTTAAGCTCCAATACCATCTATGGCTTCGCCAACATCGTAAGGTCCAACAAAAAGGGAAATGGGAACATTTTATTCAGACCCTCTGTAGTAGAAATGTGCGTAAGATCTGGCAAAGTTTGGCAGAGGCGGGGGGAGCACAGACTGAGAATACTTTACCCCATAAGTGGCGGTTTGTGGGTGGAGCATGTTAAGAACAAGTACTATAAGGATACTGTGTGCCCCCCCCAAGGCACAGGATCGAACAGAGTATTGGCCCCTCCCTCTAAGCTTTAACATCGTCAAGCAGACTATTCTAGATCTTAAGATGTCAAATGCGCCAGGCCCAGATGGTTTGGCTAACTCATTGCTGAAAAAGGACCCGGACAATTGGGCAAAGGTGCTCTTGACCTTGTTCTCACAAGTCTGTAGGACTACTAAAATACTGTTGACATGGAGGAGGTCGGTACTTATACCGGTGTACAAGAAGGGAGATCGAGGTAACATTGGTAATTACCGACTTCTCTCCATGCTCAACGTCACTAGTAAAATATTTATGATGCTTGTCCTTAGAGAACTACAGGCATGGGTGGTGACAAATAAAGTCTGGAGTTACGCACAGACTGGTCTCAGGCCAGGTTCCGGGACAACGCATAACATTAGAGTCCTGGACCAACTAATTAAGAGTACTTTGAGCAATAAGGATGCCATTCTTTACATAGTGTTTGTAGACTTTTGCAGCGCTTTTGATCAAGTGAATGGATATTGCACATATTGCTGACCCAGTAAAACAAGAATTGAGTCAAAGCTACCCTGACCAAGAGCGTGACATAGGGTCACTGAGGTTTGCAGTGGAGCTAGATAGCTGCTAACTCAAATAGACAAAAAACACCTGAAGAGGTGATAGTAACAAAAACAGGGTTTTTTTATTTTACACTAACAAAAAAAACGAAACCAAATTTTTTTTACAGACTGCGCCGTGGCGCTGAAGGTATGCATATTTGTGGGTTAGTATGCAAGGTGAAACAAACACAGTTTTTTACATATGTTGTTTTAAATGATAAGACATTTAGGGGCCGATTCATGGAACAAACGTGCGCCGAAAATCTCAGCGCAAGCAGGTGCAAGGTGGAGCAATCATGAGAAAGCAAGCGCACGTGCACCCGTGCGATTCAAGGAAGGCGCTGCACTTGTTTCCCACTTGTTGCGTGCCAAATCCATGCATGGCGCACGCGGGCACACACGTCATCAAATGGCATGCGCTACGTGTACAGCAAAATCGCACATAGCGCGGCGCACACAACAAAAGTGGGCGGAACTGTGGGCGGAACATACGGAATGGGGAATAACACGTGAAAAACAAGGCATAACTGGGGCAGTACTGCAGGGAACTAGACGGAACGCCCACACGCACACGAACAACCCGCATTCATGGATTTGAATACGGGAAACCCGTGCACGGCAAAAGACGCGCACAGGCTTCAACGCATCCGCCACACGAAGGCAGGCGGAAGCATCCCTGCGCACAGTATAAAAGTGCGCGCAAACAACAAACACGTATATACAGCTACGATGAATGCCCCATTTGTCACAGCACTGATCGTGGGACACCGCAGGAGGAGGAGAATAGCCAGGGCACGCATTTTTTCACCACAGACAAACCTTTTTGGGATACCTGACGACCAGGTCCATGGCAGGTATAGGTTTCCACCCCGTATCATCCTAGACCTGGTCAGGGAGTGGGAAGATGACCTTACATCCCCCGCCCTCTGCTCCCAAGCGTTGAGCCCCTTGAAAAGGTGCTCAATGTCCTGCATTTTTTGGCCACTGGGTCTTTTCAGTGGACCACTGCCATAGTGGGGGGGGGTCTCACAGGCCACGCAGTCACGCTGCCTACACCAGGTCTTGGCAATCATGACAGCGCGCCCCTCAGTCCGTAGGGACATATACATGCCCAGAACACCCGCAGAAAGGCAGGCCGTTGTCCAAGACTTTTACAGGGTGGCACACTTCCTGAAAGTGCTTGGTGCCATAGATTGCACCCATGTGGCCCTATGTCCACCTAGGGCCACTGAGCACATCTACCGAAACCGCAAGCACTGGCATTCCATCAATGTACAGGTGGTATGCGATGCAAAGAGAATCATAACCCCCTCTGTCTATGCAAACTACCCTGGCTCCACGCATGACAGTTTCATGTACAGAATGTCCGCCCTGAGCCGGGCTCTGGAAGCTGGGCAGCATGGCGACACATGGCTCCTAGGTGAGTACAAATGCCCGTGCATATGCATGCATGTCACACACACACACAAATACACAAACCCCAATAATCACAACCATTGTCACCTCTCCGGGGGACAGTGCCTACCCTCTGAGCAACCACATGATGACGCCAATCCGGAACCCCACCACACCACCCCAGGTAAGATACAACGTGGCCCATATTTCAACCAGGGCCATAGTTGAGCGCACATTCGGAGTGCTCAAGTCACGCTTCCGCTCCCTGGACCGTTCTGGCGGGCAGCTACTCTATGCACCCCCAGTAGTGTGCAGGATCATTGTGGCAGCATGTGTCCTGCATAATGTTGCAACACGGCACGGTGTACCGGTGGACATGGTGGTGCCCCCACATCCCCAACCACAGGCACAGGCGCTGCCCATGGGAGGGGATAGGGCACGTGGCGAGGCAGCCCGGACCCAGCTTGTGGTCACATTTTTCACCTAAACTCCCAACCCTGCGGAGTGCACACAGGCCTTGCACATACCAGGTGACAATCGATGATGACAAAGAGACAGTCAACTGTCACAACCTTACCACCCTGAGATTGTTGCCATGGAATTGCCACATTATGTGCATCCCTAGCTACTTAAACACAAGCAATCCTGTGTGACCAAAAGGCACACATGCAAGGTGTGAATCACACAGACCTGCAAAACAGGCCATGACTATCACTGGTATGTCACTCAAACCCTCCCAAACCACAACATGACATGGCAAGCAATAGCCATACACCAACACAATACCAATAAGGTACACATTGCCATGTGAAAAATGTAAATTGGCATCAGACAATGATGCCTGACATGGAATCAGATCAAATGACTGACCAACAACCTCCCACCCAAAATAAGTTATACCCAAATGCATTCCAAAAGTTGTGGTTGTAACATAACAATGAATGCCTGTCTACATGCACAATGTGCATTGCAAAATCAACACTGCAGCTTCTGTGTGCCGTGTCCACCTCCTGAAACACACTGCTCAGTGCACAGCACAGTGAACAGCCATTGTGTGTGATGAACACCCTGAGCATCACATCTAAGCGAAACACTACATCAAAAAGCAAATTAGGCATGTACAGGATCCGCAATTGGTCATAAAACATGTGCTGCAGGGACACAGTGGGCACCAGAAGGCAAACAGAGCGTACACGTGGACATGGAAGGGTGGTTGTACATGTAGTGGATTATGGTGTGAGTGTGTAGGTCAGTAGGGACATGCACTCAACATATGCATGTGCAATCAAGTGACCATCAGTGTCCTCTACACATCACATGTGAACATTCACCATGTGTATACCTCAACATGTCAAACCACAACTATCCCCTCACACCTGAAAGGTAAACACAACACATGAACAGGCATTGATCAGAAGAATACATCATGTACATAGGATACCACACTTACAATGTCAAGGTGCCCATCACACTGCAGCGCAAGGCAACTATCAACAACAAAACACCCCCCTCCCTCACAAATCACCACGACCCACTGAACAACGGCATCTGGGTTATTCAGCCTCATCCTTTAATGTCACCTGGCCACAGGATCACCCTTCCCATTTGTCACCATCTCCCACCTTGTGTGTAAAATGTTGCCAGCACCCTCAGAGTCCACCTTTATTTGCAAAAGCACCAAATCCAAGAGAACTGAAAGCAGGCCAACACAGAAGCCAAGCAAATAGCCTGCAGGCAGTAAAACAAACCAGAACAGCCTCCATTAGATGAATTGAAGTAGCAGTACGCCACAAAGGCCAAGTACTATCACAATGATTTTAACAACCAAGGTAGCACAGTAAAACAATGTCACAACAGGATGTGTACCATATGTGGTACATAACATAGAATGATGCACCACGAACGGATGTGTACTGTCACAGCTCCCATGTACAGGCGCAGGAGTGGCACGACCCAACCACCCCCACCGTGGTCTGGGTGCCTGCAAGGTCAAACACACACAGGCCTCTGAGACCCTGGTGGGGAAGGAGGGTCAGGGATATGCAGTCGCGACAGGCATTGGCAACTGGATAACCAGAATGAGGGGCAGGAGAGGGGAGTAGGATTGACACGGAAAAGTAGGGAATGCACAAAAATGTAGTACTCACATTAACGCATACACAATTAGACCAAACATGTTCATCATGCACATAGCAGCAAATTACTCAAATGGAAGTCAAAGAGAAACTTATCTCTGGGGTGAGTCCGGTAACAGGAGCAGTTCAATGCTGCAAAGAGAGCCACAGTTAATAATCTGTGCATGCCCAAAACACCAAACACACCACCAAATATGCCCCAAAGTAACAAACTACTCTACAAACAGACAATCTTGTGTGGATGCTTCGTACCCATACGTAACATTACCCCTGTGATGGTGCATACACAGTCAATGTAGTAAGTCAGGCACCGCTGGGTGCTTGGCAAATGGAACACCAATGTGTCACGATTCACACAACATGCAATGTTCCCTGGGCAAGCAGACAGACGCATATAGCAAGGTATGACTTCAGAACAAGTCGTGTACCACCATGACCAAAATAAAGTAGGCAGTGCATGTTTCTAATTCTACTTGGAAATTAATTTCACTGCACCTGAGTCTGTCCCTTGCTGTCTGTCCCTGTGAGCTGCTTCTTTCCATGTCTCGGAATGCTACATGGCTAATACAAGTGCCTCAATGGCCCATGGTGGACCGGAGGGTATGTGCCACTGCCCCTGCAGGTGCCCCAGACAACTTTCCCTATCAACCAGCCATCAGTCCACTAACACATCTGAGCTGTATTGAGCGCTTCAACACCAATATTTGTCCAAGCTCACCATCAGTGCTGCTACTAAGCATGCATGTGCAAATGGCCTGGTGGAAGGTTCGCTGTGTTGTGACCCCCCTGTGCTGCTCACCTTGTCTGGAGTCCCTTGAAACACGTCAGCAGTTTTTGGATGTATGATCGCAATCCCTGTGCCTCTGCTTTCACACACATGCACATGTCGGCACCACCAAACGTGTCCAGATTCCAGACGTCCAATGGCCGTTGTCTGCTGACAAAGGTGGTCTTGAGGCTCATCCCCCTGCGGAAAGGCCATGAAACACATGATTAATGCTTTAGATTCATCTGTGTGTGTCTCTTCAGGCATTTCATGACTGGACCATGTCAGAGACGTACATCAGAAATCACACCATCAGTCCGTCTTTCACAGCCAAAGTGTGGAACACACTATCTACGGCATGAATTGCAACAAGCACATGTACAGTAAAGATAAGAAACATACTACACAATGCATAGCAATGAATGTACACATGAATCATGAAATACCCCATCTAGCAAAAGAAGAACAGTGGTCAACTACACCCCAATCATCCCCACTAGGGGTGTCAACACAAGTTCCTCAGCAGCAGACATGCCACATATATGACAGTCCAAAGCCCTTGTGTAATAGGCTGGTATACCGAACCATCCTTGCGAGCCCATGGATAAGGGAAGCAAGAGTGGCATATGTGAGTCAAGGACCCAAGCAGCAAACACATACACAAGACAAGCTTGAAGGGCCCAGCTGGAACAGACAGTGGATGCTTTCGAAAGCCACAAAGCACCACACCATCACATGAAAGCACAATAGACAAGCAATTTTAAACTATATTAACTAATTACACTAACTATGAAAAACCTACATTACCTACTAACTATCAAAGAGAAACTTAACTAACTAAACTAAAAGAAAAATCAAAAATGGCCACATACGACACAGAGGGGGGGAGGCACCCAGGAGGGGGGAGGTACAGGGTGCTGTTCAACACCCACATGCGATGATGCTGAGGAAAAAAAAAACCTCCATGGGCTCAATGCCTGCACAGCCCGACCTATGTGGGAGATAGATTGTCGTCCGAGTCTGGCTCTTCCTGGAAAGGAGGACGTGGCACAGGAGCATGACCACGCCTAGCCACAGCTTGCCCCTAGTCGGCAGAAAGTCTGCCGGAGGGGTGAGCCTGGTTCTGTGTGGCGATGACATGTAGGTCTGCATGCAGAACCTCCGTGATACACGTGCTTCCTCTTGCAAGGTAGCACATGTAACACAGAGTTCCTCCTGCAAGGCCTGGCTGGACAACCACTGCACCTCCCAGCAAGCATGTAGCTCATCCGAGATGGTACGCTCAAGCCGTGCAAACCTCTCCTCTGCCCGCTCCCTCTGGGACATCAGAAGGACACCCAGAGTGGATATGAGAGAAGCAAACTCCCCCGTCAGGGCCTCCATGTGTGCCTCTGCGTGAGCAGCAATTGCTTGACACAGAGAAGACATTTCAGCCTGGCGTGCCCTGTCTGAGGCCGCCATGCCCAGCCTGAGCGAGTGGGCCACAGACCGTGCCGCCTGCTGCTGGAGAAGCACCTGACTAGCAGGGGGGAGCACGGATCGGACCACACACTCCATGTTCTCAGCGATGTTCTCCATTGCTGCACCCTGGCATTCAGAATTGGCAGTCATGTCTTTCTCCCACTCGTTATACAGCGGTTGCGCATGGCGACCGCGTTGCTGGGCTTGACCCCTGCGGGAACCAAGATCTGGGTGTCCTCGTTGTGTTGGCACCGCCCACGGCTGCACGACTACATGCCCCGACTAACGTGATGTCCCAGGCACATCAGTGACTATTGTGGAGGATGACCCTACATCCCAATCCACCATGGGCAGAGCTTCCAAGACTGTCTGACTGCTCAGTGCAGGTGTCGCGGACAGAGGAGTGTCCACATCAGAATCACTCATCCCTGACATATGGACCTGATGCTCATCCAACTCGACATGGTCGTCAGAGTGTTCATCAGGGCTGGACTCATAGGCAGCCAGAGACAAGATGGACTGTAGCACTTGGGGGTTTCGTGGCCTACCACCCCACGACCCCCGCTTGTGCTGGGTTTATGTAGTGATAACAACCCTGTGCCTGGCATGACAACACCATCCTCCGGCTCCATTGCATCATCATCTGAGAAATAGAGAGAAAAAAGGTCAATACACATGTTAGAAGAACACAACACAAATACACACCGACACCAAACACATCAGGCAGACATGTGACATACAAAATAGAACCTGGCATGCATGCTGGGTCAACTTGAAATTGCTTCTGTGATTAGACCTGTGGAAAGGTGGCAGTTTGCACTGAAGTCGGTCTATGCAGTGCAGCAAAAATGTATGTTACTCACTATCTACATGTACAAGGACTTCATGGTGTGTGTCAGAAAATGTGAAGGCAGTGCAAGGTCAACTTCAGGCATCACATACAATGTGCATTCAATGGGTAGCATGTTTACAAGCAAACCACCCCTGCCCCCAAGTGCAAAAGCAGGGATGCCTACCATGGTATCAAAAGGCTGACCAGAGAATGTGTATTGACAGACAGTGTTGACTAGCATCAACAGCATCATGTGAGTCAAGTGACAACACAGCAAATGATGATGGGATAGTAAGCAGGACACATGATGAAACCTCAGGAGTACACCCACGTGTGAAGAAGACACTACACCAGTTGGACAGAGTCATTGGCTATTAAACAGGCTGAGGCTGTGACCCACACAGATTGTCAGACCCTAAACATGTGTGCAACACAGTACTGAGCCACAGTTGACATGGGAAGGCAGATGAAATGCCATGCAATGTAGGTCATCCAGGACTTGTATTACAGTGATCATCCAGTCATGGACACATAGGGGCATGCGTGGAATGTACATGGAGCATGAATGGGCACTGATGTCCCTGCGGGGTCCAAGTGAGACACCCTGCATCAAGTACTAAGGATGTACCACACAGCATATGTCTGGCAGATTGGCCGCTGGATGTTAGCATGTACACAGGAGGCATGAACAGAGAAGTACCCAACGGCAATATTGTAGCAGACCAGTGCTAAGGTGGAATTGGGGTGCAGAGTGGGGGTTGAGGGGCAAGGGAACATGCCTGCATTGAGTACCCGCTTGCAGGCAGAGGACACGGACAGTCATGCTATGCACAGTACCTGGGCTGAGAGGAAGGTCACCCCACGCTATATGCAGAAGTGCCAGTGAGCTGGAACATGGACCAGAGGGGCATACTGGTAACCAGCATGTGAGTAGGGTGCAATAGTGGTGATGCGGACAGTCCCCGTCTGCTCCACATGTCCACCATTCTGCAGAGTAGACTTGCATCAGGGAAACATTGCATTACTTGCACATCAGAACCATGTACACGTGACATGTAGTGGCAGTGATGCACAACACATCACACAAGTAAAACACACACATCCTCGACAAACACGCATCAACACTCACTGGACTGGGCATCAAAGTCCGGCATCTCTCCCAAACCTTTGACCGATTCAGATGGAATGAACTCCGCAACGAGTGACACATGTGGAGTGAGGTCTTCCTCCTCCAGTGCAGGCCGACCGCCAGTCACCAGAGTCAAGTTGTAACTTGAGGCACGCTTAGCCTTAGCGCTGCATTTGAGGTCATGCCAACGCTTTTTGCACTCTTGCACCATGCACACCTCATGGCCGAATGCACTCACATGTTCCGCAACTTGCTTCCAGTGGGTATCACGGTGGGCAGCCGTAGTCTGACAATTAGCACCCACTAGCAGGTCATGGCTGTGGTCCCGCACGTAGTGCACGAGGAAGTCCAGTTCCTGTTTGCAGAAAGGCTTCTTCCTCGACGTGCCGGAGGTTGTGGCTATGTGTGGGGTCCCAGCCTCTGCTGCAGGTGCAACCTTCCTCCTCTTGGATTGTGGCACAGACCCTGGCTGGCTAATGCCGCCCTGATCAGTATGGCCAGTGGGTTCAGTGGATTGAGCCAAGGGAGTGGCAGGTGGAGGGACGACCAAAGGCCTGACTTGTGTCAGTGGCAGCTGGGTGCACTCTAATGGACCCTGCGCAGTTGTTGGGTGCATCTGCCCCTGCACTTGACAACACCCAGCTGTTCGGGGCAGCAGATGACATAACTGCCCCATGGACACGTGTCTTGACCAGGGCATCCCTGCATGCTCTCACGGTTTCCCTCCTGGCCTGTTGGAAATCTTCCAAGGGCTCTTCAAGTGCCAACGCATCCTGCGCTGGCAGACCCTGAGCCTGGGTGGTGGTGTCCACAGCTGCAACTGCAGCTACCACTACCCTTGGGCCCGTGGCAGTCGATGAAACGGACTGCCGGGTAACTCTGGCGCCAGTGCCAGATGCAGAAGCTGCATCTCCCGGAACCACAGGGGGTGTGGCATGACTGCACCGACACATGGCACAACATCGTGCTCAAGTGGTGCACCCCTGCCTCTTCCCCCTCTGCGGCCACCCTGGAGTCCCCCTACTCCCTGGTCACCCAAGCCATATCCCCGACCACGCCCACCATGAGGAGGACGCCCAGCTGAGGCGCCCCTCACCTTTGGTGGCTTCCCAACCATGGCACAGATGTAGTAGTGCCGGCACAGATGGAGTAGTGCCAATGGGAGGTGTTCATCACAATTTACCTGGGCAATTGGGAAGAAGGGGGTGGGATGCAAGATGTTAACAGTCCCCCTGCACCTGCAAGGCTGTATGCGACCCCGGTGATGTAGTGACGGATCACGCAATGCTTAGGCACCCCAAAACTGCAGTAAAACTGGGCACACAACCCTGCAGCCTACGTGCGTGGAATTAACCTCCCGCAGTACGCTGTGGCACCCAGTAACATGAGAAACGGGTACGCGTGGGACACGCAAGCTACTATGACCTCGAAAACGGGTGCGATACACAGGGCACCCGCAGTGGGAAAAATAGCGTGCCCGACTCACCGTCTGACTAGCGTGATGCAGAAAAACACGCGTAGGCAATACCCCCGCCAAAAGAAGAGATACGTCCTTGATAGCTGTGAAGTTGTGATGGCGCGCGAAACAACACGAAGCAGCAACACACGTCTGTCTCCACGAAAGGCACGTAGAGCGAACTTCTGGCCCCGCTCACCTTTAACCCATGCTAAGGGAAACACCCGCAGGCGTCATGTCACTTATGCGCGTCGGCCCTTTCCTCAGATTACAAGCATTGACACGCGGACGTGCAGTTTTTTCATGTGTGCTGAACCGCTATGCCCACGTCACGAGAGAAACGCCCGCGCGCGTAATGTCACAGACGCGCTTACGCGTTCAGGGTCTTTCCTCGAATTACACGCTGACGTGCAATTTGTTCACGTGCCAAATCACTCCGTATCAAGCTGGCCACGCGAAAACACACGGAAGACCACGCTCCAGCCCAGAAGGCCGAATTACTGACCCCCAGTGCCCTGAGCACGCTCCCACCTGCCATCTGCTGCTGCCTCACTGCCTGCTGCCCACGTGCACTGCTATTTGCTGCCTGCACATCAGCCAATGTTGCGGTTGCTGTGACCACCCCTACTGCAACCGAAGACTCCCGACTGGGATACCATCGCTCCACAGCCCAGCTCCAGTACCCAGTTGCCCACCCACTCCTGCCTCTTGGGTTGCCATGTCGGGCACAACACCATCTGGCACCACTGGCAACTCCCACCCAGAGAGGCAGAAGGCCACCAGCTTCAGTGCCAGGGAAGTTGGTGTCCTGGTGGAGCAAGTCCTGGGGCAGTATGATGCCCTCTTTAGAAGTTTGCGCGCCGACTATGAAGGACCAACCAGGATCTGGATGGACATTGTGACTGACATGAACGCAGAGGGGGTGGCAGTCCACGACTTACAACATGTCAAGAAGCGCTGGGAGGACTTCAGGTCCAGGACCCTCAACAAGGCCCGGCACCTCTCGAAGGCAGTGGATGTCAAGGGGCGCCGGGGCCACCTGTCCGACCACCAAATGAGGGTCCTGGAACGCCTATGCCCAGCGTTCTACATCCAGGTCCTGGAGAGGCAGACCCGTCTGGAGTCGAGCGGTAAGTGTATATGCATAGTGATTGGACGTTGTGTTTGTCGTGGTGTGCCAGTAGTGTGCAGGTTGCACATTTGTTTTTGTAGGGCCATGTAGGGATGTGTATGAACATGGGCATGAGCCTGCCACATGTGAGTCCTCTCAGGTGTGAGACACATCGATGGTGTATGTGTTGGTAAGCATGCTGGGCAAATGCAGGCGTGGGAGCACACATGTTTGAATCTCTGTGCATGTACGTTGGCATGGTTGTGGTGTCACACATGGATGGTGGTTCCTGCTGCATGTATCTGCACTGTGTACATGTGCATGTGTGTGTATTTGACAAGTGTGCAATTGTTATGCAACTTGGATGCATGTGACACTGACATGTAGAAGGCTGAATGCCAGATGTGACATGGATGGCGATATCATCACTGTGACAGTTGGTGGACATGTACACATGCATGTAAGTGTGGTGGTGTGTGTGCATGTGTTGTGCACTCCCCGTGTTTCATGTGACGTAAGGCGCACCTTCGGATGCTCATGCTGTTGTATGTGTATGGATGGTGCTGGCTGGTGCAATATTGCTGTGGAATTACTCATGTGTGTGAGTACAAATGACATGTGTGTTGGGGAGTGTGATGCCATGTCTGAAGTATGACACTGCCACTCCGTTACAACTGTCATGTGTGTATCAGTCCATTGTACAGTGCTCTGATGCCTGTGTTTTATCTCTCCCTGCCTGCAGCATCAACTGATGAAGAGGGCGGAGAGGGTGCTGTGGAGCACAGCGGCAGGGATCGCACCACCAGCCAGAGACGCAAGGCCAGGCTCCCCTCCCAGAATGTCATCTCGTCGGGGAGTGTGGAGTCTGGTGCCGCGTCCCAGGCCGCAGCTGCTGAGGGTAGGTCCCAGAGGCCGAGGTCGGAGGTGGACTGCTTGGCAGCAGAAGGGGCAGCTGAGACCCCACAGGGTCTGATGGAGGAAGATGGCATGGAGTCATCCAGGTTCGTGGGGGGTTTGGTGGAGGGGGAGGCCGCGGAAGTGACACACACTGGGTCTGGAGGTGGGGATTCCACTGTGCTAGTGGTGCAGTGCAAGGGCAGGAACAGGAGGCAGCACAGGTAGCCGCAGAGGTGCCTGTGTGTAATCCTGTCCCTGATCCTGTCACTGCATCATCTGGCACCAGCATGGATGCCTACGTCCAGACCCATTTTCAGGGAGGGGATGAGCGCACAACAACTGGCCTTCCTCTCCCTGCAGACGTGGCTATCCGGGACCGTGTTGAGCCTGTCCTGAGTGGGATAGCGTTGCGTCAATGGGGCATGCGAGGTGACCTGCAGTCTTTTCGTGGAGAGACTGCACATCGTCTCGCATGCCTCTTTGACCACGTTGACCTACTGGGACGGGTCACTGGTGCTGCATTCCTCCATGTGCTGGACCTTCTTGAGACCCCCTCCTCACCTGAACCCCCTACACGCCAGTCGTCCTCCATTCCATCTTCCCATCCATGTATCACCTGGGTACCCTGTGGAGCTGCCTCTGACCCAGCGGCCAGGCTGGTGGAGGACACATCCCTCCCACAGTCGGGAGTCGGACGTCCAGCAGGGGTGGCCACCATGACAACTGCACCCCAGCCGGAGGAGGACATGCAGGCAGCAAGAGCCAGGGTGCAGGCACAGGCACAGCAGCAGCAACATAGTGGGAGCAATGATGGCTCGGGGCCTTCAACATCGGAGTGGCAGGCATCGGCCATATGGCAGGAGGACCCCGGATTTCAAGTGTCTTCTATGTGGCAGCGGATGGGCCACGCCATAAATGCAGAGCGGCAGCGGGCGGAAAAGGCACGGCTCACAATGGTCAGGGCGGAGAACTCCTTACGGAGGGCCCTGAGGTGGGCCGAGTGCCTCGAGGCAATTCGCAGGGAGTTGGAGGTGAACATGTCGTCGCCCTGCAAACCCTCGGGCCATGAAGAGGACCGCCTCCAGGACATTGAGCGGGAGTTCGATGATGCCCTGGCCCGGGACATCCAAAAGTGAGCCGTTGGACTAGCCCGCTGCCATTGTAAATAGTTTTTAGAGTTAGGTTTCCTTTTCCTTAGATTTGTGGTGAATGGACTATGCCACACACATTTGTATATAGTTTTTTTTATTAGGTAGTTTCTTAGGTAGGTTTCATTTCTTTCGTTGGGCTCATGGACCCTTGACAATGGATTGTACATAGTTGGACAATGGATTTATTTGAACTTTTTATTTGATTTCATGGATTAATGGATTTTTCTTTTGGACAATGGATTGTACATAGTTGGACTATGGATTATTTTGAACTTTTTCTTTTGATTTACCCATGGATCAATGGATTTTTCTTTTTACGTTTCCTTTGGATTTGCATTGGTGGAGGGAGAATTTTGACTATTTTTCTTTAGGATTACTTTGGATTGGTTATACTTTTCATTTACTCATCTTTTGCACATGGTTTTCATGTCATGCTTGCTATTTTGTTATGCTTTCATTTCATTGCTTTATTTTTGTACATAATACATTTTCATATTTTAGTTCCATGTGTGGGATTCGCTCATTGGGTTGATGCATGTGAAAATGTGGGTTTACTCAATCAATGACAACCAGTGTGTGTGTGTGTGTGTGACGGACATGTGTTGATGTACATAGTTGACTTTTGGTTTGTGTCTTTAGATAGGCATTTCAGTGTGGGGTGGATTGGGAAATCATTGCGTCTCAAGAATGGGGTGGCGTGCCGTGGTATTTGGGTGTAAAAGTGGGCCATGATTGTGCATCTTTATTTCATGTGGGGGGGGCACGAGTGGGAGCCTGCTGGCAGGTGCCCCTCACTGCAGGGGGGTGCTGGGGGACATGAGTGGGACATGAGTGGGGGCCTGCTGGCATGTGCCCCTTACTGCTGGGGGGTGGGGGTGCTGGGGGACATGAGTCGGGGCCTGCTGGCAGGTGCCCCTCACTGCTGGGGGGTGGAGGTGCTGGGGGACATGAGTGGGGGCCTGCTGGCAGGTGCCCCTCACTGCTGGGGGGTGGGTGTGCTGGGGGACATGAGTGGGGCCTGCTGGCAGGTGCCCCTCACTGCTGGGGGGTGGGAGTGCTGGGGGGACATGAGTGGGACATGAGTGGGGGCCTGCTGGCAGGTGCCTCTCACTGCTGGGAGGTGGGTGTGCTGGGGGACATGAGTGGGGGCCTGCTGGCAGGTGCCCCTCACTGCTGGGGGGTGGGGGTGGTGGGGGACATGAGTGGGGGCATGCTGGCAGGTTCCCCTCACTGCTGGGGGGTGGGGATGCTGGGGGACATGAGTGTGACATGAGTGGGGGCCTGCTGGTAGGTTCCCCTCTCTGCTGGGGGTGGGGGTGCTGGGGGACATGAGTGGGACATGAGCGGGGGCCTGCTGGCAGGTGCCCCTCACTGCTGGGGGTCATGAGTGCGGGCCTGCTGGCAGGTGCCCCTCACTGCTGGGGGGTGGGGGTGCTGGGGGACATGAGTGGGAGCCTGCTGGCAGGTGCCCCTCACTGCTGGGGGGTAGGGGTGCTGGGGGGCATGAGTGGGGGCCTGCTGGCAGGTGCCCCTCACTGCAGGAGGGTGGGGGTGCTGGGGGACATGAGTAGGTGATCACTAGTGCAAGGTGACATGTGGCTTGGCTGGGGGACATGCCCATGGTGGATGGGCTGCCTGCAGGACATGACCAGGGGTGCAGGGTAGTCCCCTGTGGTGTGGGCTGCCTGCAGGGGCCGTGGAGGGGGTAGAGGGCACACCTGGGAGGACCCACACTGCCAATTCACGTGTAGGACTCCCCGCGCACCCCCAAAATAAACGTACCCCACTCTGACAGCAAAATCGCTTGTGAAACTTCCAGTGAAACCCAGTAAGACGCGTACCCCACTCGCACAGGGCCTATCACGTGTGAAACTTCCCACGAACCCCCGAAATGCATGTACCCCACTCCAATCATGTGTGAAGCTTCCTGCGAACCCCAGTTATACATGTACCCCACTCGAACAGGGCCAATCGCGTGTGAAAATTCCAGCGAACCCCAGTTATGCACGTACCCCACTCGCACAGGGCCAATCGCGTGTGAAAATTCCCGCGAACCCCAGTTATGCACGTACCCCACTCGTACAGGGCCAATCGCGTGTGAAAATTCCTGCGAACCCCAGTTATGCACGTACCCCACTCGCACAGGGCCTATCGCGTGTGAAACTTCCCGCGAACCCATGTAATACACGTACCCCACTCGCACAGGGCCTGTCGTGTGTGAAAATTCCTGCGAACCCCAGTTATGCATGTACCCCACTCGCACAGGGCCTATCGCGTGTGAAACATCCCGCAAACCCCAGTAATACGTGTACCCCACTCGCACAGGGCCTATCGCGTGTGAAACTTCCCCCAAACCCCAATAATACACGTACCCCACTCGCACAGGGCCTAGCGCATGTGAAACTCCCCGCGAACCCCAGAAATACACGTACCCCGCTCGCACAGGTCCTACCGTGTGTGAAACTACCCACGAACCCCAGAAATCCATGTACCCCGCTCGCACAGGTCCTACCGCGTGTGAAACTCCCTGTGAACCCCAGAAATACACGTACCCCACTCGCACAGGGCCTACCGCGTATGAAACTTCCCGCGAATGAGCGGGGTACGTGTATTTCGAGGGGTGCATGGGGAGTTTTACACGCGATTGGCCTAGCGCGAGCGGGGTACATGTTTTACATGCATTTTCGGGTTGGGGGGCTGTATGCTGGTCCACTAGCCTGTGCGCCATGTACTGGATTTGTGCACTGTACATGGCGCACGGGGCGGGGTTAGGGGCGTAACTGGCGCTGCTGCAGGGTTGCTGCACCACTCTGTGCCACGGCTGCTTAGGGATGTTAAAATCCATGAATACGCTGTGCGCCGAAATGGGTTTTGGCGCACACGGCTGGCGCAGACTGCTGCACTCACACACTGTGTGCCAGCCGCGTGCGCCACTTGTGCGCTGAATTCTATGAATTACCCTGTTAGCCTTGTTGACACACTATTTTGTGTTCCTGGTTCGGTGTGAATGACTGGTGGCTGTGGCTGAAGAGATGGAACAGCGTGGATACACCAGGTATCGAATGGTCTTCAGGACAGTTTGATCAAGTCAGATAAGTAGTGAGGTCTGTTGGCCCGTTGGGTTACAGGGGACTGGTTAGTGCAATGAAAAAGGTGTCTGGTAAATTTAAAAACTGCAAAGGAAGGTGACCTACCATGTACAAATTTAGTGGCGCCTTGGTCAAGTAGGAAATTGGACTGTAAGGCTGTCTGCAGAAGTCAGAGGCCTGGAGCTAAGTGGGTAAAAGAAATACATCTTTATCATCTTGATATAGATGTGGACTGTGACGTCGAGATCGGACACAGTGCTGTTAAGAGGTGAAAACTTGCTATGGTGAGGGAGTGGCTATCCGTTTTAAGCCCTGACGGTCTGCTGAGTTAAAACCTCATAATAAGGCTGGGTGCCTGTGGAAGGAGGAAAGGTGGATTACATGTGTCCCAGGGTACGATGCAGCATGCAGCGGCGGAAAGCTCTTCACCAGAATGAGCTGTGTCACTGTGAAAAGCTGGTGCACATGTGAGGTAGATAAGTGCTTAGCTACTCTTGCATTTCACGCCTGTCATGGGGCTGTCTGTTCTGTGCATGTCAGCAAAAGGGGATAGCATCTGTCATCAAGGTGGTCGAGTCACTTAATTTCAGGAGAAGTAAAAACGCACTGTTGCTGTAAAATGGAACGGTCTCTAGAATTAACATGTTAGGCATTACTTCCTTGCTGATTAACTAGCAGCAATGAAAGTGAAATAAAAACACAATACATTAGGATAGTGCTATAGTTTATATAACTCATATAGCGTGGTTGTGGTAGCAATTACATAGCTTTCAGGAAACCAGAAAAACAAATGGGCAAAACATTCTTTTTTAGCACATTAATGGATATTTATAATTATACTTGCAATGGGTAATGTGCACCAGAAACCAAAACAACATCATGGAAACACTTATGGTCTGTGTCATTAGTTTAGTGTTACGTGCCTGAAAACATTCTAGTTACATATTACACATCAAAAACAGAAAAAAGGGGTGACCATTCTGCATAGTTGGAACATCGTAAAATTGGAAAAAGCACTTGAATCAAGAAAAAGTGAACATACTACTTGAAAAAAAGGAGTTCACAAAAATGACTTCACAAAAGAGCCAAGGAGCATAAATGGGAGGGAAACTGTCACTGTGATTGGGGACAGGTCTAGGCTCGGATGTTAGGAGGTAAAGGATGGTGGAAAGTCCCTGAAGCAGGCTTTTTTAGCTAGGAACCCGGAAAATATTTTTCCTTTAGTTTGACAGAGTGTTATTTATTGAAGAAAAGGTTCCATTCTATTGAAACGTTTAGGCCTTGTCTTACAGAATCCAGGCGATAGATCCATTTTTGCTTTCATCGGGCTAGGTCTCTGTCTCCTCCGCGAAAAGGGTTGCTCACTCTTTGTAATATTGCCCAGAAGATGTCTTTGTGGGTGTGAATTTTGGCTTTGAAATGTGCCACTAGTGGTTTGTCTTCGGCTTGGTTCCGCACGCAGGATCGATGTTCACAAATGCGTTGCCTTATTTCTCGTTTGACTTGCCCACGTAGATGAGATCGCATGTGCATTTGATTATATAGACAAACCATTTGGTTCTGCAATTTGTGAAGGAATTAAGGGTCCATGGATTTCCTTTAATTCAATGGTTTTTAGATTTGCTGTCAGGGGACAGACCGAACAGGAACCACATTTGAAATGTCCTTTGACTGCTGAGAGTTGCCATAGCGTGGCTTGTTGATGGCTTGGTGTGTCAGGTTCAGTGTATCTATGCACTAGATGATCTTTCAAGTTTCGGCTGCGTTTGAACGCGAAACGGGGTTTCTCTAGATTGAAAGTATCGGTTTGAAGTTTGTCCCAGTTTTTTAGGATCACTTTTCTGATGGAGTTACTCATTGGAGTAAAAGTGGTTACACACGTCATCTTGGTTGTTGATTGATCTTTTTTGCTAGGTGTTAGGCATGATTCTCGATTTCTGTTTTTTACTCGCTTGCGGGCTTGGCGGATTATGTGTTTGGGGTAACCTCTTTCATTGAGCCGGATCGCTAGTTGTTTGCTTTTGGACTCATATTCTCATAATGTTGAACAGTTGCGCCTTATCCTAAGAAATTGGCCATAAGGCAAGTTTATCTTAAGTCCTGAAGGGTGAAAGCTTGAGTACTCTAGGAGGGTGTTTTTTGATGTTGGCTTGCAGTAGAGGGTTGTACCTAAAGAGTTATCCAGAGTTCTGTAGATTTGCAGGTCGAGGAAAGGAATGTGGCTCTTGCTGTGGTCAATGGTAAAATTGATACAGTTGTTTTGTGAATTGAGCCATTGTAAAAAAGTGAGTAAATCATCTTGTGTCCCTTTCCAAATCATAAACACATCGTCTATGTATCTTAGCAAGTTTCCAATCGATTGTTTAAAGGGATTGACGTTGTTGTATATTGAATCTTTTTCAAAAGTGTCCATGAAGAGGTTGGCCACGTCGGGGGAAAAAGTTGCCCACATGCTGGTTCTGTGATTTTGATGGTAAAATGTCTGTTTTAGATAAAATAATTTTCCATGAGGGCTATTCTAGTGCATTCAAGGAGAAATTCAGTGAGTGGTTCTATTTTAGTTCTTTTGTCGAGGTAGGTTTTGAGGACTTGTAAACATTCGATCTGGGGAATACTCATGTACAGGGATTCCACGGCTCGTGTTACTAGTAGATCATTTTGTGTGACTTGTATGGTGTCCAACTTTTTAATCATGGCCGTTGTCTTGGTTGTATGAAGGCATCTTGCTGATGAAAGGTCTTAAAAAATGGTCAATGTAAATAGATAGTGGTTCCAGCTTTCTCATCTTCATCTACCCATCCCTCCTCGTAGGCGTGGCTCATGAGACTAGTGATTTCAGCCAGTATTCTTTGGGTTGGATTGATTGGTAGCAGTTTGTAGAATCTATTGTTGGAAAGTTGGCTTGTCACTTCTTTATCATAAAGGGTCTGACACCAGAGAACAATACCGCCTCCCTTGCCAGCTGGTTTAATGAGGAAGTTTATGCTTTTTTCTAGTGCCTGTAATGAGAGTCTTTGTGCGGCTGAAAGATTGTTTTTGTATCGTATCTTTTTGTCAAAGGTTTTGTGTAGTTCCAGAATGATGCGGTTTTCAAAAGACAGTATTTCATGACATACCATTGAGGCAAGAGGGGTGAAGTTGGATGGGGTTTTAAGACCCGTGGATTTTGGCGGCTCTTTTTCAGTGCTGTTTCTATAAAAATATTGTAGGCGGATTGTAAGAAAAGTATTAAGAAACATTGGGCTGTGGCACGACTGTCATGCCTCGCTCACCTGTAATGTTCCGTTCCCCTTCTTTTGGGATCAGGAATCCATATGCAGTTAGATCGGCGGCTAAACCGTTCTACATGAAGTGGAGGTTCTTTTTATTTTTTTTTATTTTTATTTTTATTTTATTTTTTTTATCAACTTTATTTAATAATTATACAAAACATAATACAACTGAGTAACAACAGAATGGGAACAAGCAAAAGATTACTCCATATACATCAGTGCAACAAAATGCAAATTACTACTAAAGTAACAGCTATTCAAAACGAAATCCGAAAACATCCCCACCATCCCATCTCATGGCAAGATGTGATAAAACAAAACACAAACAAAAAAAAAGGACAAAACATAAACCCCTACCAATCCCCAACCTCAATATCCACAAAATAAACCAAAGCCTACACCTTATCCAAATAAATCCCTGAATGGCCCCAATCTCTCCTCGTACAGAGTTTCCTGATGTTGTCGAACTGCCTGAGTCTTCTCATACCAAGAGAGCGTCCGCATATCCGACACCCAGTTCTCGCAATGTGGCTTCTTCCTGGATTTCCACACCTTCATTATTTGTTTTATGGCCATCAACAATGCTCTATCAATCCATTCCGAACAATCCCACATCTCCACACTTTGACTATCAGTTGAAAGGAAAATCATTGACAGAAAAGTACGAGGCAGTGCCATGCTAGTTACCATATCAATGCAATCCAAAACTTCTCTCCAAAAGTCCAGCACTGTACTACACTCCCAGAGCATATGTAGATAGGTCCCTCTTGAGTCCCCATAACCCCAGCACAGATCTACATCAGCCAAGCCTCTCTCCTTCATTTTCACTGGTGTCCAATAAATACGGCCTAAAAGACGTTGATGAATATACCTCAGATTTAAATCAACCTTGGCCCTCACCGAAGCCCTCCAGCTATTATCCCACAAGCCATCAGAAAGATCAGTTTCCAATTCAGACACCCACTTCATTCGCAACTGACCCCAGGAACTCCTCATACAGTCCTGCAAAGGCATTAACCTTACATATGTAGAAACTGTCCTAGGAGACGTAGCAAAAATCTCACAAATCTGAGGTCTACCACTCAAAGGTCCGCTCAACATTTGCAATCTTTCCATCAGCAACCGCTCCAAAAGCCCATATCTACCCACCTCTCTATTATGCAGACTATAACGATTAGCTAATTCTTCAAACGGAACCATCCTCCCCCCTTTCCATACATCCCCTATTTTCAGAATGCCCCTGTTAGCCCAGCCCCTCCAATTAAGTGGAGGTTCTTTAATAGACTCCCTGCAAAACGTTTTTGATTCCAGCATTAGGTCACGTGATACTTTGGTTTAGATTATCACGTGTATTCTTTGAATGTATTTAGGTGATTTCTTCTAATGTATCGGTGTTTCTGATTGTGGATTCTATTCGCCCGATTTGCAGTGAGCCTGCATTCTGTTTCAGTTCCTTAAAAAGCTTTGTGACTCTTCTATGCAAGTCATATCTTTTTGGACTTTGTTCTACGTCCAGTTTCCATACAGCATTCATTACGTGTCCGCCGCTGCATCCAGGATGCTCTCTGCGGCGTTTCCAGTAATGGTGGTTCTCCACGTGTAAGCCGTGTTACGCTGCTTTCAAGCCCGTCACATCCAGGTTTCTCTCTGCGGCATTTCCAGCGATAGCGGCTCTCCACGTGTATTCCATGTCACGCCGCTTTCCAGTTATTCCTCGCCGGCTGCACAAAGACATTAACAGAGGTATTCTTCCTCATTCTACAGTGCAGCATTGTCTCTGAACTTATATTCTTTTCATATTACTTTTCAAGGATGTATTTAAAGAAGAACACTTCCCAATAGTTCCAGAATCAATTATTTGGGTGACAATTAACCTGTTCTGAATATTATTTGCCTTGAACATTCTGAAGAAGACAAAACCTTTGGTGTTGAATTTAGTGCACAGAACTAGAGGATGCTTTCCAATGTGCACCAACCCGGCACTAGTGCGACCCTCGTGCCGTTCGGGTTTAGTGTCCTACTAACTTCCCTTTACCTTGTCGTTGTGTTCTATTTGGTGACTTTCACCTTGGATTTCTTTTGGACCTTGGAACATCATATAACTACATTATTCAGGTTAGTGGGTAATTAACTAGTGAAATACCTATGTCTGATTCATTGGGTTGAATTCTTAGCTGATTATTTCTATCATACAGATTGGAGCTTGTGTTCTTATTATATTTCATATCAGACAGTGGGTGGAATCAATGGAAAGGTTTTCACCCTGAGGATTGTATTTGTATTTATTTGTATTTATTTTTATTTTTATTTACATAGCGTTTTAATCCAAAGCGCTTAACAAGAGGAACAAGCATACTTCATCAGGATACTGTATCCTTTTATGTATCCTTTTATGTTACACCTGTATCCTTTGTTGGTAATTTCATAGATTCTGAGGGCGGCATGTCAACGACTTTCATTACCAGAAGAACCTTTACCAATTTTTGCGATGAAAAGGCAAAAAAGCGTGAAAGACCAACTAGTTTATGCATCCGCCTCAATAAAATCTTCAAGATCTACCACAACTAGCTGGGACCTCAGGCCCCTCACAGGCCACTTTCCATGTGGTTCCTGCTCATTATTTAAATTTGTACTCAAAACCAAGGCGTGTGCACTTGATGGAAAAAATTGGGAGTTGTGTCACCACTCAAATTGCAAACCAACTTGGGCCATCTATTGCATCCAATGCCCGTGTGGGCTTAAATATATTGGCAAAACCACAGGCCCTGTCCACACCCGCATTATAGAACATCGCTCCCGTATTAGTTGTAAAGCTATTAATTCTCCCTTGATAAGCCACTTTATGGAATATGGCCATTCTACAGAAGACTTCCGTTGGTGGGTCATTGATGTGGTTAAGAATGCTACCAATCCCCACCAAGCGCTGGCCAACAAGGAAGCACACTGGATGTTCCTGTTGGACACCATTGAGCATGGTTTAAATGAAGCATCTCCGCTTTGGTAGGGCTAATTTGTGGGGATATTCTTGTAACAATTGCCCCTTCAGTATATCCAGATCTATTCCTGAGTTTTCCAATGCAAAACACATTTTATTTTTATATTCATTTTCATTTTTCTGCAGTATTTGTGCCCATTTGTTCCAGAAACTTTCATTATTTTTTACATATTTATCTGAGACAGCATTTCACAGTAATGTGCTTCTCTAAATACTTAGGAAGGAGGTACTTTGCATTTGTTAACGCAACACTTCTTCCCCTCGCATTCCTCAACCGATATCCGTTAATTCGCAAGTCCTCTTTTGCTGTCCATGAATTTCATCATGCACACATTTGTAAACACGCCTCTTGTACGAGGCACAGCTTTGTCTCCCTTCGCGCAGAAGACTTGTCATTACGTCTAGCTGCTGAACAACGCTGCACTCACCGCACAGCCAGACAATTGCTGGCCCCAGGTGAGTCTACAACAGATAATAGTGTCCGTCAGGCTACTTCAGAACAAGACAAGGTCGCAGTATCACCCGCGCTTCTTTTCTCCCCAGGCTTGTTAACTCGCTTCTTCCTGGCATCAGCATTTTGCCGACATGTAGTGAGCTGCCTGCAGTTACGTTTTTACCTACAGGCTTCTCCTAGAATGTACGACATTGTTCATCATAAGCCCGTAGCAGTCAAAGCAGGTATGTTCTACCCAGTCAGGTGCCTGGCGGTACTCACAATATTTTCTGACTATTTTCAGCAGGGTGTGCAGGGTAATGCAATTAACTAATACTACCCTGGTCCAATTTATTTTTATTAGATTCCAATGAACTTTGGTGGATATATTGTGCCATCTTTGAGTTACCAAATGGAGGAATTATTTTTTCAAATATGGAAGCACTGGATGCTTATGCCTGAGATTGAAGCAATCACCCTGGTAGGTAGTCACTCCCTACTTTTACTAGCTACTTGTTTACCTGCTATATAACTACTTGGCACTCTTTCTTTTTGTACGATTTGGTTGTGAGATCTCTTTTCATGCACTAGAGGTTTCTCTTTCGGTACACTGATCTGGTGATATATTGTGAACTCCTTGGTATAACCTATCAGGAGGGAGCATTGTCCGGTTGTACAAGTTCCACATAATGTTCCTTCTCTTTTATTGAGTACCATTCATGCTCAAGCTTGTATCCATTATAATATAGGTACGGTTTAACTATCAACATTTTTTGGTTGCTTTGCAGGGGGCTGAACAAACAATCCACTATCCTGACGAAGGTGGTTAATTTTGCTCATTTCACCACCGAAATGCCAGCTGTGCCACTATTCATAAACGAGGGTTGTAACTACACTTGTGTCTAATGATGGTGGCATACCACGCTTTTTATCACTCATAGTAGCGGATGGCGTAGTACAGCAGTACAAAAGTACAACTTATCAGCCTCATTTCTTTTTATTGATTATTTTTCTCTCTGCATTAAGCTTTTTAACTTGCATCTATGCAGCACCAAATCAAAGTAGTCTACCTGTCACCAGAGCTTGTAACAATTAGCTGCAATTCAGTTAGGGACAGTTAGTCAATTTTTGGAAAAATCCCACTGACAAATATAGTCTGGTACAATACATGTTTTTCATTGAGCCGGATTGGCTAAATTCATTTTAATTTTTCTAAACAGCACTCTTTCAGTTTCTTTATTATTGTATGTTGTGTTTTGTCAATTGTTGTGTGTTGTTTACCTGGAATAAACCAGCTCCGGTTAATAATCTGTGTAATAACACAGTGACCATATTGATTTCCTGATTATGTTAGGGAATCTACTTTGTGACTGCTCTCTCTAATACTTTTTATGTACCATCTAAACATTATTAAAAAACTATATATATATATATGGTTTTGATCTGTCTACTTTGTTTAGCATACACAACACAAGCAGAGCATGATAGGTACTATATGGGCCTCATTCCGACCCGGGCGGTAAATTACCGCCTGGGTCGTACCTTTACCACCATGGCGTAAACTATGTTTACGCCATGGTGGTTGGCGGACTTACCACCCCATTCTGAGGTTGGCGGGGCGGTAAGTCCCCAATCCCCATTTACCCTTCCCCATTCCCATTTTTGCCCCATAGGGCATAATGGGAGTGGGGAAGGCGTTAATTACGCCACCGTAAATTACGGTGGCGTAATTAACAACAAGGTCCCTTAGCGCCATGGATTTTAACACCTGCTAAAAGCAGGTGTTAAATCCTCCATGGCGCTAAGGGACCTTGGAATCAGGCGGTAAGGGTCGGCGTAGTTTACGCTGCCGTAAACCCCTTACCGCCTGGGTCGGAATGAGGCCCTATGTCTCTTCAAATGATATGATTAATTAATTACAGCAACTAGCTTAGTAACTGCTAGTCGCTTCCAAACCATTTAACCAACCGAGCAAACAGGGGAACACCTCACTGTTGATTTTTAATCTTCTTCTCCATTATAGTTCCTGAAGTATTTTGGGATTCCTCTTTGTGACCAGTATTTGGGCAGCCACGGCTGCCTGTAGTGGTCTAGAACTATGCTTCATTTTTGACCCAATCTATATGATGGGCTATAACTAAAGGCAACTGGAACTCTCCTTTCTCCCTCCTGCTATGGTTGCCTGGGATGTCTCCACTGACATTTAGTTAAACTGCTCTTTTCTCATTCACATTTACATTTTCTTCTTTCTTTTTTATCAGCTGTGCATGTTATAGTGGTATGGCTGAAAATGTCACTTTAAGTTATGATGATGTTCAAATTAGATCAATACTCTGTGGTCCCTCACTTTTTGACCCCACAGGTCTAAACCAAACCACAGTTAACTTTAATACTGGTATTGATTTACTCAAACTAAAAAAGAAAAATGTGTGCACCACACTTCATGGTCATTTCCTCAAAGAGTACTTAAAAAAGAACATCATCCCGTCTGGACTTATTGTCCGGAGCGAACCATGGGTATTCCTAGAGGATCAAGAATATAAAACTAATTTTAGTTATATTGCTACCAAATGTAGCTACGATTTGATGGTGCTTACCATCTCTACGGCTCAACGGGTTGGAGATGTGTTACAGAAAGAACTAGACATGGCAGAACAACTTAATGACACCACTATAACTAACGCAAAGGAAAAGGTGACGGCTATTAACAAACAATTTCAAGAATTCACAGACACTACTTTAGCAAAAATATCTAAGAAATTGGCCAAAGATATACAAAACTTTAAGGTTGAAGTCATCTATCCATACTTGGATCCCAACTATCCAACAAATACTTTCGGCCAAAGGCAGCAAACAGGTAACTCTCAACAACAACGTAGGGTTACCTTTTCAGGGAGTAGTAGTAACTCCTCAGGATCAGAGGGGGAGTACCACTGCCCCCCGAAATATTACCCATTTTCGGGGTTTTACACTGCCTTTTTTAGGTACAGACCCATCTCGAGGCCCCAGACCCGGATGGTTTCCCCCACAATATCAACAATGGGGGGCCGTCCAGAGGTGACCATGCTACCACAGGAGGAACAACAGACCACAATGGAGTCGCTACCTCCCGATCTTTAACCTTTCACAAATTTCACTTTCTGAAATGGAAATGCAAGTTCTTGCCAAAGGGTTGACGTTTATCCCTACTCACCCGACAGACTGGTTCAATGTACAGACTGAGATCAGAAGATTTTTTAGATCCGTTATGCTAAAAATTTTCTTCCAAGAAAAGGAGAGTCCTACAGATGAGGGTTACACAGGGCTACGCCCACAATCTACATTTACACCGGATGACACTACCATGCCCAAGGAAATACTTATATTTGAAAAATGTGTACTTAATGACCTGAAAAAGATGCAAACTAGGTGCACTCCGATGCGCTATAATCTGAAACAACAGGAAAGACAGGCACTACAGTCCTTAGCGAATAATTCACAAATTGTCATCAAACTTGCTGACAAGACCGGAGGCATTGTAGTAATGAATCAGAAACAATACCATACTATGGTAATGGAACTACTTAATGCACCTGGAAGCTACCGCCCCTCGGCAAAGATCCAACTAAGGAAATCCAGAGCTCCATTTCGGAGATCACAAACTATGCACTCCAACACTCTTCGATCTCCAACAAAGAATTTGAATTTCTAAATAAAGCCGATGGGTCAACCCCCAAATTTGATGCTATTCCCAAAATCCACAAGGATGCCACCAAACCATGGGCCATACCTATCCTATCAGGATGTGGCACTATTCTTGAGCCAATTTGTCAATTCATTGATAAATATCTTCAACCTATTAGCCAGCAAACAGCCACGTACCTTAGGGACAGCACCTCTGTAATTTTGCTTTTTTAAGGTAAACCATTTGACCCCTCCACCAGATTTCTGGTATCACTGGATATTGTAGCACTCTACACTAATATCCCTCACAACGAGGCTACCGAATGTATACGGTCCAGCGTGACACAGTTTTCAGCTCCGAGCCAGGCACCAGTGGAATTCATTATGGGATTACTCTCAATATCCCTTACCAAAAATTACTTCAAATATCGACATCAGTATTATGAACAAACCCAAGGCACTGCTATGGGGGCAGCATTTGCCCCTTGTTTGGCCATCATATTTATGGCGATCTTTGAAGAAAAATTAATTCTCTCAGATCTTAATCCATATCATCAATACATCGAGAGCTGGTGCAAGTATATTGATGATATTACTTTCATATGGCACGGCAGACAACCTTAACTCCTTCCTAGTTTGGCTCAATCAATGCCACAATACCATTAAATTCACGATGACTATGGTAACACCCAGATCTCTTTCCTGGACCTTCAGATTTGCCACCAAGCTAATAAACTGGTTTGTTCATTATTTAACAAACCTACCAATTGCAACACTTTATGTACTTTGACAGCTTTCATCCACATATTGAAAAAGAAAGCCTACCCTATTCGCAGTTCCTGAGATTCAGGAGGAAATGTACTCTATCTGACTATGATCATCATGCCCAGATTCTTACAATGAAATTCAAATAACGAGGTTATCCGAATAAGCTCATTTCAGATTCATATAAACAAGCTAAATTCACCCCACGGGATACTCTTCTTGCACCCAACAATCAGCAAACACAGGACAAATTAATTTGTGCATTTACCTACAGTCCATATACTTTTCTCATTAAGAAAAGTATTAAGAAACATTGGGCTGTGAGACGACTTTCATTACCAGAAGAACCATTACCAATTTTTGCCATGAAGAGGCAAATAATCTTGAAAGACCAACTAGTTCATGCGTCTGCCTCAATAAAATCTTCAAGATATACCACAACTAGCTGGGACCTCAGGTCCCTCACAGGCCACTTTCCACGTGGTTCCTGCTCAGTATGTACATTTGTACTCAAAAACAAAAGCTTTGCACTTAATGGGAAGAATTGGGAGTTGCGTCACCACTCGAATTGCAAAACAGCTTGGGCCATCTATTGCATCCAATGGCCGTGTGGGCTTAAATATATTGGCAAAATCACACACCCTGTCCACACCCGCATCACGGAACATCGCTCCCGTATAAGATGTAAAGCTATTAATTCTCCCTTGGTAAGCCACTTTATGGAATATGGCCATTCTACAGAAGACTTCCGTTGGTGGGTCATTGATGTGGTTTAGAACGCTACCAATCCCCACCAAGCGCTGGCCAACAAGGAAGCATGTTGGATCTTCCTGTTGGACACAATTGAGCATGGTTTAAATGAAGCATCTCCGCTTTGGTAGGGGTACCTCGTGGGACATTCTTGTAACAATTGCCCCAGTGGTATATCCAGATGTATTTCTGAGTTTTCAAATGCAAAACTCATTTTATTTTTATATTAATTCTCATTTATTTTTTCTGCAGTATTTGTGTTCTTTCATTTGATCTAGAAACTTGCAGTCCATTTCATTATTTTTTACATATTTATCAGAGACAGCATTTCACAGTAACGTGCTTGTCTAAATACTTAGGAAGGAGATATTTTGCATTTGTTAACGCTACACCCCTTCCCCTCACGTTCCTCTACCTATATCCATTAATTCACAAGTCCTCTTTTGCTGTCCATGAATTTCATCATGCACACATTTGTAACCATGCCTCCTGTACGAGGCACAGCTTTGTCTCCCTTTGCGCGGCAGACTTGTCATTACGTCTAGCTGCTGAACAACGCTGCACTCACCACACAGCCAGACAATTTCTGGCCACAGGTGAGTCTACAACAGATAATAGTATCCGTCAGGCTACTTCAGAACAAGATAGGGTCGCGGTCTCACCCACTCTTCTTTTCTCCACAGGCTTGTTAACTCGCTTCTTCCCGGCATCGGCATTTTGCAGACATATATTGAGCCGCCTGCTGTTACGTTTTTGCCTACATGCTTCTCCTAGAATATACAACATTGTTCATCACAAGCCCGTAGCATTCAAAGCAGGTATGTTCTACCCAGTCAGGTGCCTGGCGGTACTCACAATATGTTTCTTACTATTTTCAGCAGGGTGTGCAGGGTAATGAAGTTAACTAATACTACCCTGGTCCAATTTATTTTTATTAGATTTCACTGAACTTTGGTGGATATATTGTGCCATCTTTGAGTTACCAAATGGAGGAATGATTTTTTCAAATATGGAAGCACTAGATGCTTATGCCTGAGATTGAAGCAATCACCCTGGTAGGTAGCCACTCCCTACTTTTACTAGCTACTTGTTTACCTGCTAAATAACTACTTGGCACTCTTTCTTTTTGCACGATTTGGTTGCAAGATCTCTTTTCATGCACTAGAGGTTTCTCTTTCGGTACACTGATCTGGTGATATATTGTGAACTCCTTGGTATAACCTATCAGGAGGAGGCATTGTCCGGTTGTACACGGTCCACATAATGTTCCTTCTCTTTTTTGAGTACCATTCATGCTCAAGCTTGTATCCATTATAATATAGGTACGGTTTACCTATCAACTCTTTTTGGTTGCTATGCAGGGGGCTGAACAAACAATCCACTATCCTGACGAAGGTGGTTAATTTTGCTCATTTCACCACCAAAATTCCAGCTGTGCCACTATTCATAAACGAAGGTTTTAACTACACTTGTGTCTAATAATGGTGGCATACCACGCTTTTCATCACTCATAGTAGCAGATGGCGTAGTACAGCAGTACAACAGTACAACTTATCCGCCTCATTACTTTTTATTTATTATTTTTTTTCTCTGCTTTAAGCTTTTTTAACTAGCATCTATGTAGCACCAAACCAAAGTAGTCTATCCGTCACCAGAGTTTGTAACAATTAGCTGCAATTCAGTTAGGGACAGTTAGTTCATTTTTGGAAAAATCCTACAGACAAATATAGTCTGGTACAATAAATGTTTTTCATTGAGCCAGATTGGCTAAATTCATTTTAATTTTCCATAACGGCACTCTTTCAGTTTGTTAATTATTGTATGTTGTGTTTTGTCAATTGTTGTGTGTTTTTTACCTGGAATAAACCAGCTCCGGTTAATACTCTTTTTAATGACACAGTGACCATATCTGTTTCCTGATTATGTTATGGAATCTACTTTGTGACTGTTCTCTCTTATACTTTTTATGTACCATCTAAACATTATTAAAAAACGATATATATATGGTTTTGATCTGTCTACTTTGTTTAGCATACACGGCACAAGCAGAGCATGATAGGTACTATATGTCTCTTCAAATGATATGATTAATTCATTATAGCAACTAGCTTAGTAACTGCTAGTAGCTTCCAAACCATTTGACCAACTGAGCAAACACGGGAACACCTCACTGTTGATTTTTAGAGGAGCAATAGGGCCTACATTGTGAGACTCATCTGCCTCATCTAACTCATCCATAATATTTGACACATTATCATCCTCATCATTTTCCACATTTGATGGAGGGTTAGGTAGGTCAGACCCACTCGCCAGACTTTGGTTCTCCAACAACTTTTCAATTAATTCTGACTTTTTGCCTTTAATAGAGAGATTCCTATCTCTACAGAGATTTTTCAAATGATCAACAGTGTAAATAAGGAGCGTCTCCTGACTGTAGCTTTACATATCATACATGATTAAAATTGCTTTTTCGTGGTGTTTAGCCTTGTGGTTAGTTGAGCCAAGGTAATAGCAGCGCTCTAAGTGTAATCACTATACTTTATCCTCACCACTGTACACCACGGTTAGGCAGAATCATTTGCAGTACCCTTTGGGAACACCACACACAATTAAGACTACAAGTGTAAGTACAATTTCACCTTTGGTACAAGCCCATACTACACAGTAAAGTAGTAGCGATGGCTGAGCAGCCAGACTTATCTCAAGAGTAAAGTGAGCAGTATCAGAAGTTACACAAAGGACAGCAATTACTATGGTTCAAATAAACACTGATTCAAGGTTTCTGAGTAAAACAATATACATTTATTTACACCATCAGTTATAAAACAGTTCAGTATTATAAAGCAGCAGCAAATCACAATCTTAATACACTGCAATAACCCCCAACCAATTCTGGACAAGTTAGGCTCAAAATGAAGTGTGAGCAAATAGGCACTCCAGCAATTTAAAAGGGAGGAAAAGACAAGGTTATCCAAAATCAACAACACCAATAAGTGATAGGCATGGCAATCTGGAAAAGGCTTACTACAACTAGGATTCAAGTCAATAGGCCTGGACCAATGTTAAAGGTTCAGAGTCTTTGCAGAGGATCACAGAGTTCAAAGTGGTTGATGGTTGAGTCTTTGCCAAGAGTTCAAAACGAAGTTGGTCGGAGAAAAAAGTTACTCAAAAGAGAAGAGAACGACAAGCCTTTGGAGAGGCGAAAGATTTCAAACACTTTCACTGCGGTTGGACAGAACGAACCACCGAATTTGCACAGTGCCTTAAATGAAGAAGAATGCTGTAGCTGAGGCGGTTGTTCCTGGCAGTTCCTGCAGGCTCATGGTTCCTGAAGCGACTGTCGTGGTGACAAGAAGGAGGAAGAATGGAGGCTTCTGCACTGCCCACGGAAGAAGCCAGCAGCAGAGCAAAGAGTTGAATAAAAGTTGCACTCCTTAAAACCCAAACAGGTTCCATTCCTCCTGGCTATCCGGTTCACTGCAGCGATGCACAGCAAATTCGACCAGGAGAGGGAGGCCAACATTTGGTGTTTGGCGAACTGGTTGGTCCCACCAAGCTCAAGGGAAGAAGATTCCTTACAGATCTTCTCTGTCGTCCGAGTTTAGGGCGATTCGGACCTGCAGCGGGGCTTCTTCTGGATGTCCGGTAGTTGCAGCAGTCATCTTCTTTCAGCTCCTGATTGGTTCTCTCGTTCCAGTGGTGACTCTGCCTTCCAAGTCCCAGAGACCTGCTTTTAAGCAGTTTTACCCCATTTGCACAGCCTGGCTATCAATCACACAGCAGGGTTGCTGTCCTGGCAGGACAGCCACCTAGCTAATCAAACTAGAGTGCGACTTGGGTGTCCAAGGAGACCCTGTGCAGGGGGCCTCAAACCCCTCCCTCACATCCTGTCCACCCAGACACTCAGGCGCCTAAAGAGGGCTTCTGTGCAGAAGCCCGCCAAAGGACGCCGAACAAAGGAACCAAACCTGGTTTGACACGCAGAGTAAAACATGAGAAAGACCTTTACAAAAAGAAACAGTGAATAAACCCGACCAGAACAAAATAAAAATAAATGGGGTCCATCAGGATAGAGTTTGAGGCTACCACCTTAGCCTCTAATGTTACTGAGGCTATTTTCATAGCTCACAGTAGAATAAAAATGGTAGATACCACTGCCACCAGCCAAATCTTTAGAAAGAGGGGAATGAAATAATGTTCCATGAGAATCAGACAAAAAGGGATAACTATTAACCCTTCCAGTACTCTATTGGAAGATAGGTTGTACTGGGTCTGTAAATTTAAAAAGACAAGTAAAGTCAATGGCAACTTTACATGTTCTGGGGGACAGTAGTCAGTCCCAGAAAATGGAGTTTAAAGTGGGAAGTCTAAAAAGACAACCCTGTGTCACTGCACTAAAGGTGCTGTGTGACACACAGTAAAAATATGATAGCAATGGGTGAGACTCCATTGTCCATGAGCACAAACTTACAACACACAGCAAAACATATGTAAGAGTGGAAAAAAAAGGCTCACACTCTAACCAGGTGAAAAAACAAATCCTACAAATCCAGCAAAGCTGCTGTGGGACTCAACAGGTAAGGGAAATTAGCCATTCTGGAGAATTCTCTCTAACACTTTCCTTCAAGCCATCAAAGGCCCTTTCACAGTCTTCACTCCAATTAACATTCTTAGGCAGATTGGGTGATGTCAGAGCTGTCAGAGTGGCAGTTATGGTGCCATAGCCTGCCATGAAATTTCTGTAGTACCCAGTGAGGCCGAAAAACCTCTCACCTGGGTTGGAGTAGAAGGACTTTCCCAGTCTTGTACTGTGTGTGTACCTTACTAGAGAGGGGTGGGATTTGACCCCCTCCAACCTCATGACCAAAGTAGGTAGCCTTCTCCTGTGCTATCTGGCACTTGGTTGGCCCTGTTCATGTCCTGCAACACTTTATCCACATATGGCAAATGTACTTCCCACGTAGAAATGTAGACAGCAATTTCATATAGGTAGGCCACAAAAAAGGCCTCCAGTCGAATGATACCATGATTGACTAAACTTTGGAAGGAGGTAGGGACATTCTTCAACTCAAAAGGCATAACACTAAACTGGTAAAGCCCTTCTGGTGTTAAGAAAGCCATTTTCCCTTTGGCCTGGTCAGTCAGAGCTATTTGCCAATAGCCTGATGTAAGGTCAATGGTGCTCACAAACTTGGCAGCAACTATCCTGTACACACGCTCATCAGCCCTGAGCAATGAGTGTACATCAGTCTTGGTGACTGCATTGGCTTCTCTGTAGTTCACATAGAACCTCAAAACCATGGTACCTGCCTGGGAATCTTCCTTGGGGACAATGACAACTGGGCTGGACCATGGGCTGGTTGAGGTTTCCATGACACACAAGTCCAACATCTTGGCCACCTCTGCCTGGATGTGGTTTTTAGCAGTGTCTTACATCCTGTAGCATCTACTTTTGACAGGTACACTTTAGCTTGCTTACAACATGGGGTGAGACCTGTTGTCAGTGAGAATAGAGGGGCATACTGCTGGAGCAAAGCCTGGCAACTCCTCTGCTGCTCTGGTATCAGATCTGGAGAGTGTTTCACTCCTTCCACTGAGCCACACTGAGGGTTGCTGTGCAGCAAATAAGGAAGGGGCTCACTCTCATCCTCTTCTTGCTCTGAAGCTAGCAAGTGGCATGCAACTTCTCCTCTCCTGTGGAATGGCTTGAGCCTGTTGACATAGAAGACCTCAAGGGCTACTCTAGGTACACCCATGTCAACCAAATAGTTGACCTCACCCATTTTAGAGATTATCCTGAAGGGTCCAGTCCACTTATTTGCCAAAGCTCGGGCTTGGTAGTCTCCATCACAGGGATCTCCTGACCAGGAGCCCAATACACTTGTGAGGACATACGGTCATGCCAGTACTTATTCAATTCCTGGCTTGCCTTAAGATTTGCTGATGCCTGGCCCATCATATTTGTCACCCCCCTTCTGGGGCCTAAAACATAGGGCCTCATTATGAGGCTGGCGGTACCCGTTCCTGTAATACAGGCACGGCTGCTGCCGGTATTTATTTTTTTCAGCACCCAGGAATGGGCAATTACCGGGTCATTATGGCCTTTGCTGGACCCAGTAATTGCCCATTTGTGGGCGCCGGAAAATATTCTTCTCCATTCCTATTTGAGCCACATAGGACTCAATGGGAATGGGGAAGCAGGATGCACTGGCACCATTATCAACGGTGCCGGTGCATCCAACATGCTCAGCCTGTGGGTTCTGGTACGGCCGCCAGGTCAGACCTGGCAGCCTCAATGGACCTGCAAGCAGTACTCATAGTTTTCCAGTCCGGGAACTATGGTACCGGCATGCTTACCGGTACCATGGATCCTGGACTGGCAACCTTATAATGAGGCCGATAGTCGCCCACTTGCTTGGTAGGGCTGGAGGGATGGCTTCCAAACCTTCTCTTACTATGGCAAAGGGCCCACTCACTGGATGTCCAAAGAGGAGCTCAAAGAGCTGAACCAACACCCTTATGAGGTATCTCTCTATATGTGAAACAGCAGGCATGGCAGAATGAGATCCCATTTCCAAAGCACCCAAGTTGCCTTTGAAAGTAATGTTAAATCTCTCAACCAGCCTGTTGGCCAGAGGATGGTAGGAGGTGGAGAACTTATAGGTGACACTACCTTCCTTCCACATAGATTTCATGTAACTAGACATGAGGTTGGTTGCTGTGTCAGAAATCACCTCTTAAGGACCACCAACTCTGTTGAAAATACACAGGAGATCACTGGCAACCACCTTTGTTGTTATGGTCCAAAGGGCTATTGCCTCAAGGTAACTGGTGGACTGATCTTCCAGTGCCAGGATGAACCTGTGGCCACCTGATATTGGAGGGTCTAGTGAACCAACAATATTTTGGGTGATACAGTTATCTCCTTGGTTAATGTCTCTCATCTTTACAATATTGGGCCATGGGAGGGGCAAAACCTATAAGTGACATGTTCTTCTGTCCATCATTATGGGGAGGAGTAGTAGCTCTTGGTCTACTCTTTAACATTTCCCCTCTAGTCGAGAATCAACCACACCCATCTTACCCTCAGCTACCCCTCCTTCCACAATCTCTACCTATGATACCCCAGACATCTTGCCACCCTCCACCCTTGCTTCACATAGATCTCTGGATGCACTCTTTTTTTCAACTCTGGGGGAGCTATTGAATACATTCCCAGATAACCAATAGTATCTCTGACCATGTTTTTTTTTGCTGTTATGTATTATAAACATTATGGTTGTATATGTTCATCTTTTCCCATCGTTCCCTCATTTTAATTAAAACTATGGTTAGCATGCACAGGCAGTGACCCTGGCACAGTGTGGTAATAGGGACTTTTTTATGACATTAGTTGGGACCTAAGCTTTAATACCTCTTTTAGCAGTCATGTTACACCTCAGGATGTTATGATGATATCCTTTAGAGGTAATGAAATCATTTTTTTTTCTCTCCTCAACCCCATAACTTTTTCTCTGCCCTCTAAACCTCCCATCTGTCAGTTCACTGGATGTAAGGTGTACACAGATAACCCTGGTAGCCAATCCACAACTTTTTTGGAGCAGCATTCCACTGCTCATTCTTCTCGGTGGCAAGCTCACGCACCTTCTGTAAGTGCACTGCTTCACTTTGTTGCTTTATGGGACTTTCTTCAAATGTAGGGGCCTCTGTGTATTTGTGCTGGCCCTCTTTGAAAAGCTGGATCTTTGAAGGCAGCACAGCTAATCACGGAAATAATGTCACAATAGGTAGTATGATGATGGGGGAGTACAAAGAGAGGTACTTGGATGGCCAGTTCAATGAGGATTGGCCCGCTGCTTTTCTGGGCCCCATTAAGCTTGCTGAAGTTTTACGGCCAATGTCCCTTCCCACAAGCTCAGTTGTCGGGTCACTCCTGTGTATGCTCTGCACTGCATTTTGTTCCCTGTCCATCTACAAAGAATGAAAATCCGGTATGTTTCTTGAAGTGTAAATACATTTTATTATTATCACTCTCTGCTAAGGCCTGAATACTGCTCATCCATACTATTACCTCCTTAACAATTACTACTAATATTTATTATTTTCATTTAACAACCCCTTCCATCTAATTTGTGTTCTATTCGCTTATTTTTCCACTCCACCTTTGCAGCCTTATTGTTAATTTCGGAATTGTATGCTCTTCCTACTTAATGCATGACCCAATGTGCTCTGTAGTGAATGCATGATACTCCCCACTCTGTTACCTTTTGTAATATGTATTTATTTTTCCCCTCTGTAATGTACTTGTGTTTTTCTGTGATTTGGGATATGGGAGAGCACACAGGTTCTAACTTATCCTTTCCCACTGTCGGGGGAAAATTCTCCCGGGGCCGGCTGGGCCGTCTGCGGACCTCCGGGCAGGGAGGCCCCAACTCCTCCTGTATATCCCAAAGAGATAGAGTATGAGACACACGCAAGAAGCAAGGTGATTCTGCTGTTTATTAAACAAAACGGCAGGGATGGCCAAGGATCGTACGCGTCCGTCCTGACACTCTCTCAGCAGCGTGGGGCTCGCAGGCCCTTTTTACTTTAGCATGACGCGCTACTTGCGTCACCTTAGCAAAATTAGCAAAAAACCTATCGCCACTCTGGATTGGTTCCCCGAGTGGTAGGGTTAGTATAGCATACATATAGAGGACGTGGTTATTGGTTAAGGGTCAGTCAGGTGGTATACTTGAGTTGTCCCTTCAGTTTGATACATAAAAATTGTTACATGAAGACCCCTGAGGATTGGTCAATGTTAATGGCGTCAGTGATAAGGGTCCCATGTTCTAATTGGTTCACCCGCGAGCCCCCCAGTCTGGGACCATCGCTGTTCCCAGCTCGCAGCGCACCTGTCATTTGCAACAATGTTTCACTATGGGTATGTGCAGACAATGTGAGGATTTATTCATAAGCAGGAAGGCCGACTACTCCCACCGCCGCAGATGTCCGTTGAGTCGCTTAATTGTATCTGCCTGTGTCTTGAGACGGGGGATCCAGACGCCTTCTTCCTCCTGAGCTTGGCACTCTATCAAGTTCGGCTTGGTCACGTGAGGTGGGGACCGTGGTTGAGGCAGAATTCTGCACAATTAATATTGCATTTCTCACTGTGTGCCTGGCTTATCTTGCAGGTGCGACCTTGGCGTCGGCTTGCGGAATGAGAGTTTGCAACGTTGTACCCTTGACTGTCTGCTTTCACTGGGCTCATTCTGCAGGGTCAGCAACTGAACCCTTGCTCATTTAATGTTCATGGAAGCTTTTGCTTGTGGCCTACTTGGGCCTGGTGCATAGGTGGAACCATTTGATGCAGAGCGCTTTAGGTTATGGTATCATATTGCTCTATCCCCAGTATCGTGTCTTTGTTATATTTCTCATTATGGTACATGGTTTTAGAAGAAGCGTGAGCAAGCCTTTTTAGATAAGTTCATTATGCGTCTTGCGTTTCTGCATTTGAAAAGCCTATGTTGAAAATAATAAAGATGCACGTCCATGGGTGTGTCCGTCGCCTACGTCATAGGACTGAGTATGTTCTTCGTGTGGATTGGTGTGGGAGTGTATGTTGCACGAGTGTGCTGACCGTTAGCTAGGTCGTCATGGCATCTCTAACGATGTGTTGATTTGGTGCTGGATGGTTTAGTCGAGTTCATCCATGCCGCAGGTGTCGGCATGTGCAGGGCAGGATGGTGGGCATGCGGGTGGGCATGCGAGTGGGCACATCCGTATGTTCTTGTACCAGGTTATTTGGTCGTCTGGGAGATGGGCAAACTCCTCTCGTGGCGGGTGTCTGGGCCGTGATCCTCTAGGCCAGGGTTGAGAGGGGATTGGTGGGAGCCTTTTATTCGCTTTTCCCACTTCAGTCCCCCCTCTGGTCAACTTGTCGACCACAACATATCCTTTTCCTTGTCTCCTCTCACTCTCCATATTTTAGTTACTCCTCCCAAATGTCCATAGTGGTTGACATGGTCATCAAATGACCAGTACATATATACACAGGTTCCTCCAGGTGTGCAGTATACCCATTTCCCTATGTAGCTCCTCGGGTTTCTTGGGTGTTCGAGCTTCACAGATGGTGGGTCCAGGTGGTTAGTGATGATCTGGTTGCGCAACCTCTCTCTCTCTTTTATTATTGTGCCTGTGTGTTGGCCGTCATCTGCTGGCATCAAGGGGTGCATACCGACCATTTCGATCATCTCGTCTGTGGTGCCTGCCTTCCGGGCCTTCCAAAATCTTATTATGATAAGTGCAGCTACAGCCAAAATAATGCATCCAACTATGATTTGTAGTCCATCTGACAGCCAAGATGGCATCCATGACCATAGCGTCGAAAACCAGCTCTCATCCTTTTTTACACCTTTACTTTCATCCATCATTTTGTAGTGCATCTGGGCCAATTGTGATACTGCTTCTGTCAGTGTACCGTTGTCAGCATCGTTAGCAGGAATGAATGTGCAGCATGATTGTCCTATCTTTGCGCAAACTCCTCCTTCCATTGCTGTGAGGAGGTCCAGTACATATCTGTTCTGTAGTGCAACCATCCTCACTGCTCGCAATTCCTCTTTTATTGCGTTGAATCCATTTACTGTAGAGTTAATTGTCATCATTAGTTCCCACCTAGTTATCTGGAGCCATTTTGCGTTTGCGTAGGCCTGTAGTCCAGGATGTATTATTGAGGAGAAGAACATAGCTGCTCTGCTGAATAGTCTGTGTTCTGGCGGGATTGAAGTGAGTGCTGTTTCTGACCTTCCCCACAGGTAATTTCCTGTCAGAGGTTCTCCTTGTCTTTTCCTTCTGTTCAGGACAGTGTTGTTGCCGTTGTTTCGGTTCTCTGGCCCTTTCTGAAGCTGTGCAGATCTCTTCTTCCTTTTGTTTCCTTCATCCATTTTGGGGAAGTTCGCCACATTCACATGTTTCTGGGGCACCACTAGTGATGGTACATTAACGTGTACTATTGTGCATACACCATTCCACAGAGGGGGCAGTGTGTGGTATGCCTTGTCTCCACAGGCCCAGTAATGGTCCATTACTACTGCTGTTCCTGCTCCCCCCTCAGGTAGCTCTGTCACGCTTGCACAGTTGGTGTTGTATCCTACGTCCACTTCTCCTTTGTGTTGGTAGCATATCTTAGGTGCAGTCATCGGCAGTATTGTTATTGGGTCCTCATCCTTCTCTATCCATGTTAGCATGGGTACGTACTTGACCCAAGTCATCCAACATCTGTTGTTGTGCTCTGCAATAGTTGTAGTATCTTATCTCGTTATCATGTTGCTGCCAACCACTCCTATGTCCCATTTGTCACCGAGGTACACCTTCCCTGTTATTATTATCAGTGGTCTTTCCCAACATCCTTGTTTACCAGGAGCTTCAGTGGCGTACCAATCACATGGTAGGTACTGTAGTGTAACTTTCTTCGTTTCCCCTTTTTCAGGGCCACTTGTTATGTATCTGAATGCTTCGGCATGTAAACTGGCCTTGTGGTAGCTCAAATAACTCTTAAGGAAGTTATTTTCGTACGGGTATGTGTCTCGTGATTTCCATACCAGGTGCACCGTGTTCCCTTGAAATCTCCCTTTTGTTTGGAACAGTGCCAGGTATATTATACACTGTGCTGTTTTTTCATCTATTTCCGTGGCAACAAAAGTTCGGGAAGCACTCATGGCGTATGGGATCAATGAGCAGACGTAGCAGCTGTCTTCTGTTGTTTGTTTGCCTATTTTGGTCATGTGTTGGTACCACATGTTGTTAGAGACGTGTGCTGAATTTTGTATGTAGTTGTCAATATCTTTATTCTCTGAGTATGTGCTGTGTTTAACTCTATTTCCCTTGTGTGGAATTTTGCTAGTACCACCTGACGTAACACCTGTTGCAGCTGGGGGTGGGGGTATATTAGGTTTGGGTACAGCAAAAATATTGATAGCATAACTGTTCCGCCATACAGAGGCAGCCACAAACCCGGTGATCATCAAAATCCCTATCATCTTTATTACAGAGGCTAGTTTCACCGGCATTTTGCTCTTACCTTGCTGCAGTCCGGCAGCTAATTCTTGCGACGTTAAAGTTGCCCGCCTGAAAATTCTCAATATGCTTGTTATTAGTGTCAGTTGTTGTTTTCAAGTTCTCCCTATCAGGTAGTCGTTCAGTGCCCAGGCGAAGAGCTGTTCCCACGCCAATTTAAGCGATCTATCTCTTAGGACAGGCAAGTATGGTTGGATGTGGGGCATTGATTGTTCTATGGCCAAGAGAAGTGCTGTGTAGTAGACACGTACCCTCCTCCTTTTCAGGTGCTTTGGCCTTTTTATGTAATAGACAAATTGGTGCGATAATTCTTCAGGGTAGTTATTGTCTGAGGGTATCATCTACTCCTCCTGGGCAGTGAACTTTGTTAGTTATCTGCTTTCTTAACAGTACAATAATACGCCGTACCTGCATGTGCGAGAGAAAAAAAAGAGAACATTCAAGTGTTTACATGTGTATGCGCAAAACAATGTCCTTCAGTTGGGTTATTATTGCAGTGGGTAGGGGGTCAATGGGCAGAGGGTTTGGGGTTCAACTGGTAGTGGTTCCTTTACTCTTTGAACGTGTGACCATTGGGTGGGTGGTATGGTAATTACCCCTCTTTATTTCGGTAGTTGTCTCTGGGGAATCAGGGGGGTGGCAGGGTATGGGGACACTTTGGCCGTTAGTTGCGGTAGATGTCCCTTCCTCCGTTGGCGACGCTGTTGCTGCTCTTCCAATGGCCCTGTCGGTGACGCTAGGGCGGGTCTGGAGTTTGCAGATCTTTACGTCGTGTAGGTGGTTCCAAGCACGTTTGTCCTGTAGCTTTACTGCTCTTGTTGATACCTCCTCTACCAGGTGGGGGCCAGTGAAGCGTGGGCTGTTCCACTTTCTGTTGAAATTGCAGAGTAGTACGTGGTCACCTTTGGCAATTTTGCACAGTTTTCCCTTTTCCAATTCTTCATCCGCGTCTTCTTGTTGATCACTCTTAGACCCGCCCCGCGTGCACTCGAGCTGTTGAGACACAAACACTACACTAGTAATCAAAGAAGACACATATTGGTACATTTCATCACCAAGGACATTTGCAGTACTCTCATGGTCGGTGAATGCTCTTGATGTTGGCGTCAGAGGAAGGCGCATTTGGCGTCCTGTCACCACCTCATGAGGGGTGAGGTGGTGGTCGGAGCCTGGTCTATTCCTTAACTCAAATAGGGCTAGCGGAAGGCAATACAGCCAACTCTTCTTTGTTGTTTGCTGTATTTTTGCAATTGCCTCTTTTAATAGGCCATTCAGGCGTTCGCATACACCATTGGCCTGCGGGTGATATGCACATGCAAATTTATGCTTGATGTTCAGTAAGGATGTGATATGCTGGAACATTTCATTGGCGAAATGCGACCCATTGTCTGACCGCAGTATTTCGCACACTCCACACCTGGGAAAGACCTCCCTCACTAGGAATTTAGCTGCTCGGAATGCATCTGGGTGTGAGCAGGGCCCTGCCACGATCCACCTCGAGAATGGGCACACAACTACAATCATATACCTATTTCCTTGACATACGTTGATCATATCAACATAGTCAATATGGATGTGTCGGAAGGGTCCCTCTGGCCGGGGTATAGTACCTTTTATCACCTTCAGCGTGTGACCAGCCGTGAACTGCTGACAGGTGAGACAATTGCTGACAAAATTTGACACATGGGAATTTAACTCGGGGCAGAACCAATCTTCCCTAATTCGTGCTGCAATGACTTCCTTGCCTGTGTGGGCTGGGTGGTGTAGTTGGCTCAGGGCGATGTTCAATAGTGCCAGTGGCATTACCATCTTTCCAGTGCTACCCTGGCGCCATAGTGCGTCAGTTGGTGACATTGTACATCCCCTTTTTACCCATATTTCCTTTTCTGCCATTGGTGCAGCCGCTTGTAGCTCCATTATCTGTGTGGCTGGGAGATGGGTGTACCCTTCTCTTATTAACAGCTCCTTAGCTATTCCCCTCCCTCTCCCTCTTTCTGACTCTGGGGGGTTCCATATCTCGCCAAAATATACAGCATACTTTGCGTGTGCGTCTGCTGCTGCATTCCCTTTTGAAATATGATCTTCTCCATTAGTGTGTGCGGTGCATTTTACCAAGGCTAATTCTTGGGGGTCATTTATTACTTCAATTAGTTCAGCTAATAAGAGGGCATGTTGCACTGGGGTGCCGTCAGCTCTCCTAAACCCTCTTCTCCTCCACTTGGACAACCCGGAATGGACAGTAGATGTGACATATGCACTGTCGGAATATATGGTCACTCGCTTGTCAAAGCTTTCCTTCAACGCCAAGATCAGTGCGACCAATTCCGCTGCTTGGGCAGAGTAATGCTGTGGTAATTGTACGCATTTCATCGCCACACACACTGGTACCTCTGTCATTTTTTCCACTGCTGCCCCCGTTCTCCTAATCCCGTCACTTTGGTCAATTGTTGATGACCCATCAATGAACAAGAGATCACCTCCGTCTAGTGCATTCTCTTCAACCCTTCTAGTGCATGAATACATTTCAGTAATCTTTGTACAATCGTGTGCATAGTCTCCTTCCTCAATTGCTTCTGCTATAAACCTTGCAGGGTTGACTGTGCTGCATCTAACAATTGATAATTCAGCTCTAGATAATATAATCTCATAACCTGACGCCCTCTGCGTTGTTAGTGTGGACTTAGGCTTGTTCAATATTGCAAATAGTGCATGTTCCACAAATAGTGTGGTTGGGCACCCCATGGTGATTGCTGATGCTTTCTCTACCGCAAAGGCAGCTGCGGCGAGACCTTGTTCGCAAGGGAAATGACCTAGCATCACAGGATCTAAGTGACCGCTGTAAAACGCTACTGGTTTGTAGCCCATGCTTGTTTTTGAGCCAACACTGCTTTCATTACTGTTGAGTCGCAATGTGAAAATATAAAAAATTGTCGTTCATAATCTGGGGTGGCCAGTACTGGAGCGGTTGATATTGCATCTTTCAGTTCATCAAAAGCCTCTTTCATTTCCATTGTCCACCCCAACTTTTTCTCCCCTTTGTTAGCTTCTTTTAACCCCTCAAGTAGGGGTCCTATGTATGAGCTGTAATCAAATACACATGCTCTGCAGTAGTTGCACAGGCCAAGGAACTGCTGTAATTCTCTCACTGTTTGTGGCAATGGTGTTTTTAAAATTGCCTGTGCTCTTTGTGGTGCAATCTGTCTCCCATATTGGGATATGAGCTGCCCAATGTAAAGTACTTGTTCCTGACAGTATTGTAGCTTTTCCTTGTCTACCTTGTAACCTTTTTCAGCCAATATTGTCAGCATCTTTAATGAGTCCTCTCTGCATCTTTTTTCGTTTGTGCTGCAAATGATTATGTCGTCAACATACTGTAACACTGTGCTTTCTACCTCAATATTACCTAAATCCATCTGTATTACTCTGTTGAATATTGAGGGTGACTCGCAGTACCCTTGTGGCAATCTGGTGTGTTTCCACTTTGTGTTTCTGTAAGTGAAGCTTGTCAGATCTTGTGAGTCTGGGTGCAGTGGCATTGAGAAAAAGGCATTTTTAAGGTCGATCACTGTAAACCGTGATGCCTCTGCCGGAATGCCGCACAATATTCTGGCCGGGTTTACTGCTATGGGGTATTCTGCTTCCACTATGTTGTTCAAAGGCCTGAGGTCCTGTATGAAGCGCCAGGATCCACCTTTAGCCTTGCGCACTGGGTATACAGCTGTGTTGCATGGAGATTCTGATGGGACCAATATGCCATTATTTATAAGGGCCGTTATTGTTTCACATATGCCCTCATCTGCCTCTTTTGATAGTGGGTTCTGTTTTACTCTGGGGAGTATTGCACCCTTTTTCAATTTTATTCTTACGCCCCCTATGCTTTTTATGCACCCCACGTCATAGGGGCTAGTAGTCCATAATGATGTGGGTACTTTTGCCATGTCTTCCTCAAAAAAGGGAACTGGGGTGGACATGGGTGCCTCAAGTGCCATTGCAATTTTCTGTGCCACTTGTTTGTATGTCACCCTTAGCCATATTTCAACACTCATCATAAATACCATTTCACCTTCTTCCTTTTCACCTGAGAAGAGCTCCTCATCTGACACCTGGGTGAGTCTACATCCCTCTGCTAGTGCTATCACTGCCCTCCACGCTCTTCCTTCTCTGTCTTGGGCATGCACTGCAATGTAATCAGCGGTTGCTATAATGCTCTCTATGTCCACTGAAATCACCTTTCCTTCTGGTTCGTTGGCTGGCGTTTCTGGTCTAAACAAGTAGGCTGCTGGCCTCCTCCAGATCTTTCCCTCTATCCCTGGCATCCATGCAAATGCCATGTCTGTCCCGTACTGGAACAGTTCACCATCTACTGGCTCAGCCCTAATCACTGTCTGTCCACAGTATGCCTGCATGATCTGTCGCGCAGTGAGCATGTTAATTCCTGGAGTGGAGCAAATTATGCCATCCTCCGTAAAGGAGATCGTCATATTCAACCTGCTCATTATGTCTCTCCCCATTATATTTACTGGTGAGGCCCTGGAATATAAAAGTGGGACTGACATGTCATAATCCCCTATTGATAAGGGAATGTTATCAGTAAAGGGAACCAAGCCCCTAGCCCCAGAGAATCCTTGGGTGTTCATGGCTTTACCTGACATCTTAAATTTACCTTCCCTTATGCAAGACCGAGTCGCCCCGGTGTCAACAAGGAATGATAATTTTTTGTCACCTATCGTTACCTCTATGCGTGGTTCCTCCGCACTATTAGGTGTTACCGACAGGATGGGACACACCAAGGTCGTCTGTGGGCTGTCCTATTGGGGGTATAATGATTGACCACTTCCCGTGTAAGGGTTGTGTCCCAGCACTGTCACCCTACCCAGTTGTGTTTGCTGTAGTTGGGTATTGGTTGAGGTTATGTTATGGTCTTGGACTTGTGCAGGTGGCTGTACTTGCTGTGCTTGGAGTTGTTGTGTAATCGCTACCTGTTGTTGAGGCGGTGGGTATGTCCGTAGCTGTTGTTGTGTTACTAGTTGTTGTTGTCCATTTCCCTGTTGCAATCTCTGCTGTTGCTGGATGCCCTGCTGTTCCTGTGGGAGCTCTTGTTGTCCCTGTTCATTCCACAACGGTGTGCCTGGTCTCACTCTACACGTACGTGACATGTGGCCCACCAATCCACAAATCCAACACACCGGTGGTTCCCTGTTCTGCCATGGAAAGCTTCCTGTGTTGTCCTGGTATACTGGGTGCCCGGTGGGGTAGGAATTTCTAAGTCCCCCCACCTGTTGTTGTGTGTTAAATCCGTATCCTCTCCCTCTCATTACTCCTCCCCTTCCCCGGTTGTAATTATAATACCCAGCTCCTGGCGTTGAGTATCCTCCTCCCATGTTAGTCGTATATGGTTGGAGTGGCGGCATCTGTTGTGTTACAGTCTGCGATGATTTTATTTGGGAGGGGTCTTGTCAGCCACTACTTGTGTGGGGCTTTGAGTTATTGTGGCAGGTGTAGTTATTAGTGCGCCTTCCATCGTGTATTTAGTGAGTTTCTTCTGTACTAGTTTAGCCTCTTCTGTTTTCCTATCCTCTTCCTTTTTTTTCATTTTTTCTTGCCATGTCCTGCAATGATGCACTATAGTCAGTTGTATTTCTGGCCATGCTTTTGCTTCCATCCCCACTACTTTCTTCAGTTGTTTCTTGACTGCTTCTGGGAGCCCCTGTACTAGTATATGATAGAATATTGCTGGTGTTTTGTCCCATTGTTCTCTAGTTTCCATACGCCACTTCTCTTGAATTTCCTGGATATAATCAACAGGATCTTCGTTCTCACGCATCTTGCGCGAGGTAATAGCTCCTATGTCCGATGTGTCCGGATACTGTACCCTCAGTGCCTGCCATAATGCATGTCTGCAGTTTGCGAATGGTGCCCCATCGTGAGATGTGTTTGTTATTGTTACCCCGGGGAAGCCCGCTCTCTTCCAGATGTCATCAGCAGCATCACCTAATATTGATATGAGAAGGCCCTTTACATCTCCCACTGCCAACTTCTGTCCTGCGGTGTGTTTTTCCATTTCATATATCCATTTACCCGCACCCCACTTAATGATGGGAGTCTGCATTTTATATTTTCCTTATCTGCATGCTTCCAAGGGACGTATTGTGGTCTAACCCCTCCCCTCTCTAGAAGAGGCATTAAGTTGTGTCCCGTTTTACCCCCTGGGTTCCACAAAATCGAGTCCTCACACCCCTCCTCTTCTTCCGTCTCTTCTACATCGTCAGCTTCGTCCATATTTCTCGTGGTCTCTACTCTTTCTCCTCCACCACTTCCCCTTCTTTCACCATTTCCTTTATTTATTGTGGGCGTGTGTATTCGTTCTCCCTGTCTGCGTCCAGGGAGGTCTCTAAGCCTTCCTGCATAGGGTGTCAGTTCTCTTGTGAAGGGCGCTAGTTTAGATGGGCATGTTGCACGCAATGGGCGTGGGGTGGTGGAGCATGCATGACGGGACGGTGACGGCGTGGCTTCACGTGTCTGCCCCTCCGCCATTCCATGCTCCTCCTCCTCACTTCTCTGCAGTTCTTCCTTTCTCCTGCAGATCCATAGTGAGTCTTTATTTGTCCGGGTGGTGTATAGTTTATCTAGGCTTTCCCTTTCACTATTTCTTCCTTCCTTCTCCATTCCTTCTTCTTCCTCACTACAAAAGTCATTCATAAATGGCAACCCCCAAACTGTCTTTTTCCCCCCAATCGTTACTGTTCTTAAGTCTATTAGGTCCGTTCCTCCCTTTTCTTCTTTGCTAATCGCTCCCCTTTGTGCCGATGTTGTTGCTACTTCTGTGCCTCTATATACATTCCTCCTTACTCCACTCTCCCCCCTCCTATCTTCTCTTTCCCCTTCGTTTCTCTCCGCTATTCCTCTACCAATTTCCTCTCTTTTCTTTTTTAATTCTTCCATTACTTCACAACTCATTTTTTCCAATATCTTTTCATCTTCTTTCTTCCTTTCCCATCTCTCCCTCTCCCTTTCTAATATACTCTCTATCATCCTCCCTTCTTCGTATTTCCTTGTCGTTTCTGACAGTAATCTCCTCTTCCATATTGCCATTTCCTTTTCTTTCTCCTCTTCCTCTTTTTTCCTGTCGCGCAGTGCTGCTCTTGATACCCTTTCTGCCGCTGCCTTTAACCTTTCGGCTTCTCTCCTTTGCTCCTCAGTTCGTTCTCTCATTTTTCCCAACTCATTCTTACCTTCTTTCCTTTCCCGTGCTCTCTCTCTTTCCCCCCTCTCGAGCTGCTTGATCAGTGCATTCTGTTCATCCCTTAATTCTGCTAATCGTTCCTCCAAGGTCTCTTCCTTTTGTCTTAATGGCTCTTCCCCCTTTCCTTTCCCCTCTTCCCCTTCCATTTCACTCTCCCTTGCATTATCCTCGTCCATTTTCCTCACCACCTCCTTCTCTTCTCCTGTTAATGAACCTCGTAATTTTAATAGTGTCTGCGCAGCTACCCACTCATCATTTCCTATGTCCGTAGTATGCTCTACTTCAGTCCTCCCCTCCCCTACTAGCATCTTCCCATGGGCTGATCCCGTTGTACTAGTCCGCTCCCCTCCCGTGTGGCCACCTGTAACTGTATATGGAGGCGGGCTGTATGCCAGGTTCGAGTACCCCTCAGCCGCCCTTAATTGTTCTCTTGCTATTTCTCCTAGTTCTCTTAAAGGATACAACCCCCCCCCCTCTGTTTTCACTACTTTCGCTTGAGGTATATCGTCGCTCTGTTCCTTTTTTATTTCATTTTCGGTTGAGTTGTCACTCTTTTCTCCTCCCTCTTGTCCTTTACCCGTGTTCTGTGTTCCTTCACTTTCCTTTTCCTCATTCTCTCCCTCCTCCTTAATCTCCTTATCTCCCATTGTTTCCCCTACAATGAACATTCAGTTCGGTCCTGGTCGGGACCCTTGGAACATCCTCCATAAGTTGAACACCTCCACGTGGTGCGTTAACTTCTTCCCCTTGTATGTATTGTGCAGATGGTTTAATAGTGAGTGTTGGGTATATGGATCGAAGCTACCATTAGGCGGCCATGGTGTCGTCATTTTGTTGTCCGTCCCCTGTGTCCATTCTATGCTGTACTTGATCAATTTCTCCCTAGGGGGTGATAGTGTTTTACATATGTGTTGCAGCGGGGTAGTGAGGGTGTTCCCCCACCCCCCTGATCCTGTCCCGTATGACATAGTAGCGCTCCACTTGTTACCCTTCCCCTATTTGGTAGCGGTTATCTCACTAGCAGTTTACAATATACAGCCTTGTATCTTTACCTGGCCCCGTAAATTTGGGGACATGCGATAGTCCGCTAAGGAAAAATTAGTAAAATATAGTATTTACATTTGTATATTCTTTTCTTTCGTTTCTTCCTTTATACAACACCCTTACGGCCCCCTGCGGCTGGAGCGCACGCAGCCCCCTGCGGCTGCGTGCCCCTTGTGACGTTCTTATACCGCCGTCCTACTTTCACTTGCTCCTCCTCCCTCCTCTGCACTTGCCGTGGCCGGCGTTCTCCGTGCGCAGCCACGTACCTCCTTTCGCCTTCCCCCGATCAACTCATTACCGTGTACCTCCGTTTCCACGCCCTTAACACAGCTCTCCTCCCCGCCACTCAAAAATAAAAGATGCCTGGTTCTCGAGATGTCCTATGTAAGCCCTGCTGGTGACCTCACCAATCCCTTCAGACTACTGGTAAATTCTTCATATATTCTTTAAGTCCAAAATACACTTGCAATCTACCCCCGTTACCCCACAGCTGTCTTCCTGTCACTCCTGGAACAAGGTAATCAATAATATAATCGGACTGCGCACGCTGCGTCGCCTCGCGTGTGATACGCCCCTCGACAGGAGGGCTAAACCAGCCAATTATCTTCCGTATTGGGCAACTAGCTAGCTACCGCCTACAGGGAAACGTCATCTATCTATTGAGTTTCCTGCTCGAACAATAGGGATCCTCATCTACTCATTGATCAATAATTGCCAAATCGTAGGAAACCGCACACACACACACTTACACGTGGTCGCGACCTAGGCCAATCAGTGTCTATGAGCGTCCGCACGTGATGTTTTCGTGCTTCGCCCCCTTCTCTCCCGTAACCTAGCGGACTGCTCTCGCACTCGTCCGGCTACCATTCATTTCATAGCCAACACTAAATTATCAAACCTTCGCCGCGCACCTGTGCAACACCTCCCACCTCCCCTATTCAATTCCTCCCCCCTCCCTCACAATTTCACATTGCTTGTTGGGCGTGGCATACTCACCGACTGCGTGCACCCATCCAAGCGGCTCGCCACCTCCCCTCGTCTGGACTACGTCTGGACACTCGCCAACCGCGGGGGGGATACTTCTCAACCGGCTCCCGAGGGCCAATATCCGGATTGCGCTGTCCGGTCTTCTCGCAGTTCCGCGATGGTCCTGTAGTCCTCAAAAGGGGGCAGCGGCAGAGGGGGCCACGCCGCCGTGTCTCCTCGCAATGGGAGTACTTGGAAAAATAAAAATAAAAGCGGACCTTAAACATACCTCAGCAGTGCCTCCAACTTATCGGGGGGAAATTCTCCCGGGGCCGGCTGGGCCATCCGCGGACCTCCGGGCAGGGAGGCCCCAACTCCTCCCGTATATCCCAAAGAGATAGAGTATGAGACACACGCAAGAAGCAAGGTGATTCTGCTGTTTATTAAACAAAACGGCAGGGATGGCCAAGGATCGTACGCGTCCGTCCTGACACTCTCTCTTAGCAAAATTAGCAAAAAACCTATCGCCACTCTGGATTGGTTCCCCGAGTGGTAGGGTTAGTATAGCATACATATAGAGGACGTGGTTATTGGTTAAGGGTCAGTCAGGTGGTATACTTGGGTTGTCCCTTCAGTTTGATACATAAAAATTGTTACATGAAGACCCCTGAGGATTGGTCAATGGCGTCAGTGATAAGGGTCCCATGTTCTGATTGGTTCACCCGCGAGCCCCCCAGTCTGGGACCATCGCTGTTCCCAGCTCGCGGTGCACCTGTCATTTGCAACAATGTTTCACTATGGGTATGTGCAGACAATGTGAGGATTTATTCATAAGCAGGAAGGCCGACTACTCCCACCGCCGCAGATGTCCGTTGAGTCGCTTAATTGTATCTGCCTGTGTCTTGAGACGGGGGATCCAGACGCTTCTTCCTCCTGGGCTTGGCACCCTATCAAGTTCGGCTTGGTCACGTGAGGTGGGGATCGTGGTTGAGGCAGAATTCTGCACAATTAATATTGCATTTCTCACTGTGTGCCTGGCTTATCTTGCAGGTGCGACCTTGGCGTCGGCTTGCGGAATGAGAGTTTGCAACGTTGTGCCCTTGACTGTCTGCTTTCACTGATATGATATGATATGATATGATATGATATGATAAGGCATTTGTAACGCGCCTATACACAAGTGTTTCAAGGCGCGACGAGGCAGGGGGGGAACAAGGGGAGACAGACAACGATCTTACTAGGCCAGGTGTCATTCAGATCGCGCAAGTGCAAGGGTAGAGGGGAAGGGAAAAGTGCATGGGGGAAGGGAGAGGGGAAAGTGCAGTACAGGGTTATAAGCATACAGCATACAGGATAAATAACAAGGGCCAGCTGGTGGCTCATTCTGCAGGGTCAGCAACCGAACCCTTGCTCATTTAATGTTCATGGAAGCTTTTGCTTGCGGCCTACTTGGGCCTGGTGCATAGGTGGAACCATTTGATGCAGAGCGCTTTAGGTTATGGTATCATATTGCTCTATCCCCAGTATCGTGTCTTCGTTATATTTCTCATTATGGTACATGGTTTTAGAAGAAGCGTGAGCAAGCCTTTTTAGATAAGTTCTTTATGCGTCTTGCGTTTCTGCATTTGAAAAGCATATGTTGAAAATAATAAAGATGCACGTCCGTGGGTGTGTCCGTCACCTACGTCATAGCACTGAGTATGTTCTTCGTGTGGATTGGTGTGGGAGTGTCCGGCGTGTATGTTGCACGAGTGTGCTGACCGTTAGCTAGGTCGTCATGGCATCTCTAACGATGTGTTGATTTGGTGCTGGATAGTTTAGTCGAGTTCATCCATGCCGCAGGTGTCGGCATGTGCAGGGCAGGCTGGTGGGCATGCGGGTGGGCATGCGAGTGGGCACAACCGTATGTTCTTGTACCAGGGTATTTGGTCGTCTGGGAGATGGGCAAACTCCTCTCGTGGCGGGTGTCTGGGCCGTGATCCTCTAGGCCAGGGTTGAGAGGGGATTGGTGGGAGCCTTTTATTCGCTTTTCCCACTTCACCACCCTCCTCACAGAGACACTACACTTTTCCCTACTCAGCACTGCTGCGGTCTCATCTATTATAAACATCTCTTCATCCTTGAAAGGGGTCAAGAGCTACCATTGTCCCCTACTTCATTCCCACACCATTATCCCCATATAAAATCATTCTGTCTTCTTTCAGTGTTGCAGGTGTTAGTTCATTTGAAATCACTTGTCCTTCTTCCTCATCTATGGGTACTTTTATCTGAGTTAAAACTCTACGGTTGTCTTAATAGTCTGCCTTTTATTATTGAAAACCATGCTAACACTAATTGAACTGCATACAAGAATACCTCCAAGCCTAATGGCATGTGCTTTGTTTTTTCTAGATATAGGATGCTGGTGTGAATGGTGTAGAAGGGGCATGCTCTCCTACAAGGTCCTCTGCTCATTACTGACCCCCGCACCCCCATGTACATCCATGGCTGTAGGGTTGTGTTCCCTGGTCCCATTGTATCCTGTTGTATAGGTATTTGTAGTAGCATCTGTTTGTCGCTGTGTCTGATATTTGCTGTGTTTGCATTGGTGCCTATTGTGATTGAACCTGTCTGTTGTGCAGGTGGTAGTTGCCGTGCATGATCCTGGGCACAATATTCATGTGGATCTGTACTTTATTGTGGAGGATATGCCAATCCCCCTCTCGGATCCTGCCATATTTTTGCTGCATCCCTTCCCTAATACTGGTTGCAATTTAGCAAAACTAAAACACACACGTCTATTTTCCGGTTCTTTCACCTTTCACACCTTTTGCCTATCCATTGTACTGGTAAGATGTGGACGGTACCAAGTATAAAATGCAGAGGCATGGGTCGAGCTTCCCACATACTCTCAGCCAGCTTGGAATTGCCTGTCTATAAAATTAAGGCTGGAAACAAGAAAGCGCGTTTTTAGGCAACACCTAAAGACATATTTATTTGCCTGACACTACACATGTTTTTTCCCTGACTGGCTGTTGTCCCGTTTTCCTTTTCTCCTCTGTGTATATGTAGCGCCCTGATGCCTGAGGGCTTTGGCGTTTTATAAACAAATGATATTAAATAAATGAGTTGTCAGCAATGCCTTTGTTTCCCATATGCAACAATGTGCTGGCACATCCAGGAATCCTTGCCGCCCCTAATGTGTCATAGTGTGTGGGAAAACCATTGGGCAAGGCACCTTCCCTTTTTTAGATTATCCAAGAATACACAAAATTCCAAAAGTTGTTTCCCTTTATTGATCAACATGCCTTTCTCCCTATCTGTGTGACTGCCCTGTGCACACTTATAGTGTGCCTTTGAAATTGCCCCACCTATTTCCATAAAGGTACCTACAGTGTTTAAATCTGATAATAAATCGGGGGGAGGAGCTCTAATGCTTCATGATGCAATGCTCTTGAGCGAGGCCTAAAAAGTGTATGGCACAGCCCTAATTCTCAAATAGCTAATAGAGCTTTAAGAAGAGTTGCTTTTGTAATTAAAGGAGTCATTTAATGGAGCCAATCTAATTCATATATGTGCAATGAAAGGGGACATATTCTAGTTTAACACATTTGCTCAAATATGGTTGATGTGTTTATAAACTTTTGAACAAAATAAATATATTCAAATTTGAAACAAAACACTAAATCAAAAGGGGTCCATAATCCGCGCCCTCCCATGTTTCTTCTAAATAAACATCCGTTGTTCCTTCATACCAATTGAAGGTGCCTCAATGTTACTACTGCAGTACAACTTTCTGGCAAACAATAAAACAATATATTCTTTTTTCATTTCCCTTTTCTGGTTGGAAAATAAGTAATTTCAAATTTCTTTAACTGATGTTGTGAATCCAAACATCACTGCAGGTGACATCCGCTGGCAAAAAGCAAAATTAACACTCATATATTTTATAAATACGTTAATAAAGGAACTCAAGGGCATTATTTAGACACTATCAGGGCTGGGATGAGCCCTCCCTCACTTAAAGGCCATTGTTTATAATACATTTTTCAAAACATCTCATCATAACCATTCTGATACTCTCTCCACTGACAATGCTAGTCCAAAACCACTCTGCTATGATATGCAATATTTTACATTTACCTGCTATATATACAAAATATAAACAATATAAAATGTACTTTGCAACACATCTATACACCCAATATATACAAAACATAACCTAACTCCTTTTTCCATTGTCTACTGCAAAACCCCATGTGTTCCCAATCTATTTTCCACATGCACACACTTTGTCCCAAAGATCAAACCCCTGCTAAAAAAAGATCTGTCCTTTTTATTCCCCTTCTCCAGAGTCCTTTTCTTTTCTGCATCCACAAAGGACACTTTATGAACAAATAGAGTTATGCCAGCTTCTCTCTATCTTGTTACAAACTCATTATGAAATACACTCTTTCCCCACTTTACCTCTGTGTCACTGCCTTGTCCACACTATTTGTCCAAACCTGCCACCTTACCTTTCACAACCTACATCAAATCCCTCTCATATCCTAACCTTCTCTTTTGTCCTTCCCAAATCACTCCCTTCTTATGGACACCCTTTGTCGCCAAGATCACACAAAAAAGGAAAAATCCATCCACTTTGATCCACTTTCTCTCTCCCTCTCCTTCCTTTACATCTAAATGAAGAACAAATACCTGCCAAATGACACAAAATGCACTCCTCTAACGTTATATTTCAACGTCACTCAGTACATGGTTAATAAAAAAACAATATGTCTATAAACATGGCAGCTTTTCCTCATGTTTTATTTTAAAATAGTTACAAAAACAAATGTAAACAAACATTCTGGTTCCATAACTTACTAACTATCATTTACTAACAAGTTTTCCGTTCCCCACATGTGACAAATTGCCATTATTGTTCCCATCGCCATCCACAAATATTCAACTGACACTATCCCAGCCCTACCGGCCTTCTCCAACAATCTCTCCAACCCAGACTTTTCTGAGATACAAATGTCCCAACTCAAGCCTTTCCAAAACTTGTCAAAATCCCTGTCTTTAGTTGAACTCCCAGTCCTTCCTCTTGATTGTCATTTCCACACAACCCCCTGTGCTATTTACCGACTGTTAACAGCTAATAGCTCCATGGCTACCGCCAAACTCGTAATGAGGGCCATAGTGTGTACCTCCAAAATATCACAACTAGATACAATATTTGTGCCTTCCTGCCTTTACTTCAGGGTGAACAGGAGGACCCTCCGCCCTCCTTGAACTTTGACATCTGTGGACTCAGGCAGCGGAGACAGGACACAGGATAAGGAGGGAGACAGATAACCAGGTGCAGTTTCAATGTCATCTTTAATACAGCTCAGAAGACAAGCTCGAAGGCACACTGAGCTCCTAAAATAATAGTTCTTTGATAGGCATATTTCAATGACCTTAGAGTTTCATGCAAATTTAGGATACATTCCCAATTGTCTCTCTTAAATAACATTTAAGCCCTCCCAGGCTACAATTGGCTGGCTTGCTTGTCAATCACCAAGCACACATGACTTCATTTTGGCAAGCATTATTTGACTGACACATAGGCTAATAAATGTGTGTGAGATTCCGCCAGACCTCATTATAAATCTTTTATTGCCTGCCCAAACCAGCCCCATGTCTGATTGACGAGACCTGCCAACTTCACTTGGAAGGCTATACTGTAAAAAACCCTCATGAGCTCATCATATTTGTTGCTAGTTACACAGCTGCTTGCTCTAATTGGTAGCTTTCCTAGGCTTTTGCCAATCTGTGATCCATCACCGTCAGCTTTGCCTGCCAGGAAATTCTAAATATACAATACCCAGCCGTCTGCCAGAAAATATTCAACATCAGAATGATTCAGCTATTTTAATATCTGCTTGCAAGACACCATTTTGTATTCGGCATCCATCTTATAATTCATCTGAACTTGCTTAACCTAGAGACTCAGACACACTACCAAACTAAGAACCAATCTACTTTTAAGCATAACTCATTTTCTATCCAGTTTACAGATTACATTTTCGATATCCATGATGTATGTATAATACCCAAGAAACCCTCAACTGCTTGGTGCATTCTGACCCTAAAAATATATGTTGCCCTATGTGTATTTTTGTCTTCAAACAGCTCTATACTTCTGATTTTCGCAATACTGGAACCATTAATCAGCCTGGCATGTTACCTGTATTTAGTTTGAGGCGGGAGGGGTCTAAAACCTGCTCTACACTCCCCATTCTGGTCTGTATTTGGACACCTATAAAATACATGACCACTTAACCCAATGTACACCCTCCCCCATATTCAGTGTACCTATGCATCCCTGCCCCAATCACCTCACTCACTGTGATGATTTGTCTCAACATGGGATGTATTATAAAAATGTTTCTACAAAGTCAACAGTAATTTCGATCATATTGCATTCTCCTAGTCTAAACCTATGTATATCCTTAAAGAAATGCTGCATGTGCTTCTATCTGAAACCCACCTCTATTATTCAATTAAATATAAACTAATTATATACATCAGATGATTTCGGCCACTATGACAATCGAGAGAAATCATTCCTTGAGCGAACCCATCAGCCCATTTTCTAACTGTTCACCTGTGACCTTTACTGCACATTCTTAATGCTTGGTTTCTTTTTTTCTATTTGTCTCCTATTGACACGTCTTCCACCCTATTCATCTGGATTTAGCATCCACGGACCATCTTGTCCATTTTAATTGTCCTTTTCGGGCTGCTTTGCAGCTTTCTCTCACAGTCCCTTTAAACATATGCTTGTTTTTTCAATGTTTATCATTTATCTCTTCAGAGAGCACTCAGACGCTTAGTTCGTTTATCCAAAGCCAGATAGTCAATGGGGGCGGGTATTCAACAGCTTCTATGAAATACAAAGATGAGGGAGTCTTTCAGGAACATTTTTTCTTTAGAAACAAAGAGTATAAACAAGTGTGCGGGCACCTGGCTGGGTCCCTGAATCTTTTCTCTCTGCTCGCAGGAACGGTTGCTGCCAATCTCCTGGGTTATAGGTCTCTCTCGTCCATCTATAATATAAAACTGAATGAGTTTCCTTTGACAAATAAGTATGTCTCTATCATCAGTACTTCCTCATCAACCCCAACCCTTAAAAGGCAATCTGTTTTTTTTAAACACTCCTGCCTCCTTAACAATTTCTACTGCATTTTCGTCCATTTCTAATATAACAGAATGCATGTTTCTTTTTCTCTTTTCACATATTTCAGTTTCAATTAATATATAAATGCATACTTGCTGATATCGGGACTAGGCTTATGATCTGAGGTTGTACAATAAATTCATCTGCCTGTCTCTGGCATTACCCGACTTTCTCATGGGTTTTCTTATTTCAAAAACTGCATAGTACTAAACAATATTTTTTTTTACTGTGGTTGACATTCTGAAACCAGTGAGTCAAAAAATAACAAACGGCAAACAGACAACATAACAAATTTAGACATTTTTCAAAAAAGGATGTATTTTCTTTAATCACCCCCTTCTGTCTTCCGTAACTGAAGAAGGCAACGCTGGTATGGGTTCTTGCTCTCTGTAGAAAACCGAAATAGAGTTACAGCCATATTTTAGTTGACAAATCAATACATTATTTCCTCAGGGTAGACCTTTGCTCTTTTCTTTTCAATAACAAATGTTTTACTGAGGTCATTTCTTGAAACTATCAGCCCACTGAAATGTAGGCTTACTTTTCTGTCCCCAAAAATATGTCGGTTCACATAAAAGTGATTTATAATTAGTGTAGCAATCGGGCCTGTATTTGGTTTTTAGTTTCTGCTATGCTTAACATTTTCTCTGTGCTTTTTGATGTCTTCCTTCTACTCATAAGGGTCCGTGGTCTTCTTCTTTCTTTTGCTGTGCCTTTTATTCTGTTGAGATATTATTGACATATTTTGCCGCACACCGCTTGCTGCACACCACTTGCTGCTTCACCTACACTAAGCTTACCTACCCCTGTGATTTGGGAACCAGCACTGTTCCTAATAAATGTATGCAAATGTGACATATAAGAAATACATTGTTTTGCATATCCTAAATATTTCATATATTTTACCAAATGTTCCCATTTGGCATCTCGCCAGTTGCCAGAATTTCAAAAAGGTTACTCCACCTTCTATCTAAAGTCTTCTGTGTCCTTCTCGTTTAGATATGGCCATACTTACTTATACATGCTATTCTATGCTCACACCTGTTTGCACCTATTGTGGGAAAATGCTATTTATTTGAAAGACTGTAACCCTTACTGCCTTTTTTCTGTACTCACCTGGGTCCTCTTACTCCTAATAATGAGAAACAGTGTGTACACACACTTGCGGTGTGAACTGATACTTACCTCTTTCTTCTCTACCTGTTCACTAAATACTTATTTTTTGTCATAATATATTGTCTCTTCCCAGAATATTTGCTATTCCCTGCTAAAGCCATGTGGACATTCCTCCTGTGCTCAAGGATGACAACAATCTTTATCTGTAAAATAAAAATAAAAACCATCATATACAGTCAAATAATGTTTTTGTCATTTACTCTCATATGTTCTTTCTTGCAGTTCTGCTAAAGGGTTTGTTATATTGTTAGATCAATCTCGGCCATCCATATCCATTTGGTCCTTCATCAGTCATATTGTCTCTCTTATTTAAAACACACTACACTAATTCAATTATAGCCAGCACCATCCATTGTGTTTTTTGCTGCCTTAATATCCATTCATTCATTAATTCCTATTTTTTTAAAAATTATTTCACTTCCCTAAATTGTCATCACTCTATTTTTGTTTTGGGTTTCTTATTCCTGTGCTGTTATGGTCAACTGTTTCTTATTATCTTACACCATTTTGTCTAATAATAACACAAACCTTCATATTTGTTATATTATAGTCCCTTGAACGCATGTATTTTTATTTTATTCCCCTATTCATTTCACTAGACCCATTCCATAAGGACACTTGGCACTCTTTCCAAGTCTTCCTGAAAATATAATGAGCGCTACTACATGATTGCCACATGCTATAAGATTTTCCATTTCCTCTTTCAGTGTGTGATGCTCCTAAAGAAACTCCACTTCATCATCTGTTGAGTCACATCTAAATATGTTGTCATCAGTGACATCAATCAACATAGACCCTTCTTTAAGAACTACCACTGTCCTCCATGGTCCATTCTTATGGTCCATTCCTTTTATACTATGGCTACCTTTTAATCCTATAGGTATAACCTGTCCCCCTCTTTATCCATAGCTATCCATGGTCTGAATAAGAAGTCATCAGATATTATCACCATTTTCTCCACTAGGCCAAATAGCCATCTTTAAAACATGCTCACCTCATAATAAGAAAAACCTCTTGCTCTACTAAAACACCTCACAGAACCACTTACCCTGTGAATGCCAATATAAATTCACCCACATTCAATGGTGCATCCCAAAAGTGGAACACACTATCCCTTGATCAAATAAAATCAAATCATTAATTCCCTTCCCAAAATATTTAACTGGTGTCTGTCACAAATATAACAAAAACAAGTATACCACATACCATTATAGACAAAGACTGATAACTCATCAATAAAAAGAAACTCAACCCATAATTCAATAAAACCCTGATCACCCACAGCAATTCCCACCATTTAGCACCTTTCCTCCTTCATTCATTGCTGTGCAGTCCCAGTGTGTATCAACAGAACCAGGATTTTGCCACCTACACCACGTTAACCCTTGGCTCCTCTTGGGGCCTAGTGTCACTAATAATTCTGAACACATCAAGTTGTCCTGTGATCTGCCCTGTTGTGGATACATGCATACCCCTGTTCCTGTGAAAGAATGTCTTCCTACCACAATGGTGCCTCCTATCCTCGGTGTAAATACCTGTCCTATGTTTACATATTGCTGAATCTGCTTGAGGGCTCGCTGCAATTGCCCCAGCAGCGAATCCGTTTTGCACTTGCTCTAGCTACTGTACCTGTTGCATTCTCAGCACTCATGTTTGATACAATGTCTGATCCTAGGCAAACTGATTCCCTAGTTTGTGAGCTACATAATGGAAGATAAACTGCCCCCCTCTTCAGAATTGTCCATCCTGTACATATCCTTGGCTTTTACATGTGAACACAATGTGCTCCATCATCCCATACATTTAATATAGAGGAAAAGCTCTTTTGACTAGTCCCCCTTGATTAAATCCTCCTTGCACATTTTGGTTATCATTCTGCATATTCTGAAACCCACCTTGGTTATTTTGAAAGCCATCTTGATTATTCTAAAAACCACCTCTTCCTCTGAAACCCATTCCTCTGCCTCTCGGCGAAAACCCCTTCCCTCCTTGGTCTATCTGGTGCTGATTATTTGCCTGTGATGCACCCACTGCTTGTTCTACTCCCAATACTTCTCCGCTTGTCAATACTGCCCCTTCTACTGCATACCTAGACAATTTTTTCTGAACTAACTTGGCTTCCTCAAGTTTTCCTAGCATTGTATTTACTTTTATTCTTCACCTGCACCAGCAAGCAGTGATTGCACTATAGTCACTCTATCTCAGGTCACATTTTCACTTCCATTCCTACTTGCTTCCCAAGTGCCTCTGTTCATGCCCAAACGATCCCTGACATACAAAATGTGGTAAAATACTGCCAGTGTTTTCACCTTTGCTCACGCTCTTCAATAGTTCAGTGCTCCTGAATATAAACAAGTGAATCTTCATCTTTTATTTATATTCTTCACAAAGACCAGCTTATTCTTATATTTCACTTAAATGAAACATAATGTTCCCATCTAGTACACTTAATGTAAAACAAAAGCATTGTGTGTGTGTGTGTGTGTCTCATTGCAATGTTGATAATAATCCATGTCGTGCTTCAATAATTGTGTTACACCTTCCTCATTCTTCCTTGTCAGTGCCTCATCCTGGTTGTACTTTTCTCATGAATACATTTGACTTTGAACGCCCCTGAAAAAAAATCTAAATACCGGATTCCTTATTCTTAGAAGTCATACCATCAAGGTGTGTACTTCTAAAAAAAAATATTTTTCAACCAAATGTTTTCTCCATCCAACTGTTTAAATGTATCATGCCCCTTACTCATTGTGTGTGTGTCCTTAGCCTCAGTGTGCTTTGCGAGCGCTTCCTGTCATTGACCATTGCTTCCTCATTCTAAATACAAATGTTTACATTTGTACATGCATTTCCCAACATTTTCCCCAAAAAGGTGTTTTAATCTTACTTATTTTTGCTAGTCAACATAAATATTCACTGTGCTTAGTGTAATGTAATTCACTATTTCATCAGCCTACTTTTTACTGCAATTTGCATTCATAATTACATTTTTACTCTCAGTGATACCTTTTTAATTTGTGTGATCCTGGACACATTATTTTCTTTTTCTTCTCAAACTGCCCCGACATTGCACAGATATAATGTAGGGTGAGGGAAGCATTGTTCCCCTTCTTTGCATCCCTCCAATGTGCTCTAACGTTTTGGTGCATATGTCTAAAAATGCATGTATAACATTCCTTGACTCTACATTGTATTGCATTACATATCCCATGCCTTCTCTCTGCTCTGTCCCCAACTACCAGTATTCTCACTATTGTGGTCACCTTACAGCACCTCCATTTGGCAATCTGTCTTTTTCCCCCATAGCGCATTGAAGACCATTTTCGCAAATATTTTTCCTTTCTCCTTTGCGCAATTGGCCCATATATTGGTCCAGGACCTATGCTCTTTCTAAATGCCCCATCCCTCCTCAAGAAGGGTTGGTATTCTCCCCCCTTATATAATCAACAACTTAGGGGCACTTCTTAGTGTGTGCTCAACAATAAAACATCCCTCATTACCCCATTAAATGACCAGCCATCCCCCTAAACATGGCAATTGACTTCTGCAACCCTAAACAATAACTCAACGGGCCCCCCAGCTCCCACATATACAAAAACCGGGGGTAGCCTCTAATACAAAGGCAATATGCTCAACAACCAATTCTTCAAAATATGCATCTTGCTTGGCTAAACAACCAAGGGTTAAGTTACCTTAAAACCTTTCAATTAAAACCAGCGTTTCTCTCAACATCAGTTTTTAACAATGGTGGACTTAATGCCATAATAAAATGATATTTTTCAAAACATATTCATCTTCCAATTACTCAGTGGATATCAGTCTTTTTGACCCCTGAGTGTCCCCTACATAGAGTACATTCATTATACATATGTATCTTAAAAACCTCAAAGAATAACAAATCAATTTAATGAGTTCGGGTTAAAGTCCACATTTTCATATGGGCCCAGCTGAGCCCTGATCCACTTCCTGTATATGCTCATATTTGTATACATTTTACTCACACTACTTTCCTTTGGGTCCAGTCACATCATGTGATACATATACATAGGGAAAGTAGCAGCTTTGAAACAGAGCAATAATTTCTCTGCATAATGATATTCAGTTACGTTATGAACACTTTCTTGTACTACTGCTGCTTTTTTGCTTACTTCACTTTACCTGTATATACTCATATTTGTATGTGTTGTTGTGTCTTTTGTGTTTTGTATGTAATAATGAAATTACGTAGTAAGTAGGTTTTATTAGCTACTGATTACATCTTGCTCAGTACGCAAAACTCTAATTAGAAAGCATTTATCATTTCACTATTCAACATGGTAAGATTATGAATATTGCACCTCCATCATGTATGCTGCACACAATGCTTATGTTTGTCCATGAGTAGCTTAGTATACTGGAAAGAACTTAATAATAGAATGCTATTTATATCAATGTTATGATATGTTATGATAGTTTATTTATATAGCGCCTATAAACAATGTGTTTCAAAGTGCTTCAAGGCAAGGGAGGGAACAAGGGAAAAAACAAAGACATTCTTACAGGCCATGAACAGTAAGGATGTGAAATTAACTATCGTACTCGGCCTGACGACATTTCAGATAGTGCAAGAGCTAAGACATAGATAAGGAACGGAGGGGGAGAGTGGGAAGGAAATGGAAACAGACAGGCGACTGCCGTACTAGGCCTGATGACATTTCTGGTAGAGCCGGAAAAAAAACAAGAGGTGAGGGAGAGGGGTGGAGAAAGGTAGGGGAGGAACAAAACAAGCGACTATCATATTAGGCCTGACAACATTTCAGATAGTTCTGGAGGGGGGTGTGGAGGAAAAAAACAGTAAGGAGAGGGAGGATGAGACAGACGAGGTTGCTATCATACTAGGTCCAGGAACAATTCTGATAGAGTAAGTGCATAGAAGAAAGTAAGGGGAGGAGATAGGAAAAGGGAGAAGGGAAAGGAGGAGAGAACAGAAAGTTAGCAGTCAAAAGAGTGGAGAAGCAAGAGGGGAGACTGAATACAATTGCAGAAGTCAGTAGTAACACATAATGTTGCAAGCCAGGATACAAGATGAAGATGGGAACAGCATGATTCAGGGCCACCAGGAGTACAAGATGCAAAAGAAGTTCAGCATGAGAGTTGAGAAAGGGTGACGCACCATGAATGAATGAAGTCCATAAAAGTCAAATCCAGCATTGTCTACAAGACGGTGATGGTGAAAGCAGAATGTATCAGGACAGACTCCTGCAGAAGTAGACTTGAGTGGGGTGAGGGGGGAGCAGGGTAGAGGAATCAAGCAAAACAGGCAACACCTGTGTGCGAGAATGGGGGGGCACAAGGGAACATCACGGGGAGACCAGAGGGAGTAACACATGTTGGTGCATGTCTACCTGCTGTCTGAGCAGGGGGTCAGGCCCTGGGTCCTCCTGGTCCCAAAAGGTCCAAACAGGAATTCCCCTTTTCTTTGTCTGCCCTTCGCTTAGGATGCCCGGGTAAGAGACGCCCTTGATCAAATAGTTAGGAGCAGAAAGGAAGAGGCAGGGCTAAGAAGGTGGGTGGTGCTTGCTAAGTGGTGAAAAAGAGCGTCAAACAGGAAGGCACCAGGAGGGCGGGTCTTGCTAAGTGGTAAAAAAGAGCAGCAAACAGGAAGGCACCAGGTGGGCGGGGCTTAGGCCAGGTGACCTAGATCCACTTGCACCTGCTCCCCATCTGCAAAGCAAAAAAGGCTGGAGGGCTCCTTAAGTAGGAAAACAGAGCAGCAAACAGGAAGGCACCAGGTGGGCGGGGCTTGCTAAGTGGTGAAAAAGAGCAGCAAACAGGAAGGCACCGGGTGGGCGGGGCTTGTTAAGTGGTGAAAAAGAGTGGCAAACAGGAAGGCACCAGGTAGGCGGGGCTTGCTAAGTGGTGAAAGAGAGCGGCAAACAGAAGGCACCAGGTCGGCGGGGCTTATGCCAGGTTACCTAGATCCACTTGCACCTGCTCCCCATCTGCAAAGGAAACGAGCCTGGAGGGCGCCTTAAGTAGGAAAAAAGAGTGGCAAACAGGAAGGCACCAGGTGGGGGGGCTTGCTAAGTGGTGAAAAAGAGTGGGAAATGGGAAGGGACCAGGTGGACGGGGGTTAGGCCATGTGTCCTAGATCCAATTGCACCGGCTCCCCATCTGCAAAGGAAAAGAGGCTGGAGGGCTGCTTAAATAGGGAAAAAGAGCAGCAAAAAAGAAGGCACCAGGTGGGTGGGGCTTGCTAAGTGGTGAAAAAGAGCAGCAGGCATGAAGGCATCAGGTGGGCAGGGCTTAGGCCAGGTGACCTAGATCCACTTGCACCTGCTCCCCATCTGCAAGGGAAAAGTGGCTGGAGGGCTCCTTAAGTAGGGAAACGGAGCAGCAAACAGGAAGGCACCAGGTGGGCGGGGTTTGCTAAGTGGTGAAAAAAGAGCACAAACAGGAAGGCACCAGGTGGGCGGGGCTGGCTAAGTGTTGAAAAAGAGCGACAAGCAGGACGGCACCAGGTGGGCGGGGCTTAGGCCAGGTGACCTAGATCCACTTGCACCTGCTCCCCATCTGTAAAGGAAAAGAAGCTGGAGGGCTCCTTAAGTAGGGAAAAGGAGCGGCAAACAGGAAGGCACCAAGTGTGCGAGGCTTGCTAAGTGGTGAAAAAGAATGGCAAACAAGAAGGCACCAGGTGGGCTGGGCTTGCTAAGTGGTGAAAAAGAGCAGCAAACAGGAAGGCACCATGTGGGCGAGGCTTGCTAAGTGGTGAAAAAGAGCGGCAAACAGGAAGGCACCTGGTGGGTGGGGCTTAGGCCAGGTGACCTAGATCCACTTGCACCTGCTCCCCATCTGCAAAGGAAAAGAGGCTGGAGGACTCCTTAAGTAGGGAAAAAGAGCGGCAAAAAAGAAGGCACCAGGTGGCAGGGGCTTGCTATGTGGTGAAAAAGAGCGGCAGGCAGGAAGGCACCAGGTGGGCGGGGCTTAGGCCAGGTGACCTAGATCCACTTGCAACTGCTCCCCATCTGCAAGGGAAAAGAGGCTGGAGGGCTCCTTAAGTAGGGAAAAGGAGTGGCAAACAGGAAGTCACCAGGTGGGCGGGACTTGCTAAGTGGGGAAAAAGAGCGGCAAACAGGAAGGCACCAGGTGGGTGGGGCTTAGACCAGGTGACCTAGATCCACTTGCACCTGCTCCCCATCTGCAAAGTAAAAGAGGCTGGAGGACTCCTTAAGTAGGGAAAAAGAGCGGCAAACAGGAAGGCACCAGGTGGCCGGGGCTTGCTATGTGGTGAAAAAGAGTGGCAGGCAGGAAGGCACCAGGTGGGCGGGGCTTAGGCCAGGTGACCTAGAACCACTTGCACCTGCTCCCCATCTGCTAGGGAAAAGAGTCTGGAGGGCTCCTTAAGTAGGGAAAAGGAGTGGCAAACAGGAAGGCACCAGGTGGGCGGGACTTGCTAAGTGGTGAAAAAGAGCGGCAAACAGGAAGGCACCAGGTGGGCAGGGCTTGCTAAGTGGTGAAAAAGAGTGGGAAATGGGAAGGGACCAGGTGGGCGGGGCTTAGGCCAGGTGACCTAGATCCACTTGCACCTGCTCCACAATGCATTGCTTAATGCACTACGTCGCTCATGATATTTATTTCAATGATCCTTGACACTTTTTTGTCAACATTGTAATAAGAATCCCTTGTATAGACTTTTCATGAAAAGTAAATGCACATGTGATGTCATAGTGATGTCATCAATGACATTTGTGATGTCATCTTTGATGTCCTGGGTGTTAATCTTAGCAGTGGACGGTGGTGGCACAAGTTATTGTTGCTTAGCTTACAATAGCTTGTGAATTTCAGGGTTTTTTTGGTTTTACTTTGAACCATAAAGTCCCTTTAACAACATTTTTTACTGATTTTCATAGGTTTTTAGTAGCGCAACTTAAGCATAATGTCCCTTTAACAAAGTTTTTTCACTGAATTTCATAGGTTTTTAGTAGCACAACTTAACCATAATGTCCCTTCAACAGCGTTGTTTTCACTGAGTATAAATATAGATAATGAAAATATGACAAATGTTTACTAAGACTCCCTTACCTTAGATTAATTTAACATAGAAAATACTAAACCCCCTCCCCCGCTAGTGATTTTGATGTCCGCGGACCCCATCAGCAATATCCAAAAACTTAGAGGTTATCTTCTATTATTGTATCATACAGTAAAAACACACACACATATTCAAAATGCACCACATAAATACATTACATTTAATAATAAATAAGAAGAGAAACTTTATATGTAAGACACCAACCATCCACTGAAGTCGCATTTCCAATATAATGGAATATACCAAAACAAAATAAATATGCCTCCAACTAAAATACCTCACAGAAACTGCAGAGCAAGAAGCAAGAGCATACTTACATACCAGTAACAGCAAACAATTGTAAAAAAAGTATTAAGTACACTACATTTATTTCATATACTTATACATTTGCTGTATTATGTACACTAAAACTAATATATATATATATATATATATATATATATATATATATATATATATATATATATATATATATATATATATTTTTAACACAGAAATGTCCAGTACTTTATAATGGCTGGAAGAGAATTTCCCACAAGATGAAATGAGTGAAGAGAGTAATAATAATGGTAGACACAACATTTCTCTATATAAGCCAATTAATAACCATTACTTTATATGTACTTAACACATTTTTTTTAATAGACCAGACAACTAATAAAACTAATATACCAAAAGAGATAATAGAAGATCCTCTCAAACGAATGGGACCGAAAATGGATTTATTACTACAACACTTCAATCAACTAAAAGAGTGTATTGTGGACCACATTAAAGAAAACATTAAATACAACTGTTGCACATGTACCTGTTCCCCCTACCATGTCCCAGCCAACTATCCCCAAACCCTCCCTACCAAGAAAAACGGTACGATGAAACCTCCATCCCTTCCTCCCCTCCCATACATCATGTCCAAACCACTTATTCACCGGTATTTGTTTCAGTTTCTGCTTCCCCCTCTCTTTCCTAATTTTTCTACTGTTAAACAATAATAACATTTTAAATGTGTTCTTAGTATACGCCTGTGTCTTATTTATTTCTTTTTAAAAAGGCAGTCAGGGTGTCCACGGAGAGCGCAGCTGTCCGGGGTGTTCTGAATCAACCAACATGGGGGTGTCCTAAGGACATAGTACTTGTTCCTACTGTCTGTAATTAAAATGGAGGTGTCTTTAGAACACACAAGATGTCCGCCTGTCCGCAATCACACAAAATAGGGGTTTCCTAATATCACCCCCGCTGTTCGTAATATCTGCAACCAGAATGAATATATCCGTAGAACACATATCCCGTCCGCCTGTCCGTAAAGTTTTGACGCACATTTATTTTATTCGGGGAGTTCAGCATTGTTCGTAGAACACCCGCGCACATGTGCATCACACAGTTGGGTCCTACGAACATTGCGCTTATCTGCAACTGTCTGCCGGATGTGTGTCACACTTTTAATTAGTTTAGGGTCCCGAACACTATCCGCAGAACACCCACGCGCATGCGCACAACCGGCACTGCGCATTTGGTGTCCTGCAGACAGCCGTCCCATTTGCAAACGTGTCCGCACATCATTATGTGACCGCACCCACACTGAGTGTCTGTCCTTATTTCTCGACACTGTCCGGGTTCCCGGACATTTACAAAGGTGATTTGTGAGCAATCCAAGGTGATTTTCAGTAAAAGTTCACCATTGCACATGTCCCAGACAATGTCCCAACCGATCTACATACTTTTTAGTGTTCAAAGTGTTCAGGGATGGCGCGGGTGTCCGCGAAGCGTGCCCCAGCACCCCTATAAAAGGCCACACCCCAGAGCTGATCCTCATTCTGCTTTTGGATTTCCTAGATTTACAACAGGACAATTGTGCAAGTTGCTGTTCTTGGTTCCTAGTTCCTAGTTCCTGTTTATTAACCTTCCAGATGGCATACAAAATTGCTTCTGCTGCTACTGCATTGGCATCAGCACCCCCACCCTCTCTACCACCACCACATCCCCAAGGGCCTGCAGAGGGGAACAGGCGTGAGGATGTAGAGGAGACAGATGAAGAGGATGAGGTAGTGGAAGTCCCTACTACTAGCACTCATTGTGAGTCTTGGATGAGGCGGTTATTTACCACCATTGATGGAAAGTCAAAAGCTCAAGCAAACAAGGTGATCTGCACTCAGTGCACATAGTGGAAAGCTTGTTTCATATAGCTTTGGTACTACAAAAATGAAGCAACACCTAAAGTCATTCCACTGTAGGGCTATTCGTATGGTTGTACCGTGCGATAAACGTAGTAGGTTGAGTTCCTCTGCAGCATCCTCCATTTCCACTCCTGTCCCCACAAAAGACACCCTTGTGGGACAGTGCCCCCTCCAGTTGCCTCACAGGCCATTCATGAAGCTGTTGACCCTTACCTTTTCGAGGGTCACAATATTGTGCATGTACTGCAACGCAGTACTCTGCAGAGGGGAGAACCTTCAGACTGCTTTCAAGACTGCGATCACAGAGCATGGGAAGATCTGCGACCCACATCTTCCTCTCTCCACCTACCCTTTGTTATCCCCGTGGTTGGTGTCCCTTCCTTACCCTCCTTTCCCCTCCTTTCCTTGTGTGTCACGTTTAAACCCCCCCCAAAAAAAAACAAAGGCTCTTTTTCAGAACCGCCTTTCACCGCTTAAAAACAGAAGTAACAAATAAATGGTGCAGGGCCCTGTGCATTTTTTAGAAGTCTGCGGACATCTAAAATCTGTGCAGGGCTGCCCTGCCACAACCATTGCACCTTTCTCTGGGAGGAAGAGGTGGCTCTGAAAAGAGCCTTTTTGTGGCGTTTGCTTGTGTTACGAAAACGTCAAATGGTCAACACCTACTGCAAAATGGATTGCTCTAATTCCAAAAAAGGTCTCAATGCATTTTGTATATTTCACAGAAAAATCTGATTGCCAGCATAAGTAAGATGTACTCCATCTCTGCGAAAAATGTGTGTGCTACAAAACATAATGTTTTCATTCTGAAAAGAGGACATACCAACATCTCTCAAAAAGGCACAAACAGCCTTGTTAACATTGTGCCTTGCTTTCTCCATTTGTGGACCAAATGAAAAAGAACACAGCAACATTTGTCTCCGCCCAATACGGGAAATAATTACTCTGGAGTTTGGATACATGTCCATGACTTTACCAAGTCCTTCTTTCATTGCAAATTGCAAAGAGATTCCAGACACATGTCCTAAACTGTTCCCTCCACAATGAATAATAATAATGTCTGGATGACGCTGTGTCACCAAAGAAGCACAGAGAGGTACCAAATCCACCCACTTCATTCCATGCACTCCATGCCAGTGCACTTCCACATGAGAGAATCCTATATGTGCAGCCACTCCACAGCGATCTGCATGCAACTCCAACCAATTTATCCACAAATCTCCCAAAATCCAAACAATCTGCTTTCTGAAACACACAGCCATAGCTATCTGCTCTTCTATCAGGAAAAATACCTACTGACAAACTCTCTACTTACTCAACACACCCAGTAAACCTTATTGACCAATCCTTTGCTCAAATCAGTTTACTTTGCATGCCACTTAACCACAAAATCCCTATATATAATATCTGCTGTCCGCGGACAACCGCGCTGTCTGCAGGCAAATCAGAAAATCTGAGTGTGGGGGATGAAAAATTAAATAGTGTGCCCCATTTCCCCTTTGAGGTTGGCTCTGAAAACAGCCTTTTTTGGTGTTTTTTGCAAATGCTTCAGAAACACCTTTTATTTTCTATTTTCCAAAAATCTTCACATTAGCTTCTCAAAAGCAACCCTTACGTTCTAAAACAGCACAACATTTCCCATAAAAGATAAATAAATGCCATCTTCCTTAAAGTAATCCACATTACCAGACTCAATGTTGTCATTGTTGCAAAACAACATGCCCGATCTAGTCATAAAACCAAACATTCCTCGGTTCACTAAGCACCTAGCAACATTTTGCTGAGGACAAAAAACAGAACTATTGTCCCATATTGCCCTAGCTGTCAACCCATAAAAAATAACCTTGGCATTTGGAAATACTTTCTGATTGCCTGAACCAAATTTTGCAGATCTTGCAACAAAGTTGGGCCACTAACATAGCCCAAATGCACAGCACCACAGTGTAGGACAACTACATGTGGACTATGAAACCTGGCCACATCCTGACAAACTACTAGAATTTCCTGCAAACTCAAATCAGGCACAGTGCTCCACACCACATCCACTCCTTTTGTGTCAAAATGGTTAGCAACATTCCTAGATTTTGCATACTGCTCCAAAACATTCACAAACAACCAGCAACACCCTGACTTTCTGCACCTCTGCCATCTTCACTACACATAGCCTCTCTCAATACGAAGCAGAACCTCAACAGCTGATTGGTTAATCCTCAAAATACAATCCCACTTCATGCTCAGAAACCCCAGATGTAGCATGTCCTGTCTGTGAACAGCCGCGCTGTCCGCGGAGCGATTAAGTAACACTAAGGGCAGCCCTTCTACCCTTTCCACTGCACTCTCTGCACCATTTCCTCATTGGCTACTGTTAAGCAGTCACACAATTATCCACCAATCACATACAAGAACTCTACATCTAACTCTGTCATCACAGATCAGCACTTTAGATGTACTATTGATCACTCTCAGTACAATTTGGCTGTACCCTGCAAAGGGCCTACAACAACAACTACTATAAAACTTCCCAAGATTTCCACTTGCAGATTCAAGAACATCCACATGCAAGAACACAGACTACAGATATGAATATTTTCAATACAGTACATGTACACCTCTTCTAGAAATACAATACATCCCAGGAGCATAGCTCAGCGGCAACGTGCGCGCCTTGAAAGCAAGACGACACGAAGCAAAACAGATTCGATCCCTAGGTCTGTGCTTATAAACCTCTGGGTGTTTAAGCACGTTATAAATACACAACTAAAACAAAATAATTACTCAACTAAAAAACAAACAATTCATGTATCAGCGCCTCGATGCCCGCGGCCTGTGTAAGTTCTTTACAAATAAATGTAAAACAAAATAAATAAAAATAAATGCCACTGACCCTGTATAAACTGTAAAATGAACTTACTATCATTTCTCCCATCTGCTACGATGAAGTGTCACTTCCAAACCTTTCAGCTCTCCAAATTTTTCTTTAGACACACACCTATCTATAAAAATATTGTTTCATATTATAGGATGTGAACAATAACAGTATAACTATGAAAAAGACTCTCCAGTGTGTTATAAAATTACACGCAGCCAAGATGAGTGCATACATCTTCATTCAAGCACCCACACAGACAATCATTAGAAAGACTCCCAGATCAAACAACACCACTGCCTCTATATCAAATCCTTCTGCTTTATTACCCACACCTTCACAAAGGCATACATTGAATGCTTTTATGTACAATCTCTGCCATTTAACCTGTAAAAATAGCACAAAATGCATATGCGTATTTCTTTTATCTGATTACATCCCTTAACATAACATTAAAAAAACAAGTGTGCTCTATACATTTACTATTATACTCATTCGAAAAACATATTCAACTAACAGATTCTAAATAAAATATACAGGATGCACATAGGCAAAGAAAAGTGCAAAACAAAGTCTACATTAACAAAAGTGCTATAAACACACATATGCACTAACTTCTTTCTTTTACACTTTCAGTGAACACCAGTCTCCTGAAAAGCAGCAGCATCTGAAGTACGAACAAGGACTTTGAAGAAACCTACTCTTTCCATACAAAAAGTAAGTAAAAAAACAACATAATGTTCTAACTGTTACTCAAACACACTAGCATTTTAGTGTTGTAGAAGAAACAAATATATTAACCCTTTACCATTAGATGTAGTATTAGTGCTTCCCCTTGCCAGCTACATTCTTTATATTGTCATCTGAAACCCAGTATAGTAACACACAAATACAAGAATAGCCTTCCCAACCTGATGTACCTGCCCATTCCACAATCACACACCTCCACAATCATACCTACCATCATACCCTACACTCATGCACAAAGCACGCATACACTGCACAACAGCCCAACCCATACTTTCTTTTTTTTCTCCAACAGACCCCAAAGAATGCCTACCAAAAAGCAACTCTGTAGAAAGCAACGCAGACATAGAGCAAATCAAAATAAAAGTCTCCAAAATAAGCATCCATCTCTAGCAGATTTTGTACAAAAAGTTCAAACAAAACAGCTAATACAGTCATTAAGCGAAACAAAACAATCTTCCAGTAGAGAAACTTTCCCTCCTCTATCAAAATGTAAAACGAAACAGAAAGTGATTAACAAGACTTCAACTACCACTACTGCTAACACTGGACCTATAAATCTTGATGTTGTGGCAAGTAAGCATACCCAAAAAGTTTTTTACAAAAAATGTTCCGCCACAGAATCCTTCAGAACCTTTTAAAACAGGAGAGAAATCATGGACAACCCTTAAAACCTACAGTAGAAAATTAATCCTAGACGCTCTCATAGACAGCGCAATCCTTCTCAAAAGGAAGTTATTTATTTTAGTTTTAAACAGGATGAAACCACTAACAAAACTAACTACTAAACTACAGAAAAGACTTCTCAATAAACAGAATGTCACCAAAAATAGCTTCTTAAACATCTCTGGAGGTGAATGGAGTCACACCATGACCAAAGAACCATATCTTAATGAAGAAGCATATAAACAAAAGTAAATAAGCCCAATTGCCATACATAGCAGTGGACGAGGGTATGAAAAACTTAATAACAGCATCATGGAACAAGAAACTCTGCTCACAAAAATATCCCCAGAAAACCCAGGATCACCTGCCCAATCTACTGAACCAAAACGTCCAGTCTACAAATGGCTGTGCATATCAATGTGTAACATTGCCAAAAAATCTTTCAAATCTTAACGCCAGTTCCTCAATCAGTATGTAAAGAGCAAAGACAAATTCAAAATGAAACCACTACAAAATATGGATGCCTGCCCAGTGTGCAAATACACAGGACTTCAAGGACATTCATTAGCCTGCATTTCAGGACCTATTTGCAAAAACACCTTCCATCATATCAAAATGAAATAAACACATCATTCAACTATAAGAAATTTAGTCCAAAAACTGTACTATGCTAAACGTCCTGCTGACCCCAACCACAAACAACTTCCTAACATACCTCCAACCTTCCAGACAACTTGTAAACCTTTCAGCTTCTCACCCCTTTCAACATGGGAAGTAGAAAACATCATCATGAAACTAAAACCTTCAAACTGCCAAGGGGAGGCCTGCCCTGCCCCGATTGTTAAAGCAGCTGCACACGATCTGGCGCCATTCATCACCAATTTCATAAATGCCTCTTTCAAATCCGGAATAGTCCCTGACAATCTTAAAGACGCCTGGGTCATTCCACTCCTCAAAAAACCCACGCTTGACCCAGCCAACCCGTCTAACTACAGACCAATAACGACGGTACCATTCCTATTAAAAATACTGGACAGAGCAGCCTACCTACAAATACAGGATTATCTAGAAGCTAATAATCTCCTAGGGCTCAGGCAATCAGGCTTCCGACCAAGACACGTTACGGAAACCGCACTTATTGACCTCACTACCCAGATCCAAACCTTGAAAGACCATGGCAAACTAGCTCTCCTTTTGTTGCTTGACCTGTCAGCAGCGTTTGATTTGGTTAACCATCAAACACTCTGTCAACACCTGAAATCTGCAGCCCACTTCTCAGATGCAGCCACGACATGGATCGGCTCCTTCCTGGCGAACAGAACCATGAGGGTCTTCTCTCCCACAGATTCCGCCGAGCCGGCTCCAGTACCTTGTGGTGTCCCGCAAGGCTCCTGCGTGTCCCCGACACTTTACAATATATTCACGAAACCCCTCTTCGATATCCTAGACTATCTGGGTGTTACGTATACCAACTATGCGGACGACACCCAGATACTCTTTCCTATCACGGGTGACTACGGAATAGACAGCACAACCCTCAACAAAATCTACTCCGTCATACAAGCATGGATGGCACACCATGGCCTGTGTCTCAATGACGATAAAACTGAGTTGATCATCCTGGGCACTCATGCCAAACTTAAAAATCTCAATCCTTTATTCAAAGCCTTTACCATAGATGGCAACCTCATTTCAGTCTCTAATAACACTAAAACTCTTGATATTTACATCGATGCTACCTTATCCCTCTCTAAACAAACTAACGCAGTAGCATCATCAGCTGCTTACACCTGCAGGCTTATTACTGCATGTAGACCATTCATATCCGCACCCAACTGTATCACTCTCGCGAGAGCTCTAGTCCTCTCCAAAATAGACTACTGCAACGCCCTTTACTTGGGCACCAGCTACAAAAATATCAATAAATTACAAGTAGTCCAAAACAATGCAATCAGAGCTGCCCTTAACATCCCCAAAAAAGCACACATATCTGAGACCCGACGTAACCTACGTTGGCTCCCAGTCAAGCATAGAATATCCTTGAAAACACTTGCCTTCACACACAAAGTTAGGGCTTACCTTGCTCCAGCATACCTCACTAACCATTTTACACCACACTCCGCCTCGAGACCTCTTAGAGCAGCCCAAACTAACACCTTAACCATTCCGAGATTTAAACTCCACAACTTGGGTGGAGCTAGCTTCCCGGTACAAGCATCTAAACTATGGAAAACCATCCCCCCACATCTACGTGCAGAATCTTAATTTAACCGATTCAAACATAGCACGAAGTGTTGGCTCCATAACATGGACTCATGACAGCTTAAACCTTAACCTATTGGACATGGCCAATCACTTGGAATATGCACTTGCTTACTATGCCAGCTCCTACCTGTAACTATTTTGGAACTTGGCCTACTGTATTGTTGTGTTTGCACACTTATGTAACTGTAACCTTCCTGTAATTGTAACTGTAACGTAACTCATTTAATTGCTCCTTTGTAACTAGCTCCTCATTTACGCGGCCTTATGCCCCCGGGCCTGGCTGCGCTTTATAAATAAACTAAATACAAATACAAATTAGCACTAGCCAACTAAAATAACAATCTTCTACATGGTACAGCCAAACAACCACTCGAAGAAATAGTCCATATACAGAGAAACATGAAATAGATGTACAACAAACTAGCAACTACTGTACAAATCGCAACCTTCTATTAAACACATACAAAAAAGAAATACTAAAGTTTAAAAGTACCTCCGCTGAAGTACCAAACCATGTCTGCGTGTGTTGCCACAGGACTTCTTATAAAAGTACCACAAAAACTATAGATTAAACATACAAAATAGAAGACAATGAAGATTCGAAATGGTTCCAATTAGCTCTCTGCCTTATAGCAGAAAACAAATACATTACTGACACCTTAATACTTTGAAATTACTGCACTGTAAAACTTGACAAGAACCAAATGCCCTCACGTGCTATCACAATTATTTCCACTACCAAAACCCCTGCAACAACTAAATTTATATGAGAGCATCATAATTCAAACAGTGCACCCATTTCAAGCAATAATACGCCTCCAACCAAAAACCGCAAAATTACCTCCCTCTGAATTAGTCAAAGGCATTTATGGCAAAATAGTTTATTTACCATTAGATCTCACAGAAAATGTACACACTCTAGGAGTGCAACGGCCAATAGATCAATCTTTAATCAATCTTTAATTGTCTTAGTAAATGGCGTACCTACCAAAGACATACAAATTTGGCAACAACTCGTGGACTTACATAAAGTTAGACAAACCCTGCAATATCTATAAAGCAACAATGAATACTACAAAGAAATTAATATTGAAGAAAACCTGCGAGAGTCACCAGAAACTGGTCAATTTGAACTTCTAAATCCCACTACAGAATCCAATATTTTAGACCATTATACAACTCATCCTTTACACTCTGAAGACGCTATAGATGATGCACTTAAAACATACCAAATGCGAAAGCCATAGGATCTCCAATCAGCATATGGGAAAAAAGTATAGAAGCAAGGGCCTTTCCGCTATTCTTTCCTACTGGAAAAGGAGGAAGGAGCGATGATAGAACCACACAGATAACAGCGTCAGAATATCGCACTCTACGAATGTATTCTGACGATCCCAGATTCAGACAAAATGTGGAATACATATTCCACCTTCTCTTTGAAAGCGAACTAGCAACTCTATGCTATGGAGTTGCACACACATTAAAATCAGGTACCCATATTCAAAATATATCAGCAATTATTACAAAAAGTGCAAGAAAAAGATAAGGTTTTACAGTCAAGTATTACAAATCTTTTAACAAACATGCGTGGTACAAAAGAATACTGGTTCCGACATCACAGACATGTACCCTGTATGATAAGAAACCTTGGCCCACCCACTTGGTTTGTAACATTAAGTTATGCAGAATATGAATGGGAAGATTTACATGATTTCCCACGCATAGCAAACAAAAATAAAACAAACATAGATATGAAAACACCAGGAGAACTCTGCTCTCTAGATCCTGTAAATGTATCAAGATATTTCAATCATCGCTTCATTGCTATGCTACACTTTATTTGTAATAAGACTTTTCCTCCCCTCTGAGAAGTTCAACACTTCTTTTGGAGAAAAGAATACCAAGCCAGAGGAGCACCACACATCCACATGCTATTATGGATTAAAGAAGCTCCTAAATTTGGTCAGGACAGTGATGTCACTGTTTTGCAGTTCATCCAAAAAGATGTCACTTGTGAAATCCCTTCAAAAACAACACGTAGGGCCTCATTATAACTTGTGCGGAATGGGTTTAACGGTGCCGGTAATGGTGCCGGCGCGGTTAAAGCAATCCCCCTTCACCAATCCCCCTTCCCCATTCCCATTCGAGCCCTATGAGGGCTCGAATGGGAATGGGGAAGGACCAGGCCCGGGTTCCCTGAAGGAGGAAATACCGGGCCCTCCATACTCGGAATGGCCCGGTATTTCCCCATTCAGGGAACCTGGACCTGGACACGATTTTGGAGGCAGCCATGCCTGGCTACCTCCAAAGTCATAATGAAGACCATAGTGACCTTCATGCTCAAGTTTTACAATTTCAAAAACACAAATGTGGGAAATATTGTTGTCGCAAATTTTGAAAAAAAAGGAAATACTACACCAAATGCCGCTTTGGTTTCCCTAGACCAGTTTCAGCAACAAGTCAAATAAACAAGTTCATGTCTTCAGTCAGACATAGGGCCTGATCACGACTTTGGCAGTAACGCCGGCGGTATTACCGCCAGCGGTATTAGCCCTATCTCCGAACTCCTCGGCGCTAATAGCGCCGGATCACGAGTTCAGCGGTAATGTGATTCCCCATTGAGCCCATTCGGGAATGCCCCATTTCCCATTGGGCTCAATGGGGAAAATTCACGCTCTTACCGCCGGTGGATTTACTGCCAGCGGTAATAGCACGCATTTTCAGCAGATTTCCCCCCAGCCAAGAGCTGGGGCAAAATCTGCTGAAGTTCTGATTTGGAGGACTCTTAAATCTGGCGGTAATAGCACGACCGCCGGATTTAAGGGTTACCGCCAAAATCGTGATCAGGCCCATAGTGTCAAAGGTAAATCACCTAAGAACACATATTACATAAAAAGAACAGAAGAATCAAAATACATCAATCATTACAATGCAATCATTGCCCTCCCATGGAATGCAAACATAGAAGTGCAGTACATTGCAGACAATTCCACTCCAGTTGCTCGATATGCCATAGCCTACTTAACCAAAACAGAGAAAACAGAGCTTCAGGACCTCTGGGATGACATATCATATGACAAAACACTATCACAGAAATTGTACAGTTTAGGCATAAAAATGCTCTCTCATAGAGAATGTGGCTGCTATGAACTTGCAGAACATTTAACCGGTACTGCCTTGTATGGAAAATCTGACAATATAGTATGGCTAAGTCTTGGTCCTGCTAAAGCTAGAAAAAGAGTTCAAGACATTTTGAAAAACAATTTACCAGACACATACTACCTAAACAGGAATACTACTTTGGAAACCATGTGTCTCTACCACATAGCCCAAAACGTCACATACAAAAATAATGTTAAACCAGATGAAAAGAAAGGTAGATAAAGAGTGGTAAATTGTGAAGGCAGCTTAGTGAAATTCACCAAATGCAGTTTAATTAATCATATCAAATTGTCATTAAAAACTACTCAACATAAAGAACTGTATTATGTCCTTGCTACAACTTTTTAAACCATGGAGAAAAGAAGAAGAGTTACTGGATACATATGACTCCTATTACGAAGACGCTTTCAAAGCAAATGAAAGCACTATAACAGACGTAAACTTTACACAGTAGCAAAAAATGTTGCACAATGAACAGCAACATGAAGAAGAACTCCAGGCCCAACTACAAGTGAACACTCCCGACAGTAGTCAACCTTCTGTAACAGGAAGCCAAGAACCACTTGGACAGCCACTAATTGCAAATGAGGCAGAATTAGCCATGACAGAAGTAGAAAACACCATGTGTCAGTATGAACAAGCTACAGAAGACTTTGCTGTACTGAAATCACAACTGAACAATGAGCAGCGTAGCATTTTCCAAGAAATAACAAAACAAATTGAACATGGTGTGGAACATGAAAATAAAAACTGTACCTGCCAAGACTACAAACCTATACATCTATATGTGAGTGGTGAAGCTGGATCAGGCAAAACATTCTTAATCAAAATCATCAGCAAGTTCCTTCAACAATTGACAAACAACAAACTGTCAGCTGTTGTAACTGCCCCCACAGGTTTAGCTGCCTACAACTTAGGCGGTGTCACTTTACACCGATTACTACTCATTCCAGTAGAACAGCAAAACAAATTAGACTATTACAAACTTTCCACAAAATCTGCAATGGAACTGCGCGGAGTTTGAGGTGAGCATGGTCTCCAACCTAATGTTGGCTTTGATTCACCTCAGATTAGAAGAGGTCCTCAAAACAGACTATGACCAGCTCTTTGGAGGAAAACACATTATTGTTTTCGGAGATCTTATTCAATTGACACCAATGAAAGCTGAACCTATTTTTAAAACCTTAGGGAACAAACTGTGCCGTAAAACTCTTGGCAGCATAGGAAATGTCAACCTTTGCAACATTTCCAATACAGAGAATTAACTGAAAACATGCGCCAGTCTGCAGACCTCACATACGCCAACATTTTAAAAAGTATTAGAATTGGTGTACTATCTCAAGAAGCACAATCAATATTAAACACCAGGTTCAACATACACACTACGGCCATAATTCATGTGCTACTGATGTCATGCAACAATTAGAACACACACATGTCAATTGTATGTCCTTGATGCCAACTCTTGCAAGCTGTTCCAAATTCAATGAAACAATGTTGAAAAAAGAAATGCAACCAATATTTGAAATTTTCTCCACAGATAAACTGAACGTACATGGTATGACACTACCCATGTGTCAACAAGCCAAAACAAGGCTAAATACCCTAGAAAACTCTATCTCCAACACAGCTGGTTTGGAGAAAATATTAAAATTATCTTTAAACTGTAGAGTAATGCTTAAACTTAACCTTGACGTGGAGCAAGGACTAGAGAATGGAGCACTTGGTATAGTTGTTGGCTTTCAAACATACCCACGTGACAACAACATTCAATTTGTCAATATTATCTTGGATAAACTATCAGAAGTTAAAAGGATAGGATGCTCAACAGTCCGCTTCCTTCTTTTCAAAGACATGTATGTACGCAGAGAACAATTTTCACTAACTCTAGCATATGCAATAACCATTCACAAATCAAAAGGTCTTACCCTAGATAAAGCATTAAAAGATATTCTAGCACAGTCTTCAAAGAAGGCATGAGCTGCGTAGCACTATCACGCTTATGTACACTTGATGGGCTATTTCTAATCAACTTTGATGCAAGTAAAGTAAATGCTGATATTCCTTGCGTTCCAGAGTACCATAGGCTGCGTTCACTCCACACCCCATCTGAAAACCTATCCTGTTCCACAACAAGCAAAACATTGTAAAGAAAACTACTTCAAACTGAAACGATACATGATAGCACTACAATTCCTCCAAAGAAAAAAATAGAAAGTAATACTTCATCAAGTGCCACAATCAAACAAGAATCTAGTGGTCAAAGTAGCTCAACTACTTCTTCAAAGAAGCAAAACACACTCCAAACAAATGACTTCCACACAGAACTATCAGGTCCATTCAAATTTTCAAATGCAACTGCTGTAAATTGCTATGCAAATGTAGCAATACATACTCTATTCCAATTGCCACCAATTATTGAGAACATTTACTTACACAGTACAGATGAATTGTGTTTGCAAATGTTAGTCATTCATAGAAATGCAACCAAAAATCCTGACAACACTTACAGTGTTTATGGAATAAGACGAGAATTGGAGTACTGTGCTGGAATGGTCAAATTCACTATAAACTCACAAGAAGATCCACAATAATTTCTAATGTACTCACTACAAGTACTGGAAGACAAAAACATACCTATAAATGAAATCTTTCAGATTTCATACATGTGGAAACATACATGCACTCTCTGCAACCATGCGGTACAGGAAGAAGTCACTAATGAACGCTTTGTGTATGTATCCATACCTCACTGTGAATCCATTTCATTTCAGCAACTTGTACAAAATGCAAACCATGGCAGATTATGTACTACCTGCAATTCAGATAATCGTTCCACCTTACAAAAACAGACATATAGTAAATATGTAATAGTAATGCTTTTATGTTACAATGCAGATGGTACCAAAAACAACTGTAAGCTGACTGTATTCACACATGGTCAAGTATCACTTGGTAAGAAAACCTTCACAACAATAGGTATAATCTACCACGCAGGAGCCACAACCAATGCAGGTCACTACACTGCATACATAAAAAAGAATTGTGGATGGTTCGAATGTAATGACAGTACCATTACTCTAAAGCAGAGATTGCCAGCACATCTTGTAAACACTTACTTAATATTCTTAAAACCAAAATTTAATACATAATCTGTGTAAGAACATAAGTAAAACTTCCACTTCAAAACTGTGCACAGTTAGAGTACACCAACATGTATCTAACTGCCCCAAGATTCTGCAACAAACAAACACATAAATAAATATTACTAAAATCAAACAAGATAGATGAATAGCATGAAAGTAAAAATAAACAATTACAATACGCCAAAGGTATCTAATTGCCCCAAAAATCTGCAACAAGCCAACAGATAGAAGATTAGCAAGAAAGAAGAAATAAACTGTAAAACAATTAAAGAAATATATTGTACCACAATATACAAGGGTTTTCTTGCTTTCCACAGACCCAATGATTAAGGAAAAAAAGCACAGAAACTGAGCAAATTGCGCAGTACACTGGTTTGAACTAAATATGACGGTAAAAAAAGCCAGAAATGTCTATTATGCAATGCAACAACTCATTATGAACTACCTGCTCTAACATATGATCTTTTCTTTTATCACAGAGATCAAAAAAATATGTCTGGTCCAGTTACCCATGTCATGAAAAAACTGCATACAACCACCACTCAACCAGTAAGTATCCAATCAATAAACTCAGAAACACTGCACTCCTTCTTACAAACTCTACAATCTTAACTGCATAACCTAGCCAAAACTTCACATACAAACTCTTCAAATGAAACAGTAAACAAACGTTTGTGTTGTGCATATTTAATGGGTGTTTGATTCTATTGGTGTGTTATGCTGCGGTGGTTGTGGCCAGGGCCTAGAGTCTTGGGTGCATGTCCTACGGTCTACAGCCTTCGGCCATGCACCCAAAACTCTAGGCCCTGGCCACAACCACCGCAGCATAACACACCTATACTACCGAACATCTTGACTGTGGTATGTAGGCTGCTTATAGATCATATTAATAATAATCAATGATGTACTAACAACTCAAAACCAACATCATACTAAAGTAAATTAGCTAGTAGTATATTCATTATGTCCGTGGACAGCCGCTACAACCGCAGGCATGGCGAACACATTAAGGGCACCTGCCACCTAAAAAAAATACAGTATTTGACCCATCTCTTACTCTTTAAACCTCCCCAATCACTAGTGCGCACCAGCACACTCCCCAAAATTGCATTTTGCCTCTGTTCACCGCCGCGCTGTCGGCGGATCCAAGATGGCGGGAGCATCGAAACAATGTGATGCGCCTCACCCCAGCCAATCGGCGAACACGTTGCATGTCCGCGGACATGACATAAGATGATTATCCAATCGGTGTCCTGTCCACGGAGCGAACAGAGAAGTGTGTCCATGGAGCGGACATAGATATCAGAAATTTTTGTTGCCTTAGGTTTTGGCCATTTAAAAAAAAACTACTGGACGGATTTACACCAAATTAACAAAATCACACTTTTGGGACTAAGCAACCGCTCCTGGCGCAAATTTGGTGGAAATACATCCAGCGGTTTGAGCTGTAGATGTGCGCACATTTTTTCCCATTATGTCTATGTGAGAAAAGACATTTTTGGACCCCTCTATAACTTTGCCCCCCCCCGAACCGAACCTCACTAAAATTCAGACTGGGCCATATACTATTTTTGCAAAGTTTTGCTAGGATTCACCCAGGGGGAGCAAAGTTATAAGCCGCCCAAAAAGTGCTCATCCTATGGGATTAGCAACTTAACCATAACTACACAGCCACTACTGTGGCTGTGTAATATACTTAATACACATATGAGTTCCATGTCTACTTATTTTAATCACATTTCCATAAATTTTTATGACCTTTTCTATGTAATGCTTCCCTGTTTTTGAATGTGAATACATATCCAAATATTTTCCTAATCAGCCCGCAGTTTTGCTTTAGTGTTTAATACAAATATTGTCAACAGCATGTTGCTGCTTCATCTGCACAAGCTGTCTCAGTTACATTAACTCACAGAACTAGCCCTGCATCTGTGAATCATCCTGTCAACAGTTATCGCCTTAACCTTAAACAGACATCCGAGCCACTTCCAACAGTGCTATTTTGAACATAATTTACTGTGTGTGTTGGCGCTGGCTTTCCTCCAAGCTACACACATTGCATGAAGGCAAATGGTCATATCTCTTTGAAATTTCACTTAAAAAATGTGTAATACATCTTGATCTCTTGGTGTTGAGCTAGAGAACCAGGATTTGATGTCAGTGTTTGCCTCAATTTGATTTACAACCCCAAAACTCCTTATTTTGTAACTGCGTATTTCCCTGTTTAAAGCAAGATTAATTTCTCTCACATGTTACGACTTCTGTGCTTCTTCCTTTACATCAAGCGCTACGCAGATGTTTATCCTTCAAAGCTTCTTGTCACACTTAGAATGTCAACTATGCAGGTATGTAAAAATTAACTCTGTAGCTAATGATGCCCACCCATTGCAAGGGTGCGAACTAGCCACACTTTTTGACTATATTAATTATTTTGTCTGTTTTTTTCCTTTCCATTACATTTTCCATAATGCTCATGAGCGTGCTCATTAATGGTTTACTCACACCTATCTTTTTTCACTTATCCTTGCCTATTTTAGGATTGGTGCAAATTATTTTTCTTAAATAAATAATGTTATTTCTTGACCTGTCTCCATTTTTATATAATTCATTGTCACTTCTTAACACTTTTAATTTCAAAAACAAACACATAAACAGACAAACCAGTCGACTTTAACATGTATCTCCTCAGTGCTCCTCACTGCTATTCTTGGCCCCAAAAAAATACCCCAATAGGTGTTTCAATCTTCTCCTCTCACAGGTCTATCTGTGCGCAGCCTAGTTTACCCACTTGGGCTTTGAGACAACTCCTTCTAGATGCTCCTTGAGTGTAGGACTCTGGGCTAACAGACGTTCCTCGTCTTGATGCTCCTCATCACATATCTTTAAACAACCCTTCTCTTAATATATTCTAAACAGCCCCTTTACCTTTATACACTGCCCTGTTGCCTTTCCTAATTTACCACAAACCCCTTAATGTTAAACATAATACAGGTTATTTACTCCCTCTTTACCTCAGTCCCTCATAATACATACCAAAATCTACAAATGTCAAAGTGCTCCATCCATCATTAATGCTGACTGTCATGGGCAAACCTCTTCTGGTAAGATGGGGGCACACTGCAGTTTCATTTACTCACCATACCACTCTCCCCAGGCATCTTCCCATCTCTGCCAGCATAAGCTTCTGGATTCTTGCCCCTGGAAAATCTTCAGGGTCCCTTCGCTGGTCGCCAAGTGAACAGGAGGACCCTCTTCCCTACTTGAACTTTGACATCTGTGGACTCAGGCAATGGATACAGGACACATTATAAGGAGGGAGAAGGATACCCGGATACAGTTTCAACGTCATCTTTAAGACAACTCAGAAGACAGGCTGGAAGACACACTGAGCTCCCAACGTCATTGTGCTTTTATAGGCATATTTCAATTACCTCATAATTTCATGCAAATTCAGGATACATTCCCAATTGGCTCTTTTAACTAACATATAAGCCCTCCCATTCTCCAACATGACTTCATTTTAGCAAGCATCATTTGACTGACAACACATAGGCTAATAAACTTGTGTGAGATCCTGCCGGACCTCATTATAAATCCTTTATCAACTGCAAAAAGCAGCCCCATATCTGATTGTCGAGGCCTGCCAACTTCACTTGGCAGGCTATACTGTGAAAACTCCTCATGAGCTCATCATATCTGTGGCTAGTTAAGCAGCTGATTGTTCTAACTGGTAGCATTCCCAGGCTTTTAGCCAATCTATGATCCATCATTGTCAGCTTCTCCTGCCAAGAAATTCTAAATATACAACACCCAGCCGTCTCCCAATAATATTCAACATCAGAATGTTTCAGCTATTTTAACATTTGCTTGCAAGACACCATTTTGTATTCAGCATCCATCTTAAAATCCACCTGATTTTGCTTAGCCTAGAGACTCAGCCACACTACCAAACTACGTAGCAATCTCCTTTTAAGCATATCTCATTTTCTATCCAGTTTACAGATTACATTTTCGATATTCATGATGTACGTACAATACTTGAGACATCTTCTACTGTTTGGGGCATTCTGACCCCAAAAATATATATGCGCCCTTTATGTATTTTTGTCTTCAAAAAGCTCTATATTTCTGATTTTTGCAATACTGGAACCATTGATCAGCCTGGCATTTTTCCTGTATTCAGTTTGAAGGGGGGTGGTGTCTAAGACCTGCTCTGCAAGGGTAATCTTCATCTCTTCCTTTTACCTCACCAACAAGGTTTATCATGTAGTCGTCCCTAGCCCTTGCCAGAGGGTAACCAATAATCAACATCACAAGATTTACAACAATATCTTCCACAGCCCTTGCTAGGGGGAAACCACCATTCTCAATTCTTCATTCTATATTCGTGAACAAACCTTGTTAAAGGGATGTTACAGTGACAGGTAAAACCGAAAAACCTTGAAATTCATCAGTTATGGTAAGCTAAGCAACCATAACTTGTGCCACCACTGTGCACTGCTAAGACTGCTAAGACTAACACCCAGGACATGAAAGATGACATTACAGATGTCTTTCATGACATCATTGATTGTATCACATATCAAATTCATTCTGATGAACAGTTGCTATAACAAAACAACAAAAAAATATTGTATCCACATCTATATGTACTTGAAATTTTTGAATAAAATAGTTAGACTCAATAAGATTCTCCAACATTTCCATTAGCATGTTGTGTTATGCTAATTGAAATAATGGACAATTGTTTAGTAGAGAAAAATAAAAAAGGACAGAAACAATTTTCTGTCACAAATGTTTTTCTCTGGCATACAATAACAAGCTTAATCCATGTTCTTTTGTAACTATCTGCGGTCTCGGCAGTCCCCTTTCCAGACCAGGCATCATTAAAACACCCGAATAGCACGTACACACCATCGCACAAGACAGCCCTTCTACCCTTTTCACTTTCATTTTTGCACTACCTCATTGCCTGCTTTCGAACAGTCACACATCCATCCAGCAATCACTTCCAAAAACTCTGCATGTAACCATATCAACATATTAAACTTTTACATACCAACTGCGACTAAATAAATATTTTTCATCTGTATTTTCTTTACTTATACAAACAATTTGTACACATCTCTGCTGTAAATGTACTATTGTCCCGAAACACAATCTTACAGCAACTAGGATTAGTTCAAAATTGACTATTGTAAATTCTAAATTCTAAATTCTAAAATGAACTATTGTCCCGAAACACAATCTTACAGCAACTAGGATTAGTTCAAAATTATCTCAGACACAGACAAGAGATAACACCCTCCAACGCAACATTGACAAGTAGTACTATACCCAAAGCCACCCTCAACACGAAACCCGACTTGGAAATAGAAGATGACAAAGATCATCTCAAAATTGCACTATTAAACACCAGGTCCATGCCTAAACATGCACAAGAAATCCATGATTACATCACGGATGAAAACTTAGACATCCTATGCCTTACAGAAACCTGGCTACAAGAGCCCGTTGGACCCACAATAGACACAGCAGTACCTACAAACTACAATATCTACATAAAAAATAGAGACACAGGAAAGGGTGGAGGTGTGGCGATCATCGCAAAAGACTCACTCAAACTCTTTGCCTCTCCTATTCAGTGTTCGGGTTGTGAGGTCATTCACCTCAAACTCACACCCACCCCAAATAACTGCATCAATATAATCACTATTTACAGACCCCCATCTTCAGTATCAGATTTTAACGATGAGATCGTGACCCTACTTAACAACCTTAAATCACCCAATTCAGAGACCATATTGTTAGGTGACATAAACAGATGGAGGGGGAACATACAGGACCAGCAAGCCACTTCCTTAGAAGAGGACTTAGAGAACAGCGATTTCACTATTATTAATAAAGAACCTACCTCAACTACAGGGAATCAACTGGATTGGATCGTCACAAACAACCCCAAAGTTACCATACTCGGCACTTACCCCTGCATATGGTCAGACCATTTCAAAATTGAAACTTCTCTACCACTGAAATTCAATAAGGGAAAATTAGCTAACTTGCCAAAACCAGTTATGGCCAGAAACCTGAAAAAGATCACGAGTAGTATGCTCTCTGAGGAAATGCAGAAAATCATGAGCTCCACTAAGGACGAAGACCACAGTAAACATATAATCTTGACTTACAACCAAGGCATGTCAAAACTGTTAGACACCTATGCCCCCCTGAAAGAGAAAAAAGTTAGACCCAACCCAAAACACCAAAAATGGTTCACTGCTGAAGCCATTAAGCTTAAAAAGGACAAAAGAATTCTTGAAAGGAAATGGATAAAAGATCCCTCCGAAACTAATAAAAGCAACTGGAAGACAGCAGACCACTCATATAAATCAAAACTAGTGGATTTGAAGAAAAACCACTATAATGATATCATAAGTACTGCGGCAAACTCCACTGGAAAACTCTTCCAAATCCTTAAATCCATAGATAAGCCTACAACACTCACACCACCGTTCCAGCCAACCGAAACAGACTGTGAGAATGTTCAGACTGCATTTCAAAACAAAATTACCAAAGCCAGAGAAACTATCATTAACTGCCAGACCACATACACACCAGTTAAAACTTACCTCATAGAACATAACATCGAGACAGAAACCCCTAAATTCCAATTCCGACCCACCACAGTTGACATTATGAAAAAAACGCTATCCACCATGAGGTGTACCTCGTGCTCAGAAAATGCTCTTCCCCCTAAACTTATTCTTGAACACCCTGATATCTTTGGTCCCTTTCTTACAAGAATGGTAAATGCCTCATTCAGAGACCATACTGTACCCAACATCATCAAAACAGTTACGGTCACACCTTTACCAAAAAAACCAGACCTTAACCAACAGGACCCTGCCAATCTAAGGCCCATCACAAATTGCAATTTTCTGCTGAAAATTATGGATAAAATAGCTACTGATCAACTTCAAAACTTTATAGATGAAAATAACTTACTGCACCCACAACAATCTGGATTTAGATCCAGCCACAGTACTGAGTCGGCGCTATTAGACCTCCAAACTGAAATGCTCTCCATCCTGGACAGAGGCAAATCAGGGTTACTGATACTATTGGACCTCTCGGCGGCGTTTGATCTGCTAGATCATGTCAAACTCCTGGAGGCCCTCGAAAAATCCGGCAATTGCTCAGAAGGAGCCATCGAATGGATTGCCTCATTCCTGCAAAACAGACAATCCAAGATAGTTTGGGGAGACAAAGCTTCTAACACCAAATTAGTCGATTGTGGGGTCCCTCAGGGAGCCAGTTTCTCCCTCTTACTTTTTAACCTCTACATGCGATGCCTTTGCACCATGCTTTGCCAGATGGGTATATTTTTTACCAATTTCGCTGACGATACCCAACTGGTATTCGAACTCAGTGGGAACTACCAAATAGACAATGATAAACTTTCTCTCCTATACAACACCATCGAACACTGGATGAAAGAAAACTGGATGTGTTTAAATGGCTCTAAGACTGAGCTCATGATATTCGGATCTACACAGGCCAGAAAAAAAATTGAGCCCTGCCTTTAACTCATTTACCATCAAAAACATCCAGATTCCAATATCAGCAAAAGTAAAGACCCTAGGTGTGTATCTTCAAGCCTCTCTTGGCGCTGAAGCTCATACAAGCTACCTTAAAAAAAAACTGTCAGTATCATCAGATTCTCCTAAAAAAGATCAGGCCATTGCTAGACCAAAAGAACAGCACCATCATCGCTAGAGCCACTATATTGTCTAGACTGGACTACGGAAACTCCCTACTCTTGGGAGCTAATAGTAAGTGCCTGAAAATATGCCAAACCATCCAAAATAATGCCATCAGAACGATCACTGGAAAATCATGGAGAGAACACATCTCCGGAGAAAGGAAAACCCTCCATTGGTTGGCTATGGAGGAGAGAATCTCCTTCAAGTCTCTCACCTTGGTACATCGCTGCCTATATGGCGCAGCCCCGGCCTACCTCAAGAAACAGTTTAAATGGTACGAGCCGCCCAGGAGCCTCAGATCATCAAACACAGGCAAACTACAAACCATTATAACTAAAAAACAACATGGCCTTGGAAAGGCCTTCCCGACATTAGCCATCGGAAAATGGAATGACTTACCCACCTCATTAAAACTTGAGCCTAACTACCTCACCTTCAGGAAAAAACTGAAAACCTTACTTTTCAAGTAAATCCCGATAACATAATGACTCAATTTAAGTTAACTTAGGCCCTTTCTCGCCTAGTCCCGTCTCCTTTTTTGTTGTCCAGTCTACATGTAAGCGTTCTGATGCCCGCGGGCTTTAACGCTATATAAACAAATAAATAAATAAAAATAAATAAATAAAATAAATATGCATTGTGCAGTAGCACAAGTGTACTAATGAAAGTAAAGAATCTCCACTAAGGATGCGTGAGTTTACTTGTGCATGAAAAGCGTAAGGAGTGGGAGGGACTATTTCTTGGGGTATAGCAATGCACCCTCATAAGTGGTAGAGGGTGATTGACCGTAGTAGTCTTAGATGTTAGGTCTGTCGTTCTGATAGGGAGCAGGTAGATGGTGGCACATCTGCATGAGAGCATTGAGTTGCATAGTAAGTGGTGGACCTTGTAAGACATGAGTTGTGCATAGTGGAGGCAATTAGTATAGTTGCGTCATTTTATTTTCTTTGGGGAAGAATTCATTTAAAGGACATGCGTGCACATGTTTTGTGAGTAGCAGCAGTTTGTTTTTAGTGATATGGAAAGTGGTCATAGTGTTCGTTTGATGTGGCTATTGAGCTGATGGAAGGGCCAGAGCCAAAATTACATGTACAGAGCTGCATAGCATGAGTTAAAGGTACACTTGATTGCAGGAGTAACTGTTCTTTTAACGTACAAATGTAGGGCATTTTTGAAGGTGTTGGGCCTGGGGAGAAGGCCATTTCTGTAATAATATAACTTATCAAGACGGGCCGTGGAGAAGGCCAGTGTATGCAAGTGTTGAGTGTGACATGTGATCGGGTGGGTGGGGCCTGTGGAGAAGGCCGGAGCAAATGAAAATAGGGTGATTGAGTGAAATGGTAATTATTAAATTGAGTGAGTGGGACTGATTGAAAAGGGAGTGAGAGTTTAAAGGTTTAAAAAAATAGAGGGAAAGAGGGAAAAGGAAGAAAATAACATTTTAATAAAAAGGATTTAGGTGGGGACAATGACAACCTATTGGATGGATGCCCCACTTAATCACATGTGCAGAAAATTGTACAAATATCATGGTAAAATAACAAAGTACCATTTTGAGTGGGATTACGCATTGGGAAGTTTTATAAAGAATGGCCACGGTGGGGGAACGTATAATATAGATAATATAGACAATATGTATTCATGCTTGTCGGCTACATACAAAGGGGCAAAGCTTAAAAAGAGACAGGATATTTAAGGGCTTTGGAAATTGTACGATGAAAAGGAAAAAGAGATGGGGAAAGGGAAGGAGGAGGAGGAGGAGCAGGGAAGTGCACCGCCCCCTCCCGATACAATATACTCAGTCCTAAAACCAGCCTCAGGTTATAAGAATCCTAAAGGAGTGCCTCAAGACAAAGAAGGAACACAGTCAAAAAGTAAGAAGAGGGTGACACGAGCGCTATTAGCAAGGACGAGAAAGAGAGGAGGAAATATTTACATGACATAAGAAAGAGCACACAGCAGAACCGTGACAGTGTGTTCAAGGAAACAAGAACAGTCAATGGAAAAGGAAATAGAGAAGGAAGGAAAGGAACATGAGAAGGTAGCCGATGAACAGGGGTGGATAGCAGGATGCATAAAGTTTAAAATTGGCAATTGGGTACAGGATTCGGACAATAGTGAAACTGATACGGCAAAAGAAGAGCACACCATTTCAGACTTGGAAGACAGTGTTGCCAGTGATCATGGGGATGACAAAGCAGATACGCACAAGGACAGTAGAAGGGAAAGGAAAAAAATGAGACAGAAGAGGAGGAAAGAGAAGGAATCACTGGGTGACTGGGAAAGTAGAGTTCGGATTTGGAAAACGAGAATAGCGGTAGCCAAGTAACCACCATGTGGCATCAAATGCAGAGTTCGCACACAGATGCCCCTTTTACAGAAAACGAGGGGCAAGGTTCACTACATAACATGGCAGAAAATGGACAAGGACAACTTAGTTTACAGTTTACCTTTGTTATTGGCAGGGGCAAGAAAGTGGATATATGTTTTTGAAAATGAGACAGTGGGAATCCCATTGGCTATAGGAGATATAAACAGTTTATCAGCAGTATTGGTCGGGGAGAGAGGTGACCAATACTTCCAATAAACTATGTATATCTCCTATGGCCAATGGGATTCCCACTGTCTCCTTTGGCCATAGGAGATATACATAGTTTATTGGCAGTATTGGTCGGGGAGAGAGGTGACAAAATATGGCAACAGGCTGGATATGCCGGCAGTGAGGTTCACTACCTACCATGGTAGACAATGGACAGGGACAGCTTAGTTTACAGTTTACCTTTGTTAATGGCAGGGGCAAGCAAGTGGATATATGTTTTTGAAAAGGAGACAGTGGGAATCCCATTGGCCATAGGAGATATACATAGTTTATTGGAAGTATTGATCGGGGAGAGAGGTGACAAAATATGGCAACAGGCTGGCTATGCCGGTATTAAAGTGGGCTTTAATGTACATGATGGAGCACGCTTTAACAACTATCGAGCACATGTATGCAAGGCTTTAAGGGAGCTGTATCCAGATACATTAGATATGGGCTCAATATTTGCTTGCAAAATGAAGCATGATGAGGATCCTGCAGAATACATATGAGCCATACAAGAAATGTCCACACAGGAAAACAAAAGGTAATGGAATGAAAATATACCCTTGTGTTCCCACATCTTAGTGAGGGGGCTCCCCACCTATGTGCAGAGTATTTTAGAAAAGTTAGTGGGATTTGAGGCAAAAGGGTTGCCTGAGATACAGCCAACAATTTTACACTGTTTCAAAAGGAAGCAGGAGAAGGATAAGGAGACAGAAAATAATGCAACAAAAGCTGAAAACAAATAAGTTCAGAAAAAAAACAGGCAAAAATACATATGGAGGGAGCAGTACTCACAGGGCCAGTTGTCGTTCCGCAAGGTCAGCAAGGAGGGCTTCCAGTGGCCACAGTAATGCAGCCAGGAGGTTATACTCTGATCCCACCCAACCAGCAGTGGGGAATGGTACAGATGCAGCAGCAACCCGCATTCATAAACAAGCAGCAGCAGCCAGGGGTCATGCAGGCAGGCAGAGGAAATGGGTGCATGGTACAGAATCTGACTGAGAGAGGATATTATGCACGTGGAAGCAGAATGGGATGTAGGGGAATGATGCCATATTTTGGAGTGCAGTGCTTTGCATGTGGGAATTTGTGACATGTTGCACAAACATGCCCACTTATTGCACCTGCAGGGCAACAACAGCAGACATACAGGCAACAGACTCCTCAACAGGTGCAGGTAATGCCACATCAACAGCAATGACAGATACAGCCCACAAAAACAAAAGTGCAGGTAACAGGAGAGGAAGTAACAGAAACTCTAGGTACAGTAAGCATAAAGGCACAAGTGCAGACACAAATACCTGAAGGGGTAACAATATTGGGACAGAATACCATTCCCCAAAACACAGGAGTGACAGTGGTGGACGGTTACCTATTTGTGTCATCCACAAACACATATTCCCAATACGGGTGCCCAAAGGGAGTGCAAGTGTATCCTGTTCTAGCGGTAACTGAAGACCCTGAGGAAGAAACGGAGGTAACAGTTCAGATAGGACAAAGGGGACTTTCCTTTCTAATAGATACTGGAGCAACCAGATCATGCATCAAGGAAGAAAGATTTCCAGTATCTAATACATTTTGAAAGTTCCTCCGGCTAAAAATGTACTACTGACAAGAGGGACACAGCATATTGTAGCACTGTTGATATATTCAAAAGACACTCCCATCAATATTCTGGGCAGAGACCAACTCAGCACATTGAACACCACAATTGCATTTTTTCAGAGAAAGTGAAGTTGTGCACCACACCCAGAATGTATTTAGCCTGGGTGGCAGTATTGTTTCATGCATACTATGCCCACAGCACAATGAGAGGGATAACCACACACATGGAGGTGTTTTTGTATGGGGTACATGTGTTGTTGGGATGGTTGCCAGGGATCAAAGGGTGAGTTTTCCGGCTGTCCAAAGAATTTCTGTTCGGGCCCCAGTGTTCCCTCCTCTGTTTGTTCAGGCACACACACACAGTACTGTACCTGGAGGAAGTAGTGGTACGGAAAGACATGATTATACCGGTTGCTACTGATGAGAACAACATGGAATGGCATTCAATATTATTTATTGATCCCACACTGACATTTACAGGAGTAAGTGATACAGAAATGTTTGCAACAAAAGACAATGCAGAAGGAGAGGTAGTGTTCGAGCTGAGCATACCATGTTCAGTACAGATAAAAGAAAGGACAGTACACCAGATGACACAGATAACAAAACAGAAACAGAAAGGCACAATATTTGCAGGATGATTTGGAAAAGGAGCCCAAAAGCTTTTTGACAAAAGGACACCATGATGTAGGACTATCTAAAGGGCTGGGAAGTACGCATCAAGTCAAAATAAGGGCACTGTTGCCTCAAGGAGAGCAGTATCCACTTTCTTGAGAAGAAGACAAGGGTCCTATAGCAGCAAGGCATAATACAGGTGAGTTCATCTTACCTTGCAGTACAGCTGTCTACCCGATCAAGAAAGCTAAGGAAGGGGTGTGGCATTTAAACAGGATTTACGCCCTCCAAACAATAATATTGAGGCAGAGTATCCATTGGCCCCCAACCCCACAATGAATTTTTTGCAGCATGCCCAGGAGGCACACTATTTCACAGTGGTTGATTTAAAAAAAAACATTTTTCTCCATTGCACTACATCCAGACTCATTGCACTACATCCAGACTCCAGGTATCTCACCACTTTTGCATATCGCGTGATCAGACTAAAAAAACTGTAGATTATCACAAGGGTACTGTGAGAGGACCTAGCATTTTTTAACAGAGTTATACAAATGGATTTGAGCAATGTACAGGTGGCAAGCATGGTGATACATTATGTTGTCAACTTACTGGTATTTAGCACGACTTTACTCAATTTGCTCTCTGACAAGGGATACAAAGCTGACAGAGAGAAATTACCCTACTATCAAAAGGAGGTGGTGTACTTGGGTCAGATTGTGTCAGCAGATGTGAGAACGATAACACCAGAAAGAGTAGAGGCCATAACAAAACTGCCCGACCAGAAACAGTGAAAGAGATGCAGCAGTTTTGGGCTTGCGTAATTAATGCAGAGCATGGGTTTTTGATTATTCCACATAAACCAGGCCTTTGTTGCAAGCACTAAAAGAAGCACAGAGAAACAGACCCATATGCAAGCTTTGATGAGCTAAAACATGGGTTAGTGCATGCACCAGTGTTAGCAACACCAAATCACTTTCAGATGTAAAATAAAGGACAGCAGTGCTGACACAGAAAAAGGGACAGGGACACAAGGCACTTGCATATTACAGCATGTCACTGGATGCAGTGATGGAGTGGCATTTCCCATGTGAGCAGGCATGGGTTAGCACATGCACCAGTGTTAGCAACTCCCGATCACATTCATATGAAAAAGTAAGCACAGCATTGCTGACACAGAAAAAGGCACAGGGACACAAGCCACTTGCATATTACAGCGGATCACTGGATGCAGTAATTCAGGGACATCTCCCACGTGAGCAGGCACTTGCTGCTGCTACATTTGCCACTGAGAAGGCGTACACGATAACTATGGAGTGCCAAGTCATTCTGTACATAAACCATGCATTATTTACAATACTGGGGAAAACAAAATCAACACTGACAACTCAGAGATCTTCAGGGTAAGAGATGATACTAAAATACACAGCAATAAAAGTAGTGAGTTGCAGGACCATAAGCCCAGCAGAATTAATTGCAGAGAAAATAGAGGAAGGGGACTATATACATGACTGCATTGCATGCATAGACAGGAGCCAAGGTAACCCCCTGGTTAAGGACGAGGTAATTGAAGGGGGGGTATGATTGTCATTGAAGGAAGCTCCAGTATTATCAGAAAAAGGGACAAAGACATTCAGGTTCCACATTGGTAGGGCATAGACAAGGAGTACACAAAGGTGAGGAGTTGATAGTGTACTCATAGACGCAACTACAAAACCATTACTCTGCACAAGCAGTAGAGCTGGTGGCCTTGATTGAAGCACTAAACATGTCAGATGGCATGGCAGTAAGCATCCTTTCTGATTCGGCCTTTGTTACCTCCTCAGTGCACTCAGGGTTAGTAAGATGGGAAAGGAGAGGGTTTAAAAGAAGCGATGGCACTCCCGTTCAGCATGCATAATTACTGAGTAAACTACTAGAATTGTTACCGCTCCCAGTAGAGTTAGCATCAATAAAGTGCAAAGCCCATACAGGAGGGCAAGACTTCACCTCACAAAGAAATAAAAGAGCAGACAGAGCAGTAAAAGAAGCAGCATATCAGCCAGAGGGGTCACATATGCTGTTACCTTTTAAAAAAAGAAAAAAAAGTAACTCTAATAGTAGTATTAAAAGTGAGAAAAGAAAAAAGATGCATTGCCAGAAAACGTAAGTAACACCACCATTGCAGATAATTGAGTTGCAGGGAGAAGCCTCAGAGGCTGAAAAAGAATTAAGGAAGAGGCGAGATTGTTATTTATCCCCAATTGACTTAGTTTGGTGACATGATAGTACAGGAAAGGTTGTCATGCCGAGAAAACCTTTACAACTACCATTGGAACAGCTTCTTTACTCTGCCCATGTTTCAAAAGAGCATGTACCTGCCTTGTATGAGTATGTCACAGTGTTCGTAAATAATTGTATGACCTGCCAGAAATTTCTGCCAGGTCACAAACTGAGAATTCCAAAAAAGGTAGAAGGCACCCCTCTCTCCAAAGAACACGACATGATAATCTGTTCAGTGATTATTAACCACTTTGAGAGTTCTGCTTTTTGCTCAATGTACCTTTCACAGATGGGAAATATCCATTTGCATATCAGTCTTTGTCTAGCCCACATGGGAAGTCCAGCACCAACATGCTATGGCAATTCCTTTCTAAACAAGAGTACCAAGAGCAACCCCATACACGTGTTTTAGCCTTGTTGGGCCTCATCAGTGAGGTGAAGCTGTGCCTCTCTAAGCACAGTGAGCAGGGAGTCCACTTCTGGTTGCCCCAGGTAACTTAGGGTGACCAACCCCAAGTTCCTTCCAAAAATACAAAAAAGGTAGCAGGCACCTCTCTCTTGAAAGAACACGGCATGATAATCTGTTCAGTGATTATGAACCACTTTGAGAGTTTGCAGCCATCTGCTTTTTGCTCAATGTACCTTTCACAGATGGGAAATACCCTTTTCCATATCAGTCTTTGTCCCACCCACATGGGCAGTCCAGCACCGAAATGCTATGGCAATTCCTTTCTGAACAAGAGTACCAACAGCAACCCCATACATGTGTTTCAGCCTTGTTGGGCCTCATCAGTGAGGTGAAGCTGTGCCTCTCTAAGCACAGTGAGCAGGGAGTCCACGTCTTTTTTCCCCAAGGTAACTTAGGGTGACCAACCCCAAGTTCCTTCCGAAAATACAAAAAAGGTAGCAGGCACCCCTCTCTCGAAAGAACACGGCATGATAACCTGTAAACTGATTATTAACCACTTTGAGAGGTCGCAGCGATCTGCTTTTTGCTCATTTTCCCTTTCACAGATGGGAAATATCCATTTGCATATCAGTCTTTGTCCCACCCAAATGGGCAGTCCAGCACCAAAGTGCTATGGCAATTCCTTTCTGAACAAGAGTACCAACCGCAACCCCATACACGTGTTTCAGCCTTATTGGGCCTCATCAGTGAGGTGAAGCTGTGCCTCTCTAAGCACAGTGAGCAGGGAGTCCACGTCTGGTTGCCCCCAGGTAACTTAGGGTGACCAACCCCAAGTTCCTTCCAAAAATACAAAAAAGGTAGCAGGCGCCCCTCTCTCGAAAGAACACAGCATGATAACCTGTTCAGTGTTTATTAACTTTGAGAGTTTGCAGCCATCTGCTTTTTGCTCAATGTACCTTTCACAATGGGAAATATCCATTTGCATATCAGTCTTTGTCCCGCCCACATGGACAGTCCAGCACTGAAATGCTATGGAAATTTCTTTCTGAACATTGTATAGGGAATCGTATTTGAAAATTGTATAGGGAACACTGCCACGACCAGAAGTCCCCTTCCGGCACTTGCATATCTACTATGTTGATATACAAGAGAGATGTACTTCTTACAAGTACCTGCTTGAAGTTGTGTGTCCATTCTCATGAGGCCGGTCCCTGTGCCCATATTGACGCCTGCTTTGTGGCTAAATTCCTTGTGAGGGAGGTGTTTCCGAGGTGGGGGATTCATGATGAAATTCATTCTAACAATGGTCAGCACTTTGCTAATGACTTTATAAAGGAAATAACAACACTCCTGGAGATAAAGCATACATTATGCATGATTTACCATCCACAAGTCAACGGTTTGGTAGAAAAGATGAACGGACTGCGTAAGATGCGATTGGTGAAGATTACGCAAACGCTTGAAAAAATGGGTGCACTGCTTGCCTCTTTCTTTGTTTACGCAGAAAAAATACACCTGGAGGAGATCACCACCTGACTCCTCATGAGATTGTTCTATGGCAGAGAATACATGCGCCTATTCCACCATATCATACAATATCTGATGCACACTCTGCTTCTTCTATCCTGGAGGGGGAATTTAATATATATCTCAAAGAACTTACCAAATCCCTTTGATAAATATCCTTGCAGAGGATGCCTAAAATCCAATCTGGACAAGCAGGTAACCAAAACAGACACTTTCCACAAGCACCACCTTTTTATCCGGGTGTCCAAGTCCTCAAAAGAAGTCACGTCCGAAAGTGGAAAGAGGAGCGCTTCACTAGCCCACAGACCATCATCTATTCAACACCAAATGGTGACAGGTTTGAAGGTCAGTGAGGATGAGTTCATATTACCGACATTCGCAAAGACAAGAGCACCATCTCCCAAAGCACAACATAATGGGCAGTATCAATTAACTCTCTTTAATTTTGTTACAGTCATTAGATTCTACAAAAAACAGCAGAAGAGGATGCTGAAGACGTTTTAATGGAAAATGTATAGCAAAGAAATGTATTTTTCAGTTTTTTGGAGCATGATGATGTTAATACATTTTAGAATAGTATTAATCCTATTGCTCTGGTTGATTTTTAAAGAAAAAAGTGAAACACTAATGAATGAAAAAATAAACAGGAGGAAAAGAGGTATGATGAATGGGGAGGGCTTCCACCATGGTGTATAAGAGGAGCATAGTTCATTAACTGGAAATGTTTGGTATGATGAGATGATGCGTGTGAGAAGCGAGAGAGTAAATGGCACTTGCTATGTCTGCTCCCTCATTCCACACATAGTAGGAGGGCACAAGCTTTTCCTACCCCAAGCTGTGTCCTTTGAGGAGGCGGGATGCCTAATGCACCTGTCAATGTGTACAACTACAAGTTTATTCCAGGGGATAAAAGGTAGCTGTTCACTGGGTGGATGAAGGGGAAAACGTGTACCAAGACAATTTTGTGAAATTAACAAAAATGATTCAAAATAAGGAAACCTGTCATTAAGTAGTGGAGTATGTCACTGAGGGTCTGAAGGAAGGGGAATTACAAATAAGTGACCACAAGAGAATAGGGTGCACAAGTGGGGTAGGGCCAAGCATACTCTGCTATCATACAAGGCCACTGATGAGAACAGAGGGAGCAGTATGGCAGGGGGGAATAATGCAGTGTCATGCTGAAGGATTGATGGGTTTTGAAAAAAAAACGTGGCAGCCAGGGTGAATGGGGAAAATATGTGCCTGCCTTAACGTGGCTACATAAAAAAAACATCAACCAGTTGACATAAAGAACTTTACACAATTCCCTTTGTGTTTCCGTTCAAGTGGGTCCATTTACCTTGGGACTAATTCAGGCTATGCCAAGGTGGTGAGGAATGCAGCACTGACATAGGGTACATCAACAGTGATGGATATCTGGTGGGCCTGTGGATCCAAAGCATATGCCCAGCTCCCACATGACTGGAGTGGAATTTATGCTCTCATCACTTTGCACAGCGCTGCATTACTGGTGCCTCAAAATTGCACTGCCGTGACGAGTGCACTACAGGGGAAATGATGCAGCAAATTGAAGAGCAAAAAATAATGAGGAGAAGGAAATGAGAGAGTCATTACTTTTCAAAAAAGTGTGCAGAGAACCTGGCTGCTATCCCGCATGAGTTTAGTTTATTCTCCACTGCTGCTACCTTCTTTACTTCATTGTTACTTACAGGAGTACAGGCTGAAGCAAATTCAAAATAGCTGCAGTTGACTCGGTATGAGTTATTACAGTTTGCAAATTCAACAGCAAAATGTTTGAATGCAATTAAAGAAGTAATGAGGGATTTGCGCTTGGTGGCCCTTGACAGTTGTTTTGTGCAAGACCTCTTAACAGCCATTGAAGGAAGTGTTTGTGCCAACTTGGGTCAAGTTTCTGTACAGCCATACCTGATGGTGATGCCTCAAATGGAACATTAAGAGCCGCCATACAAGAGATACAGACACTCCAGGAAAATATGAAATGCAAAGTTAATTAATTTGTATTTGTATTTATTTGTATTTATTATGTTTTATATAGCACCTTTCACAGAAGCGCTTTCCAGAGAACAATTAAATGTACATAAAAATAAGCAATGGAAATCGGTGTTCAAAATCAGCAGTAACAATCAAACAGACGACTGAAGTAAATGTGTTTCTAAAGAAGAGCAAAAGAGGGAATAGGAAGTAATGGATCGGAGAGAGAGAGGAAGAAGGTTTCAGTGAAGTGGAGCAAGAAGTTGGAAAGTTTGAAAACGGGATTGTGAACAAGGGGCATGAATAACATTAAGTCGAAAGTGATCAGCAGAGCGAAGAGAACGAGAAGGGGAATAGAATTAGAGGAAAGCTGCAAGATAGTTAGGGGCAAGACCATAGAGAGATTTCAAGACAAGACAGAGGAAGTAGTACTTGAGTCGGTGTAAAAAGAAAGCCATCCAAGTGAGTCAAGAAATGAAGAAATTGAGTCCCGGTTGGAGAGAAGATAGAGTGAACGGATAGAAGAATGATAGATTGATTGAAGAGGAGAAACACGTGAGGAAGGAACACCAAAGAAGAAATTAGAGCAGTAAAAAAGTCGAGAAAATACTAAGGAAGATAGAAGAAGCTCCATAGCATGAAAAGTAAGAAAATGGCAAATTTTGCGTATATTATAGAGATGAAATCGACAGGTTCCAGAAGTAAGAGATGATATGGTGAGCAAAGGAAAGATTAGTTTCGAAGTAGAGACCAAGATTGCTAGCAGTGAGGGGGATAGGAAGTTACGATGGAGGAAAGAAAATGGGAGGAGGAGGAGCCGGGGGTGGGAGATCATTAGCAGGAAAGAATAGAACTTTTGTTTACCAGCGATCAGGGTAGGAAAGTGAGAGGCCATCCAGGATTTAATGGCAGAAGGCAGGATGAGAGAGTGTGATGAATGTCAGGGGTGAAAGATGAGAAGAAAAGAAAGAGCTGAGTGTATTGCAAGCAAATGACTGGCTGGACAGCATCTTCACATGGGTACCCATCTGGCTTTCTGGATTGTTTTGAATGACTGTTCCCGCATTGGTTCTCATTCTCATCACCTTCTGCATTATTAAAAACATTCTTAAAGTATATTTTAGCAAGCGTAAAGGACAGTTGTTGTTACCCTTGAGTACTGACCAAAAAGGTTTTAAAATGAGAATGAAGAGTAGGAACAAAATAATGGGGAAACATTAAAAGGAGGAATCTGATGGATGTGCCTTTACACAGCCTGCTGACGTAGAAAATTATAAAGAGTTTTAGATTCAAAGTCTAAATGATAGGACAGGCTGTGTATGGGTGGGGGACGATTTGAATGGTTGAGAAGAGACTGGGAAACACAAGATGGAACAAAATGTGGATACATGAAGATGAAGTTGCTAAAAGGAACGGGAGGCCCACAAAGATTTAGTTATTAATAAACTAATACAAGCAGGGAATAATGTAATAAAGATGCAAGGTCAAGGCAGTATAAAAGAACACACTTATCAGCTGTGAGAGTAGCACTGTAAAAGGGGAGGGGCTCATTCTGATACTTTTTAAACACAATACTAAGTAAAACGAATCCATAAATACAGGGGCACATGTAAGTATAATCAAACTTAGTGGTAAGACTTAACACAGTAAATAGGCCTTAAAAACATGCTTTTGCAGAAAACACGGTTTAGCCTTTTGTGTGCAGAAAAAGCTGATGTGGCCGGTGACCTAGTGCAGAGTCTGCAATCCCAGGTCAGTGCTGAAAAAAGTATACAATGGTTGTTATTTTTTTTTTTTTTTGAGGTCATAGATTTAAGCTCTCAGGTTCCACCAACAAGTAATGAATGCATGACCATTCTATAATTCAAAATGCACTTATAAAATACGATTTTCTAATGGAGTCTGTTAGGCAGAATTATATGCAGTACCCTTTGGGAACACCACACACAATTAAGACTAAAAGTGACAGTACAAATTCACCTTTGGTACAATCCTGTACTACTTTTTTTTTTTTTTTTATTTGTTTTGGCTTAAGCCTTTACAAAAGAGGAAGGTAATATAAAACATTTTGCGTTAGTTACGAAGAAGACAAAACTTGTGTTAAAGTTTCTTACTGTCCACCAACCCTGCCAAGTTTTTTCTGGTCCTATAAATTACCTACTTAGCTACCTCTGTCCTTTGGATCGTTGTGTTAGATTGTCAAACCACTTTTTATTAGCACCTGGATTGCTGCAAACGTAAGTGCAGCATTTTTCCCTGAGATTATTCTGTCCCAGAGGAAGTCTGTGACTATGTCTTCCTCCCTCCGTACCAGATCTCTGAAGAATCTTAATCGCTGAAGCCAGGTGCCTTCGCAATCCATTAGGATATGTTTTAGCGTTTGTTTGGCAGGGTTTACGCAAATTGAGCATAATTTTATTGCCATGTGCCCTTGGTTACGTCTTGCCAGAACCGCCCCACAGTGGACGAGATTCAGTCTCATTCTGAGGAAGTCTGAACGCAATTTTCTATTTGGAGACTTCAGTAGGTAACATGAGGGTGATCCAAGTTTCTTTTCTCCCTTCAAAAATATATTTTGAGTTGGGTCCTCTCGTACTTTCTCCACTGTTTCAATCCAGTCCCGTTCTTCTAGTCTACATTTAACTTTATGAGGGTTTAGAGCCAAAGTCTCTTCATTCAGATCCAGTTTTTTTAGTATTTCCAAAGTTTTCCGTTCCAACGAGATGAGAATAGCGGATTTTTTCAATAATGCTTCGTGTTTGAGGTCACCATACAACGTCGAATCCTTACTAAGTGTTATTTCCCTAAACAGTGAAATGAGCTTCCAATCAGCCATACAGTTTAGAGATTTTAGGCCTAATTCAAATCTTAGGCTTTTTAAGGTGGCGCAGTTTGGAAGACCCAAAACTCTTTTCCAGAGGCGGCCCTCATAGTTGTCCCAGTTTATGAACCAGAGATCCGGTTTTGCTTCTAGACCGTATAGAACAACTGGAACCACATTGGCGAAGTAGAACTTTACCAGAGGCAAAATAGAGAACTTGCAGAATTTATAATTTAACTTAATCATCTGTGATGTAAATTGTGTTATTTTAACTGCCACTTCATTTTCTACTTTGTATGTCGCTGGATGTGCATGGATGTTATAACCCAGATATTTTATGGTTTCTACTGTTTTGATCCGTTCTCCTCCCATGGTCCAATTTATGTTTTTTACTTTTGACAATGGATGTTTAAAAATCAAGATGTTTGATTTGGATGGATTAACTGTTAACTTGTTTAATCCTACGTATTCATTCAATTTGTCCAGAAGGTGTTGCAGCCCAATTGGTGTTCTGTCGAGGAGAACTATGTCATCCGCGTATGCCAACCAGCAGATTTTCCTCCCGTTTAGTATTGGGCTTATCAAAGCAGATGTTTCTAGAAAGTGGCCCATGTCTGCCAGGAACAAGTTGAAAAACAGAGGTGCCCCCAGACACCCTTGTCTTACACCTCTATTAACTTCCACTAGTCTGGACAGGTGACCCATTGCATCGAGCCGTATTCTTAGGTTGGTGTTTTTATGAAGTTCCACCAAAATTGACAGAAGAGATTCTGGTATTCCCCAGTTCCGGAGTTTATCCCACAGTAGGGTTCGTTCCACCTGATCAAAAGCTTTGGACTGATCTATCCAGGCTCCGTACAGCATTTGTTTTTTCCCCCCTCTCTCTTGCTCATTCAAGATGTTGAGAATCAGGCCGTTAATAGATGTTGAGTGGCCTTTGCGAAAGCCTGTTTGGAAACGTGATAGAATGTTGAAATCTTCGACCCATTTCGAGACATGAGTTAGTAGTAGTCTCATGAAGACTTTGCTTTCAATGTCCAGCAATGCTATCGGTCTATAGTTCGTTGGTTTACGACGATCCCCGGATTTAAAAAAAGGAATTATGAGGGCCGTTTTCCAAGATGCAGGAAAGGTTCGTTGCTTTAGTATTTCTTTGAAGAGAGCGGATAATAACTTTGACCACAATAATGGTTCGCTTTTCAGTGCCTGATAGGTCAAACCGTTTAAACCCGAGGCTTTTGATGATGAGGAACTGGCTATAATTTCCTGTATATCTTCTTCACAGAAGTTAAGTTGCCAAGTAATATCTGGTTTGGATCTAAATTCGCGGGTTTCGTCGCTCTTAAATGTCTCTGTCAGGTAGCTCACCCAGCCATCTTCTGACACTAGGTTACATAATGATTGTGCATGATCCCCTTCGAACTGGTTCATTACTTCCCAGAAGTTCTTGCTGTTTTTTGCTCTGAGTGTTTGGAGTATGTGCTCGCCATCTGTTTGCATACGAATTGCGTTATGCGAAATCGACCATGATTTGTAATTGGCTTTTTGGGTTCTTATTTCAGTTTTCATCTCCTCCACTGAAAGTCCTGCCTTTTTGATGTCTCTTAACGTTTTCTTGTGCTCTCTTTTTCTTCTTTGTGTAGATTCGTCAAAGGAGTGCAGGTGTTTCTGTTTGGCTTCTCCCGCTAGGTACTTAGGTGCTAAAGTTGCCCATAGGAAGTTGGTAAATCGGTGTGGATCGCATTGTGATTTCCATATGTGTTCGGGAATCATTTTAAGTTTTCCATTTAGGTTAGTCCCCCCATCTTTATATTTTACAACTCTAAGTTTTCCTTTCTTCCCCTCTAGCATCTGTAATTCTCGTTCAGCTTCTGTAGTCAGAATGTTTTCGAGTGACAGCTCCAGTCTGCTGTGGTCACTTCCAGACTCCTGTATTGTTTTTAATGTATAGGGCAAAGCGAGCAGAGTTTTTGAAACGAAGATATAGTCTAAGGCTGAGGAAGATTTACCTCTTCTCCAGGTTATGTATGGTTCCTTTACACCCTCCTGTAAGCCCACTATCATGTGGAGGTCCCATTGTTCCATAAAATCCTGCCATTGTTTTCCCAGAGTACTTTTCCTCTGGGTTGCTCGATCGCAATTTCCTTTTGGGGGATAAAGGCAATTCGTGTTGAAATCTCCAGCTACCACAATATTACTAGAGACAAGAGTTGTTTTTAGTAGTTCGAATAGAGATGCTAAATTCTCTAAAAAGCAGTCTAGTTTCGATGTTGCTGGGTTCCAGTAAATATTTACAAAGACCCAAGTTGTGGTGGTTTCTTGTGTAGATACTTCAGCTCTGCATGCCTGAATGCCCTGGGGATTATTCCATATTTCCTTTGCGTTTTTAAAGACTTGTTTTTTTAATGCTATTAGTAAGCCTCCTGAGGGCCGGCCCAGTGGTTTTTGTGTGGCTGACAGACAATGGACCATATACCCTTCGATGTTTAGCGGATTGACCAACCAAGTTTCTTGTAAGAGAATTGCATCCCCTTGATTGAATAGGTGTGACCTTGCTTCTTTGCCTCTAATGACACTAGAGCCTCTTGTGTTCCAGCTAAAGATATTAACATGGTTCTTTCTAAAGTTGTTGTGTGCCCAGACCCAGCTTCTTCAGAACTTCTGACAGTATATCTGGTAAGAGCATAAGGGTGTTTTCTTTTGTTTTGAAGTCTTTTTCTGAGCTTCCTTGCTTTGTGCGGATTGCCTCATTTTGATATATTGTTTCTTTGTTTGGGCGTGGGGGAATGCAGTGTTTGGCCATGATGTTATTTCTCTTCTTGCAGTATGAGACTTCCAGTCCATAGGATTCCAACTCGATTGAGTTTCGCAAGATGTCATTTTTTGCGGTCTCTGAGGTCATAATGAGTTCAACCAAAAATGGATCGCATGACAATGGGAATTTCACGCTTTCAATGTCATTAGATGTTATAGAGTGGAGATCTCCTATTTTTTGTATTAAGTTCAAAATCACTCCCCGGTTCAAGGATTTGTAGTGGCCATAGTTTGAACGCAGTCTCAGCCAAATCCTTCCATTTACATTTCCCATTGCTGTGTTTTCGGATGGTTTGTCGCATATATCGGAGAGTGAGTGGGTACCTTCAGCGTTCCCCTCATGGTGCCTCTCAGTATCAAGTTTGACGAATTTCCCTTCTCCGTTTTTGGCTTGGTTAGCATTTATTTCAGGTGTATTTCCCCCCAGCCTGTTTGCTGAAGCAGTTGCATCTGAAGGGGTTATACTTGAGTCCTTGAAAGCCAACGGCTTCTTTGTTAGAAAGATGGGGGCAATTTTCCTATTTTCCTGTTGATTTGTGGCAGAGACACTCCCACAAGATCTTTTTACTACCTGCTGCCCTATTTTTTGTGTGAAAATTGGAGCCCATTTGACTGCTTTGGCTATATTTTCTTTTTGAGGTTGAGCGGCTAGGTTTTTTTTTCTTGGTGTCTCCTCCGGAGTTATCTGTTTTTTCAGGTCCTTTCCAATCTCTATGCTTTTCTTTTTCGGATTGTTTTTTTTTTGTCCTGTCAGCTCCTCTGTTTGTAAGCCAATGCTTGCTTTTGTTATTGGAACTGTATGGTCGAATTGTTTGTCTTTGGTTAGTTTGGTTTTTTTAGGGATGTCGATTTTGGCTTTCTGGTTTCCCTTTCCTGTATTGAGTTTATTTTTTTTTGTGCCAATAAGAGGGGTTTTAGAGTCGCCCACAATGGTGTCTTGCTCCTCACTAGACATATCGGAATATATTTTTTCCTGGATCTTATCTTTTTCTTTTGCAATTTTGTTTTGCTTCAGCCCTTTGTTACGTTTACTTTTATTTTTTGACTGTGAGGATTTGGAGCCCTTTCTCTTTGCTGAGCGGTTTCTCCTTTTTCTTCTGCCTCTTGATGTTTGTTCCCCTTGTTCTTGCCATTCCTGAATTTTTTCTGCCAGTCTGGTTTTTTGGTTACCAGAATTGATTTCTTTTGTGCTTTTTCCAGTATCTGCCTCTTCCTCTAGTACTGTGGCTAGTCTCAAGAATTCTTCCAATATTGAGTCTGATAGTGGGGTATCCTCCAATGAGTAGTCCTGAATTTTTTCTACAGTTTCTTCTCTTTGAACTGGGGGCAGTTGTCTTTTCAATATTGAGAACATTTCTTTCAAAAGTGTGTTGTTTTGGTTTTCAATTTGATTTTTTTCTTTCAGCGATTGCTGGATGGAGGAGATGTCGAGTCCTTGTTTTGCAATCTCAATGTTCAATGCCTGAATTGGGGTGCTCAGTTTTGTGTTCATGGCATTTGCCAGGCCCACTAGAGTAGAGTCACAAAGAGAAATTTCTTTAGTCATTTCTAGCAGTGTCCCATTTTGCGATTGGACCTCTCCTTTTAGCATCTCAAAAACTGAAATCAATGAGCTAAGAACAAAGTTCAGTGCTTTTAATGTGTCTGGATTTGGATTTGTTGATGCTTCTTCTTCATCTTTTCTTTCTAGGTCCCTTTGTTCCAGCATTTGCTGCGCAACAGTCGATGAAGATTGTATGTTTTGTAGAGTTAGGGTGAATGCATTATCTTCCATAGGTGAGGTGCAGATTTCTTCTTCCGGATGCACTGCAACAGTATGTATTTCTGTGCTAGAAGCTGGGGTTTGAGAGTGTCTTGGTTCTTCCCAAAGAATAAGGGATTCTCCTTCGATGTCACTGTGGCTTTTATGTCGCTTATTCACGAAATGATTTTCTATTTTACTTTGTATTTTTCTTGTTGAGATAGTGTATTCCAACCCTTTTTTTCCAGTTGTTCATTATGGCAATATTTGGATTTTTCTCTGTCTGACTTGGTGTTGGGGTACTATGTTTTTCATCAGCATGTACCAAAACTTGGATTACTTGTCCATTCGACTGGTTGACATTCTCCTGGGCGAGTTGGGCAGTTGGTATGACCACTTCGCAGCTTAGATTTAAATACGAACCGTTCCCTGCCCCTTCCATGTCTTTGGTGCTGCGAAGTTTCATCAAGTTTTGGTGTAGTTGACACTCTGTGAAGTGTTCACTGATTGTTGGTAACAAGTGGTAGACGGTATGTCTTACAGCATTAAATAGATCAAGGGTAGATGGTCAGCTTGCATCAAAAGTGCTTACTACCAAGGTTGAAGATGAGGTACTAAATAGATTCTTTAGAAGTATCAGGTCCGAAAATGAAAAAAAAAAAAAAGAAAATTACGAGACGACTTTTATCGTGCCTTAGTTGGACAATACAGCGCGATCAAAGGATATAGATTCCCGCAGTCTCACGCTGTGTGAACGAGTATTATTTACGATGTAGGCCTTACCTCAGGTTCGCCTCGGCTATTATTGGCAGCTGTTGTTCTTATGCAGGACCCATATGATTATTTGCGCCAACTGCGCTCAACAGCCGCACAACAGTCTCTGGGCTTTACTCCAGCCGGGCTTAACGCCACAAGGGTGGTTGCCTTGGTCCTTTGTAGGCGGCCGCGATCACGTGATCCAGTCACGTGTTGCTCCTGCCTCCTGCCCCGCCTCCTCCAGGAAGCACGCTGGTGCGAGGGACGAGCGGCAACACACAGTGCTGGTTCAAATGCACAACAAAATGCAGCTCTCTTCACGGGTGGGTTTCGCTGTGTTTTCGCAAGGTTATCAATGAGCGGGCGGCTGCCTTGGTCCTTTGTAGGCGGCCGCGATCACGTGATCCAGTCACGTGTTGCTCCTGCCTCCTGCCCCGCCTCCTCCAGGAAGCACGCTGGTGCGAGGGACGAGCGGCAACACACAGTGCTGGTTCAAATGCACAACAAAATGCAGCTCTCTTCACGGGTGGGTTTCGCTGTGTTTTCGCAAGGTTATCAATGAGCGGGCGGCTGCCTTGGTCCTTTGTAGGCGGCCGCGATCACGTGATCCAGTCACGTGTTGCTCCTGCCTCCTGCCCCGCCTCCTCCAGGAAGCACGCTGGTGCGAGGGACGAGCGGCAACACACAGTGCTGGTTCAAATGCACAACAAAATGCAGCTCTCTTCACGGGTGGGTTTCGCTGTGTTTTCGCAAGGTTATCCTGTACTACACAATAAAGTGGTAGCAATGGCTGAGCAGCCAGACCTATCTCAAGGTTAAGTGAGCAGTATCAAATAGTTACGCAAAGGACAGCAATTGCTATGATTCAGGCAAACACTGACTCAAGGTTTTTAAGTAAAATAATATACATTTATTTTACTCTTCAGTTGTATAATGTTACAATATTATAAGCAGTTTAAAAATCCAACTCTTAATACACCACACCACTTCCCTTAAATCCCAGACAAGGGAAGCTCACAAAATGAAGTGGGAGCAAAATGGCACTCCAGCAATTTTAAAAGGGAGGGATAGACAAAGTTAATAGAAATTGAACCACACCAACAGGTAAATACTCAGGACAATAGAGCAAAAGGAACTACAGTGATAGAATCAGATAGAAAAGGCTTAAGGCTAAAGTCAATAGGACAAAAGTCTTTTGCTCAAGATCACACGGTTCCCGGTAGTTTGCGGTAAAGTTCGTACCACGGATACCAGATGAGGTTGGTTGGTAGAAAAGTTAGTTCAAAGAGAAGAGAAGGACAAGCCCTCGGATTGGAGAAAGTTTTCACACACTTTCCCTGCGGCTGAACGAAATGAACAACCGGGTTTGCACAGTACCTTAAAACGGAGAAGAAGCTGTAGCTGAGGCGGACATTCATGGTAGTTCCAGCAGGCTCACAGTTCCTGAAGTGACTGTCGAACTGACACGAAGTAGTAAGACTGGAAGGTCCTGCACTACCCAGGGAAGAAACCAGCAGCAGAGCAAAGCAACACATAAAAGATGCACTCCTTAAAACCCAAGCAGGCCTTAAAACCCAAGCAGGGTCCAACCTTCCTGGCTATCCAGCCCACTGCAGCTCTGTACAGTGAATTCGACCAGAGGAGGGGACCTGGCTTGCAGTTTAGGCAAACTAGTTGGTCCCACCAGCTCAAGGGAAGGAGTTTGCTGGAGGATCTTCTCTGTCATCGGATTCTGACGATTCAGACCTTCAGCAGGGCTTCACCGGGCGGTTCAGTCGTGGTAGAGGTCCTCTTCCATCAGCTCCTTGTTGGTTTTTTCGTTCCAGTGGCAACTCTGCCTTTCCAGTCCCAGAGACCTGCTTTTTATGCAGTTTTCCCCCATTCATTCATTCTGGCTTCCAATCACACAGCATGGTGGCTGTCCTGGAAAGGACAGTAACCCAGCCAATCAAACAGGAGTGCGACTTGGGTTCCCATGGCAGGGGTCCTAAAACCCCTCCCTCACATCCTGCCTACCCAGACTTTCAGGCACCTTAAGGAGGGCTTCTGTGTAGAAGCCCGCGAAAAGACGGCGAACAAAGCAATCAACCCCGGTTTGGCGTACAGTGAAAAACACGAGAAAGACTTTAACAAACAGAAATGGTGAATAAACCCAGCCGGAGCTCAAAAAAATCTATTTGGTTAAGCGGGTTTATGTTCGAGGCTTATATAATAGCCTAAAACAATACCATGGTTATATAAGATAACCGCGGTAGAAAAATTAGGGTATTTACCACTGCCACCAGCCAAGTCTTGATGTAAAGGGAGAAAAACAGTGCTCCAAGAGGAGCAGACACAAAGGTATAGGAATTAACCCTTTCCAATACTCCATGTAAGATGGGGTGTACTGGGTCTGTAGTTTAAAGAGACTACATGCAGTTAATGGAAACTTTACATGTTTCTGGGAGAAAGTAGTCAGTCCCAGAAAAATGGAGTCAGTGGGAAGTCTAAAAGACAACCCTGTGTCACTGCACTGAAGATGCTGTGTAACACACACACACAGGGTGCTCATGAAGTGGGTGATCACACAAATGGCAAACACACACACACAGCAAAACACATCTAAGAATGGGAAAAAGGCTCACACTCTCTTACCAGGTGAAAAAAATAAACCCTAGAAATCCAGCAAAGCTGCTGAGGGACTCATCAGGTGAGGGAAATTAGCCATTTATGAGAATTCTCCCTAACAGAGTCAAAAAGAACCATTGGCAGTTTCAAATTGCCCTATAGTACATTTTATCTGGGAAAAAGGTTAGTGTGTCCCTGATATGCAACGTGTGTAGCAGTACGCCCGTGGTTCAAAGCTCTGACAGTGGCATGGTGGTAAATGCATCTCATGTGAATGGAGATGAGGCAACCAAGGCCGATGACTTGTCATCTCAAAAGTTTCAACGAACTACCTTTGCACTGTGGGAATTGGGGGTGGATTGTAATGTCACATGTTTTAATTGAGGGCGGTGCCGGAATGTTTGTGGATGCAATTACAAAATGTAATGTATGCTTTTCTTTAAGCATCTGATGTGCAAGCACCAATCAGCTCGGTGTGGGGAGAATTTTTAATTTTGCAATGCTACTAATGTCTTTCAACTTGACTATTAAATTTAGGGATGTTTCTTTGACAGCGCCTTTTCATTTAGTTCTGTTCCACAATCTGTTTGAATATAGCTGTCCCAGCTGCGTCTGGGCCCTAAATAAAACTATGCTGATTCTTGCATCAGCATACTCTCCTTTTTGACTACTTTTGTAATTTTTATTGGTGAGCTCTGAGGTGATCCCTGACACAAAAGTGTGGTGGGGGCTGCTCTTGCTTTAATGCAAGAGGCTTTAAAGAGGTCCTATGACACTAATTACAATAAAGGAGGTTTCAAATTCAAAGGAACGCAACAATGCAATGACTGAAACTAGCTAGTTTGTATTGTTTTCTCAGTTTTTCTCTGTTTTGTGTCTTTTGTGCTTTGCTAATGCAATGTGGAATTGGGCTATTGATTTGTGATTATTGTTATTTTATGTAATTATGTGAAACTTGGATTTTCTCAATTTTTGTAAATTGGTTTGTAATGCATACAGTAACTGCCATGAATAGATAGTTAGTCTTGAGAACAACCCAGGTGATCGAAACACATGTTGGCTATACTTTTCAAGGGCATGAGTTTAAGGGTATGACAGCTCTGTAATACGATGAAATACATCTTGTGAAACTGGGATTAAAATCCAAGATATATAAAAAATAACTTTTTTGTTTAAGTCATTATTCCTAGTACATGACAGCTCTGTAATATGATTCAACATAACATGTGAATCCAAATCTAAGTTATATAATTTATGGTAAAGCACAACCATTTATGTTGTTAATCTTGGAGTCTTAATTTTGCACAATAGGTGTGGGGCAACACCTATCTCAACTAAAGTTGCAATTTACCATCTTTTTACAGATTAGAGGGTACCGCAGCACACACATACCCTGACTTTACCCACATTTGTTATTAGCCATTGAATACACACACAAACCTCCTTCCTGTCACGGATGCCATTTCTTGCTGACCGACAAAACATTAGCTTTCAGACACACCGGTTCAATCTAAATATTGCTTGCTGGAAATGAAACCAAGATAGCCAAGGCCAGTTCATAGTCTTCCTTCTGATTGGATGCCCTAACCCAATTATCTATTCTATGCATGTGCCAGGTTCTAGTTAGAACTCCCTTCCTGCCATGGCACTGCTAAAATCTTAGGTTCCTACCAGTTCTCAACATCTGCATCTGGTGAGTGTCCTTTAAACAATCCCTCCGTAATTTCTTTAGCAACCTAGGCTGAAGCTCCTCTTAAAGTCTAAGGAGATTTTGTGCATGAAAAGGCTGCCTGTAGCTTTTCATTTTGGACAAAATGGCTGCTAACCACTGTTATATTTCGAAGCCAGTGAGCTGCATATTCAGCTAGCCAGTGATATGTTTTCTAGTGTCCATTGGGTGTGGGTAACATTCTTCATGTCTAAATGTGAGTTTGGCCTAGTGTCTATGTATCTTCATGAGGAATGCAAGTCTTCTTTGTGTCTCGTGCAACTATGTGTGCAGTGCTGCCACTTTGCTTTTGTCATCTCTGGTTACAGCATGTGCATCTGCTTGAAGTATGGATGATAACGTTGTTGCAGTGGTTAATGTCTCTCATCTTTACAATATTTGAACAGGGAGGGGCAAGAGCTCTAAGTGACAGTTTCATCTGTCCATCATTAGGGGGGGGTAGTAGCTTTTGGTCTACTCAACGCAATCCCATTGAGGGTATCAGGTAGTTCCTAATGGGAATAGGAGTATTTGTCCCCAAGGGGGAGTCTCTCCCAATTAGGTCCCACTTGCCTTGACCCCTAGGCAGGTGTTGAGGACCAGGTTCACCTCCCTAGCCTCACAGGGGTGCTCCCTCTTGGGAAGAAGGGATGAATTATCTCAATTTCTCACAGTGCATAGAACTAATTTAACCCCTGATAGCAATCGAGACTTCTGTCCTGCAGGAGTACAAGGATGAGTGGAGGTTAAAGTGCATACTCAGCCCTCATACTTCTACACACCAAGAGTCAACGCAATCATGTTAATAACATCAGGCACAGTTAGGAGATATACCAACATCACATTTTGTGGTAAAGTAGGCCTAGGGAAGGCAACACTCCCAAGAAGGGTGTGAATGTAGTTTAATAGCAACCCAAACAGCCAAGTATAAACATTCAAAATAAAGACATTTCCAATGAAGGTTCTATAACAACATACATACATATATACCTTAATCAAGTGCATCATGTACAGTATTAAACAACTAGAACACACTACAAATAAGCCCTCCTCTCCCCCTGTGGAATGAAAACAGAGTAAGCACATATGGCACTCTCGGTAATGAGACAGGGGGATACAAGGCAATTAAAACACTACAATGTTCCCAATATTTTTTGATATTGCAAAAGAGATCAGAATGACCTATTCAGTCCACAGTGCCCAAGAATAGACCAGAGGGGTAGTTGGCAGTCAATAGTACCTGTGTGCAGTTTGTGTTGGTCGGGCAGCATCAAACCAGACTTCATGGAACTGTGCAAAGATTGGGAGAGTGCAAAATGCTGCGCCGGGGGGGTCTGGATGGTTAAAATGTGTGAAACGATACTTGAAACACAGCTCCAAGCAATTCAGCACTGAAAAACATGAGAGACCCAGCTGTCTAGAGTCTCTGCATGCTGTGAGCCCTGAACCAGTGGCTCCGGGTCAAGATGAGTATTTTCCCATGCGCGCAAACATGGGACAGGCTGGCACACAACTGCAGGGGTCCTTCAACATGGTGAGGTCCTGTGTACCACTGTGGCTGGCAGAGAGGCAGGTCTTGCTCCAGCAGCAGGTCACTCCTCAGGTTGCTGTGAGTCCCTTGAACACAAACTGGTAAATACACTTGCACACCAAGTTAATAACTATTCAAATTGTAAAGTGAGGACTGTTCAAAATAATGATTACAGAGTTCAAGGTGCAGGGGAGAAAATACACAGCCTTGGTATCTAGGCTGGGAACATATTCAAAAAAGAGAGAGCAATCCGATAGGGATAGCCGCGTCCCCTGCACACTGTCTAGCAGGCCGAATGGCCTAATGGAGTTGATAATCCGAAGATAATTTTGAATGTTTATGAATTTCTTTATATTCAAAATACAGAAGATTTAGGAAAAACACATTCAATAGACAATTAGTGATCATCAACAGTAAATTCTGTTATTTATTTGTGTTTTCAAGTGCCCAACGCGTTTCGAGTCGAAAAAACTCTTCATCAGGGGCGACATATTCATCAAACAATTTTTCGATTCACACCAGCAATGTAGGAGGAGTTCAGGAGCCATTCAAAATGATCTTCGGATTATCAACTCCATTAGGCCATTCGGCCTGCTAAACAGTGTGCAGGGGACGTGGCTATCCCTATCGGATTGCTCTCTCTTTTTTGCTGTGAGTCCCTTCCCAGGGACTCAGAGACAAGATGAATCCTTGTTCTTGGACTCCCAAAAAAACAGGGAAGTTGGAAAACAACTATTGGGGTCCTTCAAAATGGTGAGGTCCTAGGTACGGTAGTGGCTGGCAAAAAGGCAGGTCTTGCTCCAGCAGCAGGTCACTCCTCAGGTTGCTGTTAATCCCACTCCAGGGACTCAGGGTTCAGAGGGGTTCTCTTCTCGAGCTCCCAAACAGGGGAAACACTGGCACATAAGTAAAGGCCCTTTGGTGCTACTGTGGCTGGCACAGAGGAAGTTTAGTTTAGTTGAATTTATTTAAAAAGCGCACCAGAACAGGCTCGGAGGCATAAGGATGCTTTTCCCAGCACATAACTCAATACAAATAACATCCATATGCTGAGCAAGCAAAAAGGAAAAAAAAAGCTTGATTCAAGCCACATCAGCATGCATCAGAGCGAGGCCCTATGCAAACAAATACATATTTTTTTTTCTTAAACATTTTCAGCGATTCAATGCCTCCGAGATCAGGAGGAATTGCATTCCATGCCTTTTGTGCTGCCGCAAACAATGCACCTTTACTTACCATGGTCAGATTAGTTCTTGGTACCCACAGCAGGTTAGCATCATTGGATCTTCATGATCTCTGCAAAGGATTTTTGTCCGTTTTTCCACTAGATATTCCAGGCTTGTCCTTGACATGCATTTATGTGTTATGGTCAATAGTCAGTGTTAAATTATGGCTTCAATAGGAAGCAAGTGCAAGTTTTGTTTTTGCTTCAGAGTTATGCTTTCTCCTCTTCAGTCATTCCACTACTCTCACCACACTATTCTGCATCACCTGCAACCTAGCAGAAAGCCCCTTACTCATGCCTACCAAAAGGCTACTGCAGTAACCTATTTTTGTACTAATGATGGTCTTTGCTAGCGTGGCACAGTTCTTTTTTCACAGATAAGTCTGTATCTGTGCCAGCAGTTTGATGTGATATGCTGATGAAGACACCAGACTACTAACCTGGGATTGCATATTCAAATGTTGATCCAGATAAACATCCAGTGTCCTTACCTTAGGCTGCATGACAATTTTACAGCCCGTAATGAGAAAGTGCTGATATTCCGGACCCATTTTATGTATTCTGCCCCCACTTGATTACATTCGTAACATTGATCTTAAAGAAAGCCAATTTTTTATCATCCAGGAATGGATCAACAAATACACTTTGTTGATGTTTTTCAAGTCCTCTTCCTACACAGCAGATAAAAGAATTAGACATTGTCAGGGTAATTCATGGAATTTCACACAAAAGTGTCGCACGCGGCTGGCGCACAGCGTGCCCGTGCGAATGTCTGCGCCAGCCGCGTGCGCTAAAATCGATTTCCACGCACAGCGTATTCATGGATTTTCGCATCCAAAACCAGCCGTGGCGCAGCGTGGCGCAGCGACCCTGCAGCAGCGCCAGTTACGCCCCCAAGAACGCCCATGCGCAAGGAAAAGCCTTCAAAATCCCCAAATAATCGCAAAGGGCTGCGCTAACCCTGGACCAGTTCACAGGGCTGGCAAACAACAAACGCCAAGCGGGGAATGTGTATTTCAGTGGTTCGCGGGAAGTTCCACACGCGATTGTCCTGTGTACGTGTGCATCAGGGGTGCGTGGGAAGTAACAGACGCAAAAGCAGCATGGTACGTGTATTTCAGGGGTGCGCGGGAAGTATCACATGCAAAAGCAGCAGGGTACGTGTATCTCAGGGGTGCGCGGGAAATATCACACGTGATTCCATCAGGGTACGTGTCTTCCAGGGGTGTGCGGGAAGTATCACACGCAAAAACACCAGGGTACGTGTATTCCAGGGGTGCACGGGAAGTATCACACGCAAAAGCAGCAGGGTACATGTATTCCAGGGGTGCACAGGAAGTATCACACGCAAAAGCAGCAGGGTACGTGTATTTCAGGGATGCGCGGGAAGTATCACACGCAAAATCAGCAGGGTACGTGTATTTCAGGGGTGCGCGGGAAGTATCACACGCGATTCCATCAGGGTACGTGTATTCCAGGGGTGCGCGGGAAGTATCACATGCAAAAGCAGCAGGGTACGTGTATTTCAGGGGTGCGCAGGAAGTATCACACGCAATTCCATGAGGGTACGTGTATTACAGGGGTGCGCGGGGAGCACCACACGTGAATTGCACGTGTGGGTCCTCCCAGGTGTTCCCTCTACACCCTCCAAGGCCCCTGCAGGTGGCCCACACCACAGGGGCCTACCCTGCACATATCCTGCAGGCACCCCATCCACCATGGCCATGCCCCCCAGCCAACCCACATGTCACCTTGCACTACTGCCCACCAACGCATGTCCCCCTGTACCCCCAGCCACCAGGGGCAGCCTCCACCAGGCCCCCACCCATGTCTCCCATCACCCCCACCCCCCAGCCACCAGGGGCAGCCTCCACCAGGCCCCCACTCATGTCCAGCTCATGTCTCCCTGCACCCCCACCCCCCAGCCACCAGGGGCAGCCTCCAACAGGCCCCCACTCATGTCCCCTATCACCCCGACCCCCCAGCAGTGCAGGGGCAGCCTCCACCAGGCCCCCACTCATGTCCCCTATCGCCCCCACCCCCCAGCAGTGCAGGGGCAGCCACCACCAGGCCCCCACTCATGTCTCCACCAACCCCACCCCCAGCCACCAGGGGCAGCCTCCACCAGGCCCCCACTCATGTCCCCTATCACCCCCACCCCACCGCAGTGCAGGGGCAGCCTCCACCAGGCCCCCACTCATGTCTCCCATCACCCCCACCCCCCAGCATTGCAGGGGCAGCCTCCACCAGGCCCCCACTCATGTCTCCCATCACCCCCACCCCCAGCAGTGCAGGGGCAGCCTCCACCAGGCCCCCACTCATGTCTTCCATAACCCACCCCCCAGCCACCAGGGGCAGCCTCCACCAGGCCCCCACTCATGTCCAACTCATATCTTCCTGAACCCCCGCCCCCCAGTCACCAGGGGCAGCCTCCACCAGGCCCCCACTCATGTCTACCATCACCCCCACCCCCCAGCAGTGCAGGGGCAGCCTCCACCAGGCCCCCACTCATGTCTCCCACCACCCCCACCCCCCAGCCACCAGGGGCAGCCTCCACCAGGCCCCCACTCATGTCCCCTATCACCCCCACCCCCCAGCAGTGCAGGGGCAGCCTCCACCAGGCCCCCACTCATGTCTCCCTGCACCCCCACCCCCCAGCCACCAGGGGCAGCCTCCACCAGGCCGCCACTCATGTTTCCCATCACCCCACCCCCCAGCAGTGTAGGGGCAGCCTCCACCAGGCCCCCACTCATGTCTCCCACCACCCCACCCCCCAGCCACCAGGGGCAGCTTCCACCAGGCCCCCACTCATGTCCCCTATCACCCCCACCCGTCAGCAGTGCAGGGGCAGCCTCCAACAGGCCCCCACTCATGTCTCCCTGCACCCCCAACCCCCAGCCACCAGGGGCTGCCTCCACCAGGCTCCCACTCATGTCTCCCATGCACCCCCACCCCCCAGCCACCAGGGGCAGCCTCCACCAGGCCCCCACTCATGTCCCCTATCACCCCCACCCCCCAGCAGTGCAGGGGCAGCCACCACCAGGCCCCCACTCATGTCTCCACCCCCCACCCCCAGCCACCAGGGGCAGCCTCCACCAGGCCCCCACTCATGTCCCCTATCACCCCCACCCCACCGCAGTGCAGGGGCAGCCTCCACCAGGCCCCCACTCATGTCTCCCATCACCCCCACCCCCCAGCAGTGCAGGGGCAGCCTCCACCAAGCCCCAACTCATGTCTCCCATCACCCCCACCCCCAGCCACCAGGGGCAGCCTCCACCAGGCCCCCACTCATGTCCAACTCATATCTCCCTGAACCCCCGCCCCCCAGTCACCAGGGGCAGCCTCCACCAGGCCCCCACTCATGTCTCCCATCACCCCCACCCCCCAGCAGTGCAGGGGCAGCCTCCACCAGGCCCCCACTCATGTCTCCCACCACCCCCACCCCCCAGCCACCAGGGGCAGCCTCCACCAGACCCCCACTCATGTCCCCTATCACCCCCACCCCCCAGCAGTGCAGGGGCAGCCTCCACCAGGCCCCCACTATGTCTCCCTGCACCCCTACCCCCCAGCCACCAGGCGCAGCCTCCACCAGGCCCCCACTCATGTTTCCCATCACCCCACCCCCCAGCAGTGCAGGGGCAGCCTCCACCAGGCCCCCACTCATGTCTCCCACCACCCCACCCCCCAGCCACCAGGGGCAGCCTCCACCAGGCCCCCACTCATGTCCCCTATCACCCCCACCCGTCAGCAGTGCAGGGGCAGCCTCCATCAGGCCCCCACTCATGTCTCCCTGCACCCCATCCCCCAGCCACCAGGGGCTGCCTCCACCAGGCCCCCACTCATGTCTCCCATCACCCCCACCCCCCAACAGTGCAGGGGCAGCCTCCACCAGGCCCCCACTCATGTCTCTCATCACCCCCAACCCCCAGCAGTGCAGGGGCAGCCTCCACCAGGCCCCCACTCATGTCTCCCACCACCCCCACCCCCCAGCCACCAGGGGCAGCCTCGACCAGGCCCCCACTCATGTCCCCTATCACCCTCACCTCCCAGCAGTGCAGGGGCAGCCTCCACCTGGCCCCCACTCATGTCTCCCATCACCCCCACCCCCCAGCCACCAGGTGCAGCCTCCACCAGGCCAACACTCATGTCTCCCATCACCCCCACCCCCCAGCAGTGCAGGGGCAGCCTCCACCAGGCCCCCACTCATGTCTCCCACCAACCCCACCCCCCAGCCACCAGGGGCAGCCTCCTCCAGGCCCCCACTCATGTCCCCCATCACTCCCACCCCCAGCAGTGCAGGGTCAGCCTCCGCCAGGCCCCCACTCATGTCTCCCATCACCCCCACCCCCCAGCAGTGCAGGGGCAGCCTCCACCAGGTCCCCACTCATGTCTCCCACCACCCCCACCCCCCAGCCACCAGGGGCAGCCTCCACCAGGCCCCCACTCATGTCCCCTATCACCCCCAACCCCCATCAGTGCAGGGGCAGCCTCCACCAGGCCCCCACTCATGTCTCCCATCACCCCCACCCCCCAGCAGTGCAGGGGCAGCCTCCACCAGGCCCCCACTCATGTCTCCCACCACCCCCACCCCCCAGCCACCAGGGGCAGCCTCCACCAGGCCCCCACTCATGTCCCCTATCACCCCAACCCCCATCAGTGCAGGGGCAGCCTCCACCAGGCCCCCACTCTTGTCTCCCTGCACCCCCACCCCCCAGCCACCAGGGGCAGCCTCCACCAGGCCCCCACTCATGTCTCCCATCACCCCCACCCCCCAGCCACCAGGGGCAGCCTCCACCAGGCCCCCACTCATGTCTCCCATCACCCCCACCCCCCAGCAGTGCAGGGGCAGCCTCCACCAGGCCCCCACTCATGTCTCCATGCACCCCCACCCCCCAGCCACCAGGGGCAGCCTCCACCAGGCCCCCACTCATGTCCCCTATCACCCCCACCCCCAGCCACCAGGGGCAGCCTCCACCAGGCCCCCACTCATGTCCAACTCATGTCTCCCTGCACCCCCACCCCCCAGCCACCAGGGGCAGCCTCCACCAGGCCCCCACTCATGTCCCCCAGCCAACATGTCACCACAATCTAGATCCCTGGCCCTTATGGTCAGCCTCCAAATGCCAAACACCCACCCGAGTATTGCATCCACCCACTTAGAAATGGCAAAACATGATAGAACCACAATTGCAAGTTTGGAAATTAACACATGTCCCTCACATACACCCAATGGGTGTCAGTGAATGTCAAAATCCATATCATGATATGCATGAAACCAATAAGATGATACTACACATTGAAGTTTGAAGAAAATATATGTATTAAACGCAACATAAATTGAATCAAAAATAAAGAAACGATAATCAATTTTTTTTAAAAATAAACCAGCAGGTTCATGAAATAATGCAAAACCACAAATCATAATGCAAACGAAAGGTGTCCAAAGTCACAGTCCACAAAAGTTAATCCAATGGAAAATTAAAATCGAAAACCATTGCTCCATGGGGAAATCATAAAAAAAATGAAAATCCAAAAGTCAACTGTATACAGATAAACAATCCAGGGTCCATGATCCCAACCGAAGAAATGAAACCTATCTAATAACACTACCTAAAAAAATAAACTATATACAAAAATGTGGGCCATTGTCCAAAAGGTCCAAAAAAAATGCTAAACCAAAGGAAACCTAACACTAACTACAGAACTATTTACAAGGGCAGCGGGCTAGTCCGACGGCTCACTTCGGGATGTTCCGGGCCAGGGCATCATCGAACTCCTGCTCAATGTCCCAGAGGCGCTCCTCCTCCATGGCCCAGAGGTTCCGCAGGGCCGTCCACATGTTCCCCCCAAACTCCCTACGGATTGCCTCGAGGCACTCGGCACGCCTCAGGGCCCTCCGCATGGAGTTCTCCGCCCTGACCATCGTGAGCCATGCCTCTTCCGCCCGCTGCCGCTCCGCATCTATGGCGTGGCCCAACCGCTGCCACACGGAAGACACTTCCCATCCTGGGTCATCCTGCCCTCCGGCCGATGCCTGCCCCTCCGATGTCGAAGGCCCCGAGCCATCATGGCTCCCACCACGTTGCTGCTGCTGCTGTGCCTCTGCCCGTGCACTGCCTCCTGCTGCCTGCACATCCTCCGCTGGCTGGGGTGCTTTCGTTGATGTGGCCACCCCTGCTGGACGTCCGACTCCCGACTGTGGCAGGGATGCCTCCTCCACCAGCCTGGCCGCACCGTCAGAGGCGGCTCCACAGGGCACCCAGGTGACTGATGGGTGGGAAGATGGCACGGAGGACGACTGCCGCATAGGGGGTTCAGTTGAGGAGGGGGTCTGAGCAAGCCCCATCAAACGGAGGAATCCTGCCTGGGTGACCTGTCCCAGTAGGCCGACGCGGTCAACGAGCCATTCGAGATGACGTGCAGTCTCCTCATGAAAAGACTGCAGGTCACCTCGCATGGCCCGTTGCCGCAACGCCACACCAGTCAGGACAGGCTCAACCCGGACCCGGATAGTCAGCAGGCAGAGGAAGGCCAGTTGTCGTGAGCTCATCCCCTGCCTGAAAACGGGTCTGGATGTAGGCATCCCTGCTGGTGCAAGATGATGCAGTGACAGGATCAGGGACAGGATTGCACACAGGCACCTCCGCGGCGACCTGTGCTGCCTCCTGTCCCTGGTCCTGCACTGCACCACTAGCACCAGTGGAATCCCCACCTCCAGACCCCGTCTCTGTAGCTTGCACGGCCTCCTCCTCAACCAAACCCCCCACCAACCTGGATGACTCCGTGCCATCTTCCCTCGTTGGGCCCTGTGGGGTCCCAGCTGCCCCTTCTGCTGCCGAGGAGTCCAACTCCGACCTCCGCCTCTTGGACCTCCCCCCGGCAGCTGCGGCCTGGGACGCAGCACTGGACTCCTCACTCCCCGACGAGATCACAACCTGGGAGGTGAGCCGGGCGTTGCGTCTCAGGCTGGCGGTTCGATCCCCGCCGCTGTGCTCCACAGCACCTTCTCCGCCCTCTTCATCAGTTGACGCTGCAGACAGGGAGAAATGAAACACAGGCATCAGGGCACTGTACAATGGACACATACACACATGACAGTTGCACATGAGTGGCATTGGCAAACCTCAGACATGGCATCACAATCGGCAACACACATGTCATTTCAACTTGCACACATGAGCCATACCACAGCCACATTGCAACTGCCAGCACCATCCATACACATACAACAGCATGAGCAGGCAAAGGTGAGCCAGACATCACATGCAACACAGGGAGTGCACTACACATGCACGCACACCACCACAATTGCATGCATGTGTACACCTCAACCAACTGTCGCAGTGTTCCGATGGGCATCCATGTCACATCTGCCAATCAGGTTTCCAAATCCCGCTGTCACATGCATCCATGTTGCATCACTGTTGCACCCTTGTCAAATACACACACATGCACATGTACACAGTGCTGATACATGCTGCTGAAAACAACATACATGCGTGACATCACGACCATGCCTACTTACATACACATTCATCCAAACATGTGTGCCCACGCAACTGCATTTGGCATGCAAGCCTACACACACACGCACCATCCATATCTCACACATGACAGCCCTCACATGTGTTAGCCGCACGGCCCTGTATACCCCCACCCATACTCGGCCCCATACAAACATATGTGCAACCGATACACTACTAGCACATCACCACACGCACAGCTTACAATCATGATGCATGTACACTTACTGCTCGACTCCAGACGGGTCTGCCTCTCAAGGACCTGGATGTGGAGCGCTGGGGATATGCATTCCAGGACCCTCATCTGATCTTCCGACAAGTGGCCCCGGCGCCCCTTAGCATCCGCTGCCTTCAAGAGGTGCCGGGCCTTGTTCAGGGTCCTGGACCTGAAGTCCTCCCAGCGCTTCTTGACATGTTGGAAGTCGCGGACTGCCACCCCCTCCGCGTTGATGGCAGTCACGATGTCCGTCCAGATCCGAGTCCGTCCTTCCTTGTCGGCGCGCAGACTTCCTTAGAGGGCATCATACTGCCCCAGGACTTGCTCCACCAGGACACCAACTTCCCTGGCACTGAAGCTGGTGCCCCTCTGCCTCTCTGGCCGGGGGTTGTCAGTGGTGCCAGATGTTGCAGTGCCCGACATGACAACCCCAGAGGCAGGAGTGGGTGGGCAACTGGGTCCTGGGGCTGGGCTGTGGAGTGATGGAATCCCAGTCGGGAGTCTTCGGTTCCAGCAGGGGTGGTCACAGCAACAGCACCCCTGGCTGATGTGCAGGCAGCAAAGCAAATGGCAGGGCACTTGGGCAGCAGGAAGTCAGGCAGCAGCAGATGGCAGGTGGGAGTGTGCTCGGGGATCTGGGGGGCAGTAATTCGGCGTTGTGGTCAGGAGAGTGGTCTTCCGTGTGCTTATGCGTGGCCAGCTTGATACGGAGTGATTTTGCACATGAAAATCCTGCACGTCTGCGTGTAAATTGAGGAAAGGCCATTAGCGCGTATGCACGTCAGCACACATATGCGATTTCATTGGACCAAAGGCCCTTAGCGCGTAAGTGCGTCTGTGACGTGACGCGCGCGGGTGTTTCCCTCATTACACGTGATGACAGAGCACATGTGGATTTCCACCAATCACGTATGAAACTTCCTGCGCACCCCAGAAATACACGTACCCAGGCCAATCGCGTGTACGCTCACTTCCCTCCGATTACACGCGATGACACTCGGACGTGCAGTTTTAACACGTGTGCTCGCATATGCGATTTCATTGGCCCAAAGGCCACCATGCGCTGCTGTGACGTCACGTGCATGGCCGTAGAGAATGGCGCGTGATAAAAAAAAGAGATACACGTCCGAGTGTCAAAGCGCGTAATTGGTGGAAATGGCCTCATCGCGAATGCGCGTCTGTGACGTGTGTATAAAAGGTACGTGTAGAACGCCATTTCCTTGTACATGCTTTTCGTGGAGAGCGAGTGGGTGAAATCTGTACTTCTTGTCGGTTCACACGCGATTTACTTCACGGCGTTTCCAGTTCGTACTCCCTGTTACCTCTGACAGCTTTTTCTCTTTTCCTCTTTTTCCTGGGCCTGTTTCCTCAAACAGCATTCCCTTCTACTGTTGTCCTGTCTCCTCAGACAGCGTACAGTTCTTCTTTTGGCAGGGGTGTTGCCAACGCGCACACGCGCATATTTTTCACGCTTTTGTTCCTGGCAGACGGTGAGTCACGCACGTATTTAACATCTGTGCTTGCCCCGTGTGTCGCGTACCCCTTCAGAGGTCATTCTAGGCTACGTGTGACACGCATACATTGTGTTTCTGGGTGCCACAGCGTAGTGCAGGTTTATTTTTCCACGCACGTGGTCAAGGAGGGGTTGCGTGCAACTTACTTCCCTTTTTTGGGGAGCCTGTGCGTTGCCTGACCCGTCATCTTTCCCCAGGGGTGACATACAGCCTTGCTAGAGCACTAGGGTACGATTACCATCTGGTACCCAACCCCTTTGACCCCCAATTGCCCAGGACAATAGTTCACATCGACTCCCATACGCACAATAACATCAGTGCCATGGCTGGGAGGCGAACAAGCCGTAAGGGTTTCAAAGGTGGCCGAGCCCCAAGTGGTGGCCGTGGTGGATCTGGTAGGGGACGTGGCCGTGACTTGCATGGTGCCCCTAGCCCCCCATGTGTGGAGGAGCAGTCAGGGACACCCATGCCCCCCCCCCCTGGTTGAGGTTAACGTGGCTGACACCATCCATGCTCAGCCCTTGTTGGACCAGCCCACTGTGGAACCAGACCTGGCACAGGGTGACTCCATGGCTGACTTCCAGGTCAGCAGATCTAGGCCACGTGCGCCGGTGAACATTGGTGTCATCAGGCCACGTGGATCAGGGGCAGCTAGGTCATCTGCTGCCCCGTGTAGGCAGGCTGGGGAGGCTGCAGGGGCAGCTGCGGCTCCATCCACCCCACCTCTCACACACCCAGCCAGCACAGTGTCGGTCCAAGTCCATCATGCTGACATTCCCCCTGACACCATCACACTTGAGCTAATGCCTGCACCAACTCCCATGCTGAGTGTGCAATCCCACACTCCTAGTACAGAGTCCACCAGGGCTCCTGCCCCTAGTGTCCAGAGCGGCGTAGGACACTCAGGATCCCCACCACCTTCCAAGCGGAAGAGGAAGAGCGCTCGTCCAGTAGAGGCTGATGCCCCAGTCACGGCACATGACCGCGAAATGGTGATTGTTGCAGGATCCAAGACCACACCTGCACAACGTCCGGCACACTGGCAGACCATTGCGGAAATCATAAGTGCCCTTGGAATCGTGAGGCGCACAGCTACTGAATGCTACAAGGGCTGGAATGACCTGAAGCGCAGGGCAAAGAATAAGCTGGCCTCAAGTCATGCCGCAACTCTAGTGACTGGAGGTGGGTCTCCAGCAGACGACATAGAACTCACTCCACATGAGCAGGTTGCTGGGACCTACGTCACGGAGGAACAGATCCAAGGCGTGGGAGAAGTGGCAGATTACGAGGCATTGTCCGGTGAGTGCACATGCATGTGTGTGTCATCCATGTGCATGGTGTGTGTGGGAGGGCTTCTGTTTGGGTGCCAGGTGAGGGTGTGTGTGCCTGGGTGGTTTGGGTCACCCATGTGCCTCTTCCTTTACATTCTGTGCACCAGCATTTGGGTATAGCAGCATCCCTTCTGCCAACATCAGACATCCAGCCCAACACCACGCCAGTTGCCCTTGGAGTGTCATCTTGCCACAACATCATTGCTTATTTACCTCTGTTTATTCAGGCAGATTGTTTGCATACCACCACTTTTACTCGGGATTTCTCAGTCCTATTGTCACATGTCTGACATGGCTATGGTACAGTGGACTGGCTCTGTTTCCTGGACATGATTTGTTTAGATATGTCCCTGTGCTATAGGACCATTTTGGACTGGCAGCTGCAGGTTAAACATTTGAACCATTTCAATGAAAAAATCAATTACATTAGCAAACTGGACTGAATGAACAATTTGTGACCTCCTCTCCCTCTTCACTTCATGGCTAGGGTACATGCCATCTGTGTGCCAATCACTGGCCAATGTGTGATGCCACTGCTAGGCAGCATGCAGCAAATGTGTTCATCTTCCATCTTGGTGTCATCAATGTGTGCCATCTGCCTCCCCTTCACACGCAGTGACGGTGCATGCATGGAAGGGTTTTAGTCATGTGGGACATGTGTCAATCAAGTACTGTTTCTGTAGCCTCTCAGCCCTAATTGTGTGCCATAGTGCTAATGCCTGTTTCCATTTGTTTTCTTTTATGTCTTTGCAGGGGATGACGCACTTGATACTGCTCTCCCCTCCCATGCGCAGCCGGCGTGCATGTGGTTGGGGATGTGGGGGCACCACCATGTCCACAGCCAGGCCCCGGCGTGTTGCAACATTGTGCAGGACACATGATGCCACTATGATCCTGCACACTGCTGGGGGCACATATAACAGCTGCCTGCCAGAACGGTCAAGGGAGCGAAAGCGTGACTTGAGCACTCCGAATGTGCGCTCCACTATGCTGAAATGATCCTGTGGCCAAGAAGTGCAGTACATTGAGGACCTTCTCCAGGGGGCTTGGGAGCACAGGGTGGGTGATGTGAGGTCATCCTCCCACTCACTGACCAGGTCCAGTATTATGTGTGGTGGAAACCTGTACCTCCCATACACCTGGTCATCAGGCATCCCAAAAAGGCTGATTCTGGGAGTGAAAATTCTGGCCCTCACTATCCTCCTCCTCCTCCTTTGGTAACCCATGGCCACTGCTGCTAGGAACGGTATATTCATCTTGGCGTCTGAGCTTGTTTGTTGTTTGCGCGCGGGTCGACGTACGCCTGCTTCATGCTTCTCTGGCTGCACCTCCCCCGAGCTTTATTCAGGTGTTGATTCGGATGATGAGACCTATGTGCCGTCGCAGGTGAGTGTTCCTGGGAGGGATTCTGTTCTGTCCGACCCACCTGCACCAGGGTTAGAACCCTCAATGGGGATGTCAGTGTTGGCAGGTACGCCTTTGGTGGTTACGGATGCAGGGTCACACTCCGCGACATCTGATCCTGTTCCTGGGCCAGCAGATCAGAGGGGGAATGCAGTCCTGCAGCCTCAGGCAGTGCTGGCAGAGCAAGGCGCAGTTCGCCTTGCCCCAGACAGGTGTGGTGCCCGCCGACGTGGTGGCCGTCAGCCACCTGGCAATACCGCATGGGAGCAATCCATATACGGTATGGCAACCCAACAGGCAGCATCATCAGAGATGATGGCTCAGGCCATGGATAGGGTGGCCACTTCCATTGTACCCCCCGAAAGGCTGATGGAGCGACTACAGCAGGCAACCGACTCCATCTGCCAGTCACACAGGGAGGACATATTGGCGTCCGACAGGGACAGGCGGGGGGCACTGGCGACTCTGCAGGAAGCCATTTCCATAGAGTCCCAGGGCCACAGGGAAGCCCTGAGGGTGGAACTCCTTCACCTCAGGACGACTCTTGTTGAGCTTGAGGCTTCAACAAACAGAAGGACAGAACAGCAGCTGGAGCATCTCACACGTACGCTCTCAGCTGAGATGCAGGCAACTAGGGCGAAGGTCCGGGCATCCCGTGAGTTGTTGCATGGGGACCTCCGCACACTTATCCTCCAGAACGAGACCTACCACACCTGCATGCTTGCAGCCATGGAGGAACAGACTAGGGCTTTGCGTGGGTTGCCTCCCATAGTGCCACCACCTCCTGATGCAGCTGCAGAGGGTGAGGAGAGCGACAGCAGTGATATTCCCACAATAGGGTAGCCGTGTAGGCCATGAGCCCATGGAGGTGTTTTTTTTTCGCAAGATCCACACAGGTGGGTTTTATTGTGCACCCTGTCCTCTGACCTCCTGGGTGGCCTCCCCCAAACCCCTGGCCCATTAATGGCCATTTTTGATTATTATTTTTTTTTTTGGGACAGTGTGTTGCCTTGTGTGGCTCCCGTGGGCATACGCTGCATTGTGGCTGGTCACATGCAGGCTTGTCATGAATTTGGTTCAGATGCTTGGGTTTTTGTGACACACAGCCCTCCTGCTTCCCATTTCCATGGGCTTGCAAAGGGTGTGCCCAAGTGACATTGACGTACATGGTGACATTGGACTCCCATTCGATGTGTGGGCAGTCTGTAGTCAATACTGTGTATACATTCATAGTGCATATTGTTGTTGTATTGTACACTGCATGGTGTATTGATATGTGCCTCTGCATCCATCTCATCCTCCTAATTTGCAGGTCCATTCCTCATGTCTTCACAATGTGGTCCACCTTGGAACTGGAGTCCATGTTGTAAGCAGTGCACCTACACTCTTGCGTGGCGCTAACACTGTATACTTGGAAATGTTCGGAGGGCTGGCATCATCAGGTAGTGAGGCTAGCACATTTGTAAGTCTGTAATGTCACGTTTAAGGTAGGTTGGAGGTTGTGTAGGTGATTGGTATTCTTGGTAAGTATTTGGTAATGTGTGTTGTAGGTCCTGCATTACTGTGAGCATTTCATGTGTGGACATGTTTCCATTAGGGACACTGTAGCTGGTGACACTTGGGGCATGTTGTGGGGATTCATTTGTTTCCTCTCACATTGCATGACATGCCATGGTGTGTTGTGTGGCCGTGCCGGGGAGGGGTTGGGTGACATGGCACTGTTTTCATGTAGTATTTTGCGAGTGGGTATTCATTTCTGCAGCATGGAAGTGTCTTTTGATGACACTGCATTGGTGGTGTTTGTGTAGGTAGGGATGCACACATTGTGACACTTCCACATGAACAATCTCAGGCTGCTATGGTTCTGACAGTTGACTGTCCCTTTGTTTGTCTTAATTGTCAGGTCGAGTCATCATTGCTTATCAGATGGTATGTGCCAGGGCTGTGTGCACTCAAATGGGGTGTGATTTCTATGTGAAGTAATTAGCCACCAGCTGCGTACGGGCTGCCTCACCCCGTGCCCTCTCCCCTCCCATGCGCAGCCGGCGTGCATGTGGTTGGGGATGTGAGGGCACCACCATGTCCACAGCCAGGCCCCAGCGTGTTGCAACATTGTGCAGGACACATGCTGCCACTATGATCCTGCACACTACTGGGGGCGCATATAACAGCTGCCCGCCAGAACGGTCAAGGGAGCGAAAGCGTGACTTGAGCACTCTGAATGTGCGCTCCACTATGTTGAAATGATCCTGTGGCCAAGAAGTGCAGTACATTGAGGACCTTCTCCAGGGGGCTTGGGAGCACAGGGTGGGTGATGTGAGGTCATCTTCCTACTCACTGACCAGGTCCAGTATTATGTGTGGTGGAAACCTGTACCTCCCATACACCTGGTCATCAGGCATCCCAAAAAGGCTGGTTCTGGGAGTGAAAATTCTGGCCCTCACTATCCTCCTCCTCCTAATTTGGTAACCCACGGCCACTGCTGGTAGGAACGGTATATTCATCTTGGCGTCTGAGCATGTTTGTTGTTTGCGCGCACTTTTATGCTGCGCGGGTCGACGTACACCTGCTTCATGCTTCTCTGGCTGCACCTCCCCCGAGCTGTATTCAGGTGTTGATTCGGATGATGAGACCTATGTGCCGTCGCAGGTGAGTGATCCTGGGAGGGATTCTGTTCTGTCCGACCCACCTGCACCAGGGTTAGAACCCTCAATGGGGATGTCAGTGTTGGCAGGTACGCCTTTGGTGGTTACGGATGCAGGGTCACACTCCGCGACATCTGATCCTGTTCCTGGGCCAGCAGATCAGAGGGGGAATGTAGTCCTGCAGCCTCAGGCAGTGCTGGCACAGCAAGGCGCAGTTCGCCTTGCCCCAGACAGGTGTGGTGCCCGCCGACGTGGTGGCCGTTAGCCACCTGGCAATACCGCATGGGAGCAATCCATATACGGTATGGCAACCCAACAGGCAGCATCATCAGAGATGATGGCTCAGGCCATGGATAGGGTGGCCACTTCCATTGTCCCCCCCGAAAGGCTGATGGAGCGACTACAGCAGGCAACCGACTCCATCTGCCAGTCACACAGGGAGGACATGTTGGCGTCCGACAGGGACAGCTGGGCGGCACTGGCAACTCTGCAGGAAGCCATTTCCATAGAGTTCCAGGGCCACATGGAAGCCCTGAGGGTGGAACTCCTTCACCTCAGGACGACTCTTGTTGAGCTTGAGGCTTCAACAAACAGAAGGACAGAACAGTAGCTGGAGCATCTCACATGTACGCTCTCAGCTGAGATGCAGGCAACTAGGGCGGAGGTCCGGGCATCCCGTGAGTTGTTGCATGGGGACCTCCGCACACTTATCCTCCAGAACGAGACCTACCACACCCGCATGCTTGCAGCTATGAAGGAATAGACTAGGGCTTTGCGTGGGCTGCCTCCCATAGTGCCACCACCTCCTGATGCAGCTGCAGAGGGTGAGGAGAGCGACAGCAGTGATACTCCCACAATAGGGTAGCCGTGTAGGCCATGAGCTCATGGAGGTGTTTTTTTTTCGCAAGATCCACACAGGTGGGTTTTGGTGTGCACCCTGTCCTCGGACCTCCTGGTGGCCTCCCCCACACCCCCGGGCCCATTAATGGCCATTTTTGATTTTTTTTTTGGGACAGTGTGTTGCCTTGTGTGGCTCCCGTGGGCATACGCTGCATTGTGGCTGGTCACATGCAGGCTTGTCATGAATTTGGTTCAGATGCTTGGGTTTTTGTGACACACACCCCTCCTGCTTCCCATTTCCATGGGCTTGCAAAGGGTGTGCCCAAGTGACATTGACGTACATGGTGACATTGGACTCCCATTCGATGTGTGGGCAGTCTGTAGTCAATACTGTGTATACATTCATAGTGCATATTGTTGTTGTATTGTACACTGCATGGTGTATTGATATGTGCCTCTGCATCCATCTCATCCTCCTAATTTGCAGGTCCATTCCTCATGTCTTCACAATGTGGTCCACCTTGGAACTGGAGTCCATGTTGTAAGCAGTGCACCTGCACTCTTGCTGGCGCTAACACTGTATACTTGGAAGTGTTCGGAGGGCTGGCATCATCAGGTAGTGAGGCTAGCACATTAAGTCTGTAATGTCATGTTTAAGGTAGGTTGGAGGTTGTGTAGGTGATTGGTATTCTTGGTAAGTATTTGGTAATGTGTGTTGTAGGTCCTGCATTACTGTGAGCATTTCATGTGTGGACATGTTTCCATTAGGGACACTGTAGCTGGTGACACTTGGGGCATGTTGTGGGGATTCATTTGTTTCCTCTCACATTGCATGACATGCCATGGTGTGTTGTGTGGCCGTGCCGGGGAGGGGTTGGGTGACATGGCACTGTTTTCATGTAGTATTTTGCGAGTGGGTATTCATTTCTGCAGCATGGAAGTGTCTTTTGATGACACTGCATTGGTGATGTTTGTGTAGGTAGGGATGCACACATTGTGACACTTCCACATGAACAATCTCAGGCTGCTATGGTTCTGACAGTTGACTGTCCCTTTGTTTGTCTTAATTGTCAGGTCGAGTCATCATTGCTTATCAGATGGTATGTGCCAGGGCTGTGTGCACTCAAATGGGGTGTGATTTCTATGTGAAGTAATTAGCCACCAGCTGCGTACGGGCTGCCTCACCCCGTGCCCTCTCCCCTCCCATGCGCAGCCGGCGTGCATGTGGTTGGGGATGTGAGGGCACCACCATGTCCACAGCCAGGCCCCAGCGTGTTGCAACATTGTGCAGGACACATGCTGCCACTATGATCCTGCACACTACTGGGGGCGCATATAACAGCTGCCCGCCAGAACGGTCAAGGGAGCGAAAGCGTGACTTGAGCACTCTGAATGTGCGCTCCACTATGTTGAAATGATCCTGTGGCCAAGAAGTGCAGTACATTGAGGACCTTCTCCAGGGGGCTTGGGAGCACAGGGTGGGTGATGTGAGGTCATCTTCCTACTCACTGACCAGGTCCAGTATTATGTGTGGTGGAAACCTGTACCTCCCATACACCTGGTCATCAGGCATCCCAAAAAGGCTGGTTCTGGGAGTGAAAATTCTGGCCCTCACTATCCTCCTCCTCCTAATTTGGTAACCCACGGCCACTGCTGGTAGGAACGGTATATTCATCTTGGCGTCTGAGCATGTTTGTTGTTTGCGCGCACTTTTATGCTGCGCGGGTCGACGTACACCTGCTTCATGCTTCTCTGGCTGCACCTCCCCCGAGCTGTATTCAGGTGTTGATTCGGATGATGAGACCTATGTGCCGTCGCAGGTGAGTGATCCTGGGAGGGATTCTGTTCTGTCCGACCCACCTGCACCAGGGTTAGAACCCTCAATGGGGATGTCAGTGTTGGCAGGTACGCCTTTGGTGGTTACGGATGCAGGGTCACACTCCGCGACATCTGATCCTGTTCCTGGGCCAGCAGATCAGAGGGGGAATGTAGTCCTGCAGCCTCAGGCAGTGCTGGCACAGCAAGGCGCAGTTCGCCTTGCCCCAGACAGGTGTGGTGCCCGCCGACGTGGTGGCCGTTAGCCACCTGGCAATACCGCATGGGAGCAATCCATATACGGTATGGCAACCCAACAGGCAGCATCATCAGAGATGATGGCTCAGGCCATGGATAGGGTGGCCACTTCCATTGTCCCCCCCGAAAGGCTGATGGAGCGACTACAGCAGGCAACCGACTCCATCTGCCAGTCACACAGGGAGGACATGTTGGCGTCCGACAGGGACAGGTGGGCGGCACTGGCGACTCTGCAGGAAGCCATTTCCATAGAGTTCCAGGGCCACATGGAAGCCCTGAGGGTGGAACTCCTTCACCTCAGGACGACTCTTGTTGAGCTTGAGGCTTCAACAAACAGAAGGACAGAACAGCAGCTGGAGCATCTCACATGTACGCTCTCAGCTGAGATGCAGGCAACTAGGGCGGAGGTCCGGGCATCCCGTGAGTTGTTGCATGGGGACCTCCGCACACTTATCCTCCAGAACGAGACCTACCACACCCGCATGCTTGCAGCTATGGAGGAATAGACTAGGGCTTTGCGTGGGCTGCCTCCCATAGTGCCACCACCTCCTGATGCAGCTGCAGAGGGTGAGGAGAGCGACAGCAGTGATACTCCCACAATAGGGTAGCCGTGTAGGCCATGAGCTCATGGAGGTGTTTTTTTTTCGCAAGATCCACACAGGTGGGTTTTGGTGTGCACCCTGTCCTCGGACCTCCTGGTGGCCTCCCCCACACCCCCGGGCCCATTAATGGCCATTTTTGATTTTTTTTTTGGGACAGTGTGTTGCCTTGTGTGGCTCCCGTGGGCATACGCTGCATTGTGGCTGGTCACATGCAGGCTTGTCATGAATTTGGTTCAGATGCTTGGGTTTTTGTGACACACACCCCTCCTGCTTCCCATTTCCATGGGCTTGCAAAGGGTGTGCCCAAGTGACATTGACGTACATGGTGACATTGGACTCCCATTCGATGTGTGGGCAGTCTGTAGTCAATACTGTGTATACATTCATAGTGCATATTGTTGTTGTATTGTACACTGCATGGTGTATTGATATGTGCCTCTGCATCCATCTCATCCTCCTAATTTGCAGGTCCATTCCTCATGTCTTCACAATGTGGTCCACCTTGGAACTGGAGTCCATGTTGTAAGCAGTGCACCTGCACTCTTGCTGGCGCTAACACTGTATACTTGGAAGTGTTCGGAGGGCTGGCATCATCAGGTAGTGAGGCTAGCACATTAAGTCTGTAATGTCATGTTTAAGGTAGGTTGGAGGTTGTGTAGGTGATTGGTATTCTTGGTAAGTATTTGGTAATGTGTGTTGTAGGTCCTGCATGACTGTGAGCATTTCATGTGTGGACATGTTTCCATTAGGGACACTGTAGCTGGTGACACTTGGGGCATGTTGTGGGGATTAATTTGTTTCATCTCACATTGCATGACATGCCATGGTGTGTTGTGTGGCCGTGCCGGGGAGGGGTTGGGTGACATGGCACTGTTTTCATGTAGTATTTTGCGAGTGGGTATTCATTTCTGCAGCATGGAAGTGTCTTTTGATGACACTGCATTGGTTGTGTTTGTGTAGGTAGGGATGCACACATTGTGACACTTCCACATGAACAATCTCAGGCTGCTATGGTTCTGACAGTTGACTGTCCCTTTGTTCGTCTTAATTGTCAGGTCGAGTCATCATTGCTTATCAGATGGTATGTGCCAGGGCTGTGTGCACTCCACTGGGGTGTGATTTCTATGTGAAGTAATTAGCCACCAGCTGCGTACGGGCTGCCTCACCCCGTGCCTTTTCCCCTCCCATGCGCAGCCGGCGTGCATGTGGTTGGGGATGTGGGGGCACCACCATGTCCACAGCCAGGCCCCGGCGTGTTGCAACATTGTGCAGGACACATGCTGCCACTATGGTCCTGCACACTACTGGGGGCGCATATAACAGCTGCCCGCCAGCACGGTCAAGGGAGCGAAAGCGTGACTTGAGCACTCCGAATGTGCGCTCCACTATGCCCCGGGTTGCAATATGGGCTGTGTTGCATCTTACCCCTGGAGGCGTGATGGGGTTGCGAATTGGCGTCATCATGTGGGTGCTCAGAGGGTAGGCACTGTCCCCTGGTGAGGAGGTGATGGGTATCATTAGTGGGGTAGTGACATAACTCTGCATCTGACATGCATGCATGTGTAGTGGCATTCATACTCACCAAGCAGCCATGTATCGCCATGCCGCCCAGCTTCTAGGTCCCGGCTTAGGGTAGACATTCGGTAAATGAAGCTGTCATGGGTGGACCCTGGGTAGTTGGCATATACTGAGGTGCTGATTCCCTTGGCATTACATACTACCTGCACGTTGATGGAATGCCAGTGCTTGCGGTTCCTATAGATGTGCTCAGATGCCCTGGGGGGACGTAGTGCCACATGGGTGCAGTCAATGGCACCTAGCACTTTTGGGAATTGTGCCACACCGTAGAAATCGAGGGTGTCAGCCTGCCTTTCTGCAGGTGTCCTGGGCAGGTATATGTGCCTACGGACTGATGGGCGTGCAGTGATGATGTTCAAGACCTGGTGTAGGCAGCGTGACTGCGTGGCCTGTGACACCCCACCCACTATGGCACTTGTCCGCTGAAATGATCCTGTGGCCAAGAAGTGCAGTACATTGAGGACCTTCTCCAGGGGGCTTGGGAGCACAGGGTGGGTGATGTGAGGTCATCCTCCCACTCACTGACCAGGTCCAGTATTATGTGTGGTGGAAACCTGTACCTCCCATACAGCTGGTCATCAGGCATCCCAAAAAGGCTGGTTCTGGGAGTGAAAATTCTGGCCCTCACTATCCTCCTCCTCCTCCTTTGGTAACCCACAGCCACTGCTGCTAGGAACAGTATATTCATCTTGGCGTCTCAGCTTGTTTGTTGTTTGCGCGCACTTTTATGCTGCGCGGGTCGATGTACGCCTGCTTCATGCTGGCGTACGTGTTTCAGGAGTGGACCATTTATTTTTCGGCGCATCGTAGGCGAACGTGTGAATCTTCCCGCCCACCCCAGGAATACACGCAGCACGCTCTCCCAGGCACAGTCGCGAGTAAATATTCCCGCCCACCCCTGGAATACACATACCCCACTCTCACAGGCCCAGTCGCGTGTGGAAGTTCACGCGCACCCCGAAATACACGTACCCATGCCAATCGCGTGTGGAACTTCCCACGCACCCCGAAGTACACGTACCCAGGCCAATCTCGTGTGGGACTTCCCGCGCACCCTGAAGTACACGTGTCCAGGCCAATCGCGTGTGGAACTTCCCGCGCACCCCGTAGTACACGTACCCAGGCCAATCGCGTGTGGAACTTCCCGCACACCCCAAAGTACACGTACCGAGGCCAATCGCGTGTGGAACTTCCTGCACACCCCGTAGTACACGTACCCAGGCTAATCGCGTGTGGAACTTCCCGTGCACCCTGAAGTACACGTACCCAGGCAAATCGCACGGCTGGGGGGTGGGGGTGATAGGGGACAGGAGTGGGGGCCTGATGGAGGCTGCCCCTGCACTGCTGGGGGGTGGGGGTGGTGGGAGACATGAGTGGGGGCCTGGTGGAGGCTGCCCCTGCACTGATGGGGGGTGGGGGTGGTGGTAGACATGGGTGGGGGCCTGGTGGAGGCTGCCCCTGGTGGCTGGGGGGTGGGGGTGGTGGGAGACATGAGTGGGGGCCTGGTGGAGGGTGCCCCTGGTGGCTGGGGGATGGGGGTGCACGGGGACATGTGTGGGGGCCTGGTGGAGGCTGCCCCTGCACTGCTGGGGGTGGGGGTGGTGGGAGACATGATTGGGGGCCTGGTGGAGGCTGCCCCTGCACTGCTGGGGGGTGGGGGCGATGGGAGACATGAGTGGGGGCCTGGTGGAGGCTGCCCCTGGTGGCTGGGGGTGGGGGTGATGGGAGACATGAGTGGGGGCCTGGTGGAGGCTGCCCCTGCACTGCTGGGGGGTGGGGGTGGTGGTAGACATGTGTGGGGGCCTGGTGGAGGCTGCCCCTGGTGGCTGGGGGGTGGGGGTGATGGGAGACATGAGTGGGGTCTGGTGGAGGCTGCCCCTGGTGGCTGGGGGGTGGGGGTGCAGGGAGACATGAGTGGGGGCCTGGTGGAGGCTGCCCCTGGTGGCTGGGGGGTGCGGGCGGTGGGAGACATGAGTGGGGGCCTGGTGGTGGCTGCCCCTGGTGGCTGGGGGTGGGGGTGATGGGAGACATGAGTGGGGGCCTGGTGGAGGCTGCCCCTGCACTGCTGGGGGGTGGGGGTGGTGGTAGACATGTGTGGGGGCCTGGTGGAGGCTCCCCCTGGTGGCTGGGGGGGTGGGGGTGATGGGAGACATGAGTGGGGTCTGGTGGAGGCTGCCCCTGGTGGCTGGGGGGTGGGGGTGCAGGGAGACATGAGTGGGGGCCTGGTGGAGGCTGCCCCTTGTGGCTGGGGGGTGGGGGTGGTGGGAGACATGAGTGGGGGCCTGGTGGAGGCTGCCCCTGGTGGCTGTGGGGTGGGGTTGGTGGGAGACATGAGTGGGGGCCTGGTGAAGGGTGCCCCTGGTGGCTGGGGGGTGGGGGTGCAGGGGGACATGTGTGGGGGCCTGGTGGAGGGTGCCCCTGCACTGCTGGGGGGTGGGGGTGGTGGTAGACATGTGTGGGGGCCTGGTGGAGGCTGCCCCTGGTGGCTGGGGGGTGGGGGTGATGGGAGACATGAGTGGGGGCCTGGGTAGGCTGCCCCTGGTGGCTGGAGCGTTGGGGTGGAGGGAGACATGATTGGGGGCCTGGTGGAGGCTGCCCCTGCACTGCTGGGGGGTGGGGGCGATGGGAGACATGAGTGGGGGCCTGGTGGAGGCTGCCCCTGGTGGCTGGGGGTGGGGGTGATGGGAGACATGAGTGGGGGCCTGGTGGAGGCTGCCCCTGCACTGCTGGGGGGTGGGGGTGGTGGTAGACATGTGTGGGGGCCTGGTGGAGGCTGCCCCTGGTGGCTGGGGGGTGGGGGTGATGGGAGACATGAGTGGGGTCTGGTGGAGGCTGCCCCTGGTGGCTGGGGGGTGGGGGTGCAGGGAGACATGAGTGGGGGCCTGGTGGAGGCTGCCCCTGGTGGCTGGGGGGTGCGGGCGGTGGGAGACATGAGTGGGGGCCTGGTGGTGGCTGCCCCTGGTGGCTGGGGGTGGGGGTGATGGGAGACATGAGTGGGGGCCTGGTGGAGGCTGCCCCTGCACTGCTGGGGGGTGGGGGTGGTGGTAGACATGTGTGGGGGCCTGGTGGAGGCTCCCCCTGGTGGCTGGGGGGTGGGGGTGATGGGAGACATGAGTGGGGTCTGGTGGAGGCTGCCCCTGGTGGCTGGGGGGTGGGGGTGCAGGGAGACATGAGTGGGGGCCTGGTGGAGGCTGCCCCTTGTGGCTGGGGGGTGGGGGTGGTGGGAGACATGAGTGGGGGCCTGGTGGAGGCTGCCCCTGGTGGCTGTGGGGTGGGGTTGGTGGGAGACATGAGTGGGGGCCTGGTGAAGGGTGCCCCTGGTGGCTGGGGGGTGGGGGTGCAGGGGGACATGTGTGGGGGCCTGGTGGAGGGTGCCCCTGCACTGCTGGGGGGTGGGGGTGGTGGTAGACATGTGTGGGGGCCTGGTGGAGGCTGCCCCTGGTGGCTGGGGGGTGGGGGTGATGGGAGACATGAGTGGGGGCCTGGGTAGGCTGCCCCTGGTGGCTGGAGCGTTGGGGTGGAGGGAGACATGAGTGGGGGCCTGGTGGAGGCTGCCCCTGCACTGCTGGGGGGTGGGGATGGTGGGAGGCATGAGTGGGGGCCTGGTGGAGGCTGCCCCTGCACTGCTGGGGGGTGGGGATGGTGGGAGGCATGAGTGGGGGCCTGGTGGAGGCTGCCCCTGGTGGCTGGGGAGGTGGGGGTGGTGGGAGACATGTGTGGGGGCCTGGTGGAGGGTGCCCCTGCACTGCTGGGGGGTGGGGGTGGTGGTAGACATGAGTGGGAGCCTGGTGGAGGCTGCCCCTGGTGGCTGGGGGATGGGGTGATGGGAGACATGAGTGGGGGACTGGTGGAGGCTGCCCCTGGTGGCTGGGGGGTGGGGGTGGTGGGAGACATGAGTGGGGGCCTGGTGGAGGCTGCCCCTGCACTGCGGGGGGTGGGTGTGGTGGCAGACATGAGTCGGGGCCTAGTGGAGGCTGCCCCTGGTGGCTGGGGGGTGGGGGTGGTGAGAGACATGAGTGGGGGCCTGGTGAGGCTGCCCCTGCACTGCTGGGGGGTGGGGGTGGTGGGAGACATGAGTGGGGGCCTGGTGGAGGCGGCCCCTACACTGCTGGGGGGTGGGGGTGATGGGAGACATGTGTTGGTGATCAGTAGTGCAAGGTGACATGTGGGTTGGCTGGTGGGCATGGCCATGGTGGATCGGTTGCCTGTGGGAAATGAGCAGGGGTGCAGGGTAGTCCCCTGTGGTGTGGGCTGCCTGCAGGGGCCGTGGAGAGTGTAGAGGGAACACTTGGGAGGACCCACATGGCCAAATCACGTGTAGCATTCCCCGGCACCACCGAAATACACGTATCCTGCTGAAATTGCGTATGAATCTTCCCGCGCACCTCGGAATACACGTACCCAGGCCAATCGCGTGTGGAACTTCCTGCGCACCCCGAAGTACACTTACCCAGGCCAATCGCGTGTGGAACTTCCCGCGCACCCTGAAGTACACATACCCAGGCCAATCGCGTGTGGAACTTCCCGGGCACCCCGTAGTACACGTACCCAGGCTAATCGCGTGTGGAACTTCCCGCGCACCCCGAAGTACACGTACCCAGGACAATCGCGTGTGGAACTTCCTGCGCACCCAGGAACACACGCACACTCTATTTTTCACACAGCGGGTGTCCGTGTTTGTCGGTACCCCTTTGCACCTCATTTGTCCTAGAGGGCCACTGTATGGCCCATTAATCATGTCTGTATATGGGTGCTTTTTGTTAGCGCACATTTTGGCGCACATTTTTTTCAGTCGCAGGGGTGCTACCACCTGCCTTCTTGTGGCGTACTTGTTTGGCCCTGTGCGCCTCTTTGACCGTGCGCTGGTTTGCCCTATTCGATTCCATGAATACGGGTTGTAGGCGAGCGTGTGGGCGTTCCGCGCACTTGCCTCCTGCACTTCCCCCGTGACGCCCATATTTTCACGCGTTGTTCCCCATTCCGAGTGTTACGCCCCGTGTTAAGCCTACTTTTGTGATGTGTGCCGCGCTATGTGCGATTTCGCAGTGGCCGTGGCGCACGCTGTTGAATGACCTGTGAGCCAGCGTGCGCGGCGCACATTTTTAGCGCACATCCAATGTTTTTCTCGCGCACGGACTTGCATGAATCGATGTGCGCTGGTTTCCCTGCGATTTTCGCACTTGCACTGCGATTTTCCGCACTTTTACTGCGATTCGCACGTTTTGGCACCTCTGCGCTGGAATTTTTGGCGCACATTATTTCCATGAATCGACCCCCTAGTGTCATCTGCGTAGTTTGTAAATCTCACTCCATCATCCTCCAGCAGTTGAAATAGTGGTACAGTGAAGATATGATATAGTGATGGTGAGACATGGGCACCTTGAGGTATCCCATGCTGAATTTCTACTGGGTTGGCTCTGCTGTATTTTTGCATACCCTTGCTAGCCATTTCTCTAAGAAGACTTCATCCAGGAAACTGCAGTGCTGGAAAATACAACCACCATCTGCAATTTTTCAATCAACAGTGTATGGTCTACCAGATCAAAGGCAGCAGAGAGGTCTAATAACATAAGCAATGCCATTTTGCCCTTGTCGATAGATTGTAACAAACTCAACTTCGGGTATTGTTCGAGCAGCAGGTCACTCCTCGAGTTGCTGTGAGTCCCACTCCAGGGACTCAGGGACAAACATGGGGGAAGCTGGCACACAACTGTAGGGGTCCTTCAACATGGTGAGTTCCTCTGGTGCCGCTGTGGCTGGTAGAAAGGCATGTCTTGTTCCAGCAGCAGGTTCACCCCCCCAACGATCCCTGGGGATGCTTAAGAAACAGAGCTCACCTCTGCCTTGGAACACCAATGTTTACCTCACAACTGGAGGACTCTAGAAAAGACAGCTCTCCCAGCAGGGCAAAACCAATATCTTCTTCAAAGGTTGGAGTCCAAAAGATGATTACGTCTAAAGGTAATTGGACTAAAGCTAGCCGCTTTATTGTCCCAATACCTTTTCTTGAAAGAAGTGGACTTTGCTGCTCTGACATTCCCCTTTAAGTGATTCTCTCTAGAGGAAATGAAGGGGACAGGAAGAAGAGATAGAGGGAGAGAGAAACAAGGTGGAACACATCTTCCCAACTGTACAGAGCCCTCCTGTCTATTCTAAACCACCCCTTTCCTTCTCACAAATATAACGACCTTTAGAAAGGCTAACCCTAGTGTGAGGCTTCTCCCTTTGAATGGGTGTTGTCCTTTGAGTCATGGGACCAGGACAGCTGTCTGTTGTGTGTGGCTGGCTTTGGAGGAGGGAGTTACCTACCCTCAAAAAGTGATCAAAGAGGTGGCATGGCCATTCAGGTTACAGTCCTGTCATTTAGCAGGCTTAGACTGTCTGGCTAGAATATGTGCTGACACATGTGTTATATCAAATTGAATGTGGCTGCAATGATCATAAATAGTGCCATGTACCATGGCTTAACTCAGGCATAGCTTATAGTTAGAGTTTACCATGCCACCATCATGGGCTACCTCTTATCATCATAGTTCGATACAGGGTGCATATCTTAAATCAACCCCTGCACTGTAGAGACCTTACTGTCACTGCAGCTGTGTTAATGGGGCACCTGTGACCTTTGAACCTGCTCTGTGCCACTGTTAGAGTAGGAGCTGTCGATTAGGATACTGATGCAGCAGGGCACAGGTACACACTATGTTTTTGGCATGGAACTTATGACAGGGGAATCTGATCAAAAGATTAGCCTTTCAGAGATGGAATTACCCGCATAATTTTAATAGTTGACACAAATCAACAAAACAAGGGTGTTCAAATCCTTGTCTGGTAGCAATTCATCACATTCATACATGGATGATGGTCTACAATTACCCTCTATAATTTTCATATGTGCTCAGACTAGGAACCAACCATATATTCTCTTCAGAGTAGCATTATTTTGAGAATGTAAATCCAATATCTATCATAATATTTTTCTCTAGCTCCAGCACAAATCAGTGGTGCTATAGGAAATACAATGCTATGCATATTTTGTCGTTTTCTCCGGTCGCAACACTTGCTGTGTGGGTCCTAGATAATCAAGTGCATTTTATATTGCCAATTGTGTATGAAAGTATTTAAAAATACAGAAGATGACCAGTTGAGATATTTTGAATGTCTATTGCATATGCATACTGCTGTGCAATGATAGCTATTCAGATTTTATTTAATAGGAATCGATTTTTGCGCATTGTGGATGTCAACAACAGTGAGACAAAAATAGGCATGTTATTTTCCTTTTCTGTAGACAAGTGGCATGTACTGACTTGTATAGAATATTGTGTGCATTTTATCCAGAATAAAGTTAGGGAACCTTCTATGATAAATAAAACCAAATATTTATATCAAAAACAGTTTGGTTCTTCTCCTAGAATTTCGGGGTGCAATTTTTCATGGTATTGGTGTATGAATAGGGGATGCCATTTCTGTACAACACATCTTCAAAGCTAAAATACATTCTACAAATCAAATCATTATTACAATCCCATAGTTTATGATTGCTAAAGGTAGAATTGGACTGGATTTTCCAAGTGTTTTGAGATTTCTTGGTTCCAGAAGAAATTCTACAATAGACCATATGTATAGCTTGTTAAATTATTTTAAGTCGTTTGGATCGTTTGAGATATTTTCAGGACCTGACAGTTATCATTCAGCATGCATCATGAGCCTGAACTTGATTGACCTAAACAATGGTTAATCTACTGTGTCTAAATCATTCTCAGAGCATGTCTCCTCCAATGGTCGAACAGATAATGGGAAACTATTAGACAAACATTGTATCCTGCAGACATTAATTAGCAATCATGCTAAGGAGTATGGAAACTGTGTTGGTGTGGGTGTGGAAAACGTGTTAAATGCACTAAGACACCATACTACGACAGGCTTTGGCTGGGTGCTTTGATGGTGTAGAAAGGCCTAAACCATGCATTTAATAATTGGAAATGCACAAAAAGAAATATAGCGGAAATGTCCCAAGCCAGGAAAAACTATAAGGAAGAAGGAACTAGCTCAGCAATTTTTGGAACAGTTCCTTGATGCTGTGGCAGATAAAAAGTGAAGGAGATTTTGGGGCCTCACTGATCTTTGCTCTTTCTTGAATATCGATCTTAGTGTAACATCCCAGAGTGTTGGTTCTCATACTTTTAGGCATATCGCCGAATAGCCCTGGTTTAGATCTAGTTCTTAGGGACACTGAAATCACAAAAACAGTGAAGTAAACGAAGAGCTTAGGGTCCATATGGAGTCACTGGCAATCTATTTGATGTCATGCTATCCATTTTCTAACTTGCACCTATATGCCATGATTAGATTAATGTGATACCCTGAATTCTGGCAATTGGCTACACTTGTTGTTCCTATTTTTTTTTTAAAAAAGGGGACTACTCATCTACAAAGGGATATTGTTGTATATCACTTCTGGGGATTCTTTTAGCAAAATGAATATTAACTAAACTGTAAAAGGTAAATGATAAGGACATCTTAGCACCGAACCAGCTCGGGTTCCGAGAGGGACTTTTGACAACAGAACACATATTAAACGTATTCTTTATCATTGCCAAGTGCATTCATTGCAGAAAGAACCAATATATCTCACATTCATGGACTTGTCAACAGCCTTCAATTCAATTATTTGATAATGCATTAATTTAGGAAGAAAGAGATGAAATATTATGAGGCAGACGGCAAATAACACAATGTGTCTAACAAACTGAGAAATATTTAAGTGAAGTGAGTTATCTGAATACAGAATACTATTTAGGTAAGTATGTTTTAGTCAAATAATTGTTTATTTAAATGTATACAAAGAAGTTATTATCCCTAAGCTGTGCTTAGGAATATATTGCAGAAATACTAGCGTGTGACACAATATAAGTGGAGTTTATGAAAACTGTTAGGGAAGTGAAGATAATTGCCTTAGCACATATTATAACTGATATTTTTCTTACAATGTAATGATATTCGGTTGATTGTAATGGACCGGAACAAAAAGCAGTCCCAATGGTGGGATCTAGCTGGCATTGCATTTATTCTTGGTGCAGGAATACACTGTACAACCCACCTTTTAAACATTACTGATAGGATAGTGTAGCCCTTAGATTTAACTTCCTTTATTTACTACGGGAGAATTCTATTCTGTTGCTGTTATGCTCTTTGCTGCATTCGTTCTCACTGCATGTCTGCAGCCTGAGTGTTTCATTGTATAAGTTAACTAACGTATCATCCTGCTGGATAACCTTCAACATGCTATCTAATTTATTTACCTAGGTCCTAGAAATGTAACTACACAGTTAGACAGATTTAGCTTACTCCTGGCTATACCTATTGTAGTCTAGATTTCCTCATTACCCAATTTTTAAAGAATCTGTCCAGCACTTACTATTCTAAACCATATAGAAATGCAAGTATTAACCAAACCTAACCCTCACTTAAAGCATCTCCCCTTTCCCTTTTTAGTTATCCTCACCCACACCCTGCAGCTCCACCCCAAGACATGCCAAACATGGCAAGAAATGTTAAAGACTGAAGAATCAAAGCAGAGGAAAGGGTACAGAAAACAATGTAACCAACCTGTATGACTTCCTCAGATCATCCAACAGGAAAGCTGCTCAGACCACTAACAACCTGTATATCCAGATATTTCTTTAAACTCCCACCCGAGCCAAGCTCCGTTGACCAGGCGCCCATGCCCTAGAGCAAAAGAGTATGTGGAGCAACAGTCCACAACTTTTTTCCAAAAGGCCAAGTCACAAACATCACCAACCACCCTGACCGGACAAAACCAAGAGCTACCACGAAATGGCTGGCACCAGACGTCTATTGAATATTGCTCATTCAATTGCTAAACACACATTTTTGTAACCTCTTCTAGGAGAATTAAATATAGCTACTCTTCATCACTAAGACCTGGCTCTCTGATTATCAGTCACCAGTTATTAACAATCATCCAACCATGCTACAAAAACAAAGGTGCCTATCATGCCAATAGCAGAGGAAGTAGGATAACTAGTTCAAAGATATTTGATCTACGTCTCAACACTTCCCATTGCAAAATCAAAGACTGTGAATCACTCTCCCCTGTCTGACCATCATCCAAGTCATAATCACTGCATTTTCTTCTCATCCTGAAATCACCATCCCACAGACTGACATTTGCTGTCAAACTTGCAGATAGGATACTAAACATATCTCTGGTTCAACAATGTTTCTAATTACTCAGAGATGTCAATCTCTAGCTTGAAAAAGAAGGCAATCATATCAAAAAGTCATTTAGAGCTGTCACTGAACAAAAATGGAGGACTCAAATTTTGGGCGAGGTTAGTTTTGTAAACCTTTAATAGCATCACTTCATGATGAACACTGGAATGGGCAACACCCACTCTCCACGCAATTCTGAAACTACATTACTCCATCCCTTTACCTGTAACTTTTTAGTTTCCAAGTGCATTGTCTTCAAAACAATAAATGGACTTTTCTATGACCCCACCAAGTAAGCCTAGCAAACTTAGATGCTCAAGGGTGTTTCTCAAATCTGCAGCCAATGTCACAACAGATGTGTACCCTTAATATAATTAAGACTAGCATTATTCCATCATCACGTGTTATAAACAACTTATCTTCATTGCTGAATATACTTTCAGTAATGTAATCAAGGTTATTAGTAATTGTGCTAGGGCAGCTGAACACAAGTGTATGAGTAAATATAGCATTATTACTTTTTCTATCTTTAGGTAATTATTTACATATATCTGAATTTTTCGTGTACAAAGCAAACCTTGGTAGTTACATTTTTTATTTTTTAAATGGTTGATGGCCCAACACAAATAGTATGGCACTGAGTCGATGGCCTTTTTGGTAAGAACATTGTCACTGTCTGAACCACAGTTCACCTTGTTATGTTATCAGGATTTATAGACCACACTATCACCCAGAGGCATCATGGCACTAGGATATAACAATGGTTAGACAAGAATCAAAGATTAGAACAGAAGCATCTTCAGGAGATGCCAGAACTCGAGATTATTAAAAAATGTTCCTAAGTGAAGGAGGCAGACCATCCCAAATTTTGGCTGTTGCAACATAGAAGGCACGGTCCCCTACCTTGGTTAACAGGGAGGAGGGGTCAGATAATAAACAGGCAGATAAAGACTGAAGAGAGCCACTAGGCAGATATTGCACACATGTGTCCTGTATATAACTTGCTCCCAGGCCATAAAAGGCCCGATGCACCAGGCAGAGAGATTTAAATTCAATTTGTTTGCCACCAGAAGCCAGTGGAAGACACAAAGTACCGCCGTGATTTGATTCCCATAGGGAACATTCCTAGCCACCCGAGCAGCGAGATTCTGCAACAGTTGTAATCGATGGATCAGGCCCTTGGGCTGCGCACTGTATAGAGCATTGCAATAGTCAATGCGGCTCAGCACACAGGGCGCGACAACTGGAGGGCAGACGTAAAAAGGAAGCATAGGAAGAACTTTCCTAAGAATCTTGAGATGGTAATGTTGGTCTCTCTGCATAGATCAGCTATCCATCCCATTTCAATCTTCACAAAGGTGATCACACTCGTCGAACCATCCAAATGACCCACCACACTTATTAGAGCCTGAAAAGACTTAGGGCCTCATTACACGGATGGCGGAGAACCATGGCGCTATTAGCGCCATGGTTCATGACAGTAAAATACCGGCACCGCCTTGGTGGAAAGTGGAATTACCGCCCCATTCCAAGGTCGGCGGGGCGGTAATTCCCGCTTCCACCATTGCCCTTCCCCATTCCCATTTTTGCCCCATAGGGCATAATGGGAATGGGGAAGGAGCTAATTACGGTACCGCAAATTGCGGTACCGTAATTAGCTCCCTGGGTCCCTTTGCGGGTTGGTTTTTAACGCCTGCAAACAGCAGGCGTTAAATTTCCCAACCCGCAAAGGGTCCTTGTAGTAAGGCGGTAAGGATTTACTGGTACCGGTAAAATACCGGTACCGGTAAATCCTTACCGCCATCCGTGTAATGAGGCCCTTAAACTTAACATTGTAATGGTGATACTTGAACAACCCATACATTACAGTAGATTCACAAATGGCAACACTGAGAACACCAATAGCAAAACAAAAGAGGTGATGGCTGGAATATTTAGAATACATCTTAACCTCTGGCATTGACTGGACAACCCTCCAGACCATCGTTCTTCGCCTGCCAAGCCATTACAAATGGGGAAAGACCATATGCAAATTTCTACTCTGTGTGGCTCACTGACTTTGAAGACAGCTTTGTTAGTCCACTTCTAAAAAAAGCACATCTGACTGGAAGAAAAAAGAAGTTTGCTAACGCCTCCTCTCAAACACTTTTTTTATTGGAAAAGTTCTGGAAAATTTAATATGCGACTAGTTCTGGGAATATGTAGAATGAACAGCACACTTCACGAGGTCCAACATGGTTTAATAATTAAAACATCTCTGTACACTGTTGACCATATTGAATCAGCCTTGGATGAGTATCATTAAAAGACAAATTCTTCATACAGCACCCTAACCCCCATAGCCGAGACATCCTTACTATTTTGTAAAAAACTTGGATTATGGCTGAACTCCGTGGTACTTCAGCAAGTCCAAGTGATGCAGGAAGAGTTGGTGACAGAAGGAAAAGGGAAGATAAGATCGTGGCAGGCATACTGGAACTGTCTTACACACAAACTTTGGTTCTGAAGAATAAATTGGCAGCACATGGGGTGATTAACCTAGAGACTCTCACGCAGACATCACAGACATAATGCTCAGAACTCCTGTAGCCCCCACAATCTGTTACAGCACTTACAGAAACTAGACCAAGCCAACTGCAGCTAGCTAGGAGACAGATATGCAAGATAGACACACCAGTTCCATCATCCTAGAGGTCTGTCATTGTGTTTGCTTGTGACTACGTGAAACATATGGCAAACAAGGCCACCAAAGGAAAATAACAAACTAATGGCAATATCAATGTGATCATTACCATTGTGACCATGCCCATGTGAGAACCAGCATCCAAAATCTTAGCAAATAACATAATTTCCTGGCTTCATGATATAGTTCGTCCAGGACCTCAAGGTCAAAAGACATTAAAGGAATGGTGAAAGTACGATAGTATCATCATGGGCTGTGGCAAAACAAATCTTCCACTCTTCCCTATGTTCAAAAAGGACATAAGGAGGGAGTTTTTTTCAAAATGAAGCTAGCTTTGGGCAATTCAAACCCAGCTGTTTCTTACTGGGAATTAGCCAAGTAAATCGAAAAAAATCGATCGAATGTTACATTTTACCGATTTCAGCCATTACCATTACATACATTTTTAAAAATACCGAACATGAAGAGCAGGGGTTGTTCCGTATTTTTGGACTCCAGGGATGCGTGGGTGTCCTCCGCTTCCTCAATATTGGAGTAGGAGGACTGAAAAAAAAGACAAAAAAGAAAAAGGGTACTGCAGGAGTGCAGAAAAGGTGGTGACAGAGAAAAGACAAGTAGTGAATTAGGGGGACATTAGTTTGGTTTGTTTGGTCGCAGTAAAAATGTATTTGCAGCAAAATTGAGTACGATCAATTCCGCCACAAACAATCCTACCACGGTCAAACAACCCAAATCCTCTTATTGAACCCAAGATAAGCATTGTTTAGAATAGTAAGAGCTTTTCCATGAGTTCAGCACACAGCATGGGTCCATTTATTTCTTATGAGAGCATTTGTTTCCAATAAGACTAAACTGCGTAGTAACATTTTATGGTTTTCTCTATTACTTTTCCCTTAGGCTTTACGTTGGTAGGAAAACCAATGTGGTATGCATAGACTACAGTGTTAGTCGGATATTATTCCTAATACATGCTCATGTCCTTTTTTTTCCTCATTACAATTATTCTTGAATGTGATTTCTGCAGTCTCAACAATTGCTCTCAACAATTTCTAGTATCGTTGTATTATGTTTTAGTTTGTGACATTTTTCATTTGTACTGCACAATTGCTTTTTGGTGCACTTAAAATCCCGAAGGTGGAAGTGTGCTAAAAAGAATTAAATCAGACTCTACCCATCAAAAGGAGCCTTGTCCTTAAGCTCACATATTTACAAGGACACGTTTAAATTCCAAATCAGGGGGTCCGATTTTCACACATGTATAGCACAGGGGAGTTGTCGCACAGACAACAGTCACCTGTAATCATCCTAAAACAATGCTGTATACCACAAAAGCATGCAATGAAACATGCACTGAGACCCAAATCCCCACAAACACTCTTTTTCACGGCATGCATCCTTCATAATGTAAATGTCTCAAGAATGTAAATTCCCAAATGCGCTTCAGCATCGAGTTTGTATAGATCGTTCTGTTTTTTTGCTGGTGTGTCATAGTTTTAAATTCTGTCGAGTATGATAATCATTGGCTTTGTGATTATATGCATTAATTTTGAACTTCACAGTGGCATTTCCTTAGCAAGCAAAAGGGAGGCAACATTTGTGCCCCCATTATGAATTTCTTCTAAATCCCCCTGTTGTTTCTTGGTATTAGGTCTGCCTTTGCTATAATTACACACATGGTAGGAACACAGATCTGGGAAGGATGTCGTATGCTTTGTGTGTGGTTGCTAGGGTAAAGTTGCATTAGCTTCATCCCTGATTGTTTCCATGCAATTTATGCCATGGAGCTATTTCAGACCCATGGTGTTTAATGTCTTACTGTTAGCCAGAGCTATTGCGCGGTTTGTTTTTCCCCTGCTATTCAACTTGCAATTGCGTGCATTTGTTCAGTTTTGTTACCAGTGGTGTTCTGTTCCTTCGGTGAACTTAGCGGAAAAGCTAAATGACCACCATTTAAAAAGACTAAATCCTCATGAAGTAGCATGTAAACATCAGTGCTTCATTGAACATTGCATTTGCATCAAGAGAAATGAAAGCAGTGCACCATGACAAGTTTTAAAAGTCCCAGTCTAGGTTTTGATGGCGAAACCTAGCAATACACTGCCTCCCACTACACCACATAGCCAATCATATATCAAATCTGTTGAAAACAAACAATTTTTGTGAAAAAGATAGGAACGTTAGAATTGCTGGAAATCCTCATGCCCGCAGGGATTGGCTTTCTGATTCTTCCTGAATAAGCGCATTCCACCAAATGGTGCCTAGTTTTCTACCCTGCGCTTCCATTTGAAATCAATGGGGCAATGACTGAAGCCATTGTTGTGATGGCGGCTGTCATTGCTCAACTACTCTGGGTGCCTGGCAAAGAGCACCCTGGTGTGTAGGGAAGTGTGCATCAGACTGGGCAGGTTTCCAGGTTTCTGCAACCTTAATGGAGAGCATGTGGTTATTCCCTGATTAGTATCCTGAGGAAGATCCCAGCCATGCAGTGGGCTATTTCCAATGGTTCCACTCCATCAAAAGTATAAACAATCCAGAAATCGGCCTTTAACCTGCGTCAAATACATATTTTTATCTTCTCAAAATAGGTTACTATAAAAGCATGCTGTATTTTTCTATAATGTGCAGAAAAAGGGAAGGTTTAGCTCTTCCCTAACTAACACCAACAGGGCATTAGAAACACATTAGAAACGAGGATCGTTATGCGCTTCCCTTTCTGCTAATGACCGTGGCTGAGCTCAGCGAATTAACACAGCCATTGCACACAGCAGTGAGTAGGTTGGAATTATTTTGGGCCCAATAGCCTCTGAAGCATCTGTGGCTTGCAAAGTGCAAATGAACACGTAGTATACTATTACTGTAAGTATTTATGAATAATACAACATTTATTTCATCTCAAACACTGCTCTTTCTACAAAGCGCAATCCAATCTTTTCCTACTACAATGGGCCTTGATTTACCAAGGTTTTTCAATGGGACTGAGCCATTGTAAAACACTTTTGTAAATCAGGTCCAATATCTCGCTCTGGACTGCGTTGTTTGGCGTGGTCAGGGTCAACTTTCAATGGTTTTGCTGTGACGGTCTGAAGTTAAGTACATTTATATGAGTGTCTGCTGCGGCCGCTGTACCGCATTGAGTTCTGGGTTGCAGATTGCACCAGTTGTTTTGTAAAGAAGTTAGCAAGCAGCGAAACATCTGGGAACTTTGGGTGGGCTCGGCATTTCTGTGGAAGAGGAGGCAGGGAGGGAAACTTCTCCTTAGACTGGAGTGCCACCCTTGTTCTCTGGCCAGGGAGTGCCTCGCTTTGCACAATGGTGGCCATTATCAGCCACCCGTAAACTGAAAAGCAGCTCCACAAAGCCAGCCACTGGTGCTTTGTGCATGAGTACTGGCACCTCATACCGGGCCTTCAGGGCGATTGAGGAACATTTTGTTATCACACGCAGGCCAAAGCAGGCCTTTGAAAAACCCCACCCATCCAACCAAAGGTTATAGCCCCAACAACTGCTCTTGTCCCAAGACCCCTGAATTCTGAGATACCAGTTGACCCCAGACCACCGATCATAAACCAATCCACCATAAAAGATCTAAGAGCATGGTCGTCCCACTTTTATTTCAAAATAACATGATTTGTAATGCGAGGTACAAGGAAGGATACATTATAGATCAAAAGCGAGGGTGGAAGCCTTGGAAGCTGAGAGACATGATCGGGATGAGTGAGGATATGTGGGACTCCCCCTGTGCCAGTCCTTGAGCATGCCAGGTGCACTGGATAATGATAGAGTAGCACTGTTCACAAATTTAGCTAATTGCTTCTTTGGTCTTGGTTCCCTGGAGACAATGAGCCCAGCAGACCCCACGCGATGGAAGACGGACGGACTGGGATGGGACCAATGAACTGGCACCCCATGGAGTAGTCTGACCACGTATAGGGTCACACCAACCAGCCACAAAGGTTTCAACTGTATACAAAAGATGCAATATATGATGCTGTGTCCACTTTTAAACCTTCTGCTTGCACTCTTTTTTGCCAGTATGTTCCATGGCAACAGAGTTCTTTGCTGATGCACCTATTTTGGAACGAATAAACACTTGTTATCTTTGCAACAGTTTCTTGGGCCTTTTTCCCTAGCGGGTTGTATTTTTTGTGGTGTGAGCATTTAGGGGTATGTCTTCACACTGGCTTGGTGGCATAAGGTAAATATTTTGCAATGCTTTTCACATAATCTGTTAAACCTCCGGTGCATACTGGGTTCTGTGGGAGGTGTTCCAAGCTGTCAAACACTGTTAGCATATCACCCTCTACCCACAGAGCTATCCAATTCATTCTGCTCTGGGCCTGAAGATTGGCGTTCACCACCAAGCTACCCCAACGGGTAGGGTATAGTCGTGTTGGACATGTATCACTGACACACCATGAACTGTTTTCCGGGCGTGTCTATAGTTACGCAGGAAGCTTCTTATCTGTAGACTAGTATGTTGTGCTGAGCGTTGATCTTGAAAACGTTGTCACAAATCTTCATAATAGAAGCAAATGCATAGCAGCTCGGTTTCCTTCAAATTTTGGGCCTCATTACACGGATGGCGGTGGACCAAGGTGCTATTAGCACCTTGGTCCATGCCGATAAAATACCGGCACCGCCTTGGTGGAAAGGGGAATCACCGCCCTATTCCAAGGTTGGTGGGGCGGTAATTCCCCCTTCCCCCATTGCCCTTCCCCATTCCCATTTTTGCCCCATAGGGCTCTATGGGAATGGGGAAGGTGCTAATTACGGTACCAAAAAATTGCGGTACCGCAAATTGTGGTACCGTAATTAGCTCCCTGGTCCCTTTGCGGGTTGGTTTTTAATGCCTGCAAAAAGCAGGCGTTAAATTCCCCAACCCGCAAAAGAACCTCGTAGTAAGGCGGTAAGGGTTTACTGGTACCGGTAAAATACTGGTACAGATAAACCCTTACCGCCTACCGTGTAATGAGGCCCTTTGTCTCAGCTATGGCTTCCCACTCCTCACTAGGTAGAAATGTCCTGATGTTGCATTGTCAGGTCTTAGATCAAAGGGTAGTAGTGTGTAGCCATATGCATAGTAATTGTGTGGGAATGCAACTGCTGCATCACGCATGTGTGTCCCTGTAATAGACACCAACTCCATGTACTCCCTAATTATGTTCGGAAGTATGCTTTTGCGGGGATCAGGTCATCATCATTCTTATGCAAAGCGGCATAGTTCATGTTACAGTGTTTGTAGTCGAAGGGGTTTCGAGCGTATGCGCCTATGAGCAATGTTGTTTCAACAATCCCCATGATGATTATTTGGGGGAGTAGTCCCAGGAACAGGTTATCTTGACTTAGACCACAGCTATGGTAGGAATGCTCAAGATTTTCAGGGCTACCCTCCCAACTGGTTACTTCACATTAGATATTTGCAACACCTCTGCATGCTCTAGTCTAATGGTTGGGGAGAGGGTCACACATTTAACTAAAAAACTAGCCAATACAATAACTACCTTGTATAGTTCAGCATCCCCGCCGATGAGACAGAAAGCCTCCGTATTTCAGGATAGTTTCACTTTAAGGTCAACACCATTTATCAACAGTTTATCCTGAAAGAAAAGTTCTGAATGTAGATGCCCTAGTAAATCTAATGTTCTAATGCCCCCGGCGTAGCAGGCTCTCTTCACAAACCCTGCATTCTCACCATCCAGAACTGTGGAGTCGAACTGCCCTGCGGTGTCTCGTAAAAGAGACAGGCCGAAAGCTGGTTTTCAAGGCATCGTGCCATAATATAATATGGACTCTATATAGGCCCTGTAGGCATACACATTATACCTCTGTGTTATCATTTGATCGGCCAGTCTTACATTCACATGGTTGAAGATTGTGGCTATGGGCTATGCGATGGTAGCCACACATACACGTAATGTTGGTGCAGTCTGCATTTGTTACTTTACAGTTAGATGCACCAGTGTGTTGTTCAAATCCAGATGCATGTCGGTTGATCCCAATATAAAGAATTTTATGGGGGGCTAGCAGCAAAATCACTGACAGAACCGACATCTCCATGAAAAAACTTTTCTCGATTCTGGTTTCGATTGGCAGCACTCTGAAGAGATTAAGCTCTGATTTCACATACTCCTAGGAGGATCAGTGTAATAAGGCAATTGTTCTTTAGAATTTATTGCTGCTTTTGTGTCTATCAGGGGTAACATGCTTCTTCTTCGTATTCAGGTGTCTATGTCGGCTCTTCAAGCTTCTTTTCTTGGTGGGTTATGGGGGGCCGTGCAGATGGGTAATGGACCTCTTCCTCTTGACACTCCTATGGGGTCTATTCATTTTTTTTTGTGTGTGTGTTACAGTTCAAAGAACTTTTCACAAATCTTAATACAGATCAATTAAAAAAATAGAAATAGAAATCAACAAACATACTGATAGCAATTAAAAGATCATCAATAGTACAATATTCAGATCATTAAAAGACATTCTTACATAAAACAATTACAATGTTGCAATGATATAAAAAAAACAGAACAGAGCCACATATGTAGAGGACACTAAATATGTCTATTTCTCACACAGAACCAGGAAAAGAGGAGTAGCCTGAAATGTGAGCATATTAAGCCGCCGGGGGGAAGAAGGTACAATTATAGCTCAGTTATAGCTTCACATTTCCTTCAAATTCCCTAAGGCGTAAATTCACCACCTTCCAGATCTGAGTTATTGCGATTATGAGACTCCAATTCCAACCTGCTAAGCATCTCAACCAAAACCTTTCGCTAGCAATATATGTCAAATCATATTTATATCTAGAGAAATATTTCTCGTAAATAGAGCTCATATTTTTGCAGCAGGTAAGAACATGTCTGATGGTTTCCTTCTCTGTTTCATTACAACACAGTCTGCACATCCTCCCTTCCGCTGGAATTTTTAACCATGCTCCCCGTGCCCCTAGAACATTGAGGCGGTTGAGCCTCATGTCCAGGAATATTTTCCGATTTTCTTTAGAGGGCATTAACTTTAGGTAGTACTGTGTTTTATTATGAATTTTGCAAATGTACACAGGGAGCTGAACTCAGCAACCCTATCATTGCTGTAGGCCCAGTCCCACTTTTCCAGCGAATTTTTCAGAGTCTTCAGTACCACCCCCTCACCATATTCCCATTTTGGTACAAAAGCAATTCTTTCGAAGGTCTCCAGAATTTTTTTCTGGAAGGTACTCAAAGCTACCATGTTTCCACCCTTCAGTCCTTCATGTATTATGTATAGTAGAGTGCCTTGCTATTTTGATACATAGCTTTGCCCTGTTATATTCGATATGAGCAGGCAAGGAAATCAACCTCATTTATAACCGAATGGCCTGAATCGGCATATAATTAGAGAAACCCAGTAGTCTCCTCCAAATCACACCCTCTGTCACATCTGCCCATTCAGACCAATCGGAAAAGGAGGCTTCCAGAGCATACAAGAAAATTGCAACCAACTTTTTTTTGTAAATATTGATAATTCCCAGTAGACTAAAACCTGTAGTCTTCTTCAAAAAGATTTTGACAGCTGTTAAGGTTAGTTCTTTTGCTCAGTTGAACTAACTGATTCATTTTCTATCTCTTGCCACATATCTCCTGCTCCAGATATTTATAGCTGTTTACTTTCTTTATAGATCCCAGGGGGCACAGTATGGTCGATTTTTTACAGCAATGTGGTCCAAAGGCCATAAATTGTGTTTTTTTCAGATTGATTGATTGATTGATATTTTATTTCTATCGTGCTCGTACACAAGTGTTTCAGAGCGCGACAAGGCAAGGGAGGGGAGCAGGGGAGAACAAAACATCGATCTTACTAGGCCCAGTGACATTGAGAATGCGCAAGTGCATGGGAGAGGGGGGAGGGGAAAAGTGCATGGAAGTGGGAGAAGTGGAAAGTGCGAAGCAGAGGAGAAACAGATAAACAACAATAAATAAATAATAAAGGCAACAATCAGTGGTAACGCAGCCAGCAATTTGCAAGTGCTAGGTTTAAGGCAGCAGACAGGGTAGGTCTGATAAGTGCAGGAAAAAAAAGGGGGTGCTGTATGGGTACAGATACAGACCCCAGTGCAAAGGGTGGCACGGAGGCAGTGCAGGAGGGTGGCAGGGTGAGCAGGTACCTGGGCCCGAAGGACAGAGGGTGGCCAGGTGCACGGTGCCAGGAGAGAACAGATCAGCAGGGGAGAGGGGGAGCGAGAGGCAGAAGAAAAGAGGAAGGTCTTGAGGTGCTTCTGGAACCAGAGATACTTTTTCTCAAGTTTTAGAGTGGCAGGGAGGCTGTTCCAGAGGGAGGCCCCAGCCAAAGACAGAGATCTACCCCCAGCTCGTTTCTTTGAAAAACGACTGACCCTGAGGGAGCTGGAGGTAGAGGAGCGAAGAGCTTGAGAGGGGAGGCATTTTGCGGAGGGATAGCTGAAGGTATTTTGGACCCAGAAAGCCTTGTAGACAATGCAGAGGGTTTTGAATTTAATCCTTTCATCCACTGGGAGCCAGTGGAGAGATTTCAGAGCTGGAGAGATACGATCCCAGGGCTTGAGGCCAAGGACAAGTCTCGCAGTCCTGTTCTGGATTAGTTGCAGAGGGCGGAGAGTAGAGGCAGGTAGATTTAGAAAGAGGCTGTTGCAATAATCCAAACTAGAGAGAACTAGAGCTTGGGATACCATGAGCTTCTGGGGGAATAGAGAGGAAAGGCAGAGTACCTCTTAAGAGGTGCAGTCGGAAATTTGACTTTTTAGAGACCTCAGAGATGTAGATGGAGAAGGAAAGGGTGGAGTCAACGATGACCCCGAGGTTCTTAGCCTCGCAGGTGGGGGTAGGAGGAGGGCCAAGGGAGGCCAGCCAGAGAGTGAGGGAAAGGATGGTGAAGGTGTGCCAATGAGGAAGATCTCTGTCTTGCTGGCATTCAGACAAAGATCATTGGCGGCACACCAATCTTGAATGGCAGTTAGGCCATCAGAGATGAGAGAGGGAAAGGAGGTGGCAGAGGGCAGCCTGAAAATGAGTTGAGTGTTGTCAGCGTAGCACTGGAAATTTGTGCAAATTTGAGCAGAAAGTGGCAATACACTGGGCGAGAGTTGCCAGGTATTGGTTGAAAAGCCAGGGAGAGAGGTTACATCCCACAGAACACCACAGGTAGAGAGGAAGATAGATTGACAGTCATGCCATTGGTTGTAGCGTAGGTACACAATGAAGCAGCACTATTACAAATGCCCACATATGTATTGTCCATGATTATCCACCCCACCTTATGCTGGCCAATTTTGGGGAAGGCATTCATTTTATCTTTAAAAATATGGCCAAAATCTGACATGAACAAATTATAGAATGTGGGCGCTAGTGCGCATCCTTTTTATACACCTTTAGAGATGTTGATGGATTCAGATAGCGTGCCCTGATTATCCAAGCGTATCATGGCCCTGCTGTCAGCATAGATCATCATACAAAAATATAACAAATTCGCAGGCATACCACAGGCTTTAAGTTTTGTCCATAATCTCCCCTGCTCAACTGAGGCAAAAGCGAAGGTGAAATCGACAAATAGTACATATAGTGGTAGGTTTTTATCACAATTAGCCTGTTCTATTAATGCATTAAGTATGAAGATGTTATCAACCGTTGCACAACCTTTACGGAAACCAGTATGAGCTTTATGTAAGATGTTATCCTTCACAATCCATTTGTTAATTTCCTGTAAAATGATAGTACAGAAAATCTTACTGGGGACATCAGTAAGGGCTATTAGCTTATAGTTCTCTAGGAGATTGCGCGGACCACTCTTGAAGATAGGTATAATATTAGAAGTCTTCCAAGAGTTAGGCATCCTCCCTGTATCAATAACTTTTTGGAACAGTATTAATAATATATCAGCCCAGATTTCTGTATTTTTTTTTAGGATGATATTACAGAGGCCACCTGGTCCCGGAGCTCAGGAACTCTTTAGCCTCTTAATTGTTAACAAAATATCATCCCTGCATATGGTCATATTAGCTGTAGGGCATATATCAAGTTTTGGAGGATCCCCTTTAAATTTTCCGGTTAGAAAATTTGCCCAAGTACAGCCATCAATGGGGATCAGGAGCTCTGGACTCCCAACATTATTGAGGCTTCTAAAACAGGCTAAATACTTCCTGGAATCACCTTCAGTAAGCAATCTAACCATATGTTGCCAGCTAGAGTTCTTCTCAGAGGCACGATAGAATTTGATCTCATTGGAATTCCTATTTGAATCTCCCTTCTACCTTTATGAATTGCTTTGGGGCTCAGGCAAAGCTTATTACATTGACGCATTTTGCTTCGCATCTCCCTTTTCATACCCCTTATGTTTTTTTTAAACAGTCTGCCATTAATAGCTTCATTCTTTAAGGGACAGACTTTCCCTGTGATAGGCATAAAATCAGAGAGGTGATTAGAAATCCACGCTACTATATTATCCACCGAGGTGTGCAAGAATTGTTCAGCTTCAATTTTTTTACCCCATCTTTTTCCTTTGGCCAAATTGGTATCAGACCATCCAATTCTTATACCCTTACTGTCGGTGTATATTTCACCTACAGCATCCAGGGCTGGAGGGGTGATATCCAATTCAAGCCTACATTGTAGTAGATGGTGGTCACTAAAGAGATTGCCCAGAGTTTCAAAACCTTTAGTCTGTCCAAGTAGCTTATCGCTTAGGCAGATATAATGAAGGGTGGAAGTATGCGCATTATGAGCCCATGTTATGGTATTAGGGGATTTATTGTGCTTCCATTTAGTAGTCCTAATTCGATATCAGTAATAAAGGTTCTCCAGATTTCTGCTTTGCTTAGTAGGCCTATATCATCAGCCAGCAAATTAGCATTAAGATGCCCTTCAAGTATAATGTTCATTTCACCCTCCCCCATGGATTGAGTGGTCAGAAAATCAAATATAGTCTGTTGTATAGCAAAGGTATGGTCTAAACCTGGCGGATCATATATGTTAATCAGCAGGATTTTGGAGGTACTAGGCAAGACAACCTCCACCATTTGAACATTGGGATTTATTGGCAACAATACACATTCTTGAGATTTTAATATATTGGAGACCAGAATGGTAAGGCCTCCAAAGGGTAGACCCTTCTCTCCCTTTTTTGCAGCATTATGATATGCTGTAAAATCATCAAACAGCGCACCCTTCATTAGCCATGTTTCCTGCAGGAGTACAAATAATGCATCTTTCAGTAAGTGAAAGGAACCATTTTCTCAGACAAGATGGGAATGGCCCCTGGTGTTCCATGATTTAATAGTGTAATCCAATCATTCACCACTAGATACTGGTGACAGAAAGGAACATAGCCATTCCCAGTGAGATTTGTTTATATAATTTCCCATTTTTGCACCTTTTAGCCGCTGATCGTTTTTAGCAGGGGTAGATGTATTACTATGACCTTCTGCCTTATCATGTTTTACATCCAGAAGATAGCCATATTGCTTCATCTCATCTTTATATTATCTCACAAGACTTACCACTGAATCAGAATAACAGTGAATTCAGCTAAAACTGCCCCTAAGGGCTCAACAAATTTGATGTACCCACTTTTCAGTATTCGTAACTGGAGTTGCCTATGCAGGGCTTCCAGCAGCACCCTCCTGTTAATAACAGTAGTATTTATTTTATTCATACAGCAGATAGTGAACTGCTTTTTTTTGCAAGAAACCATTAGTCGGATTCACAGTTTTATTTAGCCCACCAGGCTTTACCTCGGATTTACCAGAGTTTACCCAGTTATCCTAGACTATTTTAGAAAATGCCACCTTTGATTTTGTAATGGGCAGTGATATATCTGTCGATTCGGTCGACCTATAGCTACTGTTCACCGAAGAGACATCATCATCATCGACAGAGCTATCACAAGCATCATCATTGTCATCGACAGAGCTATCAACCTGTTCATTTGACTGTTTGATGGAGCTGATTTTAGTTTTCTCAGCATCAATCTCCCATGATGTTAATGTTCCCTTTTTTTTCGGCACACTTTTTTTCAGCACACTTCGTTGCATTCTTGGCTGCCCTCTCTCTCTCTCTTTTAGTGCCTTTGAAGGGTTTCCCCTGTCAACCAGTGTTTCCCCGTCTTTAGCAACTTTCTGTAAGTCTCTAAGTATCTTATGTTTCTCTCTTTTAGAAAAAGGGCAGCTGTTTTCATTCTCACACTCGCTCCCTGCCAATATTTCAACCAAGGTGGATTCCAGGTTAACTTTACACATTTCCACAATTGGCTCAGACATTAATGAGACTTCAGATCTAGTATCAACTTTTCCCTTCTTACTGGATATATTGGCCTTGGCTAGATCTTTTAGCATATCGGCATTATTCCTAGCTTGTGCAGCATTAATATAGCAAAGCCTAATAACATTTTAAGTGCAAAGCTAGTTCCAGAATTATAGGCATCACGATCTCAAAATTTTGATTCAATATTGCATTTTCCACAGTCCTGGTTAAGAGTCATAGGGCCTCATTCCGAGTATGGCGTTAAGGGATAGCGGCCACCGGTAATGAGACCGGTGGCGGTGATCCCTTGCCGCCATACTCCGAGTTCCCTTTGCGCCCTCGCTCTTAACACCTGTTTTGAGCAGGTGTTAAAGTCGAGGGCGCAAAGGGGCCTCCAAACCAATAACGGTGACCCTAATGAACGGTCACCGTTATTTGCATCTACCCCGTTAATAGCGCCATTGGTTAGCGCCGTACTCGGAATGAGGCCCATAGATATGCTATCCTGTGCAGCACTGACTTCTGCAGTTGTTGCGTCAGCCAGACTAGTCAGACGGGGAGAGCAGGAAAGTCTTTCCTTATTTGTGTTCGTTGTAGTACTTGAAGAAATAACCACAGTACTCGGATCATGATTACTGACGGCATCCTGAGGTTTAGCTGAGTCTGACTTCCCAGACCTCTCTAGGTGAAGAATTTGGCCCTCCAAACTATAGCACAGGTTCAGTAATGAATTATTGTAATCGAACCCTGCCGGAATACCGACCTCGTCACTCGTGATAGTAATAGTAGATAGTGGTTCAGAGTGAACTTGCGCCACAACTGTCTGGTCGCTGAAAAAGTCAGTGATCTTCTTTTCCTTGGCTAAGGAAGTTTGTGGGCTATTTTCCATTGTAGCAGGGGCTTCCCCCTATTTTATTTTATTTTTGCAGATTTAGTATTTTTCAGTTTACTTCTGAGCTTCATAATGCAGTCTCTACTGCTTGTAATGAAGGAACACCGCCTGATGCTCTAAATCCGCAAAAGTATAAAAGTCGTGCCGGCTCAAAGAGCTTAATCCATAGTCACAATTCGGGGAGCAGCACAGGGTCGCGTGATCAAAGGAGTTTCACTCCCGCAGTCTCACGCTATTCCCCAAGATATTAGCACAATAGGCAGTGAGGCGTTTCTTACCTATGAGGTAGTGCCAGCCCTTGCACAGTTCCAGTTGGCGTTTAATTCCAGCAGTCTGGAAACCCTTAGCAAACAGCAAACCAGTGCAGCATACAGCACCCTTTACTCCACTGTCGAGCTTCACCATTCAAATAATACAGCCAGTATCACCAGCTGCCGCCAACTGCCAGTAACTGCTTCCAAACTCTGCTTCCAAACTCTGCTTCGCTCCCTGAGTTTGGGAAGTATTTATTGTCACCACCTGCAGCGCGTGTAGACAGGGAAAACAGCCTCGCCTCCTGCCAGTAACTGCTTCCAAACTCTGCTTCCAAACTCCACTTCGCTCTTTCCTATAAATGAAGCCTGATCTGTCCTGTAGTTCCTTTTTCTGTTTGGTGAGATGATTGGCAACCACTGTTGTCACGCTCCTCATGACGTCTTTTGCAATATTTGTGGTCACCGTTTTCACATGTCGTTTAGCTATTTCGTTGCCACATCGTAGGAAGGGCATTGTGCGTCTGAAGAGAATTCTAAAGATACTGCTGAGTCCAGATTCATACATTATAGTTCTCACACCAAAATATGGCTGATCGCAATAGCCGGACTGGGTCCTTTAATATTCCATATAGGCCCTAGGGCCACCATAGTTCTTTAACACATTCATTGTAATGCCTTTTTATAAGCCTTTCAGCTGAGGCGGTCTGAGGTGCAGTCACAGCCAGATGGTTCCTTATTTAAATGATACAAACTGTCATTGTTTGTCTCTTATCTGTATGTTGACAGTGTCAAAATGGTTTTCACACATGGGGATGTAATCGGGTTTGCTGTATTGAATGTTCACAATATGCTGTTGTTTCCTTTAATCAGTAATGGTAGCGGAGCTATCAGCTAGGTTTTGTCTTGCGCTTCTTTACTTCCAGCGTGCGTCATGGTTATCAATATGGTTCGCAGTCTCCCCATTGTTGACAACCTGACAGACGTGCCCGGTCCCTGAAAAAAAATGTTCTGCTGGTGCAATGTCGTATCACCATATTCGGGTATAGTTGATATGCTTTTGTTGATGACTCTGACAAGAACCTGGATATCTGGGAAGTGCTGCTCTGTGAACCATCCCAGTGAGAGCCTTGAAAGATTTGTTCATTTTATGATAATTGTGATGTCCCCCCCTGCCTAAAGTATGCCACAAATGTACTGAACTTCTGTGAGCGCCACTGTCCTTCCAAATGTATGGGTTTTGGCCAGCTTTACTGTGAAGTTGGATATTTTGCTCTCGGGAATATATCTGCAAAGGCGTTGAGGGGAGCATAATGTAAAATAGTGTAGACACCATGACGTTTCCGCTATACACCTGTGCCCTCAAGAAAACTGACATCCACCCAACTGTTGGATTTGACAGGCCGTCCCAACCATTTCCCTATATTTTCCTTCTTAGCTCCACAGCCTTTACTCTTTATGACTTTTTCTGTTCTATAAGCTAAGTGACTTTCTGGATCTCTTCCCTATAGAAAACATATTGAACAGCTACCCCTAAGTAATCAACAAGTCTGTATATATAAAGACCTTCGCAAAGTGCCACTCCATCTATTGTAAAGATCTAATACTTCACAAATTCAGCAAATTTACTTGCAGTCCTGTAATGGTGTATTACACTCAAAAAGCAGTGCCTATTATAACCTTCGGTGCTGAAACTGCCTCGGGAAAGACTATTTTGGGAAAAGATTGAGGGAAAATATTGGCAAACGATTTCAATCTACCCAGCTCCACTCCAATCCCCTTGATTTGTTTTGAGTTGGCTGCCTTATCTCTGTTTGCCATTAATTCCTGGAAACTATGTTCATTCTTCAGGAAATGTCTAATAGCAGCAAAAACTGCCGATCTTTTGTTTATTCTTTCATCTCACCTGCTGTTATCAACACAACCATTTCCAATAAAATGGAGAAGCTTCACTTTAAATCTATTAGCTGCTACAGATATAGCAATTGAGCTTTTAATACCTTATCTGTGTCATGTTCAACTCAAGCTTTATCAACATGACTGGATAATGACCCAAAAACAAATGTTGTACTTATACAGATTTTAAATCTATTTTATTTGACTAAAAATAATTTAAAACCATGGCTTCATATCTTACAAAATTCAGATTAAATTTATGGCATACAAGAGACATTCAAACCAGATGGGGGCTTCTTGAAAAAAATTATAATCTGTGTTGATTCTGTAAAAATGAACTTCACAAAGAAACCGTGCAGCATCTGGTAGTTGAACATCCGGCCCTATCTGAAAGACGATACAAATGTTTTAAGCACTTGTTTATTACTCTCCAAAGTTTGTGCAATGATGATGTTCATGCAATGATGATGTTGTCAAAAGAATGTGCACAGAAAAACCTAAAATTAGAATTGCCACTATCCAATTCTTAGAAAGTTTAGAACTGAATGCACAGTAATATAGTGCTTGGGAAATAAGTGCTGATGTTGACAAACGACCAAGGACCTCTACATACAAGGGATCTTTGTAATAAATCAATATGTTATTTCTTGTATCTAAAAATCTTTGCAACCCCTTGTGCTATATTGTACATTTTTTGCATATTTTATAACTGGTTTGACCAATATTTTATGTAAATTCTATATGAATTTGACTAACAAAGGACCTAAAATCCTTGGAAATAACTGCTTTATTCTTTTTGTTGTTTTGTGGATTCAATGTTTTTTTAAAACAGGATATTTCATGTTAATTTTAAAATTATGACAATTTACATGATTAGATTGTTAATTGTAAAACTGTGATATTGCAAAATCATGTTATTTTAAAACTGTAAATTGAAAGGTTGATTAATCACCCAAACAATAATAAAAATAAAAAAATATTAAAAAGATCTCATTTCTCTAGTTCTGCTCATACTCCTTTGTAAAGTGTAGAGGGAGGAAACGGACACAAATTTGGCATTATGATTGGTGTACACTTTTATTTGAGATGGAAATAAAGAGAAAACCTACCTCTCCCTATATTTGTGGGGGGTTTTCCCGCTTCACCTAAAGTGCTGACTGAAGTGTTATACTCCAATTCTAGATGTGACAGAAAACCACCATGCAACCTCGTTTGTGACTCTTTGAAGACGTTTCGTGGCACTTTACCACAGAACCTGATCACGGGAGGAGTGCAGGCAAAGACCACACTTCAATGAATAATTGAGTCACGAACAATGGCGGATTTCTGCCACAACTAGTTTTGGAGAATAAGACTTCAGTCAACATTCAGCATACATAGTCACAAATGCACTGTTTTATGAATGAGAGTCATGGAGCAACACAAGACTATGAGGCTGTGAAACCTTTATTTTTGGGGACACAACTGAATACCAACAGATTGTAACAGAATCTTTTAGACAAATATATTGAACACAATCCAGCTTGATCGATGAACTCCTAGATGGACTGCCTTCCTTTGACCAAACATTAAGATGTGACAAGGGCCTCATGAGATTGAAACACGTGTTGGCATTGTTTGTTTAATGATCATAAAAACATAATCATAAAAACATTTATGTTTATTGAGCGTTATATGTGTGTACTTATTTATAAGTAGGGATTTGGACTATTATTGGTACTAATAATTAACTTACCAAGTCTAGTTTCTTTTCAATTTTATTGGGAGTTAAGGAGCGCATGAAATAGAGCCCTCCCTATTCAGAGTTGTACCGGTGCATCTGACGTTCTGTGCTCGTCGGTGCCTGTTAGCCCTCCAGGAAAGGCCTGGCGGGCTGACAGGCACCCACGACCAAAACACGTAGTATGGTGATCCGGGAACTGCGGTACCGCCTGCTTACTGGTAGCATAGTTCCCAGACTTCCAGGGTCGTAATGAGGCCCTATGTGTCTGCATTGTAACATATGTGTACCACCAAAGACTATGAGAGTACTCTATCTCATCCTGCAACACTCATCTCCCGGTGTAACTTCTTTGTTGCAAGTCTTTGTCTGGCTGCGTGAGAGTGTTCTTCATTCCCAGATACTAGTTTCAATTCATCATCTGCTTGGCCGGTCATGTGTCCCGAGACCGTGCTTTTGAGCTCTGCAGCTCTAAATTAGTCTGAGTTTATTAAAAATCATTTGCATTTACTGTGGCTGGTGTTGCTATAGTTTAGGGAATGGAATGTCACTTGTATCTTTATGGCCTTGGCAGACGTCCCTGTCTCATACGTTTGCTCCTCTGTGCAGCCTGAATTAAGCTCTGCTTGTCTCTTGCTCAGGGTATTGGCCTATGGTGGTTTTCCTAAGCCATGGCCTGGCTGCTACATGTTCGTGTTATTCCATAGCTCTCCATTTGTTAGTAAAAACAGTGGTTCTGTTAAGTCCCATAGGTGCTACTGCAGTCCCAGTGGGTTATTTGCATGTACGCATCTGCAAGCGTGTTCAAGATCTATTGCTTCTTGTGATTTTCTGATTTGCTGCGGTTAAGCTAATGACAACATAATAAAGCAAAGGCAGTATGTATATGTATCTATCCACTAGCTATAGTAATGTACGCATGTGTTCTTCATGTATTTGGGTGCGTGCCTGTGTCCCGATGTGCGGATGGCATGTGTGCTTCATGTCTAATGCTGCTATGTCGTGGGGCTTCATTCTGACTTTTGAGGTAACCAAGCCGCTGTTTGTGGCATGGCTGCCTCCAAAATCGTTCTGAACTCGGCCTGTCATGAGTCCATCCCTCGGGGACCCAGACCAAGTCCAGCAACCCCGGAAGCAGGCATCAAGTTATCCCAAGCAAGCCCAACAACCCCTGCTAGGGGCTATTTGGATCTAGTCCTGGCGCCTATGGCGCCAGGCTCATATGGAGAGTCAGTCCTGGCACCATAGGCACCAGGCTCATAGATTAAAACTTACCTGATGCAGACCATGCTGCAAGAGCTCCAAGCCAAAAAGAGTCTTGGAAGGGACTACTTTCCTTAGGGACTATTTTTTTACTCGGGCAGGGCTGGGAAGGAATACTTACCTGGGACTACTTTGGAGGCTATTTAAACCATGCCCGAAGAGAAGCACACTCTTTGCGTTATTCTGCATCCAGCAGCGTAACGCTCACCGTGCCTGCAAGTCTGCATCCAGCCTTCTGCCACGCCCGCCTCGAGTTTGGAGCTCCTAGAAAAAAGGAGAAAGAAGGAGATATGGTTAGAACAAGAGCAATACCTTTGATCCTTACCTGAATTCCCGATCCATCGCGCCTTCGAGCTGGAAGAAAGAAGCTATTTATGCACGTCGCCTTGCCTGCTGCAGCGCCTCGCTGAACTCACCTGCCTTTGCTGCATCTTCACATTCCACCGCATCCTCCTGCATGTTCCCAACACACTCCGGCACCTAAGGAGAAGACAAGAACAGTAAGGTGAGCCAAGGGAATACACAGAGGAATATTAGTTACCCCCCCATAGACTTACCTGATTTTACCACCGGGGGTACTATTCCTCTTCATGGGTCGGCGCAGCTTCCACTGCATCTTCGCCGAACCCTGGCCCCTAAGGGGAAACAAAAGGACAGCAAGGTGAAACAAAGGGACTAACAAGGGGAACCCTCCTCACCACAATCAGACTTTCCTGATTTTACCGCCGGAGGTATTATTCCCCGAGACTTCATACTTTCTCTCAGCGCCTGAATAAGGGAGAAAGCAACAGGTTACATATTGACATTATTTTATCGAACTGTGTTGGAAAATACAAATCCTTACCAGAATACTACCGGTTGCCACGAGGAACTCTTCATTAGGGTCAAGCTGCAACCTGCAAGGAATCGGACATGAGGGAAAGTCAGGCATTTGACTCTTATGAACTTTATACTTACGGCGTCTTGCCGGGAATCTCGGAGTAAATATTGTTCTGGAACTCACCAATTCCTTCGAGCCAGTGAAGCAACTGGTTATCAACGTGCCTCTGCGCTCAATGCAGGATGGAGAGCTCATCTTTTCAAACCATCAGGTGAGACTATAAGAGGGGACATCAAAGGTGATCTGTGGGGAGAACAGCGGGGGTGGGGGGATTTACGCTCAACTCCACGGGTGGTTAATTCCCTTTCTCCATTTGCAGAAGAATATTCCTACGGGCCAAGCAAACGAAACTAGGTGGGCCAGTCCAGTCCATCATCTCGGCCCTACGCGTCACATTGGTGGAGACCGCAGCAGTCCAGGTCCGATCGATGCCTCTGTAGAAACCAGGTGAGCATAACAGAACACGAAGCCTACCCACAAATTCCCACCCGGGCGTTATGGATACCTCAGAGACTGACCAATTGGCCCAATTACTAGGGGAACTGAGGGCTGAAGTGCATTCCGCCCATCAAGAAACCAATGCTCTTAGGAGAGAACTGATTTTGTCAAAGGAGCGAACTGATGACCTTGCTAGGCAACTATTGCAAAGCCAGGCTGGACAAGCACCCCTACCTAGTTCCGGGGGAAATCCAGCCCCTGTGTTATCGAGTAACCCTGTGCAAATAAACCTACCAGGAAATATTCCATTAGCTCCACCCGAAGGCTTTGCCAGAGATCCCAAAAGGTTTGCCGTGTTTATGAACCAATGCTGCTTGCACTTTTTATGCAGACCTGGAGCCTTCCCAAACGATCAAGCCAAGGTAGCCTTTGTATTGTCATATCTCAGCGGCAGTGCAGCTGATTGGTCAATTCCACTAGTTCCTCAGGATGATCCAATTCTTCGGGATTTTCAGGGCTTTCAAACGAGCATGGAAAGACTATTTGCCCGGCACTCCCCAGGACAGGCCCTGGATAACGAACTTTTGTCCCTATGACAGGGTAACCAGGACCTTCTATCCTACATCGCAACCTTTAATAGGTTGATAGTGGAAACTGGATGGCCTGAGGTAAAACGAATCACGTTATTTCATCAAGGGCTTCGAAGAGAACTCAAGGATGTCTTGGCTCAAGTCGTGAACCCACCTCAAGACTGCGCTAAATATATAGACTTAGTGGTCCAGTTAGATCACAGACTTCAGAACAGAAAGGCTGATCGGGCCAAGTTTGAGAATCGGGTGTTGGTCAAAACTCACGCTAACCCCAAAGGAGCAGATGCTTCAGAACCCAGGCAAATCGGAGGGGTTAAAGGATCCTTGACCCAGAAGGAAAGAGAAAGGAGACGGCAAATGCAGTTGTGTCTATATTGTGGAACTTCTCGGCATTTTCTACGGGATTGCCCTGCAAAACCACCCAAGAAGGTGGTAGGAGCTGCTGATAAAAGCCATATGGAGTCAGACTCGGGAAACAACCACGCCCGACAAGTGTAGTGGTCCGCTTGCCGAGCTTGAAGAAGGATACTCAGACCTCGCTTTTCATCATACCATTGATCCTCGTAGATCCAGGGCAGCCATCGCAAATGCACGCAGTAAGGGCATACATTGATAGCGGGGCCATAGGAACCTATGAGGACTGTGAATTGGCTTCCAGGATGAATCTACCTCTCTGCCGAAAAACCACCTCAGATGTTATCACCACAGTCGATGGAACTGAAATTGCCTCTGGGCCTGTAACTCATTCCACCGCAGAGATGACACTATTGGGTCAGGAAGGGCATCGAGATACTATTGTGTTTGATCTAATCAAAGCCCCACAGTTCCAAATAATACTGGGGATACCTTGGTTGGAAACACATAATTCTTGTATTGATTGGCGAGAGAAGAGAATAACCTTCCCGGATTGTGCACAAACCTGTTACCCAAAGAAAAGTCAGAACGCAGGCCTGGCCACAGTAACCACAGCAGTCATGCAACTACCTCCAGAATGCCAAGAATTCCAGGATGTCTTCCAAAAAGAACAGGCAAACACCTTACCTCCTCACAGAACGTACGATTGTCCAATCGATCTCATACCCGGTGCACAACCCCCTTGTAGCAGGATCTATGCCCTTACCGAACCTGAGAATCTTCACCTACGACAATACTTAGACCAGTACCTTGCCAATGGCTTTATTCGCCCATCCAAGTCCCCTGCATCTTCAGCTTTGTTCTTCGTGCCCAAAAAGGAAGGTGACCTCAGAACGTGCATAGACTACCGCGCATTGAACCAGATAACTGTTAAGAACCGATACCCATTGCCTCTGATCCCTGAACTACTAGACCAAGTGAAGGACGCTTGTATATACACTAAATTCGATCTCCGGGGGGGCATACCATCTGGTACGTGTAAAAGAAGGCGACGAATGGAAGACTGCTTTCCGCACTAAGTATGGGTTATTCGAATACCAGGTGATGCCTTTTGGGTTGTGCAATGCACCAGCAGCCTTCCAATACTTCATGAACGATGTCCTTCGTGAACTCACTGATGTTGTGTTGTCGTATATATCAATGATATTCTAGTATACTCCTCTTCAGAATCTGACCATGTGAAGCACGTCCGAGCAGTCCTTGAGAAATTGCGCCAGCACAAACTATATGCAAAACTGAGAAAATGCGTTTTTCATGCCACAGTAGTTGAATTCCTTGGGTTTATCCTGACCCCAAAGGGAGTCCGAATGGACTCACGAAAGGTGGACGCAATCCTTAAGTGGCCATCACCAAGTTCAGTTAAAAGAGTACAAAGCATGCTCGGCTTTGCCAATTTCTACCGCAGATTCATCCCAGATTTTTCACATATTGTACATCCCATCACAGCACTCTTGCGAAAAAATAAATGCTTTATGTGGACTGAAGAAGCTGATAATGCCTTCAAAGAGCTGAAAGCGAAATTCACGTCTGCACCTGTATTAAAGCACCCGCGCCCTGAACTTCCATATATAGTGGAAACTGATAGATCCAGTCTAGCCATGGGAGCTGTCCTGTCTCAAAAGGACCCTGAAACTGGCCAGCTTCATCCAGTAGCATTTTGGTCCAGAAAGTTCTCGGCACCCGAGTTGAACTATGCGGTTACCGACAAGGAGTTATTAGCCATTAAATCCACCTTCAAGGCTTGGCGGCACTATCTTCTCGGTGCCAGCAGGCATACCATTACTGTGATCACCGATCACCGGAACTTTCAATATTTAAAGACAGCCAAGGCCCAATCGTCACGTCAACTCTGATGGGCATTGTTCTTTGCCGAGTTTGATTTCGTAATAACCTATCGACCAGGTTGTAAGAATGGTAAAGGAGACGCCTTATCCCGAATAGGGATGGGAGAGGCAGAAGTGAACCCAGAACCAGTACCTATAATTTCCGAACAAGGAATTCTTGGCATGACTACTCTACAGACACTAGAGGACATTCAGGTAAAGCTCCAGCAACTCTTTGATCCTACAGCCCTGCAGGACTGGGTAAAAAAAGGCCCAGACTACTCTGTCACCATTGATCTGCCTTATTATCAAGGGCGGCTATTTCTGCCACACAAGGAACTACAAGAGCTAGTCATTTCCCGTTATCATGATACCCTAATGGAGGGGCACCCAGGTATTGCAAAAACTGAAGCTAAAATTAAAAGACAATTCTGGTGGCCCACTGGCGACGAAAGGATATTAAATCATTTGTGATGTCTTGTGGCATTTGCGCCCAAAACAAAAGTCAAAAGAAAAAACCAGCGGGACTCTTACAACCTGTAGACATTCCGCCTACGCCATGGCACACCTTATCATTAGACTTTATTACTGATCTACCCCAATGCAATGGATTTAACACCATTCTAGTTATTGTGGATCTTTTTTCCAAGATGGCCCTCTTTATTCCTTTAAAGGGATTACCTTCAGCTTCAATCCTGGCTAAGGAGTTCCTCGAAAACATTGTTTGCATACACGGATTTCCGTCCATATTAGTCTCTGACCGGGGCAGTCAATTCATTTCACATATTTGGAAAAAATGCTGTCAATTGGCGCAAATCGATGTGACGTTATTGACCAGTCACCACCCCCAGACCGATGGTCAAACGGAGAGGACCAACCAGACTCTCGAACAATACCTGCATTGTATGTTACATCAGCCTGAGAGTAATTGGAAAGACATTCTTTGGATCGCCGAATATGCATACAATAATTCAGTACACTCTGTAACTGGACAAAGCCCCTTTTATACCTTATATGGGCACCATCCTCGAACCTCAGCCTTGACTCACCCCAACACTTAGAAATGCCCGCAGTGGACCATCTGCACGCTACGATTACACAAGCCTTTAAGGAAGCAACTACACATTTAAAACAGGCGAAAGAAAAATACAAGAAAGATGCTGATCGGCATAGAAGTGATTCTCCACAATTCCAGATAGGGGACCAAGTATGGTTAGCCACAAAACATATACCTCTAAAGGGAACACAGACCTTTAACCCCAGATATTTGGGACCTTACTCTATTAAGGCCTTTATCCCGGTGGCTGTCAAGTTGGACTTACCTGCAAATACGCAAATTCACCCCGTCTTTCATGTGTCACTTTTGAAGCCAGTGCAACCAGGGACAAGACTAAATAAGCCACCAGACCCTATCCTTGTAGACGGTGAACCCAAATTTGAAGTAAAGAACATCCTGGACTCCAAGCTGATAAAGTCAAAACTCTTTTATTTAATCGATTGGAAAGGTTACGGACCACAGGAAAGGTCATGGGAACCTAGTGACCATGTTCATGCACCCCGATTGGTGAAAAAATTCCACTGAAATTTCACAGACAAACCGAAACCACAGGGAAGAATGACTTTAGGAGGGGTCTTGGGGGGGAGTGCTGTCATGATGCCTACCCCCGGGGACCCAGTCCAAGTCCAGCAATCCCGGAAGCAGGCATCAAGTTATCCCAAGCAAGCCCAACAACCCCTTTGGCGCCAGGCTCATATGGAGAGTCAGCCCTGGTGCCATAGGTGCCAGGCTCATAGATTAAAACTTACCTGATGCAGACCATGCTGCAAGAGCTCCAAGCCAAAAGAGGCTTGGAAGGGACTACTTTACTTAGGGACTATTTTTTTACTCAGACGGGGCTGGGGAGGAATACTTACCTGGGACTACTTTGGAGGCTATTTAAACCACGCCCGAAGAGCAGCACACGCTTCGTGTTATTCTGCATCCAGCAGCGTAACGCTCACCGTGCCTGCAAGTCTGCATCCAGCCTTCTGCCATGCCCACCTCGAGTTTGGAGCTCCTAGAAAAAGAGAAAAAGAAAAGGTTAGAACAAGAGCCATAACTTTGATCCTTACCTGAATTCCCGATCCATCGCGCCTTCGAGCTGGAAGAAAGAAGCTATTTATGCGCGTCGCCTCATCAGCCTTCGCAGCATCTTCACATTCCACCGCATCCTCCTGCATGTTCCCGCCGCACTCCGGCACCTAAGGAGAAGACAAGAACAGCAAGGTGAGCCAAGGGAATACACAGAGGAATATTAGTTACCCCCCCCATAGACTTACCTGATTTTACCACCGGGGGTACTATTCCTCCTCACGGGTCGGCGCAGCTTCCACTGCATCTTCGCCGAACCCCGGCCCCTAAGGGGACACAAAAGGACAGCAAGGTGAAAAAAGGGACTAACAAGGGGAACCCTCCTCACCACAATAGACTTATCTGATTTTACCACCAGAGGTATTATTCCCAGAGACTTCATACTTTCTCTCAGCGCCTGAATAAGGGAGAAAGCAACAGGTTACATATTGACATTATTTTATCGAACTGTGTTGGAAAATACAAATCCTTACCAGAATACTACCGGTTGCCACGAGGAACTCTTCATTAGGGTCAAGCTGCAACATGCAAGGAATCGGACAAGAGTGAAAGTCAGGCATTTGAACTCTTACGAACTTTATACTTATGGCGTCTTGCCGGGAGTCAATATTGTTCTGGAACTCACCAATTCCTTCGAGCCAGTGAAGCAACTGGTTATCAACGTGCCCCTGCGCTCAATGCAGGATGGAGAGCTCATCTTTTCAAACCATCAGGTGAGACTATAAGAGGGGACATCAAAGGTGATCTGTGGGGAGAACAGCGGGGGTGGGGGGATGTATGCTCAACTCCACGGGTGGTTAATTCCCTTTCTCCATTTGCAGAAGAATATTCCTACGGGCCAAGCAAACGAAACTAGGTGGGCCAGTCCAGTCCGTCATCTCGGCCCTACGTGTCACATTGGTGGAGACAGCAGCTGTCCAGTTCCGATCAACGCCTCTGTGGGAGCCAGGTGAGCGTAACACCGCCCTTGTGAATGGAGTAATTACCTGTCAATTCCAAGGTTGGAGGGACCAGTAATTCCCCATTCACCAGGGCCCTTCCCCATTCCCATTTGAGCCCCCATAGGTCTCAATGGGAATGGGGAAGGCGCTAATAACGGTACCTTAAATTACGGTACCATTATTAGCACTAAAGTCCCTTTGCGGGTCCCGTCCTTAACGCCTGCTAAAAGCAGGCTTTAAGGAAGGACCTGAAAAGGGAACTCGTAGTAGGGTGGTAAGGGTTTAGCGGCAGCGGTCTCGTTACCGGTGACCGTTAACCCTTACTGCCCTACTCGGAATGAGGCCCATGGTGTCTCTAACGATGTTACAGCATAGCTTCTTCATTTTTTAGTCAAGACCTGTCAATTGTGGTCTCCTCAGTTGCATCTTGAGACTCTGCATCCACTCTAGGTAGAGTTTGTACTGCTCTTGGGTTGTATGGCTGGCAGAGTGGGTACCTTTCTGCATACTTGTCTGGTGTAGGAGCACTAGGAACCAGTCCAAAATGGTATGGACGATCATGGTATTTGCGGTTCTTCTTCCGGGTCATGTGTCTTGTGGGAGGGGACGCAGTGGTAGGATTTGCCTGTCCTTCTCTCTGGGCTGCCATATCTTTGTAATGCCTCCAAGATGTCCATAATAGTTTATGAAAGACCAGTACCTGTAGCAGCATGATCCTTTGGGGTTGCACCAGATCAATTTTCCCTCTTAAGTTCTTGGATCACAGGGGTTGTTCCTGCTGGGAATAAGTCACACAGTGCGATTTCCTCCATCTGATTGTTTTTGTTCTCTTACAATGTCATCATTAATTTCCCATACGGTCACGTCTATAAGTATCTGCATTCTGATTGCCTCCTCTGCTGTTTTCTGGCACCTTGCAATGCATACCTTAATCCCAAATGCTGATGCTGTTCCTAATATGAGCACTCCTGCTAACACATTCAGGCTACCTGACAAACATGATGACATCCATAACCATAGATATGATAGCTAGTTCATGTCTTTCCCTGTCACACGTGCTTCATCTTCTATCTTCGCATGCATGTGTGCCAATTGTGCTACTGCATAAGAGAAAGTTACATTATCTTCATCGTTAGCTGGTGTGAATGTGCAACATGAACCCCCGATCTTGGCGCAAACTCCTCCTTCCATCGCTGTGAGGAGATCTAGAAGATATCTTTTCTGGAGTGCAACCAACCTGATTGCTCTGAGCTCTTCTTTTATGCGTTGAACCTGTTCACTGTTCAGTTGATTGATACCATCAGCTCGCATCAAGTGATCTGTAACTATTTGACATTTCTGTATGTATGTATTCCTGGTATTAGTAATTCAAAGAACATTTGTGTTCAACTGAACAGTCTGTGTTCCGCTGGGATCTCATCCAATGCTGCTTCTGATTTTACTGGGATGTAATTCCCCCCGCTTTTCACTCTTCTCACTCCTGCCGATTTTTCCACCTCTTTGGGTTCCATTGCTGGAGTTTCCTCAACTGACCACTTCCGTCGTCTATTATTCTCCATCTTTGGGAAATCTTCGAGCTTCACATCCTTCTTAATTATCACCAATGAAGGCATGTTGATGTGTACCAGGGAGCATACTCCTCCCCAATCAGGTGGCAGTTTTTTGCACGCCCTCGATCTGCACACACAATAGTGAACCATTAGTAATGCTGTTCCTACATTCATTGCTGGAAGTTGTTTGATCATCTTACATCCTACATTCTCAACAACTTCAACGTCACCATTGTTCTGGTAACACAAGGCTGGTGTCTTCAGGGGAAGTATTGGTATCGGCCCAGCTTTGTTCTTTACCCATGTTAGTATGTTTGCGTTTGTCCCATTCCTTCAGGAACTTGCATTTTCTTTCTGCACCTTATTCACTGCTGACTTTGCCAGTGTCAGTGCTTTGCTTCCCACTACTCCATCTTCCCATCTGCCATTAGTGTATACCCGTCCATAGATCAGTATCTGTGGTCTCTCCCAGCATTCAGGCTCTCCTCCTATCTCCTTTACCCTAGTCCATGAGCATGGTAAGTCCTTCAGTGTGATTGTCTTTGTCTCTCCCTTCTCCGGTCTGTCAGTCATGTACCGCAAGCCTTCATGTAGCTGCCAATAGTTGCAATGATAAAGAGGGATCGAGTCAAAAGCTACCCTTGACATAGGCGTGACAAGGGGTCAACAGGACCATGCAGTGTATCTAGGTGGCTACTAGCTTGAGAAGAGATCACCGTGAGATACAGAGTTAAGAAGAGTTTATTTAAACTAACAAGAAGACATATTTACAGAAGTTACATGTGCCTTGGCACAGGAAATATGTGTACTGAAATGCATTGTAGTCTGCATATTGGTGAGTTAGTAAGCAAAAAAGTGACAGTTTATTTCTTGTATTTTTTCAAGTCACAATACATTAACATTGTCGACACACTAGTTGGTGTTTCTGGTTCGGTAAATGAATGGCAAAAGGCAGTGGCTTTGAAGTGGAGCAGCGCTGCAAAGTTGTACCAAACTGTTTTCAGGACTAAAGTCGTGGTCGGGACTTTGTTAATAGAGATGGGTGACCTCCTAGAGTTAGATAAGGAATTGTGTTAGGTGAGGGTGGTCAAGTGATGCCAGTAAATGGAAAAAAACAGCAAGGAGGTCAACTTACCATGTGCAAGTAAGTAAACGCCATGGCTGAAATCTTGATTTTTCCAGTTGCTAGTTTATTGCAACTGGGGAAGCAGTCTGTGTAAGTCAGATGCCAGGATCTAAGTAAGCAAATGTCGAGGTAACAAATTGATTAAAAAACATAGGATGCAGTGGCAAGTTAATGGGTGCATCTCTGGGGATTGGAGTGCAGAGTAGCCATGCCTATTTTGTGTGGGGTTGGGCCACTAAGGCCTGCTACAATAAGGCAAGGACATATTGATCGCTTGTATAAAATCATGTAGGTGGCGGTGATCCGGGCAAAATCACTGGTAAAACCGCGAAAAAATGTTGTGCTCTAGGAAGTCTATGGTGCATATGGTCAAAAGGAACTATCCTTTTGTGGAACTCCATGGATCTGGAAGCCGTGTGTCTCGTATTCAGGAAGTAAGAGTGGGACCCGAGCGAAGCTTGCGATTTCAGAGATATCGAACATAAGTACAAACAGCAGGTGAGCGGGGTGCGGTATTAACGGAGGGAGTGTGGCTGCCCGATGGTTTAGAGTCCGTGAAGAGGAGCTCTGCTAGAGCTGTGGTCTTACCTGTGGCGAAAGAAGCTGTGTCACTGCGTAGAAGCTAGGAACCGGCTGTGCGCATGCGTGCCTTGTGATTGCTATATTTATTCAAAAGCGACCAAACTTTATTGAGCTGGTACTGCGCATGTGTTGGGGGAGTAGTGTCTCAAATGCATCTTGTTTCAAGAAAGTCAAGGAGAGCAATGTCGGTGTTGCATCTTGTTTTAGACCAGAAAAGCACATAGTTATGAAAACATAATTAAAATTAGAATTTCTGCTGGCGCATACGTCATTGTCAAACTAGGGGGGGGGTCTATGTTATTGTTGTCAATGTGGCATAAATCGACAGTAGTACATTGGTTGTATCGCATTTACATCTGGAACATATATGTTTATTATGGTGAACACAACAATATGGATGCAGCAATGTTATGGCTTTCTTGAGACAATCTCTGCATGAGGAGATGTTGGCCTCAATGGACCTCCACCGCCAAGTGATGGCTGCCTTGCGACAAACTAACAAAATGCAGTTGGAGAAGTCAAGGGTCAGCAAGCAAGCTGACTCTTTGACCATTCACGATAGCCATCATCAGGACCTTGTTGCGATTGGGGCCCTCTTCCATGCACACCCCTCGAAAGTGGCCCTAGCCAATGAGGACCATCTGAACCACCCAGGTGATGCCATTGGCCATGGCCCCACACACCCCTATCCTCGTGCCACTAGCACCCCTTCTTCATGCACCTTTGTGTCTAGAGGCATGTGGATGGAGTATGGATGTTTCTAATGGTTTTCCCACTCCAAGGTGGACTGTTTTCAGTTTCCCTGAATGACAGGGCCATAGTTCTCTAGAGGGCAGTGACTCAACTGCCCATGCTACTGGGAACATTATTGAGCTGGGGACAGGACATTTGGACATTCTCAGTGAACTCAACTGACGCAGTCTCGTGGATTACTACAGCCTCCCACATACAGGTTAACATTCCATTCAGCATTGATGGATATATGTGCGGTCTGTCAGATGGACTAATCCAAACAAATGTCATTGTCATTTCAAATGTCTTGCCTTTTCCAGTGCCAGCACTCCCTGAGAGGATATCCTGGGCACCCTATTTCCATCCAAATATCCATTTCCTTTCTGGACACTGACCCTCCTAGCAACAATGCGGAGGCCCAGTGTTAGGTGGAGATGGAGAGGGATTAACAGCACACCAGCTGTAACAGCAGGTAAGCTTGTGCACTGTCATGCATTATGATATGATATATACGTGGCCCGCATCCCTCTTAGATGGCCGCCACATTCTGAGGATCTAGACCAGAACGCCCCTCTACCGATGCTGTTTCCTGATTGGTTGCAACATTGCACATTAGCCAAACATCTGTTGCCAGCTGGTGAACGCCGTCCCCGAAGCAAGGCACTGAATTAAGGCACCTGACAAAGCTGACCGAGCGTGCCGTGCTGCGGGCTGCCCGCTGTCCTTAGGCGCACTCAGAGCCTTTCCTCTGTTGTCGCTGCCTGTTATCAATGCCCGCCACAACGTACTTCGAGATCCCTAAGGTGAGACGTGAGTTGTTCTGAAACTATTGCCTACGCATTTCTGTTCCATTTCCAGGCCTGAGCCCTGGTCTATTTTCCTGCAAATAACTCCCATCAGTCTCAGGATGACACAGCAAGCCTAGATGAACTAGCCTTGTTTACACCTTAGTCGTCATATGTAAACACCTACAAGTACCTCTACTTCCGCCGGGGGCCAATTTCCGCAAAATCACTACGTACTCTTATTCCTACCCACTATTAATAGCCTATCAATCCTTGGACCCATTCCACCAGCTACCAACAGCATGATAAACAGTTGCTGGTAATCAGACTCATGAGAATATCTCACATTACCTTGCAACCCCACGATGGACGTTCCGTGTCACTCTCCCATTACTTTATATCGTACACCTTACAATCCAAAACTCGCCAAATTATAAATGTGATCTGGACTGTGTAATACTATTAGACTTGATGAAAGTGTCTGCTGAGCATGATCCTGCCAAGTGCTTTGTGATTGTGATTTTGATGTTCTGCCCCACTGCACTATTTGTATGCGATCAGGCTGTACGCCCCCCTTGTTATCTATCATCTGACTATAACCGTAATGTCTGCCTCCCACTAGCTGATCCGGTCCACGTATTATAGCCTGTCTGCTATACTGGTTAGTCCACTTGATTCCTTTGTCTAATGCCTACCTGACTTAGACGTGCCTTTAGCAAACCTAACAAACCTGCGCATTGGTCTCTTGTGATACCCAAATGTATTATAGCACGCTGCCCATTGCCCATTGGATCTGCTTATTCTAATCTTCCACTATGTGATAAGCTTCATGCTTAATGGTTCTCTCTAAGACCATCTACGTTACAATATGCTGCCTATTGTCTGCTATACTTGCCTATTATATTCACATACTGGGTGATTGATTTCATGCTCATGTGCCTGCTGTACTTGCCTATTGTATTCACAAACTAGGTGTTTGATTTCATGGTCACGTGTCTTATACAATTCACTGTTGTGTTATAGCATGCTACCTACTGTCTATTCCATTTGTCTACTGTGCCCCTATACCACCAGTGCCTATCGTGCACACATGCTAACTAATTAGGCACAGCTCAACGCCTGTATTAGTTGAACTCATCTGCTGTACCTTTTCCATTCTGTGCTTTGTGACACTACTATGCTAAATTAACCAAGAGCTCTATCTATGTAACCACACTACCTGCATGGTTCGCACCTGTGACAAGGTGTTTCCCTCACCAAGCATCAGCATGTCCACTAAAGTTACCAGCCAAACCATCTGCATACTATTACTTATATCAAGCATCACATTCTGCCTTGTTAGACGCCACACACAGATACTTGGGGACCAACCTCTTTCCATGGAGGACCCCCCATACCAAATGTTGAGTAACCCATGCACTACTGAATATAGGAATACCCATCTCAGAGCTAGGCTAGCTAAAATATATGATTCCCGTAGAAGTTCGCTACCCTTCTCTTTATGAAAAAGAACACCTAAAACTCTGCCTGTCCCTACGCCCACAAGTACCAAATCAGCACATAACCACCCTCCTAAGACAAAAAGAGGATTAGGCCAGCACCTGAATCCTAAAGACCAATTATCTTCCCACCCAAGAACTACAGCTCCCACTAGCCCCCCATTAAAGGAGCCTTAATAAACTCTAGATCACTAGTAGCTCATGCCACAGAGATTGCCGATCTGATTCTGAGGGATAACTTAGACTTCCTCGCCATCACCGAGACATGGCTACATGCAGCAGCAGGCCCTATGCTTATGCTAGCAGTGCCTGATGACTATACTATTCTAAGACAAGATAGACAAGGGACTAGAGGAGGAGGTATTGCCATTATCTGTAAATGCAGCTTCTCTATGAGATTAGCCCCCTCCTACGATATTCAATCATGCAAAGTATTCTCAGCCAAAGTACCTCTGAATAACTATCAAACCCTGAACATCCATTTGATATATCGCCCCCAGGCCCAATTGGGACATTTGAGGAAGACATTAACACAATTCTAGCTAATAACCTAAAAAACACTACTCAAGCATTACTATTAGGCAACCTTAATTTAGGCTTCAATGACCCTTCGGACCAGTCTGCCATGGCACTTGTGAATACTGTCTCAGATCTAGGCTTCACCCAAAGAAGCACAACCCCTACCCATTACAAAGGTAGAATACTAGATAGGGTGACAGACCACAATTGCCATGCCAACATCCTCTCCATCTCACAGCTAGCTTAGACCGACCACCTCCTAGTCTCATTTACGCTCTCTACTAATAGACCCTTGCCTACTCCTGCCATCACGGTGAAGTGGGAGAATGGAAGAACAGGCTCCCGCCCTTCCCCTCTCGCGCTTGGCCTAGGGGATCACAGCCCAGACACCCGCCACGAGAGGAGTTTGCCTATCTACCGGACGACCAAATACCCTGGTACAGGAACATACGGATGTGCCCATCTACCTGCCCAACAGCCCGCCCTGTCCATGCCGACACCTGCGGCACGGACCAACTCGACTAAACCTACACGTCGTTAGAGATGCCATGACGACCTAGCCAACGGTCAGCACACCTGTGCAAATATACACACCGGACACTCCCGCACCAATCCACACGAAGAATATACTCAGTGCTATGACGTAGGCGACAGACATACTCACGAACGTACATCTTTATTATTTTCCACATAGGCTTTCAAAATGCAGAAACGCAAGACACATCATGAACTTATATAAAAAAGGCTTGCTCACGCTTCTTCTAAGAGCCATGTACCATAATGAAGAATATAACGGGGACACGATACTGAGGACAAAGCAATATGATACCGTAACCTAAAGCGCTCTGCATCAAACGGTTCCACCTATGACCCAAGCCCAAGTAGGCTGCAGGCAAAAGCTTCCATGAACATTGAGTGAGCAAGAACTGGGTTGCTGACCCTGCAAAATGAGCCCGGCGAAAGCACACCGCCAAGGGCACGATGTTGCAATCTCGCATGCTGCAAGCCAACGCCAAGGTCGCACCTGCAAGATAAACCAGGCACACAGTAGGAAAAACAATATTAATTGTGTTGAATTTTGCCTCAAACACGGTCCCACCTCACGTGACAAAGTCAAACCTGACAAGATGCCAAGCCCAGGAGGAAGGAGACGCCTGAATCCCACGTTTTGAGACACAGGCAGATACAATTAAAAGACTCATTTGGACATCTGCAGCAGTGGGAGTATTCGACCTGCCAACATATGAATAAATCCTCACATTGTTTACACCTACCCATATTAAAACATTGTTGCAAATGACAGGTGCACCGCGAGCTGGGAACAGCGATAGTCCCAGACTGGGAGGCTCGCAAGCGGACCAATTAGAACTTGGGGTTCTTATCACTGACGCCATTCACATTGACCAATCCTCAGAGGTCTTCATGTAACAATTTTCATGTATCAAATTGAAGGGACAGCCCAGGTATACCACCTGACTAACTCTCAGCCAATAACACCGTTCTCTATATGTGCGCTATACTAACCCTACCACTCGAGTAACCAATCCAGAGTGGAGATAGGTTTTTGCTAAAACTTTCCAAGTGACGCAAGTAGCATGTCATACTAAGGTAAAAAGGGCCTGCGAGCCCCACGATTGTTTGTGTGTCAGGACGGACGCGTACGCTCCTTGACCCATCCCTGCCGTTTTGTCTAATAAACAGCAGAGTCACCTTGCTTCTTGCGTGTGTCTCATACTCTATCTCTTTTGGGATATACGGGAGGAGTTGGGGCCTCCCTGCCCGGAGGTCTGCGGACGGTCCGGCCGACCCCGGCAGAATTTCCCCCCCGACAAGTTGGAGGCACTGCTGAGATCTGTTTAAGATCTGCTTTTTTATTTTTACTTTTTCCAGGTAATCGCGTTGCGAGGAGGCCCGGCGGCGCGGCCCCCTCTGCCGTTGCCCCCTTCTGAGGACTACAGGACCATCGTGGAGCTGCGAGAAGACCGGACAGCGCAATCCGGATATTGGCCCTCGGGAGCCGGTTGAGAAGTATCCCGCCCGCGGTTGGCGAGTGTCCAGACGTGGTACAGACGAGGGGAGGTGGCGAGCCGCTTGGAGGGGTGCATGCAGTCGAGCGGCCCCGCATCAAGAGAACTTGGTGAGCATGCCACGCACAACAAGCAATGTGAAATTGTGAGGGAGGGGGGAGGAATTAAATACGGGAGGTGGGAGGTGTTGCACAGGTGCGCGGCGAAGGTTTGACAATTTAGTGTTGGCAATGGAATGAATGGTAGCCGAACGAGAGTGAGAGCAGTCGGCTACGTTATGCGAGGGGGGGAGGGCGGAGCACGAAAACATCACGTGCGGCCGCTCGTAGACACTGATATGCCTAGGTCGCGACTACGTGTAAGGGTGTGTGTGTGTGTGTGGTTTCCTACGATTTGGCATTTATTGATCAATGAGTAGATGAGGATCCCTATTGTTCGAGCAAGAAACTCGATAGGTAGATGACGTTTCCCTGTAGGCGGTAGCTAGTTAGTTGCCCAATACGGAAGATAATTGGCTGGTTAAGCCCCCCTGTCGAGGGGCGTATCACATGCGAGGCGACGCAGCGTGCGCAGTCCGATTATATTATTGATTACCTTGTTCCAGGAGTGACAGGAAGACAGCTGTGAGGGTAACGGGGGTAGATTGCAAGTGTATTTTGAACTTAAAGAATATATGAAGAACTTACCAGTAGCTCGAAGAGATCGGTGACGTTACCAGTAGGGCTTTCATAGGATATCCCGAGCACAAGGCATCTTTCTTTCTGAGAGTGGTGAGGAAGAGAACTGTGGTAAGGGAGTGGAAACGGAGACAAATGGTAATGAGCTGATCGGGGAAAGGTGAAACGGGGGACGTGGCTGCTCACGGAGAGCGCCGACCACGGCAAGTGTAGAAGAAGGAGGAGGAGCAAGTGAAAATAGGACGACTGTATAAGAACGTCATAAGGGGCACGCAGCCGCAGGGGGCTACGTGCGCCTTGGCCGCAGGGGGCCGTAAGGGTGTCGTATAAAGGAAGAAAGACAGAAGAAAGTATACAAATGTAAATACTATATTTTTATAATTTTCCTTAGCGGACTATCGCAAGTCCCCAAACTTACGGGGCCAGGTAACGATATAAGACTGCATATTGTAAACTGCTAGTGAGATAACCGCTACCAAATAGGGGAAGGGTAACAAGTGGAGCGCTACTTTGTCATACGGGACAGGATCGGGAGGGTGGGGGAACACCCTCACTACCCCACTACAGCACATATGTACAACACTGTCACCCCATAGGGAGAAACTGATTAAGTATAGTAAAGAATGGACCCAGGGGACGGACAACAAAATGATAACACCGTGGCCGCCTAATGGTAGCTTCGATCCATATGCCCAACATTCACTACTAAACCATCTGCATAATACATACAAAGGGAAGAAGTTGGCAAACCACGTGGAGGTGTTTAACTTATGGAGGATGTTCCAAGGGTCCCGACCAGGACCAAATGGAATGTTCACTGTGGAGGAAATACCGGAAGAAAAAGAGATTAAGGAGGAAGGAGAGGATGGGAAAAAGGGGAGTCAAGACCCAAAGAACACGGGGAACGGACAAGAGAGAGGAGAAAAGAATAATACATCAAATGAAATAAAAAAGGAACCGAGCAACAATATACCCCTAGCAAAGGGAGTGAAAACAGAGGGAGGGGGGTTGTACCCTTTAAGGGAGTTAGGAGAAATAGAAAGAGGTCAGTTAAGGGCGGCTGAGGGGTACTCGAACCCGGCATACAGCCCTCCACCATATGTGGCTCATAGGAAGATGCCAGCAGGGGAGGGGAGGACTGGAGAAGAACAAACTGTGGAAATAGGAAATGATGAGTGGGTAGCTGCACAGATACTATTAAAATTACGAGGTTCATTAACAGGGGAAGAGAAGGAGGTAGTAAGGAAAACAGACGAGGAAAATACCAGGGAGAGTGGAATGAGAGGGTAAGAGCTGTTACGGCAAAAGGAAGAGATTTTGGAGGAACGACTAGCAGAATTAAGGGATGAGCAGAATGAATTGATCAAACAGCTCGAGAGGGAGGAAAGAGAGAGAGCGAGGAAAAGGAAAGAAGGTAAGAACGAATTGGAAAAAATAAGGGAACGAACTGAGGAGCAAAGGAGAGAAGCTGAAAGGGTAAAAGCAGCAGCAGAAAGGGTATCAAGAGCAGTGCTGCGAGAAAAGAAAAGGGAAGAAGAAGAGAAAGAAAAAGAAATGGCAATGTGGAAGAGGAGATTACTATCAGAAACGACTAAGAAATACGAAGAAGGGAGGGTGATAGAGAGCATATTGGAAAGGGAAAGGGTGAAATGGGAAAGGAAGAAAGAGGATGAAAGAATACTGGAACAAATGAGTAGTGAAATAATGGAGGAATTAAAAAGGAAAAGGGAAGAAAATGGTAAGGAGATGGAGGAGAGAAATGAAGGAGAAAGAGAAGATAGGAGAAGGGAGAGTGAAGTATGGGGGGATGTATATAGAGACACAGAAGTAGCAACAACATCAGCGCAAATGGGAGCGGTTGATAAAGGAGAAAAAGGAGAACTGGACCTAATAGACTTACAAACAGTAAAAATAAAGGGGGAAAAGACCGAGTGGGGGGTGCCGTTTATGACTGACTTTTGTAGTGAGGAAGAAGAAGGAGTGGAGAAGGAAGGACGAAAAAGTGAAAGGGAAAGCCTAGATAAACTATACATCACCCGGACCAACACAGACTCGCCATGGATCCGTAGGAGAAAGGATGAACTGGAGAGAAGTGAGGAGGATGAGCAAGGAATAGCGGAAAGACAGACACATGAGGCCGCACCGTCCCCATCACGCCCTCTCCCATCGCACCCTACATGCTCAACCACCTCACGCTCGTTACGCACAATAAAACTTGCGCCCTTCACAGACGAACTAACACCCTATGCATGTCGGCTTAGGGACCTCCCTAGACGCAGGCAGGAAAGACGAATACACATGCCCACATTAAATACAGGAAATGATGGAAGAGGGGGAAAAGATGGAGAAGAAAGAGTTACGAGCAGGGGAAATACGGATGAAATTGACGATGTAGAAGAAAGGGAAGAAGAAGAAGGGTGTGAGGACTCGATTTTATGGAACACAAAGGGTAAAATGAGACATAACTTAATGCCACTTCTGGAGAGGGGAGGGGTTAGGCCACAGTATGTGCCTTGGAAGCATACAGACAAAGAAAATATAAAATGCAGGCTCCCATCATTAAGTGGAGGTGCGGGTAAGTGGATATATGAAATGGAAAAACACACCACAGGACAGAAACTGGCAGTAGGAGATGTGAAGGGCCTTCTAATATCGATATTAGGGGATGCAGCGGATGACATTTGGAAGAGAGCGGGATTCCCTGGGGTAACAATAACAAACACATCGCATGATAGGGTACCATTCGCAAACTGCAGACATGCACTATGGCAGGCACTGAGGGTACAGTACCCAGACACATCAGACATAGGAGCAATTACCTCCCGCAAGATGCGTGAGAACGAAGATCCTGTTGATTATATCCAGGAAATCCAAGAGAAGTGGCGCATGGAAACTAGATTACAAATGGACAAAACACCCGCAATATTTTATCATATACTAGTACAAGGGCTCCCGGAAGGAGTTCAGAAACAACTGAAGAAAGTAGTGGGAATGGAAGCAAAAGCATGGCCAGAAATACAACTGACTATAGTGCATCATTGCAGGACATGGCAAGGAAAAATGAAACAAAAGGAAGAGGACAGGAAAACGGAAGAGGCTAAACTAGTACAGAAAAAGCTTACAAAATACACAATGGAAGGGGCACTAATAACTACGCCTACAACAATGACCCAAAGCCCCACACAAGTAGTGGCTGCACAAGATCCCTCCCAAATACCACCTTCACAGACTATAACACAACAGGTGCCGCCACTACAGCCATACACGACCAACATGGGAGGAGGATACCCAATGCCAGGAGCTGGGTATTATAATTACAACAGGGGTAGAGGAGGAATTATGAGAGGGAGAGGATACGGATATAATACCCAACAGCAGGTAGGAGGACTTAGAAGTTCCTATCCCACAGGGCAACCAGTATACCAGGACAACACAGGGAGCTTTCCATGGCAGAGTAGGGAACCACCGGTGTGTTGGAGTTGTGGACTATTAGGGCACATGTCACGCACGTGTAGAGTAAGACCAGGAACACCATCATGGAGTGAGCAGGGACAACCAAGGCCCACACAGGAACAGCAGGGCATACAGCAACAGCAGACGTTGCAACAGGGAAATGAACAGCAACAACTAATAACACAACAACAGCCACAGACACATTCACTGACACAACAACAGGTAGCGATAACACAACAACCCCAAGTACAACAAACACAACTGGGTAGGGTGACGGTGCTGGGACACAACCCTTACACAGGAAATGGTCAATCGCTGTACCCTCAATAGGACAGCCCACAGACGGCCTTGGTGTGTCCCATCCTGTCAGTAACACCTAATAGTGCGGAGGAACCACGCATAGAGGTAACAATAGGTGACAAAAAGTTATCATTCCTTGTTGACACCGGGGCGACCCGGTCTTGCATAAGGGAGGGTAAATTTAAGATGTCAGGCGAAGCCATGAACACCCAAGGATTCTCTGGGGCTAAAGGGTTGGTTCCTTTTACTGATAACATTCCCTTATCTATAGGAGATTATGACCTGTCAGTCCCACTTCTATATTATAGTGCCTCAACAGTAAATATACTGGGGAGAGACATAATGAACAGGTTGAATATGACGATCTCATTTACTGAGGACGGCATAATTTGCTCCACTCCAGGGATTAACATGCTCACGGCACGACAGATTATGCAAGCATACTGCGGACAAACAGCGATTAGGGCGGAGCCAGTAGATGGCGAGCTCTTCCAGTACGGGACAGACATGGCATTTGCATGGATGCCAGGGATAGAGGGAAAAATGTGGAGGAGGCCAGCAGCCTATCTGTTCAGACCAGAAACACCAGTCAATGAGCCAGAAGGAAATGTGGTTCCAGTGGACATTGAGAGCATTATAGCAACAGCTGATTACATTGCTGTACATGCCCAAGACAGAGCAGGAAGGGCATGGAGGGCAGTGATAGCACTAGCGGAAGGATGTAGACTCACCCAGGTGTCAGATGAGGAGCTGTTCTCAGATGAAAAGGAGGAAGGTGAAATGGTGTTTATGATGAGTGTGGAAATATGGCTAAGAGTGGCGTACAAACAAGTAGCACAGAAAATTGCAATGGCGCTTGAGGCACCCGCATGCACCCCAGTCCCCTTCTTTAAGGAGGATATGACAAAGGTACCCACATCACTCTGGACTGGACTACTAGCCCCTATGACGTGGGGTGCATAAAAAGTATAGGGGGAGTAAGGATAAAATTGAAAAAAGGTGCAATACTCCCCAGAGTGAAACAGTACCCACTATCAAAAGAGGCAGATGAGGGCATATATGAAACCATAACGGCCCTTATAAATAATGGCATATTGGTCCCCTCAGAATCACCATGTAACACGGCTGTATACCCAGTGCGCAAGGCTAAAGGGGGTTCTTGGCGCTTCATACAGGATCTCAGGCCCTTGAACAACATAGTAGAAGCAGAGTATCCCATAGCAGCAAACCCGGCCACAATATTGTGTGGCATTCCAGCAGAAGCATCACGATTTACAGTGATCGACCTTAAAAATGCAATCTTCTCAATACCATTGCACCCAGACTCACAAGATCTGACAAGCTTCACTTACAGAAACACAAAGTGGAAACACACCAGATTGCCACAAGGGTATTGCGAATCACCCTCAATTTTCAACAGAGTAATACAGATGGATTTGGGTAACATTGAAGTGGAAAGCACAGTGTTGCAGTATGTCGATGATATAATAATTTGCAGTACAAACGAAAGAACATGCAGAGAGGACTCATTAAAGATGTTGACAATATTGGCTGAGAAAGGTTACAAGGTAGACATGGAAAAGTTACAGTACTGTCAAGAACAGGTACTTTACATTGGTCAGCTCATATCCCAACATGGAAGAAAGATTGCACCACAAAGAGCACAGGCCATTTCAAACACACCAGTGCCACAAACAGTGAGGGAACTGCAGCAGTTCCTGGGTCTATGCAACTACTGTAGAGCATGGGTATTTGATTACAGCTCATACATAGGGCCCCTGCTTGAGGCGTCAAAGGAAGCTAATAAAGGGGAGAAAAATCTGAGGTGGACAATGGAAATGAAAGAGGCTTTTGATGAGTTGAAAGATGCGATATCAACTGCTCCGGTACTGGCATCCCCAGACTATGAGCGACAATTTTTTATATTTTCACATTGCGACTCAGCAGTAATGAAAGCAGTGTTGGCCCAAAAAACAAGCATGGGCTACAAGCCAGTAGCATTCTACAGCGGCCACTTAGATCCTGTGATGCTAGGTCATTTCACTTGCGAACAAGGTCTCGCCGCAGCTGCTTTTGCGGTAGAGAAAGCATCAGCAATAACCATGGGGTGCCCAACTACACTGTTTGTGGAACATGCACTATTTGCCATATTGAATAAACCTAAGTCCACCCTAACCACGCAAAGGGCATCAGGTTATGAGATCATCTTATCCAGAGCTGAACTATCAATTGTTAGATGTAGCACGGTCAACCCTGCAAGGTTCCTAGCAGAAGTATTTGAGGAGGGAGATTATGCCCACGACTGTACGCAAATAACTGACATGTACTCATGTACTAGAAAGGTTGAAGAAAACGCGCTAGAGGGAGGTGAGCTCTTGTTCATTGATGGGTCATCAACTATCGACCAAAGGGATGGTGTAAGGAGGACTGGGGCAGCAGTGGTTAAAATGATGGAGGTACCGGTGTGTGTGGCCATGAAATGTGTACAATTACCACAGCATTACTCTGCTCAAGCAGCGGAATTAGTTGCACTGATCTTGGCGTTGAAGGAAAGCTTTGACAAACGAGTGACCATATACTCCGACAGCACGTATGTTACATCCACTGTCCACTCAGGGCTGTCGAAATGGAGAAGAAGAGGGTTTAGGAGAGCTGATGGCACTCCAGTGCAACGTGCCCTCCTATTGGCTGAACTAATTGAAGCAATAAATGACCCCCAAGAATTAGCTTTAGTGAAATGCACCGCACACACCAATGGCGAAGATCACATCTCAAAAGGGAATGCAGCAGCAGACGCACATGCGAAGTATGCTGCATACTTTGGTGAGATATGGAACCCCCCAGAGTCACAGAGAGGGAGAGGGAGGGGAATGGCTAAGGAGATGTTGATAAGAGAAGGGTACACCCATCTCCCAGCCACACAGATTATGGAGCTACAAGCGGCTGCACCAATGGGCGAAAAAGAAATATGGGTAAAAAGAGGATGCACAATGTCACCAACCGACGCACTATGGCGCCAGGGTGACACTGGAAAGGTTGTAATACCATTGGCACTTTTGAACACCGCCCTGAGCCAACTACATTACCCAGCCCACACAGGTAAGGAAGTAATTGCAGCACGAATTAGGGAAGACTGGTTCTGCCCCGAGTTAAATTCTCATGTGTCAAATTTTATCAGCAACTGTCTCACATGCCAACAGTTTACGGCCGGCCACACTCTGAAGGTGATAAGAGGTACTATACCCCGGCCAGAGGGACCGTTCCGACATCTCCATATTGACTATGTTGATATGATCAACGTATGTCAAGGAAATAGGTATATGATTGTAGTAGTATGCCCATTCTCGAGGTGGATTGAAGCAGGGCCCTGTTCACACCAGATGCATTTAGAGCAGCTAAATTCCTAGTGAGGGAGGTCTTCCCTAGGTGGGGAGTGTGTGAGGTATTAAGGTCAGACAATGGCCCACATTTCGCAAACGAAATGTTCCAGCACATTACATCCTTGCTGAACATCAAGCATAAATTTGCATGTGCATACCACCCACAGGCCAACGGACTATGTGAACGCCTGAACGGCCTATTAAAGGAGGCAATTGCAAAGATACAGCAAACAACAAAGAAGAGTTGGTTATATTGCCTTCCATTAGCCCTATTTGAGCTAAGGAATAGACCAGGGTCCGACCACCACCTCACCCCTCACGAGGTGGTTACTGGACGTCAAATGCGCCTCACCCCTAACGCCAACATCAAGAGCATTTACAGACCACGAGAGCACTGCGAGTGTTCTTGGTGATGAAATGTACCAATATGTGTCTTCTTTGATTACTAGTGTAGTGTTTGTGTCTCAACAGCTCGAGCGCACGCGGGGCGGGTCTAACAGCGACCAACAAGAAGACGTGGATAAAGAATTGGAAAAGGAAAGACTGTGCAAAGGTGCTAAAGGTGACCACATACTACTTCGCAATTTCAACAGAAAGTGGAACAGTCCACGATTCACTGGCCCCCATCTGGTAGAAGAGGTATCAACGAGAGCAGTAAAGTTACAGGACAAACGTGGTTGGAACCACCTACACGACGTAAAGATCTACAAACTCCAGTCCCGCCCCAGCGCCACCGACAGGGCCACAGGAAGAACAACAACAGCGTCACCAACGGAGGAAGAGACTTCTCCCACAACTAGCAGCCTAAGTGTCCCCATACCCTGCCACCCCCCAGATTCCCCAGAGACAACTATCAGAAAAGAAAGGGGTGATCCCCATACCGCCCACCCCATGGTTACACGATCAAAGGGTAAAGAGACTCCCGCCAGCCTGAGCCCCAAACCCTCTGCCCATTGACCCCCTACCCACTGTAATAGTAACTGAACTGAAGGACATTGTTTTTGCAAATATACACATGTAAACACCTGAATGTTCTCTGTCTTTTCTCTCGCACATGCAGGTAAAGCGTATTATTGTACTGTTAAGAAAGTAGATAACTAACTAATTCACTGCCCAGGAGTAGATGGTACCCTCAGACGATAATTACCTGGAAGAATTGTCACACCAATTTGTATATGAAATAAAGCGGCCAATGTACCTGAAAGGAAGGAGGGTACGTGTCTACTACACAGCATTCCTCTTGGCCATAGAACATTCAATGCCCCACCTCCAACCATACTTGCCTGCCCTAAGAGATAGATCGCTTAGATTGGCGTGGGAACATCTCTTCACCTGGGCACTGAATGACTTCTTGATAGGGAGAGCTTAATAACGATAACTAACCTTAATAACGAGCATATTAAGAATTTTCAGGCGGGCAACTGTAACGTCGCAAGAATAAGCTGCCGGACTGCAGCAAGGTAAGAGCAAAATGCCGGTGAAATTAGCATTTGTAATATAATTGATAGGGATTTTAATGATCACCGGGTTCTTGGCTGCCTCTGTATGGCAGTACAGCTATGCTATTGATATTATTGCTGTACCCAAACCTAATATACCCCCATCCCCAGCTGCAACAGGTGTTACGTCAGGTGGTACTAGTAAAACCCACACCAGGAAAATAGAGTCAAACGCAGCACATACTCAGATAATAAAGGCATTGACAACTATGTACAAGATTCAGCACACGTCTCTAACAACATGTGGTACCAACACATGACCAAAATAGGCAAGCAGACAACAGAAGACAGCTGCTACATTTGCTCATTGATCCCATACGCCATGAGCGCTTCTCGAACATTTGTTGCTACGGAGATAGATGAAAAAATAGCACGATGTATAATATACCTGGCACTGTTCCAGACGAAAGGAAGATTCCAAGGGACAGTGGTGCATCTGGTGTGGAAAACACGAGATACATATCCATATGAAAACAACTTCCTTAAGACTTATTTGAGTTACCACAAGAGCAGTCTACATGCTGAAGGATTCAGATACATAACAAGTGGTCCTGAAAAAGGAGAAACAAAGAAGGTAACACTGCAGTACCTACCATGTGATTGGTATGCCGCTGAAGTCCCTGGTAAAAACGGATGTTGGGAAAGACCACTGATGATAATAACAGGGAAGGTGTACATGGACAACAAATGGGACATAGCAGTGGTTGGCAGCAACATGGTAACAAGAGAAAATATTTCAACTATTGATGGACATAACCATAGATGTTGGATGACTTGGATCAAGTGCGTACCCATGCTTACGTGGATGGAGAAGGATGAAGACCCAATAACAATATTGCTGTTAACTGCGCCTAAGGTATGCTACCAACATAAAGGAGAGGTGGATGTAGGATACAACACCAACTGTGAAAGCGTGATGGAGTTACCTGAGGGGGGAGCAGGAACAGCAGTGGTAATGGACCATTACTGGGCCTGTGGAGACAAGGCGTATCACACACTTCCCCCTTTATGGAATGGTGTATGCACTATAGTACACGTTAATGTACCATCACTAGTGGTACCCCAGAAGCATGTGAATATGGCGAATCTCCCCAAGATGGATGAAGGAAACAAAAGGAAAAAGAGATCTGCACAGCCTCGAAAAGGATCAGAGAACAGACGCAACGGCAACGACACTGTCCTCAACAGAAGGAAAAGACAAGGAGAACCTCTGACAGGAAATTACCTGTGGGGAAGGTCGGAAACAGCACTGACCTCAATACCGCCGGAACACAGACTATTCAGCAGAGCAGCTATGTTCTTCTCCTCAATAATACATCCTGGACTGCAGGCTTACGCAAACGCAAAATGGCTCCAGATAACTAGGTGGGAACTAATGATGACAATCAGCTCTACAGTAAATGGATTCAATGCAATAAAAGAGGAATTGCGAGCAGTAAGAATGGTTGCACTACAGAACAGATATGTACTGGACCTCCTCACAGCAATGGAAGGAGGAGTTTGCGCAAAGATAGGACAATCATGCTGAACATTCATTCCTGCTAACGATGCTGACAATGGTACCCTCACGGAAGCTGTGTCACAATTGGCCCAGATGCACTCAAAAATGATGGATGAAAGTAAAGGTGTGAAAAAGGATGAGAGCTGGTTTTCAATATTATGGTCATAGATGCCATCTTGGCTGTCAGATGGACTGAAGATTATAGTTGGATGCACTATTTTGGCTGGAGCTGCACTGATCATAATAAGATTTTGGAAGGCCCGGAAGGCACGCACCACAGACGAGATGATCGAAATGGTTGTATACACCTCTTGATGCCAACAGATGACGGCCAACACACAGGTACAATAATAAAAGAGAGGCAGAAGTTGCGCAACCAGATCATCACCAACCACCTGGACCCACCATCTGTAAAACTCGAAAACCCAAGAAACCCAAGGAGCTACATAGGGAAATGGGTATACTGCACTCCTGGAGGAACATGTGAATATATGTATTGGTCATTCGAAGACCATGTTAACCACTATGGACATTTGGGAGGAATAACTAAAATATGGAGAGTAAGAGGAGATAAAGAAAAGGATATGTTTGTGGTCGACAAGTCGACCAGAGGGGGGACTGAAGTGGGAGAATGGAAGAAAAGGCTCCCGCCCTTCCCCTCTCGCGCTTGGCCTAGAGGATCACGGCCCAGACACCCGCCACGAGAGGAGTTTGCCTATATACCGGACGACCAAATACCCTGGTACAGGAACATACGGATGTGCCCATCTACCTGCCCACAGCCCGCCCTGTCCATGCCGACACCTGTGGCACGGACCAACTCGACTAAACCTACACGTCATTAGAGATGCCATGACGACCTAGCCAACGGTCAGCACACCTGTGCAAATATACACACCGGACACTCCCGCACCAATCCACACGAAGAATATACTCAGTGCTATGACGTAGGCGACAGACATACTCACGGACGTACATCTTTATTATTTTCCACATAGGCTTTCAAAATGCAGAAACGCAAGACGCATCATGAACTTATATAAAAAAGGCTTGCTCACGCTTCTTCTAAGAGCCATGTACCATAATGAAGAATATAACGGGGACACGATACTGAGGAGAAAGCAAAATGATACCGTAACCTAAAGCGCTCTGCATCAAACGGTTCCACCTATGAACCAAGCCCACGTAGGCCGCAGGCAAAAGCTTCCATGAACATTGAGTGAGCAAGAACTGGGTTGCTGACCCTGCAAAATGAGCCAGGCGAAAGCACACCGCCAAGGGCACGATGTTGCAATCTCGCACGCTGCAAGCCAACGCCAAGGTCGCACCTGCAAGATAAACCAGGCACACAGTAGGAAAAACAATATTAATTGTGTTGAATCTTGCCTCAAACACGGTCCCACCTCACTTGACAAAGTCAAACCTGACAAGATGCCAAGCCCAGGAGGAAGGAGACGCCTGAATCCCACGTTTTGAGACACAGGCAGATACAATTAAAAGACTCATTTGGACATCTTCAGCAGTGGGTGTATTCGACCTCCCACATATGAATAAATCCTCACATTGTTTACACCTACCCATATTAAAACATTGTTGCAAATGACAGGTGCACCGCGAGCTGGGAACAGCGATAGTCCCAGAATGGGAGGCTCGCGAGCGGACCAATTAGAACTTGGGGTTCTTATCACTGACGCCATTCACATTGACCAATCCTCAGAGGTCTTCATGTAACAATTTTCATGCATCAAATTGAAGGGACAGCCCAGGTATACCACCTGACTAACTCTCAGCCAATAACACCGTTCTCTATATGTGCGCTATACTAACCCTAACACTCGAGTAACCAATCCAGAGTGGAGATAGGTTTTTGCTAAAACTTTCCAAGGGACGCAAGTAGCACGTCATACTAAGGTAAAAAGGGCCTGCGAGCCCCACGATTGTTTGTGTGTCAGGACGGACGCGTACGCTCCTTGACCCATCCCTGCCGTTTTGTCTAATAAACAGCAGAGTCACCTTGCTTCTTGCGTGTGTCTCATACTCTATCTCTTTTGGGATATACGGGAGGAGTTGGGGCCTCCCTGTCCGGAGGTCTGCGGACGGTCCGGCCGACCCCGGCAGAATTCCCCCCGACAACGGCCCCACCCACTCTAACCAGAAATAAAAAGAGTATCACAGCGGATAGACTCATCCCTGCCTTACTCCCTACCCTTAACTCACTTCCTGACAATGCCGACTCAGAGAGCATGGTTGAGGAATATAATAAAATTATGACCTCTACTTTAGACCAGATCGCACCCATTAAACTCAGACCAAACAAGACAAAAAACCATCTGAACAAATGGTTTACACCCTTCCCAAAAAACCTAAGGCAACAAAAAATAAATTTTGAGGCTGCCTGAAACTAGTACCCTCGGAAGCTAATAAATTAAAGCTCACCAAACTCTCATCCTTATATAAAAAAGAAATCTGCCTAGCTAAGCGGGTCTCCTACGACACTCGCATCTCCCAAGCTAATGCCAATATGAAAGAACGATTTACTATACTCAAGGAATTAGAGACCCCTATCGCTATTACGGACACTTGCAACAAAGATAAAAAAAGGTTTGCAGACATCCAACATGCACTCGCTAACAAAGTATCTACTTTACAATATAAAATATCCCCCAAAAAAGACTCTTTAAAGAACCCACCACCACACAAAATAACTGGGAACACAGCTGAAACCCAACCTACCCGATTCAATTTCTTCAAAGTATCCATCCTTGAGGTAGAAAGAATTATTCTGGCCCTCAAACCCTCCAACTGTCAGAGCGATCTTTGCCCTGCACAGCTCAACAAGGATCCGGCTCGAGACCTATCACCCTTCATAGCCAAGCTCATCAACGCTTCCTTCGCCACTGGTACTATCCCCACTACCCTCAGAAAATCATGGATACTCCCACTCTAAAAAAAAAATGTTAGATCCCTCTACACCTATCAACTATAGATCTATCACAACTGTCCCCTTTCTCTTAAAAATACTAGACAAGGTAGCCTACAAGCAAATATAAAAACATCTGGAATTACACCACTTGCTAGGAGCTAGACAATCAGGCTTCCATCCACAACACAAACAGAGACTGCCCTCATTGACCTCAAGACCCAAGTCGATGAGCTCAGAGACAGTGGTAAATCAGCCTAGCTCCTCCTCCTAGATCTCTCAGCTGCGTTCGATCTGGTGGATCATACAATATTATGCAACCATCTCGACACAGCAGCACACTTCTCCAAGGACGCCATAACTTGGATTAGATCGTTCCTAAATGGCAGAACTATGAGAGTCTTCTCGCCCTCTGCAGCCGCAGACCCTATACCCATCACTTGCGGCATACCACAGGGATCTTGCGTTTCACGCACACTGTACAACATCTCCACCAAGCCCCTTTTCAATGATCTGGACAATCTGGGTATCACCTACACTAACTATGCAGATGATACCCAGATACTCCTCCCACTTTCAGGGGATTACAACAAGGATTGGGCCTTGGTGAACAGAGTGTACATCATAATCCAGGCATGGATGGCCACGCACGGTCTATGCCTTAATGATCATAAAACAGAACTCATCATCTTGGGCACCCCATCAACCTAAAAAAACTGGGACCTGACTACTCCTCATTTATAATTGATGGTAATTGTATCAAGGTAGCACAGGAGGTAAAAATATTAGGTTTTTATCTTGACTCTATGCTTTCATTCTCTAAACAGGTCAATATGTTAGCATCCACAGCGGCCTATACGTGCAAACTTATAAGGACAGGCAAACTATTTCTTTCCAACAGACTTCAGATTCTACAAAAATACGCCTTAAAATGCACTCTTAACCTCCCGCGTAAGGCTCACATCTCCATGGCCAGCAAAGATGCCCAATGGCTCCCCATCCGCTACAGAATTAAATTAAGAACGCTTGTCATTACACACAAGTGCCTATCACTGACTGCCCCACGCTACCTATCTGACAAATTCTCTAGACACAGCACCTCCAGACCTACCAGAACTCCCTACCTGCACCAACTAAAGATCCCCAAATTCAATCTAAAAACAGCAGGAGGCTCCAGCTTCCCTGTTCTTGCAGCTCAATGCTGGAATACACTCCCTCTCGCTATCACATCGGAAGCTTCCTTCTGGCCATTCAGAGTCATGGTGAAATCTTGGCTCTCTACCTAACATGCTGCCACTCTTCTACACACTTGCCTGTCTCCACCAATTCCTACCGTATGATTTAACCGCATCCTGAAACGGACCATAATGTAACCCCTTCCTCACGTTCTACTTTATTTTCTACTCTCATTGTACCCTTCTATGTAACATTGAATGTATGTACCCATTTCTTTTGATTTCACGCAACGATATGTAACTATGTTGTCCACATGATTATGCGCCCAGCTACCCAAGGGTTCGGCCGCACTCTATAAATAAACACACACACACACAGAAAAAGATCAACTTTGTCTTGTTATTCCAAGGACCTAATTACAGATTAAGAGGTGATCGATGTTTCTCAGTGGCTGGACCCCCTATTTAAATAAGACTGATGATTGTCCACTTTAGATTTCAAATTCTGTGCTACTTGTTCTCAGTATGATCAAGCTTTTCGTTATAAATGCTACCATCTGCTTGATTAAGTTTGCTGTGTGCATGTTTATAAATATTTCAAATTAAAATTCATCATGGGGAACAGAGGATGGAGGGGGCATCAACATGCATCATGGAGAAACAGAGGGGAGTGGGGGACATCAACATGCATCATGGGGGAACAGAGGAGGAGGGCCTCAACACACATCATAGGGGAACAGAGGAGCAAGGGGACTAATCACACATCATGGGGGAACAGAGGGGCCAGGGGCATCAACAAGCATCACAGGGGAACAGAGGTGCAGGGGGGCACTCACGTGTATTATGGGGGACCAGAGGGGCATGGGGGCACTCACATGCATCATGAGGGGACCATAGGGGGATGGGAGGCATTCACTTGCATCACAGGAGACCAGAGGGGACAGGGGAGCACTATAACCAAAACACAGGGGACCAGAGGGGGAAGGAAGGCACTCACAGGCATCACTGGGGATCAGAGGGGCAGGGGGCACTCACATGCTTCACGTGGGGACCAGAGGGGTTATGGGGGCACTCACATGCATCACGGGGGACCAGAGGGGCCAGGGGAGCACTAAAACCAAACACAGGGGACCAGAGGGGGAAAGAAGGCACTCACATACATCACAGAGGACCAGAGGGGGCAGGGGGGCACTCACATGCATCACGGGTGAACAGAGGGGCTGAGGGGCACTCCGATGCATCACGGGGGACCAGAGGGGTTTGGGGAACGCTCACATGCATCACAGGGGGATCACAGGAGCTGGGGGCACTCATATGCATCACAGGGACCAGAGGGGGCTGTGGGGCACTCACATGCATCAAGGGGGATCAGAGGGGCCAGGGGCGCGCTAAAACCAAACACAGGGCACCAGAGGGGACAGGGGCGCACTCACATGCATCACGGGTGAACAGAGGGGCTGAGGGGCACTCACATGCATCACAGGGGACCAGAGGGGGTTGGGGAACACTCACATGCATCACAGGGGGATCAGAGGAGCTAGGGGCACTCACATACATCACAGGGACCAGAGGGGGCTGTGGGGCATTCACACAAAATACAAGGGGGACGGGAGGGGGCAGAGGGGCACTCACATACATCAGAGGAGACCAGAGGGGCTGGGGGGCACTCACATGAAACATGGTGGACCAGAGGGTGCAGAGGTGCATAGCTTGTGCCATATGCTTCTCAATAGTGGCATGATGTGGCACATGCTGCAGGGTTGAGCAATGTAATTAAACACGGTGATAATTAAGTGATAATCACTGTCACTAAAGATGTGAGTTGTCCTACATAATTGAGTGTGTGCATGTCTGCTCGATCAGCTATGCATGTGCTTTGTGTTACTGGTTACACCTCCATGACATGCTGCTTGGAGTCAGTCTCCTTGGGATGTTCCTGTGCACATGTTGTTGGTCAGGGGCATTGCAGTTGCTTCTTATTCATGTGTAATTACATTTACACTCCTGTCATGCCAGAATTGCATGCCATTTCCTGACATCTGTAATGTCAAGTAGCCATTACAGATGTCAGGAAATGGCATGCAATGCTGGCATGACAGGAGTGTAAATGTAATTACACATAAATAAGAAGCAACTGATCATGCAACACACCTGACATTCACAATACACATACGAGTATGATCCAGATGACAAGAATGCATGTGGATGTTGTGTGAAGTATGTTATGCATTGCTGGTGAGGTGTGAATGTCGGAGGCCTAAATGTCTTTATACTGTGACATGTGCAATGTTGCTGCTGTGTTCCCATTAATGTGACCAAGAACTGTTGATAGTGAGGGGTGTGTAACCTTAGTTCATTTAGATACATTGTTATATTATGTGAGTGGCTACATTGCTTTCTGGTAGATTTGGGGAACATCCTCATGAAAGGACAAGGGGCATGTTGACGGTATCAGAGACACGCACGAGGAGGGGTTGTTGGGCAGTGTATGCTATGATGAATCGCAGTCATGTGTCCCTTCTCCCCAAGGAGGAGACTCCCCCTATAAGGTGTTGGTGAGGTGAGCCAGCTCTGAAAGACACTCCCTAGGGGTTGAGTCAAGTGGGACCTCATCATAAGAGAGTCCCCCTTTGGGGACCAGTGCTTTCATTCCTGTGAGGAACTCCCTAAGTCAAATACCATAGCTGCATATCTGGAAATATATTCTATGAACAGTAGTGTGGCAAATGTATGTTTGGCTGAAGACAATGTGAAATGAAACATATGTGGAAGAAAAAGGGAAGATGTATCTTTAACCATAGATGTGTATTTAACTACGACGAATCAGAGCAGGAGAGAATGGGAGTACTATGCAAAATGGAAGCCCCCGGACATCATCACACCATGTGAAGGTGAAGTCAAGTCAAGTCACAGAGCCTGCAACATTCGAAGAACGAGATCAACACAGAGTGAGATGCTGGAGGCCTAGCGTATGCAACTTCAAAGGAAGCTGTACGAAAAGGAACAGAGAGGAGAAGTACCTGGTAGTGGCGTGACCACAACCAGCATGACGTTTATACTTGCCATGAAGAAGGCTGGGTGTTTTAAAGAACATTACCCACACCGTTGGCCGAATCTCAAGTTGGCAGTTTAAAATTGACTTTTTGTCTGTGATCTATATTTTTAAAGTGAAAATGTGTGGGTTTGTGGCTGGGTTTACTTCACACTGTTTCACCAATCTGCACCAAATTGTGCAAAGTTACCTGTTAGGACCCTCTGCACAATATTGGTTGCATGACATTTTGACACCACGCCACTTACCCTGGATTTCACCAAAAGTAAAAAAAAAATGTCTGTGTTTGTAACTTGTTGAAGCGTTGTTCCTTACACAATTCCACACTGTTTCAGCATTCTGTCCCAAATTCTGCATAGTTACCTGTTAGGAACCTCCAGACCTTACTGGCTACCTATTTATAAATAAATAGATAAATAAATACATACATACATACATACATACATACATACATGACATTTGGTCAGTGTTAGGGAGAATTCTCAAGAATGTGCTAATTTCCCTTACCTTTTGAGACCCCCAGCAACTTCTGGATTTCTGGGATTTAATTTACCTGGGAAGCGTGTGCGCCTTTTTTTCCCACTCTTCCATGTATTTTTTGTGTGTTTTACTTTTGTGTTCTTTGGTTATGGAGTTTTAAAGCAACTCCAGTGGCATCATCTTTTTCTGTGTGTCACACAGCACCTTCAGTGCAGTGGCACAGAGGTGTCTTTCAGACTCCCTAAGGTTTAAATACCTTCTCTGGGACTGACTACCGTCTCCCAGAGCATGTACAGTTAAATTGGCTTTACTAGTCTTTTTAAATTTACTAACCCAGCACACACTATCTTCTAATAGAGTGCTGGAGGGATTGCTTAGCTTCCCCTGAGTCAAAACACTCATGTAACAGTAAAATATTACCTTTTTCTACTTTAAATGGCTGGTGGCAGTGGTTTAGAACAAATACCATGATTGTTCGTGACCGCTAACAACGGTAGCTAAAAATCGGGTCAGCCATGCTTTTCAATATGGCGCCCAAGGCCTATCTGTAAAAACAGTCTCCGGTCATCTTTTTTCACCAAAGGAAAAGTCCTTCTTGTGTTTGTCTCTGCGCACCAAATCTGGTTTGGTGCCTTTGTCCGTTGGCCTTTGAGAGTCTGGGGTAGAAACGCCCGAAACTCCCTGTGCTTAGTCTCCTAGGAGATCTGAATGCATTCTGGCATGAATGGCTGGCTCGCTGTCTGGCAAGGACAGCCACCCTGCTGTGTGAGTGACAGACTGACTGGAATGAATGGGGGAAAACTGTTGAAAAGCAGGTCTCTGGGACTTGGAAAGCAAAGTCGACCACTGGAACGAAAGAACTGAAGACGAACTGAAGGACGAGGACTGCTGCAACTCCTGGATGACCAGTGAATCCCTGCTGCAGGTCCAAATTGCCTGAATGAAACTCCAATCGACAGACAAGCACTTCAAGGTTAACTTCTTCCCTTGAGTTTGGTGGGAAGAACCAACTCGTAACCCACTTGGACACCGTCCCCAACTGGTCAAACTTTCATCAGAGCGCTGTTGAAAACCAGATAGCCAGTGGGAAGGAACACAGCTCATGGATTTTAAGACACCTTAAACCGACCTCTTGCTACAGCTTTTGGCCTCATCCCTGGGCAGTGCAGGAACCTCCCGACGTCCTCCTTCTTGTCCCCATGACTGAAGCTCAGGAACAGCGAGATCTGCTCGAACTGCTAGGAACAACTGCCTCAGCTACAGCTTTCTTTATTGACAAGGTACTGTGCAACCGCGGTCTGGAACTATTTTCGGCCATCTAGAAAGTGTGTGAAACTTTCCTCAACTTCAAAGGCTTGTCTTTCCCTAAACATTCGTCAAATTTTTCGCCTAGACAAATTCTTCTAAACTCTGTGGCAAAGACTTAACCATTATCTACCAGAACTGTGTTATCCTATACAAAGACTCTGATCCATTGGCTTTGGCCCAGGCCTATGAGAATAATTGCTGGTTGTATTTAAATGAAACCCTTTTCCCTGCCTAAGAATGTATTTGGGCTGTATATTCTTATAACCTTGTCTTTTTATCCCTTTAATAAGTATTTGAAGTGCCATTTTGCTCTCACTTCATTTTTGAGCTAAACTTGTTCAATTACTTACCGGTTGGATTTGTGTGGTTATTAGTGTGTGATATTGAGCTGCTTATGCTAGTGTAATGTGTTCTAACTGACTGAGTAAATAAAGGTATATTCTTTTACCAAGAAACCTTGAGTAAGTGTTTACTTGAATCACTGTATCAGTTGTTCCTTTGTGTAACTAGTTCTACTGTTCACTTAAACTCTTGAGATAAGTCTGGCTGTTCAGCCATTGCTACCACTTTACTGTGTAGTACAGGCTTGTACCAAAGGTGACATTGTGCTTACACTTGTAGTCCTAATTGCCTGAAGGTTTCCCAAAGGGTACTGCAGGTAATTCTGCCTAACACAGAGATGCTAACTATGTGGTTGAGAAATTTCATTGATTGCAAGATGACAGCCTTGTAGACAATGCTGCAGGAATTGAAGGTGTAGTAGACTTGCAATTGTTCACTATGTAGGTATATGGTTGTAGAATTAATGTAGCCTAATTTGTAGAGTATGTTGATGGTTGGTGCAACTGCATACGGGACACATCTCAGGGGTAGGATGTTAGACAAAAGGGATTACATAGGGTTGTGGCACACACCCTGGTAGGAGAGCAACCTGGGAAACTGAACTGGGCAGGGAGATGTTAACACTCTTCGAAATCAGATTTGACTCTGACCTCTTTCTCTTCCCATTCACAAACATCTGTGTTTATGGAATGCATGACCTTGTGCAAGGGTCCAAACGAAATATCACTTGGCATGTTATGAAAAGTACTGCACATCTAAGTAATATAAGCTATACATTTACAGGAAGAATACAACGACATTGGAACCTTCCAGACAGGTGTCCTTTCCGACTTAAGTCTTACATACCACATGCATCGTCTTGTGGGGCCATCCAGTCTTTGCTTGCAGACATTGAAGGTGAGCATTGTGACACAGCCAACGTGTATGTCTTTCACATCCACTGACAGTGAGGGCAGAATTCACCCTTGAGACACATTAGGTCAGGCATCCCATACAATACATACCTATATTGGCTTAGGAATCCGTATATGCTGGACAAGTGGTGGAACACACACACCTGTCATCCATACATTGGTGTAGGAGGAGTGGTCGCCCTCATATTGTGTGAGTATTGGTCAAAATAATCTTAAATTGAATCTTCTATTGTACATGCTATGCCACCTATGGCAGACCTAGACCCACCTTGACATCGAATCTAGACACCCCAGCAATAGATTATAAACTACATTGCCTTTGTCTGCTAAGATGCACAAAGTAATGTAACACCCAATCTGCTACGTCTCTCCCTTCCATGCGACCTCGCTCCTCACCTGCCCACATACACCTATGGAAAGTACTTGTTCATCCACATAGCCCAACATTTGTATGGATCATGCTATCTGACCCTATTTGACTGTGCTGTGCCTTATGGTCACTAGTAGGCCACATTCTGATTGTGATGTGCCTTATGGTCACTAGTAGACCACATTCTGATTGCGATGTGCCTTATGGTCACTAGTAGACCACATTCTGATTGTGTTGTGCCTTATGGTCACTAGAAGACCATATTCTGATTGTGATGTACCTTATGGTCACTAGTAGACCACATTCTGATTGTGCTGTGCCTTATGGTCACTAGAAGACCACATTCTGATTGTGTTGTGCCTTATGGTCACTAGAAGACCACATTCTGATTGTGATGTGCCTTATGGTCACTAGAAAACCACATTCTGATTGTGTTGTGCCTTATGGTCACTAGAAGACCACATTCTGATTGTGATGTGCCTTATGGTCACTAGAAAACCACATTCTGATTGTGTTGTGCCTTATGGTCACTAGAAGACCACATTCTGATTGTGATGTGCCTTATGGTCACTAGAAGACCACATTCTGATTGTGTTGTGCCTTATGGTCACTAGTAGACCACATTCTGATTGTGTTGTGCCTTATGGTCACTAGCAGACCACATTCTGACTGTGTTGTGCTTTATGGTCACTAGTAGACCACATTCCGATTGCGTTGTGCCTCATGGTCACTAGTAGACCACAGTTCGACTGTGCTGTATCCTATGATCACTAGTTATCATTAACCTGCCTCATGCTATGCCTGCCTAATTACCGCTGACCATATCACGCTAGACACTCCCAAGTTCTACCCACCTATCTGCTCCATTTAGCGGTAATGGAATCCCCTACCTACGATACTACTCCATCCTGATACTGGAATTGGAAGTATGCTACCTTGCAATACTGTTCTGTACCATGGCTACTGCCATACAGGTGGACTCCAATAGCCAGGAATACACTGGTCAGTCACCAGTACCTGCCTTAGACCTTAGCCTACTAACCCCTATAAACATGGTGCAACCTAATCTCTCCTTACTCTACAAGGCCCGAGAGATAATACCCTACGCCTCTTTACCATGCGCCACGTCCAATAGAAATAACAGACTTCGCGCCAGACTAGCCAAATTACACGAACCACTGAGAAGAGCCCTTCCAGCCACCAATCTCAAAACAAATTACAAACCCAACTCTAAACCGCCCCGTCCAAGGTCCATCTTGAACGCGAATACCCTGCAACTTAACCATAAGCCCAAAGTTTGCAATATCTCTGACAAGTAAACGAGTAAACAAAACACCTGATGCCTCCCCTCTCAAAGGAGCGCTTCTCAATGCAAGATCACTAGTCGCACACGCCACTAATATTGCCGACTTAATCACTGAAGGGAACTTGGACTTCCTTGCAATTACGGAAACGTGGCTCCATAATGCAGCAGGACCTGCTCTTATGCTAGCTATCCCTGATGGCTACACCATAGTCAGACAAGACCGTGATAATGCCCGAGGTGGCGGTATTGCTATTATCTCTAAAAGCGCTCTTGGGCTTAGACTAGTCCCCACCTTACTATCACAATCTTGTGAAACTCACACTGCCAAAATTCAGATAAATAACTCGCAATCCCTTACTATACACCTTATATATAGACCACCGGGCCCTCTTGGTACCTTTGAGGAAGACCTGCATAACATAATTATGAATAACCTTAAACCTACCATGCAACTAATCCTATTAGGTGACTTTAACCTAGGTTTTAATGACCAAATAGATAAAAACCCTACTGAAATAGCCAATACGATCAAAGCACTAGGCCTCACCCAAAAAGTCAATAAACCTACTCACCTTAAAGGGAGAATATTAGACTGGATAGCGGACCTTAATTGCTCAGCCACTATTTCATCCATCCTGCCTTCAGCATGGACAGACCACTCTCTGATCTCCTTTCACTTATCCACTATAAGACCTATTCTGCTGGCTCTACCACTAGCGCCACCATGCTCAACCAGGAGTAAAAAAAGTACCACGGTAGAGAAAGTTATCCCTGCCATTCTGCCCACACTCAACGCACTACCTGAAAAACTTGACCCCAGCAGCCTAGTTCAGGAATTTAACAACATTATGCTCACCACACTGGATAAAATTGCCCCTATCAAACTTAGGCCGAGCAAACCAATAGCCCACTTGAACAAATGGTTCACCCCACAACTTAAAGACCTCCGCACCTTAAAGAATAAAAGTGAAAGTAATTGGAGACTTTGCCCCTCTATTGAGAACAAAGCCAAACTAACTTCACTTTCTTCACACTACAAGAAGGAAATCTGCTAAGTAAAACGCAATTCATACGACAAGCGTATTGCTAACTCAAATTCAAGTATGAAAGAACTCTTTTGCATACTTAAAGAACTAGAGTCCCCAATTATTACTCCTGATGTCTGCACTAAGGACAAATCCTGGTGTACTGACATCCAACATGCCTTAGCAAATAAAATTGATACACTCCAGAATAAAATTCAACAAAAAAAGAAGTTCTGAACTTACAGTACTCGCCTAACACCCTCCTGCCTAACAAGTCACCATCGGCACACAATAATACCTTCCATTTTTCCAAAATGTCTACCCTAGAGGTAGAAAAAATCATCCTATCTTTGAAGCCCTCGAACTGTAAAGGCGATATTTGCCCAGCACAGCTAATAAAAGATGCTGCCAGAGAACTCTCTCCATTTATAACTAAACTGATAAATGCCTCATTTGCTACTGGTACCATACCTGCTAACCTTAAACAATCCTGGGTGCTACCCCTCCTCTAGAAACAGACACTAGATCCTCTTATTCCCACCAACTACCGGCCCATTACCACGGTCCCATTTCTACTAAAAATATTGGATAAAGCTGCTTACATTCAAATTCAAAAACACTTGGAATTGCATAAACTTCTAGGCAACAGACAATCTGGTTTCCGCCCACTACATGGAACAGAGACAGCCCTAATCTATCTAAAGTCCCAAATAGACGAGTTGAGAGACAAAGGAAGGACATTACTCTTGCTCCTACTTGACCTCTCTGCCGCATTTGATCTGGTCAACCACAAGGTCCTATGCCGGCACCTTGATTCTGCAGCTCACTTCTCCACTGGTGCCATCAAATGGATTGAGTCCTTCTTGAGCGAGAGAACCATGAGAGTCTTCTCCCCCTCAGCAGCTGCCGACCCTACACCCATCCTATGCGGTGTTCCCCAAGGGTCCTGCGTCTCGCATACCCTTTACAATATCTTCACTAAGCTACTGTTCGATGATCTGGACCAGCTGGGTATCACCTACACTAATTATGCAGATGATACTCAGATTCTCCTCCCACTTTCTGGGGATTACGGTACGGACATGGGCTTAGTGAACAAAGTTTACCTTATCATCCAAGCATGGATGGCCACTCATGGCCTGTGTTTGAACGATGATAAGACTGAACTTATAATTCTGGGTTCGCAGGCCAATATCAAAAAACTAGGCCAAGAATTCTCATCATTCAATATTGACGGAAATACCATTAAAGTTTCCAAGGAAGTAAAAACCCTTGGATTCTACTTGGACTCCACACTGTCCTTTGATAAACAAGTCAAATCCCTTACCTGTGCTACGGCTTACACCTGCAAATTACTCACAATTGAAACAATCACCCTACCAATGGCAAACACAAAAATAGTGGCATGATTAGTGGCATCATCCATGCCCCACTGCTACTAATACTTCAATTACACCAAAGCATGAATTTTCAACAGGACAGTTACAGAGTGCAGACATCATTGCTGGAGCTAAGACGTTGTTATTATTCTGAGACATCTGGGAGTTTTAGTTAATTCGTTTTTGTCAGAATCTGCATATTGACATGACCTGGGATTTACTGGTTGGGATTGCAAGGAAGTTGATGGTTCCATACATTTCCTAAATAGTTGAGTCTGAGAATCACATGTCAGCCAGATGTAACACTCATTCATTGTGGTAGCAATGATTTGGGGCATGTATGAGGCATGTCTTTGGCTTTCATGATGAAACAAGATTTAGAAAAACTCATGGAACCTTTTCCTCACACCACCTCCTTTTTTTCCAAACTAATTTAGAGACTTAGATGGAAGTCAAGCACCAGATTTAATTCTAAAATTGAGAAATCTCAGAGAAATGTAGTTGCTGTTTTCATCATAGATCACATACATCTGTGGATATCCAACAACAACATCCAATTCTACATGTCTAACTTGTATAGACATGATGGAGTACATCTAACGGATCACGGAAATGCACTTTTTCTTGACCCCATTAAAGCAGCAATCCAGTTTTGCTGAAACACTACAATCAGTGTGCCCCAAAACCGTTGTTTTAAGGACTACCTATTACACACATATACATATGTATAACTGCGAATAATCCACAGCTACAAAAAAATAAACACAACACACACTACATGTTTAATATCATTGCATACCTTCAATAGGTGACTCTTAAAAGAGCTGTTGTGCTTTTATGTGAAAATCATAACAAAACTTGTATATTTATTGCGACAACTCCTCCACTTCTTCATTTCTCTCTGCTCTTCCCTTAGATGACTAATTAATGTTCTCTTTCCATTAAGAAAATATCTTGCGCTCCCTATCAAAAATATCTGACCACAGCTTGAGTACACACCCCTTTCTTCATAGACTCTGTCGATAGTAATGTTATAAAACCAACAACATGTTGTTAGTCTATGCTTGTGAAAGACATCACCTATATTCGCCAATATCACTATTAGTCCCTTTCTCAAAATTCTCTATTCCTCCATAATCTTCTAAACAAGGAGATTCATCACCATACAGCCCACTCAATGAGTCATCAGCATCTGCTTCAACTTGTCTCAATTTTTCCACCTCTAAACAATATTTCCAAAATGTCCACCAATAACAGTATGTATTGACTCTTCATCTCCACATCTGCTAATAACACATTTCTCTCACAGGACAATGTAAAGTAAATACCACCTTCCAATACCATAACATCTTTCAAAATCTACCTTGGATCAACCAATCAGACATTCCTTTCAAACTCATATTCTTATTGGTGTAAATTTGTCTCCTTTACCTGTATAGCTGTGGTTATAATGTCACCGAGTGGGATCCAGTATCTGTGGCTATCAATGCAGCAGTTATAGCCGTGGGTACCATAGCTGCCAAGAAATACACAAAGTCCCATTGGCTGTCCAATAACTGCAGCTATAGCGATAGCTGTATTGCCACGGTTATAAAATGTGCCGAAATAGAACGACGGCTATTGTCTGCCAAAATCATTTGGACTAGGTAGATTGCATGTGTATCACCACCCTTCTGATTTGGACAACTAGCCTCTCTTCTGTGCCCACCGGCCAGCCCATGTTGGTGGCTACCTTCAGGGAGCATTGCTGTGGGCTCTGGTCGGCCCTGTGACTTTCCTTTGGACCTGGTGCACCTTCCGCTGACTTAATTCCAGCTATGGTGGCTCCACAGCTGCAGGTTCCCTCTGTGCTGCTCTACCAATGCAGAATGCATGGTCCCTCTTCATCCATCAGGTAAGTCAGCTGTTTTCTAGTAGGGTGAATGGCCGTTCCACTTCTGACCCTTGAGAGGCGTTTTGCCTTTGCGCCTCGCATCCCAGTCCCCCTTGTTTCTCTATGCTGCACTGCTGACCTGCTTGTGGCTCCTTCAGGCAGGGCTGACCTTTTCTCTCCTGTTTTCCCTCTTCTGTTTTGAATGTGACTTGACCAATAGGAATTCTGGAACAACTCGAATGTTCACTAGTGGTTCCAGGAGTTCTCCGTTGGGTATACTAGACTCTTTCTGATCCCAGTATTTATTATTTTGGTTACGTGACAGATGTGCATGGGGTTACAAAGTAGGGGTGAGGTAGATGAGGGGGGCTGGATTGGAGTACACTGTGTTCTCCTTGGATCCCACCTCTCCAACAGATGGTTCACTCTCCATCGGATACTTCCCCTGAGTACCACCACCAAGGAGACTATCGGGTGGTGGCCTCCCCTCCCTGGCAGCATTAGAAGGAGATCCCCTCAGGGAGAAGTGACAAAATCCAAGGGTTTTTCACACTATGTAGTCTCTAAGTAGTGCATATACGTTTATGTGTACATGCCATGTGAGCAGGCTAGTAATGGAAGAGCCTAATGGAATCACCCAAATATAAACTCTGGGGTTAGCATGTGGGAGAGAGGGAAGAGCCTCCATTTACCATTGGTCACATGTAACTTTGTCACACAGCCCACACCATTGATTTAACCATGAAGGACGTTTCAGACATATCCCAGCTGATACCAGCACTAGCTGTACAAGTGTGAATTTTCAAAAATCTCACTTGTGTGTCTAAACAGGGCTTCATCAAATTACTGATCCATTGGCAGCTGATCAAAGGCACATCACCTTTATCTTTCAAAGTAATTTCCCTAAAATGGATGTAGCAAAAGAGATGTTGCCTTGTTCGAACATCTGGCAGGCATTACAAACTAGTGATCGATGAGGTACCTTCTTACGATTTACGTATTTATTGGTTGGAGATTGTTATGGCACCAACTGTAGTCACACCAACTTCATGGCACCTGCAATGTCTGGGAAGGGGGGGATACAGAGATGATATTTCACAGGGCTAGGAAGCAATTCATATCAGTTATTGAAAGGGGAATGACATGGAGAAGTTGCTCTAGGAGCATGTACATGGCATGTCAGTGGACAAGTGCATTAGAAACATCTGCAAGCACACGACAACAGGATCACAAAGGAAGGTAAGTTAATGCCCAAGACCTGGTGGATCACAAAATGAGTGAGATCCATTAGCAGGTTAGTAGAGTAGTCAAAATATAATTCCCTTTCAACTTGGTTTACAAAGAGAGGAAATCATTGTTTGGATGTTCACTTGCTTTACTGCCCACACTATCATTCACACTTTCTGAGCCACACTCTGCCCACTAAACTACCCAAGTTATTTTCTACCTCCTCTGAATACCCCATCTCCAACAGCTCATTGAGAGGCACACACTGTCCAAGAATGAGAGGACGTTGCCCACATTCAATAAACATTTTCTTTCTGCTTGCTGACAAATTTCAGATCACTATCTGAGTGGGATCTTTAATTAAATATGTAATCAACATTTTTTTTTTAAATTTGTTTGTTTGAATTTTCGTAAAAATAACCAAAATCCTGCAAACGTTATTTGTTTTGGAGATTAATTTGATTTGATGTGTCATACTAAACCAACTTAATTTATTGACTCAAATCCAATGTACGGAGCCCTATCTGTTTATTGCACATCATCCAATAAGTCAATTACGCAATGGTTAAGGTTTTGTTTTGGATGTAGTCCCCTGGCACTCCCAATAATCACATACTGTTTCACCAGAAAACATTCCTTGACCTTTGCCAAGGCTACTCAAGGGAAGTGGTATGCTTAGCTCAACAATGATTATAATGTTGATAATGTCAAATAACTGCTCTAATTTGAATATTTTGTCATCATTATGTTTGGTCAGCTGGTTTTATTTCTTTATCTGAGAAGTGGAAAAGAAAGGAGAGAAGATGGCGACCACAGTGTAGTGAGGTGGGGAGCTCGAAAACGACTTTCCACTTAGATTAATATGTCTGCTGGATAGACCTGACCTCTCCCTACCATTACGTTGTTCGTCTTGGTCCTCCTTGTCATCAGTGTTCTTTCCCTACCCTGTTGCGTTCTTGCCCAATAAATATCTATTGCGTTTCCTTGGTTGGGTCTCTTGACCCCACAGACTGTCTGCAGCATTAGGCGGGCGTGCTTTTCGGCAGAATATTGGCTGATCTTGGTCCCATGAAGAGTATGTTTTGTACTGGTGACCTGGTGGATAAAGGGGATTGTTGGAAGTCTGGTGGTCTATTATTCAGCCTCTCCATATTGCATGATGTGGTACAATCTACATCTGGGTTAAGTGATTGAATGGGGCAATATATTGTGCTTAGTTTTAAGGATTAGGAGGCTGCATACTCCTATGATTCCTCTCAGCCAAGCCTGTTTTCAGGCTAAGGCTTTCGTTAGTTAGTGCATGGTCTGATGGCTGGATCAAATAGTGTCAAACACAAAGCAAGAAGGGGAAATCTTAACTTTAGAATGTGGAGTATGATCGTGCTATGTAAAATGAAGAGAGCTACTTTATCACATGTAGCTTTTTGGATTAACCCGTACCACTATATGTCTTCCTTCTCTTATAGCTTATCCTACCTGTCTTTATGTCTTTCCTTTCAGGCTGATTTAAGGAAGAGGAGGGGTTTCTAACCTTTCATGATTGACTGTTGGCTGGACCTCTGAATTGTGTGCATGGATGGGGCGTTAACTAGGCTGGCTGGGAATATATGAGAAAGGTAAAAGTAGATAACGTGTAGTTCTTGACATTCCCCACGTCCACTTTCTAAGTGTGTTCCAATGTAAAAGAGCAGCAGATTTGGAACACCAGAATGGCTGCCCAGAGGAAGAACACCAATGACGAGACTTACTTCCTTTGCATGGATAGAAAGTGATCAGATCTTGATGGGGTACTTAACTTTTTAGACCTCGTTTGTCCTAAAAGAAAAGGTAGAGGCAAAGGGAGGTCTAGAGACTCAAACCCCATCTCTGGAGCACGCTTGTAAGATTTAGTATATAAGGGAGGGAGAACAAGTGAGAAGTAGTATGCATATAAAGTACTAGATGCATAACTATCGTGGGCAGCAATGTATTCACTGAGCAGCAATGGGTGACCGCTCATAAAAAAACAAGAGTGAATCTCAAGTTGCCTATGATGTCAAACGGAACACAGAGGTCAAATTAACCCTTTTATTAATAAAGGCCAATCTACATTTCTAAGTTAAGTATGACTCTTCTTTGTCTCTTTCCCATCCGCTGTGCTTACCCTATGGGCCAGCAGTACAGGGGGTGGTAAAGTGAGATTTGGGAACCTGAGCCAAAAGAACATATTTGTGGTCATGCCACCCTTACCAACCTCCCTATTTGTCAGCATCCTTTACTATCCTTGCCACCACAGACCTGGTGAGGTGATGAAAATGTCGTGTCACAGACATATGACTCACATATTCCACTGCCATGATGTCTTAGAAGGAGGCTATAGCCCTTAGAAATAACGTTGGTGGTTATGTCTACTTATCTAAGCCATGTACACCATAGTGTATTCTTATTGAAATCAGACAACAAACATATGATATCCAAAGCTCCAACAGCGTATGCCATGAACATGGACAGGTCTATTGTGTCAACAGAGGAAACTGTGGTGAAATAGCAGGCCATAGTGCAATCCTCTAACATGCTAACAACACATAATATGAGGAAAGTACTCTGTGAGTAGGAACACATAGCAACGAGAACCTATCTCGATGAACCTTTACATAAGGGCTCTTGCATTAAAGAAAATTCTCCTGAGCAGTTTGAAATCAAGCTTTAATTCAGCACCTGTTAGTGTTTCTGCTGCAGTTCACCACATTCTGCCACAAAACATATGTTCAGGAATAGGTTGGGATTCTGCCTTCAAACGCGAGATTATATTTGGGAGAACGATGTATACATGCTTGGGTTGTAGGGCGCTATCATTTTCTAAGTAACCTCTGCCATTATGTTCCCTGTTGCTCCCTTAGGTCAACCAGGCATAAGCAGTTTAAAGTGCCAATTGTGTTGAAAAGTGGACACATACGTTCCAGGGCAACCCTGCACCCTTATAATTTAGAAATAATGTCAACCATCAATCCATATGGAAACCTCTATACAGTTGTCTATTTCAATTATTGGTTGTGCCCTCATAAGTACAGGATTTTCACCATATAATGGTTCTCTTTGGAGCCTACGTTTGTGCTTAATTCATATTTAATACATACATTAAATATTAAATAGACAAACATACAGAGAAAATGTGTGCAGTGCTACTGATAAAGTACGTCTCAAGGTCAGTTCTGGCGCTCAGACTCTAGGCTTTAAATGTTGCAACGCATCAATGTTTATAATGTGATTAACCAACACGCCATGAAAACAAGTCTACAAAAAAGCACAAAGAAACAAAATCTAAGTTTAAAATATGCAATATCTTTTACAAGAGAAAAACAAATAAAATATGCATTTTATGTAGCATAAGAATAGTCTTGCTACAAATATTTCAGTGAGCACCGCAGCTCTCTGACATTATATATATATCTCTGCAGGGGCCATACATTTCTCTAATGGTGCACACATTTTTGGATTTACATTTGGGCGCTGTACATGTCTATGAAGGCAGCATGTGAATTAACATATGAGAAAATGATGTGGCATATCATGTTCTTGCTTTGGGTTGGGTTGTGATGCAGGAGTGCAAGAAGCATAGGTTGCACCTAGATATTGATTCAGGAGTAAGGTCTTTAGTTCCTTCCTAAACTGCACGATCACTGTAGACGTCCAGGTTCATTTCTGAAACGCATGGGGCAACAACACAAACTCTGGAGTACATGATAAACACGAACCATATATTTAGCAATGCATTCCACTAGGGCAGGTGGATGACATATCTAGGAGTGATAGGGGCATGGCGGGCATACACACTGACCAGGCTCTGAAAGTCTGGAAGATAATAACCATTAAGGCTCTGGTGGCATTGGCAATTATAATTCCTGCTGACCTTTGTTTTGGGGGTTGTCTTCCAGTCTCCACAACCCAAGCTGGGAAATACATTAGCCGGACAACAGTAGCATTAAAGCAAGAACAACGATTGCATCTCCTTGGAAATTTGAGAGGGCTTGACAGTGTTAGAGGTGAATTCAACAACAGCTTAAGTGTGAGGTTGACATCAATGATGAAGTGACTCTGATGGGTGTTGTTTGGACACCCAGGGACTCCTTGAATATTTAGAGGGGATGTAGTAGGTTCGTCTTTGGATAAGCGTGTCTCCTGTCTTCTTGGATATGCATGAGGGTAAAAAGACTACTAGCCAATCTGAGGTAAGGTAGCCCTGGATCAGGAAGTGAAATGCCAGACGTAGCTGTGCTAAAATGGGCACATGTGCTGTGGAGTGGCTTACAGCCACTGGTACCTCCTCTGTCACCCAGGAAGGACTACAAGCGCCAGACAGAAGCTTAATAGAACAGGCTGAAGTGGGTGTTTCTCATTCAGGTCCACTGTTCACTTATTGTTTCATTGTTCCGGACAGATGATCCTGTGTGAAAGGTGTAAAGTGCCAGGTACACAATAAACTGTGTGTTGCAGTCCCAGACTTAGTCTAGCAGGCTGTGGGCAGAGTGCAATTATTGTTGCCGAATAACAAAGAATGCCTTAACGAATATGGGGAATCAAAGGCTAGCAGGATGAATCCAGGCAGCTGCCTGGAGCATAGTCAGGACCAAAGAGGGGCCTTTTCTTAAGTAGAGTTTGAGAAAGGGGCATCCGGATATTATCACATGTGATTGTGAGATATGTTCAAACTCTTGTGGGGGAGTGTGAAGTGGTATGGCCGGAACAATGAAGGACAGAACTTGAGAAGGAGAGAATCCTCTCTACTTGGAAACATTAACACACACATGTTTTACATTTATGTTCACTTGCCATTTTCTTTGGACTTTAAATGGTGAACACAAAAGACAGAGACCACTGAGACCTTTCATTGTCTTAAGTGGAATACAAGTGTCTGAAATGACTATACACAACAGCCATAAAGCAGCCAAGCCAGAACTCACACTGTGCGGCTTCCCTTATGATGCATCTTGCAGACTCAGTAGAATGGATCCTTTGCATGAGGAATTGGCTGCAATGGGCAGGCAGGAAAGGGGAGAAACATGTGCCATGCTTAACTCTAAAAGTCAGATGCTATGAGCGGTGGACTGGGAACCAAAAGAGGACAGGGAAATAATGTGCAAAGCGGCCCCATATTACACATTTTCAGCAGTCCCAATCCCTTTCCTATGAGAAAATGTGGACATGATATAGGTTATCACACAAAAGAGGTCATGGTTGCAGATGCCTGCCTTGAAAGCAGAGTTCCCTATAGGCCAGTCCACCCCTGGATATTATTATCATTATACAGAGCCCAAAAGATACAATTCTTCTTGGTTCTGCCGTACCGATAGGTTGGCCTATAGTCGTGCCATACCTACTAAAAAATCCTCTCTAGTGTATCCATCACAGTGCAATCTCTGAAACATTCTGGTTTTAGTTGCTTACATTTATTTAATTTTGTTACACTAAAAACAGTTTAAATTGAAATTTAGAGTGAATGCCAGCAAAGCAAAGGGTTGGCCCTCGTTATTATAATGGCTTTTGAAATAAAAATAGGCAGTGTGCGGTAACACTGCCTAAGTTTACCACCTGCCGGATTATGAGGCTAGTGGAAGTACTGCATAATAGTATTGCAAACGATGTCATATTGTGAGGACACATACTTTATTTTCAGGGCTGGTTGTCACCTACAGCCGGGTCCCCAATATGAAGTCGGATACGTGCCTCACAATTATTGCATGAGGTAATTATAGCAACTGTCGTCACAGAATAACTGAAAATAAGGCAGTCATGGCTGCAGATTTTTTAACTTGGCTCTGTGATGTTGATTTACATCTTCCGACATCTTTTAGGTGGGTGCTCCTCCTCTTTCCATCACACCCCTACCTACACACACACACATACACACGCACAAACACACACACCCCCTGGACCTCCCCCACCCCCTCTGTTTGTACTTCTACTTTCTCCATTACTGCATCTGTACTTGGACGTACTCCTGCTGGTGCTTTTTCATGTTCATTCTTCCCATACCAAATGCAATCTGGCACCCACATTTTATACATGTTTTTTTGTTTTTAAGGGAGTTTTTCTGGTGTTTCATTTGCATTTCTATGTATTGTAAGAGGATTCAATTCAACACTACAGCTAAGTCAACGCCTAGTCTATAATACTGAAAGAAAACCCTTATTGATATATCTTTATGTCCAGTTCATGCGTTCTGGATGACTACCCCTATATAACACCCCTCTCTTGGAATCCCCCTGACCCCACTGAGCCAAGAAGTAGTTCTGTTTTGCAAGTTTAAAAGGTTTATTTGATAATTTAAAATATATATATATCACACTTTATAATAAATTAATAATTGAATAGCACACTTAATCTGATATGATAAAGATCAACAACGGAGAATCTGGCACTAGCACACTTCTTATAATCACTAATGAGTTGACATGAAATGGATAAGGTAGCACACTGGTAAATAGGAACAAAAGTATAATGTGGTAGAGGATGCTTTATGTAAGCTCAGGTGGATGCAATATTCAATGAATGCAGTACAGAAAATACTCAATATGATTTCAACCAAAAAATGTAATCACTTTTCTCTGGCAATCCCCTCCCCCCCCTTGATGCAAGGCAAGGAAATGGAAGGAAAACACACAGTTCTCAGAAATGCAATCAATGTAAATCAGTTTACCCCAGCAAGATTACACTACAGAAAACAGATAGGAGTTTTGAAAACACAGGCAAAATGCTTTGATATGTGCTAGCAATGGATGAGAAATATGCTGGAAATGCTTTTAATTCCCTTTCAGAGGTTCAGGGTGAGTGGTATCTAGTTAATATTAGTCCAGGCTCACACTAGCAATGATGCAGGGATAGTTAGCAGGTTAAACGAATTTCTGGCAAATGGAAGGCAAGCAGCAGCAGTTTTTACATGTGAAGAAATTTGCAAATCGCGGTAAAATTCGCGAATGCGTGTTCCGCGATTGCGGTAAAACTATTAGGGGTAGGAATGCGGTTCTAGGTTCGTAGGAAAGCCACGATTCTAACCTTTCAGATGAAAGTTATTGCAAGTCTCTAGCACAAACGGTTGGGGAGATATGAGCGATTTTGTGAAGGTCGTTTTTCAGATTTGAAATTTTAAAGTTCAAAAAGACAAGTGCAGCTTGCAACTAGGAAATGACAAGTGACAGCTTTACAAATGACAGGTGACAGTTAGGAGGCAGTTCTACTTAGATTAAATAGATTGAATTATATTATTTTAACTAGGAGATTGGTTCTGCACAGTTTTCTAGGTACTCACACTATATTCTTGAGTGAAATGGGCCTCGCCATGGATCTGGTCAGGTTTTAAACTCGCCTCTGGTCTCTGCACTTCACAGTGATCTGGGTCAGCTCTCTCTGGTTCTCTGGTCTGGGTCTCTAGTTCTGGATAGATTGAAGTCTCTAGTTTGGCTCTCTGGAGGTTTGATGGAGGTAAAGTATGGATTTTTCCGGCAGAGCGTCCCGCTGCAGATGGAATTGAAGGTCCCTATCTGTCCTGTCTGCTTTTATGTGTTTAGAATGTGGGTGTGTTCTATCATCACTGACCCTACCTCTCTCTCAGCTTCTAATTGGTCAAACTTCCATTTCTTATTTGATTGGGGAATGAACTGTGAGTCAGAGGGATGTCATTTTATGGCTTGCAGATAGGACACTCCTCTGTCAGATTGCACACATTCTATATTTGATAATAAAAGACATATTTCACAGTTACACAGTTGCTTGAAATTACATATACATGGTGTGGCTGAATTTAGCCATGTCTCTGTCCAAATCTGCTGTTTCTAAGAGCTTGCATTCAGAAATGGCACATAATTGACTTTTTAACTGATTTTTCACTTTCTGACATTGACCCAACTTTACATACATGTGTGCAGGGAGTATGGACATTAACTGATGAAGTTTCAGATTTTTAACATGCATACATTTAGAGTAATATCCACTTTTCCGCTAAAACCCCCCTGAACACGCCACCGGGTCGAAAAACCTCTTAAAATGTGGGCAGAAAAATCACAAGAATTATGGTATCATTTATAAAATTTTCACATGTCCGCTCTATGAATGATCCATCTTTTTAAAGTTATGTTCTGGCTCCAAAGGGGTGTGGATTCCTCTCAGCACAAGGTTGAATTTCTGGTTTTTCCAGTTCTGCCAAGCCAGCTTGCTCTCACAGGCAGTGCTCCTCCCAGCTTCTGCCAAGAGGAAGCTACATTTTACGACTGCTGTAATAAAACCTTTGCCTGAGTCAGGAGAGGCTTATTGTTCAAGAGGAAGCCATTTATGATCCTCTCAATAAACCCTCTGCCTGGGTGAAGGGAGTTGCATTGTTCACTCTCCTGCAGAGCACAGGTAATTCAATTATCAGATATATGGCATATCCTTAGTGTGAGCAGCAAAAGGGCAGCTAGGCCTGGGAACACAGCTGTGACTCAAGTTTCACTCCTGATGGGGGTAGTTGCCAGGCAAATTGGAATCTCTTTAAGCTGTCATTTCTGTTCCCCAGTTTCTGCATTCAAATAAAACTAAACATTTTCACATATGCAGCTAGAAGGCTGATTCTAAGTTTAAAACTATGACATTTAAACAGTTACAAAGGCATGTGACACCAAACATAGGTCACTCATTTAATCTAAACATTTTCGATTTTAGTGTCTTTAAATCCAGTGCAACTTAAACTGCTGACTCCATAGCTCAGCCAGTTTTGTTATAAGCATTGTTCTGGGCTCTTCATTTCCCAGATTTTGTAGGCACACAACACTCCATTCTACCAAATGTCTGCTGGTGTCCAGTGAATATTTTGCACAGGTTGCAATGTTTGAAAATAGGCATTTTGAGTCTGCCTTCAGAGAACACAGGGTGGTTTTAAAACGCTTTGAAGCTAACCGGCGCTACTGTTTTTCCTTTGGCAACCCATTTCCCTCATGGCAACCCGGCCTTTCGTTCTCGCACTGGTGGGTGGCAAGTGAGGCAACCATTTCGGTGTGCGCACAAACTGCGCAGCTTTCCTGGATTTCGGCGCACATGTGGGTTTTCCGCCATCTTGAATTTTCTAAGCCCACAGCACCAAATGTTGTGGCATGATAGCTTAAACGTGGGTCAGGACACCCAACAAACCCCCCCCACGTGACTGCACTTTGAATTTGAGTCGATGGGGAGTCGCGTGCCCAAGGGTTTTGACCCATGCACCGGTCTGTCCGCATAATCTTCTTCCTCTTCTGTAGATGGCACAGTTCAGCATCTTCTTCTCCATCCGGTACTGATCGATGGGTTCTCCTCGCCGATCCTGATGGGAATATTGGGCGGTCCACTGGGCCCATTGGATCTTCGTTCCTGGTCTCCGGATCGCCCTCCTTGGCCATTCTTCATGGTTTCATCTCTCCTAGGATGATAAAGCAAAAGCGGCAATATCTACTCATAGACGATTTTTTTCCACCACTGTTGAGATAGTGGGGCAGCATATGCATTTTATCATAACGAAACATTACATTCTTATTTTAATAAAAACAGTATGACTAAGAGACAGTTTCATGCAAATCACAATATTTTAGAGACTAGATGTGGTATGTTTTATGATTGGAACAGAATTAGTCTGAGACAGTACCCGCTAGGATTCCAGAGGATTCCTCCAGTTGTTGCAGAGCGTGCCTGGGATGGCAACACTTCAACTGGTTTATGTGTACCCACTTGTCTTTCCCCTCTGCCAAAGGACCTTTGGGGATGTGGATTTTGTAGGCCACAGGGGAGATTTTGTCGATGATCTCAAAGGGTCCCTTCCATGTAGGCAAAAATTTGCGCTGCTTGGCCTGGTTCCTTTGGAAGTTGTATAGATAGACCCGGTCTCCCACCTGATATTCCTTCCTGGAAGTTTTCAGGTCATAGTGGGTCTTCATGCTATCAGCTGATCTTTCTAGATTCCGCTGAGCATAAGCAAAAGCATGTTGGAGGTGTTTCCTTAAATTCTCTACATACTCATGAGTAGTGGAGGCATTTATCAGTGTCTGCTCTTGGGTCCTGTAGAGCAAATGCTGAGGAAGCACCATCTTGCGCCCAGTCATCAACTCAAATGGTGACATTTTGGTTGCAGATGAAGGGGTAGATCTGATGGCCATTAGGACCAGAGGTAATCGGATATCCTAACTTGGCCCAGAATCTGCCACAAACTTCTTTAATATGCTCACAATTGTCCGGTTATATCTCTCTACTGCCCCAGAAGAAGCTGGTCTATAAGCAATATGCAGCTTTCTCTTGACCCCCAGTATCTCCCACATCTTTGTCATTACTTCACTGGTGAAGTGGCTACCTCTGTCTGACTCAATCCTTTGAGGTAGACCAAAACGGGAAAAGATGTGGTTAATCATCAAGGCAGCTGCCGTTTCTGCCTTGCAGTTTGGGGCTGGGAGACATTCCACCCACTTGGTAAACAAGCATGTCACAGTCAACATGTACTTATTCCCCCTAGCCGAGCGAATCACAGGGCCTACAAAGTCGATTTGTAAATCTGACCATGGCAGTGTCATCCCCCGCTTTTGTAAAGGCGCCCGGTGTGTGAGGGATGTCGGCTGAAATTGTGCACACACAAGACAACCCTTCAAATATTGGTTGATGTCCTGGCCCATGTGTGGCCAGTATGCAACCTCTCTTTCCAGTGTTGTGTGAAACCCCCTATGACCGGCGGTGGCCGCATCATGGGCGTGACTTAACATCAGGCTTCGGAATGAGGTAGGAACCACCCACTGATCGTGGCCAGCTTTGGATTTCCTTACCAGCAAACCGTCTTGGATCCGGAACATTTTTGGACATTTCATCAACACTCTTAGGTCCTCTTTCCCAATGTAATCGGTATCCGTCAGGGGAAAGTTCTCAGGGTCCTCAAGGTGCTGGTAAAATTTACCAATTATTGGATCCCCCTTCTGAGCAGTAATCAAATCAGCATCAGGGGTCTCCTTACTCCATTGTGCAATTGAGAGGTCGTTGTGAGCATTTGTCTGGGACCTAGTGATAGCAGCGACCTGGATTTCCCCCAACAGGGACTCTATTTCTATTAGATCCCCTTGGATGGCCCCGGTTTTGGCCAGCTGATCAGCTAAGTCATTTCCAGTTTTGTCTGGTCCCTCTACTTTGGAATGACCCTTAATCTTTTTCCAGTAGATGGTCATCCCATTCGATGTGACCAGATCATCAATGTTTTGGATCAACTTCCCATGTTTCAAGAGTTTGTTGTTAGCACATAACATGCCTCTGGTTTTCCAATTAACCAGGTGCTCCACGAACCCGTTCCGTACATAATCCGAATCTGTGATTATGACCAGTTCGTGGAGTTGATGCTGGACAGCAGTGAGGATGGCCTGATGCACAGCCATCAATTCTGCCACCTGACTACTTCGGGGACCAATTTTGTATCCGGCGGAGGGTTCTGGGGACTCATTCACCCATGCATTCCCTACGCCGGCCACCAGTTCTTTCTCCTCGTTGTTGTCAACACGGTAAGAGCATCCATCCACATAGACAGTGGGCATTCCCTCACACTTGTCTTCTTCAAAGACTTTGTGGGGGGAATTAAGGTATGCCTCCATGTTGTCCTTTATTTTTAGACTTTCGTCCTCGAGACAGTTTTCTCTGGCACAATCATGCAAGTCAGCCAGACCTTGCGCGAGGGGACTCTTCTTGTTTTGGCCATATCTGACCTCCACAGGAAAGCCTTGCATTGACAGAATCCAGGAAGTAATTCGGGAATTACTCACATTTCCGGCCCGGATTCTGTCACTTTGGAGATATTGCAGAGGCTGGTGTGGAGTCTCCACTATGATGTGTTCCCCCTGGATAAACGGGCGGTAATTCTTCAATGCCCACACCGTTGCCAGGAGTGCCTTCTCACAATCGTTGAATTTTTCCTCCACAGAGGATAAAGTTTTGCTCGCATAGGAGATTACTTTATTGACCTTGTCATGCTTTTGGTATAATACTGCCGTCAAGCACGTATCAGAGAACCCTGTCTCCAGGAAGAACTCCTTGTTTCTGACAGGGTAAGCTAGGCAAGGCGCTTGTGAGAGGCTTCTTTTGAGTTGTTTTACTGCCTCGGCTTGTTCTGGACCCCATTCCCACTTGACCCCCCCCTTCAGGAGATGAATCAGGGGTCTGGTGATCTCTGCGTAGCCCTCAATGAACTTTCTGCTGTAATTAGTCAGTCCAAAGAGGCTCCTTAGTTCTCGCAGAGTTGTGGGGTCTTTCAGTTTCTGAAGTGCTTCCACTTTTTTTTCCTGGGGACAGAGACCCTGAGGAGTAATCTCATGCCCCAAGAAATTAACACGGGTTCTACACCACTGTGCTTTCTGAAAGGAAAGTTTTGCTCCGGCGGCCCTCAACTGTGTCAGAACATAACGGATCTCCGCTATGTGTTCCTCAACAGTTGAGCTTTTGATGAGGACATCATCTACATAAGCCAGGTTACCCCTTGCACCCAAGTCGGGCATGGCCTTATGTAGGAAAATGTTGAATTCATTGCCGGAGTTGAGGTATCCGAAGGGAGTCCGGGTCTATGTGTACTGCTGGCCCCCAAAGGTAAAAGCCAGTTTGTATTGGTCCTCCCTGCTGACAGGCACGGTCCAGTATCCATTGGTCAGGTCTATTGCAGTGAATACCTGTGACCCCTGAATCTGGGCCAGCCCTTGGTCAATGTAGGGCAGAGGCCATCGGGAAGTATGGACCCGTTTGTTGAGCTCCCTAAGGTCGGCGCAGAGTCTCCACTGGCCGTTTGGCTTCAATATTCCCAGCACCGGATTATTGAAGGTGCTGTGGACGGGACGGATTATTCCCCGGGAATCAAGGTTCTTAATTATTTCAGTAAGGGACTCCATTGATGCGAGAGGCAAACGATATTGCTTCACAAATACAGGAGTCATGCCAGGGTCCGTGGGGATTGTTGTTGTGTGGAAGTCAGCGCGACCACAGTCATATGAGTCTACCGCAAAGAGATCTTGGAAATCCAAGAAAACTTGTTTCAACTTTTGCTTCTGTTCCAGAGTCACACAGGCATCAGCTAGGTTGACTCTCTCTTCCACCATCTGCCTGAAGCCTGGAAAGACTTCTGGTTTGGCTATCTCAGCGGCCTCCTCCAGCTGGGTGGAGAAGTCCCTGGTCAGAGTGCTGATTTGGACTGGAGGCTTCAGGTGGAAAAGGCAGCCCTCATGGACTTGGAAAATCACCTCCTCCCTCCTGAAGTCACAAGTCACATCTTCCTTACCATAGGGGCAGGAAGTGTACACCAGGAAGTTCCCCCCATGCCGGGTAAAAATCCTGTCTGGTGTTGTATTGTCCTCACTGTCACTGTCAAAACAGTCCTTGGGGATTGGTCCTAACAGTTCATTTACTAAGTCGATGGAAAAATGTCGGTCATCAACCGCCATTCCAATAATGGTGCCTGCGGCTCGAGTAATACTCTTTAAGTCGCTGTTATCCACCTCTATTAGAATGGTGTCATGTTCTATGTTGACTAATGGAGTTGGGTTTACCCCTAACCCTTGCAGATGGAGAGAAGCATTTAGATGTATGTAAGCATCAGGGTTTTGCAAATATTGTCCTCTTTTAACTTTCACTTCCAGGGAGAATTGTCGGGTCCTTTCTGGGATGGTGACTTCCTCTTTAATCTGAATTTCAACTGCATAAGGTAGCAATTGAGCTGACCTAAATGCTTTTTCTGGATCATCAAAGCCCATGGGATTATCCGCTAATCGGGACCAAGCTTTGAAGTTTATTAGGTCCAAACTAATGGCAAAGCGATTGAGAATGTCACTGCCTAAGTAAAAGGCGGCAGGGACGTCTCGCACGACCCAACAATTATGGACAATGCTCTTGTTGCCAATGGAGATTTTGAGCATACACCTGCTTGGCAGGAGATGTTTGGAATTAGGTGCTTCCAGGTCCATTTCCCATTTGTCTATCAGTTTGAAGGTGGGAATGGCCGGATCTTTTGGGAGTTGGCGAAACATGGCTTCGCTAATGAAGCTCTTACCGTTGTTCACACACACTCGAGCGAGAACAGAGTCCTTCCCATCATTTAACTGAACAGGGATGAACAACTGCTCTCCAATTTGCTGAATATCAGCCAGGCTTTGAGCTGATTTCACTTCTTTCTGGACTATAGGAGTGGGAGTTCCTGATTGTGGATTAGTATAGAATTTCAGAGTGTTTCCTTCCAGTGTGGAATACCACCTTAGACTGGAAGGAAGGTTGATTTTCAGAAATAGAGAGGACCCCCCATCACCAGTCTGTTGTCCTACTGCTATTACTGTCACGTCTAGAATTTGGTTGTTCTGGAAGTGGAATTCTATTTGGTCAGATTTTTGTTCAACCATGTGGCATGTGCCGTTTAAACTAACATGGTTGACACTCTGTTTTAATTTTATTGGTCGGCTAGTCTGGGTCCAGAGGACCTTGTTTACGCAATCTATTAGGGGAGACAACCTTCTCAGGAGGTCATTCCCTAGTAAACAAGGGGTGCCCTCTGGGGTCACAACTATGACAGGGTGTTTCAACTTGTGTCGCCCGATCTTAATGTCCAGGTCTGCAGTCCCCTCAACGGGAATTTCCTTCCCGTCAAAGTTCTGCAGTTGTCCAGGAAGAGAGGTGAGAGGAATTTGGTAATTCTCTCCCCTTCCTGCATTCAGTTCGTCAAAGGCCCTTCTGGACAGAAGGGTAGCTTGAGATCCAGTGTCCACCAGTGCCGAGATTGTACCCTGCCCCTGTACTTGTACCGGGGCATAATATCTTCCCTCCTTCTCCTCAAGGGGGCACAGATAATGTACATTTTTGGACAACTGGTGGGCTAATTTTCTGGTTTTGGACATCGCTAGCGAAGAGATTTGGGCAGAATTCTGTGGAGAGCCTTGGGAATCTGAAAGAAAAATTTGGCAACTGGAGATCAGAGCCATTGTGGGTTCCCCTGGTTCCGGTTCTGGGCCGCCCCCCCCTTTTTGGAGGCAGTCCCCAGGATGGGTTTGAACCAGGGGATTTTCTTGCTGTTGGTTCTGGGATGAGATGGTGGGCGGCGGTAGCTCAGTCTCCACATCTCCCCAGTCTGGATTTGCATCCCTAGGGACCCATTTTTCTTTGGGAGGAGTTCCCCCCTCTCTGAAGGAGAAGATCCTTTCCCCAGGATCCTCTGAGGATCCCTCTCCCTCAAATTGGAAGATCTGTACCTCCTCCTCAAACTGAGTCTGTTTGGGTCTTTTGTTTCTCCTACCCCCCCTCTGCTCCTTAGGAGGCAGACTTTCAGGGGCAAGAGATTTTGTTTCCGGTTCCTGGGTTTCCAGGGGCTGTTTACAAGTGAGGAAGGAAGCTTCCTCCAAGGCTTTACACCCCCCTTCCCTTTGTGCCTCCTCCCTGGGAACTGGTGAATTATCGGGGTGCTGCCCCCGTCATTGTTCTGGAGCACCAGGTCCAGAGTTGGGTGCGTTCTGCGCCGGCACGCCCATCTGAGGGTTCTGCTGAGCCCTCAGTATGTGACCCAGATCCCGCGCCATGTTTTGAACCTGGCGCTCTAACTGGGAAACCCGCTCAGGCTGATACGGGGCCCTGTTTTCTCCCCTGGGCTGATCCCGGGAAGGGTAACTATCCCTTCTCTGGTAATACCCCGGATTGGGAAGATTTGGGTACCCCTCCACCCTTGGCCTCCCCTCTCCCGGATTCAGTGGTCTGGGCTCAGGGAATTGGGGAAAGAAGGATGGATGGTTTTGGGGCTGAAAGTCGGGTGGATATCTGGGGAAAAAGTTCTGCCCAGGGTTTGGTAAATTTCTGCCCTCCTGTGGGAAGTTTGGAGGGAAGTTCCCTGGGTTAGGTGCTTGGCTGGATCCCCCCCCTTGGGCTGGAGGAGTCCACACATAACCCAGGATGGGTCGATTTCCCTTGTAACGGGGACTTACATAATCAGGAGAGCGAGGGACCCCATTTGTGGGGCTGCCTCCCTGGCTCCCTGTCTGTGACTGGCCCGAGGACCTTCTGGGCCTAGCATTATTAGGTGCAGGTAGGTTTTTAGGCCCCCCATCTCCAAATCCAAAATGGGGGTGACCTTTACCTCTGCCACCTTGGCAGCAGCAGGGGTGCTGTTGGCTTTGGGGTTTTTCTGGGCATTACTTTTGCTATCTACCGGTTTCTGCACCTCATAGATCCGGGTAGCCTGTTCAATGACCCAGTCTAAAGATCTTTTCTCGTGAAAATCCCTCACGAGCTGGGTCATGATATATTTGGGCAAGGCATGGAAAAACGTATTAATAAATTCCCTGCTATCCGTGCGCACCCTTCTTGTGGTCTGTGCAAAAGCACGCTTTAACTCCTGCACAAATTCTTGTGGGGCCTGATCCTCCCCACATTGCAAATTGTAGGCTGCCTTGCGAGCCTCTTGAGGATTTCTGTGAACAGAAAAATGTTTCAAGATGGCCGCCTTATAGGTGGACCATCTTAAATGATTTTGGTCCTCCAGCCCCGCAAAGAAACTGGAGTATTCCGGGGAGAAGGTCCACTTTACATATTGAATACAGCTTTGGCTGTCCTTCATATGGAAAGTCTCCATCATTTGCTCAAACAACTCTAAGTGCTCCCAAACAGAATACTTAGCGTTCTTATTGTAAGGCGTGATGACGCTCCTGATCGCCTTAATCTGCTTTAAAGGGTCCTTAAGCAAGGCCCTTTTTGTCTTATTGGCCCTTTTGGTCCGGGTAACCCTGGTCCAATCGTCCTCGGACTCGGAGGCACTGCTCCCAGAGGTTCCCGTCTGTTCTTCCAGGTTTTCCCGGATTCTGCGAGCCTGGGAATGGCTGGCAGAATGTGGGGACCTGGTCTCCTGTGTCCTGCGCAGTTCAGAGGAGTCTTCAGATTCCTCCTTGCTGCCAGGATTTGATGGGTACCCCCTCCACTGACCTAACTGGGCAGAGGTTTTCAGGATGCCCTTAATGGGCCTACTCTCCTGGGGTTCCCCATCGAACTGTACTGTACTTGGGTGCCCATACCCGGATGCCCACCCCTCCATTCCTGGGTGGTACTGGCCTATGAGCCCCATACTCTTAGCTGGATAGTAATCTGCCATCCCTGTGGCCCTGTGCTCATGTGCGCCAGGGAACATGGGGGTGGCAGAGTCCAGGGACTGAGAGGTATGAGGGCCTCTGGTACTAGGGCTCCTGAGGTTATGCTCCGGAGTTTCCCTTTCCCAGCGAACCTCATCTCTATCCGCCCCTGCTCCCTGTTGCAATGCAAGAGCCTGCATTTGTGCCTTCAGTTCCTCAGTTAAGGCCTTACTGGACTCTATCAGTCTCTCCTGCATCGCTACCTGTTGTTGGAGCCTATCATTGTGTTCACAGAGGGCCTCGTTTTCCCTCTGTGCTTCCTGGTTGGTCCTGGAGAACTGGGCCAGTCTTTGCTGCAGGAGGGTTACCTCCTGAGCTGTGTCCCTATTGGCCTGCTCCTTTCTTGCTAGAGCATCCTCCACCCTCCTGGTGTGCTCTAACAAGTTCTGGTGTTCTTTTTGGAGATCACCCAGTCCCTGGTGGGCCAGGTGATTTTCTTCCATTTTTCTTTTTAAATGGCAGACTTCCTGGCCTAAGGCGTCTCTTTCCTGACTAAGAGCCTGCATTTGTGCCGCCAGGTCGTCCCTCTGCCTTTGAAAGGCACCAGCTTTCTGGCGTTCTTCATCAAACTCTGCCTGGGTATCCAGGTCTTTCAAGATCAGCTTGTTGCTCTCCACCTTCACTCTATCTAGATGACTTTGCAGGGTGGCTACCTGCTCCGTGCATGCCCTGTTAAAGTCTAATTGTTGCTCCAGCTTTTTCTGGCTCTGCAGTAAGGAGTCCAAACTGTCTTGGTGCTCCTTCTGCAGGGCCAGAAATCTAGTATCCTGTTCTACCTTTTCCTGTTGCAGCACATCCATATCCTCCTTTATTTTAGTGATGTACCGTCTGCTGTCATTTTCTGACTCCTGGCTCCTCTGCAGCCTCTGCTCAGAAGAGTCCAGGTCAGATTGGGCCTTCTCTAACACCATCTGTTGCCTATTTGCCAGATTTTGGCTTTCAGCACATCTATCCTGCATGTCTCCCATATATAGGTACAGGTATGCTGCTATCCTGGCAATCTTGTTGTGTTCATCTTTGGCCTTAGGAGCCATATATAGTTCACTCAGGGCCACATGTAATGGACCCTGATCTCTCCATAGGTCTGACCCTGTTTCAGTGACCTGTCGCGTGATGGCCTGCAACCAGGCATCCTGGCCCTGTTCGGTCCATTCACCTCTCACAAATAGCTTATGCAAGAGGTGCTCCCTGGCTATTTTCATATCTACCAAGGTCGTCATTCTAGAGATTGGTCTCTGTCCTGACTTACAGAAGTTAGTATTTTATTTTTGCAGAACAGAACTTTTCTTGGAGTGTCCCTTTTGAGGAATGCTTCACAGGGTAATGCAGTGTGGTGATCCGACCGGATGTATGTATCCCGTTAGTTAGCACACTGTATTAAGCTGCACAAGTGGTAAATCTAACCCAACGTCTCGGCTCGAGCCCCCAATTTGTAAGAGGATTCAATTCAACACTACAGCTAAGTCAACGCCTAGTCTATAATACTGAATGAAAACCCTTATTGATATATCTTTATGTCCAGTTCATGCGTTCTGGATGACTACCCCTATATAACACCCCTCTCTTGGAATCCCCCTGACCCCACTGAGCCAAGAAGTAGTTCTGTTTTGCAAGTTTAAAAGGTTTATTTGATAATTTAAAATATATATATATCACACTTTATAATAAATTAATAATTGAATAGCACACTTAATCTGATATGATAAAGATCAACAACGGAGAATCTGGCACTAGCACACTTCTTATAATCACTAATGAGTTGACATGAAATGGATAAGGTAGCACACTGGTAAATAGGAACAAAAGTATAATGTGGTAGAGGATGCTTTATGTAAGCTCAGGTGGATGCAATATTCAATGAATGCAGTACAGAAAATACTCAATATGATTTCAACCAAACAATGTAATCACTTTTCTCTGGCAATCCCCTCCCCCCTTGATGCAAGGCAAGGAAATGGAAGGAAAACACACAGTTCTCAGAAATGCAATCAATGTAAATCAGTTTACCCCAGCAAGCTTACACTACAGAAAAAAGATAGGAGTTTTGAAAACACAGGCAAAATGCTTTGATATGTGCTAGCAATGGATGAGAAATATGCTGGAAATGCTTTTAATTCCCTTTCAGAGGTTCAGGGTGAGTGGTATCTAGTTAATATAAGTCCAGGCTCACACTAGCAATGATGCAGGGATAGTTAGCAGGTTAAACGAATTTCTGGCAAATGGAAGGCAAGCAGCAGCAGTTTTTACATGTGAAGAAATTTGCAAATCGCGGTAAAATTCGCGAATGCGTGTTCCGCGATTGCGGTAAACTATAAGGGGTAGGAATGCGGTTCTAGGTTCGTAGGAAAGCCACGATTCTAACCTTTCAGATGAAAGTTATTGCAAGTCTCTAGCACAAACGGTTGCGGAGATATGAGCAATTTTGTGAAGGTCGTTTTTCAGATTTGAAATTTTAAAGTTCAAAAAGACAAGTGCAGCTTGCAACTAGGAAATGACAAGTGACAGCTTTACAAATGACAGGTGACAGTTAGGAGGCAGTTCTACTTAGATTAAATAGATTGAATTATATTATTTTAACTAGGAGATTGGTTCTGCACAGTTTTCTAGGTACTCACACTATATTCTTGAGTGAAATGGGCCTCGCCATGGATCTGGTCAGGTTTTAAACTCGCCTCTGGTCTCTGCACTTCACAGTGATCTGGGTCAGCTCTCTCTGGTTCTCTGGTCTGGGTCTCTAGTTCTGGATAGATTGAAGTCTCTAGTTTGGCTTTCTGGAGGTTTGATGGAGGTAAAGTATGGATTTGTCCGGCAGAGCGTCCCGCTGCAGATGGAATTGAAGGTCCCTATCTGTCCTGTCTGTCTGCTTTTATGTGTTTAGAATGTGGGTGTGTTCTATCATCACTGACCCTACCTCTCTCTCAGCTTCTAATTGGTCAAACTTCCATTTCTTATTTGATTGGGGAATGAACTGTGAGTCAGAGGGATGTCATTTTATGGCTTGCAGATAGGACACTCCTCTGTCAGATTGCACACATTCTATATTTGATAATAAAAGACATATTTCACAGTTACACAGTTGCTTGAAATTACATATACATGGTGTGGCTGAATTTAGCCATGTCTCTGTCCAAATCTGCTGTTTCTAAGAGCTTGCATTCAGAAATGGCACATAATTGACTTTTTAACTGATTTTTCACTTTCTGACATTGACCCAACTTTACATACATGTGTGCAGGGAGTATGGACATTAACTGATGAAGTTTCAGATTTTTAACATGCATACATTTAGAGTAATATCCACTTTTCCGCTAAAACCCCCCTGAACACGCCACCGGGTCGAAAAACCTCTTAAAATGTGGGCAGAAAAATCACAAGAATTATGGTATCATTTATAAAATTTTCACATGTCCGCTCTATGAATGATCCATCTTTTTAAAGTTATGTTCTGGCTCCAAAGGGGTGTGGTTTCCTCTCAGCACAAGGTTGAATTTCTGTTTTTTCCAGTTCTGCCAAGCCAGCTTGCTCTCACAGGCAGTGCTCCTCCCAGCTTCTGCCAAGAGGAAGCTACATTTTACGACTGCTGTAATAAAACCTTTGCCTGAGTCAGGAGAGGCTTATTGTTCAAGAGGAAGCCATTTATGATCCTCTCAATAAACCCTCTGCCTGGGTGAAGGGAGTTGCATTGTTCACTCTCCTGCAGAGCACAGGTAATTCAATTATCAGATAGATGGCATATCCTTAGTGTGAGCAGCAAAAGGGCAGCTAGGCCTGGGAACACAGCTGTGACTCAAGTTTCACTCCTGATGGGGGTAGTTGCCAGGCAAATTGGAATCTCTTTAAGCTGTCATTTCTGTTCCCCAGTTTCTGCATTCAAATAAAACTAAACATTTTCACATATGCAGCTAGAAGGCTGATTCTAAGTTTAAAACTATGACATTTAAACAGTTACAAAGGCATGTGACACCAAACATAGGTCACTCATTTAATCTAAACATTTTCGATTTTAGTGTCTTTAAATCCAGTGCAACTTAAACTGCTGACTCCATAGCTCAGCCTGTTTTGTTATAAGCATTGTTCTGGGCTCTTCATTTCCCAGATTTTGTAGGCACACAACACTCCATTCTACCAAATGTCTGCTGGTGTCCAGTGAATATTTTGCACAGGTTGCAATGTTTGAAAATAGGCATTTTGAGCCTGCCTTCAGAGAACACAGGGTGGTTTTAAAACGCTTTGAAGCTAACCGGCGCTACTGTTTTTCCTTTGGCAACCCATTTCCCTCATGGCAACCCGGCCTTTCGTTCTCGCACTGGTGGGTGGCAAGTGAGGCAACCATTTCGGTGTGCGCACAAACTGCGCAGCTTTCCTGGATTTCGGCGCACATGTGGGTTTTCCGCCATCTTGAATTTTCTAAGCCCACAGCACCAAATGTTGTGGCATGATAGCTTAAACGTGGGTCAGGACACCCAACAGTATTCATTCACTCCTTTCTTTATTCTTTGGGGGCAAATACATATAATACAGGTGCAGCACTCAGTTCATGAAAAGGGCATCAAAGCAACCAAATAAGACATGGAAATGTAATCTGATAAGCAGAACGGAATCTACACTCCAGTTTCGACCATGGATTTCCATGTTATACTCTACCAACCAGGCAAAGTAACTGCAGCCCAGTTCAAGAACAATATACAGGGCTAGATTATGCAGATTAACTCCCAGAAAATTCCAGCCTCAACCTAAAAGGAATCCTGCCTCACACACTGCTATAAAAATCTCCATAAAGTTCCTTGCAGACCTCAAAAGCTTTCTGGAAGCCCAGTCCAGAGCTTTGCTCCCACAGGGAACATGGTTCAAAACCCACCATCCTTTAAAAGTGCCAACTTGCCGATGGCTACTGGTATAACGCCCCCTGGGGCGGATGCCAAGTTCTATACTGACTTTCCTGACATGGTATCGGCTCTTCAAATTGACCATCCTAATCTATGGGTGTTAGGGGATTTCAATCTGCCTGCCAACTCCACTTCAGCTAGCCAGGTTGAACACTTTCACTCTCTTATGAGTGATCTCAATCTTCCTCAATTGATTGAAGTGCCCAATCATCAGTTGGGCAACACACTTGACTTTATTTGTGCTCCCAAGTCACTCATTGCCATTATTCCCTCTTGCCCTGTACTATTTCTTTCACTTCTGCTCTTCCTGGCCCTGTCCGGTGCCCCCTCAAGTTCCCCACATTGAAAAGAAATTGGTGCAAGATCGATCTTTCCACACTATCTGCCTCACTTCTCTCTCACTTTGCTCCCCCAAACTCTTGTACGTTGCAGAACCTTGGTGCGTCCTTTCTAGACGTAGCTGATCAACTTGCGCCGGCCAAGTACAGCAAGGAAAGAGCCCATGTGTCTGAACCCTGGTTTTCGGATGAGCTCACAGCACTTAAACTTACCTGTCGCCAAGCTGAACGTAAGTGGATGGTAAGTTATATGAAGGATACAAGAGCAATCTTTCACTGCACTCTAACAACCTACCAAAAAGCAATTCTAGCTGCAAAAAACACTTTTTTGGTGGGAAGATTGAGGATGCTGTCAATAAGCCTAAGACGCTTTTTGAGCTATTGCAGTCTCTCTCCACACTGACTAATTCTGGCCCTTCGATCGAGCCTTCACAAGCTCTCTGTGAATCTCTTTCCTCTTTCTTCCATTCCAAAATCATTAACATATGCGAAGATATCAAAGTTAATTTGGAGGCTACGGCTAATAAACAATCTTTCCCTGATCCTCCTATTCCTAGTGCATCTTGGCCTCTTTCCATGTGTTCTCCGAGCAGAATATTCTGAAAGCCATTCATGGGCTCAAGTTGGCATCTCCTGCTGACGCCATCCCTCTAGACGTGCTCAAAGCCATTTCCCCTGATATCAACACTGAAATTACAACAACCGTTAACGCATCTTTTCAAGAGGGGTTGATACCAGGGTCCCCGAAACACGCTCGGGTGCTTCTACTCTTGAAGAAGCCTTCTCTTGACCCTGCTGTCATAGCGAATTTCCATCCCACATCCCTTCTCCCATCCCTGATGAAAACTTTGGAGGCGTTGGTCTCCCCCTTCTATCATCTTTTATGGAATCCTCAGGTTATTTTGATATTTTCCAATCGGGATTCTGCCCCGGGAGAGGCACCAAATCAGCTCTTAATTCTGTACTCGATGACCTCACCCGCCTAGTTGATCAGGGAGGTGTGGGAGCCTTGCTCTTACTCGACCTCTCAGGCGCATTCCACACAGTCGATCATTCTACTCTGATATCCCGTTTGTCGGACGCGGACCTGGGTGGCCAGGTGCTGAGCTGGTTCGCAGATTTCCTGAAACATCGGTCTCAATCTGTGCTCCTGCCTCCCTACTGCTCGGAATCAGTCACACTGTTCTGTGGTGTTCCACAGGGGTCTGCTCTGTCTCCCATTTTTTTTTATATCTACATCCGTCCACTGCTTCTCCTTATTCTATCTCACGGTTTTCGATTCTACTCTTATGCAGACGATACGCAGATCCTTGTACGCCTGGATCTCACCCGGTCTGACACTGCAGCCCGTCTTAGCAACTGCCTTGAAGACTTAGGCGCTTGGATGCCCGTTCCCCCTACCTTCTCCTCTTACGGTGAGAAATCTGGGAGTTGAGTTTTCATCCTCTCTGACAATGACTGAGCAAGTGGGTGCTATCTTCACAACTAGTCATTTAAACTGCAGACTTAGAGAAAGGTTCTTTCCTTTATGCCGGGCCATCTTTATTCCCCAGTGGTAGGAGCACTGGTTCTTAGTACAGTGGATTATTGTAACTCGCTGTACTATGGCCAACCACAATATCTGCTCAATTGTATCCAAATGCTTCAAAAAGCAGCAGCCCGTGCAATACTGCACCCTCTGGCATGGTCACATATGGCTCCCCCTCCTGAGACAACTACACTGGCTCCCTATCAAACAACACATTTTATTTAAATCCATGTGCCTTGTTCACCGGGCCTTTTATAAGGCAGGAGCAGAGTATTTGCTGGAGAAATGTGTCCACTATGTGCCTACCCGCTCTCTGCGCTCCCAGACTGCGCTACTTCTTTTGGTTCCTCACTTCAGACGCGCTCGTACCGGCGGCCGTGCTTTTTCGATGACAGCAGCCAAAGCCTGGAACCAACTTCCTCTGGCTCTTCGTGCGACCGCTAACCATCTGGCCTTCAGACGCGCTCTAAAGACTTGTCTCTTTTAGTACCTTTTTTTCACCTGCCACCCTCTAGCGCCAAGATGCCTTTGGCATATGTCACGCTTTATACATTTATATAACATAACATAAAATAGCATAGCTGCGCAGGTAGTAAGTAGAAGGCCCTTGCTCACCTGTTTTATGGAGAATAGTTTCAAGATATCCGGGCTCGCTGTGACTTCCTGCTGCTGTGAAAGTCCTCAACGCCTGACCACTCCTGAGCCAAAGGCAGTGCTCAGTGTCCTTATGGATCGTGCATGAAAGGAAAAGCCCAAGTGCTCTAATAATACTGTGATGGTGGCTTTGCACACTTTAAAACATTCACAATACACTTTTGATTGAAAGGGATTTCAAGGTGCACCATCTACACAGCTCGCCATTTCTCTTGCCAGTGAGTCCATTTTGGAGCACATTATCTCCTGTTTGACATTCATTACTTCTATGTTGGCTGGTTAGACATCTGATGTGGTCTTCTGTGCTGTTTGTGAGGTCCACCTGTATTGCATATGCTTATCATAACAGTCAAAGCACAATAACATAACCTTACATAACATTACATAACAAAATGCTATCCGGCTGTCACTTCATACACATAGAAAGACATCTGGCCCTTCTCTCCCTATCCTGTTTTTCGCACATGCACCTCTGCCTTTGACATAGCCTAATGATTTCAGCCTGTAATGGTAGCTCGGGATTTTTTTTCTCTCTACAGATGACAATGTATTACTATACCTTCAGTAAGGCACCATCCTGTTGCCCTGAGAACTAAAATAAACTGTAGTGTGACATGACATGGAACAAACTATCTGGTTTACCCTACTAGTTTGTTCACTTGATTCCCGTACCTTCTGTTACCAACAGCATTCACCTATTTGGACAGTCTGTGCTTGAATATGCCAATCTTGGCTCAGGCATGGAAGTCACTGATTCGACATTCTGCGGTACAACATAAACAGATGTCTGGACAAATTAGACACCAAAGTTCCAGGATTCCCTGAACACGTTCTAGAGTCCCTTATGCACCCAACATTTCATTGCTTGCTATCTTACAATTCTACAAATCTGCCATGGAATGACAACCCAATTTCAGCCACAATGTTGCACATGTCCATTTCGTACCTTTTGCAGAACTATGGTCTAGCAGAAAGCGAAGGCAGGCGTCTTTGCAGAAAGGTGTTCATGCAAAGTATGAGTGCTTTTATTGTCTGTACATTGCTCTTTAAAATAGCGCAGATATCCATGTGTGTGCTTGTGAATTATTAGTTAGCTCGCTATCAGAAAGTAACAAGTGCAGTCTGGCAAGTGATCCCTTTCAGCTGTTTGGCTTGAGAATTGAGTTATAGAGGTCTGGCATTCGTTTCAAAATGATGCTGGATACCAAACCATTTACTGAATAAATAATGACAAACCCCATCACGTGCATTTTAAACTGATATAGGATTCTCGGGAGTTCTGTGCATGTAGAACGTAGAGTTGAAGTCCATTAAGCTGTACATAATACAGGTCAGACTGCAATGCCTGAATACAAATTAATCTAAATAGTGTTCCTGTTACAGTCTAATTGTAAAACCTCTACTTACCTGTAACACAAACATATCTTCACTGTTATTTGTAAATCTACTGTTTCTATTACTACTACTAGCAGTACATACAATCTCAACACGTGAGTAATTTCCAGATATACCTCCCGGTGCAGTGAACACCTATCTCCAGCTATCTCTCCTTTTGGTGTTGCACCCCATAGAATACTGTTGAGCCCCACAATAAATTCGGTCCAATTGTGCACATAGCACCTCCACGTTTTCCTACCCATACCTTCTTAAGGATCCTAACTATCCACCTCCCTTATTCTAACTATTCACCTGACTTTCCTCCTCCTTACTACTACTGCATGTCCTATCACGCTCCTCCATTTTCTCTCTGACAGGCGAAGTGCTTCGACGCCATAACCTATGGCAGGAGGCACAATACAAATGCAAGATAACGCAACATAACATAGCATCACTACTACTATTTCACATTATTAAGTCTATACATAAATACATAGTAGTCAACCAAAATAACATATTACAGATGCTGCTTGAGCCAGAAGATATCAGGATTGCAGCTGGGGCATGTGACACACGATTAAAGTATGGCTAGTTTTTCAAATCTCTTTCTTATCAGATCTCAGCCATGTGTTAAGATGGAACTGTTATTGGTAGTAGTTCATCTTGTGCACTGCTGGAGTTAATCACAGGTGACCTGTGAAGTATCTAGATGTGCTCACTTGTTTTAAATTGTATCTGCCCTTTATTTTGCCCAGAAACCATCTTCTATACTTGCCTCTTCTAAATTCACATCTTCTAACATTTACATCTTCTTGCTGCTTTCTATACTCGTTGCTGTTACTTTGCCTGCATCTTCACATCTCCAAAGTTAGATTAAAGGTCAGAGATAAGAAAAGGGGTAGGATTGAGGTTAGAGTTAGGGTGTGGGTTAGTTTATGCTTACTTTTAAGGGTAGATGTGAAGAATTGTTTTGGGGTAAGGGGCTGGGGTTAGGGAAGGTCAGGTTTAGGGGTGGGCTAAAGCCAAGGTATCATGTTTAGGTTAGTTTTAAGGTTATGGTTGTCATGAAGGGTGGGATAGGAAGCAAAAGAATGGTTATAAAAGAAGTGGAGCTACATGGGGTTCTTCCTCTGGAATGACAACGTGAATGCTGGAGGACGTGAACGATAGACACGGTAAAGGTAAGAATATGTAAAAGTGACAAAGTGAATGTATAGGAAAGCAAATGCAGAAGAAGTGAAGACATACATCCATTTTAAAGAACAACCGATTACGTTGTATTAGCACATGGAGATCATGTTTGACCTCCACTCAACCAATCAGACTGTTCAGAGCACAGTCAGTAACTATGGACATTGACTGCATTCTGAACATTTTGACTTTCTAAGCAGTCAGAGAAATCACAATGCAATTTCCGGCAATGTTTATTTCAACAAGACACTTATTTTCTGGGCGGACCGTTTACAATGCACAGGACAGAGTGAAAGCTAAAAGATCAGAATATGCTTTCACTTCCTTATAGTTGTACCGTTTACTTTTGCGTGATACCTAATGCATGCTCATGTTAAACCCACTCTAGTTTAATTAACTTTGCAATTAAAATTCTTAACTTATGGAGCCAACCTTGTTATTTAAACAACACACAACACACCATATTCAATGTACTGAGTTCGTCTATTTACTTTACTCATCAAAACGAATCTTTTACTTCACCATAGCCTTATAGAATGCAGGAGGGGTTATCATTTAGGATAATGACCGTTGCCCAACTTGGTGGTGAGTTATTATGCCGTGATCTTTTTTATTTCTTTCAGCCAAAAAGGTTTTAAATGTATTATATGTATCAAGAATCAGAAGAACAATTTTGATCTGAGTAAGCAAGGATCCAAAGTATTAACAGGGATGATGTTGGGGCTGTGTCCTATAGGAGTACAACAATAACCTATTCTACATTAAAAAAAAACATATTGCAAGTCGCCTCAGAGTTATTTGACCTTATGAAGGAAATTAGACTTTGGCCCCTTTCCCATATTGTCATGGTATTTGATAATGGAATATCTCTGTCAATCTCATTATAACATACTGAAGATTGTTTTTATAACATCTCTGCTTAACTTATTATTATATATCATATAACTGTCATCAAGTAATCAAATGTGATATTCATATTCCATTGTTGTGACATAGCAGAGGAATTAAATAATATAAAACACATTGTATGTGCTTATGATGTGTTGATTACCACAGTGCAGATTTCACATGCATTTTAAATTCCACAACTGTAAGAGGTCATGCATCTATTACCTAACAATCATTTACATCAACAACATCTGTTGACACACACACTTTCTGTCCATCATTGAAACCTGCATGTCAAAAGTGCCTACCTGAAGCTCAACCTGATGAATGCTAAATTCATTTTCATAAGAAATCCCTGCAAGCACACCTAAATACAGAATTGCTTGATGGACATAGGACTCACTATATTCAGGCCATATCTCTCATTCAGCGCTAAATCTATCTTGCCATAGAGTGTGAAATCTCATTTAAAATACACATCTCTAAGAAGATCCAAGCAGCATGACACCAGCTTCCACTCTCCCACAAAGTCAACCTTTAATCCTTGCTCCTAGTTTCATGACAGTTGTCCAAGCACTGGTCATCTCCCTTCTGGATGGTGACAGTGCTCTACTCTCAGAGGTCTGAGAATCCACTTTGGCCCCTCTGAATGCCATCCAGCATTCTGATGAAAACTTCACAGAGCAGTAAGAAAATTCAACACTATACTCAACGATCTCTACTGGCTCCACTTCAAGGAATCATCATGTTCAAGATAATGTGCAGTCGCACCTGGAGCATTGCAAGTGCCAGATGGAAGCACCCATTAAATTATCTCAGGCCCAAATAACTGGACAGACTCAAAGAATATGGCCTAAAACTAATTTATTATCAGCTCAAATAAAGTAGGGAAACTTGGTGAAGAAACACATTGCAGCTCACTCACTTTCGAATACATTTCTATTACACAAAAGTTTTACATCTCAATGTATGTCAGCTATGAAGTCATCCTACGTGGCAAACAGTAAAAAACTATTAAAAGGAGGGATTGGGTAAGGGAACATGTATATCTATACTTCGTTTAGGTGTTAGTAACATCTTTGGCTGGCACTGTACTGTTGGGCACACCTTAAATTACCTCTAACTAATGATAATACAGATTAATGGTAGAATAAGAGCAGCGGATTGGCTTCTGCGACAATGTATGGTCCATTGCTCCATAGGCTCTCATGATTTGTTGGCATTCCTTCCCATCCTTGGACATTCGGGTTGTTAGCAGCACATAAGCAAAATGAAATCCAGGTGCAAGGAACAACTTCAGACCACTTTCCAATTGGCCAATTAGTCTATCATCTCTCATTAGTTAGGCCCCAAACCAATGCTTCTTCTTTGTAGTTGACCTTGCTGACTGTTCTCTTCCTCCAAACTTTAAAATGGGTGAAGGTGCATTGCTATTGTCGCCAGGAGCTTAATGAGTAGGACTTTTTTCTGGTCTTGCCACACATGTGAGGAGACCATGATTTTTGGTCATCCTGACCTTCTATTTAGTGCCATTTGATTCAATTATGCTGAGTTCTGTTATTTCTTTTGGCCTCTAAAGACTTGGTTGCTCCGTCTTGCATATGCTTTCTGCATCTTTCATTGTTCAATACTTGGTGCTTGCAAAGGTTAAGTCTTTTCCTTAATCTAAGAGAAATATGTCATGTTTATGTAGATTATCTGCTTCAACTCCTTTCATTCCTCGCAACTGCATCTTGCTGTGGCATCCTTGACTCTAAGCCAAACAAATATTATTTGTTCTTTGCACAAAGCTCGTTTCCAGTGCCTGTCAGCTCTGCAGAAGATCTCTCTCCTTCAGGCTTCTTGCTTACTATTTATACAGAGTCGACGTCCATCTTTTCATCATGGCTGCTTTGCCCATATTATAATTTCTACTGCCGGAAGCTTCTACGTTATCTTATCAACCTTGCGTTTCTGTGCATATACATTTACTGCATCTCTTCTCACTTACCTTCTCAGTGTATGTCAGTTCTTTGTATTTTGCATGTGTATTTACCTAGTTGCTTCAATTACCTCTTCATTCCTCAAGTATTTGCATATAATTTCAGTGTGTCCTCATGTCTTCTCTTCATGGCATTACTTGGCACTTGTCAAATTTCACTTTTAGCTCTTCTATGTTCAATGGTGTATGTAGACATCCTTCTACTAAGTCACTTCAAGGGTACAACTGATATGGCTGTCTGAGTGCATAATGTCTCTCATATCGTTAATGCATTATTGGGATGAGACCTGGTGTCATGCACAGAGGCTTTTTGTTGTTCTTCCAATATGACAGAGGTGAGGGGGCAGGCACTATAGGTGATGGGTACATCTACCTCTCTACAATAATTTGCATGTAATCACATTGGTTCATAAAGGGCACAGGGCGTGGCATTTGATTTTGATTGTTGCTTTATTTTCTTGTGGTGTTTCCACAGAGAACAAAATAAGAGAAAAAAGGAAGAAAGCACTTGGATCGTAAAGTTCTCAGCTTCAGTGACTTTCAGGGTAAGGCCACTGTCTCTTCAGGGATCATGTATAGTATGGTTTAACTCTTGCATAGTGCCTTTAAGAACATTTACAGGGTTATTCATCCATTCTTTCTAGGCCTTGTAAGGAAACTGACACAAAACACCATCGTGGATTGTAATCACTTACTCTTCAGGTTATCTGTGCTGGTTGTTTTCTGGTCCACTCCTAATGTCTGCTATTGATAATGTTTGAGGCTGCCCCTTTTTCCAACCACAGACTCCTGGCACATCCCCCTGGTCATGATTGTCTGTCACAATAAGTAGTCAGCAATGGTTTGCAGTTTACCAGGTAGATGTTGTGTGTCAAAGGTGACAGGCTACATAGCCAAGAACCACGAGAGAACTGATGAGTGTGAGTCCATACTTCTAGCCAGCCATGTTAGAAGAGCATGGTCGAACTTTCCAGAATCATAGGCGAGAATATTTTGCTACCTGAATGTAAAAGGGCAATATGTCTATAATTGTAGCCAAGGTATTTGATTTGGCTTACCCTGATAACCGTTTTCTTGCATTGATGTTGGGACCGCTGAGTTGCAGCAAATAGTGCCACATCAACTTAATAGCAAGGCACTCTTTTATCAGTGATGATGTACCTTTATTTATGGGGAAGAAGCATCTGGCCCAGAAAGACAATTGGATGTCAAATCCTGTTGTTCTCCACTCTCTGAGATAGAACTATTCCGAGGGGAATGCAGGAGACATCAGTTTATAGGAAGAAAGGGGCATTGAAGTCAGGATACGTTAGCATAGGATCCTATGACATCATTTCTTTCAAGGTTGTAAATTCATGGTATATGGAGACATGGGTCACTCGGGTTTCGTCTGTCAAATGTTTAAGTGTACTGGTTAGAGGGGAAATCAGTTAAACATAGAGTGGTATTAAGTTAGGATTATATCTCTCCTTGGCTGGAGCCTCCCTTTGGAACAGCCTCCCTGCCCCTCTCAGACTTGAACCGGACTTCCTCAAGTTCTGGAAATTGCTCAACACTCGGCTGTTCTCTATTTCTTTCCCTTCCCTGTTAATCAGCCATTGGGACTGGTGGCCTGATCCTCATGAATCTGACAGGATATAAGGCCCTCTTCATAGTCGATATCAGAGCCGCCCCAAAGCCCACTGGTTTGCCATTGCTGCCCCTTGCTTGGTGGCTCTGCATCATACATGTAAATCCCAATATTCTTTTAAAAACAAAAAAGAAAAAACAATTAATTTAACAATCCTAAAAACCACATTCCAAAACAATCCTCGAATATTTAATAAGGCCAATTCTTCCAACATTTGTATCACTTTGAATGTTAAAAATATGTAATTCCCTGCAGATCAAAGATTCCAATGATATTCCACATATACCTCATTAGTGACTGTAAATACATTACCAAAATATTTTGTTGTAAAAACTAATTTGGGGTATTTAACCATCAGGTATTTAAAGAATTCAACTACTCCCACAATTTCACAGTGGCGACACATATAACTTTCGCTCCCATATTTCTTGTTATGAATCTGCTGTATTTCACGCATAGGCAGAAGATTTAGACAAAATGTCAGAAAATGCATTCTGGTGGGTGAAAAAGGGTAGTATGCCAAATACTTTAGAAATGCCCCCAATGCTTTATCAGCTCGTGAGAAAGTAGAATGCATTTTATATCTCCTGGTTTGACTCATGGTGTTGATCCAATCCAATTAGTTTGCTGCCTTTTTGACTGTTAATGGATTCCCAGATACGTCAATTTCGACTTCTGCCAATATGTGAGAGCAAACTATTTACAAATAACTCTATGACATTCAAGAAATTAGATGTTTTATTAAGTATGGGTTCCTATAAATTAGCATATAGAAAATTCATTTGGGGGCAAAAAAAATGTCAGCAAACGGATATTACCCTGCACACAAACCAAAAATATAGGGCCAGGAGACCAAGTTCATGTCGCAAAGAAGCCATGGGTCGAGAATAAGGGAAACCCAGCACCCTCTTCCAGAGTCTGCTTTCATATGTATCCCACGGAAAATCATATGTGGCTGGCTCGATCTCCAAACCATACAAAACCTTTAGGACAACTTTCACAAAGTAGAACTTTAAAAGAGGCTTAATGGTAAATGTACAGTTCTTAAAAAGAATATATTTCATTTGAAAAACAGACTGATACATTTCATTCTCAATAATACAATTGATTGCTTCCTTATTATAATGTTTGGACGGATTAACTGCAAGATATACCAGATTCTTCCTAGTCTCTATACCAATGTCATCTATAGTCCTCTTGAGCTTACATCTGTCCTTCATAACATTGTTAAAACACGTAATATGATATTTCTTGCGATTAATTATCAAATGGTTATTCCTAAAATAAATACTCAGTGCTGATAGTAGCCTCTGAAGTCCATGGGTGTAAAATCCAAGAGGACAACATCATCCGAATAGGTTAGCCAACTGATTGCTTGATCACCAACTTTAGGTCTAATCAAAGCAGCTCCTCCCAAAGGTTCCCCAAGTCACATAAATACAGATTGAAAAGACAGGATACCAACATGCATCCCTGTCTTAAGTCTCTTGATGTGTAAAACTTGTCAGTAAGGGAACTTGCCACATCCAACTTAACTTTCACTGATGTGCCCTCATGTATGTACTCCAAAATAGATGAAAGGGTTGGGGGATCCCCCACATTTTCAATTTCTTCCAAACCAGATGGTGCTTAAGCACGTTAAATGCCTTGGAGAAATCTATAAACACCACATACACAGTAGAAGGTACAAAACTATCCAAAATCCTGGCACTGTCCTTTAAAACAGACCATATAAGGCCATTTAATGTGGTCAACAGGCCCTTTGTAAAACCACACTGACATTTTGCAAAAAGGTTCTTTTCCCAAGATCCTGAGTTCGAACTTTCCAGAATCATAGGCGAGAATATTTTGCTACCTGAATGTAAAAGGGCAATATGTCTATAATTGTAGCCAAGGTATTTGATTTGGCTTACCCTGATAACCGTTTTCTTGCATTGATGTTGGGACCGCTGAGTTGCAGGGTAACTATTACTTTATTTATATACTCCGATGGTACTTCCAGATGGGTCTGAACAGAATATGTTGTCTAAATACATAGCTTTGTATGGTGTGTCTAACCTTAGTACCATAAACATTAGGCATTGGAATGAATATTGGTGGGGCCTTATATAATCTGAGAGGTAGGACTGTTAATTGATGCTTGCTTTCGGGTGTTGCAAAAGTAGCATATGCCGTATCCTTTGGTTGCATCAGAATTTGCATATTACCCTTTGTATATTCCATGTTACTAAGGTATTGGCTCCCCAACCTTTTACGCAATACATCGATGTAGGGAATTGGTTCAGAATCATATTGTGAGATTTTATTTAGTTGTCGGAAATTCATATATTAGAAATTGACTCATTGGGTTTGGGCACTATCACAACCGGCAAAATCCAATGGCTGGTCAAGTGTTCAATGATTCACTATCATAATATGTCCCACAGTTCCTTTTGTACAGTCATTTGTCAGGTCTCTTTATATGGTAAGGTCTCATTTATACATGAGCCATGGGTTGCTCTGGATAGCATGTCCCACCGATGTGGTCCTCCCAGGAAAGTAAGAGAATACTTCCAGGTAGTCATTGGGAACTTAAGACATTTCCCAATATTTGTCTTCAGATGTTCTCTTCCCAGAAAAGAAACCCTGGAAGTAGGACTGCCATTGTTCAGGGAACATCACAGGGAATTTCTGTAGCCCTACTTGAGCTACTTTATACATGTTTGGTCTGATCACCTCAATGATGGTATAAGGGCCCCACCACTATGCAAGCAGTTTGTTTTCACTTGTGAATAATGAAATCAATGCGTCTTCCCTTACTTGAAATTATCTCAACCTAATACCTTGATTAAAATATTGTTCCTGTACTTTCTGCACTTGAACACGTTTTATTTGAACCATTTGGATATGTGCTTGAAATTCCAAGGAACAGTTGACCATTGTTCTCTCCTTGGCTGGATGTTTTTCTCTCACTTGGTATCAACTAAAGTCTGGGGGTTCCTTCCGAAAAGGAGATACAAGGGTGCAAATCTCTTTGTCATTAGGCTTAGAGGTAAGACTTTGGCCTGTTTCTTCCTTTCGGGTTCCACCATATTTCTAAGAATCTATTTAAATATTTGGATGCATAACTCAAACAATACATCTATTTGCGGATGGTAAACCGAGATTCACATATGTTGAATTAGAAGGATATGAAATGTGTGTATTTGTCAGTTTCAATTTTTGAAGGTATGCCTACCTCGGCGGAGAAAATAATTAAATGATCACATACTTGTTGGGCTGAAATTTCCAGTATGTGTAATGCCTCCAAATACCTGGTGGCATAATCAATGATTACTAATATAAATCATTTTCTATGGCTTGTAAGTTCTAGGGGGGCAACCATATCCATTCCGATCCTGAAGAATAGTTCCTTGTTCATTGTCATAGGTTAACAAGTCTTAAGGAATGGGCAGTTTATTTTTGAGCTGGTAGGTTGGATATGCCTCACAAAACCATTTGGTTTCTGTATACACTTGTGTATAGGCGCGTTATAAATTCCATATCATATCATGTCATATCATAGGTTGCTGGCCTTAAATAAATGATGTAGGGTGTTTTGTTGTTCTCTTGTTATTGGCTTCCTGGTGGCCACCTCCTATGTGTAATTGGGCCTACTTTAGCACCAATTCTTACTGACTGCTGGGTACTGTTTTTTCAGCCAGTATTAAAGGTCCTTCTCTTTATTGTATTTATTTATTTATTTTTCATTTCTAAAGTGCACTAATCCCGGGGGCATCACGGCACTGTTACAGAACCAGGTACACATACAAAAAGTAATCACAAGGATAAGCTCAGGGCAAAGTTTATGCATCCTACCATTTGCAGTTATGAAAATAGCCAAGTTTTTAGTGATCTTGTGAATATCCAGTTAGATACCTCCGCTTGCAGTGTAAGGAGGAGAGAGTTCCACTGTTTTTCTGCAATGGTTAGAAAACCGGCACAACCAGCTTTAGTTTGTTTGTATTTAGGTTGCAATCGTTTTTTGCTGTAGGGGGCTCTATGGGGTTGGTTAAAGTGCTCTCTGATGATTTTCTGGGTTAAGTAGGGGGGAGCAGAGTTGGACAGCTCTCTGTGTGTGATGGATAGTGTCTTGAATATACTACGCTCTCTGATCGAGAGCCAGTGAGCATTTTTCCTGGGAGCTGAGATATGTTTACATCTTGGGATATTGAGAGCCGCTCAAATAGCATTGTTCTGGATCACCTGTAGCTTTCCAAAGTTCCGGCAGGAAGTGCAAACGAATACCGCATTCCGGTAATCCAGCCTTGATCCTATGATTTCCCAAGCAAGTGTGAGACAGGTGTCCTGGGAGAGGAAGGACCTGACAGCATTAATTAATTTAGTTGTGTGTGCAGATGTAGAGGCAATACTATTGAATTGGCATTTGAGCGAATGTGTAGCATCAAGGTAAACACAGAGGGGTTTTACTGATGATGAGACAAGTATTTGGTTGCAATCAATGCAGAAAGATGTGTATGGGACGTATACGATTCTTGATTACTGCTACTGGCCCCACCAGGAAGAGCTCTGTCTTGTTATCATTCAGACAGAGATGGTAAATGGCGACTCAGCATGTATTGTACCATAGACATTGTTTAGTGAGCGGTGTCTTCTTAGTAGTTGCCAGACAAAAGTAGGAGGATTTGTGTGTCAACGGCATAGTTTGTATAGGATATTCCAGTGGAGTCAAGAAAATCAAAGAGGGGTCTGGTGAATATGTTGTAGAGGGTTGGGACACACACGGTCCTTGGGGGACTCTGCAGGTGATAGGAGCAGGTGGGACGCTGTGGTTCTAAGCAAACAATCTCATGGACCTGCCCTCAAGGAAGGAAACCATCCAAGTGGTGGCTTCTGGCGAGAAGCATGCTGTGGAAGTGAGGTGTTGGCATAGGATCTGGTAATCGACAGGTTGAAAGCAGCTGAAAGATCAAGGAGGATGTGGAGGGCAGGTTTCCCCTGATCTCTGATCTCGTCAAGCTGGTTTTTGAGGTCAAACATGGCCGATTCTGTGTCATGGCTAGGCCCGGAAGTCGGATTGTCGTGTACCCAGGATGTGGCGGGTTTCCAAGAATTGCTGGATCTGTATGTATGCAGTTCTATCCAGTATTTTTAAAAGGAAGGGGACAGTGGTGATGGACCAATTGTTGTAAGGGACTACAGGATCAAGTGAGTTTTTTTTTTTTTATCAGAGGGGGTACCCATGCCTCTTTGAGGTTGGGTGGAACTTGGATAGAGGAGAATGAGGCATCAATGAATTTCTTGATAAACGGGATTAGTTCATCTGCACAGTCCTTAATGATGGATGCAGGGCAAATGTTGCCTTTGCACCCACAGGGTTTCAGGCTCTTTAGAATAGAGCAACTTCAGTCTTGCAGATGGTTCTACAGTGAAACAAATGGTATTTAGTTGGCCTCTGGTGTAGTCACTGGGTGATGGGTGGACATAGGTACAGAGGGAAATTTGAGCCGGGATAGATTGAGGAGGGTCTTTTTGTGTATGATCTCGATCTTAACCAGCATGACTTTTTGGATTTTGGTGCACCATGCCTCATCTTCCTCGTCTTTGAAGATGATGGGTAAGGGGATAGCTGGGTTTCTAATTTCCTCAGTATTGTGAAGGATCGTAGATCTAGTAAAGATTTTGCACTAGCAATACTCTGATTGTAGGAGGTAGACTTAGTCTTTATGATTGCTTGTCTGTAGTGTTTCACTGCTATTCAGGGTGTCTGTGGGTGTTTTATTCTAGTTGACTTCAGTCAGGCATTTGGTTTTACGAAGCTCAGTGAGTTCAGTGGTGAACCAGGAGTTGGCTGTTTTGGATTTTCTAGGAACTAGTAGTGCAACTGCATCCACCGTTATGGTGAGAGTGCTTGTGTATAAGTCAGTGAGTATATGTAACTAAGTATCATGTATATGTAACTAAGCTATGTATGTAACAAGCGCCACGATGCCCATGGGATGTTGTGTGCTTTACAAATCTAAATAAATAAATAAATAAATAAAGAGGGGACATTGGAGTGCAGGTGTTGCGATGGGAGTGCTTGCAGTAGGGGAGCAATATTGTCCTTTGTGAGTTTGCGAGAGCTGTATGCCGAAGCTGGAAGTAGGGATAGATGGGCAAGTGTGGTGTGCTCCAGGTGAGAGAGGGTGAAGGAAACTATGTAGTGCTCAGACCAAAGGCGAGGTGAGTTAGAATGGATGGCTAATTGGCAATTGAGATCAGTTACCCAGTTTAGTGTGCAGCCCTTGATGTGGGTTGCATAATGGACATGTGTTGGAAGCTGAGGGTACTGAGTGATTTGACTAAGGTGGATGCATTCATGTCCAAAAAATCATTGAGGCCGAGGTTCATGTCCCCTAAGCGAATTGTTCTAAAAGTAGGCTTTATAATGGCACCCATGGCATGAATGAGATCCTCTTCAAAGGTTAGGATGGGGCCAAGAGGACAATAGACAACAAAGATGTTCATGGTGTCAGAGGGTGAGAGGGAACATTTACCTGAGAGTAAGTTGCGGTTTCCTGCCATTGGTACTATGCCATGTCTGATAGGAATGGATTATTTGGCAATCAATGCAACCCTATCACGTCTAGCACATGGTTTGTTGGTTCTGTAAATTACATAGTCAGAGGGGATGGCAAGTGATAGTGCTGGGCCAGAGGCTGCATGCAGCCATGTTTCTAAGATGGCAAGGAATTCTAGGTTGTGGGTACTGATGGGGTCGTTTACGTCAAAAGACATGTGTGGAGATAGATCTGGCATTGATCGGGGCTCCCCTTTGAGGTGTGGTAGGAATAGATGGTGCATTCAGGCTTGGGATTGCAGGACCAATGGAGGGATCTTCTTGGGCCTAGTAAGGTTTCCCACTATTGGGTCGATGATTTTATACTGTCTGAAGGGCTGGGTCTGGATATGCTTAGGTAGTTTGGTAGTTTGGGTGCTGTGTCTTGGCAGTGGGGTGTTCTGTGAAGAATGGCATTTGGGGTAAGAGATGTTGTGGTTGGGTCTCAGAAACATGGTGGGGAAGTAGCATTCTCCAAGTCGCCTGTTCCTTACCTGACTTGATTGTGGGCGTGAAGTGGCCAGTGAGAGATAAGTTCTAGAGCAGAGCCTGCTGTTCCTATGAGCAGGGCTCATTGTGGGTGTGGCAGGGAGCAGAGTTGGATCAGGCTGCTGGGCCAGGTGTCTTGTGGTGATCAAAGGGGGCTGCTGTCAGCATTCAGACCTGGGCTGCCGGAGTGGGTGAATGGTTGTAAGTGTGATGTGATCAGGCAGCTCGGAGAGGGTGTGTCGTGCTGCCTTACTGGGACATAGCATGCCTGGGTGGGGTTTTCAGCCATGATGAAGGCAGTTGCACTTTTCTTCTTATGTACCGTGTAATCCAGACTGGAGAGTAGGGGAGGTGTGAGCCACCAATTAAGGGTCAACGGCAGAGGTGGGGTGAGGTCAGTAAAGGTTGCAGGCTGCGTAGACAAAGCTGAGAGCAGGGTCAGCAGCACTATTGGCATTAAGGGAAGGGTCTGGCAATGGAGGGCTTTATGGGCAGTTGCAGTGTTGTCGCAGTTTGTGGGTGTGTGCATGTAGTGCATGCAAGTCAAGTGATAGGAGGTGCGATTGAGTGGTGAGGGGGCAGTAAATAATACGGGCACTGCAGCAGTGGACCTGATCTTGGGAAGCTGAAATGCATGCTGCAGTAAGAGTTAAGGCACGGGCAAGCATCTGCAACTCATTAGAGCTCTGGGTGCACCCCTGAACTGAGTGCTTAGGTTTACGCTTGGCAGGTGCTGCTGCCTCGGGCAATGCTGTAGTGTAGTTGGGGGGTCGCATCAAAGGAGAGAGGGGACTGAATAACATTATGGGTGAGTGTTAAGAAGCAGAAAGGGGTCAGAGGTGGAATCACATTGCTGCAATATAATCGAACAGTGCGGTGGACAGCAGGATCAAGGGAGCCGGCTACACTACATCAACAAGTAGTGCAGGCTTACTTTCAAGCACATGGACATGGACATAGGTTTTACAGGATCGCTTATGCACCAATTTGGTCCTTGCGGTGCAGGCGAGTCACAACAGAGATCAGCAGAGAGTGACAAAGGTCTTCGATGCAAGCCTTGAAGGCAGGGCGGTGTTGCCATCTGACTAGAAGCCATTTCATCATGTGTTGAGACTTCTGGCCAATCACAGTGTGCAGACTTGGATGCACACATTTGTTGTTCCTCGTTACCGCCACAGTGTCCATCTTAATGTGCTCTTCATTCCCAATTAGCCCAATGGTGGCAGGGGGCAGGGGGAGGCTGGAGGGACCCTGGAGTGGGTTCTTTATGCTTCCTTCTTCAGCAGAGAGTGCCCAATTGATATATAAGTTTATAAAAAAATCACCACCACTGGTGTGTCATTGTCTTAGGTCTGTTTACCTTTGGGTATTTACCAAGCTGTGATCCAGGAATTGTGCCATCCAGAAGCTAGGATGTACTTTTCCTGGAGCTGAGTCTGATGGGTTCAATCTACCTGCGTGATTCACAATTCTCTTCTTGCCTTTCTTCTTCAACTCAGTGTTTTTGGTGTTGGGTGATCAGGTATGGATAGCTCTTTGTTAAGGAGATTTCTCCAGAATGGCTAATTTCCCTTACCTACGGAGTCCCTCAGCAGCTTTGCTGTATTTCAAGGATTTATTTTTTTCACCTGGTAGGAGTGTGAGTCTTTTTTTCCCACTCTTACATTTTGCTGTGTGTGTTTAACATTTTTGTGTTGGTAGACTGTAGAGCCTCACCTACTCCACAGGCATCATCTTTTTACTGTGTGTTACACAGCACCTTCAGTGCAGTGACACAGGGTTGTCTTTTAGACTTCCCAACTCAGACTCCATTTTTCTGGGACTGTCTACTGTCTCCCAGAACATATAAAGTTGCCATTAACTGTATTAGCCTCTGTAAAACCACAGACCCAGCACAAACCATCTTTCTTGGAGTACTGGAAAGGGTTAATATTTATCCCTTTTTGTCTATTTCTCTTGGAGCATTGTTTGGCTCCCTTTTCATCAAGACTTGGCTGGTGGCAGTGGTAACTACCCTATTTTTCCTACCGCGGTTATATTTGTTTTAGGCTATCTTGGTAGCCTCGAACTTAAACCTGCTAGACCATATATTTTATTATGGTTCCGGCTGGGTTTATTCGCCATATCTTTTTGAAAAAGTCTTTCTCGTGTTTTACTCTGCATGCCAAACCAGGTTTGGTTCCTTTGTTCACTGTCTTTTCGCAGGCTTCTATGCAGAGGCCCTCCTTAGGTGCCTGTATGTCTGGGGGGGACAGGATGTGAGGGAGGGGTTAGGGACTTCCTGCACAGGGTCTCCTGCTATGTGATTGACAGCCAGGCTGTGTGAATGGGGGAAAACCGCATACAAATCAGGTCTCTGGGTCAGGAAAGGCAGAGTCGCCACTGGAACGAAAGAACCGACGAGGAGCTGACGGAAGAGGACCCCTACCAGGACTGAACCACCCGGTGAAGCCCTGCTGCAGATCCGAATCCACAAACTCCAACGACAGAGAAGATCTTCCAGGAATCTCCTTCCCCTGAGCTGGTGGGACCAACCAGTTTGCCAAAACTGCAAGCCAGGACTCCCTCCTCTGGTCAAATTTGATGCACAGAGTGGGCCGGATAGCCAGGAAGGTCGGACCCTGCTTGGGTATTAAGGAGCGCACCTTTTATTTGTTGCTTTGCTCTGCTGCTTGTTTCTTCCCTGGGTATTGCAAGACCCACCAGCCTTCCTACTTCATGTCAGTCCTACAGTCGCTTCAGGAACCGGGAGCCTGCAGGAACTACCAGGAATGTCTGCCTCAGCTACAGCTTCTTCTCCATTGTAAGGTACTGTTCAAATCCGGTTGTTCGTTTCGTTCAGCCGCGGTGAAAGTCTGTGAAATCTTTCTCCAATCCCAGGGCTCGTCCTTCTCTACTCTCAAACTAAACTTTTCTGCCAACCAACTTTGTCCGTAACTCTTGGCAAAGACTTAACCGCGAACTACCCTGAGCTGTGTAATCTTGTGCAAAAGACTTTTGTCCTATTGACTTTGGCCTTAAGCCTTTTTAATTTGATTCTCTCACTGTAGTTCCTCTTTCTAGATTGCCATGCTTACTTACCTGTTGGTGCTGTTCAATTTCTGCCTAACTTTGTCTTTCCTTCCCTTTTAAATTTCTGGAGTGCCATTTTGCTCCCACTTCATTTTGTGAGCTTAACTTGTCTGGAACCTATTGGGAGTGGTGTGGTGTATTAAGAGTGTGATTTTTAAACTGCTTTACTTTAGTGAAATGTTATATGACTGATGTGTAAATAAATATATATATATATATACTCAGAAACCTTGAGTCAGTGTTTGTTTGAATCACAGTAATTGCTGTCCTTTGTGTAACTATTGATACTGCTCACTTGCTCTCAGCCATCTCTACCACTTTTACTGTGTAGTACAGGTTTGTACCAAAGGTTAATTTGTGCTGTCATTTGTAATCTTAATTGTGTGTGGTGTTCCCAAAGAGTACTGCACATATTTCTGCCTAACACTGGCAGCAGCGGTGGGATCAAACATAGCCATTACACTTAGAGTGCTGCTAATAACTTGGATCAACTAACCACAAGGCTAACATCACTGAAAAGCAATATTAATCATGTTTGATATGGAAAGCTACAGCCAGGAGATCTTCCTTAATTACACTGTAGATTCTTTAAACAATCTGTGTAGAGAAAGGAACGTCTAAATTGATTGAAAAGTTGTTTAAGAACCAAAGTCTGGGGAATAGGTCTGAATGGGTCTGAAATACCTGACTCTCCAGCAAATGTGGAAAATAATGAGGATGATAATGTAACTATTACTGATGAGTTAGAGGAAGTAAATCTGTCTCCTAATGTAGGCCTCACTGGTCCCTTGTCTGCTCAGCAACCTCAACCTTTGTCCACAAGGACCCCATCAGGTCCTACACTCAGTCCTGAATTCATTGCTCTAGAAAAGATGATGCTTTAATTGGAATTCAAACGTTTAAATGCTCAAACTGAACAAAGACACCAAGAATTTAAACTCAGAAAAATGGACTTGAATCATGAACTAGAAATGAAAAGGTTATCACTTGAACATGCTTCTCTCCCAGAGTCTTCTAGGTCTTCCAGTCCTAAGAGACCCTGTATGCGTAAAGAAATTGTGGGTATGCATGAGGTTAAGCTTGATATTTTGGATTGGTTGGCAATGTTTGAATATAACCATGGGATTCAAGGTTTTACAGGGAATCAATTGCTTCCCTGGCTCTTCTCTAGGCTGCCCACTGTTCCATCTGATGTTGTGATGGAGTTGGGGGAGGTGAATAGGATGGATTATGAGTGTGTGAAGCTAGCTTTAATTGCTAGATTTGGGAAGACCCCTTCCCAGTACCTTAAGAAATTTAGGACCCTCAAAAAGCATGATGGTACCCCTTGGGCTACCTGGTGTATGTGAATATTTGAAAAACTTAGATGGTTGGGTTAAGGGTTACAGAGTAAAGACTTATGAAGGTATTTGGAGTCTTGTTATGTTGGAGTCAATTTATGATGCCTGCTCTCCTGAGCTCAGGCAGCACTTGGCTGATTCTAAGGAGATAGATCCAACAAAGCTAGCTAAGGATGCTGTCTTGTGGGTTGCCAACAGGGCTACTCACAAGGATTCTGGGGCAACTCAGAAGAAGGATGAAGGAAAGCAGCCAAAGAAAGATAACAAGGAGAATTCTAATACATCCAATCCAAAAGAGGGCCACAAACAGCAACATAAGGGTAAACCACAGGGAAAACCAAATCAGGCTAGTGTACTATATGGACCCAAACCAGATGGAGGTCAGAACAAACCCGCATTCATCAAGACATTTGGGAAATGTTATGTTTGTGGGGCAACTGACCATGTGAAAGGGGATCCCAGATGTAAAGGTAAACCTTCAGGGATTCACACTGTGTGCTTAGCCTTCTCCCCAGAGGAAGACATACCTATGGCAAGTGGAAACCTTCACCTACTGGCTGATGAACCCATGGGAGTCTCAGCTAGTGTGTCTTTAGTGTCCATGGGCTTGTGGGAACAACAGAATTTAGATGTCTATAATTCCATCCCAGATAATACTAAAGGGTATTATCAAGATAGTGTTCCTGTGAATGGCCAGGAGACTCCTGCCATCTGAGACACTGGAGCCAGCATAACTGTATTGGATGAATCATTTTTCAAGGTGGAGTATGTTGCTAAGGCACCCAAATGCCTCATTAAGTTATCTGGAGGCCCTGTGCAAATGCTTCCCCAGTTCCCAGCTCTCACCCAGTGTAATGATATGACTGTCAAAATCCCAGTTAGTGTGCAGAGTGAAGTGCCTGGGAGAGTCCTGTTGAGTAGTGACCTAAAAAACTATTGGATTTGTGTCAAGCACCCCCAGGCCTCCCAGTAAGAGGAGACAGGAACTCACTAGGCTTGCAAGGGAGAGGACCTTAAGATGCTCTCCAGAGGAGCTGATAGAGGAAACTATCACTCCCACTCCACAGGAGTTGCTCACTGCTCTTTCTAGGAAGAATGAGGCAAAGGGGAAACCCAAGACCCCAAGGAAAAAGTCATACAGCACCCCTGTGCTACCAACAAGGACATCCCGAAGATTGTCCAAGATCACACTTGTGATCTCTCCACCTGCTGAGGCAGAGTGTGAGGTGCAACCTTGTGTGGTTGAGCCAGTTTCTGAAGAATCAGATCTGGAAGAAGACACATTTTTAGTTGGAGATCTGGACCCTGTTGACTGTCCTCAGCTGCAGTCTTTACTGGCAGAAGGTGGACCCAATAGGGCATACTTCAGCAGAGGACAGAGAGAGTGTCCTACACTTGAATGTCTTCGACAACAGACTGCTAACCAGCTTGATGGGCAAGAAGTTGGAAAGCATAGGTTAAGCTGGGAAGATGGCCTCTTCTACAGCGAACCAACTGAGTCTATCGATGGGGACTGCAAAAGAATTGTAGTGACCCTTGCCGACAGACTCCAGTTCCTACAGTTGGCCCATGAGATACCTTTGGCTAGTCACTTGAGTTTCAAAAAGAACAAGGAAAGGCTCTCCTTATACTTCTACTGGCCTAAAATGGGTTCAGAAGTTGACAAGTTCTGTAGGAGCTGTCACACTTGCCAAACATCTGGCAAGAGTGGAGCCAATAATGTGGCACCCATGGTGCCTCTCCCAGTGGTGGGAGCTACTTTTGAGAGGGTGGGCATCAACATTGTTGGTCCCCTTGACCCTCCCACATCTTCAGGGAACAGGTTTATCCTGGTTGAAGTAAACCATGCTACAGGATACCCAGAAGATATACCTATGAGAACAGTTACGGCTCAGGCTGTGGGTAAGGCTCTACTTCGTATTTTTACCAGAGTAGGGTTTCCTAAGGAAGTGATATCCGACAGGGGATCCAATTCTATGTCCCACTACATGCAAGCCACACGTTCTCTACAGCCTACCATCCACAGACAAATGGACTGGTAGAGAGGTTTAATCATACTATGAAGAGCATGATAGGTGCTTTAGAGGAACCCCTTAAAAGGAAGTGGGACCTTCTACTGCCATGCCTTCTATTTGCTTATAGGGAAGTCCCTCAAGAGGGAGTTGGTTACAGTCCCTTTGAACTTCTCTATGGCCATCCAGTCAGAGGTCCATTGGCCCTGATTAAGGAGGGGTCGGAGAGTGCTCCTTCACCTAAGCCAGTCAGAGTGACTGACTATGTGATAGCTCTCAGGAGGAGAATGTCACACGTGATGGCAGAAGCTAGTGATAACTTAAAAGCAGGTCAGGCTCTAGTCAAACATTGGCATGACCAGAAGGCCAGCATGGTTGAGTTTACTCAAGACCAGCTTGTATTAGTTATGGTGCCAACAAGGCAGAGGGCCTTGCAGGACAAATGGATAGGACCCTTCGAGGTTGTGGGAAAACTTGGAGTGGTGAACTATTTGGTGGATTTAGGCAGACCTAAGGAGCCTCCCAGAGTGTTTCACACCAACTGTTTGAAGGCATATGTCTCGAGACCAGAAGTGGGAGCAAATGACTTTTGTCCTATTGACTTTGGCTGTAAGCCTTTTTGATTTGATTATCTCACTGTAGTTCCTCTTTCTAGATTGCCCTGCTTACTTATCTGTTGGTGCTGTTCAATTTCTGCCTAACTTTGTCTTTCCTTCCCTTTTAAATTTCTGGAGTGCCATTTTGCTCCCACTTCATTTTGTGAGCTTAACTTGTCTGGAACCTATTAGGAATGGTGTGGTGTTTTAAGAGTGTGATTTTTAAACTGCTTTACTTCAATGAAATGTTATACAACTGATGTGTAAATAAATGTATATTATTTTACTCAGAAACCTTTAGTCAGTGTTTGTTTGAATCATAGTAATTGCTGTCCTTTGTGTAACTATTGATACTGCTCACTTGCTCTTGAGATAAGTCTGGCTGCTCAGTCATCTCTACCACTTTTACTGTGTAATACAGGCTTGTACTAAAGGTGAATTTGTACTGTCACTTGTAGACTTAATTGTGTGTGGGCTTCCCAAAGGGTACTGCATATAATTCTGCCTAACACTCTTCCTGGACAAAAAGTGCTTCCTGCCACTATTCCGCCTCCAGCCCCTTGATTAGATAGATAAAGCCAGACACATCAAATCTGAGGTCAGCATGGAGTGAAGTATTGTGTCCTGCACATCTGTTTCTCCCCTTTACATGTATGATTACCATCTTATTGGGATATTCGTTTATGTCACTGTGAATAAAACAGATCTAGTCTGAAAAGGGTGGATTGTACTTTCAAAATTAATTTGCAGGTATAAGGACGGTAATGGCATTGTCCCATTGATATGTGTGGTTATTCCCCTTAGTGCTGTGTAACCACATCCCTAACTCCATGGGTTGGGCCTTTGCCCTTTTTGGACACACTCAGTGAATATGTGTCTATTCTTGGCAGTCAAAACAGTGTGGCATTTGTGGGGGGTGGAAGCCCTCCCTTTTCTCCATACTTATGTAATTATCAGGCATTGGGGGTTGAGGGTTAAAGCCAGACCTGCTGCCAAGCTGTTGCTGACTGGTTCCAGGGGTCATGAAATGCTCACTATTAGTCTTCTGGTTTCTGGTAAAATGAAGTGATAAAGTGTTAATATAGGCTAGGGTGATAATGCTGACCTATCTAATTTTGGATAAAGGGAGGAAGGGCTTCCAAGAATTGATTCTGAATGATTGTGTTCACCACATCATGTACCATGGTGCTCATTGTCTACACTGTTGTTAAAGTCTTTTATTCAGAAGAATAACTGCTGAGATATTTCCCTGGGCTGCATTTTGGTTTCTTAAAACATTTGGTGCTATGTCTTTTGACTGCATCTCTCTGTTGGGGTTTACTGCTTGGAAAACTGCAAAGACTGGAGGGGGGTATCTTTACTCCTGTTCTCTATATGGCAGAGTAGAGGCACAGAGCACCCCAGCTAAGATTGTCTATTGGGTAACGTAGGTCAAGCAATCAAGACTTAAGCTCTCAGGAGGTGATCTGGGCTGATTCTTAAGTACAGTGTAGTCCCCAAGCACCCACAAAGGAATATCTGCACACTATGTTAGTGAAAAAACAGTTCTTTATATAAATGAGGATTTGATTATGTACACAATCACAATAACACACTTTGTGCCAAGTTAATCTAAAATGGTAAATATATACAGTTTATATGTGGTACCACTATTACTTCTTAGATTCCATTAAAATGCGTCAACTGTACTTAGTTCAAATGTCATACAAATCAGTTAACAAAGTGAACCAACAATAGACATAGTAGGAAAGCAAGTTGGTTATGACAATAGGCAGAATCCTGCGCCCCTACCATCAGGCACAGTTCTGTGTGAGGATCCCCCCAACTGGGCAACCTGTAAATAGTGATATACTGCAAGCCCAGTCCATATATTGTCTAACAGAGTCTTATCTTCTTCTATAAAAGTTCTACCACCCCAAAGTACCTGGTTTAGCAGAGTTCGACATCGGGTCATCGACGGATCCTTCTTGTGTGACCCCCTTTAAGGCAGGAGTCATGGATCATCGAGTTCCCACGAGGAAATGGTAAACAAAGACGACTATAGTTGGTTGCTGCAAAGAGACCATGAAGAAATTTGGACCAGCAAGGGCGTCGAGTCGTTGTTGTTTCTCTGGTCTTCAGGTGGCGGGAAACCCACCGGTGAATGCTCCTCAGCACACCAGCGGCCTCGACTTTCAGCCAGCGGGACAACTCCGTCGATGGAGGAGGCGAGAATGTCCTTCTTTCAAAGTGTTCTTAGGCAATGGAGCGTTGCAGCTCCGGTCAACGATGATCGTCATCGACGGTGATGGACTACAATGTCCTAGCGCATCGCTTTGTGATTCCGCAGTCCCTATCTCAGGTCGACAGCCTTTCGAGGATTGAATTCCAGGGCACTTCGTCAAAAGTAAGCTGGTGTAAGATGGTCCCTCGTAGGTCGGGGAGAGGTCTCCTAGCCAGGTCCTCTCTTGGATCAGTTCCTTGAAGGCAAAGCAGCTTTCAGATTGGCGAAGGACAGCAGCAGCAATTCTTCTTCTTCCAGTGGGCTTCAAGGTTAAGTTTCAAGTATCACCTTCAGTTTCTGAACAATTTCTAGCAGTGAGAGGCCCTCAGATATACTGTTCTGCCTGGTATCCAGTTATAATATCGAAAAAAAAAGTCAAATGCTAAAATGTCGAAAAAAATGTCGAAAATAAATTTGAATGTGTTTTTTTTTAATTTGTATGTTATTTTTGGGTTTAGCTAGTAAAAATAAATGGGGTGTTGGGGGGGAACATCCCCATTAATCACTCGAAGGGCATTCGGGCATTCAGGCAGTCAGGCAGCCAATCAGGCTCACAGTGCATTCAGGCCATTCTTCTCCATCCAGACACTCACAACACGGAATGTGGATTCGGACAAGCACTCTGCCATTCAGCACTCCACACTGCATTCATACCAGTTTCAGGCAGGGCTGTCTCAGTCATTGTGTCAAACACCAGATATCAGACACCATAACATGAAATGTGTATTCATCACACACTCCATTCACCCAGCTCCCACCCCACGGGTGTACCCACAACATACAGTCTTTGGGAAGGCTCCAGCCAGTCTGGCCTGGACTTCCCCACACTACCATATATGGAACTTCAACCCAACAGACAGTCAGGGAGAAGGTACAGAGTCAGGGCTTCCCGGGACTTTGGGAAAATAAGGTGACAGGCGATAGAAAGCAAGAGGCCACAAGGGCCATCTTGTTTCCCATCAGGATTCAACTGATTCCACTTGCAGGGCCTGGGTATCCCCAAAATGGAGTATACTCAGAGCACCTGTCAAATTCAGCATGCAGCTTCCACCAGCCCATAACCTGCTCTGTAGGCCACACACAGGTGTACAGCATACACTAGGAGTACAGGGTCATACTCCCACCCATGGGTGCCATAAGGGTATCCCAAGGGTCTGTTCACCAAACAAAAAGTGGAAGAGCCACATCGCCAGGAGTCCCACATGAACAACTGCACGGAAAACAAGTCAGAACATACATGGTAAAGCAATAAAGGACAAGGATATGTAGGCCCTGTCCCTCCAATGCATTTCCAGCATCACAAACACCATTTAGATTTGTTCTGTTATCAAAAGTCCAAGTATATACCCCACTGTTCCAGTGGCAATTGAGCATTCCTTGCTACCTGCTCAACATGTGTGAAGAAATATGTGGGGTCTTTCTCAGCTGTATATTTTTGAAGCATGTAGTAGGGTATTTGTTGGGGTGAACGTGGTCGACGACATGACCTTGGTGAGTTGTTTGAGTGCATCCTGTTGCTTGCCCTGGGCAAGTGTTTGACAACTACCCTGTAGCTGAATATCTTCTTGCAAAGCTTGTTACTCAGTATGTGGCTGTTGACAATACAGATGTATTCATTGTTGATGCTGTTGCTGGCATTTCAGTGAGAGTCTTGATGAGGGTTTCCATGGTAATCTTGCATCCCATGTCTGACACCACTGTAATCGCGTTGGTTTAGGAAGGACAGAGGGACCCGTTGGTGCCTTTTATATTTTCATTGTTTTCATTTGGTGGACTCATAAAGAAGAGAAAAGAGAAACATTGAAGAAGGTGCTTGTCTCATAAAGTGCTCAGCTTCAGTGACTCTCAGGGCAAAGCTGGCTTCTATCAGGGGTCAATAGAGTGGGGTTTGCTTTTTGCATAGTGATAAGTAAGCCCAGGTAAAGGGTTCTTTGTCATTTCTCTTCAGACCTTATAAAGAGATTTTAAATTATAAGGGTACCTGTAGTCCCGAAGGTCCTCCAGGTAGACAATATAGTAATATATAGACAAAAGGACCTCGGTGATGAGGTTGGAAAGATAACAATAACAGTTTATTTCAATACAAAAATAAATGTATTACAAATTACAACAAAATGCTAAAATGCTTTGATAATGCAACAAAATCACACTTTTGACATCCAATGCATTCCACCATTTATAGACATACTAGCAATCACACATCCAATGTCAACTTAAACAAAACGTACGGTCAACACTTGCGTGAGACCCTTTTTATACATCCACACAGTATTTTAATTTTTCACACCCATGTCGCCTGACAATGTGTGTTTATTTTGTACAATATCACCCTGCGCTTATTGACATGGCCTACATATGTTTCAGTCAGCAAATATGGCTTTCAAATTCGGCCTGACGTATTTCCGACCTTCTTCAGGACATTGGTGAGGCATGAGTCTTACCTCACACTTATAACACAATCCGGTGGAAGATGTCTTCCAGTAGTTACTCTACAAAAAACAAAAAACACAATCCAATTACAATCCAACCTCTTTTCATAACTATGGCATATTTAAATGATGCATGTAAATCTTGTGTGATTATATCAGTTCACACTCACCTTTAATTTCAACAAATGGGGTTAGCACAAACACAGGACCTGTTCCTCAGCACTCCAGGGTTACCAGTTCTGAGAAGCCTGAAAAGGGTGGAGGCACAGGATAAGTCAAGGGCTCCTTCCCACTCTAATCAGATGCAATTTATCTACACGTCAGGATTGACACTTACATCTAGCATTTCACTGAATACTGCAGATCGTCTTGAAAATCCACCTTCTGGGTTGGCTCTTTTTCAAGTACCCCAATTGTAAATATATTGTCAGCAACACAATTCCTTAGTTCCTAGGTTCGGCAGACCTACAAAGAGTGTCAAACGTAACAAATTAAATTCCCAAAACTGCCTTCCTTATTATCACTAGTCAAGATACACCTAGGATCGGAGGCACTTACTTATTCCGTAGTTGTCACTATTATCCGCTACCGAAATGACATGTCCACTCCCACATAGGTGGCATCTGTTGTGAAACGGATTACTTTGCATAGTGTCAGTGAAGGAGCCAAGCTTCCTCAATATTGGAATCTACAAGCTGATCGCTGTCCATTTTCTACTTCGGCCACATCACATGTTCAGAGATCACAAATTTGAACTGTGCAGCTCTGAATTATGAGTATTTTATTTGTATTTACTGCAGCTAGTCCATTTGTCGTCTAGGGATTGGAATGTCATTCGTATCTCTTGGCCTTGGCAGAGGATCTAGTCTCACACGTCTTTCTGTCTGTCTAGCCTGAATCAGCTCAGCTAGTCTCTTGCTGAGAGGCCTGTGACCTGCTGTAATTTTCCTAGACCATTGTAATACAGTTTCCACAGTGTCCATGTCACACTATATTTCCATAGGTTAGTCACACTTGGTTCTATCAGGTCACATAGGTACTCCTGCCGTTCCATAGGGTTATTCTCACATAAACATCTACAAGCTTTTGTCAGAATCTCTTGCTTCTTGCAGTTTCTGCATTGCTGTGTTTGGATAGTGGCAAAGATAATAAAAGCAATGACAGTATGTATATGTGTCTCATCTCTAACCATAGAACTGAACATTCGTGTTCTTCATGTATTAGAGTGGATGTTTAGGTGCCAAAGTGCGGATGACACGTGTGCTTCACGTCTAGCACAGCTGTCTCATGGTATCTTTAACAATGTCAGCTTCATGACTTCTTGGTGCTTTAATCGAGACTGTCAATTAAGGTTTCTTTGATCATGGCCTGTGGTTGTTCATCCACACAGGGATATATCTGTACGTCACTGGGTCGGGATGGCTGGCTGAGGAAATACCTCTCGATGTACCTATCAATTATGGGTCCATTTCGAATCCTTCCGAAATAGAATGGGTTATTGCAGTGTTTCCTGGCCTTCTTCCTCATCATGAATTTTGAGGGAGGGGGAGGGGATTGTAGCATTCCCCATTCATCTTCAGTTCCCCCTCTGGTCGACTTGTCGACCACATACTTATGTGACAGTCCTTTTGCTCTGGGCTGCCATATGTTTGTTATTTCTCCAAGGTGTAATAGTAGTTTGTGTGGTCATCTAATGACTAATTCATGTACCAGCACTCTTCTTCGGGGTTGCACCGAACGCACTTCCTTCATAGCACTTTGCATCAAATGGGTTATCTAACCTCATTGAGCTAGTTGGGAATAGATTGCATTGTGCAATTCTCTCTCTTATCTTGTCTCTTTCTTAGACAATCTTGTCCTTTGCCCCTCCTATGTTCACATCCATCAGGATCTGCATTCTGATAGCCTCTTCTACTGTTTTCTTGCACCTAGCCATACAGATTTTGATCCCACACATATAGGTGGCTGCCAGTAGTAGTGCTCCCATTATCATCTTTAGTCCATCTGACAGCCATAATGGCATCCATGACCATATGTATGCTATCCAGCTCTGGTACTTTCCTGTTCCCCTTGCTTCATCATCCATTTTGGCATACATTTGTATGGCATACATCTGCTACCAACTTCTTTGGAAGAACTTCCAGGCATGCCAGAGTGCCACTGGGAGTCCGCAGACTCTTGAAAGCCACAAAACCTTCACCAGGATAAACAGAGGACTCAGTCAATGGCAAGTTCAAACTGTGGTTTATCACAGACAAAGCCAACAGGGATCAGCACAGGAACAGGTGAAATCCATGTACATCTCGCTCTTCCTCAGCTAGCGGGCCGGTTTTACTCTAGTGTGACACCACGTCACAACCTGGGCCCTTCTCCAGAAAATCTATCGGGCCTCCTAATTGGGTTTTCAGTATTATATTAACTATAGTGGACACTATTCATTAAACACCAGGCCAAAAGCATAGTGTACACTAGCGCCCTGCTTCATTAGTACATGTCTGCTCCCCTGCTCTACAGTGGCACAGAGCAGTTTCAGGGTGCACAGGTGCCCTGTTAACAGCTGCTGTGACAGCCAATTACCTGCACTGTAGTGGTTGCATTCTACTCTAAACTTTCATTCCAAAATCATTATAATAGTGATAAACTACCCAGCTGGTACCAGGATCTACATATAAGGCATACCTATTTTGGTATGGTGGTTGGTAGTTCACATAATTATCAATGCCATATCTGATTCGTAGAATACTAGTGTCATCCGTGTGAAGATAGACAGCTTTGGTTGGCTCAACATATTTTCTGAACCTACCTGTTTGCATTCCAGTGAATGAGACACAAGGACATGATGCATTCCTCTAAAGACTCACTGGGAGGAAAGATAACACATTCCTCGCCAGGCCTGGCATCTCCCAACTGGAGATATCCTATGAATTTTGCTTCAAAGAGCCAAGTCCATGGCAAAGCTCAGACTCACAGTAGAGGGCTGAACACCAGAGAGCTTTTCAATCTGCAGTACATGAAGGGGGGTGGGGGATTAGGAGAGTCATGGAGCACAAGTGGGTTTCTGGAAGGGTTCCATCATTTTACTTTTCTTTGTTCTTTTCTCTTATTCCTTTCCTCTCCACTTACTGCGGAACAAGGACCCCTGGGTATAACATCAGAGCGCAAGGAGCACTTGCCAAAAGGACAGAGATTGGAACTCTTAAAGAAGTCTTGCTTTCCTCCAATTCCATGTGGCATTTTCAGTATAAAAGAGGGAGTCTCTGACTCCTTATGTGATACACTATTGGACCTTCAAGGACTTAAGACAAAATTCATTTGGACCCCTTTTGGTAGTGTTGATCTTTCCAAAGACCTCAGACATTGAGATGAAGAAGAAGCGTTCCAAGACAGAGGCAGGCTCTTGCATTTTCTATCTTCTTTTATCGGGATCATTTTATTTTGTGTTTAACTAAAAGTATACATACTTATAGAAACGTCATTAAATATAGTTGTTCTTTAGTACCTTTGTACTAATGCTGTTTGGAATGGCACTGTATCACATTCATACCCTCTCTCTGCTGGAAAGTGGTGTGTTCAACCTTCTTACCAATTTCGTAGATATCCACAACCTTCAAGATCCCTTAAAAGCAGGTGTATACTCCTGTCAATCCGCCGAAACTGCTCACATGAACGTTTCCAACTTCACTGTCTCTGCTAAACACTCCAGTTTATCCTCAATCCTAATTCTCCTTGACCTGTCCACTGCCTTTGAAAGTGCTAATCACTCTGATCTCCTGTACATTACTTTATTGTATTTGTATAGTACACCAAGTGGCCCGGAGGCATATGGGCACAAAACAAAGCAAACAAACAAACAAATAAACAATAACAAGATGCACAAGAAAAATCATGACTGAGGAGCAATCTCGGGCAGGTAACATCAACTGATTGGAGAGAGGACACTATCTAAAGAGTAAGGTTTTAAACTTCTTTTAAATATTGCAATCAATTTCATTTCCCGGAGATCCGGAGGTAGCCTGTTCAAAGCATTCAGTGCTGCTACAAAGAAGGCCCCTTTTTCTACCAATGTAAGTTTACATCTGGGCAATTTCAGTAAGTTCAAACTGGTGGATCTGAGATCTCGACTGAATAAATTACTCTTTAATGCTTAAGCAAAATACACAGGATTAGTCAATGTCATATATTTATTATTCAATTATGGCCTCCGTTGGGAGCCAATGTAGGCCTCTTCTAACATTCGATGCATGGTCTCGCTTTTTGGGGCCTAAAGTAATCCCAACAGCACTGTTTTGTATTAGTTGAAGCCTGGCACAATCACTCTTACATATCCCTACCAGCAGACTACTGCAGTAATCTATTTTAGCACCAATAATGGCACTAGCAACAGTTTCACAGCTTGCTGTTGAAATGTAGGGTCGTAGCTGGGCCAACAATTTAATATAGTAGGCTGATGAGGAGACCAAATTATTTACTTGGGCTCGCATGTTGAGGTTCGGAACTAGAAACATTCCCTGTGTTTTAACTTTCTTTTGTGTGGAGATTGTGCACTCTGCTACCTTCAAATGCAAATATTCTTCTCCGAGTTTAATGATTTTTTTTTCTGTTCCCACAACCATCAGCTCGGTTTTCTCATTGTTCAAGGCTAGGCCACTTTCCACCATTCAGGCCTGTATTAATTCATATATTTAATTTACCTTTTTGGTGTCCAGCTCATGCCTGCCAGAAAGAGAAATAACACATTGTGTGTCATCTGCGTAGTTGGTAAACCAGACACCCTTCTCCCCCAACTGGTCAAAAAGGGTTACCATATAAATATTATAGAGCGAGGGGGAGAGGCACACCCCTGTGGCACCCCAAACAACAATGGCGCTGGTGCAGCCTAAGCATTCTCGCTACAAACCCTAATCTGTCTATTATTCAAGAAGGATTGAATCCACCGTGCAGGCTTAACCAAAAAGGCACCTGCTTCCATCAACCTAGTGACCAATAAAGAGTGGTCCACCAGGCCGAAGTCCGCAGATACGTCAAACAGCATGATTAATGCAGCCTGTCCCATATCCACAACCTGGAACAGCCTAGATTTCACCTTTCCTGATGCCAGACTGCCATTTATTTTAATTATCATGTGTGTTCAAATGTTCTAAAATTTTGACATATGCGACACAATCTAAAATGTTCTATAAAAATGGTGTATTGCTAATGGGCCTATAGTTACTCTGGGTCTTAATACTCTCTGTGTTTTGGGGATTTGCGATCAAGTCCTTAAATGATTTGAATTCAACCTAGCACCTTGCCAATTCTGTGTGTCCTGGAAAATCAACACCTCACAACTCACTATTCTAACTGTTGTTGTTACCAAGGATCTTTCTTGGGCCCTCTCCTCTTTACACTCTGCACCTCTACTCTTGGGGCCCTAATTTCCTCTTTTGGGTTTGGAACCATTTCTTTGTGGAGGACACCCAAATTGTATCCTCTTTTCCTGAACTCTTCTCTGATCTCTATATCAAAATTACAAACTGCCTCACTTCCCTTAAACGTTGGCTGGTTTTGCACTCTCTGATGTTAAACTCTTCCAAAACAGAGATTCTCTTCTTCCCTGTGGAATACTATCGCTCATCCCCTCCCCTGCCTATCCAGTTCCCACCTGATCCTCTTCAGCTAAAGCTCTCGGCATCATCTATGAATTCTCTCACATCTTCTCTACTTTCATCAATCATGCTCCTCCTTCCATTCAAACTGACAAACATCTCTTAAGAACTCCTGTCTTCTCTAAACTGGACTACGGTGGCACCATCTTCTTTGGTCTCCCCAACAAATATTTCTGTCCTCTTGACAATATCATTAACTTCACTATCACTACTCTCGCTGAACTCCCTCACTTCACACCTACTTCCTTTTACAGTCATCAGGCAGGATGGCTAACGTAGCAAAACAGGGCAAGATTTTAAATTCTTCTCCTGGATCACAAAGCTATCCATGGTAAGGCAACACAGTTTCAGTTCTCTATCCAACTCTACATGTCTTCATGTAATTTCTGCTCTGCCTCCTCAACTACCCTTGTGGCACCCTACCCTCCATGTGCTTCCTCTCCTTCCACTCTCTCTGTTCTTGATCCACTTGCATGGAATTCACTTCTCATGAACATCCGCGAAACATTCCACATAGATTTGTTCAAAGCCACATTGGAAGCCTACCTCCTCGCTTCTGAGTTATCCTCTTAACCTACCTCCCATCTGCCTTTGAGCTAACATTTTTTGTCTCTCGCCTTCAACCTGCTCTGCACCTCACCTTCTCTGCCTCCTCTCTTAATGCTTCTTCCATCATGGTCACATCCCTAACATAGCTGGCTGTACCACCTACGCACACTTAATAATGTCAAATGTTGAATGGCCTTAATCTATGTAAGTCCACCCATGTATTGTCCCCGAGGACTGTTGCATTTACTCCCCACCAAAACATGTTCAGAATGTCACACAAACTCACCCCATTGTACATAGCTCACTGCCTTCCCTCAAATTTGATATCTTATCTTTTGTATGTTCTTTTGCAATCAAGTGTTCTGCTACCACAAAATTAGAAGGAGGTATATGACTTGGCTGTTCCTGTTTTGACTTTATGATTGGTATCGCTACTGGTGTGTAGAAGTGTTGGGGCTGAGTAGGCGGTTTAGAATATACTCATCCTTATACTCCTGCAGAGCACAAGTCATGTTGTCACACCATTAGCAGAGGTCAGTGCACTAACAGAATCCATGACATTGACAGAATGGAAACAAAGCAATGCAAGAGGGAACAACCCGGAAACTGTCTTTACCGGCTACACATGCTGTCTCTGGAACAAGTTACCAATGCAGATAAGGCGGCCCCTGTTCACTCTACATTTCTGAAAGAATCTCAAGGCCCTACTCTTAAAATAAATCTCACTAATTACTGATTGCTCCACTCAACCCTACTTCTCCCCTGCTCCCCTGCTCCCATCAAACCTATCGCAGGTCATCTGCTCATCCAACCTTCTATTTGTAACCTGCTGCATTCATTTCCTATGCAGGGCGCAATTGCTGCACAGCTAGGTTGGCGCTTCATGAAACCCATACATAAACATTTTCATAGGGAGGAAGAGGCTAACAATGTTGATCGCTTAAAGTTATATGATAGATAATTGTTGGTCTAATATAGGCACAGAGGTAAGTATTATGCAGACCCAGTTCTTTATTTTCAACATAGCAGTAAAGGGTACACCAGAAAGAAAAAGAAAACAATATTTTTCAGGCACTACAGGTCCTAGTATCATAAGTGAGTCAATTGTTCTTCTCAGTTAATCCTCCTGGAGCCACACTCATAAAAATGTCAAGCAACACCATCTCCACCTCTTTTATTCCCTCCTGAAATAGGCCACTGTCCACAGAAAGAACCCCAGTAACATTCATAGTTGCTAAGTGTGTTGATTCAAATGGAGTAATTATATACGAGAGAGGATCATATGGGGGAGACAACTACCGGGAAGATATCATGACTTCATTGGACAGATGGGGTAGCTCCCCCTTCTCCATGAGGAAGACCCTCTAATACCCACAACCTTAATAGACTATTATCAGCTGCCTATTCCCACATTTAGAGAAACATATTTTTTCATATTTTTCTTTTCAAACCCCCACTTATGACCTAAACACACAAAGCTCCAACACAACACCTTTTGCTTCTGAGGTACCGTTATGTAAAATCACTAAGAAGAACTGTTAAAATGCTGTGTGTCCAATGACACACATGGACTCCAACTCCCAGAATCACATGAGTACTGAGACGAGGAGGATGAAGTATGTTGTACAAGGTATCAAGATCTTGAAGCACAACATGCAGTCTAGCTGGTTTTCTGAATTATCTGTATGCCGGACATTTAAATATGGCAACCGCACTACTGAGTGTAGCAGTGCAGGACAAGACGTCGGCTCATATGCAGAGGTGAATAGAGGCTTGTCAGTATAGTAAACACATGCCGGTGAGGAAGAGCAGAGGATATCACTGGGATCAAAGGAGAAATGCAGTGTGCGATCAGGAAGTGCTGTGGAGATGCTGGGAACCACAAGAAAGTCTCTCTGCGCTCAGCAATTCAAAGAGGCAGTGCTCTCTTTACCATGGCCTGAAGGGAAGCAGGCATGTGACCTTGGAGAGCCACAAAGGAAGCCAAAAGGATGTCTACACACTGTAGAATGGGAAGAGATTGAAAAAGCATCTCAGCAGAAGCTGACCTGACCGGAGACGCTAGAGAGTACCGGTGAGTCAACCCAAAGCCAATGGGGACCTTGGAGCATTCGGGTGACTGCACCAATGACAATTTAAATGTGATGCCATAGCTTATTTATTTAAGATTTATATAGCGCAGAGCCACTGACCCTGGGCTTAAGGGCTCTGACACACACAAAAGACAGATGGCTAAAAAGCCACAAGAGAGAAGTACTGAATCAGGAGAGCAGACGGTCGAGCCAGAAAATTGTTTAGTTGAACAAATAAGTCTTCAGGCCTTTTCTGAAAACTCTGTTACATGTTTAAACTCTCAGCTTAATGGGAAGATTATTCCAGGCCGTAGGTGCCACCGAATAGAAAGCTCCCACCTTAGCCTCTGACAGCCTACAGGCCGGGACAATAAGCTGGGAGTGACTATTTGAGGTAGATCGGACCAGAGTTTTTCATACAGTTGAATGAGATGGACAGGAGCCGAAAGAGAATCTGTTGTTAATAGGGAGCCAATGAAACTCCATTCTGGCCTTAGATATGTGATCTGATCTCTTCTTGTCCAGAACAACCCCAACAGCATTGTTCTGCACTACTTGCAGTCTATTCAGTTTGCAGTTGGGAAGGCCGATCAGGAGACTACTGCAGTAGTCTATCCTTGAACTAATCAGTGTTCTCGTTAGGGTTTCCCTACTAGTTTGTGCGAGAAAGGGGCGGGCATGAGATAGCAATTTAATATAATCGGTGGATGAGGCCACGAGGCTGCTGGCCTGTGCCTTCATATTAAGATTGCAGACAAGATATATTCCAAGTGTCTTGACCTTTCTCTTAGTTTTTATAGCACAGTTGTCAATCACAAATTGGGAGTACTGGTCTTCCAGTTTGCGAATTTTAGGGTCAGTACCCACAAGCATAAATTCTGTCTTACTTGTGTTCAGGGCCAATCCATTGGAACACATCCAGCTTTGAATGAGATGGTAAATCCTATTGATGTTTATTTCATCATCCAAAAAGACACCCGTAATCGGGATGATACATTGGGTGTTATGAGCATAGTTTGTAAATTCGATGTCATTAATATCCAGGAAGTCCAGAAAAGGCACTGTAAAGATGTTATAGAACATGAGCGAAAGACAAGATCCATGTGGGACTCCTTGAGTCAGGTCCTTGGTGTTAGCATCTGCCAGATTGCTACTCACTCTCCATTGGCGATCTTTCAGGAAGGAGGCAACCCAATCAGCTGCCGACACTGAGAAACGCGCCACCTCCCTCAACCTGGAGACCAACACTGTACGGTCTACCAGATCGAAGGCGGCCGACAGGTCCAACAATATCAGCATGCTGGGGCTACCTCGATCCATATGGCGGAGGAGCCTAGATTTTAAATCCAGCAGCGCAGACTTGTTACTGTGCTTTTCCCAAAGGCTGGATTGTCTCTTATTCAGAATGTTAGCATTTCTCAGATGAGCCAGAAAGGGAGTATATGCAACGCTACCAAGGATCTTAAGTAGAAATGGGGAGTTAGAGATTGGGCGATAATTAAGTGGGTCATTGGGTTAGAGGTCTGTTTTTTTTTAATGATGGAGTCACCCATGAGTATTTGATGCAGGTAGGCACAGTGCAGACCATGAGGGATGCATTAACAAACTTACAGAGGGTAGGAATAAGTGAAGTAGCACATGCTTCAATCGTTAAGGCAGGACAGTCAACTCCCTTACACTTAGATGGTTTGGGGTGTTGTACTTTCACTGTTAGGTCTGCCTCCATCATAGGCTTGAAAGAGAAGAGTTCTTCCTCTTTCCAGCATCTAGATGGTATAAGCTAAAACTATGAAAAGAAGATTGTTTGAATGGTAAAAAGGCAAAGTAAATATTCAAACACCAGTCAGCTACAGATGCATGAGGTGCAGGTGTGGGGCAAAGTTTGAGTGAACATTACCACAGACATATATACCAAACAAAGAACAAAACATACACATTTGTTGATACAGAGGAACTGTGAAATACATAAGAAGTCCTGGCAAGTGAAAGATACCAGGCATTTGAAGCGCAAAAGAAGTCCTGCAAAGGGAAATATACCAGGCAAGTTTTTGTTTGTTTGTTTGTTTGTTTATTCATTTGTAGCGCGCTCCAGACCCGAGGGTATCAGGCCGCGAGGGTTACATGAAGATTCTCAGCTTAGTTACACAGTATCTACGCAGTAGAAAAAACGATACAGATACATGTATGTAAGGATAGTCACAGGATAACACAGTATCTACGCAGTAGATAAATAACGATACAGAAACATATATGTAAGGATAGTCACAGGTAACAGGAGACAGTGCAGTTAAATATTTGTTGCAATGCTGTCCACAATTGTTATGACCACTGTGAGGGGGCACAAGTTGTGCCACAAGCAGGCTCCCACCACAACCCTGAGGGCCTTAAAACCACTGCAAAAGGGCTCCTGGAGCCAGTCTAGGCGCCTTTGGCACCAGTTTCATATGTAGGAAGGAAGGGCTGTTCATACTAGGTCCCATTTATGTACATGAGCTTTTAAATTCAACATGGAAGCACCCACACAGTCTAGTTCTAAGAACCAAGCCATGCAGTCTAGGGTTTTTGGTGTGGCATTCCTGGTACTACTTTACCTAGGCTATATAAACCACACCCTGACTGCAAAACACGCTTCGAGTTATTCTGCTACCTGCAGCGTGACTCTCACCGTGTACAGCTCCTGGTCTTCAGCATCTTCCTGTAATCCTGCAAGAACAAGAACAAGATTGTTCTGTCTTACCTGAGAAAACACCATACAGCACTCAGCATCTCAACTGGGCTGCAATATGTGGAAAAGGAAAGAAGAAGAAACATCACTCACCTGTGAGTACTAGCTTAAGGACTTCCGGCTAACCACTACCACAGCTGCTGTTCGAACATTGCGACCTGCAATAATGAGAAAGGGAAAAACAATATTAGAACGCGCGCTTCCAAAACATCGAATTCCATCAGTCTTACCTGAATTCCATTGCGCTATGCCACGCTTCCATCCGGAGCACCACAGCAACATCTGCCAAGGAAAAGAGACATATTCAGGTTCGCTTTCAATATTAAACAACCGCACAGTGCTGTACTTACCTTAACAGATTCCGGGGGCCTGTTTTTAATCACGCTCTCATCCATTTGCAGCACCACAGCAGCCTGTGAGGAGAAGAAGAAGAAAACACAGGTTAGCTTTAAAAGACAATAAAGGCACTGTGCTTTGCGCTTTCTCTTACCTAGAAAACGTGCCTCTCCATCCGGCACGCCAGCATCAAGACCTTCGCACCTGAAAAGAAGGAGATAAAGAAATGAACAAATTCCCACCATAAACAGAACAAAGACTTACAATTAACAAATCTACCTGCCTACCAGCAGATTCAGGGTCACAGCAGGCCTGGAAGGCCAACTGCGCCAGTGAAGCAACTCGGGCAGCTCGCCAACAAACGTCAAGCGCCCCTGCACAAAAAACGCAGGATGGATGGGTCACCCTACAAATAACTAAGGTGAGAAAAGAACCCAGTGGGAAGGGAATCGGTCGGAGGGAGGTGGGAGATTCACCCATTAGAGACAGTTATCACAAATCCTCCCTTCTGTAATTGCAGATTCATTATTCAGCACTGGGCAACTACGCATCCAGAGTTCCAGATCTCAGAGCCTTCCAGATGCCTCTGGGGATATCAGGTGAGCATAACACAATATGGTATTTGCAGCAGGTGGACGTAAGGCTGGGGTTAGAGATCAGAGGATTTGAGCCAGATGGTACATTTGGAGCTGAAGTAGCTGATCTTCTCAAATTGCAGGTGCCATGGAATTGCAAAGCTGGGCCGCTTTTATGGGGAAGCTATTACCACCTACTTTAGAGAGTTTAAATCTAGGGACAAGGAGGGAGTTACTGGGGGCTGGTCTGCAAGGTCATGTGAAGGTCCTTTTATGGAATCTCTCAGCGAGATAGCTAGGGGCAGCGTTGTTCAAGGATTTGTAGGTGAGAGACGCAATTTTCAGTTTGATTTTGTCATTTGTGGAGAGCCAGTTGTTTTGACATCTGATCTCCAAGATATGTGGTCTCTCCTGGCCACTCCAAGGGCCCCTCTAAGGGCATTGTTTTGGAGTGTCTGGATTTTCCTGATGATTGCTTAGTTAGAGCCAATATAGAGTGTATTGCAATAATAAGTCTGGACAGAATGAGGGCTCTGGCCAGGATGATGCAACTGTTGTTTGAGGGGAAGGGTTCGCCAGTTCTGATGAGTTTACATGTATAGCTGGTAGTGGAAGCCAACGTGTTAACTTGTTTGGTGAAGGAGAGTGTTGAGTCGAGATAGAAGCCGAGTGTCTTCACCTCCCTGGTCACTTTGATGAGGTTGCCATCAATTATGAAGGAGGCATATTCACACCCTAGTTTATTGTGGTTGGTGGAGGTGCCAAGGATGATGAGCTCTGTTTTGTCATCATTCAGGCATAGACCATGATTAGCCATCCATGCCTGGATGATGAGATACACCCTATTCACCAAGGGCAAATCCTTAACGTAATCCCCTGAAAGTGGGAGGATAATCTGTTTATCATCTGCACAGTTAGTGTAGATATTACCTAGACTGTCCAGATCATCGAAAAGGGGCTTGGTGAATATGTTGTATAGCCTGGGAGAAACACACGAACCCGGGGGGACACCTCAGGTGATAGGGATAGGGTCTGTGGCTGCTGAGGGCAAAAATATCTGCATGGACCTTTCACTTAGGAAGGACTCAATCCAACTTATGGCCTCCTTAGAGAAGTGAGCAGCTGAGTCTAGGTGACTGCATAGGACCTTGTGATCAACAAGGTCGAATGCAGCCAAGAGGTCGAAGAGAAGGAGAAGTGGGGATGTCCCTTTGTCCCTTAGTTCATCTACTTGGGTCTTTATGTCTATGAGGGCCGTCTCTGTGCCGTGGTGTGGACGGAAACCAGACTGGAGTGTGTGTAGTGCAGGTGGTGTAGTTCCAGATATTTCTGGATTTAAGTGTAAGCAACCTTATCGAAAAATTTTAATAGGAAGGGTACGGTTGTGATGGCCCGGTAATTATTGGGTATTGAAGGGTCGAGTGTTTGTTTTTTTAGTAGGGGGAGCACCCATGATTCTTTCACGTTAGCAGGGATGATGCCGGTTGCAAATGAGGCATTAATACGCTTGGATATAAAGGGATCTAGGTCCCTGGCTGTGTCCTTGATGAACTGGGCTAGACAGGGGTCACCCTGGCAGTTGGAGGGTTTGAGTGAAAGTATTGTTTTTTTTTACTTCAAGGATAGATGTCTTAGCAAATTTGAAGCAAGTGGGTGGTGAGCTGGGTGTCGTAGGTGTCTTAAGGTTGGACTGTGTGACGGTGGTAGGAGGCACGATATGTAGAGATTGGTAAGTGGGCGAGTTCAAGGATGCTTTTTATGGCCTATTTTATTTTGGCCTCCGACATGAGTAATTGCCAGGCGGCCTCGCTGAATCTTTTTTCTTTTCTTACATTTGTGAGGTATGGGGTGAACCATTTGTTTAGGTGAGTTTTGGGTTTGCTGGGCCTCAGTTTAAGCAGGGCAATTAAGTCTAACGAGGTTGCCATGAATTGAAATGCATAAGAGGTCCTGGCAAAGGAAAGATACCAGGAAATTTAAATGCCTAATAAATCACAAGAGAAGTCCGAGCAGAACAGTACACCAGGCAGTTGGAAATGAATAAGGAATCCAGGGAGGATAGTACACCAGGAAGTTGGAATTGCATAAAGAGTCCTGGCAGCAGAGTATACATGGCAATTTGCAAAGCTACAAGAAATAATCAAGGACATTTTTTTCTAACAGAGGACAAACGTGTGTTAAAGAAACAGTGTTACAAAACTTGTTGCCTAAACAGGACCCTTGTGAATCAAGGAGAGACACAAAGGTACTGTTATTAAAGACACAATTGCCATCCTCCTTAAGAATCCAGGGGAAGACGAACACTGTCTGGATCTAAGGTCTTTCACCGCAGAGAGCATTTTTGTTGAAGCTATTCTGATTTTAAGTTGTGGACACTTTGTTTGCCAATATCAGTTTGAAGACATTTCCTTGCACATTGTATTGGTTAATTTATGGTGTGATGGTCAGTATAGGGCGTTTTGGACACAAGGGAAACTCCTCTTTAGTATAGGGTCAGAGAGGCATGTTCCCAACCCATTTACATTTAATAGCAGTCTATAGCCACAACATAACATCCTTGTATCTTATGACAACAGCAAGGTATTGGTTCAACCACTGTGCATAGACCATTGACCAATCCTTTCCTTAATATACAGTTTTATCAATTGGTATTGGTATTATTTCCATGTTTTCACAAATGAGAGATTTCAATAAATTCTTCACGTTCAGATTTAATTTCATTTGGTGATTAATATGCTCCTGCCAACACGAGTTTCAACCGTACAGAACATGGGTCTTCTTCTTGGCCAATGTCTCACCTTTCTTCTGAATTAATATTCTAACTAAATAATAGAATGGTGTCCAACAGCTTGCATACAATCTTACTGGCTGGACTAAAAGTTCTAGTGCCATTTGATTTTAGAGAAATTTGTTCACCTCCTTGGATTGGAGAAGCACTTCTTAACCTATATGACGCTTCCAATAGCATATAAGTACTGCCTGCATTGGTCTGCTCCGTGCAACCAACACCTTGATTCTTACTCTCATTGATGACTCCTCATACCAACCACTGTTATTTCATTATCAAACTTGTCCCCATACTACAAAACCTTTTGTTAGGGAGAACTCTCAGAAATGTGCTAATTCCCTTACGAGATCCCTTAGAGACCCCCAGCTCTTTGGTGGACTTTAGGACTTTTAATTTCTAACCTGGAGAGAGTGAGCCCTTGTTCTCACCCTCTCATGTATTTTTATTTTGATTTGGACTCTGTGTTTCTTTTTACTTTGGAGTCTGACAAACTCCATAGGCATCATCTTTACATTGTAACACCCAGCACCTTCAGTGCACTGGCACAGTGAAGTCTCTTAGATTTCCCAAAGGATTAAATACCATCTCTTGGTGAAACTTCTGTTTCCAAGAGCAGTGAAGTGAAATTGACTTTACTTACATTTTATAATTTTCTAGACCCAGCACACACTATCTTACCATAGGGTGCTGGAGGGGTTAATTATTATCTCCTTTGTCTAGTTTCTTATGTAACATTTTTATGTTACCCTTTCTACAATTAATGGCTGGTGGCAGTGGTTTACTTGTTATTACCATTGTGGACGCGAGGAGCTGAAACACCAAAGGACTGCTGAATCGAAGTTTGCCCATTGCTGCCGCTGACCTTCCCATTGCAGAACAGGAGCCCCCAGATGTCCTCCCTCTTGTCCCCGCAACTGAGGCCCAGGAAAACAGGATCTGCAGAGCTGTACAGGAACAGAAGCCAGCTGGAACCATTTCTTCTAACCAGAGGTACTGTAAAGTCTAAGAGAACGTACCTCTTGTTGTGTAGCCTTGCTTCCTCTCAGTTGAGACCTGTCTTGGTTACCTTGCAGAGTTTCTATAGCTTTTCCCCTCACAAGCCTCCCAGCTTGAGGCCCTGCAAGTGTTCTATCTTCTACAAACTTTTCTAAAAACATTGCGCAAGACTTTTTACCTACCTGCAAAGAAGATCTGCAGCTTCCCTAGGCATTGTGAAATTAACATTGACTGTCCTGGCTACCTGAGTGACAATTCTTTACCTCTGACTTTGTGCTTTGGCCTTTCCCCAAGGAAAGGGTTCATTTTACACTGCATTGGAAGGTTTCAAAAGTACTTACCAGTTTGTGAATTATTTGTTAACCTTTGTTTTATTCCTCTCTTCTATCTTTTACACCAAACTCAGTATTGCTCTAAATGTACTAGTGATAAATCAATGCCCACGGTGTCGTAGCTATTTAAGTCACCTGAGGGTGTAGGAAGTGTCTATGTGCCATCCCCAATGGGTATCATCTGCTTTAGAGAAACACAGTGGCCCTCATTAGGACCCTGGCGGAGTGGGTCTACGCCAGCGGTATTCACGGCGGACCCGTCCGCCCTACTACGAGTTCCCGTAGCGCCATGGAGCGTTTTCCGCCTGGTTTTTCCGGGCGGAGAAATCCATGGCGCTACGGGACCTTGTTGTTAATTACGCCACCGTATTTTACGGTGGTGTAATTAACGCCTTCCCCACTCCCATTATACCCAATGGGTCAAAAATGGGATTGGGGAAGGGTGAAATGGGGAATGGGGATTTACCGCCCCGCCAAGGTCGGAATGGGGCGGTAAATCCGCCAACCCCCATGGCGGTATCGGCAGCTTTCCGCCGTGCTCCATGGTGCATATTGCACCACGATTTCCGCCAGGGTCGTAATGAGGGCCAGTGTGTTTTGAAGTGTATTATAAGTGTTACATATATTGTTCCCTTCTGAAGAAGGCTTATAATTTAGCATTTAGCATTTATATGGCGCTACAAACCCTCAGTATCTGAGTGCTGCTTATTATTACCCACGATGTGTGGTGCTCATTTATCAACCTCGGAAAGATGAAAGGCTGGGATTGGCCCTGCCAGGATTCGGAACCTGCGTCAGCAGGCTCTGCACAGATGTCAAAGCGAGCGCTCTACTCGCTGTGCTATCGGACCGGTTATACAACTGACTGTGAAATAAATTAATAATTGTTTTTATCAAGAAACCTTGAGTGTAAGAGTTTATTTGAATAACTGTTACTGTGAAACTCTGTGTCACAACAATACTGCTCACATTGACCTCTCTTGAGATAAGCCTGGCTGCTCAGAAAACACTAGCAACCTGTATAGTTCAGACTTATACCAAAGGTTGGGTCCCTATCACCAGGAGGTCATGATTGTTGTAGTACACCCAAAGAATACTGCATACAATCTTGCCTAACACCTTTTGACCTGAACATCCTACCAACTGCTTTTCCTACAGAACTTCAAATGTAAGGGTTGACAATGGGAGGGACATTACTCACCCCTGTGTCTTTAATAGAACCACAACTCTCCCTCATGAAACCATGAGCTATGGACAATATATAGTGTGGATGTTTCCTATTATGCAGGTTCCAAGTCCCACCAAAACTGAATGACCACCATATAAAAAAGGTTTACAAAAACATGTTGTGAAATCTACTCTGTGGACCAATAATCAGCCCTGAGAATGTCCACAGCACTGGCCCCTCCAAAAGAAGGCCTTGGAAGCAATAGCCACACAGACTCAACGAACCCCCAACAAGTGTGACATCGATACCTGCAAGAAAAAAAGTGATCAAATCCATCTGCCCGAGTAAGAGAAGATAGATGAAGATTGCGTGTTGTCCAAGAAATTAAAAACAGATCAAAGGGCCCTCTCAAGAATGTCATCTGCTCCTCATATTTTCTAAGGCAAAACACCATGCAAAGAGCCAACATCATTGGATATGGTGAGATTTCAATGAGTCAATGCCCTGTGTTAGTATGTCTTAAGACATGACACACACACTTAAGAGATATCCCTGCCTTATAGATGAATGGCATGTGCATCCCCAACTCTACTAAATAAAATGAGACACATAACCAATTTCATTAACAGTCCTTCTAAAGAAAGCTTCCCATGGCAAATCCACTTTCTAAACAGAGACAATCATCTTAGCCAAAATACACTCAACTATGACATGCATATATATCCCATAGTTGAGTGTATTGTGGCTAAGATGATTTGGACACTCTGCAGTATCTTGGAGTGGCATTAACTTCAGGCAGGAGACAGGCACCACTGCACAGCCAGGTATATTGAAAAGGTAAGCTTGCTTTATTGTTACAGTTGCAGCTAGGAAGGTAAGTAAGGATAGCAGGTAACTAGCTTCTAGTCTCTCTGGCTCTCTCTCTGCCTCTCCCCAACCATCATTCCTGAAACTACCCTGAACCCTAGGTTCCAGGCCTCACACCACATTCCAAGCTCCACTTCACTCAAACAGACACACACAGCTTATTATGCTAAGTGCTAGGTCACAACACACTGTTACACCTTTTAGAGGTCTAGACACTAAAGAGTGAAATCCGAAAGGAAGAGCAAGCTGACCTTTACACTTTAATGGAGCTATACTCCAGATCTCAAGACAGAGAAGCCAACAAATGTCCAATTAGCACAGTGCCTGTTACTGCACCAGTGTAGTCAAACATCCCAAACACCCCAAGTAACCATGTATGATCGCCTGGGCTACTAGGAGCTCAGTCCTAAAAGATGGACCCTGCAGCTGCTGCTGAAATTCCCCCTGGGGCCTATCTCTGCCTGAAAGATGTTACACCATCATCCTCAGGAATCCCTCAATAATCAGTAGTTGAAACATTTTCAATGTTGAACTTGATTGCTTCCAGCAAGCTGAGTCAACACTCAAGTTAGTTGGACCATAAAAGGTCAAGCTGGTGAACTGGTTTCTTGAGATGTTTCACATCAAAGGTTCGAGCTAGAACCTGGATGGCACAAAATGAAACAAGCAGTTAGAACTTTGAGTGGAGCTCCAAAAATAGCACTGTGGGTCTCGTGTCAGCTCGAAGGATGTTAAAAATGGTCAAAGCAGCTTGAAGGGTTTGAAGGGAGTCCCAATCCAGAGGCTCCAAGACAAGGCAAGTTCTTCTTGCTCTGTACTCCCAGATCAGAGAGTTTGCCTGGCACCTACAGTGGATCCTTAATTTCCGGTGAGCGGGCAGGAACCAATACAGCTGGCAGATTGCAAGCCTTGTTCAATAGCAATGCACCCCCAATGTGCCCTGAGATAGTCAGGGATCTGAGCTTTTCTCTGCCTTAAATGGCTTTTGTATTTACCTTCATGACAAAGGACTCTTGAATTGACTGTGCGCCCAACAACGATCCAAAGGGGAAATCTCTTCCTTTTAAAGGCAGCATGTTGCAAAGGTTTGGTCTAAAGCAAACCTGCTGCACTGAGTCTGATCCCTGCAGATGTCACAAATGATCCTTGCTTCTGACATCATACACAGAGTGATGTGTCCTGTGGGAAATAGAAAAACAGGAAGGAGAGAGCCCTGTCAGAACACCAAGATGGTTGGACCCCCTCTCAGGCTTATCTTCCCTCGCTGGGTCCTCTAACTCCACCCCTTACTCATGACTTATGACTTCAAATGTTCTCTGGGGTGCAGCACCCTGGTGTGTAGCTAGCTTTGCAAGTCAGTGCTGTCTTTGAATCACTGAATCCAGGGAGATCTCCCACTGAGAGGTCCTGGGCTTTGTGGGGGGTGTTACCGTTGCTCCCTAGGATTTAATAGAGGTTGAATTCTGGAAATGTTGTCTCCCTTGGTTGAATTGGCCCAGCTGGGCAAGCCATGAATACAAATTGCCTTGGTATAGCTTGTGCCTGGGCTCACAGGGATGACATTTGTATGATATCAAATTATAGTGGCTTTCATAATTGTGCTCTCCTATCGGTCAACATACCACAGCCAGGCATGACTTATTTTTAGATATTACCCTGCCACCAAATCGATAAAGGCACACAATTATTAAATGAAAATAGGTGACTCAGACATTCGAATGTGAAAGAACGGCTTCCATGAAGAATAAAATGCATGCTAACGAGTGGTTAGTCAATTCATTGGGGCTGAAAAGTAACCTGATTCTCTCCAATTTAAAACAAAGTTACAGTTTACCTACCCAGTTAGACAATTTACATAATCACAAATATTTTGTTACAAAGTCATTCCCCAGCCCTCTATTGGCTAACTCGAATACAAAGTAACTTAATCCCCCTAGCTCTAAAACCCCATTGGATACATTTACAAAGTACAACCCCTTTGGCATGTGATCTTCTTCCAATGAGCAGTTATGACACACTCCGCATAAATCATGTATCATTCATGTATAACTCAATGTATTTTTCAGAGTATGTGATAGACTCCCATTAATCCAAAAGGTGATTGTGCAAGGCTTTCCATAAACACTTTAAGGCATGGGGAGGGAGAGAAATACATGAGCATACCTTTGAAGCAACAGTAAAAATCCTTACCCTCCAAGATGCTCCATGCATCCATACTATGTTCCCTGCATTCTTTCACATAATCCTATTTGCGACTGTCATCTCAAGTCATTCAGCCTTTGGCATACATCCTTCTACGTATTTCCCCAAAAGCCCATATACCATCAGCTCCCAACGTAGCCCTCCATCTAACCAGACTTTTTGGGTCGTTAAAAAACAAACCTCAGGGAAATTACACTTTGCAGTAAAGAACCCAATCTAGCCTTAAAAATAGAAAAAATGATTTCTATTCCATTCTCACCTTAAGCCCTTTGCAATATTATCACAACTGCCCATATGTAGTTCATGTCCTTCCATGACATAGGTCAACCAACTCTCCAAACCAGGCAAAAATAAATCTCTTTGAATCCACAGACACTGCAGCCTACGAAGACTTCCAAGTAGGTAAAACCTGCATTCTGCGATGTCTCCATGTTCCTACGAGGAACCCACTATTTTCTAATGCCCTAAATGTGTCTGCAATCTAAACCATTGTTGAATTCCTACATGTTATTTTCCCCTTCAATGAACTCCTCTCTGGTATGCATAAAGCTCCCCACTACATTCTTCTCAGTGATACAAATTGTACATTGCACAATACATTGTAACCATGCTACAGCTAATTGCGTTGCTGCCTAATGTGACTCTAAAATGTGTCCAACTAAAACACAAAGTAGCACTCATTTCAAATTCTTCTAACTATACTGAACACATATTTAGTTGCAACATTACACCTAACCCCGCCGCACCATGGCCTGGTACAATTTACGTAGTGTGAACCTCTTTTCCGTGTTGAGACCTAACTTGCCTACTCCAACAAACTTTTGATCAGTGGAGCAGAAATTAAAATGCCCTTTGTCAGAGGGGACTTGGTGTTCCAGCAGGTGTAAGTGATGCACATGTGACCTTTGAACATGCCCTGTGTCACTGAAAAGCAGAAGCTGCCGATTTCAGGAGACAGGTGCAGGGGGAAAAATAGCTGGATGTACTATACTTTTGGAATTGAGCTTTTATGAAAAGTGTTCTTTTTATCAGTGCACCATACAGAAACAGAATTACCTGTACAATTGTATTTATTAATTAAAACAATTAAAAAGCCAGGACTTCCACACTTTTGCAGATGGCAATCCATCAAAATCCTGGGAAGATCCTCTAGTTTCCTATTCAAACCCCCTTTCTTAGCTAAAGATACACATGTACCAACTAAGCTCATGAACTCTTGCCTCCAATCATCAGTATTAGAAGGGAAATCAGTGGTTATACTAGTCTAAGAAGCTGCTAATTATCAATATCCTTCATTCAGGCACCATCATTCAAAAACCATGTACCAAAATGTCATCAATGGGCCTGTAAACTAGGTTGTGAGCTAATTTCCCCTAAACCTATAACATGGCAGCACATTTCACCATATATGCTGGTCCTTTGCTCTATTAAAGACAGTTGCATGAAATCAATCTGACTCAGCAAACTCGGGTCTTCTCTTTAAATGCGTGCATACAATCGGGCCATACATTCAAAACAGACACAGAGAAAGCTAATCCTTATTTTTCTCCTGATCCCTGCATGTGCTAAACGAAAGGCACCGCTCCTCTCTCTACCTCAGATATGCTCTGCCTGATTAAATTAACAATTAAAAAGAACCTGAAGCATGCAATGCGCTGTAACATTATAACCAACTTCAGAGATAGCATTGTTGCTTTAATAAAGCCACTTTTTGATACTATTCAAAAGAACCAGAAAGGATAATACATACATTGGTGTCCATCCTATGCTACCACTAAGACATAAGGAGATGGTGTTGTTTTGTGGACATTTTAGGAATGTAGCTCTTGGAGAATTGGAAGAGGTGATCACGTGACCTACTTAGGATTCTGGGACGTGTAGTGCATGAAGAGTGTTATGTGTTTTTCCTGGTGTACTTTCTACTACTATGTTTAAAATAAAGAGGAGAGTTCTGGGTAATTTTAATCCTCTGTGCCATGCCACAGCACTTAAAGGATGATGTTGTCTCCATATATTATTTGGATTAAAATACACTGAACGGTATGTAAAAAGAATATTGCCGTAAATAACGTTGACATCAATAAAGTTCGGTGAAAAGGCGATATCGCTCTACACTTCTTAAAGCTCAGCGGCCTCACTCTAGGGTCACATATCTTCTTGATGATTTGCAATATTCCTATACAATATGCAGGGGTACGTCATGCTTAATAATGTCCAGATTTGACTTTCGTTATTTAGTTATTAAAGTCGGTATACCTTTTTGGTTTCCACCAACGCAAGTCGTTTTTTGCTTCCACCCATTCTTTGTAACAGATGGCCCCTTCGAGATGCTTATACGGGCAGGTCAGAAAATGTTATAGTAAGCAGTTCTACTTTTTGCTGGAGTGCCAAAGCGAATACTATTTGTCTTTTTTGATATCAGACTGACTGCATATCATTTCTCTAATTTTAGAAAGCCTACTGCCAGCCTTCCCTAATTACAGCCTGTCTCCTTGACGTGTGTCCCCATTCCATGTTCTGCTGAGTCCGTCTGAACATTGTGCCTGCTGTCTGATTGCATTACCTTGTTATAGAGCCTCAGAGCTGCTCCGCCTGCCGCCCTTTTAATGTCAGCCTAGTTTACTCTGCACAAACATAGCAAGCTAACACTCGCCGCCCTAAGATTTACTCCTCGTAGTGCCTGAGAGTCAGAGGCATTATTTAGTCACATTGATTAAAAGTCAATGTTTAATCTGCAACACTCAAGTTAGTTGGACCATAAAAGGTCAAGCTGGTGAACTGGTTTCTTGAGATGTTTCACATCAAAGGTTCGAGCTAGAACCTGGATGGCACAAAATGAAGCAAGCAGTTAGAACTTTGAGTGGAGCTCCAAAAATAGCACTGTGGGTCTCGTGTCAGCTCGAAGGATGTTGAAAATGGTCAAAGCAGCTTGAAGGGTTTGAAGGGAGTCCCAATCCAGAGGCTCCAAGACAAGGCAAGTTCTTCTTGCTCTGTACTCCCAGATCAGAGAGTTTGCCTGGCACCTACAGTGGATCCTTAATTTCCGGTGAGCGGGCAGGAACCAATACAGCTGGCAGATTGCAAGCCTTGTTCGATAGCAATGCACCCCCAATGTGCCCTGAGATAGTCAGGGATCTGAGCTTTTCTCTGCCTTAAATGGCTTTTGTATTTACCTTCATGACAAAGGACTCTTGAATTGACTGTGCGCCCAACAACGATCCAAAGGGGAAATCTCTTCCTTTTAAAGGCAGCATGTTGCAAAGGTTTGGTCTAAAGCAAACCTGCTGCACTGAGTCTGATCCCTGCGGATGTCACAAATGATCCTTGCTTCTGACATCATACACAGAGTGCTGTGTCCCTTGGGAAATAGAAAAACAGGAAGGAGAGAGCCCTGTCAGAACACCAAGATGGTTGGACCCCCTCTCAGGCTTATCTTCCCTCGCTGGGTCCTCTAACTCCACCCCTTACTCATGACTTATGACTTCAAATGTTCTCTGGGGTGCAGCACCCTGGTGTGTAGCTAGCTTTGCAAGTCAGTGCTGTCTTTGAATCACTGAATCCAGGGAGATCTCCCACTGAGAGGTCCTGGGCTTTGTGGGGGGTGTTACCGTTGCTCCCTAGGATTTAATAGAGGTTGAATTCTGGAAATGTTGTCTCCCTTGGTTGAATTGGGCCAGCTGGGCAAGCCATGAATACAAATTGCCTTGGTATAGCTTGTGCCTGGGCTCACAGGGATGACATTTGTATGATATCAAATTATAGTGGCTTTCATAATTGTGCTCTCCTATCGGTCAACATACCACAGCCAGGCATGACTTATTTTTAGATATTACCCTGCCACCAAATCGATAAAGGCACACAATTATTAAACGAAAATAGGTGACTCAGACATTCGAATGTGAAAGAACGGCTTCCATGAAGAATAAAATGCATGCTAACGAGTGGTTAGTCAATTCATTGGGGCTGAAAAGTAACCTGATTCTCTCCAATTTAAAACAAAGTTACAGTTTACCTACCCAGTTAGACAATTTACATAATCACAAATATTTTGTTACAAAGTCATTCCCCAGCCCTCTATTGGCTAACTCGAATACAAAGTAACTTAATCCCCCTAGCTCTAAAACCCCATTGGATACATTTACAAAGTACAACCCCTTTGGCATGTGATCTTCTTCCAATGAGCAGTTATGACACACTCCGCATAAATCATGTATCATTCATGTATAACTCAATGTATTTTTCAGAGCATGTGATAGACTCCCATTAATCCAAAAGGTGATTGTGCAAGGCTTTCCATAAACACTTTAAGGCATGGGGAGGGAGAGAAATACATGAGCATACCTTTGAAGCAACAGTAAAAATCCTTACCCTCCAAGATGCTCCATGCATCCATACTATGTTCCCTGCATTCTTTCACATAATCCTATTTGCGACTGTCATCTCAAGTCATTCAGCCTTTGGCATACATCCTTCTACGTATTTCCCCAAAAGCCCATATACCATCAGCTCCCAATGTAGCCCTCCATCTAACCAGACTTTTTGGGTCGTTAAAAAACAAACCTCAGGGAAATTACACTTTGCAGTAAAGAACCCAATCTAGCCTTAAAAATAGAACAAATTATTTCTTTTCCATTCTCACCTTAAGCCCTTTGCAATATTATCACAACTGCCCATATGTAGTTCATGTCCTTCCATGACATAGGTCAACCAACTCTCCAAACCAGGCAAAAATAAATCTCTGTGAATCCACAGACACTGCAGCCTACGAAGACTTCCAAGTAGGTAAAACCTGCATTCTGCGATGTCTCCATGTTCCTACAAGGAACCCACTATTTTCTAATGCCCTAAATGTGTCTGCAATCTAAACCATTGTTGAATTCCTACATGTTATTTTCCCCTTCAATGAACTCCTCTCTGGTATGCATAAAGCTCCCCACTACATTCTTCTCAGTGATACAAATTGTACATTGCACAATACATTGTAACCATGCTACAGCTAATTGCGTTCCTGCCTAATGTGACTCTAAAATGTGTCCAACTAAAACACAAAGTAGCACTCATTTCAAATTCTTCTAACTATACTGAACACATATTTAGTTGCAACATTACACCTAACCCCGCCGCACCATGGCCTGGTACAATTTACGTAGTGTGAACCTCTTTTCCGTGTTGAGACCTAACTTGCCTACTCCAACAAACTTTTGATCAGTGGAGCAGAAATTAAAATGCCCTTTGTCAGAGGGGACTTGGTGTTCCAGCAGGTGTAAGTGATGCACATGTGACCTTTGAACATGCCCTGTGTCACTGAAAAGCAGAAGCTGCCGATTTCAGGAGACAGGTGCAGGGGGAAAAATAGCTGGATGTACTATACTTTTGGAATTGAGCTTTTATGAAAAGTGTTCTTTTTATCAGTGCACCATACAGAAACAGAATTACCTGTACAATTGTATTTATTAATTAAAACAATTAAAAAGCCAGGACTTCCACACTTTTGCAGATGGCAATCCATCAAAATCCTGGGAAGATCCTCTAGTTTCCTATTCAACCCCCCTTTCTTAGCTAAAGATACACATGTACCAACTAAGCTCATGAACTCTTGCCTCCAATCATCAGTATTAGAAGGGAAATCAGTGGTTATACTAGTCTAAGAAGCTGCTAATTATCAATATCCTTCATTCAGGCACCAGCATTCAAAAACCATGTACCAAAATGTCATCAATGGGCCTGTAAACTAGGTTGTGAGGAGCTAATTTCCCCTAAACCTATAACATGGCAGCACATTTCACCATATATGCTGGTCCTTTGCTCTATTAAAGACAGTTGCATGAAATCAATCTGACTCAGCAAACTCGGGTCTTCTCTTTAAATGCGTGCATACAATCGGGCCATACATTCAAAACAGACACAGAGAAAGCTAATCCTTATTTTTCTCCTGATCCCTGCATGTGCTAAACGAAAGGCACCGCTCCTCTCTCTACCTCAGATATGCTCTGCCTGATTAAATTAACAATTAAAAAGAACCTGAAGCATGCAATGCGCTGTAACATTATAACCAACTTCAGAGATAGCATTGTTGCTTTAATAAAGCCACTTTTTGATACTATTCAAAAGAACCAGAAAGGATAATACATACATTGGTGTCCATCCTATGCTACCACTAAGACATAAGGAGATGGTGTTGTTTTGTGGACATTTTAGGAATGTAGCTCTTGGAGAATTGGAAGAGGTGATCACGTGACCTACTTAGGATTCTGGGACGTGTAGTGCATGAAGAGTGTTATGTGTTTTTCCTGGTGTACTTTCTACTACTATGTTTAAAATAAAGAGGAGAGTTCTGGGTAATTTTAAGCCTCTGTGCCATGCCACAGCACTTAAAGGATGATGTTGTCTCCATATATTATTTGGATTAAAATACCCTGAACGGTATGTAAAAAGAATATTGCCGTAAATAACGTTGACATCAATAAAGTTCGGTGAAAAGGCGATATCGCTCTACACGTCTTAAAGCTTAGCGGCCTCACTCTAGGGTCACATATCTTCTTGATGATTTTCAATATTCCTATACAATATGCAGGGGTACGTCATGCTTAATAATGTCCAGATTTGACTTTCGTTATTTAGTTATTAAAGTCGGTATAACTTTTTGGTTTCCACCAACGCAAGTCGTTTTTTGCTTCCACCCATTCTTTGTAACAGATGGCCCCTTCGAGATGCTTATACGGGCAGGTCAGAAAATGTTATAGTAAGCAGTTCTACTTTTTGCTGGAGTGCCAAAGCGAATACCATTTGTCTTTTTTGATATCAGACTGACTGCATATCATTTCTCTAATTTTAGAAAGCCTACTGCCAGCCTTCCCTAATTACAGCCTGTCTCCTTGACGTGTGTCCCCATTCCATGTTCTGCTGAGTCCGTCTGAACATTGTGCCTGCTGTCTGATTGCATTACCTTGTTATAGAGCCTCAGAGCTGCTCCGCCTGCCGCCCTTTTAATGTCAGCCTAGTTTACTCTGCACAAACATAGCAAGCTAACACTCGCCGCCCTAAGATTTACTCCTCGTAGTGCCTGAGAGTCAGAGGCATTATTTAGTCACATTGATTAAAAGTCAATGTTTAATCTGCAAAGGAAGATCTGACCTTCTGACCGTATGCTTTGCAGCCGTGCACCCACGGCCATTTCGCCTCTACGAGCCGGGTCATTAATTAAACAATTGTGACCTTATCGTCTGATGGCACACAGCACACGAGTGATGACTCTTGCAAATGCATGCTATTACTAATTTAACGAAATGCCATCATTAGTTAGTTGTACAGTGCTCTCGTGATTTGAACTCATATCTTCCAGCGCATTGCCTGTCTTTCACTGGGTCGTTTGCGATATGGCGTTTATAAGACTGAATTTTAAAAATAGGCGGGCGCGCTGGTTTACTACAGAATGCATATATTGTCACGGCAGAATAATTGCTTTTGAGAGAAAAAGGATCGGGTGCTGCAAGAAGCAATTTAAAAATGGCATTCATTTGAAAAAGACGTGCTTGATGGTTCCTTCGTGTTCAAATATTGTTAAAGCAATTCCCTGGCCTCTGCTCCTGGTTTTTGTACCTAATCATGCGCTAGTGAGTCAGAGATGTGGAGCAACGCACGGAGGTTGACGGCCTTTATAAACTGATAGTAGATTTTGCCTGACGCTTCTCTCGCTTTGTCTTCCTGTATTTTACATGTTACTGCTTGTTCATCTGAACATTGCTGGTAGGTAAGCAGGGGAATATCCAGCATTGCAAGAGTGGAGGGGCGAGCCCCGAAAAATGTCCTGCTGCCTATACCCCCAAATGCAATGCATGCAATTCCCTATGGTCTCATTTGCACCGTCAAAACGCCCACTCCTGCCTCAATCTACTTTTTTGGTAACATGAGTGCCAGATGGCAATTTAACACATAACACAAAAAATAAAACTGCAGAATCATTACAGATGGAGGAAACTCATCTATTAGAGCTTTGTCCATGCGCGCTGGGGAAAAATACATGCACACCTCCTAATTTGCATATGGATTGTACTAACAGAAATGACTTCACAGAAAAAATACGTTGAAATAAGTAAGCCAAGTGGCAAATAACTGTGGTGCATAATACATAAATTGCACTATTATCATATATCGAGCAACTCTATCGTCATTAGGCTTTTTTTAGCTAATAGCATGATATTTTTTTTTTGTTTTGTTTTATTGTATATGGTTTACAAGAAACCTTTACAAAAAGAATGACTTTAAAAAGTAGAAAAACATTCATTACATTTAAGTTTCAATTATACAAACAAGCGTTAAAACATAGATCCAATTTCCAGTTAAAATTTCCAGAGAATAAGGGACAAATTTAAGTTTAGATTTGAAAAGTTCAGTGCAGAGTACAGTGCAGCATTAAAGAATATACCGACAATAGAATTTTAAAATTTACAAAATTCTAAAAATAGTAAATCAACCTGCAAAGAATAAAAAGAAATTTCATAGAGACAAGCATAGTCATAACAAGCATAATCATAACAGAGGGGCGTTTAAATCTAAAGCTTTGATAAATCCAGCCACAGCAAGTCCATCCTTAATGTTTGAAATAGTGAGACACTGAGACCAGATCAAACGGGCCTCCCCCATTTGCCCCATTACATTAAAACGACCTAGATATTTGTCCCTTAAAGCTGTCAAAGCAGTGCAGTCTAAAAAGAGATGCCGAGCGGTTTCAATCACCCCCAGAGTTTTACAGAAACGGCAACTAGGATCTAAATCAGAGAACTCCTTCCTTTTATGTAAAACTTCCCGCGATATATTATCATCAACTATGAAGTGAATCACTTACAGAGCTGCAGATAAGACATGATTTGCCCAGGATTACACACTTTGGTTAAATGGTGAAACCGGGATGTGGACAAATTAAGCAACTGAGCACATCTTCCTAGATTTAGTTCATATTGTGGGGTGCATTCAAAGGCCCCCAAAAAAGGTCCCTTTCACATGAAAAGCAGGATTTTTCAATACTGACACACAAACAGCGTTGCATGTGTGATTGAAATGAAAATTGAAGGGCCTTGTGAAATAGGCCTACCTGTCATTACCCGGGGAAAAGCAGCATTTTAATTGACAAAGCAAGAAGAACAATCAAAGGTCTCTTTCAAATGGAAAACAGAATGTTTAAACACTGTCACAAAAACGGCTTTGCATGTGTGTGTGCAAGTAAAGGCAGTGTAAAATGTAAAAAATTTCCCACTGCTAAAGGAAACATATCAGGGGAAGAAGACATGGTGCCTGTTGACAAAAAGTAATGTATATTATGTTTCCCATACAAAATACCAGTTACATTTGAAAAGCCACTTTGTTTTCCATGGGAAAAGGTATGTAGGCCAGAGGCAAACCCTTTTTCTGGCTGTTCGACTTATGTCACAAGGAACTACAACACTGGAAGACTGGCATTCTAGTGTTTACAACTGCAATAAAATATGGCTTGCTCTGCAAGGTGTGTAAAGCCAAGTGTGCTTTAGACTGGCTGTCTCTGCATGACCATTTCTCCTGGTTGATGCATGACCACAATGTAGACAGTAGGTGTAAAGAGGGGAGCTGTGAAGAGAATTCAACTAAGGGAACCTGAAACTCCAACTTCAAAGAGGTAACCCACTGCAAAGAGACTGATAAAGAAAAAACTCTGGTTACAGGCATGCACAGTGAGACCATTTAGTGTGAAGGCAGGATGATTGCCTTTTGTCTGAAATTAAGATTTGCTATTAAATTAAAAGGACTAGTATCATTTCTGCCTTTTTCCCAGCAACCATAAGGTGGATTTTCTTCATTTATGTACAGTGTTTCCTTGCAGCTGTCAGATTGTAAATTGCAGCAGCACTCCTTTCATGGACAATTTCAGCAGCTCTGCCCCTTCCTCCTAGTACAGTTCCCCTATATAGCAGCAATGACACCACCAATTTTACAATTGTGGGGGGGTACCCTGAAAGAGGTCACACCAATAGAATTGGACAGATACCCTTCTCTCTCCTTCCCAGACTCTCAGTCAGGATTGGTTTAGGGGTCTGGAGCATACATATGGCAGCTTAATTTGCAATCCCCATTTGTTTTCCTGTCAAAGTTTTGGCAAAATATAGTTATGTAGCAAAACTTCACAATTGTACTAGCAACTGGCATAAAATATATATTTTCCTTTTCAGTTAATCATGGGGAATTAAATAAGATGATATCTAGGAACCACCATTACTTTTCCCTAACGTTTAGGTGCATGCATTGCAGATCTCCAAAATCACCTGGAAATTACCTAAAACACTAGATGAGATTGGTGAGAGTGCACCTGGGTGGAGATGTCTACTGCTAGAAAGGTGTAAACACTGACTGGGTCCTATGGTGAAGAACTTGAGGCCATCCTTGAGAGTGGAGTGACCAGACCCCTGCCCTATCTCTCCAGAGGGTCCTGACATGCAACTAGTTGTCCTGAACTTTAAACAGAGGCTTTCTATGTAAATAGAACCAAGCCCTGGGAAATCCAAAGGTGGGAGGTCTGCTTGCTTAAATGTGTTCCCTTTATAGGGGTTGGGAACTGTGTTCATCCTTAGCCTGCTTAACTAAAAATAATAATGTCATTAATTCCCCATTTGGTGGAACAGTGCAGGGTGATTTTTGTTAAAATTTGAAATTAACAAAGCTGACTTCCCAGTGTGCACTGAAAAACAATAGCCTATAATATATTGGTAATCCTTTTTGTTCTGTTGACCCTGACGTCTTAAGGAAGAGGGGTGTCTTTGTTCTTAAATCAGTCCAATCTTTTTGTCCAACTTTTCTCTAACAGAGGCCTTTCAGCGGCAGGAGATCTGAATCCGAAATTCCCCAAATCATTCCAATTTTTCTGTCTGACTTCCCCAACACAGTTTATTTTAAATCAAAAGTGTGGGTGAAATCATAATTGCTATATGCATTTGTACCATTCTTGAAATCCTACTGCTAGCCTTTTAAGCCTGCAGGAAAATCAACTTGTGCAGCACTACCTCTATAAATGTGTACACTGACCAGCGCTGATTATTTATTGAAGTGAAATTTGTAGAATTGTGATTTGTGTTCTTTTCAACTCACTTTTGTAATGTATTTACATAGAGACGTGTATTCTGTTGTGCCATGGATACAGTTGTGTTTGACGTTTTTGTGCACATTTCTATTACTTTTAATTTAAATAAATACAATATATATTTCCCATACAATGGCCTGGTTCTTGGCTCATTGATAGCTCGTGTGGGGGAGGGGATTCCAAGGGTAATGATAAGTGTCTAAAGTAGGGCTGAATAAAATAATCAGTTAGACAGTTTGTTGCGTGACACTTTGAGTGGGGTGGGAAGGAATGATAAACTACCCTTTCATAGTAAACTAACTATACACTACGTTATCATAGAAATATGTTGAGCAATAAGAGCATGGCTTTAGTTTTATTCTCTCTTGAACAATATAAAAAAAGATTGGATGAATTGTTGAGCGAAATGAAGACATTTAAAGACGACCTGAAAAAGGAACGGATTAGGCGTCTGAAAAAAGATATACAACAATTTAACCATGAAAAAGCCTTCCCGTTCACTCAAGATAACTACTTCACTAAATAACAAGAAGAACAAGTACAGAAACAGGGCAACCCCAAAAGGCGAGTTAGGTTCAGAGGAACCTCGTATAGCGCAAGCGAAGACAGTATGGGAGAAGGCAATAATGCAGGCAGAAGAGGACGAGACCCTAATTACAACACAGGGAGAAGAGGTTTTAGAAGAGGAGGTGGCACAAGAAGAAACAGCAATAGAGGCAATATAAGTGGACAACAATTTTTTTTAGAACAGGACCAACAGGACTGGGACCCGGACCAACAATTAATGACCCGCAGCATGAAAACCCTGTGGTAAATTTATCGAATTATGTTTTGACTGTGGAGGAGACACAGGCCCTTAATAAAGGCCTTGGGTTTGTAACCACTACACACGTAACCGCTTTAAGTTTCGAGAAGAATTTTCTGAATTCATGAGGAAGATCCACCTTAAGCAATTTTTCGATGATAAAATCGACAACAGAGAACCAGACAGTGGGCTGCATAAAAAATTTGACTTCTGCCCCCCAACACAAATCCAAACGGCAGAGGCTAGGGTGTTTGAAAGTAGGGTACTAAAAGAAGTTGCAACATTGGAAGAGAGAACTAAAACAGAGAAAACTTACCACAACCTTAACCAGACAAAAAAAGCCACTCTCAAGATAAGTCAATAATCATTCGAAAAGCAGACAAAGGCGGGGCTACTGTGGTATTAAATAGAACAGATTACATAGAGGAATGTATGAACCAACTAGGAGATAAGAATAACTATCTACCCTTGGAAGAGAATCCAACAGGAAAATTGGAAAGATTAATCCATCTGAAAGTGACTAAAGCAGAGGAAAGAAGATGGATTACGAAGAAAGAAGCAGCCTTTTTAATAGTTGACAAACCAAGGATTCCACAATTCTATATACTCCCTAAAATACATAAATCCTTGACTAGACCACCAGGAAGACCTATAGTGTCAGGGTGTGATTCCATCTTAGAGCCATTATCCAAATTTGCGGACCATTTTATGCAACCAATGGTCAGGGAAATGGCATCCTATGTAAAATACACAACACAGATTATAAGAGAGATTGAGGGTAGACCATTTGATAACGCCACAGAGATATAGATCAGTCCCTGTATAGCCCTGTATACGAATATACCCCAGAAAGAATCTCTGGAAGTGTTGGAGGAAAGACTACTCACTGAGACAATGACTACCAACACTCCAGTGTCCTTCATAATGTGGTGTGCTCAAATGGCACTGACAGAAAGTTACTTCCACTTTAATGGCACCTTTTATAAACAAATAAAGGGTACAGCCATGAGAGCCACTTTGGCCCCAAGTATTGCCAACCTCTATATGAAGGCGTTTGAGAAATATTGCATCCAGAATGATACCAACCCATTTAGAGCAAATATACTACTATGGAGGAGGTATATAGATGATGTGTTCATCATCTGGAGAGGTAATGAAAACACAGCCAACAGATTTTTTGAGTAGATTAACCGACAAAACCAGAATTTGAAATTCACGGAGAACCTTAGCAAAGTGGAAATGAATTATCTGGACGTGACCATCAAAGCAGATACAGAGAAGGGAGAACTGTATGTGAAACCATTTAAAAAGAGCAAGGGAAGAGGACCCAAGGTTGGAGTCCTCCCGTCCCCTGCACACTCTTGGACTACGTAACAAGGGCATAGATTCTTAAGGATATAGTTAGCAATATTCGTTTTTAAGTACTCTTTAAAAAAAATATATATATATATACATATATATTCACTAAGAAAAAACATTGTTAAAGGGACGTTATGGTTAAGTTGCACTACTAAAAACTTTTTGCCTTTACTGAAAGAAACGACCCTAAAGCAACATTATGCTTAAAGTGCCCTAAAGACCTGTGAAATTCACTAGCAAAAAAAAATGTTGTTAAAAGGACGTTATGGTTAAGTTGCTCTACTAAACACCTTTTGCCTTTAATGAAAAAACTGCAGCAACATTATGGTTAAAGTCCCCTACTTCAAATCTATGAAATTCAATGGAAAAACGTTGCTACAGGGATGTTATGGTTACAGGTAAAACCTACAAACCCAGAAATTCGCAATTTATGGTACGGTACGCAACCATAACTCACGCTACCACTGTGCACTGCAAGGACTAACACCAATGACACCAAATCCTTCCACAGACCCAATGCAAGTTCCTTAACCCATGCATGCCGCCATGTGCCCAACTACCGCATTCCATCCACATAGCACAGCCACCTACGCTCTGACCAAATGTATGGCATGTGCACATTTTTCCCCTTCTAAAATGTACCTGCCACCACTCACCACGGAAAGAGGTGGCTGCAAACAGGTGGTTCCACAATCTACGGGGCCGTTGCAGCACCTGCCTCCAAACACCACACAAAGTACTTGCCTGCGTAGATACCCGCAACTTCACGCAGTACGTGCAAACACTACAGCCACTCCTCCACCTTCTTCCACCTACACACATATTTCACATGTACCACTTCTCACCCCCCCACCCGTTCCCTCCCTTCTTGCCGCCAAAATCACGGCGTACCGCAGGCCAATGACACTTCGGTCCGCGTAGCGAACAGGGAACATACATTTCAATAATTCGCCAAAAAATTACTGGTTGGATTTCCACCAAACACACAAAATCACGCTTTCTGCCCAAAGCCCCCGCTCCTGCCGCAAATTTGCTGAAAATCTGTCCAGCCGTTCGGCCTGTAGCCGCGTGCAAAGTTTTTCCCCATTCAGTCTATGGGGAAAAAAAAGTTTTTGGGACCACCTCTATAACTCTGCCCCCGCCCCACTAAACCTCAGCAACTTAACCATAACTACACGCCCGCTATGGCGAGCTGTGTAATATATATATTCTAAAGGATACTAGGTACTCTAAACATTTCTCCTGCTTCTGTTTAAGCAACACAATATATTTCAGTGATAACATTGCTACCTTTTGGCTAATGTATCATTATGCATTTTTCAATGGAACCAATTCAACATTAGAGGAAAACTAGATTGCCTCCAGTATCAAGACATGTATGACATCAGAGTAAAATCACTTGAACAAACAATATTTGAAAACAAACTCCTGGTTTATTTGGGTCCCCTGTAAATGTCTGGGGTTGTGAACATATTAGCTATGCTCAGGATAAGTACATGTTGACAATGGTTAGCTTAAAATGACTAACACAACACTGCTCAAAATATGTATGTGCAGCATCCAGAGAGCATGTGTAGACAACTTTTAATGTTTGCGAGCATGCCTTGCTTTAAATATATCTATCTCTGCAGCTGCTTGAAATACACATTTGTGTGTGCACTGCTTTTAATCTATTTCTATTGAGTTTTGCTTCAGCTCAACAAGTTTGGGTTGGAGATGTAATCTTCCTGAGGAAAATTTACAATATTAAAACAGAGAGAGCTTACTCTGTTCATGCTGCTTCCTTGGCTAACCCGTTAACCCCATACCGCCCTATTATGAGGTCCCCTTGCGGGACCCGCTCTTTACCAGACATCCTTAGCGGGTCCCGCGTGGGGGCCAGCATGCTAACATTAACGGGCCCATTGTTAGCATGCTCCCCATTCCCATTGAGCTCTACGGGGGCTGAAATGGGAATGGGGATTGTCCGGGTACTACCCCTGGCACCCCTGAGATGTGTCCTTCATGCAGCAGCATAACTCATCCTTATCAAATGACTCTGCAAATTCCGCCAGATCATCAACACTACCAATCACCTGTGGAGCCCCACAAGCAGAGTGGTAGACAGGTAGGACCTGGGCAGGCAAGGCCAATCCCAAAATCTACAAAGTACCACTCAGCTGCATTGTGTGGGTATTTACAGATGTTAATGCCACTGTGGTGGGCCGAAAATACATTAGCTTCAGGCCCCACTTGTTAGACAATCCATGCTTGCCTCTGCCTGCAAAGACCCATCCTGCCCCTGTGATCTTTAATCTTTACATGGAACGGCTCGGAACCCTCCTCACTCCACACAACATACGCATCCACCAATATGCAGATAACACACAAATCTATCTCAAGATATCCTCAATCAAAGACATCCAAAGTCTCAAGGCCAACCTCATATTGAACCACTTATGGCTGTTGAGTGATTACATGAAGCTCAACCTCTCCAAGGCTAAATTCCTACTGCTGGCCAACAACAATGAAAACCCTCAAATACAGTCCTAGCTCTCGCTTCAGAACATAGCTGGCCACCTGCATCATGTTTCTTGGTTCGACAAAAGCAGACACCTCTCCTTCAAACAATACATATCAAACAATACATATCAAGGAAGACACCATCTTTCTCTCCTGTGGAAAATTAAGCCCTTCATCCCAGAAAACAAATTCAGATCTGCTCTCCAAGCCTTGGTCCTCTCTCCCACCTGGGTGGTGGCAATGTCTTTAGGAAGACCAACCAATTACTACCCTGGCACCCCTGAGATGTGTCCTTCATGCAGCAGCATAACTCATCCTTATCAAATGACTCTGCAAATTCAACCACATTGACACAACCCTCATCGGACTGCACTGACTCTCGCTGCAATCCTGTATTATCTTCAAATACAGTTGCATTTTATTTGTATTTTTATACAGTTGTACAACCACTTAAAAAAAAACAATTCATCCATTCACATCTCAAATCTGTACATCTAATAGCAGTCAAACCTTTCCTATAAGAACATTTGTTAATTAAAACAATGCATCAAAAATGTCAACAATCTTTTTCCAAAGCAATGAAAATTGGTAATTACAGCTTTCGTGATTCCCATCCATGAAAATTGTCCACACCTCAAAAGACGAGAGTGAGGGTTGTATGCCTGCCCCTCTCATTGCAGTTAACCATAGTGAAACAAGAGCCTGACAGTCTATTAGCAAGCGTTTAGCCTGAGATTTATCTGCAAACCTATTCTTACAATGCTCAACTGCCTCTAAGTCTAAGCCTGATTTTGTGTATTTTTTTTTTAATTTGGAAAAAAGGCCAATCCAAGATGTCATTAGGTGCTCCAGTCAACCATGCATTGCCAGTGCTCACAATGTTCAATACATTTCTAGCTTGCATAAATGTTGCTCTGGATTTAGCGGTTTTGTTTAAAAGACACAACACACAGTCACCCATAGCATTATGCATTTTTCAGATAGGACAGAGACAGTTGCATTTTCTATAACACTGTCACCCAGATCTGCCCAAGCTACCTCACTAAGAAACTGAGTATGTCCGGAGGCCTGTGATCCTCCAGAAATATGGATGTGTGCAGACCTGAACTCTACCAGTTTAGGAAGGACAGAGCTAGAAGACAGGCCTTCTCTGTCTACACCCCAATATTCTGGAGCCTCCTCCCCATCAACATCAGACCCACCCCATCGCTTCTACAGTTCAGGAAAGAGCTCAAGACCTTCCTTTTCCATGGTTCTTACCTAACACGCAGGGCCAAGCACCCTCCACTTCCACACTACCTGACATTCAGTGATCTGCTCCTCCCTGTTTCCTCCACTGGTTGCTTGTTGATCCCTTGCTGCCAATTGCCCACCCTACGCCGTAGTTAGCTCCTGCTTACTTTTCTATGCTTCTCTCATTGTGTTCTTCCCCCAACCATTCTAACATGCTCCATTGCTTCCCAAAGTTAGGTTCATGCTCAATAAATCCAGTAATAATAATAATAATATTAATAATAATAATAATAATAATAATAATAATAATAATAATAGTAATAAAAGAAGACTGCAAGGGTTTTACACTTCACATGATTTTCTATGATTAAAATGAATTCTCTGTGTTCATTTAGTTTTTTCACAAACATATAAATTATGACTATGCAGATCCCAGCCTGCCCAGTTTTGCATGATTTCACAATAGGTAATATCATGAATACACTGTGACCTTTGTGATTCTTTGTCAGCATGAGCCAAGGGTGCTAGAGTTTACAAAAAACAGTCTACCTTAAGGTTTCACCAAAATGCATTTAGTTTTAAATCTCTCACTACAATGGGGTTTTAGAAATCTAAGATCTCACTCTGTACCCAATGTAACTGGGGGACACTGCACATCCAATATTCCATTGGCTCCCTCCCTCCATTCTGAGTTTTTAACCTGGCCAACTTGGAGTTATATTGGGGTTTCTATATTTGCTTTTTAAATACTGCCTTTCTTGTTTTGGAGACACAGCTCAATCTGCAGTTAATGCCTAAGCATGGGCATTTTTAGCTAGCTGGCTGGAAATTCAGTTTCCCCACTGCGGGTCGTTCCTCTGTCTGCATTGGCTCCTTTCATCAGCCTGGCTGGAACACAATTATCGAGATCTGAGCACTGTTCCCTCCATTCTGTTGTTTCCAAAATGTTCAATGCTATTCTTCCTGTATTTCATAATAGTCTAGCTTCCATGGGATTGCTTATTATATATGTTTTAACTCCACCCAGACCTTGTGACATAAGAATGGTTAATACCAGTCTCATGACACTAAAAGGTGGTAAGATAGCTAATAATGAAAAATGGTGATTTTGTTTTTAGGAAATGGCTTTGGATGTGAGTGCGTGAGATCAATACATTTAATATTATCAGATTGTGTAGATCAGTGCTCACAATCACATGTGTGAACAATTGCACTTTAATAAACACTGGGGAAGATAACCTGTGTTCCTAAGTATCTCCTGACACACTGTGTATATATTTATGGGGTTTGTTAGATATGATTTCCATCTACAAAATGCAATTCGTTTTGTGTTGATCAGACCTCTCATCACAGAGATATGATGTATTTAAAAATGTAAGATTTTGGTTTTAAGATAATGTGTATTTTCCTATCCAGTTTGGGAGTGAAGAAATGTTGGCTTCCTCCTATAGTGGGCACCGTTGATACATCTCCTGCATACTCCTTTTTAATGATATCAATATATGTCCTGGCAAAATATATTTGGCCTCTCACTGTATCGATTTAGCTAAAGGAGTTTTATTAGGCCTATATTTTGACAAATGGTGACAGGGTTTTTTAAAGCCCAGAGCCAAAGCCAATTATCCAGCATCTGGCAGCCGTTTACTGGGCTGTCATCTGTCACCTTGGAAACTGCTTTCAGTACAAAATAGCAATGGTTCCGTTTGGGCACATATCTTGTGACTGCATTTATGAACTGTGGATAATCTTTGTGTTGGAATGTTCAAACAGTTTCAAGTTAGCTTGCTTCAGTTCTACCCTATATTTCACATAATTTTGGTTAAAATGAAACATTTACAAATATAGTCCCTGAAATTAAATACATTTTTCCATGCTACACAAGTGCAATTTGTATTGTCTTTACTTGGTACTTTGGCACCCGGACATCACATATGACTGTACTGTGGGCCGTGTCATTTCCACATGTGAACAGCTGCGACTTTCTGTGCATTTTTATGCATGTTCTTAGATTCTAAGGAGGCAATAGTTGAAGTAGTGTGCCCATTTAATTATAATAGATTTTTTTATAACTCGCTTAATACCGAAGAGGTTTCTAAGCACAGACCCGATATTCAAACCTGTGTTGCTCTGTGTCGCCTTGCTTCCAAGGCAAGCTTGTTGCCACTGAGCTATGCTACCCATGCAGTAGCACACAATTCCGGTTGTGTCTCTAACGTACAAAATCAGGCCTTGGAATTAGTTGCAATCTGAGATTCACGTAGACACTATTAAAATGTTCCTGGGCATGCGTGCATTTGTACACACCTCACACTTAAACAGGTATCCTTTTAATCATGACAGAAAGCAAGATGAGCAATCTAATATGAATTTTACTTTTGTGAATAACACCTCTCTCACTCTTTCAGGAACACCTTTCTCAGTTCACTTTGTTTTGGATGATTCCTTTTCAATTACAACACTGTTGCGGTCGTCAGTAAGGGTCCCCATGATTATGAGGGCTTCATGTTGTGCATGCGGTATTGATGACTGGGGCAGAGGTGAACTGTGCACGATGTTGCAATTTCACATGTACCAAGTGTTGTTAACTATGGATGGGATATATTACTTTTAGTGCTACTGTCATTTAGAATTGACATATTTTAGCTTTTCATGTATGAAGAAAGATACAATGTTAAAACCAAAAATGTAACATAAGCATGATCTACACACACAGGGTGCTCTCAAGTACATGGTAACTGGGAGAAAGAGGGGAATTCAATGTGCATACAGAGGGGGGCCTGTCCTGAGATCCCACATTAAAGAATTAATAACATTTATAAGTCATGCGCACAGAGATATATATATACACAAGGATATTAATAAGGAGTTTGTATAAGTCTGCATATAGTGGGGGTTTGTGAGTTTAATCAGACTTTGCAGTTAACAGTAACACAATGCATTTTACGTAGCTGGGAGATTCTGGTTTGGGCTTGGGGGTTGACATATAATGAATGAGTCATCCAGCAGAAGGTCAGTCATTGAGCAGGGTACAGGCTTATAGCTCAACAGTTCCACAAGGAGCAGATGTAATTGTGCTCACTGCATTGAAGTCATGTAGATGGGACTGACCATTTGTTTGGGCCGGCAATAAAGATGGGGCCTGAGGCCAGGGTGTCCGGTGTTCAATTGTTTTCACAGGGTGAAACTAGAGGCTGTACATGTTGGAGTAGTGGTCGCATAAATTAGAATATCTCAAGAGGAGCCATGAGTCTGGGGCAGAGATTGAAATCGGTAGTTCAAAGAGAACCTATTTTTTCAGCCCTTCCTTGTATTTCTAAAATATTTGCACTGACCATGTGCAATCACATTTAAGGCTAAAAGGCTCCAGGCCAGTTGTTACTAAGTAATGAATTACGTTATATGTGAATGTTTCATTGCACCATGGTGTCACATCCTACCACAGACCAATCCCCAGCAAAGGGGAACTTCGGAAACGATCCAAAGATGGGAGTAAAGATTATCGATGACCAATGAGAAAGAATTAATTTGGAAAAGATGGAACATCTTTGTGAATGTTTTTTCCAATAATGTTTGAGGGGTGTGTGGCAAAAACATATCTGGGAGTGTTTGAACTGTTGCTAAAATGCATGCAAATGTATAAATTGATGCAGTTCATTGAGACGTGGGTTAGTTTGGTCTGAAAGTACCATGCAACTTCTCCCCAGATAATTTTTACAATTACCTTGCATTGCTAACAAAACATGCACTAGTTTCTCAGGCGGTGGATGTAGTTTGGGTTAAGGCAATTAGGTGTCCGCCCCTACAATGTTTAGCCTGGTCTTTGGTCTCACTGTGGCATGGAATGTGATACTGTTTACTCTGCATCAAGGGTAAAGCAAACATGAGTGTTATTATGTAGCTATACTGGCTTACATTGGTCTGTCCAGTCTGGTCATATGTTCTTTGGAAGACAATGCATTTTTGCACTTTGCATCAAGATTAAAGCAAGCACTAGTGTCATTACCTGCTACGCTGGCCTTTGTTGAAATATACAATCTGGATATGCCTTCATTTTGTAGCATGCTACCTTTTACTGGATGGATGTCCTTATATGGTAATAGAGGCATATATGTATTCAGCTTGCACAGACAGATATTGGCACAGCCAGCATGAAAATGTTTTATATACTGGAATATGTTGTGGGAAATGGCATCATAAAAATGCATTGGAAAATGGTCCTGTGCCCTGTTGTTGACTTGCATCTATTCAGGGTTTTTTTTTCATGTGCTACCATACAAAACTGATTGCACACTTTGTGGCATTTTACCCAATTGTTCACAGACAGTGCTGTGAAATGCACAATTTTAACCCATTATTTTAAAAATGTTCTCGGGGATAACCATACCAATCTCCCTATTTTGGTTCTGGCTCCCACCCTACACTCGGTCACTCCTGCATATTAGGTGCAGACATGTACACCCCTCCAGTTAGGATAGCAGTGGCTCTATGTCAAATACCCTGCGCCATGAGACCCACATATTTCATTCATAATGTTCTTCAATTTTTAACATAACGAATTCAACGATCACAAATTCTAAGTTTCAGCTTACAGGCAGATATTCATATCAAGCACACAATGTGGTTAAAAAAGACCATCAGGGATGTAGTTTGAACAGGTATGTGTCAGAGTGGGTGGGAATAAACATTGATCTCAAGACGGCATGGGAGTTCATGGGTGGGTAAACACCAAACAACACCCACCGGCTGTTTCCCTCCTTACATCCCATGTCTCACTCCCAACTTAAAGACCCATACCAATAGTTTTGGATAATAGGCAGCACTTACAGCGCCACCTAGTAGCCAAAACTAAAAACAGATTTAAATTACCGCACCTCTGATGTGTTAACATTTCTACAAAAGTCTTTCCTTTAAAAGCTCGGCTATTCCCCTTTATAGAAACACCACTTTTCTAATTTAATGAAGTCTCATTGAAACATTTATAAATAAGAAAAGTGGCAGACGTTTTAGAAATCCCCATAGCGACATTGGTGCACATGTTGCTCCTACAAAACAAGACTGTCTGAGATTTTGCAGCTGAAAAGCATGAAGGTTCTCCCCCCAATCCGTTAACCCACCTCAGAATGGTGGTGCTGGAAACTGGAGGGTAGAATGTCACCTTTCCACTCCAGTTTTTACCAAAGGTCAGAATCGGGTAGTCCGATTTGTAATTCATACTTTAAAACCACTTTTTGCACTCCTTGGATGTTTGTTAATTTGGCAAGAGCTACGCCTGCTTTTCACAATGCTATGGAATTCGAATGGTTTTCCTCGAGCAAAGATTTTCACAAGTCAGCAACTGGTGAATGTAAACACCTCCATGTGTTATAGTCCTGTATACAGAAGCGCTTTTGTAAAGCATCAGTGGTTATATACATATTTAAAAGGAGTTTGAGAGTTGTAGTTCAGAGAAGATGCATTAATCAATTCCCTGAGGTAGCAAGACTACGGATGGATTTATAGACATGTAGCAAGAATTTAAAGCGAATGATGCTGCTTGGAAAGCCAGCCAGTGGGTTTACAGTGGGTGGATGTTTGGGTGGATCTGGATTGTTTATAAAGGTTGTGGATTGCAAAGTTAAAGACATTGGTCAAAGAAGAAAAAGAGTAGCGGTGCAGAACAAGAAGTAGGCTCAGTCCAGTTTGCTCAGTTCAAGAGCTGAGATCATTGAAATAGTTGAGTGGTGCATGGGGTCTGGGTGGATTTTTCCAATGTTTAGGAAGTTGAGCCTGGCAACAGTGGCAGTAGCCATAATGAGCTAGTAAAGTCTTGGGTTAATGTCAAAGGGAGACCTAAGGATGTGAACCATTGTGGAGGGAGTGAGGAGGTCAACAAGGAAAGAGGTGGGAGAGGGGAGAATGGGGTTGACATTGGAAGTAGATACCAAAATGAAGTCCATCTTTGAAAAGATGGACATAGGCCTTGATCAGTACTCACAGGCTGTGGAGATTGTAAAGTTGAAAGTGAGGAATGAAAAGCATATCTGAATATTGTCAGTGAAGAGGTGATAGTTAAAACGAAAGAAGGAATTGAGTTTGCCAGGGGAGGAGTAGTAGACAGTCAATAGAAGGCACCCTAGGATTGATCCTTATGGAATTACATGTTTTGTAGGAGCTGCTGAAGTGACTGATTGCCATGTGTAAGGTTGTGAAAGTCTGAGCCTTTGCATTTGTTATTAATATAAACTGATTCAGGTCATTATGTTTCTGATCGGGATGCCTGCTAATCAAGCCCAACTTTCAAAATGTTCCATGATAAAATTATAATGCACACAAGTGCGTTGCTGTAACCAGCCTACTGACGTAAGCACCAGATCTGCTGGGGTACACAGAAGGTTCAAATGTCACATTTGCATCCATGACAGCTTCTGGGGAACAAAGGCACTTCAGCAAGAGGTAGCAATGAAACTTCTGCAGCTTTAATAGTATGCCTTAAACAGTCTGGTGGCAGGCATATGACTAAATATAAGCCATGCTTGGTTGTGGCATGATGACTGTTAAAGACACACAATTGTTAAGCCACACCAACAGCTGTGTCAACTTTGTGAGCATGGCTGAGCTGTGACAGGACTGATGCATATTGGAGTCTACAATACAGCTGAGAAGGCATTCATCGAGGAATGGTAACCAGGGTGCTGTCTCTTTTGATTCTCCAATAAAAAGGGGCATCCCTCCCATCAGGACATACCAGTTTCGCCTAGGAGATTTACGGGGGGGTGGTGCTTCAGAGGCAGCACTGACATACAAATCCAGTGTATGTCAGCACTACACCGGTATGCTGATCATTGGACTTCGTTTGAAGCCAGCAGGCATGGGAAGTGGGTGGAGTTAGAGTGGATAGAGAAGTAAGGCAGGTCTTCAGAGGGGTTACTACATCTTGCTTTCTGATAGGGCTCTCTACATGTCCCCACCATTTTCTGCAAGAAAGGCACTCTGGATAATGTCATAAGGTAAAGTGCACTTGTTCAACCAACAGCCATTGGAGGCCTTACAGCAGGCACGTTTCGACCAATCCCTGGTGGCAACTTGCCTATAAGCAGAGAGGTCCAAAGTCCTTTGCCAGGGAGGTGAAGACAGAAGGCATCTGAAGCATCAGCTCCCTAACCATCCCCAAGCCACATTGGAGGTGAACTTCTGTTGGTGCAATGCCTGACTGTGACAGCACTGAATGCAGGATCCTGTCACTGCAGGTGAATAAACCCCTGTAGGTACCGCCCAATCTCCCTGAAGTTGGAGCGCATTGGTAGGATTCACCTTATCCTGGACCCCCTGGACTGTTACTGACAGCATCTCATAAGCCAAAGAGCAGCTGGACGCCCCTTTCACTGCTTTGAGCCATTTGTTGTAGAGGGCACAGAGTAGAGATAGGCAGATTGAGAAAGAGGCTGTTGCAGTAGTCCAGCCTGGAGAGAACCAGAGCTATGGAGACAGTGAGCTTCTGGTGGAAAGTGAGAAAATATAGAATACCTTTTAGGAGGTGCAGCTGGAAGTGAGCTTCTTGGCAAGGTCCACAATGTGAGCAAAGAAGGAGAAAGTGGAGTCGAAGATGACACCAAGTTTTTTGCCTCACAGGAAGTTGAAGGAAGGGGGCCCAAGGAGGGCGGCCATAATACGAGAGGAAAAGTGGGAGCACGGGTCCCACTGAGAAGGACCTGTGCTTTACTGGCATTAAGGCAGAGATCATTGGTAGAGCACCAATCCTGTATCATAGATAGACAGTCAGGAATGAGCAAGGAATGAGATGTGGATGAGGGAATCCTGAAGGAGAGCAGAGTGTCATCTGCATAACACTGAAATCTGGAGGAGAAGGTAGAGATCAGGTGGGCCAAAGGGGCCATATAGACATTAAAGAGCCAGGGTGAGAGGATAGAGTCCTTCGAGACACCATATGTAGAGAGAATGGTAGTGAAGAAGATGGACCCAAGTTGGACATGGGACGGACAGTCCAAGAGGAAGGACGTCAGCTATGCCAGAGCCTGATCCATGATGACCAGGTCTCACAAAGTCGATTGATCATGGTGGAGTCATTAACCATGTCAAAAGCAGAAGGAAGGTCAAGGAGGATGAGGACAAAAGGAGAGCTAGAGTCAAGATTAGAGAGCAGATCTTCACGGGTGTTCAGGAGAGTGGTTTCCGTGCCTCTGGCTGTTCTGAATCCAGGCTGATGTTCGTGGAGGCAACCAACATATTCAGTGTGGAGAGTAAGCTGGGAGATGGGCAACTTTTCCAGGAGATTGCCAAGGAAAGCAGTGGTAGAAATCGGGCGATAGTTTGCCAGACAGGTAGGGTATGCAGAAGGCTTTTGTGGGAGGTTATGCACAAGGGAGTGCATGAGGAGAGAGGGGAAAGATCCAGTGGTGAAACAGTGATTGCAGAAATAGTCCAAGGCTGGAACGCGGGTGCCAATGTGGTCCTTGATGGTTCTGGAAGAGCAGGGTAACAACTGTTTAGATGAAACTTTCATAGATTAGACCTGTCTGGAAACATTGTCAGGTGTTGAGAAAAGGAGTTAAAAGGAAGAGGAGAAGGAGAGGCAGCCAAAGGGGGCCTGATATGGGTAGAGGGAGAGCAAAAGGAAAGTGAGGACAGGATGACCTGAGTTTTAGTGGTGAAATGAGAAGCCAGCGCTGTGCAGAGGGCCTGTGAGGGCAGAGGAGAGGTGGGGACTGCTGCAGACGGATTCTCATGGCATGGGCAAGGATAAAGAGATGCAGGTTAGAGAGGGCTGTGTCAGAGTGTAAGTCAGGATAGGAGGAGCAGAGAAGGTAGAGGCAAAGATGACCACTGACACTTGCTTCATGGGTCGAATGACCGAGAAGAAAGGTGGCAGTGCTGTGGTAGGATTTAAATGTGGAACATGCAGTGTCTGGTGGGAGGAGAGCAGAAAGTGGCCAGTCCACAGGGGAGGAGTGGTGAGAGGGTTAGCAAGAGGGATTTCTGAGGAGATGAGAACACCCAAGGTGTGGCCGGCAGAGTGTGTTGAACTAGAGGGAAGAATAAAAGGAGAGTCACAAAGGTTGCAAAACAGCCCAGAGGAGGGATTAGACACATCCAGGGGGATTTTGAGGCCTCTCAGAAGGAAAAGCTGAGTGGTAGAGGCAAGGAGAGAGGAGGAGAGATCAGCCCATTCAGAGAGGAAGAGGGCGACCTGGCCAGGTGGCTTGTAGATGGTGGCTACAGTCAGAGACAGACCAGGAGAGATAGAGAGCCTGCAGATCAGGCGTTCAAAGGAGGAGGGGGCCTACGTAGGAATGACAGAAGCAGGGAACCACTCCGTAAACATCAGGGCCACCCCACCTACAGGCCGATGAGTTCTGGACTTGAAGAGGCTCTTGTAGCCCTCCAGAAGGAGGGTGACAAAACCTGTGACAGAGCTGGCTGTGTCTTGGTGAGAGCGAGGACATCCAGGTCAAGTTCTTCAAGGGGGCGGCAGATATCAGAGGAGGGTTTGACAGCACAGTGAGAATTGAGAGTAGCAACTCTGAGCAGGTTACCACATTTGAAAGACTTCTGCGGTGGGGTACAGGAGTTAGATACACCAAGGGAAGGTTTTAGAGAGGCCATAGAGTGGGCAGAGGCAATTGACGGAAGTGGGACGGGCTCATAGAGGAGGAGGAGGAAGGTTACAGAGAGGCAAAGGAGGAAGTAGGTGGTGAAGGAGCCAGAGAGTGTTAGAAAGAGTAGCAAGAGAAGAGAGGAAGTTGATAAGAAGCGGGAAGCACCTAGCAAAAAGGAGGAGATTGGTCTGAGGGCCATGGACCGAGACAGTCCCATTCAGATAGACATTAATGATGGTTTTAGAGTATTGGAAGGAGGCCAAGAGGGCCTCCCACTGGGTGCCACTATTAATGGAAGAGGAGGAGATAGGAGAGAGAACAGAGAACATATGAGGGGTTCATAGGTCAGGAGAGGGAACAAAAAAGAGGATGTCGGTGAGAGTCTGTCTGAAGGAGGCACTGATGTAGGTATCAGCGATAGTGAGGTCTGGGTTGGAGACCAGGATCTCCCTCTTAAACGTTTTCCTTCCAGACTTGGTGAGAGGGATATGATAGTCGAAAGAGTAGCAGTTAGAGAATATGGGAGAATTAGAGAGCACCATAGGTGATGTGATAAGCAACGTTGGAGGAGGAGGATGAGAAGAGAGATAGAGAGAAAAAGAAATAGAGTGAGAGAGAGAGAGAGAGAGAGAGAGAGAGAGAGAGAAAGAGATAGAGAGAGAGAGAGAGAGAGAGAGAGAGAGAGAGAAGGAGGGGAGAATAGCTCAGTGCCATGCCTTGCAGGATGAGCAGGAGGAGGGTGGGGGGGATCACGCAGAGGAGCACAACAGTAGGGAAACACAAAAAGAAGCAAGTTAGGGCACACAGCAGGGGGGAACAAGGCACAGTAACAGCAGTAACTACAGTGGAATGGGGAACTAGAGAATGGGAGTGAACCTAGTGGGACATCAGAGACACAGTTACAGCAATAATCACAGTGGAATGGAATAGGCACCTGGAGAGTGGGAGAGAGCCTAGTGGAACAGCAGCGACCCAGTAACAACAGTAACAACAGTGGAATGGGGACCTTGATATTATATATGATATGATATGTACGCGCCTGTACACAAATGTGTCTAGGTGCGACAAGACAAGGGAGGGAAGACGGAAGGAGGACAAGACAAACACACTTACAAGAACTTGTGTCATTCAGATTGTGCAGATGTAATCTTCCTGCAATTAATGTAAATATCCTTAAAGATCCCTAAATATCCTAAAAATGCCCCCAGCAATGATCTCCTGGGCATTCCATAGGTCAAGCATCAACAGGGAGAGCAGAGGAAGAAGAGGTAGTTGCTGGAGTAAATGAAGGGAAGGATGTAGGGTTGATAGTTGGAGTTGATGGGAAGAGAGGGAGAGGGGCAGCCTGAGAGGCATTTGGGAGGAGAGTAACGGATGAGGATGGGATGACAGGGGGGCTGTGCAAGGCGTGAAGGAAATATAGGTGTGCTGGGTGGATGCCAAGGGAGAGAGAGATAGAGGAAAATAACAGTAAGCAAAGGAGCAGGACTCACGGGAGCATGGAAGGAAATGAGCGATGGGGCAGTTAAAAGGAGTACAGGCCCCTGCTGATGAAATAGTGTCATTAATAAATACAGTGTCCTACGTAAGAAAACAGTGAATTTTAAAAATCCTATAAGGGTAGGCAACCAAACATCGCCTTCTGGAAAGGCCCAAGATGCTGACTAAAACTGACCCATACTACACTTCAGCTAACAGTCTCTGATCTTCCAAATTACAATCTGCCTGTAAAAATAAATAAAAAGAATTAAAAAAATGTAGTAACTTATTGGAAGTACCTGCAGCCAGATTTTGGAATACTTGAAATCAATCCTTGATAGAGCAACCCAATGATCACAAATACTGGCAAATGTTTAAGCAGAAATTTTCAAAAAAGGTATTTGAGTGATAACTTCTTTATAAAGTTCGGAATGAATTTAGCTAACCAAGACAAACTATAACCTTCGAAAATGGACCACGATCTAAAGACTTCTATTCCCAGTTGTACTGCCCTTGCCCCTACAGCCTTTTTTTACTACCCTATAACTTACACCACTGGTTGGCAAACGTTGGCTTAGCAGATATTTGGAACTACAACTCACACGATTCTTTACCAATACATAGGCTGGTTGAAGCTAATGGGATTTGTAGTCCAACATGTCTAGCGAGCCAAATGGTAAAAACCTCTAATTACCCTCGATACTCTCGGTACTGGTGCCTCTCATCACTTCAATATTCCCCTAGCCTGCTCTAGTGCCATCATTCCTTTTTAACTTTAAGATTTGCCCACAACGTTCACAGTGCAATCTTTGAAGCCACAGGGTGAACATTGTGGTGCTTTGTAATGCAGATTAAATAAATAAACAAACAGTCAAGCTTATTAATATGCAATACGTTTAATTGTAGTGGGAGAGCCTGTCACCTTTACCTAGCAAAGTGCTTCGAGATGGCGCTTTCAAACCGACACCTTTATTTGGATAAACGTGGTGACAATAATGTTTGAAAGCAGATGCTTGAAAGGAATCTTCAAATCTGTTAAAACTATTACACCCAAAATGTGCACATTATTATTATGTTACCAAATTAAAAATACCCCTGTACTATGTGATGCAGTACACAATTAGCCAATGTATTATACATATGAATCCTTAGCATGGCCCAGCACATTGTTCACTTACTGTGACATATCTTGGAGTGACCATTAATTCTACCTTGCTATGTATTCCCCTAGATCACTGACATTTTCAAATCTTAATTATTCTACCATAACGTTCTTCGCTTAGCATCTGTCTACCAAGGGTCGGACTGGGGCATACAATTGTCTCGGCAACTAACAGAAAATTGGGCCATAGTTGCATATGGGAATTCATTCCTTTTGCGACACTGTTTGAATAGTACCCAAGGGGAAGGTTTTTACAAAAATGTGATGCAAATTGTACACTTTAAAGAATATGTATTCAGCAACCAACACTGATCAAAACTATTAGTCGTCTAGTGAAGTAACTCATCAAACTGGCCCACATTGGCCAAAAAAGTGCCCCACTTTGATCCAAAAAACTGGCCCACCCAAGCATTTTGGGTTTTTGGCTCGGCAATGGGCCTATTGCTATATAAGCCAGTCCGAGCCTGTATTACCTGATATTGTATTGGCATGACAACACTCTCTGTGCCAGTTGTGAAGTGTGTGAGGGAGGGCCTGGCCCGGCTATGACGCACTTAGCTCTGAGTGGAATAAGGACGCAGACACCAGGTGTGGGTGTCCGAGCAGGAATTGCCTTACGGCGGGCTCCACGCTTGCCCTTATTAACTTGTCCATGTGACCGTGGGCACGTGGACATCACATCGCTCATCAACTTTTAGATAGATGTTTCAACATAACTTGATCACTGGTAGTCAAGCAGATACTTAAAGTCAAGAAACTTTTAGCAAACTGTTCAAACATAAAAATCACTTGTATAGAAGACAGGCATTTGAACATGAGAAACATAGTCCTTCAACCCCTGGAGTCCTCTGTGACTTCTTCCTCGATCACCACCTCCAACTCATGGGGATATTCACCACTGTTCTCACTAGGCTAGCATTGATGCAGTCCTCCACGTCTTCTGTCTGGGTTGTTTCTCAGTCCTTCACCCTGACTGAACATAGACGCCATTGAGGACGTAGCCTTTCAGCCTTGTCGAGGGAATTTGCTGTTTTCTGAGCGTGTATCGCTCACTCCTCTATCATGGGGGGGTGTGTCCTCTTTTCTTTCTTCTTTTTCCAGGTGGGCTTGAGGCTCTGGGCGCATATCTTCTCCTTGGCTTTCTTGAGGGTTATCTGTCTGTGCTGGTTGGCTTCCTCTGGAATTGCTTTCTCTTTTCCTTTCTTCCCACAATGTCAGCGGGACCTTTTGGAAATGAGAGGCATTTCTTGATACTGACTCCCGCCCTCGCGTGACTGACACAAGGCCATGTTCTCGCCGGGATACAGTCCATGGTTCTGATGGCAGTGACATCTTCCCCTACCGGTTCCGATTCTTCACCAATACCGTGTCGCCAACCTCTAGGTCACTCGTCACTGCTCTTCTGGCTAAATCCTCTCTAGCATTGTGTAGCCATCTCCTTGTTCCGACGTCTTCCCAGTCGACTGGGGTTGGTTTCCAAGAGTGATGCAGGGGCAAACCCCCTTGGATGGGAACTTGAAACATCATATCCGCCGGGCTGATGTGCATTGAGGAGTGTGGTGTGATATGGTATGTGCGTAGGAATCTGTAGAGCTCGGGGAGCCACCTGCAACCTCTGTCCTTTCAATTCGGATGGTTTTGTTCATGGACGCCATAAATCGTACAGCGCCCCCGTTCGCTTGCGGCCAGTACGGCTTGATGTGATGATGGTGTATCCCTAGATCTTCCATGAAGTGGCGGAATTCCTTACTGGTGAACGATGGGCTATTGTCACTTTGGATTGCCGACGGAATACCACGCGTTGTGAGCATTTTCTCTGAAGCAGTAGTAAAGTAACCACTTCTGCTTCTATGGAGTAGACTGGTTCCACTTCGGGGTACCTTGTGTGCTCATCAATCGCTACTAACAGGTAGGTCTCAATAGCAACGGTCTATGCTGATGGATTCCCACCTGCGGGTGCTTCGTGGTAAGTATTCCATGGGCTCTGGTGGTCCGGGGCGACGCTAAAACCGGCAGGCGCTGCAGGTTTCTACAAGGGCCAATACTTTCTGTTGCATGTGGGCCAGCCAGATGCGTGACTGGAGGTATGCCAAGGTTTTGATGACACCTTGATGTCCCTCATGCACCAATTGGATTGCTGTCTCGTGGAGGGACAGCGGTAACACAATCCTGTGCCCCTTTAGGATCAGCCCTTCCACTGATATGGACAACTCATGGCATATCCCGAACAGCGCATGTAACAGTTCTTGTGCTGATTGTGTTCTCCTAGTGACTGCCGACAGAAATGTCTTCCATTCCCCTGTCAGAATAGCAGTCTTTGCAAGCTGTAGGCATGGGTCACCCTCTGTTTCAGACTGAATTCCTCTAACATCATGGCTTTTGGTCTGGCCAGCTCAACGATTTGACAGACATGCTCTTCTGCAATTTTCACTGCTTCCTGTTCAGATGCCGTAGCTGCTCGTGGGTGGCGCGACAAGTAGTCTGCAGGGTTGTCAGCTCCTGCGTGGTACTGCACATTCAAGTCAACCTGTTGCATTTGCAGTAGCCACCGTTCGATTCTCGCCGGTGGGTGTAGTGGTGAGCCTCCAAAAATAGGGATGAGTGGTTTGTGGTCGGTGAGCACTTTTATCGGGTGCCCTAGGATATATACGTGAAAATGCTTCCACCCCCAGATGATGGCTAGCGCCTCCTTCTCGATGTGGGCATGGTTTTTTTCTGCTGGCGTTAGTGCTCCGTTTGCAAATGCAATAGTGTAGACCATTCCATTCTTGTCTCTCTGCTTCAGCACCGCCCTTAGCTAGCATCCATGAGTAGTTCCGTGGATCGATTGATGTCAAAAAATGCCATGGTGGCATCACTGGAGAGAGAGTATTTTATCTTCTGGAACGCCTGCTCCTCCCTGATGCCCCACTGCCACGATGCCTTTGCTTTCGTAAGCTCCCGTAGCGCAGCAGCAACCATGGCGAGGTCTTGAATGAAACAGCCACAGTATGTGGCCATGCCTAAAAAACTTCTCACTTCCGATGCAGTCGATGGTGCTTTCGCATTTTTGATGTTGCCAACTTTACCAGGGTCTGGGAGATGCCCTGTTCGTTGAACACATAGCTGAAAAAACTGAGTGACTTCTTTGCGAACATTCTTCTGCATGGTGTATGAGTCCCGATTCTTTGACCTGTTGCAGTGTCGCCGCTAGTCGGGCTTTGTGTTCTGGTTCTGTTTTCCCGTAGACTAAGATGTCATCGCTGACATTGGTGACACCGGGCAGATCCTGGAGCACTCGACGAATCTCATTCTGAAAGACCTCCGCTGCTGAGGAGATTCCAAAGTTGAGGCGACGGCATCGCCAGAGCTCTAAATGTGATGAGAAGGTGGTAATGTAGCGAGATTCCTTGGCCAATCGGATCTAATGATAGCCAGATCAAAGATCGAGTTTGCTGAAAGCAGTTGCACCAGTGAGGTCTACGATCAGCTCATCAATCGTTGGCATGATGTGTCTTTCTCGGACGATAGCTGCATTGGGAAGATGCATGTCAATACAGATGCGCACAGCATTGGGTTGTTTGGGTTTTGCCGTGAATACCATGGGGGAAACCCATGGGGTGGCTCCCAACGTCTTTTTGATGATGTTCTGGTCTTCCAGTTGATTGAGTTCAGCTTCTACGGCGGCCGTCATATGAAAGGGGACCCTCCTGTGCCTCACTGCTCGGGGTTCAATGGTCGGGTCGATTGTGGAGCTTCACTGATCGACCTTTTAGACACCCAATGCCAGTAAAGAGTTTCTGGTGTTTTTTTAGAAGGGTCTCAATGTTCTCAGGCTGGACCAAAAGATTGAACTGTATGACTTCAAGGCGTTCGGCCGTGGTGCAGCTGAGTACGGTTTCAATGCCGGCATCCACAACATGGATCCAGGTTTTGCAGCTGATGCCGCGATGCGAGAGCAGCGTTTTGAAGTATCCTGTTGATGGAAGAGGCTTTTTGCACCCATCGGCATAGAGCAGGACTGAGCGTTGTCGAAGTATCTGCTGCGGTTTAAGCTTGTTGAATCTGGAAACTGGCATAACATTCACAGTGGCCCCAGTATCTATCATCATGGTGACTGGGATGTCTCCTACTAACACTGTGCACCGTCGGGATTTGGCACCACTGCGGTCATGGCTATCTCCTGGCTTCACAGCTGATATCATATGTGCTTTCTCCTTTCTCCAATTGTGGGTCCATCTAGTGTTACTTGGGGATGTCTCTCTGCTGGACTGGCTCTCTTTGCTGCTACTTACACTGTCAGACCCTTCACCCCCAATGGCGCAGGCGCGCCCACTTCTGCCGTGCCAGGGTTTCTCCATTGGTCTTTTCTGATGGGGCAGCTGCCTCTCTCGATGCTTGATGGATCCTCAGGTTTCTCCATCATCTCTGTGTTGTGGCGTGTTTTCCCCGCGAGTAGTGTCCCTGGGCGGCCTCGAGCTCAGGCACACCGATGCGTAATGATTCTCTTTCCCGCACTTATGTGGTGCCGTACGCAGGGATGGTTCATTCCTGTTATGCTGTTCCCCACACCATATGCAAGCTTTTGTCTTCTTGCTGGATGGCCCTCCTCGTGTCCTCTGGTGCCTCAGGGCATTGGCCGTTGGGGTGTTGTTCTTTGACAGGTCAGTGTCTAACGGTAGGCGACTTATAATCTGCTCCTAACTCTGCCCCATATTCATCTGTCCTTTCACATAAGCGTTCCATGGACAGGATAGTGTCAAGGGGGAGATTTTCTTCAGCTAGAACTACGCGCCTTAGCTTCTCCGAGGACAGCCCATGTATGACTTGTTGCCTGACTGCAAACTCCTCATATGGGAAGTCACATGACAGCGCCATCTCTCTTAACCAACTGTGGAAGTCATCTATGTTCTCCTGTGTGCGTTGTCTAGCCTGGCTCATCTTAAATCTTTCGAAATCATGGCTGGCTTTTGGTCTGAATTTCTTTGTGAGGACGTCCCTGGCAGTTGCATAGTCGTCGTCTGTACCTCGGTTTGGCAGAGCACTGAAAATGCGAAGGGCCATCGTGCCTAGGTTGAGCATGAGAAATGCGCTCTTCATCTCTTCATCCTCAATCTTGCGGGTGTGGAGGGAGGGTCGAACTGTTGCAGCCACAGTTCCCACCGGAGGCCGGTGCGGGCACCAAATGGTTGCGACCTTTGTGTCGTCGCAATGTCATCTGCCATGTTTACACTTATTTCTTGCTGCTTCCTCTCAACATGTATGGCTTGGCTGTGGACGAATTTGTCTGGTCAGTACGTGTATGGGTTTCTAGCGTGCTCTTTACATCAATTGGGGTACTCCTGGTGCTGTGTTTGAGCTTCATGTCTACGACGCCACAGGGTTCATGTGGGGACTCATAGATGCTCAGTGCTGGCATGCTGTACTGTTGCTTTTGGCTGCTCAGTGCTAGCGTGTGCTGTACTGTTGCTTTTGGCTATACCAGTAGGTTTCTGAACTGGGTCACTGTCCTTGTAGGTGCTCAATGCTGTCACATGCTGTACTGTGGTAGTAGGTTTGGGCTTCTGAACCGGATCACTGTCCTTGTGCCTTTTCCCTGTATTGATGGGTGTGCCTTAGGTGGAAAAAATGGCCTTTCAGTCTTTATGATGCTTCTTGTGCTTTGTGCTCACTCAGGAAAACAAAACAAAAAATAAAAAATGTCCTTTCTTACTTCTTTTAAGAAATGTACATATACATATTTTTTTTTCTTGGCACCCAGCATTATGTGGGCATGTCAGGGCACAACTGGGGTTCCCCCCCTTTTTCTTCAGCCATGCAAACCTATGGAAGCAGCCGTTATCTTTTGCGCGGGAAGCTCAGCACTTACTGATCAAGTCCACGACGGTGGGCTTGTGTTGTTTTTTTTTTTTTTTCTCGCGCTCCCCGGCTTTACAGCCTGGCGCGAGTAGCTCGGTGAGCCTGGGCTGCCGGGGGAGCGTGAATGTCTGGAGTCTTTTCTTCAGACGGGTCCGCAGGGGATCCCCGCCTCGTCGCCAGTGTGAAGTGTGTGAAGGAGGGCCTGGCCCAGCTATGACGCACTTAGCGCTGAGTGGAATAAGGACGCAGACACCAGGTGTGGGTGCCCGAGCAGGAACTGCCTTACGGCGGGCTCCACGTTCGCCTTTATTAACTTGTCCACGTGACCGCGGTCACGTGGTCATCACACCAATGTCCACTTATATCGCCTAAACCGGCTTTGGCTGTACAATTCAGTCGCTCAACCTTTTAGTACATTGCACTTTAAAGCTGACTTATGCCTGTTGCAAGAATTTATACTTCAGGCCTCCTCTTATTGTAATACAGGCTTATTTCAGGAAATATTACAAAAAGCGTGCATTGGCACAAGTGCAATTACCACTAGATCAACATTTTCCCTAGTGCATCTGTGCATCGGGGCTATATTTAGAAATCACATGGTGTTTGTACTAGGGCAATGTGTGCCCTAGTGCTAATTGCACTTGTGCTAATGCAAAGTTTCTGTACAACTGCCCTTATTATTTGTTTAGTCCCAAACCCCAGCCCTCCTCCGTTGCTTTCCGCTGATCGTGTTCTAAGCAATACAGTGAAACAAAATCTTCAAGGTCACTTCCTGCATCATCAAGTGCTTTTCTGTATAAGACATTCAGGGAATGCTTATTATCAAGCTTTTGCTTTGCGTTTCTAGCTTCAATACATTTGCAAGAATCATCATTTGAGAACACACAAACACATACACATGAAGCGAACATACACACTGTGATGACTTGACTTCTGACTTCCTGCTCTACAAGTTGGAGTCGAGGCTAAAGCGCCCACTCAGCCCTCCCATCACTACAAACTAAGAACCAACCCAAATATAAAGCTAAAACAGGGACATTAAATAAATATATCTCCTTGGAAACGTGGGCAGAGGGAAGGCTATACTCTCAAGAGGGGTGTGAGTGTGGTACAGTAGCAACACAAACAGCAAAGTATAATAATCCAGAATAAAGGAAAGTCCAATCAAGATTCTATAAATATATACTTTAATCAAACACATCGGGCCTCATTACGAGCATGGCGGTAGCCGTGGCTGTATGGCAGGCACAGCTACCACCATGCTCGCTACCGGCACCGCCTCCCCCGTTTGGGCAATAACCGCCCATTACAAGATGAATGGGCCAGTAATTTCCCATTTGCGGGTTGCGGTATTGCCGGGCTCCCAATCCCCATTCTGCCCCATAGGGGAGCATGGATGCACCGGCACCATTGATAATGGTGCCAGAGGCATTAAGAGTTATGCTCGCGGCATATAAGACCTGGCGGCTGTCAGGAACCTGCAACAGAACTCGTAATGCGGCGGGACGGTATGAACGGTGCCAGTGCCTTACCGGCACTGTTGATACTGTCAGCGCCAGGGTCCTAATGAGGCCCATCATCTAAAATAATAGCTAACTAGAAAAAAACTGTAAAACCACCCTTGTAGAAGGAACACACAATATGCAAAGATAGAGTAGATGCAACACTCTGGCTAATGAGACAGGGAGCAATTAACAGACCACAATTTTCAAAGAGGATATTTCTTGAAGTTGCTAAAAGGGATCACAATGATTTAGTCAGCCTCATGGGCCCAAAGGCAGACCAGGTAGCCAGATATCAGTCAGCAAGACCTCTGCAAATGTTTTGGTGGTTCAAAAGAGTCGAACCAGACTTTACAGCATCAGTGAGGGTTCTTTTTGGTTCGAGGATGCGACTGACGCAGTGGTCCAGCTGCTAGCAGAGATCGAGTCTGTGTCAAACAGAAGGTTGCTGTCGTCTCAAAGAGTCTACTGGAGCTGTGCGGATACAATAGTCACCAGGTGCGGGTGGCTGTCGAGGATCAATGGCAGCAAACTGGCACCTGGATGCGCAGCTGAGTCAATTACATACTGAGGCTTGTCAGTCACTGTTCAGAGGACATCAGGGTCAGAATGATCGACTTACAGGAGCATCAGTGAAGAAGCTAGCCGTCCAAACAGTGCTCCAAAAAATGAGCAAAGCAGCAGTACTTATTTGGTTTGAGCTGATAAAACAACATGCTTAAGCTGGCATGGTGTTGTGGCACGCATGGTCGAACAGGCAAACAGTGGTTTGAAGAACAATGAATACCAAATGCAGCATCAAAGGGCCCTGGTCGTTTGCTTGGCGCCGAACATGATTGAATTATAGTCTGCAGTAGGTTGACGTCAACAACACCGGGTTCTAGCTTTCAGGCGGTGTGAGTCCCAATTCAGGTTCTCAAGGGCCAAGGTTAGTCCTTTTCTAAGGCTCCCAAACACGGGGAGGATGACACACACCTTCATGGATCCTGCAACATGGGGAGATCCTAGCCAACATTGTGGCTGGCAGAGATGCAGGTCTTGTCCCAGCATTAGAGTTCACTCCCAATGGTCCCTTGGGATCATTAGGGGACAACGCTTGCCTCTGCCTTAGAACACCTACATTAACATAACAACTGGAGGACTTCAAAGAGGACTCCTCTCCCAGCAGAGTCCAATGAAATCCTCTTCCAGGATTGGATTCCAAAGAAGATTCCAAGATGATTGCCAAGATAATTCTAAGAAGTGGTTTGAAACCCTCTTCTTAGAATGGTAAAGGTCTGAAGGTGATTGGACTAACACTAGCCTGCCATAGTCATTCAATCACTCTTCTTGAAAGAAGAGTGTTTTGCCCTTCTGACATCACACCCAAAGTGCTTTTCTCCAGAGGAAGTGGAAGGGACAGAAAGGAGAGAGAGAGGCAGAGAGAAACAAGATGGTGGATGTCTTCCTCTGCTGTACAGAGCCCTCATTTCTACTCTAAACCTACCCCCTTCCCTTTTCACTAAAAACAAAAGCACTTTAGAAATGCAGCACCATGGTGTGAGGCTGATCCCTTTGGATGGGTGTGCTCCTTTGATGCCTGTGCCCAGGACAGCTGCCTGTTGTGCAGCTGCCTCTAATGGAGGATGTTACCTGCCCTCACAAAGAGATCAAAGACGAGGCATGGACATACAGGTTCTTGTCCTGTCATTTGTCATGCTCAGCCTGTCTGGCCAAAACACACATTACCTTCCAAAGCTGAATTCGACTCACAGGAGCTGACATATGTGTGATATTGAATTGGATGTGGCTGTCATGATCACAAGTAGTGTCATGCACCATGCCTTACATAGGCATGGCTTATTTTTACAGTTTACCCGACCACCAGCTTGGGCTACTTATGATTATCATCGACATCAGAAGCCATTTATTCTGACTGCTCTGGATCTGGAGAACGATGGTCTGGAGGGTTGCCCAGAGCAATGCCAGAGGTCAAGATTTATTCTAAACCGTCCAGCCATCAACTCTTTGGTTTTGCTATTGTCACCCCGAGTGGGAAGGGTATGCCCAGACGTGGGTCCCTTGCCTGCTGGGCCTAGAGACCCAAGCTACTCCTCACTGATGACGCCCAACAAGGCTGAAACATGTCTGGGGATGCTTGTGGTCTCGTGCAAAAGGGATGTGACCTAGCAGTTCGGGCTGGACTACCCCTTTGGAGGTGGGACCAAGCCTGATTTGCATATGGTCTTTCCCCTTTTGTAATGGCTTGGCAGACAAAGAACGATGGTCTGGAGGGTTGCCCAGAGCAATGCCAGAGGTCAAGATTTATTCTAAACCGTCCAGCCATCAACTCTTTTGTTTTGCTATTGTCACCCCGAGTGGGAAGGGTATGCCCAGACGTGGGTCCCTTGCCTGCTGGGCCTAGAGACCCAAGCTACTCCTCACTGATGACGCCCAACAAGGCTGAAACATGTCTGGGGATGCTTGTGGTCTCGTGCAAAAGGGATGTGACCTAGCGGTTCAGGCTGGAAAACCCCTTTGGGGGTGGGAACAAGCCTAATTTGCATATGGTCTTTCCCCTTTTGTAATGGCTTGGCAGGCGAAGAACGATGGTCTGGAGGGTTGCCCAGAGCAATGCCAGAGGTCAAGATTTATTCTAAACCGTCCAGCCATCAACTCTTTTGTTTTGCTATTGTCACCCCGAGTGGGAAGGGTATGCCCAGACGTGGGTCCCTTGCCTGCTGGGCCTAGAGACCCAAGCTACTCCTCACTGATGACGCCCAACAAGGCTGAAACATGTCTGGGGATGCTTGTGGTCTCGTGCAAAAGGGATGTGACCTAGCAGTTCGGGCTGGACTACCCCTTTGGGGGTGGGACCAAGCCTGATTTGCATATGGTCTTTCCCCTTTTGTAATGGCTTGGCAGGCGAAGAACGATGGTCTGGAGGGTTGCCCAGAGCAATGCCAGAGGTCAAAATGTATTCTAAACCGTCCAGCCATCAACTCTTTTGTTTTGCTATTGTCACCCCGAGTGGGAAGGGTATGCCCAGACTTGGGTCCCTTGCCTGCTGGGCCTAGAGATCCAAGCTACTCCTCACTGATGACGCCGAACAAGGCTGAAACATGTCTGGGGATGCTTGTGGTCTCGTGCAAAAGGGATGTGACCTAGCAATTCGGGCTGGACTACCCCTTTGGGGGTGGGACCAAGCCTGATTTGCATATGGTCTTTCCCCTTTTGTAATGGCTTGGCAGGCGAAGAACGATGGTCTGGAGGGTTGACCAGAGCAATGCCAGAGGTCAAGATTTATTCTAAACCGTCCAGCCATCAACTCTTTTGTTTTGCTAGTGGATTGTCGAGGGCTCAACAATCTTTTTCAGATAATGCCAGAGAAAAAATGCCTGAGAAAAATTCAAGATAGACGGACCCCCCAGCTCGGTTGTGTATACAGGCAGGAAAGTAGAGGATGAGGGCAAAATCTCTGCAGGCACAAAATACCCTTCACATTCTTCAAAATGTCCTTTTATCGGTTCCATGTGTTAATATCCCCGCAAAAACATAGCGATACAAAATTATTGGCATATTTTTGCGGCAATATTGACCCATGGACCCTGCAGGGGACACCCCGCAACTCCTGCCCCCATAAATTACCCCCCCAAAAATATCGCCTATGGTGAGACAAATGGCCATATGTACGGCAATATTTTTGGTGGGGATATTTTGTAGGGATACCCTTTTATCTATCACGACATTGGAGATCGGAGAGATTCTGAGAAAATTACACCCCGACTCATGTTTTCAGAGATGTTATCCTGACCAAATTAATTCTAGACAACATCAAAATATGCTCCCTGTTTCTTACAAGATTTGGTAATTTTTCATTCTTACACACCTGTGTGCCTGATGTCATTAAGGAAGTCACAGTTATGCCATTGGTCAAGAAACCAGGACTGAGCCCAAGGGTGTCGGCCATCCTTAGTCCAATTGCAAACTCACACTTGTTACTTAAAGTGATAGATAAGGTTGTCTATATTTAACTCAAGAAACATCTAGAAGTGGCAACTCTTCTACCCCCTAAGCAGTCTGGTTTCTGACCACATCACAGGACTGAAAGTGCACTTTCATTAGACTTACAGTCTAACATGTTTAACATCATGATCAACAAAAGGTTGGACTGCTGGTCCTACTAAACCTCTCTGCAGCCTTTGACCTCCTAGATCATGATCTGCTACTAACTATCTTGTCCACATTGGGCTACTACTCAGAGAACACCACTTATTGGATTTAGTTGTTTTTGAGCAACAGGAGGTCGGCCATACATTGGTGAAATGCCTCCTCCTCATCAGCCCCAATAACCTAAGGTGTCCTCCAGGGTGTGAGGCTATAACCTGTGTTATTCAATATGTTTATCAAACCACTCTTTGATATACTGGCTGACATGGGCGTTCCTTTTTTACAAAGTACACCAATGAAACTCAGCAACTGTTGGAACTTGAAGGAACATGTAAAACATATGCGGGCAACCTTCAATCTATTTATGGTACCATCAAGCAGTGGCTGTCAGACAACTGGATGTGCCTGAATAGTAAGAAAACAGAGCTACTAACATTCGGTTCTCATCAATCCAGGTCTAAGTTGTCGACAAATTACTCGATCTTCACGATAAAGGATTGTGCATTCCCAGTACTCAATAAACTCTGTGCGTCCTCTTGGAAGCATCCCTACATCTTCAAAAATTCACAATACTACTAGAAATTGATGAGACAAATAAGACCTTTTCTGTCTGATAAAAACTGTATCCACATTGCCCGAGCCACTATCCTCCACAGAATCAACTACTGCAACGCTTTGTTGGGGAGGTTGAGTAAGATCAACATCAAAAAATTACAAGTACTGCAAAACAATACTATTCTCATAGCAAACAATCTTCTGTGCAACACTCATATTTCTGAAATATGGAGAGAATTGCACTGGCTCTCGTATACAGTTTAAAATTCTCATTTGGGCACATACATGTATTCAGGGCACCTCACCCCGATACCTTTCAGACAGACGGAATACATTTGAACCAAGTAAAATTCTAAGATCTTCAGGTACCTGGTTACTAAGATGTCCTAAAGTAAGAAATACCCTGGGAAATGTAAGATGCTTCATAACACAAGGCCCCAAAGCATGGACCACCTTGCCGTTGGCTCTCCGACAGGAAGTCAACTTACTCCTGTTTCCTAATCATTTGAAGACCTTCCTCTACACATAACACAGGCACTGTTATCACTTTTTCCTGCCATGTCCTGTGTTTTTGTCTTTAAAATTGGTGTGTACCCTGATGCCTGTGTCCTTTCGTTGTGGTATAAATAAATGAATAGATAAATAATGTTGGTACAGGGGTGCATGTCTAAAATGCAGCCCCTGTGCTGCAGAGACTTGGTTGTCACTGCAGCTGTAAAATGGCAGCTGTGACCTCTGAACCGCCACTGTGCCACTGGTAGAGCAGGCGCTGCAAGTCAGGATACTGATGCAGCAGGAAACAGATGCACACTATGCTTTTGGCATGTAGCTTCTGAAACGTGAATCTGATCAGCAGATTACACTTTGAAAGACGGAATTGCAAGCGTAATTGTATTAATTTATAAAAAATAATAAAGCAAGGCCTATCGCATCCTTGCCAGGTGGCAATTTATCAAACCCACACAGGATCTGGCTCAAATAAAAGACGTGTAGATAACGGCTGATTTGCAACACATTATAGTAGAAATGTGGCCAAAGTCATGGGTAAAAGTGAAACTTGTAGTCTTCAACCAGTCGGCAAAGAAAATGTGCATAGATAACAGCTTGAAGCAGTGCTGCATCCTGCCCGCCAGTTATTTTTATTGTATTTTTACCTAATTGTTCACATCATGGAAATTTGCTACCTCCTAACCTATAAAATGTGTTGGACCACCAATTTCCCAGACAGATTTCTAAGAATATCGTAGGTTGGACCTTATGAAAATCAATGTAGAAAAAACAAATGAGATTTTTTTACAAACACTTATAGCCCATGTCTCGCCTGGTGTAATTCGTCAGTAAATGTTGACCAAGTCGAAGCATTCAAATATGTCATTTTTAAGCACAATCTGACAGGGAAAAAAAACAGAAAATATGGAAAATAGGGCTCATTTGACAAGGATTCGATGCTCCCAATGTATGACATCACAGAGATCTTGTAGCATCTTAACCATTAATATGATGACAATTCCACTACGTCTCGTTTATGAGATAAATTGTTTCCTTTACAATGCTCTTTGATCATTGAAAAAACTGAAAGAATGATGTGGAAATCATTTCTATGCCATACTGTGGACCTCGCAACACTTGAAGAACACAGAGGTCCCCGAAGGACGCTGCCATTAAGTATCTATCTGAGAGGCCGCTGCTGCATCGCTAGGTCTTGGTTGTGGTACATTTGGACAGAGATGGGATACAACTCATAGAGAAAAATGTTTAATCACTAGAAATTTCAAGTTTCAGGTTGTGCTTGCTGTTTATAACCGTTGTAAAGATTTGGAAGGCATTTGTCAACAGGGACGTCATGTCACCAAAATGCCTGGACTAGTGGAGGTGACATCACATGACCCTTCATCTCTGAAGTTATGTCATTTGACCCCACCCCAAAGTGACATCACAGGAAACAACGGAACATGACTGTTTACCCCTTGACAAAACAGGAAGTTGAACAAGAAAGCCAGCCACTCTAGAAACAAAGAGGCACATGACATCGGCCACAACCCAGGAGCTTCAATTTGTTAAATAGAAACTAGAAAGAAAAATACATTTCTTTTTTTTAGGGGTAGCAAGAGAGACCACAGGGTAGCAAGGGAGACCACAGGGAGACCACAGGGGTTCCAAGTGCGACCCCTGGCGACACCTGGCAACTCCTAAATGATGTTCCTGTTTATCAAGATGCAAATCCCAGGGAAATAAAACTTTAAAAAACTTTAAAAAAAACAATGTAAGAGTTCAACACGCACCGAAAAAAAGGAGCCCCATAGTTTGTACTGTGTTTTAAAGCCTTTAGTTCTGATGTATGTCTTGGGGAAAATGCAATATATTTGGATAGAATGTGCTCTCTTTGTAATACAGCCTTTCAGGATCGCAAACATATATTTTTTTGTTTGCCAAAAACGTACCATTATTACCATTAGAAGTAAACAATTTCTTAAGCCATTGTTTATTTAACATAGGAGAGGACTCTTTCAGCCACAATAAATATTACCCCTGCTAATTGCTCAGGGAGTATTAATTCTATTAAAGACTAGGAGGCAAGCATTATGCTTCAACTTCATTTAATAATACTCTTCAGCAGCTTCAACAAACTATAACAAAACAACAATATTGAAAATGTCCCAAGTAACTTTTCTACTTTTGAACATCGAATCCCATAGTCTCTGTAGTCCTTCCTCTCCAGCTCAGCTATGACCACTTCCTGTCCCTGAGCTCCTCCTCTCTTTTACGAGCTCTGAATGTCACTTAACCATTAAAACTTTTCTGTCCCGCCAACAGAGCGAAGACTTTTTCCACTCCAACTCGTTGCGAGCTCCTCATGCTGCTCTCTCGCCTTCCCTTTACTAGTCACTTCGCTCAGCTATTCACCTGCTCTTCCCCTAAGGAAAATACAAAATAAAGTATCAGGGTGGTGTCCAGATTTGTTATCATATTATCACCAAATATGCATACAGAAACATATGATTAACAATAACAGCGGGTGGGAACTAATGCTCGCCTCCTAGTCTCTAATAGAATTAATACACCCTGTGCAGCTAGCAGGGGTAATCTTTATTCTATGGCAAGACTGGAGGTGAGCATTATGCTTGTTTAAAGCTGCCCCAATACTGTAACAGCTAGATTCTCAGAAGGCTTAAAGTAGAATTCTCTAAAAGTCTGATCATAAACCCAGTCTGCTGCTGACATGATCTCTTGTAAGGGTGCCCCTGTTGTATATGCTTTATGCGCCATCGCTCCCCTTACAGAGTGTGCCCCATATTTTTGTAAGTCAATCCCTGCTGCCTGCATTACCTCTCTGACCCATCTTGCGATGGTAGCTGTTCTTATAGCATGGAAAGGCTTCCTACATGCTATTATCAATTGAGTAGTACTCGCTGCTCTATTTTTTGCTGTCCTATTTTCGTACTCTTTGATGCAGCTTGCTACACACTATCTGATACTATTGGGAAAATAAGGATAATGCACAGTCGAAGTGCCTGCACTACCACAAAGGTCACTCCTTCCGGCCCGAATGTCCTTCTATTAATATCTAGCGCTTTGATATCTGATACACGTTTACAAGATATAAGACACAGTAACATCGCTAATTTGCCTAAAAGTGTTTGAGAGATAGGTATTTGTTAGCTGGCCATCTCTCTAATAGTCGCAACACTACTGTTATGTCCCATAAGACTTTGTATTTAGGTTCAGGAGGTACTTTAAACTTAGATCCTCTAATGAGCCTGCTTACCGCCGCTGCTCTCCTGCTGGCACTCCCTCGATAGGTAGGTGCCCCGCAGAGATCGCTGATCTGTACACTCCTATGGTGTGGAATGCTTTCCCGTCCTGTAGGAGCAGCGCTAGGAAATTCAGTATAGCTACTGCAGGTGCTGAAATGGGATGAAAATCTCTCCTTCTACACCAGCTAGTCCACTTGGCCCAAGCCGAGTCGTAGCTCCTCCTAGTCGATGGAGCCCAGGATTCTGCGATGAGCGCTGCAGCTTGCATTGAAATGCCTGGCAAGTCCCATCGTCTCCTGATATCCTGCACGCGATGAGCATGAGTGTCCCTCTCACTGTCAGAGGATGACACTGTCCAGCTGGGTCCGTGAGCAGTTGCTCTCCTTTGGGAAGGACTCTCGGCATGTCTATTGAGTGTTCCTTCAGTGTCGGGAACCATATTTGCGATTTCCACAATGGTGCTACTATCACCAGCTCCGCTTTCTCCCTCCGACATTTCACTAGCACTCTGCTCAACATCATGAAAAGGGGGAATGTGTCATGGAGTCCGCCTGTCCAGTCTTGCAGGAATGCATCTGTTCCGCTTGCGTCTGGGTCTAACCTCCAGCTGAAGTAGCTTGTTGTCTGTGTGTTGAGGCGAGACGCAAAAAGATCTGTGTGTATCTGTGTGTATCAGACCCCATCTCCGATTCAGAATCTGAAATACTTCTGGATCCAGCCTCGAGTCGCTGGAGTCTGTGAGGTATCAGGAATTCCAGTCCGCTACCACGTTCAGTGCTCCGGGCAGGTATTCCGCTGTCACTGACGTTCCTGTCTGCAGGCAATAGTGCCAAAAATCTTTAGCTAGCTCTGCTAGCATCCTGGATCTCGTTCCACCTAAGTCGTTTATGTACCAAACTGCTGAGATGTTGTCCATCTTCGGCAGTACGCATGACTTCACTTTGTCTCTCATGAAGGTCTTTATCACGAAGGAGCCTGCCAGAAGCTCTAGGCAGTTTATGTGTAAGTTCAGCTCCTCTTCACTCCACTTGCCCCCTGTCTGCAACTCTCCACAACATGTTCCCCAGCCTAAACGACTGGCATCCGACTCTATGTTCAGGTCTGGTTGGTCTCTGAAAATGGCACGCCCATTCCAGGCGTCCATATTCTGCAACCACCATTTCCAGTTCTGTGATGGACTCCTGATCTAACGGTATCAGTTGATGATACTTCAATCCTTGTTGGAGGTGCCTTATCTTCAATCTTTGTAAGGCTTGATAGTGTAAGGGACCCGGAAATATGGCTTGTATGGAGACCGGCAAGAGGCCCACTATTCTCGCAAGAACCCTCAGTGAAATCACCTTCTTCCTCAAATACATCCTATTCTCTCTTTTGATATCCCGAATCTTCCTTGCTGAAAGTTTCAGGGTAGCTTTCCTTGTGTCTAATACGAAACTGAGGAAATCTTACCTCTGTGCCAGCTTGGTATCTGACTTCTCTGTGTTCACTAGAAAACCTATGTTCAGTGATGTCATCAATAATATGTGTGATGTCATCTTTGATGACCTGGGTGATAGTCTTAGCAATGCACGTAGATGCTGCGAGTTAAGGTTGCTGAGCTTACCATAATGGGGGAATGTGCAGTGTTTTTTGGTTTCACTGTGAAGTATAACATCCCTTTAACAACATTTTTTTACTGAATGTACATATATATATATATAGGGCAGGGAACGAAAACAAAGGGGCTAAAGATGTGATGTCGTCAGTGATGTCATCAGTTACATTTGAGAGGACATCTTTCATGTTCTGGGTGTTAGTGTTAGCAGTGCACAGTGGTGATGGCAAGTATGGGGGCTCAGTCTGCCATAAATGGCGAATTTCGGGGTTTTTCAGTTTTAATTTGAACCATAATGGGGAAGGCGAACATTTTTTTTAGTGAAGTGCACAGGTTTTTCGTAGGGCAACTTAACCATAACGTCCTCTCAACAAAGTTTTTTTTGTAGTGAATTTTACAGGTTTTTGGGAGGGCAACGTAACCATAACGTCCCTTTAACAAAGTTTTTTTTTTAACTGAATGCCATAGGTTTTTAGTAGTGTAAATACATCATAACAGTACTTTAACAAAAATGTTGCACTACATTTATCAGGGTTCTAATAGTAACACATAAGCATACTACTGTAAAGGAACATTTGAAGTAACTGCCCACCTTCCGAAGAATTCCAAATTATCATATGCTGGCGCACAGCATGGGGGCGTGTTCGAAAAGTCATACCCACTTCACAATAACATGTGTAACTGGGTGATAGTGCAGAAGTACATTGTATATTCTTGTAGGAACTTGTAACTGGAAAATTTCCGGCACAGAACTCCACAAGGCAAGTGTGCAACACAATATAAGCAAGAGTGCATACTGACGTATCTGGATCATTAACCCCCATTCCTCCCCAAAGAGTGGGGGATGAATGTCATAAGAAATCGAGATTTAGAGCAGTAACCTGTGCTACCAAGAAAGAGGATTTTTTGTCTTCAACCGGAATGCCTCCAGCGTTCCCGGCTGAAGAAAACAAATCCTTTTTCAAGATGGCCACCATAGAAATGGAAGACGGGTGTTGGATAGAAACCCTTCTTCGCTTTCCATTGCAGGCTACAGAAAGCAAAAATGAAACTGTGTGACAGTAAAGGCAGAACCACATTTGTGTTCCTTGAGAAATGTATGGTTATGAGCAAGACCTTTACCAGAAAGGCAGTCCCTGGTGGACATGGCGACCTCAATGCAATGTTCCAGTAATGGCCAGTAGCCACATCCCCGACATTGTGGCCACTAACCATACATAGAGGCTACCCCTCAGAGATGGAAGCTGTACCGTTGATTTGTTATGTACATGGATACACTTGTTAAATATCAAAACACTATCACATGCACAACATAAACCTTTTCGGGTGTTGTCAATGACCTTTACATACATGTGTTGTACATGTAGTAATTTTTTTCTGTAAAAATGTGCTTAAAAAATGGAAAGGAGTAGTCTACTTACGTTTACAGAAAATCTCAAACAAACTCTGTGATGGGAAGCGCAATGACGTTAGAAATACTGGAAGCAACACCATTAGCACTCACCTTTCGACAGATCATTTCGTAAGGGGCACAGGTCGAAAGGTGTGAAGATATGTGTATTGGGAGGGTGTAACCATGTATTATTTTACAAACATTTCTGTGCAGAAAACACTTTCAGTGCACCTTACCTCATTTTTCCGCTTTTAAGAATATAGTAATCATTCTGAACTAATGTTGGTTAATAGGGCATCTGGGTGACAGAAATTGATCTGATTGTGACAGAAATTGGCCTAACGACACTAAGGCATATGAGATGGGCCTGACCCTCCTGTAGTCAAAGCAAGTGGTATGCAGTATCTTTCTCCATAACGTTCCTTGGCAGCTTAAACAAATGTGTCTATATTGATGAAAGTGTCGTGATGTAGCACCTACAAAAGAACACATTACAACCTGCAACGTAGCATGCCACATTGTAAAAACAGAGAGTACATTTGTAAAAAAAAAACTAACATTTAAGAATTAGTACAGTAGTTTTATTTCACAATAAACTGAGCGAAATCATTGCCCTAAGCAATTAGTAAAGTAGTTGTGTTTCACAATGAACTGTGCGAAATGATTGCCCTATTCACATTTCCATACAAGTAGTACGTTTCTGTCTTTGGTCGACAATGAAAATGGTAATGGGCACGTTGGTTTCTTTCACACACAGAAAGTAAGCGTTGCCGCCACAGTAGTCGTTTTCCTCCCACATTGATGTGCAAGACGACGTCAACCGCTGTGATCTACACCACCAGAAAAGATGGAATGTTACTCCTTATGGCGACAGCAGCGTAAGGACATAGAGGTCTGACACGGTAATCCCACTGAATTATGACGCACAGACAACCAGTAATGAACAGTTGCATTTGACGGTTAAAAAAGCCGTCACTTGGCAGCTGTAATCTGTGACAATCACAATAGGGAAGAAAGTATCTGAGGGGAAAAGCTGAAATAAAATGTGTATCAATGCGCAACCTCTGCACAAAACAAAGTTGTAACACATACTTTTGTTACTAAATATTAATTTAATTTGGGGAAATGTACTGGCACCCTACAAACAGCGACAATGTGCAATGTCCATAATGGGAAAAAAAAATTCAACGGCACATAAACCTTGTAATTCATTAGGAAAAAATATTTTTTTTCTTCCCCAAAGTAAAAAATTAATGTCAATTCGGTATATAGGCGTGAAAAATACACTTACATGATGTGGACCGGCTCCATTGCGTTGGCTGCAGTCAGACAGTAGTGTTTTTCCAATAGTGCCTCTTGGGGAACTAATATTTAATGGTCGGTGCAAACGTTTTTGAAGCAAAACCTTATCAAACAATATGTTTTTCTAACTGTTACTCCCTCCATTCTTTCTGCTCTTGCCCTGTACCTCAAGGTTAAAAAACAAATGACCCTTATGGTGGTCGACAAATATGCGGCCGTACTGAGCTCGTATTTAAAACAGAAAATGAAGTGGCCTTCACTTCGAATGCAAATAGATTCTCATTTTGCAACAACATATCAGCGGCTATTCATGAGAACCGCTACTCCCGTACACGTGCAGAACTGCTGTGTACGAAATAGAGCAGGTGGCTGTCTCAGATTCCTGCCAGTCCGACCGCAGTAATGTTGTTTATGTATTGTAAAATGGATGCAGTAAGTTCATTTCGTACAATGAGTAGAAGTTTCATTGTACCGTACGACAGAATACTTCAATGTCTCACTTTCTACTACCAAGTCTCATTAACGCTCATCTTTCGAAACAGTGTTCCATAAGTGTAACAAGTGTATTGGTGTCTTATTCGTTTATGTATATTAGCGACGATGTCCGCGTGCAACAGAAAATGAAGTAAACATGACGGACGTATCGAAAGATTAAGACGCACTTCACGCTGTGCCACAACCAATCGGTGAAAGTGCAACATGGTTGTGGCCAGCATGCCATGGAATAGCCAATTGCAATCTTCTCCACGGAGCAAACAGGGAAGTGTGACCGGGGAGCAGACATAGATATCACAAATTTTTAGAGACATACTTTTTGATTGTTTTTAAGGGAACTACTGGATGGATTGTCACAAAATGAACAAAAGCATGCTTTCATGACCAAGCCCCTGCCACTGCCGCAAATTTGGTTGAAATCCGTCCAGTGGTTTGGCCTGTAGCCGTGCACAAAGTTTTCCCCCATTCAGTCTATGGGGAAAAAAAGACATTATGGGACCTCCCCTATAACTTTGCCCTCCCTGGACCAAACATCACCAAACTTTGTACTTTGTAAAGAAATTCTGAGTAGCCCATATACTTTTTGTTGCAAAGTTTGATGAGGATTCGTCCAAGCGCAGCGGAGTTATAAGCCGCTCAAAAAGTGCTCTTCCTAGGGAAACAGCAACTTAACCATAACTACACAGCAACAACCGTGGCTGTGTAATATATATATGTATTGATTTTAAGCAAAGCACTTGCACTTTAATTGATGGTTGCAAGACAATGGTCATCGAATTATTCTGCTATAATATTGCACTATGCACTAGCACTTTACTACTAAAAGCTGCCATGCACTTGCACTTTAATTACAAATTGTCTTTTATGTATATGAAACCACATAATGCCACACCATCACCTTGTATAACAATATCTTAGTTATGTGTTTTTTGCAAAAGAGCTTGACATACTACATTACACCTATATGTGTATTATTATTAATAGTGTCACTATGATGCTTATTTAATGTCCATTGCTCGAATTTGACTAGGGGCCTCATTACCCGGTAGGCGGTGAGCCATGGCGCTATTATTGTTGTTTTGTTATAGTTTATTAAAACTGCTCAAGAGTAGTAATACATGGCTATTAGCGCCATGGCTCATGCCGGTAAAATACCGGCACCGCCTTGGTGGAAAGGGGATTTACCGCCCCATTCCAAGGTTGGAGGGGCAGTAAATCCCCCTTCCGCCATTACCCTTCCCCATTCCCATTTCTGCCCCATAGGGCTCTATGGGAATGGGGAAGGTGCTAATTACGGCACCGCAATTTTGCGGTGCCGTAATTAGCTCAGAGGTCCCTTAGCGGGTTGGATTTTAACGCCTGCAAAAAGCAGGCGTTAAATCCCCCAACCCGCAAAGGGACCTCGTAGTAAGGCGGTAGGGATTTACCGAAACCTGTATTTTACCGGTACCGGTAAATCCCTACCGTCATCCATGTAATAAGGCCCTATGGGCCTCATTACCCGGTAGGCGGTGAGCCATGGCGCTATTAGCCATTAGCGCCATGGCTCATGCCGGTAAAATACCGGCACCGCTTTGGTGGAAAGGGGATTTACCGCCCCATTCCAAGGTTGGAGGGGCGGTAAATCCCCCTTCCGCCATTGCCCTTCCCCATTCCCATTTCTGCCCCATAGGGCTCTATGGGAATGGGGAAGGCGCTAATTACGGCACCGCAATTTTGCGGTGCCGTAATTAGCTCCGAGGTCCCTTAGCGGGTTGGATTTTAACACCTGCAAAAAGCAGGCGTTAAAATCCAACCCAACCCGCAAAGGGACCTCGTAGTAAGGCGGTAGGGATTTACCGGTACCGGTATTTTACCGGTACCGGTAAATCCCTACCGCATCCGTGTAATGAGGCCCTAGGTGTGCAATAACTTGAAAAGTACTCTGATTTTCCAAATTATTTTAAAATTGAGATGGAACGTATATTGATATATGTACTATCTGGTAAAATCTATTAGGTGTTGAACAGTATTGTCTACATGCAGACATGGTGCCTCATTACAACCCAGGCGGTAAGTTCCCTACTTTACCACCATGGTGTAAACTCTGCGGATTTACCGGCCCATTCCAAGGTGAGTGGGGCAGTAAATCCCCATTCCCCATTTACCCTTCCCCATTCCCATTTTTGCCCCATAGAGCATAATGGGAGTGGGGAAGGCGCTAATTACGGCACCGTAAATTACGGTGCCGTAATTAGCACCAAGGTGGGTTAGCGCCTTGCATTTTAACGCCTGCTAAAAGCATGCGTTAAAATGGTAATCAGGCTTTAAGGGTTAACGGCGCCGACGGCGCCGTTAAACCCTTAAAGGATAGTTCCGGGACTTTTTTTTTATTGTCCCTACGGGTCGGCCATGTGTTTGTAAGCATAAATCGGTAGATCGTAGGAAACTTTCCTATGGACCTTACCCGACTTTTCGCCCATTATCGCACTCGAAATCAGCCTCCATTTTGTGATAATCCTATCATTCCGCCGCATCGACCTGGCTCACCTGCCTTTGCGGCACTAAATCAAATCCCCCGCCCCTGAGCCTGACATCAGCAGACGCGTACTGCCCATTTCAAGCACGTCTCGTGTCAACAATCGCTGCGCCTCAGCTATTGACGTGTTGCCATGGAAATGGCAGGACGCCTCTTTCCCCAATAAGTATAAACAGACCGTTTCACAACACACAGCAGCAGATTTTCGATTCCATTCCTCTCTCTGTGTTACTTTGAGTATTCTGTGACTCGTTTCAGTGCTCTGGTCAGCTACCTTCGCCGCTTGTAGCCCGTGTGAACACCTGTACCATCTCTGTAAATTATTTTACTATCTTTACCGCACAATGGCCACAATAATGCCGTATATGTACGAGCCCGAGTACACCGAGGAAGAACTACTGGAAAGTCAAGCACGCGAAAACGATGGGGATTCGGACGGCAGTTGGGAGGACCAGTCAACGGATGAAGAGCCTGGACCATGTCGCATGGACGGCGTCTCCACCTGGTGCACGTGCAATCGGTGCGAGCTAATGCCAACTGAGGAGGAGAACTGCTGCTGCCGTGAAAATTCCGGGTGCTTGGCCTACATTTCGGAAAGCGAGCAAAGTCTGCAGGAAGGCGAGCAAAGTCCGCAATGCATCACCGAGCTGCCAGAGTTCAGGGAAGCCTGCCTCTCACGGACCGTGTTGAGGATGATGATGGTGCTTATGCACGAACTTCGCGGCACTGTTCGTCCGCGTAATCCGAGTAACGAGTAAGTATACTCTGTTTGTGATGTCAGTGATGCCACCACTATTTCATGGTCGTCTCCCACATATAAAATTACATTTACATATCATTCGAACGCATGTAAATTTGTTCCATATAGTGCATTTTCTAGATATAATTTTTTTCTAAGAAAAATGACATGTGTTACCTGAATCGACATTGATAAGAAAGTTTGGTCAGTTTAATACAGTTTGCATCTTTTTTTTTCACAGGTGGTACAGGCTGGTGGCCTATCGTTGCTTCACTTGGTGGCTTCACGGGAGGCTCGGACACCGCGTTCGGAGAGTAATACCTGCCTGTGCGGTACTTGCCATTAGACAACATTTCCCCAGTGACAGTGGACAATACCGCGGATTTTCCCTCGATGTGCTGCAACCTCAACTTTACAATGTGTAATGTTTATTATTTATGTTTAATTAAAATCTAAAATAAAGCCCAACATATATTTTAACAATGGTTGTTTTGATTTTTTAAATGAATCTAGTGTATATTCTCCTGGGAGGGTGAGGTATTTATAAACTCACCCCCCTGCATTCCATGTAGTAGATCCTGCAGCCATCCTCTTACATTCAGTTAGATGGCCTCTCCTTGGTGAGGCCCTGCGGCAAACGGGTCTTGTCTGCACGACCACCGCCCCGATCCACCCCCCCGCCCTATCAAAGGCAGTTCGCACCGGGGTACTTGTGCTGGCAAGTGGAGCTGTCAGGGAGCGATAAAGGCCAAGAGGTGCCAAAGACCATGTACACTTCAAAGTGGTCTATAGAGCATGGGTTGTTGTTCCCATGTCTACCTCCAGACCCCGTGTCTCCTGCCAAGCATCCCCCCTCACGCTGGACGGCCCCCTGCAATCCACATAAGTGTGTCTCCATTCACGAGTCTTCCTGTGTCTTGTCTGCACGACCACCGCCCCGATCCACCCCCCGCCCTATCAAAGGCAGTTCGCACCGGGGTACTTGTGCTGGCAAGTGGAGCTGTCAGGGAGCGATAAAGGCCAAGAGGTGCCAAAGACCATGTACACTTCAAAGTGGTCTATAGAGCATGGGTTGTTGTTCCCATGTCTACCTCCAGACCCCGTGTCTCCTGCCAAGCATCCCCCCTCACGCTGGACGGCCCCCTGCAATCCACATAAGTGTGTCTCCATTCACGAGTCTTCCTGTGTCTTGTCTGCACGACCACCGCCCCGATCCACCCCCCGCCCTATCAAAGGCAGTTCGCACCGGGGTACTTGTGCTGGCAAGTGGAGCTGTCAGGGAGCGATAAAGGCCAAGAGGTGCCAAAGACCATGTACACTTCAAAGTGGTCTATAGAGCATGGGTTGTTGTTCCCATGTCTACCTCCAGACCCCGTGTCTCCTGCCAAGCATCCCCCCTCACGCTGGACGGCCCCCTGCAGACCGCATAATGCCACGACATATACACGTCATTCATTCACAAACACACCCCTGTTTCGAATTCTTTATAACCCACTTCATATTTCTAATGAGAACTTCTTTGCGCTTTGCTAGTCAACCCGTGAAGGTGCTGGTTATCTGCTCTTCGTCTCTGTGAACTTCCGTGACCACTTTGAGCAAACTCGTCAGTTTGCAACCTGTGAACTGCTCCCTGTTCTACGACAAGAAACTACTCTGATCCCTGCATCTAACTGTTTGTTCGTCAAGGTAAGTCCATGTACCATAATCATTTTGCGTCCAATTTTTTAATTTATATCTATTTGCTAGTAGTCATCAAATTGCATCCATGTTTTCTTTTCGTTCACGACAGTACATGCAAGGAACTAGTCACATGTTCTGAGTTTAGTCAAATTACTTTTTCTATTTTTTGAAAGTTATTGAAATACTTATCCGCATGTGAATAACATGTATAGTTCCAAGAACCAAAACGGACCTTGCATTGAACCTTTTATGTGTCATTTAATGTTTTAACACATTGGTATTCATAGAGAATTGTTGATCTTTACTTTTCAGAACTTTCCATAATGCCTGCCTGTTCCATTGGCGGTTGCCCTTCGAAGACCCATAACAAATCTGAAGGTACTATAATGCATGTTTTCCCTAAGACAATAGATCAGATAAGAGAATGGGTCCGATATTGCGGATATCCAGCCTCTGAGATAGAAAGTAGAGTCCTAGAAGTCTTTGCGGACAAGAGGGGTGATCGATACCGCATCTGCAGCAGGCACTTTAGCCCAGACATGTACTCCACATCATTGCTAATAAGGACGAAAACACCGCGAGCGAGGCGAAAATTGCTCTCAACCGCTATTCCCACTCTATTCGTCCACATCCCTCCACTGGTGAGTCAAGTTTACGTATTTATCTCTCGGCATTGCGGTAGTGTGTAGCATTAGCTAACAATAATTTCCCCATTTATGTATCCACTCAATATGAAGGCTGAAGATTCTCCATCCGTGTCGTTATTGCAGTCATCAGCCACTTCAAGCGCCTATCGGGTAATCTTACTTAGCTATTCTGACACTGACTTGTTTTAGGCATGTAAATCAATAGTTTTAATTGATCGTGTAATTATTTTACCTAATGGTACACCACAGTACTCGTCCTCTAGTCTTTGTTTTCAGTTATAATTATTGTTATCCAAAATAATGCAAGTACTGTCTTTCAGGGAGATGCTGAGGAGTCCAACGCATTGACGACAACCGTAGATGTCACTCAGATGCTCGAGGTACGTTTCCGGACAGTTCCATCGATGGAGATCATCAGATCTTGCATTCTTGTAGCGTGATTGTTACACACAATGTTTCTTTCGTTTTTAGCCATTGGTATGTCCTTCTGTCGTCGCCCTCCTATGTGTCTTCTTTTTTCAATATTGTGTTCATTACTAATGAAAGTCCTATGTTTCAGGGAGTCGATGGAGCATTAGTCCAAGAGGAAGGGGGAGCATGCAGTTACGGGTCGGCGCAACAGCTTGCAGAAGTGTGCACCGCAGTTACAGCGTCCCTTGATGTTCTTATGCATTTCGAGGTATGGATACTGACAGATCAATCATGCGAGATCAAATGACGTGATTACATCCGCTATACTTCCTTCTTTATTAACGCAAGTACTATGTTTCAGGGAGCTGACGGAGCTTCTTCAACAAGAACATCACCCCTAGTAGTTGATGCAGATCTCTGGGTGGTGACACTTCCAACGATGGAGCAAATCGAATCATATTTGGATATCCATTATTTATTTTAGACAACTGATCATTTGTGCAGGTCTATTTAGATGAGCCGTTGACGCCTGCAGAAAGTTTATGTTCTTTTAAACAAAATAGAAAACCATACTAATGCAATTACTGTGTTTCAGGGAGTTGCTGAAGCGTCATCTTCAATAATATCATCAATGGAAGTCTATGCGGAGCCCGAGGTATGGATCTTGACAGTTCAATCTAACTAGATCAACAATGCGTGAACTATTGTCGTTTGAATGTTCTACACAATGCGTTCATTCGTGTTTTGCTATTGAGATGTACGTATGGGTATTGGTCCCCAAGTACATTTTGTGTTTTCAATATTATTATACATACTAATGAAAGTTCTATGTTTCAGCGAGTCGATGGAGCCTCAGTGAGTGATGGATGTGCTTATCATGAAAGTATAGTCGTTGCAGCGCGAGAGGAAGTGGAGACATGCACACACGAGTCGGAGCAACAGCGTCCAGATGTTGAAGTTCGAGGAAAGAAAGTTTCAAAGAAAAGAAAGCAAAAGAAGGTTAGTGTCCTGTTCACTATATTATGTTGTCTTTCACTGTCAATAGTTCAATACTGTAAGTTGTGTTTAAACTGAACATCCCTTTTCTAATCTGTCCTCTAGTTGCGAGTGGGTGTAAGAACTAGATCTACACAGACAGTGAAGCGAACGAGAGATGTTGCTTGTCAAACCTTTTGGCAGGGACTTGAGACTGGAGATGCATCGTGCCAATGGGAAGAATATGAAGTGATTGACAACGGAGCTATACCACCACCAGCCATTGATAGTGAATGTCCTCCTGGTAGTTTGGATGCAGTCGTAGATCAATTCACAGAATCCACACCCGCAAAAAATAAGAGCACGCGAAAGTTGAAGACATTGTTTTTTTCTCCCATCTCCGGACAAGGAACAGATGTTGCAATGGAAGAGAATGAAGTGGACGACAATGAAACACCATCAATATCACTCAGCATAGCGGAAGACGATATCAGAGATTGTACCTTTCATGCGAGTGACATGTCCTCAACGTTACAGGCCGAACCAGCTGGGATGCAGAGTGACAGTATAAGGAAAGAGGCCAAATTCATTGTATTCGATAGCTGTTTGATGGATATTATTATGATGATGAAATGTGGGCATTGGGTTGGTGGGGAAGTATGTGGGGAGCCATTGATTAATGTGACTCGTGCAATTCGAGGCACTAACCTTAAAATACATGCCACCTGTACACAATATCATCCGTTCGCATGGTCTGCACAACCCATGCTGGGGCAACTGCCAGCAGGCAATCTACTTTGTGCAGCGGCCGCACTTTTTAGTGGTTCAAGTTTTAAAAAGTTACAGTATTTCTTTCAGTTTGTGGGAATCCATTTCATTGCGAAAAGTCAGTTCTACAAATACCAAACCGATTATCTATTTCCAGCCATCAGCGAAGCTTGGAGAATGGAAAAAATGTCAATGGAAAGTACATTCGCGGGCAAACGCTTCAGGCTAGCCGGTGATGGACAATGCGACAGTCCAGGATTTTCAGCCAAGTACTGCACCTACCACTTTCAGGACATGGAAAGTAAGAAAATTGTGAGTTCGGTGGTCGTGCAGGTGTCACAAAGTACATCCTCAGTGGCCATGGAGAAAGTTGGCTTTGTAGCATCATTGCAAGAACTACAATCGCGGGGAATGGTGATCGACCTGATAGCCACGGACAGACACGTTTCAATTGCCAAGACAATGAGAGAACAGTACAAAAATATAAATCACCAATTTGACGTTTGGCATCTTGCAAAATCAATCAATAAAAAATTGTCGGCTGCAGGAAAAAAAAAAGATATGCAAGGTATTTCACAGTGGTCCAAGTCAATCAGCAACCATCTTTGGTGGAGCTCAAAAACATGTGAAGGGTCGTTGGAAATTCTACTGGAAAAATGGCGGTCAGTAATGTTGCACTGTAGCAACGTACATCGATGGTCGACAAATGAGCATTTCCACAAATGTGAACATGGCCATTTGTCCACAGAGGAGGCACGGAAGAAGAAGTGGTTGATTCCTTCATCACCCACTCACAAGGCCATTGAAAAGATTGTATTTGATAAAACTATAACAAGAGATTTGAGGGGACTCACGGAATTCTGCCACACAGGAGATTTGGAGGTGTTCCACAATATGTGCCTAAAGTACAGGCCCAAAAGATTGCATTTTGGCATGGAAGGCATGATAAATCGGACTCTTCTAGCGGTCTTGGCACATAACCATAATGTTGGCCGTCAACAAAGTAGGACGACCGGAACTTTAGGGACGCTTCGCTACAATAAGGCCTTCACTAAAAGAAGTAAACAATGGGTGATCAAACCAGTGTTTGAGGATATGCAATATGAGTTTATTGAGAGACTTATCGTAGATGTCCTCGATAGGCACATACATGGAGTGGTGAACGAACCTATGCAGGGGACAACTGCATTGCCACCCAACATTGCCTCTGTTCCATGTCCACCTAAAGCAGAGCTCATTGAGAAATACACATCACGGTTTAAATGATTGTAATTCGATTGTCTGTTCTCTCGAGTCTCCTCATGTTGCAGGCCCATTGCAATTAAACCAAACAGTAATATAAATCATTTTTACAAAAATTATAGAATGTTTCCGTATTACAAACACATGGCCGACCCATAGGGACAATAAAAAAAAAGGCACGCAGACAAGATGCCCTTACACTAACTGGAGCTAACTAGAAATGTGTGCTCGCTCAAAGTGAAGGTCAGCTGCTTTGATGTTTTGCTCGCGTGGCGGAAAGGCCCACGACCCAATATAAGGTTCTATTGTGATTTGACCTTGACAGGCCGGGACCATCCTGAAAGACTAAGAAAAGATAATGAATAAAATTTCAGAAACGAAACGATGAGCCACGCTCATTAGAAGAAGTAACGTCGGCAAAGAAGGAGTGGTGTTTCGGGTCTGCCCTACACAGAGACACAATGGAAAATGCAAATATAATGTAAGTAACTTTTGATGAGTTTATACCGCAATTTCATTACTATACAGTGGCTTTAAAGACGGGTTCAGTTGTACTTGTTCGTTCTATGTGGCATAGTGTTTTCTACCGCGCACTATCTGGAGGAGAACCATCTTCTTTTACTGAAGCACCTCAAAACCTTCCTCTTTGCTTCTGCTTTCTCTCTCCCTCTCCCCTGCTACAACTGGTCCACTGTCTGCGACCTCGGTCCTGGGCCCTTCCACTCTCCACCTGCACTGCCTCCCTGTCAACCCCTGCACTGGGGGACTGTCTCAGTATCCTACAGCCCCCCCTTCCCAGCACTTGTTCTGCACTTACCTTGCACTTGCCACCAGCTGGCCCTATTTATTTATTATTTTATGCTACTTACCTTGTACTCCACTCCCCCCCCTCCATGCCTCGCCACGCCTTTAAACACTTGTGTACACCCAGTAGCGCTGTCCTCGCTATGAAATGAATAATTTTAATAAGGATCTGATGGTGAGACTAATTTCATTTTTTATGTTTTTAGGTACATCATTCACTACTGTCTGTGTCACGAGTACCAGACACCGGCGGACGGCTTCTACAGCCGCCAGTTGCTTCTCCGCGTGAACAACGTTACCACCCTGACCATTTTATGGGACGATCGCCAAGTACAAGTATGCCCTTACGCGGTACTAACGGTTAGATGCAACATACCTACCGTTGTGGTGGCCTAGTGCCTCGTTGTTGGAACAGCCATGCGATTATCAGTGCGACAGAAGAGCTTATTTTTATCGTAAACCAACACCCTGTGTACTGCACACGAACATCGCTTCCCTCAAGACGAACTAATTTGGATCGAGAGCAAATAAAAATGCAAATCGCTGAATATTCTCTAAACATTTGATGTCCAATAAACGTACTTTGCCAAATGTACAATCTTGCCGTTTGCTTTTAAACCACGGTTTCACATTCCGAATTGTGGTGCTGTATTGTGAGATGCTCTAAGACCCTGTGTACAGCAAAGGACCATCGCGTTCCTCAATACGAACTTTTTGGAACATGAGCAAATAAAAATGCAAATCGCTGAATATTCTCTAAACATTTGATGTCAAATAAATGTACTTTACCACATTTACAATCTTGCGGTTTGATTTCAAAGTACAGTTTCATATTCCGAATTGTGGTGCGCTGTATTGTGAGCTGATCTGTGTTGATTTCCGGGGTCTGTGTGGAGTCGCGTAGAAGACGCCTGGGCGCGTTTGCCTACGCAGCTCAGTCACGTCACGGATAGAGGCGGGGAATATCAATGTTTTGATAAAGTCTGTTTCAGGGGCGGGGGATTTGATTTAGTGCCGCAAAGGCAGGTGAGCCAGGTCGATGCGGCGGAATGATAGGATTATCACAAAATGGAGGCTGATTTCGAGTGCGATAATGGGCGAAAAGTCGGGTAAGGTCCATAGGAAAGTTTCCTACGATCTACCGATTTATGCTTACAAACACATGGCCGACCCGTAGGGACAATAAAAAAAAAGTCCCGGAACTATCCTTTAACGCCTGGGTTGTAATGAGGCCAATGGTGCTAGAATTGCATTTTGCACTGTGTAAAATGGCCGAATGTAAAAACGTCATCTCTGTAAGTCACCTTTTCTGTGTTCATTTGGTATGCCATGGGTTAAAAGAGCTCCCACAACAGGGTGGAGCTACTGTGAACAAGCCACAGGAGTGTGGCGAAATGCGTCAGGTAGCCTCCCCTTGCTACTGGGAAGCTGTTTTTCTACTGCAAATAATCTTTGAATTAAAACTTGAAACTTTTTAAAAGCAAATTTTTTGCTGTGCAGTGGTTTGCTTTTCGGCGAGCACTTGTTGCTGGACATTGATGGATTTCGTTAACTAAAGGGAGTGCAGCTTTATGTTTTTCTTTTTGTTGCTGCACCGGACTCTTTATAATTCTTTCTGCCAGATGGCTTAGTTCTTTCTTTTTCGTGTGAGGCTGTTTCACTCCAATGTTAGGAAGGGCTTGGTCCTGCAGATGGGTGCTGGTCTTCCTGTCTACTGCCCCGAGAGGCTGGAGCCTCCAGTCTCTTATGCAGAGGATTTCCTTCTGCTGCTCTGCAAGTTGTCTGGGTTGTAGAAAGTTATTAATAACGCTGATCTTCTGACTACATGGCTTTGCTCGTGTGTGAGCGTTCTTCCCGGTATGAAATGCTCCGCATCGCAGATTGAATGCGACGGAGCATGAACGAAATACTGGGCTCCAGCTCCGCCCACGCAAAGGTGGGGGCCAGAGCGCTCTGAACTAATCCCTCTCCTGAGGGCTTCCTGCGATCGCGCTTCGGCACTCGGCTCCGCCTCCACAAGGGAGGGGGCCGGAGCTCCATGCGCTCTTGCCCTCGTATGAGGGCCTGCGAGCTCTGCGGTCCACTCAGCGAAATCCCTTGGGTGCCAGTCATACGGCACGGGGCTGAAGCGCCGCTGGAGCCCTTACCTGTTCTAGAACATGACCAAGGCGAATCTCGTCTCGCGGGCAGGAACGCTGCCTCCAATGTTACGCGCTGAAATAAACGCTGCTCTGTTGTTCTATCGCTGACAATGCTATGCTCAAAGAGTCTGTGTATTATCTATACATTCCGTGCCCTAAGAAGATATGCTATAAGCTTTATACATTCACATCCACTAGGCAGATATTTGATATAAGCTATGCCAGTTATATCTAAACAGGGAGGTAAATAAAACATTACTTATCTGCTTGAAGAGCAGTAAAAGAAGAGGAGGAGCTCAGGGACAGGAAGTGGTCATAGCTTAGCTGCAGAGGAAGACCTATAGAGACTATGGGATTCGTAGTTCAAAAGTAGAGAAGTCACTTGGGACATTTTCAATATTGTTGTTTTGTTATAGTTTGTTAAAACTGCTCAAGAGTAGTAATACATAAAGTTGAAGCATAATGCTCGCCTCCAGGCTTGCCATAGAATGACAAAGGGCCTCATTACGACCCTGGCGCTAAGGGGTCTGCGCCAGCGTTAGCTGCGCGGACCCCTTACCGCCAACTACGAGTTCCTGGAGCGCCATGGTCATTTTTCCGCCCGCTTTTTGCGGGCGGAAAAATCCATGGCGCTCTGGGACGTTGGTGTTAATTACGCCACCGTATTTTACGGTGGCGTAATTAACTCCTTCCCCACTCCCATTGAGCCCTATGGGGCCGAAATGGGAATGGGGAAGGGTAAATGGGTCAATGGGGACTTACCGCCCCGCCGACCTCGGAATGGGGCGGTAAGTCCGCCATCCGCCATGGCGTAAAGGGACTTTGCGCCATGGCCGGAAAGTCCGTCGATGGCGGAAAAAATCCGCCAGGGTCGTAATGAGGGCCAAAATCAGACACTGTACATTTTATTTAGATGCAGACTTTTTTTAGATGTTGGTGAACGGGGTTTAGCAGTCATAAAGAGGGATTATGCCTAATCTTTGTTTTGTGAGTTTTATTTTTCTTTGTTTTTGAATATGTGTCTTATGGAGCTGCATTACGTGTGCAGTTTCTGTTTGTGCCTGGTAACACAAATAAATGCATTTTAATTTGATTTACCCCAAAATAGAAATAAGAGAGCACATAAATGAGGAGAAGTGATCCCACTGAAGAAGTTAGGAGCTAGAACCTTCAAAGCGGGTGTAGGTGGAGGTGCCATTGAAGGTTTGCATCTTAATGGTGCTGACAATGTGTGCAACTGCACAATCTAAGGAATGACTAATGGAAACTGTTGTACACTGTCAGGACAGCTGGGACTTCATTCAAGTCTCATTAATGATGATCAGATGAACATGGGCCCAGGGATGTCGATTCAGGGTTAGTGGAAGTGACGTCATATACCCGATGACATCATAGGAAGTACTGTCAATTGACCTTTGGCCCCAATTTATTTATTTATTTTATTTTTTCATTTGTTACGCGCCCAGACCCTCGGGTATCACGGCGTGGTTACAAACAGCTTAGTAATTGGTAATACATTTGTGGTAAGAGCAAATTAGAAAATATTTACACACAGTGGGCCTCATTACGACCCAGGCGGTAAGTTACCGCCTGGGCCGTGACTTTACCACCATGGCGTAAACTACGTTTACGCCATGGTGGTTGGCGGACTTACCGCCCCATTCCGACCTTGGCGGGGCGGTAAGTCCCCAATCCCCATTTACCCTTCCCCATTCCCATTTTTGCCCCATAGGGCATAATGGGAGTGGGGAAGGCGTTAATTACGCCACCGTAAATTACGGTGGCGTAATTAACTCCATGGTCCCTTAGCGCCATGGATTTTAACACCTGCTAAAAGCAGGTGTTAAAAGCACCATGGCGCTAGGGGACCTCGTAATTGGCGGTAAGGGGTCGGCGCAGCTAACGCTGGCGTAAACCCCTTACCGCCAGGGTCGTAATGAGGCCCAGTAACTCATTCATACAAATCATAGGTAAACATTATATACAGGTGGTTGCACTAATGTCCGTTCAGCAGTGTGCTAGTATTAATTCAACAACCATGTCTTTAGGTGCTTTTTGAATCCGGGGAAGGAAGTCTCTGATTTGAGGTTGATGGGAAGGGAGTTCCAGTGTTTGGGGGCTAGGACCTGGAAGCTACTGCCCCCTGCTCTGGTGTTATTGTAGCGGGGTAACACAAGGTATGGACTATCGTTAGATCTCAGTGTTCTGACATATTCTTTTTTCTGAAGGGTGTTGTTCAGATAAAGGGGAGCTTTTTTGGCCAGGCACTTATGTGCGATGCATAGGGCCTCATTACACGGTAGGCGGTAAACCATGGTGCTATTAGCACCATGGTTGCCGCCGGTACCATACCGGTACCACCATGGAGGAAAGGGGAGTTACCACCCCATTCCAAGGTTTGGCGGTAATTCCCCCTTTCTCCATGGCCCTTCCCCATTCCCATTTTTGCCCCATAGGGCATAATGGGAATGGGGAAGGAGCTAATTACGGTACCGCAAATTGCGGTACCGTAATTAGCACCAAGGTCCCTTTGCGGGTCCCAACTTTAACGGCTGGTCTACACCAGCCGTTAAGGTCAGGTCCTGCAAAGGACCTCGTAGTAAGGCGGTAAGGGTTAACAGTCATCGGTACCCTTGCCGGTGACCGTTAACCCTAACCGCCTTCCTTGTAATGAGGCCCATAGAGTTTTAAAGATGATCCTGGCTTTGACAGGTAGCCAATGGACATAGGGCCTCATTACACGGGAGGCGGTAAACCATGGTGCTATTAGCACCATGGTTGCCGCCGGTACCATACCGGTACCACCATGGAGGAAAAGGGAATTACCACCCCATTCCAAGGTTGGCGGGCGGTAATTCCCCCGTCCTCCAGGGCCCTTCCCCATTCCCATTTTTGCCCCATAGGGCATAATGGGAATGGGGAAGGAGCTAATTACGGTACCGCAAATTGCGGTACCGTAATTAGCACCAAGGTCCCTTTGCGGGTCCCAAGTTTAACAGCCGTTAAGGTTGGGTCCCGCAAAGGGACCTCGTAGTAAGGTGGTAAGGGTTTACCGGTACCGGTGCCCTTACCGGTACCGGTAAACCCTTACCACCTACCGTGTAATGAGGCCCATAGAGTTTTAAAGATGATCCTGGCTTTGACAGGTAGCCAATGGACCTCCTTCCTAATCTTAGCGATATGATCATGTTTTGTTTATCCCTAATGCTGCCCTTAAGGCTTTATTTTGCAGGAGTTGCAATTTGCAGAGTTGATGTTATAGGTCCCTGGTAGGAGCACATTGCAATAGTCAAACTTTTATAATACCAGGGCTCTGGCCAAATAAGGCAGTTAGTCAGCGTCAAAAATTGTTGACTTAATGCTATCAATTTGGCTGTGTACGCCGTGGATGTAGACAGGGAATTGATATGTTAGGTCAAGGTTAGCATCAAGGTGAACACCTAGCGTTTTTACCTGCTTGAGGAGTGGAATGATAGATCCATCTAAGTTGATGGAGTTCTAGTCTGCATAGAGTGTTGCTATTTTGGTTGGTGATCCAACAATGAGGTATTCTCATCATTGAGACAAAGGCTATTTAGCACCATCCAGTTCTGGATGATAGCATATATTTTATTAATGGTAATGGTATCCTGGGCATATATCCCTGTGATGGGTATAAGGATCTGGGTGTCATCTGTGAAATTCGTATAGATGACACCCATATTGTCAAGGGCAGAGAAGAGGAGTTTTGTGTAGGCATTATAGCGTGTAGGGGAGAGGCACGATCCTTGGGCTACTCCTAAGGGTACTAATATGAGATCCGCAGCTTCCTTACCTATGGTAACCCAAGATGTCATTCAGCCAGGAAGGATTTTACCCACATCGTCGCATCTTTGGAGAAATTGAAGTCATTGGCTAATGATGTGCACAGCTTATCAAGGTCCACAAGGTCAGAATCTGCAGAGAGGTCTAATAGCAGGATACAGAGTTTCCTTGGTCCCTGATGGTATCCATCTGGATTTTAGGTCCAAAAGGGAACTGTTTCTGTGCTATGCTTAGGCCTAAAGCCTGATTGTCTGGTTCCTAGCAGCTAGTTCTGTTTAAGATGAGAGTAAATCTGTGTATATGCTATTTTGTCTATGAGTTTCAGTAGAAATGGGACCGTTGTTATTGGTCGATAATTAGTGGGTACTGTGGGGTCCAATGTAGTTTTTTTTAGGAGAGGGGTGGCCCAGGCATGTTTGATGCTTGCTGGGACTGTGTTGGTGTTGAAAGAAGAGTTGATAAAGTTGGTCAGGTTGGGGATGAGAGCGGTTGCACAAGCTTTCACTAGTTTGGCTGGCACGCTATCGCCTTTGCAATTTGAGGCTTTTAGTTTGGAAATGGTGTCAAGTACCATTTCTTGGGTGACCAGGGAGAAGTGGGAAGAGAAGTTGGGATTTTCCAGGGGGGGTGGGTGGGGTGTTGGACACAGTGGTGTTTTTGTCAACTAATGCTAGTCTGTTGGCAGAGATTTTATGTTGTAACAGGACAATTCTAGCAGATAATGCTTCTTGAATAGTAGTGCACCATTCTTTTCTGTAATTGATGGGGGTCCTACTTGGGGTGGGATTTTCTAATTCCCTGAGAATGGGGAAAAGTTCTTTGTAATCTGATGTGGCGTTGCTGATGCAGGTGTTAACACCATTGGCTTTATGGGAAATGATAGAGGTTTTATAGATTTTGTTAGCGTCCTTGAATGCTTTGGAAGTCTCTGGAGTAGGATGTTTAGTGTGGGCATGTCCAAGGCGGTGTTTGGTTTTTCTTAGGGAGGCTAGTTCTTCGTCAAACCAGAAGTGGTTCTATTTGTCAATTCGGAATGTTTTAGTTGACAAAGGAGCAACTTTATTGACGGTGAGTGTGAGGCATTTGTGGTAGTAGTCTGCAATGATACTGGGGTCATTGCTGGTGACTAGGTTAGATTCAAGTGTTTTGATGAGGATAGGGGCGACATTTTCTGCCGTGAGTTTGCGGGGATTTCTAGCTTCAATGGTATCCGTAGTATTGGTCTAGGGAGGAAGGAGTTCCTCGTTCATGATGGTGAATTCTATGCATTAATGCTCTGTCCAGTTGAGGGGGGTGATCAAATCGATAGTTCAAGTGGTGTTAAGTGATAGTATCCAATACAGGATTCTACCCTTGACGTCTGTTGCACATTCACCAATTGGGTGAAGTTCATGTCTTTGAGGGATAGGTGTAGTGAGGCGGCTTTGTGGTCTTTGTCATCGTTGAATCCTAGATTGAAGTCTCCAAGGATAATACATTTATTTTTGAGTTTAATAAGAGGTGTAATCAGTAGTAGGATATCTATTTCAGGATGGCTGTTGGCGCTCAGTGTTCTGTATATCACTATAATGTTAATCATGGTTTTATCATTCATGGCGAGCATGATTTCATAGCCCGGGATATCTTCGATAGTGCTGGATCTTATTTGTAGATTGCTCCGTGCTATGATGGCGACACCACCTCCTGTGATGAGGGTTCTGCCTGTTCTGAATATGCTATAATCAGGCGGTATGGCAAGCGCGAGTAGAGGTCCTGAGGCTTGGTGAAGCCAGGATTCTGTGATTTAGTAAATCAAGGTTTTGTTCAATGATTAGAGCATGGATTTAAATGGCATGGGCTCCTAGTGAACAGGCATTAATAAGGGCACTTTTCAGGCTAGTCAGGGGCTTAGTGGTAACTGTTTTGCTGCTCTTTGGCATCTGAAGCTGTGGGGAATATGTATTTTTGTTAGTGGTCAGGGGAGAGGGTGACTCTGTTTTTTTTGTTTTGGTGAGGGTCATTGTGAGTGGGTATTTTAGGCATGTGGGTGCAAGTGAGAGATGAGCATAAGGAGGCCTGGTGCACGATCTGAGGTGAATGGTTCTGTTGATACCAACAATAGGGTTAGTATCTGTTGAGAACTTGTGGGTGATAGCCAGGTCTAGTATTTGGTCAGAGGCTATGCACTCACTAGGAGGAGAATTTGAGGTAACAATGGTATTATGAGCATGTTCAAGGCTACTTCGGAATGGTGGCATGGGTGAGAGGAATGGAGTTGGGTAGGGTATAGGATGGTGTCTGGGGCAAGCCCGTCTAGAGAGACAATTTCTGAATACCAGAAAGTGGTTACCTGTGCATGCCATATTTTTAGGTACAACACAGTAGGGGAGCATGGTGAGGCATAGCCAGGCTTAGATAATTGTATTAAGACTGAGGTGTGGCAGAATATAGGTGAGCATAGGATTCTGACATCGGATTCTCTTTAACCATGGTGACATCACCAGAAGTGGTTTGGTGGGGGGGTAAAAAAAAGGACATACATGTAAACATGTTTACATACCAAATAGGCAGACACCCATACATATTTTATATACCAACCACATTGTATACAAGGCTACTGCCTTCATACGCCATGGATGGGCTCATGATATGACAGGGTTAGAGGCAATAGAACAATATAGGTTGAGGCTCTGCCATAGTTATGCCATTTCAGCATTGTATGGCCAGTTACTTCCATATTATGGCAATTATAGCTGCATGTCAGGTATTTTCATTTTATGAAATGTAGGGCCCCTACATTGACAGTTGCTGCAATAATACGGGTATAGAAAAATCCAATAGATGCAAGTCACTGTAGTGCACAGGAGCATTACTGCTTTAATTAATAATGATAATTTGTTATTTATATTGCGCTTTTTGGGGTGGCCGATAAAGGTCCCAATGAAAAAGAGAGGTTCACGTTGCATGCGCCATATTGATGACTGGGGGAACAGCGATGTTGATGCAATGTTGCGACTTAGCCTGTATCTAGTATAGTTAATCTGAATGAGATAACTTTTACTTTTAGTGTTACTTTGTGTTTCAGTTGATACATTTTACATTCACACGCATGCAGCAAGATAATGTCAGAACTGCTGATGAATATAAGTGTGAGATTTGCAGCATAGCACCAAAATGTTGGGCAACAAGGAGCCTCATAGACGCATGTGTGAATTGAGATTTGCAACGAAGAAACCACTGTGAGGAGGACTCAGTAGTATTGAACATAGATCCACAAACCTATATATCTGTGGATCTTGAGGGACGTTTGTTTGGGACAGTTGGTGTACATAGTGAATATACAAATCTGTATGGTGAAAGTCCTCTCATAGTTAGGGATTGTGCAGGGCTAGGAGGCTGGGTTGGCAGGTTGAACTCTGTGTGACTGGGAAAACTGGTTGAGCAAGCTTGAAGGCTGAGGAAGGGCAGCAGGCAGCAGCCATTACATCAGATGGTCAGCTACGGCAAGGCTCTGGTTTATACGACTTGGTACTATTGTGGAAAGGAGAGGTAATCTTTTTAAGTACATGGGAGCCTGTTATTTATTGTGCAGGGAGGTTTTGCCATCTGGGTCGTGGCCGAGTAATAAACATGGTGCAAGAACCCCTTAAGGGCAGAGTTGACAAATGGTTTATGGGTTTCGATCAGTTTCTGAGGATGTGCCCAGAGGCCATGCATGTTGAATTGGTAGTTATATTGATTAGAGTGAAATAAGGACACCAGTAAGTCTGGGCAGATGTGATAGTTATCACCAGTTCATAGGTAACCTGTTTATTTCTCCCCTCCTCATATTGTTTAAGTGTCATGCAAAGTCCATGTGCATCACGTCCGGGGTTAGAGATCCCCAGCCAGCTGAAACTTGTAATGAATTATGTTTGACGTGTGCATGTGTAACCATGGGATGATGTTATGACCTACCACAGAAAGATCCCAAAAGGGGTGTGCTGTAAATATGAGCTGATTTTTATGTTGCACCACCGGCGATGGTCTTGGTGGTGCTGTGGTAGGCTTTGTTATGCCTTTCCCCTTGTCTTCCCTATGATGGCAGTCGGGGAGTACCGTTCCGTTGGATCAAGACAAGCCAGTCCTGTCAATGCAGTGCTTCTGCATTCATGCGGTCATGTGACAGCATATAGACTCTTGGATTCTGCACCTCCATGTATCGCTACTCTAAATCAGGATGCTCCATCTATGTCACTTGCAAAAACACCTGCGCTGCTCTTGGTGGCCCAGACCCGGCACGTTCCAGAAAGAAATCCCTTCCCATGGCACGTCGAAGCTAAGGTCCAACCCTTATGTACTTTAGCTCAGTCTTCCACAAACACAAGTACCCGCGGATCCCGAGTCCTGCCTCTCCTGAACACTTCTGATTTACGGCTCCGCTACACAGACCGCAAGAACCATATCCCTCAGCTGCAACACTCTCTCTCGTAGGTTATCAGGGAAACATATGAGTCCTTTCCCTTTCTACACTGCTATATGCTCACAGTTTCTACAGTGCTTATCCTTTTCTCTGAAGAAGGTGTCAAGACATCAAAGACCTCATTCTCCCATGTAGGTGAGATTGGTTCACCTTAGCTCTCTTCATCTATGCTTCCTCCTCTAACTGGTTACTTTCCCATCTGCTCTCATCTCTCAGGCTTTCTTGGGGAAATCTTCTGCTGAAGCTGCATTGTACAGCTACCAGTCCTGCTTTCCGAAGATAGATGAGCTGCGGTTGATCAACGCACACAATTCCTGAACAGGGTTTTCTACCGCAGAGGGTTTCCCTGGGAGTTTTGCCCCTCTCCGTCCTGGTCCCATCTAGGCGAAGGGCAGTAAAGCTCTCAGGGGGGGTTTTCCCATCAACAAAGACACTGCAATCTGACCATGTTAGTGGTTTTCTGCTTCATTATATCGTGGCATGACAGATAGCAACGCCTGTACGGCAGATACCATGGAACAGCAGACGAAGCATCTTATGGCCGCTATGCAGTCCTTGTCACATGAGGTAAAGAACCTTAAGCAGGAAAATGCTCACCTAAGGCAGCAGGTTGCCCGAGTGAACACTGAATTACCACCCTCATCCTTGCCCACCAGCAAGTATGACGTCAGTTCACATAAACTCAAGGAGTTTTTGGATTATTGCACTGTGCAATTTACATTCAAGTCACACTACTTCCCCATCGACAAAAGACAAAGTAGGGTTTCTTGTCTCTCTTCTGGCTGGGGAAGCTCTCGCTTGGGCAACTCCTTTAGTAACCACTGGGAACTCAATTTTAGACTCCTACCATTTGTAAACAACCTTAAGAAAGACTCCTTGACCTCAGACACGGAACGCAAGATCTCATGTCCTATGTGACTCAATTCAACCAGCTTTTGGCGGAAACTGCTTGGCCAGACGATGCTTTACTGACCCTGTTTCGAAGAGGACTAACAGATAAGCTCAAGGACGAGAACTCTATGGTATCCAGACCTGCCACTCTAGCAGATATGATTACTGTGACAATGCAGTTGGATTCCCACCTACAGGAACGCCAATCAGAATGTAGAAAAGGTTGGTCCCACCAATCAAGAATGGAAGTTCACTACAATCCACCTAGAACAACTCCCATGGAAGAACCTATGCAGCTAGGAACTGCTAGAGGACCCCTAACATCTGAAGAAAGAGACCGCAGACATACACAGGGTCTGTGTATGTATTACGGTTCCTCCACCCATTTAGCCTGAGACTGCCCTGTGCCCCCACCTAGATCCTCTGAACCCAGGAAATTGGAAAATACCAAAGCCCAGCCGTAAGGGGAACCATGGCTCGGGTGTGTAAGGATGGTTCCTCAAAGATCCCTAATAATTCACAGAACACCAATCTTACAAAACATCCCATGGTGATCATATCAATCTGCCTGATCTTTCAGGGGCAAGAAATCCACGGCATTCCGGCACTGGTAGATTGCGGGGCAGCCAGCAATTAAATAAACGACAAGTGGGCTGAGAATAAGGGAATTGAACGCATTTCTAAATCCATGATCATACCCATTTAGGGGGTCAACAGCAGTCCTTTAAGCTCAGGACTCATCCGGGGAACAAACCTTGCCCATAACATGTCACATTACTTCCCATGAGGAGGTTTTGAGTTTTGACCTGATCAAACCCGCTCATTTTCCTATCATTCTTGGATTACCATGGTTACGTCTCCACAAACTATACATCAACTGGTCCGCAGGTACACTTTTTCTTGTATCTGAGTATTGTGTATCTTATTGCATGTCTCACAATTCTGTAGGAATCCATGTTTCCCCTGCAAGTCCTATTCCGAATCAGTTACCTTTGTCAGTCTGGCGGCATTCCAGAGTTTTACTCTCAGTTCACTTCAGTGTTTTCTTCACTCCAGTTTTCCACTCTCACTCCTCACTGACTAGATGTTTTTCATATTGAACTGATTCTCGATCAGCCCATATCATTCAGGCGAATGTATATGCTCTCCCAAAAAGAAAAGTCAGCACTTCAAGAGTATCTGCAAATAAATTTACAAAACATTCTCATTTCGGAATCCACATCCCCCACGGGAGCCTCATTATTTTTCATCCCAAAGAAGGACATGTATGAGTTACATCCATGTATAGATTATAGGGGACTAAATAAAATCACTGTGGCTGATAGGTTCCAATACCCTTAATTCCCAACATCCTTGAGGCCGTGCGAGGAGCCACCATCTACTCCAAGCTGGATCTCCGTAGCGCGTACCATCTCATCCAAGTTGCCCCCGGAGATGAATGTAAGACAGCCATTCGAACACCCTTTGGGCACTTTGAGTATCACGTAATGCCCTTTGGACTTTCCAACGTGCCAGCCATAATTCAGCGCTTCATGGATCATTTGTTTGCAGACATATTACTACACTTAGTAGTGATTTACCTTGACGACATCCTCATCTTTTCATCTAACCAGTCTGAGCACATACATCACGTTACACTGGTTTTGGATCGCCTACAGGCAGTGCTGTAAGTGGACCAGGGCCTGCCTGGGCCGGGCCCGGCAGTCTCCAAAAAGTGGGGCTGAGCCGGGGCCCTGCTGGGGCCCCCCGTCCCACCATGCCATGGCAGGATGCATTATCCCGCCGCAGCCGCGACGGGAGATGAGCCCGGCAGTTTAACATTAGGCAAGCGGACAGAAGTGCCAGGCAGCCACAGCGTCGCTGAGGCTGGCTGGCACTTCTGTCAGTTACTGTAAATTCCCTGATGACCCCCCATCTGTGGGGTCATCAGGGAAGTTACAGTTCCTTTGTTTGCCCTCGCCAGGTCACTGACCCTCTTTGAGCCCTCAGGCTCCATGATCTAATATGCAGATTAGATCACGGAGCCCGCGGGATCCCAGAGGGTGTACGTTTCAAGCCAACTTTTATAAACGTAGAAACATTTCTATGTTTATAACAGACGGCTTGAAACATACACAATTCAAGGCATCTTTTATAAAGCTTGGTCGACGGACAAAACCACCTTGGGTTTTATCCGTCCTCAACGCTTTATAAAAGATGGCTTGAATTGAGTACGTTTCAAGCCATCTTTTATAAACATAGAAATATCTTACAAATGTCTATGTTTATAAAATGTAGCTTGAAAAGTATACAAACCATAGTAAGGTAAGCACACAAGTGTGCATAACTTACTATGGTTTGTGCACTTTCAAGCCACCTTTTATAAACATCGAAATATGTAACATTGCTATGTTTATAAAAGAAGGCTTGAAAAATACACAAACCATAGTAGTACGTAAACAAATATATAAATGCTCACATATATTAATATTTGTTTTGCGCACCCTAATATGATTTGTGCACTTTTAGGCCATGCCAACAGTGGATGCCACGCCCCCAAACGAGGGGCCCCACCTCAATTTCTTACCCCACTTAAAGCACTGCCTACAGGCCAACCAGTTGTATTGTAAGGCAGAGAAATGCAAGTAGAATGCCCGCCTCCATCCAACATTAAAGAAATCCAAAGATTTGTTGGTTTTGCCAATTTTTTGCTTCCCTTAACCAGAGTCCTAAAGAAACGGATTCAGTTCCTGTGGTACTCGCTAGCACAAGCCGCATTTGATCGCCTGTGAGAGGGGTCATACATCTATAGTCAGGGAAATACAGAATTGTAGTCGGGAATACTGTACTAGTGATGAAAGCGGTATTGTAGTGAAAAACATTGTTCCCTTTGTATGCTAAAGTAAAGAGGATTTGAGTTGACATTTTGTTTTTTGATAATATGTTGTCCTTTAGGTAAGAGTGTGAAGTATAATTAAAGTGAACAACTAAGAGAGGTGATTGTGGTTAAAGTGTATGAGGTGAGTGATTGTGGGGAAGATTAAGAAACTGGGAAGAGTAACACAGGTTTGGCTTCTGTGTTTTAAGTCATTCATTTTGAAATGAAATTGTTAAAAGTTAGACTAGGGTTGGATTATGGGGACTCTACTGAAAAACTTGTATGACTATAAGGTAAATATTTTAAAATACCATCAACAATGGCTGCCGGGATCTGAGGGTAAAATGCTCAGTTCTTGACCTAACGAGGGGGACCTATGGTAAGGGGGTGTTGGAAAACCTGAATACTTTCTAAATTACCTGGCACAAGGGTTCAAAGCTAGAGAATCATTTAAATAAATATCTTAGAGTTATGGAGGATATATGTGAATCGCAGGAAGACGCATAAACTTAAAATCTCAGAGGAAGAGACGAGAAAGTAGGGTGCAGGAATTCCTTCCGCACCACCCCCATATGGGTATTGTCCTTAATTGAAAGCAGAAGGGTATACCAACCCTGAGTTTGAACCTCAATATTTTCCAGCAATCACTCCAGTGGTTGCAAGGCAGACACAGGTACTGCTTTCATCAACTACGATTCCTAAAAGATGGGATAGTGAGTAAAGTGGAATGTTAACTCCGTCAATGATTAGGGCCACAAAAAGGTTGCGACTCCCCTGAATGCTAGGTTATCAGAGATATTAATGGTGGAGAATTGAGAGAGAGTGAGACCTTCAACTTGAAGACTAGATGAAGGGCTGAGAATCGGCAGAAAAGGGGAGACTAATCCTTTTACTGGTAGGATAGAGGATAGGCTGTGAATGGCAGTGAAAAAGCAGGAGCTTTGAGGAAGAAGCATTGCGGCTAGCGGAGGAAGAGGTAGTGTTGTTACGACAGCAGAGAAGTGACGAGTGGGAAGAAGTGAATAGGCAGGTAGACGATGTAGAAGAAGGAAGGTGAAGGCATGGATAAGTTTCTATTACATTGGATAGGTCAGTTATGAAGGAGCTCAATGTAGACCTTGAGGACAGAAGTGTCGCTGTTGGTGCAGGATTTGAGCAAGGAGAACGGGGACTGCCACCCTATGGAAGTGCTGAGTATGTTTCCATGCCCATAGAAATGCCAGGTAATGTGATAACAGGAGTAGGCGACGAGGGTGAATGGGATTCAAATCTTGAGAAGGGAGAACAGGGTATTGAGAAGGAGCTAAATACCCCCACCTCAATCACCTCACCCATCTTGCATATATGTTGGGAACCAGAGTGTGAGACACGTGCAGTACCAGTAAAAATACTGATACCAAGGAGAATCCTAGAAGCAAGGTTCCCATTGAGAAAACCATACCTGCATACGAGACAGTACGATGGCCATTTGAATGAAATTCTGGAAGAGCAAATAAATGGCCAAGACGAATGGTGACGTCACACAGAGTCGAACTGACGTACATAGAAGAGATGCAGGGATGAGAGAATGCAGATATTCTATATCAAGAAAATATCGAAGATAAGTGACATCTTGGGATCAAGATGAAGAAACGTATACTACAGAAAGGGTGAAGATGTCAACCTGTTTTACACGTGTACAGATGCAAAGAAACTCAAGCAGACAAAGTATTTTAGAGGCTACCTTTATAGTGAATAGATTGTGGCATGCACCAACATATAGATACATGTATATAAGAGTAAAGAAAGGATGTTTCCACTACATGTTATAGCAGAGCTGGGCTAAAGAAGGAAGGCCTTTTTTCCAGTGGGTTGCTGTTAGAAAACAAGTGAATTACAAAGTGAATCTCAGAAAGGTGAGACTGGATGAGCCAAGAAGCCATGTTTTTATCAGGCTGGGGTGAGCACATATTGGATACAAATCGTGTGAAAGAACGAAGCTCCTGTTCAGGAGGCATGAACAAAACAAGAAGGACGTCGGAGCTCTATTAGAAAATAGTATTTTTAAATACACGAGAGGCTCGATTTTGTGGTTTTCAGTCACATGGAGGGATGAAGTTGGAGGAACATGATGGTCACACCTACGCATGAGGGCAGAGCGTGCCTTCACTCCTTTGAATTCTCCAGAGCAAAGAACACTCCCAAGAATAAGTTCAAAGCCCTTATTGACAGCAGACCACTGAGGTGATGATGGATGAATATGCTAATTGGTGGGAATCTATGGTTGAAGACTAGCTCACCAGCACCTGGAAGCCCAGTCTGTGTGCTGCTAACATAGGTGGAAAAGTACTGATTGAGGTTAGAGTGCCAACCAATGGTAGAGGACTGCATGATTAAGGGTCCTATAGTTTGTTTAGCCGATGGGATGTCATGTATTTAGTGACGTTCATAGTGACCTGTTTTAGGGGAGGGCTTAGTTGCCTCACCTGATGTTAAGAAACCTATCACATGTCTTCACTCCTGTAGACGAGTGTGGATCGTGTACTTAGAGGTTTTTTTAAGAACCTATCACGCTTGCCACTAGGTTTTTGCCATGTAGGATAACTTAAGTAATACATAGGTTTACGTCACCTATGATGATTTTTTGTTATAAAAGAATGTTTTTTTTCAAGATGCTTTCAGAGATCTTATGCTGAGATGACCTTTGATGTCCGTTGTACTCCCTGTTTTAGATAATTGATATTAAAAAGTTATCCTTTTGCCAACTACCTGAGTCATTTCGATTATTGATGTTTGAGTAACTTCTGCATCCCCATTCATCTCAAGGGTATTGCTACCTCATGTAAAGGGCTGGAAGACCCCATTTCACGTGGTAGCAGAGGATGGTTAGATACTCATTGTGATAAGTACACTTTGGGGTCCCGGAAATATTGCACAACCTGTGCCATTTGGCTGAAAGTACGTGAAGCTCCCTGTAGATAGCGGTTTTAATGTAACGCAAAGTCTTGCAAGCCAGGTTATGCGGGTCCCTTGTTTTCAGGCAGAAACCCCTCCCGGCGTCTACAGGAAGCTGAACGGATGGAAAGTTGAAGAGGCTACTGAGGAGGCATATGATCCCGAGAGTCAGAAGTCGAAAACTGAATGGTGAGTAAAACTGAGTGGGGTGCCAAAAGTGTGAATGGGCAGTGGGTGAAGAAAAGTGATAAGGGAAAAATGAGTAACGGAGGGAGGTTGGGGTACGGTAACTTGAGAACGATGAGCATTGAATATTAAGTAATTGACTTGAGGAGAGTCCAAGCAATTAAGAGGTCCCGTGAGGAGAGACCACGATAAAGGATATGCCCAGGTATTCCTGCGTTTTAAAGAACGGAACAGAAGAAGTCGCACCTAGAGCCCTATTTACGGGTGACGTAGACCACAAACTCGTTTAAAGATGAGTTTAAAGAGGGCAACTTAAATCCCATGTCGGGGTATTTTTAGGAGCAAGACAGGTCTTAAAGAGAAGACTGTGAGCTGTATATGGCCGGTCGAGTATGTCCATCTGTCTGTTTGTTTTAAGTGACTATATATGGTGAAAAAATAATAGAGAAATTGATAGACGTGAAAAAGAAAACACTGGAATTGTGAATTAATTATTTATTTATTAGTATTGAACTGATCATGTTTACTGACAACATAGATTAAATTAAAAAACGTGATATAAAGGGTTTAGTGCCTGCAATGACTGGTGAACGCGCATATTGTTTTGTTTTTCTGAAACCTATTGTTTTCGAATTTGCAAAGAGAAAAGGTGAGTATTGACAGTCAAGAGTGACATGTCAACATGGAGGATATTACTCTGCTTGTACAGCTTTGTAAGCAGTTACCCAAGCATGCACCCAAGCTTAGACAGTACAGTGCAGAGTGGGTTAAGTGCACAGCAGACAAAATGTTCATGCAATCGCCACAAGGGGAATTACTATCGAAGGCAGTTCTGCAGCATTTGACAACATATTTGCATGCTGCATATAATGGAAAAAAGTTAGAAAAGCTGCTAGCGAGCTTAGAGCTCTGGAAGATGTACCAGGAGGAGAGAGAGGAGCCACCTCCTGAAGACTGGATATTAATGTATGCAAAGAGGGGGGTGACTAACCTTCTGCTCCACCCACCGTGGCTGAAGTAGAAAGCGATAGCAAGGAAGATGATGCGCTGTACCCATTAAGGGAGCTCGAGGCAGCAACGCGGTACAGTAACCCGGCATATGACTTGTCTGCGCAAAGCAGCGACGAGGGCCCAGAGAAAAAAACTGAGAAAGATGTAATCTCTAGAGTCCCGAGGGGCAAAGAGAGACGCGATAAAGGGAGACGTGATCGACCAAGTACATCCTTAGATATAGGACGAGAAATAAAGAGATGGAAATGAAAAAAGAGAAGACTGATGAATTAGCACTTATACAGAATGAATGGTTGGGTGATCAGATTTTGCTCAAACTTGATGGTAAGAGCATTGAGGACGTAAGGAAAAGGGAAGATCGAGATGAGCAAGACAAAATTGATAAAGAAAGAGAGGAGAGATTGAAAGACGATGGGACAAAAAGAAAGGATAGACAAAGGGCTTCATTATGACTTTGGAGGTAGCCATGGTGCTATTTGCACCATGGCTGCCTCCAAAATCATGTCTGGGTCCGGTCTGGTGGAGAGGGGACTTACCGGGACAATCCTCCCTAGGCGTACCCGGTAAATCCCCATTCCAAATGCTATTCCCCATTCCCATTTGAGCCCGTATAGGGCTCAAATGGGAATGGGGAAGGAGCTAATAACGGGCCTGCAAATAGCTGGCACGTTATTAGCTCCTTGGTCCTTTAGCGGGTCCCGTAAAGATTGTGTGGTCAGACCACACGTCCTTTACGGTTCCTGCTAAGGGACCTCAGAATTGCGTGGTAAGGGATTACTGGCACCGGTCTCCTTACCGGTGCCCGGTATCCCTTACCGCCCACCCCGGAATGAGGCCCAAAGATGGGAACAATTGAATCAAGAGGAGCAGCTGAGAAAGCAGGGAAGAGCAGAAGAGCAAAAAATAATATGATAACAGACAGAGGGCAATCGAAGAACGAGAAAGAGTAGAAAGGAAAAGAATGGAGGAAGAAAAACAGAAATTAAGGGATAAAAGAATGCAAAGACATAGGGCCTCATTCCGAGATTGGAGGTAGCCATGGCGCTATTAGTGCCACGGCTGCCTCCAATATCGGGTCCGGTCTGGCTGAATATTGGATGGGGACTTACCGGGTCATTCTGACCCTGGAGGACCCGGTAAGTGTCCCCATTGAACCAGCCATTCCCCATTCCCATTTGAGCCCCCAAAGGGCTCAATGGGAAAGGGGAAGGCGGTAATTACGGGCCAACTAATAGCAGGCCCGTAATTAGCACCCTGGTCCCTTAGCGGGACCTGTAAAGAACGTGTGGTCTGACCACACGTCCTTAGCGGTTCCCACTAAGGGACCTCGGAATTGGGCGGTAAGGGATTACCAGCACTGGTCTCCTTACCGGTGCCCGGTATCCCATATCACCCAACTCGGAATGAGGCCCATAGAGATGAGGAAATACAAAGGACAAATGAGAGAAGGGACATGAAGAGAAAAGTGGAAGAAAGGGTAAGAGAGGAAGCAAGAAAGCGAATGTCATGATGCCTACCCGCAGGGACCCAGACCAAGTCCAGCAACCCCGGAAGCAGGCATCAAGTTATTCCAAGCAAGCCCAACAACCCCTGCTAGGGGCTATTTGGGTGCAGTCCTGGCGTCTATGGTGCCAGGCTCATATGGAGAGTCAGTCCTGGCGCCATAGGCACCAGGCTCATAGATTTAAACTTACCTGATGCAGACCATGCTGCAAACTTACCTGATGCAGACCATGCTGCAAGAGCTCCAAGCCAAAAGAGGCTTGGAAGGGACTACTTTACCTAGGGACTATTTTTTACTCGGTTGGGGCTGGGGAGGAATACTTACCTGGGACTACTTTGGAGGCTATTTAAACCACGCCCGAAGAGCGGCACACGCTTCGCGTTATTCTGCATCCAGCAGTGTAACGCTCACCGTGCCTGCAAGTCTGCATCCAGTCTTCTGCCACGCCCGCCTCCAGTCCGGAGCTCCTAGAAATAGGGACCGCGCCTTCGAGCTGGAAGAAAGAAGTTATTTTATGTGCGCCGCCTCGCCTGTGCCTGCTGCAGCGCTGCGCTGAACTCACCGGCCTTCGCAGCATCTTCACATTCCACCGCATCCTTCTGCATGTTCCCGTCACACTCCGGCACCTAAGGGGAAGTCAAGAACAGCAAGGTGAGCCAAGGGAATAAACAGAGGTAATATTAGTTACCCCCCTATACTTACCTGATTTTACCACCAGGGGTACTATTCCTCTTCACGGGTCGGTGCAGCTTCCACTGCATCCTCGCCGAACCCCGGCCCCTAAGGGGAAACAAAGGGACAGCAAGGTGAAACAAAGGGACAAACAAGGGGAAACCTCCTCTCCACAATAGACTTACCTGATTTTACCGCCGGAGGCATTATTCCCCGAGACGTCATACTTTCTCTCAGCACCTGAATAAGGGGGAAAACAACAGGTTACATACTGACTTTTTATCGAACTGTGTTGGATAATACAAATCCTTACCTGAATATTACCGGTTGCCAGGAGGAACTCTTCGCTAGGGTCAAGCTGCAACCTGCAAGGAATCGGACAAGAGTGAAAGTCAGACATTTGAACTCTTACGAACTACATACTTACGGCGTCTTGCCGGAAATCTCAGAGTCAATATTGTTCTGGAACTCACCAATTCCTTCAAGCCAGTGAAGCAACTGGTTATCTACGCGCCCCTGCGCTCACCGCAGGATGGAGAGCTCAACTTTCCAAACCATCAGGTGAGACTATAAGAGGGGACATCAAAGATGATCAGTGGGGAGAACAGCGGGAGTGCGGGGGGGGTTAACGCTGAACTCCACGGGTGGTTAATTCCTTTTCTCCATTTGCAGAAGAATATTCCTACAGGCCAAGCAAACGAAGCTAGGTGGGCCAGTCCAGTCCGTCATCTCGGCACTATGCGTCACATTGGTGGAGACTGCAGCTGTCCATTTCAGATCGACGCCCCTGTGGGAGTCAGGTGAGCGGAACAGAACGCAAAGCCTACCCACAAATTCCCACCCGGGCGTTATGGATACCTCAGAAACTGACCAATTGGCCCACTTACTAGGGGAACTGAGGGCTGAAGTGCATTCCACCCATCAAGAAACCAATGCTCTTAGGAGAGAACTGAGTTTGTCAAAGGAGCGAACTGATGACCTTGCTAGGCAACTACTGCAAAGCCAGGCTGGACAAGCACCCCTACCAGGTCCCGGGGGAAATCCAGCTCCTGTGTCTTTGAGTAACCCTGTGCAAATAAACCTACCAGGAAATATTCCATAAGCTCCGCCTGAACTCTTTGCCGGAGATTCCAAAAGGTTTGCCGTGTTTATGAAGAAATGCTGCTTGCATTTTTTATGCAGACCTGGAGCCACCCCAAACGATCAAGCCAAGGTAGCCTTTGTATTGTCATATCTCAGCGGCAGTGCAGCTGATTGGTCAATTCCACTAGTTACTCAGGATGACCCAATTCTTCGGGATTTTCAGGGCTTTCAAATGAGCATGGAAAGACTATTTGCCCGGCACTCCCAAGGATAGGCCCTGGATAACGAACTTTTGTCCCTACGACAGGGTAATCAGGACCTTCTATTCTACATTGCAAACTTTAATAGTTTGATAGTGGAAACTGGATGGCCTGAGGTAAAACGAATCACGTTATTTCATCGAGGGCTTCGAGGAGATCTCAAGGATGTCTTGGCTCAGGTCGTGAACCCACCTCAAGACTGCGCTGAATATATTGGGCTTCATTACACGGATGGCGGTAGGGATTTACCGGTACCGGTAAATCCCTACCGCCTTACTACGAGGACCCTTTGCGGGTTGGGGGATTTAACGCCTGCTTTTAGCAGGCGTTAAAATCCAACCCGCTAAGGGACCTCGGAGCTAATTACGGCACCGCAAAATTGCGGTGCCGTAATTAGCGCCTTCCCCAATCCCATAGACCCCTATGGGGCAGAAATGGGAATGGGGAAGTGCAATGGCGGAAAGGGGATTTACCGCCCCTCCAACCTTGGAATGGGGCGGTAAATCCCCTTTCCGCCAAGGCGGTGCCGGTATTTTACCGGCATGAGCCATGGCGCTAATAGCGCCATGGCTCACCGCCTACCGGGTAATGAGGCCCATAGACTTAGTGTCCAGTTAGATCACAGACTTCAGAACAGAAAGGCTGATCGAGCCAAGTTTGAGAATCGGGTGTTGGTCAAATCCCACGCTAACCCCAAAGGAGCAGATGCTTCAGAACCCATGCAACTCAGAGCAGTAAAAGGACCCTTAACCCAGAAGGAAAGAGAAAGGAGACGGCAAATGCAATTGTGTCTATATTGTGGAACTTCTGGGCATTTTCTACGGGATTGCCCTGTAAAACCACCCAAGAAGGTGGTAGGAGCTGCTGATAAAAGCTATATGGAGTCAGACTCGGGAAACAACCACACCCGACAAGCGTAGAGGTCCGCATGCCGAGGTTGAAGAAGGATACTCAGACCTCACATTTCATCAAACCAATGGTCCTAGTAGATCCAAGGCAGCCATCGCGTATGCACGCAGTAAGGGCATACATTGATAGCGGGGCCATAGGAAAATATGTGGACTACGAATTGGCTTCCAGGATGAATCTACCTCTCTGCCGAAAAACCACATCAGATGTCATCACCACAGTCGATGGAACTGAAATTGCCTCTGGGCCTGTAACTCATTCCACCGCAGAGATGACACTATTGGGTCAGGATGGGCATCGAGAGACTATTGTGTTTGATCTAATCAAAGCCCCACAGTTCCAAATAATACTGGGGATACCTTGACTGGAAACACATAATCCTTGTATTGATTGGCGAGAGAAGAGAATAACCTTCCCCGATTGTGCATAAACCTGTTACCCAAAGAAAAATCTGAACGCAGGCCTGGCCACAGTAACCACAGCAGTCGTGCAACTACCTCCAGAATACCAAGAATTCTAGGATGTCTTCCAAAAAGAACAGGCAAACACCTTACGACCTCACAGATCGTATGATTGTCAAATCGATCTCATACCCGGTGCACAACCCCCTTGTAGCAGGATCTACGCCCTTACGGAACCTGAAAACCTTCACCTACGACAATACTTAGACCAGTACCATGCTAATGGCTTCATTCGCCCATCCAAGTCCCCTGCATCTTCAGCTTTGTTCTTCGTGCCCAAAAAGGAAGGTGACCTCAGAACGTGCATAGACTACCGCGCATTGAACCAGATAACTGTTAATAACCGATACCCATTGCCTCTGATCCCTGAACTACTAGACCAAGTGAAGGACGCTTGCATATATACTAAGTTAGATCTCCGTGGGGCATACCATCTGGTACGTGTAAAAGAGGGCGACGAATGGAAGACTGCTTTTCGCACTAAGTATGGGTTATTCGAATACCAGGTGATGCCTTTCGGGTTGTGCAATGCACCAGCAGCCTTCCAATAATTTATGAACGATGTCCTTCGTGAACTCATTGACGTTTGTGTTGTCGTATATATCGATGATATTCTAGTATACTCCTCTTCAGAATCTGACCATGTGAAGCACATCCGAGCAGTCCTTAACAAATTGCGCCAGCACAACCTATATGCAAAACTGTGAAAATGCGTTTTTTATGCCACAGAAGTTGAATTCCTTGGGTTTATCCTAACCCCAAAAGGAGTCCGAATGGACTCACGAAAGGTGGACGCAATCCTTAAGTGGCCATCACCAAGTTCAGTTAAAGGAGTACAAAGCATGCTCGGCTTTGCCAATTTCTACCGCAGATTCATCCCAGATTTTTCACATGTTGTACATCCCATCACAGCACTCTTGCGAAAAAATAAATGCTTTATGTGGACTAAAGAAGCAGAAAATGCCTTCCAAGAGCTGAAAGCAAAATTCACATCTGCACCTGTATGAAAACACCCGCACCCTGAACTTCCATACATAGTGGAAACTGATGCATCCAGTCTAGCCATTGGAGCTGTCCTGTCTCAAAAGGACCCTGAAACTGGCCAGCTTCACCCAGTAGCATTTTGGTCCAGAAAGTTCTTGGCACCCGAGTTAAACTATGCGGTTACCGACAAGGAGTTATTAGCCATTAAATCCGCCTTCAAGACTTGGCGGCACTATCTTCTCGGTGCCAGGCATACCATTACTGTGATTACCGATCACCGGAACTTACAGTATTTAAAGATAGCCAAGGCCCAATCGTCACGCCAACTCCGATGGGCATTGTTCTTTGCCGAGTTCGATTTCGTGATAACCTATCGACCAGGTTGTGAGAATGGTAAAGCAGACACCTTATCCCGAATAGGGATGGGAGAGGCAGAAGTGAACCCAGAACCAGTACCTATAATTTCCGAACAAAGGATTTTTGGCATGACTACTCTACAGACACTAAAGGACATTCAGGTAAAGATCCAGAAACTCTTTGATCCTACAGCCCTGCAGGACTGGGTAAAGAAAGGCCCGGACTACTCTGTCACCAATGACCTGCCTCAATACCAAGGGCGGCTATTTCTGCCACACAAGGAACTTCAAAAGCGAGTCATTTCCCGTTATCATGATACCCTAATGGAGGGGCACCCAGGTATTGCAAAAACTGAAGTCAAAATTAAGAGACAATTCTGGTAGCCCATCTGGCGAAAGGATATTAAATCATTTGTGATGTCTTGTGGCATTTGCGCCCAAAACAAAAGTCAGAAGAAAAAACCAGCTAGACTCTTACAACCTTCAGACATTCCGCCTACACCATGGCACACCTTATCATTAGGCTTTATTACTGATCTACCCCCATGCAATGGATTTAACACCATCCTAGTTATTGTGGATCTTTTTTCCAAGATGGCCCACTTTATTCCTTTAAAGGGATTACCTTCAGCTTCTTTCCTGGCCAAGGAGTTCCTCGTAAACATTGTTCGCATACACGGATTTCCGTCCGTATTGGTCTCTGACCGGGGCAGTCAATTCATTTCACATTTTTGGAAAAAATGTTGTCAATTGGCGCGAATCGATGTGAGGTTATCGAACAGTCATCACCCCCAAACCGATGGTCAAACGGAGAGGACCAACCAAACTCTCGAACAATACCTGCGTTGTATGTTACATCAGACTGAGAGTAATTGGAAAGACATTCTTTGGATTGCCGAATATGCATACAATAATTCAGTGCATTCTGGAACTGGAAAAAGCCCCTTTTATACCTTATATGGGCACCATCCTCGAGCCTCAGACCTTGACTCACCCCAACACTTAGAAATGCCCGCAGTGGACCATCTGCACGCTACGATTACACAAGCCTTTAAGGAAGCAACTGCACATTTAAAACAGGCGAAAGAAAAATACAAGAAAGATGCTGATCGGCATAGAAGTGATACTGCACAATACCAGATAGGGGACCAAGTATGGTTAGCCACAAAACACATACCTCTAAAGGGAACACAGACCTTTAACCCCAGATATTTGGGACCTTACTCTATTAAGGCCATTATCAACCCGGTGGCTGTCAAGTTGGACTTACCTGCTAATATGCAAATTCACCCCGTCTTTCATGTGTCACTTTTGAAGCCAGTGCAACCAGGGACAAGACTAACCAAGCCACCAGACCCCATCCTTGTAGACGGGGAACCCGAATTTGAAGTTAAGAACATCCTGGACTCCAAGCTGATAAAGTCAAGACTTTTTTATTTAATCGACTGGAAAGGTTACGGACCACAGGAAAGGTCATGGGAAAATGAAAAAATTCCACCGAAATTTCCCAGACAAACCGAAACCACAGGGAAGAATGACTTTAGGAGGAGCCTTGGGGGGGAGTGCTGTTATGATGCCTACACCCGGGGACCCACACCAAGTCCAGCAACCCCGGAAGCAGGCATCAAGTTATTCCAAGCAAGCCCAACAACCCCTGCTAGGGGCTATTTGGGTGCAGTCCTGGCGTCTATGGCACCAGGCTCATATGGAGAGTCTGTCATCGGACAAGAGTGAAGACAGACATTTGAACTCTTAGGAACTACAAATCTCAGAGTCAATATTGTTCTGGAACTCACCAATTCTTCGAGCCAGTGAAGCAACTGGTTATCTACGCACCCCTGCGCTCAACGCAGGATGGAGAGCTCATCTTTCCAAACCATCAGGTGAGACTATAAGAGGGGACATCAAAGGTGATCAGTGGGAAGAACAGCGGGAGTGGGGGGGGGGGTTAACGCTCAACTCCACGAGTGGTTAATTCCCTTTCTCCATTTGCAGATGAATATTCCTACGGGCCAAGCAAACGATTCTAGGTGGGCCAGTCCAGTCTGTCATCTCGGCACTACGCGTCACATTGGTGGAGACCGCAGCTGTCCAGTCCAGATCGATGCCCCTGTGGGAGCCAGGTGAGCGTAGCAGCGAAGAGAATTTGACAAAGAGTTAGAACGAAAGAGAAAGAGGATGAGTATGACTCGTGAAGCATTGGGGATGCTATTGATGAAGTCTGTCATGATATGAAAGCTATGGAAGTGATGCAAGGGAAAGGTAATAATCATCGACTCAAAAGTTCACAGCTATACGACAATGAGGGATCCTTATGAAGTTTTGAGCCAACGAAGGTGTCTTTGGATAGACTGAATCTGAATAGATCGAAGAGGAGAGAAGTCACACGAATTGGGGACATATGGCAGATGAGGACAAAGCAACCTTTTGTGGGGAAGAGGAAGTGACACATGTGGCCCTGAAGGGTGTTTTTCAATGGATAAGGAAGTAAGATGGTCCGATCTAGATCAACCCAAATCTCGGTCGTCAGAATTATTGACGCAGCTAAACCGATCTAAAGAGCGATCCCATGGTCAGAGGGGGCACTTGTCACCTTATGTGAGCAGGCTAAGGTCACTGACAGGTAGAAGAAAGTGGAACCACTGTCCCAGCTATGGATAGACAGACGGTGGGTGACGAATGCGAGTTTGGGGTTTCACAGTGTCATTTGTTTTAAAAGGGAGGAGCAAGGCCACAGTATATACCTTGGCTGCAGATAGATAAGGATCATTTAAGGTGCAAACTCCTGAGTTTAACTTCTGGCACTGGGAAATGGATACATGAGTTAGTGAAAATGACAGGAGGAAACATGTTAGCTATATGGGACATTAAAGGTCTCTTGATAGCTATCCTTGGGGAGAGGGCTGATGATGTTTGGTCAAGAGCAGGGTATTCTGGTTTTACTATGGTGAAAATTGCTCATGATGGAGCACCGTTCAATAACTGTAGGGCGGCAGTCTGGAAAGTGCTTAGAGTACTGTATCCAGACACTTCAGATATAGGAGCTATAATGGCGAAAAAGATGCAGGACGGGGAGCTGCACTTGTTTACATTCAGAATTTCCAAGAGCAGTGGACCTTGGAGAAAATCTATACCTATATTTTATTCTATATTGTGCCATGAGCTGCCAGACGCAGTGCAGAAGCAGCTCAAGAAATTGGTGGGCATGGAAGCGAAGCCGTGGTCAGAAATACAGCTGACCATTGCGCATTATTGTAGGCTTTTGCAAGAGAAGAATCGAAAGAAAGACGATGTTAGGAAAGGTGAAGAGGCAAAGTTAGTGCAGAAAAAAATATCCAAGTACGCCATTGAAGGGGCAATGTTGACTAGTGGAGACGGTTCACATTCACAGCAAGCAGCGTACATGGCGCAATAATCAAAGGCAATTCGATCAAAATAATAGTGGATTTGCACCACAGGGAACGGGAGGCTATTGAGGTAGGGGCTTCCAGAATAATCAATGTTTGTTTTAAAACACGCTGAACGATAATCAAGGCATGCATTAGGGGCAAATCAAAAGACCTCCGCCTATATGTTGGACATGTGGTATGTCAGGGCACATTTCTCGCATGTGTAGAAGTCAAGGATTTGTGCAGAATGGGCAGTTCTTAAGAGGGGGGACTATAAACACCTGCATATTCACAGCAAAATGGAGTTGGTTTGCTCAGAATCAAACAGTGCAGCAGACACAAGTGGCGAGAGTGTAGCAAGGCTTCCAAATGCAGCAGGCACTGATGAATCTGCCACAAGGGCATTCACAGCAGTCACCCATGCAGTTACAGCAGACTCCTAGAATAGGGGGTGTCACCGTTGATGGACACCCCCTATAATCTTTTCACAGGTACGGAGATGAGAATGTACCCACAATGGCACAGCTCACTGAGAGACTTGGTGTGTTTGATACTATCTATAACGCCTAATCCTCAAGAGGAACCAAGAGAGTTGATGTTAATATAGGAGATCCGGGTGCAACACGCTCATGTATACGAGAGGGGAAATTTTCAATGTCTAGAAATGCCATGAATACTCAAAGGTTCACAGAAATTACAAGAAGAGTACCTTTTACTGACACATTGCCTGTCTCTATAGGAGAGAGTGACATGGCTGTGCCATTATTGTATTAGAGGCAAACACCTGTCAATATATTAGGTCAAGATTTAATGAACAAGTTGAACATGACAATTTCGTTCACTGATGAAGGCATAGTGTGTTCAATACCAGTAATACATTATTTAAACGTGAGAGAATTTATCATGGCATTTGCAGGACAAGTGGTCATGGGAGTAGTATCATTAGAACCAGAGTTTTTTCACTACGAGGTACACATTCTGTTAACATGGCTGCCAGGTTTAGTGGCCAGTACTATGAGAATACCTAAAGAATTTGTGTTTAGGCCAAAGATACCTCTGGATGAAGAGGAAGGTTGAATCTTTCCCTTACAATTACAAGCAGCCATAGTGTGAGGAGAAATAGCTTTGCTTGATGGGAATGACCATGACGGCAGACGATGGTGCACAGTGATTGCCACTGAGGAGAGTTACAGAGTGACTGACGTCACCGATGAGGATATGTTTGGCGATGATCCATCAGATGACGAAGTAATATTTGTGACGAGTATTACATATAGGGTGAGAGCAATTAAACATGAAGTTCCTCAGAAAATGATGATATCGCGAAAGCGCCCAGAGTATTTTGATGATGACATGGCAAAAGTGCCAGTATCATTATGGACAACAGGCCTCTATGATGTAGGCCTATTGAAAGGGGATGGAGAAGTAAACATTGAATTTAAACCAGGAGCAATTTTACCTCAAGCACGACAGTATCCCATGTCTCGAGAGGCAGATGAAGGTATTATTAAGATGATATCTGCTATGATGGAGCAGGGCATCTTAGTGATGTCAGAGTCCCTGGGTAATACCGCAATTTCTCTGATTAAAAAAGGGAAAGGGGGGGTCATGGTGTCTAATTCGAGATATGAGACCGATTAACCAGATTGTAGAGGCCGAGTTTCCTCTAGTTCCTAATCTGGCGACAATCTTATGTAATATACCTGTTAAGGCACGATATTTCACTGTGATTGACTTGAAAAATGCGTTTTTCTCAATCACATTGCATAAGGACTCGCAAGATCTGATGTCATTTACATTCAGACAAACTCGCCTGAAGAGCACTCGTTTACCCTAGGGGTACTGTGAGTCCCCATCTATTTTCAATAGGGTCCTACAGATGGACTTAAGCAATACTGATTTAGAAAGTGTTGTGTTGCAGTACGTGGATGACACATTGGTCTGTAGCACATCAGAGGAAGAGTGCAGACGTGACTCAATACGGCTAATGATTATCCTTGCCGAGAAAGGATAAAAAGTAGACAATGAAAAGTGTTGTCAAGAGGAAGTGCTGTACATAGGCCAGTCAATATTGTGTGAAGGAAAGAAGGTTATTCCTGAGAGGGCTGAGGCTATTTTGAAAACAGCAGAGCCACTCACGATAAAGCACCTGCAGATATTTTTGGGACCATGTAACTATGTAAGAGCATGGGTCTTTGATTACAGTCCATACATAAGGCCCTTGTTGCAAGCTCTGAAGAAAGCACAGGTGAATCAGGAAAACATTGTTTGGTAGAAGTGTTTGATGAGTTCAAAAAGGCAATCTGCACTGCACCAGTTTTAGAGAGTCCCAATTAAGCAGAGGAATTATTTTTGTTCTCGCGCACAGATGGCACTGTTATGACAGCTGCACTCATGCAAAGAACCACGTTGGGGTACAAGCCCCTTGCATATTACAGTGGGATTTTGGACCCAGTAATGAGGGGTCACTTTCGGTGTGAACAATATTTGGCAGCCACCGCATTCGCCATTGTGAAGGCTGCTAGCATAGTAATGTAATATTCCATGACCTTGTTTGTTGAACACGCCTTGTTTGCCATTTTGGAAAAAACCTAAAGGTACGTTGACTTCTCAAAAGGGCTTCTGACTATTAGGCAGTCATATCTATCAAAATGATGGACACAAATATACAGGTGCCGCTGTGGTGAAACACATGGCCAATAGAGAATTTGAAGTACTGATAAGTGCATGACTACCGTCTCACTTTTCGGCACAGGCTGCAGAATTTGTGGTGCTGATTATTGCGCTCAAGAGACGGACACAGTAGGAAATAAGAGTTTACAGTGACTCTTCCTACATGATGTCAATAGTGCATGCAGGATTAGCAGGCTGGAAAAGGAGTGGCTACCTCCGAGCGGCGGCACTCCAGTGCAACACGCAGCCTTATTGGACAGACTTATTAGAGCATTACAACTCCCAGTAGCCATCGCAATCATTTAATATGCAGCAAATACTAAAAGGGCAGACTTTGGGCCTCATTAGGACCCAGGCGGTAAGGGGTTTACGGCGGCGTAAACAGCACCGACCCTTACCGCCTGATTCCGAGGTCCCTTAGCGCCATGGCGGATTTAACACCTGCTTTTAGCAGGTGTTAAAATCCATGGCGCTAAGGGACCATGTTGTTAATTACGCCACCGTAATTTACGGTGGCATAATTAACGCCTTCCCCACTCCCATTATGCCCTATGGGGCAAAAATGGGCATGGGGAAGGGTAAATGGGGATTGGGGACTTACCGCCCAGCCGACCTCGGAATGGGGCGGTAAGTCCACCAACCACCACGGCGTAAACGTAGTTTACGCCATGGTGGTAAAGGTACGACCCAGGCGGTAACTTACCGCCTGGGTCGTAATGAGGCCCTTTATCTCACGTGGAAATCAAAAAGCAGTTGAGGCAGCAAAGCAAAATTGCATGTTCAGGAATCATTATGTCATTTGATACGCCGGATGTGAATGAAAGCATGGTAGTGATGATGAGTGTGTCTAACTGTTATAATAATTTGTCTAGGACTCAGTTAGCAGAGATACAAGGGGGAAGCACCCCAAGACGAAAAGGACTTGTGGAAGCTGAGAGGGTGTTCTTTAGACCCCTCTGAAGCATTGTGGCAACAAGACAGCACTGGTAAACCAGTGATACCTGTAACCTTATTAAGGGTGATGTTGGAACAGCTACACTATCAAGCGCATGCAACTAGGGCGAGCCTCGCCACAACTATTGCAGTGGATTGGTTTGTTCCAAATATGGTAGAACATGTTGCATTATATGCAGTAATGTGTATCATATGCCAAATGTGTACTGCTGGGCACACAATGTGCACAATTAGAGAAGTTATTCCAAGGCCTAATGGTCCCTTTCAGCATTTACACATTGACTATGTGGACATGCTGCAAGTATGCAATGGAGACAGATATATAATTGTAGTGGTCTGTCCTTTTTCAAGGTGGATTGAAGCTGGACCATGTCCACATCAATGTGCAGCAAATTTTTAGTATGAGAAGTGTTTCCTAGATGGGGAATATGTGAAGTATTGAGACCAGATAATGTCCCTCATTTTTTTAACAAAGTATTATAGTATAAAACACACGTTTTTATCGTCGTATCACCCGCAAGCGAACGTTGTGTGTGAGAGACTCAATGGCCTGCTTAAAGAGTGAATAGTCAAAGTGAAACTTATCCTGAAAAAGAATGGTTGCATTGTCTACCAGTGGCATTGTATGCGTTGAGAAATCAGCCAGGTTACCACCATGAGATAGTGACAAGGAGGTTAATTAGGACACCTCTCACACCTCTGTCTAGAACTAGAATTGTTGCCCAGCCGACAGCAGAATTTTTAGGAAAGGAGCTACATGATTATCTTACATGCATGACCTCAAATATCTCTGTCATTTCAGATCAGCTCAAGCGGAAGGGGTGTGGGGAAACTCAGAACACAGAAGGAGATGTTAAAGCAAACAGAGTTAAAGAGGTATGTCTTCCAAAACTTTTCCCCAGAGATGCAGTCCTAATCCACAACTTCACTAGAAGGTGGCAGGAGCCACGTTTTAACAGCCCCTTTAGAGCGGAGGACGTTACACTGTCTGCACTCAAAGTACAAGGCAGACCCGCTTGGATATTTCTCTGAGATGTGAAGCTCTATGCTGCAGAACCCTCTTCACCCCCACCCCTATTGGAAGAAAGCATTGGGGAAGAACCACAGCACGTGCAGACTAGGACTATGACGAGGAAGAAGGACGCAGAAGCTGTTGAGAGTAAAGATAAAGGGCCTCATTACATGGATGGCGGTGGACCAAGGTGCTATTAGCACCTTGGTCCATGCTGGTAAAATACCGGCACCGCCTTGGTGTAAAGGGGAATTACCGCCCTATTCCAAGGTTGGTGGGGCGGTAATTCCCCCTTCCCCTCATTGGACTGTGGCTTTTTTCAGGACACTCTTTTCAGTCACTAAAAAAGGAGTTAGGAAATCTATTTGTTCTTGAGCCACAGGAGTTTGTTGACATGCTTAAGTCTCGAGCATAAAGGAGAGTATGCCAGATTTTGAGTTCCTTTTCGATGAGTGGAAGGGGGAGCAGTTCCTGAATTCCATTCTCACTGAATTTCTTTTCGGAGGGGCCTATGGTGGTGCCCATTGACAACATTTCATGGATCGTTCTTGCAGTTTCCCTGTTCATTTTGCGCACTTAACCAGCGCTTGTGGGGAAAACTACTAGTGTTCATCTGTTCTTGCAAGATCCTAAGAATGGTCCAATTGTGAGCTATCACTGAGAAAATTCTTCAGCTTCCTGAGTTCAGTGGGGTGAACACAAATTCCCCTGTCACCAGAGAATGCACATAGACTGGTCAGTTTGGTGTTTTGATTGAGGAATGTGCGCATCTTGTTGAGAGACAAACTGATGTCAGAACCTACCTGAGAGATCCGAGAAACAATGCAGCACTCAATGAGATCCTGAAAGACATCATAATTCAAGTGAATGGGTACTCTGAGAGAATGCTGAAAACTGAATGAGACTTTTGAGGGAGAAGATCCAAATGTCTACTGACTGAGGAACTTTGTTTCTTCATGTCGTCTGGTAACAGGTCAATTCGGGGCCTTCACTGGGAACTTTTGTTCATGACCGTATAGCCAGCTGATAGAGAAACTTGTGGAGCTATCTCAGCAGCTTCCAGAAGTAGTGCATGATGTTGCCCAATTAAAAGTCTGTTTTTCCTTCCTTAAAAGTAAAATGGGCAGCATCAATAGCAACTTTGTCATGGCAGATCACGAGAGACATCCACGTTGTGCAAAAATCTATTGCTGCAAATGGTCATATCTATGTATTATTTACTCTTGCATTTTGTTCATAGTGATACTGCTCTCATTTACAGTACACACTGCTTATTATATAGAGACAAGTGGAGCAAATACTCCTATGTATCCTCCTGTACAAGAGAAGGGTACAGATGCAGCAACTACAAGACAGCCAAGACCCTTTGTAATCATCCCTATTCCAGTAAATGATGTAAAATTACATGGGTCTATGACAAATGTCACTAGATATATTTTGTTAGGAAAAGGTATTGTGGAGATTGTTCTTGAACACCAGAAACAGGCTTAAAAGGAGAGACAAAGGAAGAGATTGTCTAAGAGTGAACTTACACAGATAGCACATATTAAAGCACCCAGTGCACTGACAAATGTTCCGAAGATTGGTCCAGAAGAAACTATGCTGACATATTGAATGGGATGGTTAGAGAAGCTCATAAGAAAAGAACAAGATCTGAGAGAAGTGCTAGGGAGGATGAACATGAGCTGAATGATTACCTGGACAGTACAGCACACTTGGGGAATAACAAATGGTATCAGCATATGAAAGAAGTGGGAAGGAGTACCTCAAAGGAGGAATGCTTTGTATGTGCACTCTTGCCTTGTAGCATGGGGATGCCTAAAATCTTCATAGCTGTTGACATAGATGTCCAGATAGCACATTGTCTATCACACATTGGCGTTCAAGAGGCCTGATCATGGGTCGGGATGCCCATCTCAAATGGGCAACTGAATGGACAGATCCAGATGAAGATTATTATATCCAAGACAGGAAGACAAGAAATGGGAAGTATACTAAGAATCTTGTTATCAGACATGATAGGCCTGGAGTGGCCTGGAGTGAAAGGAGCTGGAATCAGATGGGAAATAAACAAAAGACTTGAGAGTCCAGGAAACTCTGCAGAATAAATTAGAAGATGGAAGAACAGAGGCCAAATACAGATCTGGGGATCAGTGCTATCACCAGATGGATGGGAAGACAGAGTGGTGATCTGCAGAGCCTGGGTGGTCATTGGTTGTTATAATCCAACCATTAACAGTGCATAATGGATGCAAGCCATGATGGCCGAGGCTTGTTAAGCTACTGACATGGTTCAGAGACAGAGGAGGACCCCTGCAGATAGGTCCTTTGGAGAGTGCAAAACTGGTCTTCAGAAACAATGGCACAAACAAAATGGGAGAGAATCAGAACTGTGATTGTATCTTTGATGTACCAGGAATAAAAGGATCACTATTGGGCTTGTGGATCTAGACCATATATAAGGCTACCCAAAAATTGGGGACGAATGTGCACAATGGTGAATGTTTATGTTTCAGCATTGGTGATTCTTAAAAGTGATTTGAACATTGACAGTTTCCTGAAAGCAGATGCTCACCTGATGAAGAAGAGATCTGTGGAACTAATTAATCGAATGAAGAGGAAGAACTATTTCTCTGCCAAGTCAATAGAAGGCGTTGACTCCATTGCTTATGAGCATAGTGTTACGCTCACCTGATAGCCACAGATGCGCCACACGATACTGGATGGAGGTTTAAGCGCTATCCCATGCCCCTCTCTGCTTGGTTATGTGCCAGATGTTGGGTAGCGCCTATAACAGGAGAATGGAGGGTAAAGATATTGGTTCTGTGATGGGTGGACTCTCACCTCCCTCTGGTCCAAATCCCCTCCATTGGGGTGATTGCTCACTGTAGGTTTTTGTACGTTGAACTCTCCGTCCTGCGTCTCTGTGCATGGGCACATGGTTGGTGCGGACGTTCCGTGGATCTAGTTGCTTTACTGGTCCGTGTGCCCTTATGTTAGGTCCAGACCGACTGTGACTTTGACTCTGCTTGCTGTCTTCCAGGTGAGTTAAAATGTCTTTTCCTTCTTTATTCTGTCACTTTCTTTCCCTCGGTTTTCTCTGTCTTCTCTGCGTCTTGCTCCACTACGCTGTTCTCTAACAATGTCTCTTTTTGTTTTCACAGGGATGGTTGCAATCTCGGAGTTGCTGCGCCGATGGCGAAGACCAAAGTGATTTATTGATGCGCGGAGCGCTGAGCTGTTTATTGGTGTTAATTGCTCACCTGTGTTCTCTTCCCTTCTTTGTACAGGTTACAGTGATGTTCCGGAGTGAGGAGCGATCGAAGCGCTGCTTGCCCAGGTAAGTGCTTTGTTAATGCTGACCTTGTTCCTGCTCCCTTGCAGGTTGCGGTGAAACCTGGAGACGGGCGAGGTAAGAGAAGTGCAGGGTACTGCAAGAACTCGCTGCTTGTCCAGGTAAGAATTTTTATTAATGGAATCCAGATCTAAGGCTTCAGGATCGGGCCGTCGGAGAAGCAGGTGAGAAGGAGCTGGACACGGTGAGCGTTATGCTGCAGGAGTGCAGAATAACGCAAAGCGTGTTCTGCTGTTTGGATGTGGTTTAAATAGCCCAGGTAAAGTACTTCCAGGCCAAGTAGTTCCAGGCCCAGCCACACCCAAACCACTAGACCGCATGGCTTGGTTCTAAAGAACTGAGCTGTGTAATAGGCCTCCATGTTGGATTAAGGTCCAAAATTGGTATTGCTTTATTCCAAAGGTGCCAGGAATGACTCCAAGTATGTTTCTGATGGGGTTTTAAGGCCCTTGGAGCTAGTGTGAAGGGATTTAGCCCCACTGCTTTCAGGGGGCTGTTATACCTGAGGGGGTCAGGGGCATGGATCGTGACAACACTCCCTACTAAGGCCCCTCTCAAGGTATTTCCTCCATCTGGCCCTAGTTTGGTCAGATGGTTCAGATGAAATTGTCTTACCAGGCGTGGCGCATTGACGTGGACACTAGGCTTCCATGTCCTGTCCTGAGGGCTGTATCCCTTCCAGTCCACTAAGTAATATAACTTGGACATGGTGAGCTTAGAATCTAGGATGTCCTTGACTTCAAATTCGGGTTCTCCGTTAACCAGTACCAGATTTGGTGGTGTTTTGACCTGAGCTCCAGGCTGAACAGGTTTTAAAAGTGGCATGTGGAATACGGGATGGATCTGCATATTTGGTGGTAAAGCTAGTTTTATTGCCACAGGATTTATAATAGCCTTGATGGTATAGGGCCCAGGATATCTGGGACAAAAAGTTCAAGTTACTCTTATGGGCACGTGCCGAGACGCCAACCAGACTTCATCTCCGACTTGGTAGTCTGAGGCTTTTTGTAGGGGTTCATCAGAGTTACTTTTCTGTCTTTCTTTGTCTTGGCTCAAGAGTTCTGCTTTCTTTTTGAAGGCTTGAGTGATGGTCGTACGTACAGTCTTCACCGCGCGCATTTCCAAGGCCATGGGGGTATCTAATTCGGAGGTATGCCTTCCATATACGGTATAAAATGGACTCTCTCCGGTACTGGTGTGTAGCAAGTTGTTGTAGGTATATTCGGCTATCCACAGCACATCCTTACAGCTTTCTTCCACTTGATGTAACATGCACTGTAGGTTAGTGCTCTAGTGTCTGATTTGTCCGCTCCATTTGGCCATCAGTTTGGGGTTAGTGACTAGTGGACAGACGAATATCGATTTGGGCAATTGCACAACTCTTCCTCCAAAAGTTAGACATGAACGGACTCCCTCAGTCAGAAATCAGGACGGAGGCGAAATCATGTAATCATACGACTTGCTCTAAAAACACCTTTGCCAGCCGGGATGCCTTTAGTAGACCCTTAAGCGGAATGAATTGGGCCATTTTAGAGAATAGGTCAACAACCACTAGGATAGTGTTGAACCCTTGTCAGGGAGGCAGATCTGTGATGAAATTGAGGGAGAGTGTGTATCAAGGTGCAGGTGGAATTTCCAGGGGTTGAAGAAGGCCCGCAGGTCTTTGTTTCTTGGATTTATTCTGTGCACAAATGCCACATGACAGGTTAAACTGTGTAATGTCCTTTCGCCAGGTCGGCCACCAATAACGTCTTTTCACCTTGGCTAGGGTCTTGGCAATTCCAGGATGTCCTTCTATCAGGGTGTCGTGATAACCAGAAATGACTTGTTCTTGTAGTGCCTTATTCAGTGGATATAAATGCCCTCTGAAATACGGGAGTTGGTTCATTGTTGTGTAATATTCACCTTGAGTGGTCCAGTCTTGTACAGCCTCGGTGTTCATTAGGAGCCGAATTTCATTTTGGAGTTCGTCCAGGGATAACGTTGTTGTAAGTCCTAGTAGTTTGTCACCTGGAATAATGGGCACCGGGTCTGGGGTTGAATATGTGTTCTCATCAATGCCCATGTGGTATAGGGCGTCGGCTTTTCCGTTCGGGACTCCAGGCCGGTACGTGATTATATAATCACATTCTGCAACGAATAAAGCCAATCATAGTTGACGGGATGATTGAGCTTTTGCCATCTTGAAGTATTGTATGTTGCGATGGTCGGTGATTACTGTGATGGTATGTCTGGTGCCTAGGAGGTAATGCTGCCAAGCCTTATAGGCTGCCTTGATCGCTAGGAGTCCCTTGTCTGTTATTGCATAGTTAAGTTCAGGTGTAGTAAGTTTTCACGACCAAAAGGCCACGGGATGTAACTGGTCTGTTTCGGGATGTCAAATGAGAAAGTATATCGTGCCTCCTATTGCAATGAATATATGTATATTGGCCTACGCCAAGCTGCTTGTAAATCACTTGCAAAATGTCCGTGCTGCAAGGTCCTGACCTTAAAATCAATGTAAACCGCCATTTTAGGTCAATCCGCCATTTTAGGTTCGCTTTGTAAAATCACCCTGTGAGTTAAAATGGTGGACGATGTCATTCCGAAATACATCATGGCCATCTTGATCTCTGTGTGTAATTAATATGTAACTTGCATGCAGGCCATTTGTGAGGTCATGAATGGAAACCTTGTCCTTCGTTGACCTGTGTGTAAAGGATTACTCACCTCAATGAAACTAATCCGCGAGCATATGTTAAGAACAATGTATTCAAATACTGAACTAAGAACATTTGTTTAACTACATTGTATTAATGTTTGAGAAGACCTGCATGGGAAATCCCAAAACACACAGTTGCCGTGTAGGCTTGTTGATGTATGTATTAAAGGCAAACTAGTTACATGTGGATATGCGAACTCGGCATGAACCCTAGATCAGTAATGCTTTAGAGGAATATTAACCCAAAGTAGGGTTGGACATTGTGTTCACAAATAGTATAAAAGAGCAATGAATTCAGGTACAGCGTATCTCACTGAATACACCGAACCACGCTGGAGTTCGCTGTGTTGCACTGAGGGCCGATAGCTATCTGATTTTGTTCTGTTCTTTGTAACTGAATTCAGTATGAATTAAAGTACTTTGTATGTTCCTTTGTAACCCGTGTCCGGTGTATTTCCTTTTGGGGTACTCAGCCTCGATATTTTGATTTTGTTTTCACAGTTGGCGCCCGAATAGGGACCCTCAAGAATGATGCCGGATTATCAAAGGTTGACCCTCGCTATCGGACCGGGATCGGACGGAGTGAGAAAAAGGGGCCCCACTGAACGAGACGCGACACCTCAGCAGCGCTGCACGACCCGATCCCTGGACGATTAGCTTGTGGTCCGAGAACGGCATCTTGACGAGGGTCCACTTATCGAGGCGGGCAGATTTGCCGAAATCACCACACACGAGGTAAGATAGGTAAGATTCTTTGAAATCCGATCGGACCTCCTTAGGCTTGATCAGGTGAGTCGTGACCTGATTCTTAATATAATCCTGATAATTTGATTTTGGCATATTGTATCTGCAGACACAGTTATTGACCAGGTAAAACCAATAATTGGATATGCCTGGGAAATTGTCTACCTGCTTCAGGGCGTTATTCTGCAGTGATAGACAATCTTTGGGATTTAGCCGTCCCGCACCACAGGAGGGGTCGCCGGTGTGTACTATGTACTGTAAGCATGGCATTGGAAGTATAATGTTTAATGATATTTGGCACAGACAAACCAGACATGCCTTCGAACTTCAGTGGCCAATCAATGGTAGTGTTGAAATCCCTCGTATTGAGTACTTAGAGTCAATTCTATTAAAGAAAAAGGCTAGACCTGCAGCATTTGATGTTTTGCAGAATTGGAAAAAAGAAGCGTTGCAGCAATTTAAGAGTAGAGAAAAACATGCGCCGTCATAAGACGAACACCGAAAAAGCATTATTGTATGACCAAGATAAACATTCTGAGTCGACTAGGGATATGGATAGGGCTTTCTCACTTGGAATTCAAAAAATCTCTCCTTCTAAACACCTTTGTGTATCCGCGAATTCACAGACAAATTGTTAAATGAACCAAGGCCTGGTGCCTCTGCGCCACCTCCGTATGTTCCTCTTTCTGCTGCTTTGCCTCTTCCTGCTGCTATTCCTGCTCTACCTGCTGTTGTTCCCATTGTTCCTGCTCCTCCTAATGTTCCTCTTTCTCCAGCTCCTCCACCTCTTCTTATCGCACCTGTAACAACATTACCTCCATTGAATTTGCCTGCTCTCCCTCTTCCAAGTGGTCCAGTGCCTCCTGTAGTCGATCAAGGTGTGCGGTCGAAGGTTGTCACTCGCAATACTGAACCACCAGAGAAGAAACGTGATTTGATTGCATGTGCTAAGGATTGTATGGAGAGGGATGATCAAGCTAATGTTTTTGCCACACTTTATAATATGGATAATTTTCCTGAGAAAAATGTTTTTATTGAAGGTTTAGGGATTCATTTATGTGTAATGTGGGGAAAATTAAATAATGCAGATCTCCCGCAAGGATTAAGGGATCTAAATACTTTTTCAAGCGTTTTCAAGAGACACTGTGGAGAAAGTAAACAAGCATGTCAGAAGGTTATTTGAGTATAGAAAGGAGTTGGAAAGGTTACAGAATGACGAGGGAGAAAGTATGTATGTACAGAAACAGTTCCTTCCTTGTCGAAAATCGATATCTGAGGAAGCACGAATTTGTATGAAGGACGCGCTTAGATGGATTTCAGATATGTTGATAACTCCAGTTGAAGTATATGACACATATAGTCAGTATACGCCAGAAATGCAGAGGAAAGTGATACAGGTAATGATAGAGTACCTACAGGATGATTGTGTAAAAAGAAAGGTGAGTTGTCCCACAGAGTTATTGAGTATTTATAAGAGAGTTTTTTCACTTGACACTCCTTCGATTGCTTTAGCGCTCTACTTAGCTCTGTTGCTTAGTAAGCGTTTGGAGTCACCTACTTCTCAGTTGTCTATGAGAGAGGTTCCTCCGACATTTGTCCCGAAGGTCGAGGTTGCGACCGATGCTGCACAGGGTATAGTTGCTGTGAATATTCCTGCACATTATGTATCGCAGTTTGTTCATGTCCCGTTCTCAAGACAGGAAGTGAATACTGTTAGACAATCTATTCATGATATTATGAAAAATCCAACAGGATTCTGTAAAGAAATAAAGTCCGTCTTGCAATCCTCAGTGTTCACCTTAAGCGATAATTGATTTGTTATTTCCTATACTCCTGCCCGTAGATTTGTGGAAACAATTTAGGACTATAGACGATGTGCCAGGGTTGGGAGATACATGGGCGAATAGAACTAGATTCGATGGAGAAAGGCCAGCTGGTGAAAGACCGCCCCGGGTGATGCTGACTTTGCCTGATAGAATCATTGCAAAATTGAAAATCATAATTCCTGAGAAAATAATTATTTGGGATAAACTTACGGCCTGTGTCCAAGGGAAGTCTGAGGGTGCTACCGAGTTCTTTAATCGGTTCGAACAGGTATTCTCGGATTTCAGCGGACAAGACTTAGGCACAGAGTCTGGGAAAAGGTTATTTGTGGACAAATTTGTGCGTGGATTGCCGCCTGACATCCAGTCACAAATTATGTCTTCTGAGAGCGCTTGGCAGGCAAAGTCCCAATTAGAAGTACTGCATATGGCTCAGTACTACGAGAATCGTGTCAATAATGAAAAAGATAGAGTTGAAAAACGAAAAGGTGATTTAAAGACTAAAGTGCTATTACAGCAAATTGTTAGAGGCCCCGGGGGGGGGGGTAGTTCACAGATTAAAGGTCAGTATGTCCCACAAGGGAACGTGCCCTTGGGTCCTGTGAACATTAACCAGTGTGCCTATTGTTGTCAAGAGGGTCATTGGCGTGCACAATGCCCCGTCCTTCGACAGAGGTCAAATAACACATTTGGGAATATGGGTAGACGATCCAGAGGTCGCCTGAATGTAGGGGGCCCTGGTAGAGGTCAGTTTGCACAGGATCCTCAGCAACCTTTTTCACAGGATAATCAGACTCCGAGTGTGGATACTAGGAACATATTTGATCATCCTTCTGCTACATATTTATCTGAAGAGCTTCCTTTTGATGATATTCTGTTTCGTTAGGATTGCCCGAAGCAGGGTTGGAACCTACACCTATTCCCATCAATCAGAAAGGTCCCTATGTTGAAATGGTGGTGGAAAATAGGAAACATCAGTTTTTGATAGATACTGGAACACGGAAGTGTTCCATTGATCATTCACAGGTTCCAAACATTCCACTGTCAGGGCAAACCAATGTTTCCGTAGGGTTTTCTGGCCGCCAGTTGTTTGTCCAGTTTCTTCACCGGTACCCTTTTCTTTGGGTCCCTTTATGGACCATTGTCCATTTCTGTTGACTTTGAATTGTAGAGAGAATTTGCTGGGGTTGAACCTGTTAAAAGAATTGAATGCAGTAATTTATTGTTCTTCTGATGGAGTGCGCTTGACGATTTCACCACAGCAATATTCCGTCTCGCAATTCTTGACTAGACCTTTGCCGCCAGAATTCATTGATGTACCAGAGAGCTTATGGGCTGTTCACGACAACGATGTCGGTGTTTTACAGATTGAGCCTGGATAGTTTTGAAACATGGAATTTAGCTGCCATGCATTCACCCGTATAAGATTTCATTTGAGGACGAGCAAGCTTTGAAATGCATTGTTTCTGATTTTGTGCATCGCGGGGTGATTGAGGAAATTTCAAGAAGTTTGTGCAATAGTCCGATTTTACCCATGTACAAGCAAGGCAATAATGCAATTGTATTCCGTTTCATAATTGATTTACGTGCCATTAATAAAGTCGTTGCTCCGCAATTTCCAATTGTGCGTGATGTGACGACAATATTAACCGTGATTCCAGCTACAGCTACTTACTTTAGTGTTGTGGATCTAAAGAATGCTTTCTTTAGTATTCCTATACACAAGGATAGTAGATACTTGTTCGCATTCACCTTAGGGGGACGCTCGTTCACATTTACTTGTGCACCTCAAGAGTACACAGAGTCCTAGTATCTATAGTAGGGCTTTGAAAGAGCAGCTTGATACCATTGAATTGCCCTCTACTTGTAAGTTGCTTCAATATGTTGATGACTTTCTTTTAGCGGCTGATTCTGAGAGCTCCTGTAAGGAGGGCACTGTGTTATTGCTTATTCATCTAGCTAAGCATGGTCACAAAGCTTTGCTTAAAAAGTTTCAATATTGTTGCCAGGATGTTGCCTATCTAGGCTATCTCCTGTCAAAGGAGGGAAGAAGATTGACACCTGAACATATAAAACACATTTCTGGCATGTCTGTCCCAAATACACAGAAGGAAGTTAGAGCCTTGATAGGTATGGCTTCCTACTGTAGGTTGTGGATCCCAAATTTTTCACTAGTGATCAAACCGATGTTGGCTTTGACAAAGAAGGGCATTTCTTCGCCATTGCCGTGGAACGCGGAACACCAGCAATCGTTTGCTTTGCTCAAAAGTGCATTATGCTCTGCACCAGTTTTGGGCTCACCAAACTATGAAAAGGCCATTGTGTTGTTTGTGCATGAATGTGATGGATGTGCTTTGGCTGTATTAACGCAGGAACATGAAGGGAAGAATAGGCCGTGCGGTTACTTTTCTTCCGCCCTTGATCCTGTAGCATGCGCTTTGCCAAGATATTTGTGAGCTGTCGCTGCTGCTGTGTCTGTAAAACAGAGTGAGGGAATGTCCCTAGGCCATGATCTAACGCTGATGGTGCCTCACTCTGTAGATGTTCTATCGAACCGAACCCAAACGCAACACCTCACTTCTGCACGGTTGATGAGATATGAATTGATCTTGTTTGCTCCTCACATTCAAATTAGGAGGGGTTGTGTTCCTAATCCGGCTGAACTCCTACCTTTCCCGCAAGATGCTACTTGCGGCGATGAAGAGTCACATGACTGTCTGTATACTACCGAACAAGAGACAAAAGTTACAATTGATTTGAAAGACACTCCTTTGGATAATCTGCAAGGAGAGCTGTTTTGTGACGGCTCCTGCTTTCAACTTCCGGATGGTACATCCACAGCTGCTTATGCAATCACCACATTAAGCACGGTTGTGGAAACCAAGAGAATCATGCATAACTCTGCGCAGGCCGCAGAGATTATAGCATTGACCTGAGCTTGTGAACTTTCCGAAAGGCTTGCAGTAAACATATATACTGATAGTCAGTATGCCTTTGGGGTGGTTCACAACTTTGGGAGACTTTGGTCAGAGAGAGGGTTCGCAACTTCACATGGCACTAAGATCCAACATGGCTCCCTAATAGTACAACTACTCTCAGCGCTTGCGCTCCCTACTCAGTTAGCCTTTATGAAATGTGCAGCACGTCGAAAGATTACAGATGACATAGGAAAAGGGAATGTTTTCGCTGATCAGATAGCTAGACAAACTGCTACCGATCTCCACACGAAGATGTATGTTTCGAGAGAGACTGTAAATGCTTATGCAATGGATGAGGCTGTTGGGTCTGTACGGGATATCCAAGCTGATGCCACGTTAGAAGAATCCAAGAAGTGGGCTGAAGGCTTGGGGAAACTTGATGATGACGGGTGTTGGGTGGACATAGTTGAAGGGAAATGGCTACTCCCTGACGCGTATGTAATGATGATGGTCATCATGGTCCATGGTCCTACGCATGTATGTGCCCAGAAAGTAACAAAAATGTTAGAGAAAGTTTGGGCAAATGACAAAACTTTGAAAATTTCCCAGCACTATGTTCAGGGTTGCATGATTTGCCTACAACACAATGGGCCTCATTACGTCCCAGGCGGTAAGGGGTTTACGGCAGCGTAAACAGCGCCGACCCTTACCGCCTGATTCCGAGGTCCCTTAGCGCCATGGCGGATTTAACACATGCTTTTAGCAGGTGTTAAAATCCATGGCGCTAAGGGACCATGTTGTTAATTACGCCACCGTAATTTACGGTGGCGTAATTAACGCCTTCCCCTCTCCCATTATGCCCTATGGGGCAAAAATGAGAATGGGGAAGGGTAAATGGGGATTGGGGACTTACCGCCCCGCCGACCACGGAATGGGGCGGTAAGCCCGCCAACCACCATGGCGTAAACGTAGTGCAGATATGTGCGGCATTACAGATCGACAAACGGTTCCATTCAGCCAGACACGCTCAGAGCGCCGGACTAGTAGAAAGACACAATGGTATCATCAAGAACAAGCTCGCTAAAACGTGTACGGCACTAAATTAAAATGGCCGTACGCCTTACCGATCGTGTTATTATCCATGTGTACAACCCCTCAAACTAAGACTGGGCTCTCTCCATTTGAGGTGGTAATGGGGAGACCTGCCAATATTTGGAACCTTCCTAAATGTAGATCGTTAAGAAATGTTGAAAATGTATTACTTTCAGATTATTGCAGCTAGTTGACTAAAAACCTGTATTTGATTTATCACCAGGTACGAGAGACTTTGCCTGTGCGATACGAGGGCCCGGGCCACAGCATATGGCCTGGAAGCTGGGTGCTCATCAAGGCATTTGAGTGCTCTTTCTGCCTTGCACCTCGCTGGCGGGGCCTGTCCCTGGTCCTGTTGGTCACGCAAACAGCAGTGCGGGTCTCTGGAAGAAAGAATTGGATCCACGCATCCCACATCAAGAAACTTCCTCACCCTGTGCCACACGATACAGAAGAAACAGAACCCCTTGCTAACGCTGCAACCAATGATCCCATAGCAGTAAATAGCACCTAGAGTGTGTCAGAGAATCTTTCTGAGCACGTGAGGCTTGGGGAAGCAGCCATTTTGTCTCCACACTCTCCAAAAGTTTTGCATCCAGAAACTGTTGTTTGAAATTCGGCATCTTCACTTGTTTCTGATACGTTGCTTCCAACAGGTAGTGATGACACATTGATTCCGGATCAATCAGTACCGGGAAAAGCAAGGTACAATCTGCGTCCAAGAAAATAGACTTACGGCACGGTTTTGCTCTGCATCTGATAGACTTACGGCACGGTTCGGCTGTGCATTCAGAGAAGGAAAGGATCATTGAGGGCTTGTTTTTGCCCAAATTTGAGAAAGGGGATCCTGTTGGCTAGGGTTGTGGAAGGACTATGAAGTCACGCGGCCGGGAGTTTGCCAGAAACGAACATTGGGGGTTTCCGTTTGAAGACTACAATGCCTGCCACCGCTACCGCTGGTATGGGACTCGTAAATGATTGTGTGACCAACCGGGACAATGGACAATGCACCCAGGCCTCGAAAACGTATTGCTGTGTATTTATAATAATATTTGGTTTTATAATAGTCACTGTCTTAGGTTTATGGTACCTTGAGGAAACTCATCATTTAGGGTCCTTGTTACCGACTGAAAATGTACCTACTGTTCCTACTCCCTTTGTACATTTGCATACTCTGTCCCCTAGGGACTCTCAGCATAGATAAAGGTACCACAATAATACTCTGCTACCTATTATGAATGCTACGCATGCCGTTTTTAATAACTCTAACTGTTGCGTCTGCTCACATTTACCGCAACACGGGCATAAGGGGCTAGGTTGGTATATTCATCCTTTACCTTGGACAACTGCTTGTTATGCTTCTCTTAGAGCACTGTTCTTTGGCTGTTGGAACGAGAGCATCTCGGGGAACTTTGATGGCACTAATTTGAATAGTTTTGAGAAACGTGTTTTGACTCCTCTAGGATGCTCGCTTTTCGCAAATAGGAGTAAGCCTAACGTTGCTTCTATTAGGCCTTCTGATAGATTGTCTCGTCCTTTCCAATCTTTGATTTCCTTCAAGATGGCTCCGATAGGCAATAAGGATGCCCTGCCTCCTTCTTACACTGTTAACCATTGCCCCGATTCAGTTTCTTTTAGCATACAGAGGAATGGTACTCAGTCAATGGGAGATTTTAAAGGTTGTGCCAACGCAAATTTGACTGAGGAAGACAGACCTTTGTATGTAGGCAAACCTGTCTACTTTGTTTGCGGTAATGTAGCATTTCCATGGTTCCCCAAGGACTGGCAGGGAACCTGTTATTTAGGGATCCTGTTACCTGGGGTGTTTATAGCCAGTACGATAGAAGTTTCAAAGGCTCGTCCACGGCGGGACGAGAATGGTGACACTCCAGCACAAATCTTGGGAGATATAGCAAAATCAGTTGTGCCATTTTGGGGGCAGATAGCGAATTCCGAAGATATCACAAGACTAGCGAGAGTATTGGAGAGAACCATCAACCGGACCACGGACATACTCTATAATATGACATTAAAACAGAAAGCGATAAGACCAGTAGTGCTTCAGAACCGGATGGCATTAGATGTCATTCTGGCTGAACGTGGTCGAGTGTGTAAATTAGTGGGGTCCACTTGCTGTGTTTTTGTGCCAGATTCTTCCCCCACTATCTTCAAGGCAATACAGAATCTGCACGTCCTTAGTTCAGAAGTGCATGTTCCCGAGGGAAACTGGGATCTTAGCGCTTGTTTCTGGGTCTTCTTGCAATCTTGCGGTTGGAAGGTACTTTCGGTCTTACTGATCATTTTGGGAATTCTGTTGTTCCTTTGTTGTTGTATTCAGTGTCTACCTAGTATATGTTCGATGCTAGGGGGATGTTGCGCACAAGCGATAGGTACGATAGGACATAAAGTGTGTGCCCCAGATAAAACTTCCAAGGAATATGTGTTAAAAGAAATTTTAGCAAATGACCTGATGGCAATAGATATTTCTGACAGCGATTCAGGGTGCATGGACGATGATGCATGGAGTTATTTGCAAGGAGTTCCGAAGTAGTTTAGTACATGGCATAGGCCAAAAGGAGGGTTTGTCAAAGGAGAAAGTATATTGTGCCCCCTATTGCAATGAATATATGTATATTGGCCTATGCTAAGCTGCTTGTAAGTCACTTGCGAAAAGTCTGTGTTGCAAGGTCCTGACCTTAAAATCAATGTAAACTGCCGTTTTAGGTCAATCCGCTATTTTAGGTTTGCTTTGTAAAATCACCCTGTGAGTTAAAATGGTGGACGATCTCATTCCGAAATACAACATGGCCGTCTGACCTCTGTGTGTAATTAATATGTAACTTGCCTGCAGGCCATTTGTTGAGGTCTTGAACAGAGACCTTGGCCCTCATTACGATACCGGCGCTAAACCATGGTGCTATTAGCACCATGGTTGGTGCCGGTATCGTAACGTGTCCGCCATGGTGAAATGGGGAAATACCGCCCCATTCCATGGTTGGCGGGGCGGTATTTCCCCATTTCCCCATGGCCCTTCCCCATTCCCATTTTTGCCCCATAGGGCATAATGGGAATGGCGAAGGCGCTAAGTACGGTACCGCAAATTGCGGTAACATACTTACCGCAAAGGTACCTTAAAGGGTGTCCCGACTTTAACGGCTGGTCTAGACCAGCCGTTCAGGTCGGGTCCCAAAAGGGATATCGTAATTAGGCGCTAATGGGTTAACGGCACTGCAGCCTTTTACGGCACCGTTAACCCATTAGCGCCAGCATCGTAATGAGGCCCCTTGTCCTTCGTTGACCTGTATGTAAAGGATTACTCGCGTCAATGAAACTAATCCGCAAGCATATGTTAAGAACAATGTATTCAAATACTGAACTAAGAACACTTGTTTAACTACATTGTATTAATGTTTGAGAAGACCTGCAAGGGAAATCCCAAAACACACAGTTGCCGTGTAGGTTTGTTGACGTATGTATTAAAGGCAAACTAGTTACATGTGGATATGCAAACTCGGCATGAACCCTAGATCAGTAATGTATTAGAGGAATATTAAACCGAAGTAGGGTTGGACACTGTGTTCGCAAATAGCATAAAAGAGCAATGAATTCTAATGTACAGCGTCTCTCACTGAATACACCGAACCACGCTGGAGTTTGCTGTGTTGCACTGAGGGCCGATAGCTATCTGATTTTGTCCTGTTCTTTGTACCCGAATTCAGTATAAATTAAAGTACTTTGTATGTTCCTTTGTAACCCCTGTCCGGTGTATTTCCTTTTGGGGTACTCAGTCTCGATATTTTGATTTTGTTTTCACAGGGATACCTTTGGGAAAGAAAGGCCCCCATTGCGATGCTGGAGGCATCTGTTTCCACTACATATGGGAGATCTGGGCGGGGGTGTCGTAGCACTGGGGCTGAGGTAAATCTGTTCTTGAGTTCCTGGAAGGCCTTTTCCGCCTCTTCTGTCCTTTGGAACAGTTTGTTATTTTTTCGTAATAAAGAAGTGATCGGGTGCACAATCTGGGAGAAACCCGGGATAAATCGGCGATAAAAGTTCGCAAAGCCGAGTATACTTTGGACACCTTTGACTGAAGATGATGATGACCAGCTAAGGATGGCATCTACGTTTTGCATATCCATCCAGACGCATCTGGGAGTGAGGACAAAACCAAGGAACTCAACTTCAGTGACATGGAAGGAGCATTTTTCAAGTTTGGTGTATAGCTGGTGCTGTCAGAGTTTTTCAAGGACGGAACGGAGGTGCCTGATATGGTCCTGTTTAGAATAGGAGTACACCAAGATGACGTCGATGTAAACTAGGGCACATACGTCGATCAATTCCCGTAGTACATCGTTCATGAAGTACTGGAATGCGGTGGGAGCATTGCAAAGCCCAAAGGACATCACCTGATATTCTTACAGCCCACACAAAAGGCGGTCTTCCATTTTTCTCCTTTCTTTACATACACAAGATGGTATGCCCCCCTGAGGTCCAATTTGGTGTAAATTTGGGCATCCTTGACTTGGTCCAGCAGTTCTGGGATAAGGGGTAGAGGATAATGTTTTTTAACTGTTACCTGGTTTAGTGCGCATTAATCGATGCACGTTCTCAAGTCCCACTCCTTCTTGGGTACGGAGAATAGGGGCGAGGCTGCAGCGGATTTGGACGGGTGGATAAAACCGTTTGCCAGGTATGGTCCAGATATGATTTCAAGTGGAAATTTTCTGGTTCGGTGAGTGCATAAATTCAACTACATGGGATTTGTGCACCAGGTACGAGGTTGATCTGACAGTCATATGCCCAGTGAGGGGGTAAGTATTAGCCTGTTCTTTTTGGAAATTGTCTTGGAAATTGTGATATTCGCTTGGTAGTGTACTTGTTACACCTAGTACAAATCCCTCTTTATCTTGGACAGGTGTCTCTGGGTCAGAGGATGGCATTTCCACTTGGTAGCACGCATGAGGACACTCATTGGAGAAGGCTAATATTTTGGCTGGCCAGTCGATGTTAGGATAGTGAGCCCGCAACCACGGCATCCCTAGAATCACCCGGAACTGAGGGGCCTTGATAAGGTTGAAGGCAATGGCTTCCCGATGTCCCTCTTGGTACAGAAGGGGCAATTCTGCTGTGCGTTGAGTTACAGGACCAGAAGCTATCTCTATGCTGTCGACAGTGGTGACCTTCTCAGTTGTCGTTTTCTGACAGAGGGGAAGCCCCATCCTTGTTGCCAGGCCTTGGTCTATGTAGTTACCAACGGCTACACTGTCTATGTATGCCTCCACAACATGCATCCAAGATGGTTGTTGGTGATTGATCAAAATCACAGGCAGGGCAAGGTGTGAGGTCTGTGGCTCTTTTCCTTTGCTCGACAAACGGACCTCTATGCTTGCCGGGCCTGGACGTTTTTTGACTCTTGTTCTCCTCCTTCTTTCTCTGTAGCTCCAACTGTTCTGCTAGGGTGTTTTATGGGACATTCTCTGAGGAAGTGACCAGATTTCCCACAGTACAGGCATAATTGCTGTTGTCTCCTTTTGTCTCTTTTGGCCTTGGTTAATGGACTGCATACCCCCCCAATTTGTATGGGTTCTGAAGTGTTTTCTGATGAACGAGGAATGTTCTCCTTTGAGCGTGCATACACAGTCCAAATCTCTGTTCTGGCTCGATATGTCCTTCGATCTTGCAGACTGTGGTCTAGCTGCACCACTAGGTTGATGAACTCTTCACAGTCTTTTGGCGGGATTACCACCTGAGCTAGGATGTCTTTCAATTCCCCCCATGATCCTTGATGGAATAACGTTGTTCGTTTCTCCTCAGGGCACCCATTTTCAATGACAAGTCTTTTAACAGTGGCGATATATGTTAACAAATCTCGGCTGCCCTGGCGGAGGGACAGAAGTTCATTATCCAGAGCTTGGCCCTGGGTATGTCGGGCGAGCAGCTTCTCCATCTGCTGTTGAAACCCCCTGAGTGGTTCATCCTGGCTTACTAATGGTATGGACCAATCCGCGGCACTGCCACTCAGATATGACAGAACGAAGGCAAGCCGCGACTGATCGTTAGGAAAGGCTCTGGGTCTACAGAGAAAATGGAGGCGGCCCTGGTTCATGAATACTGCTTATTTTCTTGGGTCCCCCGTAAAAGGTTCTGGTGGGGCCAAAGGAACTGCCCCAGGGAGGACCAGCTGCACTGGATTGATGGATGTGGCTTTAACCGGCGGAATACTTCCTGGCAACAGAGTCTGCCCAGCCTGTGTTTGGAGCAATTTTCTGGCTTATTCATCAGTGCGGTCCTTGGTGACAATCAACTCCCTCCTAAGGACGTTGATTTCTTGCCGGGCGCAGTGCACCTTGGCCTGTAATTCTCCCAGTAACTGGGCTAGTTGGTCAGTCTCTGATGTTTCAATGATGCCCAGGTGGATGTTTTTAATTGAGGCTTTGCATTCTGTTACGCTCACCTGGTATCCACGGGGGTGCCACACGATACTGGATGGATGTCTAAGCGCTATCCCGGATCCCTCTCTGCTTGGTTATGTGCCAGACGTTGGGTAGCACCTATAACAGATGAATGGAGGGTTAAGATACTTATTCAGTGATGGGTGGACTCACACCTCCCTCTGGTCCAAATCCCCTCCCGTTGGGTTATTGCTCACCTTAGTTTTTTGTGCATTGAACTCTCCATCCTGCATCTCTGTGCAGGGGCGCGTTGTTGGTGCGGGCGTTCCGTGGACCTAGTTGCTTCACTGGTCCATGTGCCCTTATGTCGGGTCCAGACCGGCTGTGACTGCGGCTCTGTTTGCTGTCTTCCAGGTGAGTTATAATGTCTTTTCTGTCTTTATTCTGTCTCTTTCTTTTCCTCCATTTTTGCTGTCTTCTTGGCGTCTTGCTCCACTGCGCTGTTCCCTAACAATGTCTCTTTTTCACAGGGATGGTTGCGATCTCAGCGTTGCCTCGCCGATGGCGAAAACCACAGTGATTTATTGATGCACAGAGCGCTGCACTGTTTATTGGTGTTAATTGCTAACCTGTGTTCTCTTCCCTTCTTTATACAGGTTGCGGTGTTGTTCCAGAGTGATGAGCGATTGAAGCACTGCTTGCCCAGGTAAGTGCTTTGTTAATACTGACCTTGTTCCTTCTCCCTTGCAAGTTGCGGTGAAACCCGGAGATGGGCGAGGTAAGAGAAGTGCAGGGTGCTGCCAGGACTCGCTGCTTGCCCAGGTAAGAATTGTTATTAATGCTGTCCTTATTTCTTTACCTTTGTAGTTTGGGGTAAACTCCGGATATGGGCGAGGTAAGCTAAGCGTGGGATGGATTCAAGACCGGTTACTTCACAGGTGTTTTGCTCGCTAATGCTGTTCTTGTTCTTCCAGGTTATTAATGGAATCCAGATCTAGGGCTTCAGTATCGGGCCGCCGGAGAAGCAGGTGAGCAGGAGCTGGACACGGTGAGCGTTACACTGCAGGAGTGCAAAATAACATGAAGCGTGTTCTGCTGTTTGGGTATGGTTTAAATAGTCCAGGTAAAGTAGTTCCAGGCCAAGTAGTTCCAGGCCCAGCCACTCCCAAAGCACTAGACCGCATGGCTTGGTTCTAAAGAACTGAGCTGTGTAATAGGCCTCCATGTTGGATTAAGGTCCAAACTGGTATTGCTTTATTCCTGATAATGAGCCTGGTACCAAAGGTGCCAGGACTGACCCCATGTATGTTTCTGATGGAGTTATAAGGCCCTTGGGGCCTTTGTGAAGGGCTTTAGCTCCACTGCTGCCAGGGGGCTGTTACACCTGAGGGGGTCAGGGGCATGGATCGTGACACACAGACTGTTCAGCCAGACTTTGTCAGTATTTACATTGATCTTCATGTCGAGAATCCATGTTGGAGAAAATACCAAATGGCTGCAGATTACCAGATGGGATTTACTGCAGACGATCAACACAACCATAAAGGGATTCAATGCTATAAGGGAAGTGCTGAGAGCCATACGACGGATGACTCTTCAGAATACATATGTCCTGGACATGATCACAGATATGGATGGAGGTGTTTGTGCAAAAATCTGAGAATTATGTTGCACATTCATACCTTCTCATGACGACGAGAATGGGACCTTAACAGAGGCCATAGAGATGCTAACGAAGCTACACGTCCAAATGATAGACGAAAAAGAAGACATTGCTGAGGAAAGCTGGTTTGGAGCACTCTTTTCTTCCGTTCCGCAATGGATGACAGACATGTTCAAGTTCCTTGGAGCCCTGATCGTCTTGGTGTTGCTTGGATTTTATGTGATCAAGATAATAATCACACAATGTAAGAAGACAGAAAAGAAAGCCATAAGATTGAAAATCATGATTGATGTTGAATCAGGATGGAAGGCCAGAGACTTAACAGATGAAGAAATATGAGTCTTTGTAAATGCCAGTATCCATGCACCTGAGGGGATGAAGTTCCTGTATCCAAAGAACCATACAAAGTATATGGGAAGATGGATCTATTGCAGTCCAAGTGGACAGTGCATGCTCATGTCTTGGAACAAGGATGGGCATGTGAAATCAGCTGGATGCCTGAATGGAGTCATAAAGATATGGATCCCAAAGAATAATTTCTGCAGGCAAGAATGTCTAGATGTGAAGGATGATGGGAGAGTGGTCGATGAATCGCCCAGAGGGGGGAGTATAGAGAAGGAGCTAAGTTCCCCCACCGCAATCACCTCACCCATCTTGCCTATATGTTGGGAACCAGAGTGTGAGACACGTGCGGTACCAGTGAAAATACTGATACCAAGGAGAATCCTAGATGCAAGGTTCCCATTGAGAAAACCATACCTGCATACGAGACAGTACGTTGGCCATTTGAATGAAATTCCGGAAGAGCAGAGCAAATGAATGGCCAAGACAAATGGTGATGTCACACAGAGCCGAACTGACGTACGTAGAAGAGATGCAGAAACTAGAGAATGCAGATATTCTATAAGGCATCAAGAAAGTATTGATGATAAGTGGAATCTTGGGAACAAGATGAAGAAACATATGCTACAGAAAGGATGAAGATGTTAAGCTGTTTCACACGTGTACAGATGCAAAGAAATGCAAGCAGACAAAGTATTCTTAAGGCAATCTTTATAGTGAGTAGATTGCGGCATGCACCAACATATACATACGTATATATAGGAGTAAAGAAAGGAAGTTTCCACTATGTGTTATGGCAGAGCTGGGCTAAAGAAGGAAGGCCGCTATTCCAGTGTGTCACACTTAGAAACCAAGTGAATTACAAAGTGAATTTCAGAAATGCGAGACTGGATGAGCCAAGAAGCAAAGGTCTTATCAGGCTTGGGTGAGCAGACATTGGATACAAATTGTGTGAAAGAACAAAGGTACTGTTCAGGAGGTATGAACAAAACAAGGAAGACTTCAGAGGTCTATTGGAAAATAGTATTTTTAAATACACGTAAGGTTTGATGTTGTGGTCTTCAGTCATGTGGGGGGATGTAGTTGGACGAACATGATGGTCACACCTACGCATGAGGGCAGAGCATGCCTTCACTCCCCTGAATTCTCCAGAGCAAAGAACACTCCCAAGGGCAAGTTCAAAGCCACTCACCCTGCCTAATACAATGGGCCTCATTACGACCGAGGCGGTAAGTTACCGCCTGGGTCGTACCTTTACCACCATGGCATAAACTACGTTTACGCCATGGTGGTTGGCGGACTTACCGCCCCATTCCGATATTGGCGGGCGGTAAGTCCCCAATCCCCATTTACCCTTCCCCATTCCCATTTTTGCCCCATAGGACATAATGGGAGTGGGGAAGGCGTTAATTACGCCACCGTAAATTACGGTGGCGTAATTAACATCAAGGTCCATTAGCGCCATGGATTTTAACACCTGCTAAAAGCAGGTGTTAAAACCTCCATGGCGCTAAGGGACCTCGGAATCAGGCGGTAAGGGTCGGCGCGGTTTACGCCGCCGTAAACCCCTTTCCGCCTGAGTCGTAATGAGGCCCAATGGCTCCTAATACCACTGACACCACCCGATGCTCCAGAGGCTTATACATCCGACTAGGCATAGGACTAACGTGATTACACTGCCCTAGACACCACCCCCTACCTTGCCTACCCTATTCTTGCCAAACATACCAGCCTTCGCTACTGTGACCCCCAATGTTGCCCCCCACCATGTCTATCCTAGGCACATCACGCTGCGTCAGACTATCATCCAGAACACCCAGCTCCCTCGTACTCACTAAACATATGCTAGGTACTATGAGAAAAGCAAGACTTTCTTCCAGAACATCCAAGATCCTCTTCTGCCCAAACGCCTCCAACAACTCAGGCAGACACCAAGCCATCAGCAACCACAAAACTACTAGCGTGTGTACATTGACATCGGCGAAACTGAATTTCAAACAATACAAAACCCATTGCAGCACTGCACCCTCTCCACCAACACCTATAGTTCAAAAACCTCTACCCGCCATAAACATTGCACCCTTAAAAGGAGCCCTGCTCAATGTAAGATCGCTAGGAGAACATGCCATTGATATACACAACCTTATCCTAGAATACAAATTGGATTTCCTTGTCCTAACGGAAACTTGGCTCCAAGCAGCATCACCATTAATCACCATTGCCATACTTCCAGAATACACACTACTAAGAGCAGCCCGCCATGATACTATAGGTGGAGGAGTAGCTATCATCTCCAAAACATCTCGTCAATTCAGAGAATGCAAAATGGAAAAAATACCAGGGTATGAACTCCTAGCTCTCAAACTAACCACAGATCCCAAAACCACTATTAACTTCCTAATAGTATATGGATCTCCTAGCTCAACCAGCAACCCAGATACCGAACTACCACTCCTCATTACCCCCCACTTAAAGCTCAACACCAAATTCATACTCCGAGGAGACATTAACTTAGGGTACAACGATATCTCTAACCATAAAGCCACCGCTTTCCACCATGCTTTCTCAGAAATGCAATTCTCACAAATTGTCAACTCCCCCACCCATTCCAAAGGGCGAATCCTAGTTTTTATTCTTACACTAAACACTGCAGTCCATTTAGATGTGATCCTAGAGATGTCCTGGACAGATCACTTCCTCAATAAATTCAACATCATTCTAACCAACGTCCCCAGTCCACTCACTACACCGTCTGTACCCATCTTCGTGAGAAATGCATGAAAACTCACACCAGAAAATCTATCCCCCGCGCTAAATAAGTAACTTAATGCAGACTCCCCAGTGGACACCAACCCAGACAACATCGCTCTACACTACCACACCTGTCTTAAATCAGCTATAGAGGAAATAGCTCCTCTCAGACCCAAACTCCCCAAACTACCCTAACTCAAACACAGCAATTCATGGTTCAACGATGACCTCATCGAACTTATAAGGAAAAAAAGGGCACTAGAACACCTCTTCAGGAAAAACCCTTCCAGCAAGTCCATAAAAGAACAGCTAATTTCCATAGCCTACAAATTTGAAGTATTTACCCAAAAAGCTAACTCACTGATCTCACGCATCACTAATGCCACCTCAAACAGCAAAGAGCTATTCTCCATCATCAGAGAATTAGAAACACCCATCCCCCTCCTAGCCTAGATAAAATGAGCAAGAAATGGTGTACCACCATCCAGGATGCTCTAGCCTCTAAGATAAACACACTTCAAAATAAAATAGCGATGCATAGAAAACTTTTAACACCCACTACTGAGCCAATCACTTTACCCTCGACTCATATCACAACTACCATCCCTGAATTCCACTTCTTGCCAGTGAACACAGACCTGGTGCTCAAAGCTATAGCCTCTCCCAAATCCTCAAACTGCAAGGGAGGCAGTTTCCCCACCAAACTAGTCAAGGGCTGCGCCCCCATACTTACACCCATTATCACCAAATTCGTCAATGCCTAATTTAACGCTATCACCATACCAGCCAACATCAAAGAAGCCTGGATCACCCCACTCCCCAAATCAAACATTATTAGACCCCACTATCCCCACAAATTCGAGGCCCATCACCACAGTCCCCTTCCTACTCAAAATAATAGATAAAATGACACAAGTCGAATCCCATCTCGAAAACAACCATTTGCTAGGGGAAAGACAATCAGGCTTCCGACAGAGATATAGTACAGCAACAGCACTACTGGATCTAAAAAAACAAATGGACGCTATCAGGGATTCAGGAAAACTTTGCATCTTACTTTTACTTGACTTATTTGCTGCCTTCGATTTAGTAGACCATAATAAACTCTGTCTGACGTTAGCAAATAACTTCCAATTCTCAAAGGACGCTACCGCCTGGATCAGTTTTTGCAGACCACACATCCAGAGTAGAGATACGCGATGTAGAAGCAGACCCAACAACAGTCCCAATGGGAGTCCCCCAAGGATCCTGCCTCTCCCCGACACTCTACAACGCATACACAAAATTACTATTTGCAGCATTAGATGCTATGGGAGTAATATACACCAACTTCGCCGATGATACACAAATACTCATTCCCATCACAGGCAACCTCGAGCTGGATACCATTGCTTTCAATAAAATGTACTCCATCATTCAGAACTGGATGGCGACCAATAGTCTCTGCCTCAACGGAGAAAAAACAGAGATTCTGATAGTAGGATCCTGTTGGGTGTCCTGACCCACGTTTGAGCTGTCATGCTGCAACATTTGGTGCTGTGGGCTTAGAAAATCCAAGATGGCCAAAAAGCCCACATGTGCGCCAGAATCCAGGAGAACCACACAGTTTGTGCGCACACCAAAATGGTTGCCTAACTTGCCACCCACCAGTGCGAGCATGATGGGCCAGGGTGCCATGAGTGGAATGGGTGCCAAAGGTAAAACAGCAGCGCCTGTTAGCAAAAAAAAAAAACGCTTTAAAATGACCTTTGGTTTCTCTGAATGCCAGCTCAAAATGCCTATTTTCAAACATTGCAACAGATCCAAAAATCTCACTGAACACCAGCAGACATCTGGCAGAATGAAGTTTTGTGTGCCTACAAAATCTGGGAAGATGAAGAGCCCAACATAATGTTGATAACAAGACTGGCTGAGTGCTAAACTGAACTGAAAGACACTAAAATCGAAATGTTTAGAATAAATGAGTGACCTACTTTTGAGTGCCACATAGTTTGTCACTGTTGAAATGTCATAGTTTTGAACTTAGAATCAGCATTCTAGCTGCATGTGTAAAAATTGTAAGTTTGATTTAAACTGGGAACCCAAAATGACATGTAGCTAAAAACTCGCTTAAAGAGATTCCAATTCTGCCTGACATCTACCCCCACAGGAGTTGAAACTTGATCCAGCAGGTTCCCAGGCCTGGCTGCATTCTGTTGCCCCTGCCAAAAGGAGGTCACACACTCTCTGATTGAATTAACTGGGGACTGCAGGAAACTAAACAAAGGGCCCAGGCAGATGGTTTATTGGGGTGGTCGTAAATGGCTTCCTTTTGAACAAAGCCCTTCCTTGACTCAGGCAGATGGTTTATTGGGGGGGGGTCGTAAAGTGGCTTCCTCTTGGCAGAAACGGGGAGGGGCAGCCCCCTCTGAGGACAGGCTGAGCTTAAAGAAAGTGGATAGACTGGTTTCTCCACCATGTGACCTGGGAAGACACACCCCTGTTGGCCAGAATATGATTTTAAGAAAGATGTATAACTCATGGTGCGGACTTGTCAAAATTATCTAAATGATACCATAATTCTTGTGATTTTTCTGCCCACATTTTAAGAGGTTTTAGGACCCGGTGGTATGATCTGGGGGTTTACGAGCAGAAAAGAGGCTGTTACTCTAAATGTATGCATGTTAAAAATCTGACACTTCCTTATCTAAATGCCCACATGCCTTGCACACAATTGTATGAATTTGGAGAAAAATCTGATATGGAGAAAGCTACTAAAAAGCGCAAAAAGTTGCCATTTCTTTACCCAAGCTCCTAGAAACGCCAGGGTCGGAACAGTGTCTCCCATCAGTAATGCATGATGTGTGTATGCAATGACAAACAACTGTGTATCTGTGGAATATGTATTTGGGTCAAATATAGATTTGTGTGCAATTTGACAGGGGAGTGTCCTTTCTGCAGGCCATAAAACAGCATCACCATGACTCACATTTCCTTTCCCCTATCAAGGAAGAGAGAAAAGCTTGACCAATGATCAGTGGAGAGAGGGGCTGGCTTAGTGATGCTGCGCACACACCCACTTTCAAAAGACATAAAAAGAGCCACTGGAAGCTAGAGAGGACATTCAAATCCAGTTGCTGCGGAGCGTGTTGCCGGACCACACAACATCCGGAAGATACCAGTTCCAGACTGACTCCAGCTACATACTCCAGAACCTAGAACTTATACTTTAGAACCTAAATCAGAGGCCTAAAACCACAAGCTGAGTTCTCTGCAGCAGGCCTCAAATCATTGCAAGCTACTCACAGCCGGGCGAGCTGCTTGAATCCCTTGCCAAGAACTTTTGCCAGGACCAGTGCAGAGATCCAGGAGACGTGCAGAGACCGCTGTATCCGGACAGACCAGACCAGAGATCCAGAGTGACCCAGACCGCTGTGAGCAGAACCAGAGAGCTGACCCAGATCACTGTGAAGTGCCGAGACCAGAACCGGAGTCCAGTCCAAAACCTGACCAGATCCGTGGCGAGGCCTATTTCAAATTTATATTGTGAGTACCTAGCAGAACTGTGCAGAACCAATCTCTTAGTTAAAATAATAATCCAAACTATTTTAACCTAAGTAGAACAGCCTCCTAGAAATCGTGTCATCTGTCATTTGTAAAGCTGCACAACTGTCACCTGTCAATTCTGAAGCTGCAAGCTGTCACCTGTCATTTTGAGTTTACTTTAAATCTGAAAAACTACCTTTATTTAATCGTCCGTATCTCTGGATTCGTTTGGGCTAGGAACAAAATTTAACTTTCCTCTTAGAATCTCAGCTTTCCAACGAACCTAGCACCGACTTGCTACTCCTTATACTTTTGTCGTAATCACGATTCACGCACTCGTGAATTTTACCGCGATTTGCTATTTGGTTAAAAATCCAGCCAAGTGTAACCATCAGCAGTCATTTCTTTCCTTGCTAAAAATGTGTTTGCCTCTTAATCACCATCTCTGAATCATTGCTAAAGTGAGCCCGAACTCATCCCAAGTATATCTCACTCACCCTGAACCTCCTAAAGGGAACTAAAAGCATTTTCAGCATATTTCTCACTTCACTGCCACCACATTCCAAGCACTTGGGCCTGTGTTTTAAAACTCATACCTGTTTCCTCTAAGCTTGCTGGGGGGGAACTGAATTTCGTTTTGTATTTGATTGCATTCCTGAGAACTGTGTGCTCCTCTTTGCATCTCCTTCCATTTCTTACATTGCATAGGGGAGGGGGGTGAATTGCCAGAGAAAAAGTGATTATCTTATCTTTTGCTAAAATCATATCAAGTATTTCTGTACTGCATTTTATTCCTCATTGCTTTTCCCTTGAAATCATAAAAGTATTTTTGCTACTTTAGCCATCCTATACTAACTCCTCATTGATTGTAAAGAAGTGTGCTAGTGTCAGATTACCCATTGTTGATTAACATTATATTTATAAGGGCGATATCGATTATTAATTTAATATAAAAGCGTGGTATCTATATTTTGTTTTATTTCTCAAATAAACCTTTTAAACTTGCAAAATAGAACTACTTCTTGGCTCAGTGGGGTCAGGGGGATTCTAAGAGAGGGGTGTTATATAGGGGTAGTCATCCAGAACTCATGAACTGGACATAAAGATATATCAATAAGGGTTTCCATTCAGTATCCCAGACTAGGCATTGACTTAGCTGTAGTGTTGAATTGAATCCTCTTACAATCCCTAGATTGACTAAGCAAGCTTCACCCACAATATTCTGCCATAGTCATTGAAGGCACCCGAATCAACATCTCCAACCAAGTCAAACACTACTTGGATTCCAGCCTTACCATGTGAAAATACATTAGCACACTCTCCTCATCTACAGCATACACGGCTATCTCTGAGCCTCAAGTAGACCCCTATGCACGCCCCAAAACTGCATCATGATGGCCAGAGCCCTCATCCTTGCCAAGATCGACTACTGCAACATTCTCCTTCTAGGGACCTAAAAAAAACATAAATAAAATGCAACTACTCCACAACAAAGCAGTCAGAGCAGCGTTAGGCATAAAAAAGAGAGAGCATATTTCACAATATAGGAGCGAGGCCCATTGGCTTCCCATTCAAGCTAGGATACTACATAAAACCCTCACGATAGCACATAAATGTGTATTGGGCACTGCATCCAGTTACCTCAATCAATGCATAACACACAAAATCACAATAAGAACACTCAGATCTAAATCAGACACCCACCTATGCATACCCTGATTCAAGAATGTGAGAACAGGTAACACCAGCTTCCCAGTAGCAGCCCCTAGAATGTGGAAATCTCTACCAGCTAATATCTGTAATTAGCCTTCCCTCCAAATATTTAAGAAAATACTCAAAACCTGGCTCTTTAATAAATTCTAAATAACCATAAAACCACCATCATAACAATGAACTGTACTCTAAATGCTTGACTGTAAAATTGTTAGGTTGTATTTCCATGTAACCATTCACTTTTGCGTGTAATTGCTAGGCCTGCAAGTTGTAATCCTGCATCACCATATAACCGCACATAGCCCTGTATGTATGCTAAACTGATAATATGCAAAGACTAATAGCCTGATTCATGGAATTATTTGTGTGAAAAATGCAGATTTGCGCGTCTTTCTGCCCGAAAATCCCCATACTTCAAACAGGGATTTTCTGGCAGAAAGACACACAAATCTACGTTTTTCACGCAAAAAATTCCATGAATCAGGCTGTAAGTATCCAAGTAATCTTGTAACCTACGCCATGATATCCCAGGGTTTGGGTGTATAACCAAATGCAATAAATAAATAAATAAATAAATAATTGACAGCAGACCACTGAGGTTATGATGGGTGAATATGCTAATTGGCGGGAAGCTATGGTTGAAGACTAGCTCACCAGCACCTGGAAGCCCAGTATGTGTGCTGCTAATGTAGGTGGAAAAGTACTATCACATTTCTTCACTCCTGTAGACGAGTATCGATTGTATACTTAGAGGACCTATCACACTTGCCACTATGTTTTTGTAGTTTGCCACGTAGGATGACATTAGTAATACGTAGGTTGACGTCACCTATGATGATTTTTTGTTATAAAAGAATGCTTTTTTTCAAGATGCATTGAGAGAACTTACGCTGAGACATCTGTTGACATCTGTTGTACTCCTTGTTTTAGATAATTGATATTAAAACAGTTATCCTTTTGCCAACTACCTGAGTCATTTTGATTATTGATCTTTCAGTAACTTCTGCATCCCCATCCATCTCAAGGGTATTGCTACCTCATCTTAAAGGGCTGAAAGACCCCAGTTCAAGGGTGTAGCAGCCCCACCTCCCATTCCAGTAGTAGCAAATAAGATTACACCATGGGATCTTAGGACACTTGGTGGTACTTGTATGGTCAAAGTGAGCAGCAGGAAAAAAAAAGGGGGAGCCCCAGTAAAGGCAGGTGAGACTCAATTTCTGTTGCTCGAGAAGGGTCAGGCAAAGGCGTATTATGTGCCGTGGTGACACATGTACCGTAATAATTTTATGAAGACACTCCCTTCGCTCACTGCAGGGGCGGGTAAGTGGATGTATGCATTAGAGAAGCACAACACCGGTGTCATGTTGGCCATTGGGCACATGCAAAGCTTATTCATGGCTCTAATGGCGGAACGGTCAGGCAAGCTTTGGAGAAGAGCAGGGTATCCAGGAGTTCAGTTCAATACAAATACCCGTGATTGAGCAGTATTAAATCATTACTGTGCACAGCTATGGTGAGCCCTGTGGGTATGTATCCCGATAAACTAGATATAAATTCTATTTTGGCCAAGAAAAAGAAGTTAGATAATGATCCTGCTGCACACATCCAGTTAATTCAGGACACATGGAGGACAGGGACGGGAGAAGAATGTGTCCATTTATTATCACATGCTTAATAAGAGACTTCCCAAATAAGTCTAGCCTGACCTAGATATAGTAGAAGGGAGGGAGGCCAAGGGATGGCTGGAAATTCAGGCACAAATTGTGCATTTCTGTAAGAGGAGGCAAGAGAAGGAAAAGGAGAGCATGGAGCATGCACAAAAGGCAGAGGCCAAGCTTCTTCAGAAATAGCTAGCAAAGATCTGTTTGGAATGAGCAGTGATTACCAGCTCAATGGAGGGACAACAAGGACAATTGGGACAACAAGGACATATTGAATCAGGTATTAGACAAGCTTGGATGGACGGGTATGCTCCTGGTCAATGGCAAATCGGAGGGTTTTTAAGAGGTTGGGGATGATTTTCATGAGAAGGTGGGTCATTTGGCGGGTTTGGGGTATTGGGGCACCGGTTTAATGGGCCGATGGGAAATAGCTATGAAGGGTTGTATGGGATACAGTGGTGGCCATGTGGAAGGATAGGATACATGGCACAAGACTGTCAGAACAGGCCAGAGTATTTCAACATAGGTGCTCAGCAAATGCAAACCCTGACCATGCCATATGCCCCAGGTTCTGTGCAATAACAGCAGGTACAGGTTGAACAGCCCCCAGCTCTGGGGATGCATAAACCTATGCATTTGAACTGATCATCAGCACAGGCACCGGTACAGGCATGGGAGAAAAATCCTTTACCCCAAGGAACGGTTACTCACTGCACTGGAGCATGTGTTTTTGGAGGGAATGGTGCTAATATGTACCCAGATTTGGACAGCCCACAGGGATTTCTGATGTGTCCAGTCCTGTCATTTACTGATGATCCTGAAGTGGAATCCCAGAAAAGTGTACAGGAGTTGACCAAACGTTTTCATTTAAGGTCTGTACAGGGGCTACAAAATCTTGCATCAAGGAAGGGGAGTTCCCTTGCCAGGCAAAACCATGGTCACACAGGAATTCTTTGGGGCTAGCCTGTCAGTTCCTTACACTGAGGATATACATATTAAAGTAGGTACACAAACTGTATATGCTCTCTTTTGTTTTGTGTGTTGTTGTATTGCCCAGATACCCTGGCAAATCTGTTGGGCAGAGATCTTCTAAGTCGACTGCACATGTCGATCACCTTCACAGATGAAGGTATAGTATGCCCGACTCCAGGTTTAGTTTTTATTTGTTTATTTATTTACTTATTTATAAAGTGCACTAAACCCACAGGCATCAAGGCGCTGTTGTAACCAGTTACACAGAGACTTCAGGGATCAGCATGGTAGTATCCAGGAAAGTCAGAGGAACAAGGCCCTCTCTTACAAAGTTAAGCGAAGAGCCAGGTTTTCAGTGTTCTCCTGAACACCTAGTATAATTTGTTCCGTTCTCGGTATCAGCGGAAGTGCATACCATTGTTTAGCCGCAAAAGTAGGAAAGCTTGCACCACCCGCTTTAGTCCATTTGAATTTCAGCAGCAGAAGCCTGTTGGTGTAAGCCGACCTAAGGGGTCTGTTTGTGTGGGATTTGGTAAACTTCTGTGAGAGATATGTGGGGGCTGATTTGCAGAGGCATCTATGTGTAATAGATAAGGTCTTAAACATTATATGTTTACAGATATGAAGATAGTGCGCATTATTTCTGGCAACCTAGGTATGTTCCCCTTTGATTATATTGAGGGCAGCTCTCATGGCGTTGTTCTGGATCGCCTGCATATTACAAATGTGGTGTTTGGAGGTGCAAGAAAACAGGGTGTTACAGTAGTCTAGTTTGCACCAATGATTGCACTGTCGATAGTGAGGCAGCTGTCCTGGGAGAGGAAGGATCTGGAGGCGTTGATCAGTTCTGTTGCGTGCACGGCAGATGTGGTAATGGCGTTCACTTGTCTCATGAGTGAGAGGGTGGAGAAGGTTGAGAGGGTGGATTCAAGGTACACTCCTAGGGTATTTACAGAGTGAAAGCTGGGATTTGGGTGCCGTCAATCTTGAAAGATGCATACTGGGAGTTAAGCTGGTTTTATACAGTAAGAGAAGCAGCGCTTTTGCAAGCATACTCTAGTGACAGCATGATACACTCAGCTTTGTTTCTTTGTTTCTTTGTTTCTTTATGGAGAAATGGTTGTGTTGAGTTGGGCCCCAGGAACCAGGGATCAGACATGGCATATACCAATTTAATTTTTGTTTCAGCCTGCTGAGCCACAAGAGTTAACAACAGGTACCATTGTCACTGTTCTCATAGAAGCAGTGGTTTTCAAGAAGAGCAGGATTGTTCTCTCAGGCAGTGATGAGGAAGGCAAAGAATGGTGCACATTCTAGTTCATTGATCTGACCATATTGCTAAGGGACGTGTCTGACAAATAATTGCTGGAAGACACCGAAGAGACAGGAGAGATTGTTTTGGAGATTGGGGTGCCTTCCCAGATAGTGAAAGTGCAAAGCGAAGTACCACAGACCATGCTCATCCTTAGAAATACATTGCCATATTGGTAGGAGGTTTTGAAGAAGGTGCCAGACCATTTATGGACCAGCAATCCTCACGATATGGGGCTGTTAATAATAGTTGGAGCAGTACAATAAAATTAAAACCTGGTACGATACAACTACATGTTAAGCAGTATCCCATGCCTAGAGAGGCTGACGACGAGATTTATCACACCATTATGATTTTGTTGAAACAAGGCATAATACAACCTTCTGTGTCTACATGCAACACAGCCATCTACCCTGTGAAGAAAGCAAAGAGGACCAGTATGTTAAATCTCAATACCATTGTTGAGGTGGGGTTCCCGGTGGTAGCAGATTCTTTTACCATTCTCCATAATATCCCAACTGGGTCGACCCACTTCAAGGTGATCGAGTTAATTAATGCATTTTTCTCAGTCCCGTTAAATCTCTATTCTCATTACTTTATGCCGTTTACATATCGTGGTCAGAGATTCAAGCACACAAGTTTGCCACAGGGGACTTGAATCTCCAAGGGCCTCATTACGAGTTTGGAGGCAGCCATGGATCTATTAGCTCCATGGCTGCCTCCAAACCGGGCTCCATTACCGGGTTCCTGCAATGAGGAATAATCGGGTCATTCCGACATAGGAGGACCCGGTAATTCCTCCTTCCTTGAACCATTTCCCATTCCCATTTGAGCCCCCATAGGGCTCAATGGGAATGAGGATGGAGGTAACAATGGGCACATTACAAGTGTCCCATTGTTACCTCCCTCTTCCCCTCGCGGGACCCGGAAAAGACGTCTGATTTTATCAGATGTCTGATCCGGGTCCCGCAAAGAGAACCTCGTAATCGGCCCTGACATAAGGAAGGTCCCGCACCAGGGTCGTAATGAGGCCCTTGTGTTTTCAACGGGGTGGTTCAAATGGATTTGGGGAATTTGCATGTGTCAAGTACACTAATCCAGTACATGGATGATTTACTAGTTTGTAGCATTTCATAAGAGCAGTGTCAAGGAGATTCAATAGCACTCTTCACCCTGCTTGCGGAGAAGGGGTACAAAGAGGACAATGAAAAATTGCAATACTGCCAGGTATTATATCTGGGCAAGTGATATTGCTGCAGGAAAGAAGGTTTGTTTGTTTGTTTGTTTGTTTGTTTGTTTGTTTGTTTATTTAGTATAGCGTGCAAAACCCAAAGATAATAGGGCGCAACAGAGAACAGGAGGTAAGATTACATAAAAACTTAGTTACTGGAAAGGCACACATGAGTGAGAAGCTAAAGTACATATATATATATAGTTAATAACTTGCTTACATATTTACAAATTTGATGCTGTGCATAGAGGCAGTTCGGTTGAAGTTGCATATTTACATATATACATTTTAATGCTGTACATAGAATCAGTCAGGTTTGAGCAAAGGCATGAGCATGTGAGAGGGCAGGGTTAGTCAAGGGGATCATTGGACCATAGCCAGGTGAGGGTGTTTCGCCTGAAGCTATGGTAGGATTGGTCTGTCCTGATGTTCAGTCGGGGGGCATTCCAGCATTGGGCTGGCAAGACAGGGAAGCTATTGCCGCTGGTTTTCTTTTGTCCGAATTTGGGTACCTGCAGGCAGTGAGAGTTAATCAATCTGGTGGGGCGGGTGGAGGTTTTTTTTTGCTATTCTGGCTGCAAGATAGGGGTGGCTGCATTGTTTAAGCATTTGAAAGTGAGAGATGCCGTTTTGAGAGAGATGCGGTCAGAGATTTTTAGCTATTTGTGTTCTCTCCTTTTGTTGGAGATGTGTTCCTTGGATGGTAGGTTAAGGGCTGTTCTGAGTGTGTTATGTTGTAGTGTCTGTAGTTTATCGGTTATGTATTTGTTGGCTCCTAGGTACATGGCATTACAATAGTCGAGTCTGGAGAGTAATAGGGCATTGGCGATGATGATGCAGCTAGCATGGGTGTGGAAGGCTCTGCTTGCCCTGATTAGCTTGCATGTGTAGGCGGTAGAGGATGCTAGGGGGTTAACTTGGTTTTTTTAGTGACATGGTTGCATCTAGGTGAAAGCCTAGCGTTTTCACTGTTTTGGCTACTGTGATGGTGTTGCCATCAATGATGAAAGCCTTATAGGTCGAACTGAGTTTTTTTAGATTGGTGTTGGATCCAAGGAGAAGGATTTCGGTTTTCTCATCATTCAGGCATAGGCCGTGTGTGGCCATCCATTCCTGAATGATGAGATATATTTTGTTTACCAAGGCCGTATCCGACTCGTAGTTGCCTGAAAGGGGTATGAGGATCTGGGTGTCATCTGCGTTATTAGTATATGAGACACCCAGTCTATCCAACTTGTCAAATAGGGGCTTGGTAAAGATGTTGTAGAGGGTGGGGGAGACGCAGGAGCCCTGGGGTACCCCGCAGGTTATTTTGATGCGGTCTGCTGAGGCTAGAGTGGAGGAGACCCTCATAGTTCGATTGTCCAAAAATGATTGGATCCAGGCTATAGCCTCTATCGAGAAGTGGGCAGCTGAGGCCAGGTTTTCGCACAGGACTGCGTGATTCACCAGGTCGAACGCTGTCGACAGGTCGAGGAGGAGTAGCATGGGGGTGTTCCCTTTGTCGTTAATCTTGTTGATCTGGGTCTTGAGATCAATTAGGGCTGTCTCCGTACTGTGCTGTGGTCTGAAACCCGATTGGCGGGCACCTAGCAGTTTGTGAGTTTCAAGATATTGCTGAATTTACAGGTATGCTACTCTGTCTATTATCTTTAACAGGAACTGCAGCGTGGTGATGGGCCTGTAATTGGTGGGAATAGCAGGGTCAAGGGTTTGCTTCTTGAGGAGAGGCAGGACCCAGGATTCTTTAAGGTTGCTTGGTATGGTGTTGGAAGAGAAGGATGCGTTGATCAGTTTGGTTATAAAGGTGGCTAGATCCCTGGCAGCATCCTTGATTATCTGGGAAGGGCAGTTGTCGCCTTTACAGTTGGATGGTTTAAGTGAGGCTATAACTTTTTCTGTTTCTGGGATGGATATTTTGGTGAACCTGAAGAGATTTGGGCCTGGTGGGTTGGTTATTTTAACTTGGTTGCTAGGAGATGCTTCATTGGTGGTGAGGGAGTCTTTTTTTAGTGCAATTTTAGTTTGGAGAGTTTTAATTTTATTAGTTAGGGCGTTTTGGACGCTGGTGCACCATACTTTGTCCTTAGTTATGTTGTCTGGTGGGGGTATGGGGGATTCTAGTTCCCTTAGTATAGCAAATAGTTCCCTGGTGTTGGTGCTAGATTTTTCGATTCTTTCATTGAAGAGATTCTTTTTGGTGAGTAGAATTTCTATTTTGTAGTTGTTTGCAAAAAGTTTAAGTTGTGATTTGTTTTCTTCTGTAGGGGAATTGCACCATTGAGTTTCTAGTTTCCTTTTGCACAATCTAAGTTCTTTCAGATGGGGGGGTGAACCAGGCGTTCAGGTGGGCTTGTTGTTTGCTCTTTTGTAGTTTAAGAGGGGCAATGATGTCTAGTCCTTTCTTTATGGCGCTGTTGTATTTTTCTACTAGACACTCAGGATTTAGGTTGTTGGGAAGAGCAGTAGTAGTGGTAGGAGGTTGTCAGGGGTTATATATTTTTTTGCTCTAGTGAGCAGTGGTGGTGCCATGATTTTTATTTTGTTAACTTCTTTGTTGAGTGCTAGTGTGAAGTCAATGAGGTGATGGTCTGTCCAGTGTTGGGGAGAGTTTTTGGTGATGAGGGTGTCGCAGTTCAGGATGGCAATCCAGTCCAGGGTCCTACCTTTATAGTGGGTAGGGGTAAGCACTCTTTGGGTTAGGCTGTGTAAGGTAATGCCAGAGAGAGCCACCGCAGTTCAGAATACACCCCAGCCAGTCACATTGAAACAATTCTTGGAACTCGTAGATATTTGACAAGAACCTTACTGCAGGGACTTACGAGAGCGCAGAAAATGAAGGGTCTAACGGAAAGAGAAGTAAGGTCTGAGAACATGGCACATTAAACTTTGACATGTGGCAGGAGCAGTGTGCAGTTCAAAAGGTGATACTTTGAACCAAAATAGTCCAACAGGGGTGGGAAAAGCTGTTCTCTCCTTGTCCTCTGGATTAACGGGAACTTGCCATTATACCTTTGCAGCTCAGCCATGGAGAGGAAGACAGCGGTTCCCAATCGATCAATTAGATCATGTATCCTTGGCATAGGTTAACTGTCGAATTGGGAAACCACGTTCATCCTCCTGAAGTCAATGAAAAACCTCCACGATTGATCTGGTTTGCCAACAAGTACTATCGGAGAGCACCAAGGTCTTTGAGATGGTTCAATGATATCAAATCTTAACATATTCTGCACCTCCATTATGACTTTTTCTTTCTGGGTTTCTTGGATCCAGTAGGGTTTTAAATGGACCACCTTCTCTTGGGGTGTACAGATACAGTGACTAATCCTTTCACTTTTCCAGAAGATGAGATTTCAAGGAGGAGCGGAAAGAGGAGTAAGAGGAAATTAAATGGATAGGGAGAGGTAGTGAGTTCCAGTGTAGGGGGGCAAGGAGCTGAAAAGAGCGGGAATGGGAAAGGGTACAGAGAGGCGAAGAAACCGTGAGTAGGAAGAGATCGGCTGATCGGAGGGAACGAGAGGGAGCGTAGAATGAAAGGAGAGAGGAAAGGTAATGGGGTGCAAGATCATGATGAGATTTGAAAACAAAGCAGAGGAAGTTAAATTTGAGTTGGGACTGGAAGGGGAGCCAGCCAAGATGAGAAAGAGAAGAGGAAATGGAGTTGTGAGGAGAGAGAAGACAAAGGGTACGGATGGCAGAGTGGTAGATGTATTTGAGGGGAGCAAGATGAGAGGCTCGGGAGGCCAAAGAGGAGAGAAGAGCAATAGAAAAGATGAGAGAAGGTGATGGAAGAGATTAAGAGTTTGGTGGCATGGAAGGTGAGGGAGGAACAGATTTTGCAGACATTGAGGAGGTGATAGTGGCAGGCACTGGAGGTAAGAGAAATGTGGTTGGCAAAGGAAAGGGATGAGCCGAGGTGGAGGCCTAGATTGCGGGCAGAGGCAGAGATTGGGAGATTAGTAGGGGGAAAGAGAATGAAAGGAGGGGGTAGGGAGAAGCATGTTGGAGGGAAAGAATAAAACTTCAGTCTTATCTGTGTTGAGCGAGAGAAAATGGGATGACATCCAGTTCTTGATAGCCGTAAGACAGGACAAGAGATTAAGGTGAATATCAGGAGTGAAAGAAGAAAATGAGAGGAAAGGTGGGTGTCATCAGCATAGAAATGGTGAGAGATACCGGCATAGAAATGGTGAGAGATACTGAAGGAAGAGATGATGTGGGCAAGAAGGGAAGTGTAAAGTGAGAAAAGGAAGGGGTGAAGCACAGATTATTGAGGAACGCCGAAGTCCAGGGGGATAGTGGGGGAGGTATGACCACCCCAAGAGACAGGAAAGTAACGGTTGGAGAGGTATGAGGAGAAGCAGTTAAGAACAGAGCCTTTGAGACCAAAGGAAGAAAGAGTGTTGAGAAGTAAGGGGTGGTCTACGGTATCAAAGGCCGCAGAGAGGTCAAGGAGGATGACGACAGAGGATTGCTCAGACTAGCGAGCACTAAGGAAGGAGTTAAGAACATAGGTGAGGGCAGATTCGGTTGAGTGTTTAGGGCGGAATCCAGATTGAGAAGGGGGAGAAGAGAGAGATTGGATACGAAGGTAGAGAGTTGAGAGTAGACTAAGCATTTGAGAAGTTTAGAAAGGAATGGTAGAAGAGAGATTGGGCGAAAGTTGGAAGCAAGGAGGGGGTTAGCAGAAGATTTTTTTCAAAATGGGCATGATGGTGGCATGTTTAAAGGCGGAAGGGAAGGTGGAAGAGGAGAGACAGATGTTGAAGAAGGAGGTGAGGTAAGGAATGAGAAGAGGGTTGATCTTAGGAATGAGGGGGTGGGGAGTGGAACAGAGGGGGCGGCAGTAGGGTGAGATTTGGACAGGAGGAGGGAGACATCAGAAGGAGTGACAGGAGAGAAATAGGACAGATGGGAGGGGTGGGGAGAGAAAGGGGAGGAGGGGAATAAGAAGGGGAGTGAAGGATATTGTGGCATAAAGAGAGAATTTTAGATGAGAAAAAGTCAGCAAAATCAGAAGGGGAGAGAGGAGAAGTGGTAGAGTGGTCGGGGGTGGGCGGTGAGAGAAGACGAGATAGGGTCTGAAAGATACGACGAGGATGGGAGGATTGGGATTGGAGGAGGTTAGAGTAGCAGGAACGTTTACCTAAACTGAGGCAGGAGTCATAGAGAGAGTGGTATGAAAAATAGGAAGTTTGGTTAGAAGGTGAGCGGAGCTTGAGCCAGCATCACTCGAGGTGACGGAGGAGGCGGTGCATGGACAGGAGGTGAGGGGGGAGCCACGTCGCAGAGGGTTTGCGGGTAGGTGGGAAAGAGGAGAGAGGATGAAGCTGATCAAAGTTACAAAGTTGGGCTATGTTACAAATATCACATCTGGAGAAAGAAATGGGGGAAGGAGAGGAGAGTGGGGAGGGGGAGGAGGAGAGAGGGAGAACGAGTGTAAGGCATGATCGGAAAGATAGTTGGGAAGGGTGGAGACAGGGGAAGAGGAGAAAGAAGAGATGAAGATGAGGTGAAGAGTGTAGCCAGAAGAGTGAGTAAGAGCAGTGAGGAGGGGGTAAGGAGATAGGAGTCAAGGATGGAAAGAAGAGGTGATGGTTGATGGGAAGAGGGAGAGATGTTAGAGAGGGAGAAGAGCTACATTTAGGGTGACAGAGAAGGCCAACACCACCGCCACGGCCATAAGGGCGGGAGACGTGATAGAAGGAGGAGGTGGTGAGGGAAGCATGAACAGTTGAGTTGTGAGGGTGGGTCCAGGTTTCGGTTATACAGAGGAATTGAAGGTTGAGTCGCAAAAACATGTCCAGAACAGCTGCAGTTTTGTTGCAGAGGGATCTTGCGTTCCAAAGGGTGATGTTAATGAAGCAGGAGGGTTCAAGAATGGGTGGATAGATGAGGTTGGAACAATCTGGACAACATCTTATTCTCAGATGCTGGTAGGAGAACAAGAAGATTATTTTTCATGGTAGATCTTTTGATGTTTCTGTGCCTTCATTATGTGAGCTTGAATGATTGTCCTGATAGTAGCCGTATGTTCTTTTAAATATTGAGCGGTTTGGGAAAGGAGCAAGGTGGCTTTCTCCTGCTCTTCCTTACTATCCTGTAACATGTCAAGGACATCTTGTTGCTCTCTGCCATATAATAATTCAAAAGGGGAGAATCCTGTTGAGGATTGTGGTGATTTTCAGACAGCAAAAAGGGCCCACAGTGTCATGATATGCCAATGTATGCTGTCTGCCTCCACTAACTTCTTTAGGACATGTTTCAGGGTCTTATTGAATGGTTCCACTAACTCATTGGTACATGGGCATGCTAAGGGATTTTATATGCAGGATTTCCTTCACCTCTGAAATGAGTTGGCACATGAATGTAGTTCGCTGGTATGTTAGGATCTCTTTTGGGAACACAATCTGTGAAAAAAATGGGATCAAGAGTTTGAAGATTTGTTGATTTGTATTATTGTGTAATGGGAATGCTTCAGGATATCATGTTGCATAATCCACTATTGCCAATATATATTATTTCCATAATTTCAATAGTTCAAGGGGCCCAACTATGTCCATGCCTATTCAGGAAAAGGGCACATCTATTATTGGTAAAGGTTGTAATGGAGCTGCACTGGGTATATGAAAACTAGTCTTTTGGAACATGGCAATGTTTTTCACATAGACTTAGATTCCTGGCCAATAGAAATTGCTTAATTGTGTTATTTCTAATACCATTCTTTTTGTGGCTCTTAGGTACCATTATTTCAAATCTGGGAGTACCATAAGGACTATGGTCACCCATACAGAATATCCCAGCCTTTGGAAAAAAAATGGACCTCCTTTCTCTCTGCCCTCCTCTTCAAGTAACACATGAAGAAAGCTTCTGCAAGCAAGGGATCATTCCGTTTGGTGAATTTCACCTGGCCAGGCCTGATTTAGAGGCAAGTCTGTTACAAGTTGCTCACATGAGTATTAAAACCAGATCAGTTGGTATTAAGATTTGGTCTCCAGGTTGTATTAACTCCCCCATCTACTACATAAATCAAATCCATTGGATTGTTCTGTAGCTACTGATGGATTGGAGGCTCTGTTGCTATGCTTTTCAAACCTGAGGGTCCATCAGAGTGTGTCAACTGACCCCAATCCCATTTCTGACACCAACGGTGGGGAGCAAGGAATGAAAAAAGGGCACAAAGGGTTCATGGGTTTGGTCAAAGAATTGTATTAACATAAAAGGGGCAGGGAAATGCATCTCTGTCCCTGCACTAGAGTGTTTCCTTACCTAAAACCAAACCTTAGGGTCTGTCAAGGTCAGCGTGTCAAAAGCAAAACCTCTACATGTCCAAATTACTATTCTGGCCCTCACATTCTAACGAAATAAACTCACATGTTAAAAGAGTAATGTCTTTGGCCTTGAAATGTTTAAAACATGTTAAAAAAATACAATGAGCAACTCCAACACAAAAGTTCCAGAAGGATAGAGTCCCTTATTTCAGAGGGCTGTTCCCTTCCCCGAGATTGCTCTTCCCTCTCTAGTGTATTCAAAGATATCAGTTACTTAAGTTTTCCTGGATAGCCAACACAACTGGTACACAAAACAACTTGGCTCTATTTCTTTGTCTTGTTAGGATACCTAGTGTATCCCCCTGCCAGGTTTTCACTCCTCTTCTTTTAGGTTTCAGACAGCCTTTTGCTAGTCCTAATGTAGTCTTCTCAGGACCCCTTTAGGTGATGAATCTCTTATACACCGTAAAGTTTGTCCTTACCTGGTATGCTTCTCCACCAGGGATTTCTTGCATGAACACTCTTGCACTTGCCTGGTATACTCTCCTGCCAGTACTTTCTTAAACACACTTACAACTGCTTGGTATATTCTGGGAGGGCCTTCTTAAATGCACATACTTGCAGCTTTACTTTGCCTGATGTATTCTCCTTCCAGAGATTCTCTCATGTGGGTACCACAAACACTTTCAAATGTAATATCTTTCTTTATTTGGTTTATATAAGGCTGTGTCTGCCTGGTACACTATCCTGCCAGGGCTTTTCTGAAATGTGTAGACATACACTTGCAGATCTTAAAGATCGTCCTATTCAACAAACTACCCAGTGGCTTCTTTTCTTTCCAGAATTATTTACTTCTTTAATATTTATTTCTATGTGGAACAGCTGTCAATATGCCCCGGTGTCCCTGTTTCCTCTTTAGGGGACTGACCAGCTCATGCTGGTGTGTTTCCTTCTTTCAACCGCAAGTCCATGCCCAGCTTCTCTTGCTCTCACGGTTCCTGCTGGGATCTTCTGTTTCATATCCGACTTCACTGAGGTAAATGCTGCCATGTAACACCTGCAAACATCCAGGATCCCTGAACTGGCTTCTGGCATTCCTGCAGCATGTTCTTTCTCACTAACAGGTTTTCTTCTGTGTCTCCTTGAGTCGGATGGCTCCTCTCTACTCTCTGCAGCACCTAGTTTCCAGATCCAAACCGAGAGAAGCAGCTGTTTAAATCTCCGGGCAACAGGTATGCACTCACGACAAATAAAGCTCCACCTGTACTTTTGGTCATTTCCGCTCTGCATTCATCTGCTCATCTTCCTCATTCAGTATCCTGGTAGTAATGGGGATGGTAGTCCATTCTTGATGCTTTACATACAAGGTCTGGGTAAGTGTTCTTAAAGGCCAAGTCAGCTCTGAATGACTTGCAGACAGAGTCTAAAAAGGTATTTTCATGAGACTTCCACATAGAGCTTGAGAAAAAGTCTTCCATATTCTTCATGAATGAGTGAGGGGCAGTGTATCAACATGCCCTTAAGGCATTGGGTATGGATGGAGTGTACTCAAGAGAGGAAGGGGAATACCATGTCTTGTCAGATGGTGCCCTGCTACTCTCCTGGATGGTGACTCCCCCCATGTGATCCTCCCTCAAGTGCCCCCAGTGTCAGGATCAGTTATCAGCTGCCATCCCCTGGCCACGTGGGGAGAGGTCACTGCTGGCAAAGGAATGATGACACCATCAGATTCATCACCGTTTTTTACTTTCTTTTCTAGGGAGGTCTTTCAAGGTTTCTAAACAAAACATCATTGTATGTTGTACATTTCTTTTATTTACAGGTACAAACAGAAATAAGGAAAATGTAAAAGGTAAAATAAACTTTGGCATGCTGGCAAATTGGTTGGAGGTGATGATCACATGTGGTGGGCATTAGTGGTAGGTAGATTGACTGTGTGATGTAACACATCACCTGGTTGACCGCTGAACAGTAGTACAGAGGAGGAACTTTCACTGGACCAGCTTGATTGAACAGGCACGCTCAAACAAAGCACAAGTAGTCAAATTGCTTTGTGCAACAGAAAAGAATGTGTGGGTGATGGAGCAATGGGTTGATGTGGTTATGATCACATGTGTTGGGTAGATTGGCTGTGTAAAATCACTCATTACCTGCTTGAGCACTGAACAGTAGGATGGACGAGGAATTTGTACTTAGACAGCTGCTTTGAAAGGGCACACTCACACACAATAAAAACAGTTTATTAGTTTGGGGAACATGTGGTGCTGGAAAAGCTTACAGAGTTGTTGGTGACCACAGGCAGTTGGCATTTAGGGCAGGTTTATTGGCTGTATGGTGGCAAACAGCACCTGCTCGGACAAATCGAACAGTAGAATGGCATACAAATCTTTCCTGGGCTAGCTTGTTTGAATGGGCACACTCCCGCACAGCACAAGCAGTTCAATGGTTTTGGGGGTACACAAGAAATTCTGAGATGTAAGAAAAATTGGTAAAGGTGGTGGTGATCCCAGTTAGAGAGCATTAGTGGAAGGCTGATTGGATTTATGATGTAATACATCACCACCCTGAACCTTTAGCAGTAGGAGAATGAATGTTCACTTGTTTTAACAGGCACACTAACACAAGCCGCAACCACTTTAATTGTTTTGATGAATAGAATGAACATTGTGGCTGTTGGAAAATGTGTTGGAGGTGGTGGTGATCAAATATGGTGTGCATTTGTTACAGGTTGACAACACACCACTTGCTTAAGAACACCAAAGAATAGGACAGAGGAGAAATGTGCGCTGAACCAGCTTGACTGAATAGGAAACCTGCACACAACACAAGCAGATCGATTGCTTTGAGGCATAGGAAATAATGTGGAGATGCTGGGAAATTGTTGGACATGGTTGTGATCACAGGTGGTGTTAATTTGTGACAGGAAGATTGACTGTGTGACAGAACCTAGACACAACTCAGAACCTGATTGAGCATTGAGCAGTGGGACACAAGAGCAATGTGCACTGGAGAGCATGTGTGAATGGGCACACTCATACACAGCACAAGCATTTGAAGTGTTTAGTGGGAGCAGAAAAAGCATAGGGGCAATGGGAGATTGTCATACAAATGTATGATATTGGTGGTGATCCCAGGGAGTGTGCATTAATGAAAGGTTTATTGGCTGTGTGATGTTACACAACTCCACCTTGGACACTGACAGTATCACAGATTGGATTCACAATCAACAGCACTGCAGCAAAGTAGTGTGTCTGCCAGTGCCAACCTCAGCACACAAATTCAAAGTAGCAGTAGGGTAACATTGTCAATGCAGCCACCAATCCTCAGTAAGTCATTTGGGTGCAGTCAGATATATATATCACTATCCAAGAATGCAGCTTTTTAATGCTATACTGTTATTAATGCTGACAATTGCCCTTTTGCCATAGACCTGAGTTGAAAACAAACTTTTCAGAGGGCTGATGGCAGATGCGGAGGCCTGCTGGTAAATTCCCATCAGGACTTACTTTTCACACAAACCTGCACCTGCCTTGCCGATGCAGTGTTCCTGCAGTGATATGGGCCTTGGACAGGGCAGAGGGTGAAAAAGTACTCTTAACTATGTATAAGTGTACACGCGGGAAAGCACTGATTGCATGGCTATAACAATCTCATATAGTGATACGCAAGAGAAGTAATAAGAGCAGCTTCATGCTGTCCACCAGCAAGCCACTTTGTGTATGCAATGCTTTGATGGTAGGAGTTACAAAGGAGAAGACATCTGTGATCAAGAAGAGTAGGTGTTGGGAGAGTAACATACTCCCTAGTAACTAGCATTGGGCTTATTGGCAGCAGACAATTGCACCATTGTCATTGCTGCACTAAGTCTGGGAAACACAGTGCATGTGATATGCTTTGCACATGTCCTTCAACTTGTGTTGATACATTTCTTTCAGAGATTGCTTCCCTTTCTATGATATGCTTGCACTGGCACACAAGATATTATCTTATTGCAGCCAATGCTACATCACCAGAAATGCTTTGGGTGTGTTGCAGGAGCAGCACAAACACCCACACCATCAAATAGAAATGTCTGTGCCAAGCCAATGGAAAATTAACGAGGCATATTCTCCAATGGCTGTGTTAGCAAATCAGCGCTGTAACTGACTACATCTAAAGTCACAGTCAAGCATTGAATGGGCCTCCCAACTCAGTAGCACCTCGCGTGCATTGTCTGCTGTTTCATACGACCATTTGAGGAAGCCACATAGTGTGTGAGCCAATGCACTGTGTGACCGAGAGAGGTACTTCTGTTGATCTACTTGCTTTAAGGAATCAAGAGCCAGAGTGGGACACAGTATTAGGTTCTGGGCTTGAAATAGTACTTTTATTGTCAAAATAATGAGAGGAGTTCGGTAAATCCTACCTGTTCATAAGTCTATGAGTGGTTTCCCTGCCTCAACAAAGCTAATGAACATCTGTTTCAGGATGTTCAACAAATAAAGCATCCTCTGTCCTGTGTCCCAAACCTTGAACCGACCCTTACTTGCTAAACTAAATACAAGGTGAAACAGGGGATTTCTCTGAACTATAAACATATAGATTATTCTTGAAATTTCAAACATACAGTTCTAAAGTGCAGAAACAGTAAGGAATAATATTCCACCAGGAAAGAGTGGTTCTCCATGTTTCCTCTGGTTTCTAACAGTTTGTCTGGCACTTCTGGTAAAGTCAATAATGTCCCAATGTTTCACAAGGAGATGACGCTCGCCCTGAATATTCCTTTTTATACACTTTGTTATCTCACAATTTGAAGGAGGGGACGTGTGAACAATTCCACCCTTTAATCCCTTCAGACTTCACTAATTCAATGGTCTTCTTGTTAATACGAAGAAACAAGGATTTCCTTTGTCTCCCTCAGCTTCCTTTCAATGTCACAGTTCTTTGAGATATTCATTTTCTCTCTCCCTTTCTTGATCTTGGTCCTCTCTCAAGGGGTACAGCTTCCCCTTTTGTCAGTACTCCACACCTTCAGGTTTTTTCAATTATCTTCTGACCCCTGGTTTACTCACAAGCCAAGGCATCACTGTTTTGTTACTTATTTTTGTTTCTTTTGTTTCTTTTATCACTCAAAGGGGTACAGCTCTTCCCTCTCTGTGCCCACCCTTATGGTTTCTTGTTTTAATCCTTCTCATCTCCCTCGCATACTCTCCTGCCAGGATATTGTAGATCATACTTATAAAGCAGTATGGGTCCTCACTTTGATCAATGTTGAATACTTTCAAGGTGGGGTTCTTAATCCCTTTGCTTACTTCTTCTGTCACCCCTGCCAGGGTGTCATAACATTCAGAGGTGTGGTGTGAGTCCCAGACTCACTATTTGTCTGGTTCAGTATCCTGCCAGGACTTCTTCATTTTTTTCCACTTATTCTTGTATCCAAAAAAAACGCTTCTCCAATATTGGCTCACTGACCCTTTCTTTACAAGCTTTGTATCAATTGTACTATCTTTGCTTGAGTTTTCGGTATTAATGTTTCTGTCTTCACTTAGGTTTTTCCCAATGTTTGTATCAATTCTACTTTCACTTAGGCTTTTCGCAGTGTTCGTATCCGCATCAATTATATTGTCTTCTCTAAGGCTTTTTGCAATGTTTGTTTCAAATCTAAAACCTTCCCTTAGGCATGTCACAATGATCATACCTGTATCAATGATATTGCCTTCTCCTAAGCTTTTTGCAGTATTTGTCTCAATTCTATTGTGTTCACCTGGGTGTTTTGCAATACTCTTGTCTGTTTCAATTTCATTTGAATTGAGATTGATTTGATCGGTTATTTATAATGCGCTTAATACCCATAGGTTTTTTAAGTGCGGACCCGGGGATCGAACCTGTGTTGCTCCGTGTTGTCTTGCTTCCAAGGTGAGCACGTTGCCTCTGAGCTATCCTCCCGAGACTAATTATATGGCCTTGTCTGTTTGGGCTCTCTCGCGTTGGAGCCAGCATGTATTATTTGCCCTGAAGCGTCCTGGGAACCCATGTGCTCACCCTGGACTTAACAGTGTTACTCAGCGTCTTCGCCATTCGTTGCACTTCTTTGTCCTCGCCACTTTATGCCAGTTAACCGGCAATGCCTTTTGTGAGCCGCTCTGTTCCCGCTTGGCTTCCCTCTGTGTAAGGCAGCTCCAGCTACCCATGATAATGATGCAGTGAACCTCTCACAGCTTTTCTTCCCTGCATGCCATATCTGTTAGCTTTTGAGCTGCACTCCGCACTCCACTCTCCTCCGATGTCCCAAATAGTGTCAGAAAAAGTTGGATGCCGTGGAAAGCTAAGTCTCTCTCGCTCTGGTCGCTCATCGGTGTGCATGTTAAAAGTCCAGCTTTAATCAGTAGTAGTTTCAAGTGACTACAACATGGCATTGGTTTGCTGCATGTGGCCATCTTCATTACTTCATCCCTCTTCTTTGTCTCATTACCAGAAAGGGGGTAGAGGTGCAAAGTGTCTACATTACCATAACCCATACAGGAGTGTGCTATAAGTCTTTGGATGTTACTAGGAGTCACCACTGGAGGGTTGTTTAAATCTAATATTCTATGGCCTCCATGACTCCAGACTGAATGTCTTCTCCTACGTGGTCCTCCCGCAGATAACCACCCACAGGGTCAGTGTCAGGTAGCTTCTTCCTTTCCCTGGCCTCACAAAGGATGCTTCCTGGCAGAGAACCATTGACAACATTGCTATATTCATCAGGCATTGCACAGTTGATGAAAGGCTGCTGGCAATTTCTTAGAATTACCCGAAAACAGTGACTATCTTTCAGCATCATTTGTTGATCTTCATTTTAAGTTAAAGTGGCAGCATTCCAGAATATGGGCAGTAGCCAGTAGGATGGCACATACAGAAGACATAGATGGAATGTGAAAGACTGCTCATTAGGCATTTACAGCATCACTTGTTTGCAGAGAAGAGGCTCAAGCACGGGCAACAACAATAACTGAGAATCTCCAACAGCCAGTAAGAAGCTTGTGTTCATCTGGTAGCACCCACTCCACTGCAATTGTGTCAGATCTAGGGGCTCCTCATTTAGGGTGTGCAACGTTTACACATATACTCCAGTGAGACTTGCTTCCAGGTTTGGATTTCTTCAATGTGTCTGGGCATGAGAGAATAACAGGTAGCAATAATGGACTGAGAACAACACTGATGGTTGTTGCATATGTCATAGACACATTAGGTCATGGTAGGGATGAATATGTACTGCATTATTGGTTTTCAAACCAGTATGTGTGGCCAGCATCTTATCTATGTAGCTATTGATACCATAATCTGTCCCGCAGAGTGCAGTCATAGCAAATTTGTCATGCTGTTCGTGCTATTGTTTTTGAGTATAGGAGAAGCTTCTGTGTAACTTATGTAGAACAAATGGCACTCAATAAAATGAATGAAAACCATTACACTGTCAACTATGGCAACATACTGTTGTTTTTCGCAAGCACATTGAAAGGGTCAGACATGTCAGCAGCATATCATAGTTGAGTCAGAGGATGACCTGTGTCCCAGTGGACAGGTCAGCCTGGCCAGTGGAAGTGGGTGGCTGCTAATGTGATTTCCATTTATAATACTAGTTCAGTCTATGCACATTACATTTTATTGCAGGAGTGATGGTGGATTTGATTTTGATTTTGATTTTGAATATTTCTTACGTGCACCAAGCAGAATAAACTGCATTCGGGCGCAGATGTTGACTATGATTTGTACCTTGATCAGCGTATAGCGACTGTGATATAGATCACCTAAGTTCACTTAAATAGGAATTGTTTTAGTGCTTTTCTAAAGCTTTCCAATGATGGACAAGAACCAAGGTGCTGACCAAGGTGATGATAAACAACAATTGTGATGATGAACCTGCTTACAGTGTGCAGTAATAAGTGTGCTGCATGGTGTTTTTCTACTGTCAGAGATTAACACAGGTGTGCATGCTTGTCTTACGTTAGTTGTTCCAAACGATAAACACCAATTGTGATGATGTACCTGCTTACAGTGTGCAGTAATAAGTGTGCTGCATCGTGGTTTTCTACTGTCAGAGCATAACACAGGTGTCCATGCTTGCCTTACGCTAGTTGTTCCAATGATTGAATATATAGCCATTCACTCACAGAATTTGTAGGACTCTCCTTTCTTGTCAGGTGCACAGAATCAAATGTTAGTGTTCCCTCTGAAGTAGGGGTGACTACATACACTCAATTTTTACATCTCCTGTAGAGCATGAGATGGGGCACAACATGCATTTATGAATCTCTATTCTCTTTCAGGGGGTGATTGCACACACTCAATTGTTCATCTCTCTTCTCTCTTGCAGGAATGGAGGTACACACCTAATTTTTACAGCCCACCTCTCTCGCAGGTGTGTAGTCACAGACTGAATTTCATATCCTTCCTCTATTTTGTTGTCTATCCTGTCTCACAGGTTTGAGGGCCCCCGATGGAATTTTTACATTTCTCCTTTCTCACAGGTTTGTTGACACATGCTCAATTTGTATGTCTCTCCTCTCTCACAGGAATAAGGCACAGACTGATTTTCTACATCTTCCTGTATTTAGAAGGAGGGAAGGCTCGCATACTGTTTTTACAAGTCTTCTTTCTCATAGGCGTGAGACACCCAGTCATTTTTGACATCTCTCCTGTCTCTCAGGAGTGTTGACATAGACTGATTTTGTACATCTGTCTTTGCTCACAGGGGTGATGGCACGCAGCCCTGAATATGTAATCTCTCTCAGGGAGCCTATATATAGAGGTTTACTTGATGCACCACTTTCAAGTCTGAGCTGGCCGCCTTCACATGGTGAGACTTGCTGTAAAACATTGTCACCAAATCTCAGCAAGGCACACTACACTGTTGTCACAAGCTATCACCCTTAGCTATTAGTGTTTGATTTGTTAGGAAACTTAACACATTCAAGCAAACACAGAGGGTTTCAGAAAAGCAGAGAAACATTCTGCTTTTCCTCATAAAAAAACTGCAAGAAAATCCAACAATTGAAAGACAAAATTGCCTTCCTAAAACACAGAAGAATCTACCATTCTGCAATCTGGAAATGCAAAACACTTTTTTACACCAATAGATTGCTCACAGCAACTAATGCATTGAGAAAGGCACTCAAAATCACAGGGAATTCGGAAATTCATCAAGCCTGTCATCAGTCATCACGGCCTCACAAAGACTGTGCAATGACAAGGGCTGGGACGAAAGCTGAGAGGTTGAGACTCACACTGGAATACGCTTCCGCCCGTTTTGGGAAATCAGCATTACGGTTCTGCCACCAGTGAAATTTTACTACCAAGGAAATTGTGTCCGGTTTAGTGCATCTTCAAGCGAAGCCCAGGGGATGCATCACAGCAGGAAAACAGATCTATTTTTGTTCTTGTGCCGTGTAACGAAAAAGTGTGGTGTTTCATTCCCATGTTGGTAGATCAGTACTAGATTTTGCACAGAGACACAAGAAACTTTGTGCGGTACTTAGCAAACTATGTTAGTTTTGTGAAGTAACATGAGAAACTCTGTGCGGGTCTTTTTTGATCTGTGCTAGTTTCAAGCAGTTAAGGTACCAAAATTGGTGCACTCCTAATTTGGTAGACTTTTTTATGAAATTAGTCAAGAACAATTGTCAATATAATTTAAGGTGCGGGGGAGGAACTGAGATCCTGGCACAAGACCTTCACAAATAACAAAACAAAAGAAGGAGAAGGCTCAAGCTTTGAACCCGCCCGTCCCCTGCACACTATTATGTGTGGCTAAACAAACTACTATAACCTTGGAATGGTTAGTTCTGGTTGTAAATATCAATAACAGACCATTGTAAATATCAACAATAGACCATTGTCTATTATTGATATTTACAAAGAGAACTAACCATTCCAAGGTTATAGTAGTTGGTTTAGCCAACAATTAATAGTGTGCAGGGGACGTTCTGTTTGTAAATATCAATAATAGACCATTTTGACTACATCATCTCAAACTTGCTGGAACCTGTTTGCTGCCTATCCCCTTGCTGAGTGCTTCGTTGCTCCGCCTAAAACTTGAATCTCTTCAGTGTACCCGCTACCTTAAACCACCTCTTCGAATTACCAGCATCTTCATTGCTGATCTTCATCAACAGTCGACTAGACCCTTAGGAGATCCGTTGAACCTCAACCTTCAAACAGTGCAATGGATTCTCTCGACTGCTTATCCAGTCAGCAGACTCTTCAATGCCAAACCAACTGACAAACCAAACCTTCCCCAAGCCTCACTTTGATTCGCATAAGAATCACAGCTAGATCAATGTGATTGCTATACCCGAACTGCTCAACAACCTGTTTAAATCTGTTTGACGCTGTTCCAGGCTAGCTGGGTGTGTCATTGCCTCGCTCAAACTACATTTTCTTTATTGCATCTCCCAGCTTCAAGCCACCACCTGACCCGGAAGCATTTTTACTGCCAATCATCATCACCAGTCAAACCGAATCTGGTGGATCATCTAGCCCTGACCCCCAGGCACTGCCTGAAGTCTCTCAAATCACACTGCATATCCAGTCTACAACCTCTTTTTCGCTGAATCAGATGTCAGACTGACACTGGTGGCCCTCACAATATGCAGCAACTAGAACACTTCATGGAACAGATCCAGTAAGAACCATAAAGTTCCCCGCCTAGAACTTGACCTCTGGTTTCACACTATCCAGAACTGCCCAAACACCTGATTTGATGATGTCGACAACCAAGAACTGCAAAAAAGCTATAATTGACTTATAACTGCTCCCTGGGTCCAGTTTTGGACTCTAGAGACTGGTAAGGACATTAATTCCCTTTTATCATCCAAGAACATTACCTTTTACAAACATTGTGTTTTTTACTTGCCTTGCACCCCTGATTTTATATCTAGAATGCTCCATCTTTCTATCTCTATATCTGTGTCCTTTCTATCTATCTGTGTTATTTCCTTCGGGGTAGATTTTGTATAGTATTTTCCTTGTTTTTCCTTTTTCTGCAGATAGTGGGTTTTATTAAAGTATATCTATTTTTATGTAAAACCTTGCTTGGTCCTTCTCTTTATTTTGGACTGAAGTACTATTGCTGTTTGGGTTGCTACTGAATCACATTCACACCCCTCTTGATAGTATTGACTTCCCTCAGTTCCAATATGCCTGTTTTACCTTTATGATTAGGATAATTCTTGATTTATAGCAGTTAGAGGTCAGAGAAGGTGCTTTAACCAATTATCCCCTTTTTAGCCCTGCAGGGTAGAAGCAGTTTTGTCACAGGCACAGACTATAGATATCACACACAACAGTTGTATACCCTATACTAAGCATAGACTGAGAGGAATGATTTGCAGACTGAGATGTCTCTAACTGCATTCCCACTTCCCCAACTCCCCAACAATCTGTTCCTGTTTAGGAAGCCACCATCATTTTAAAGATTAAACCTATTAGCAGAGTCAGCCCCTATCAAATCCTTAACTTAGAGATAGGTGTACAGGCTACCTCTCTAGTGTCACTGATGACTTCAAGAACACACCAACTCTCGAAGTTTTTTTATAAGAAGAATAGTGCAGGCCATTCCCTCCCAAGCCAAGTCTTTTTTGAACCCCAGGATGGTCTCTTGTGATTGTAACCCCTACTGCCTAATTTCTGCCTGTCTACCGATGATGACCTGGGGGAAAACACCCTAACTATCCCCCTCCAAGAACCATATAGGTGGTCCCTAACCAAGGTCCCAAAAGCAGTTTAATCAAATGACAGGTGCCTTCCAGAAACCCAGGCCCCACTTGGCCCTTCCTTTTCATGAATATGCACTAATCACTGTCATGTTCTATCCTTAATCTACCTTCTATTTCCTCTCCTCTCCCTCTACCTCAACTCTCCACTTCTTTCCCTTTGCTGTTCTCCCATTACTCCTGCTCACCTTCTCTCTATATTGCAACTCTTCCCTCTACACACCACAAATATGCTACCCTCTCTAGACCACTACTGCTCTTCCTTCTCCACACAACTACTACACTTTCATCCCTACACCACTAATACTCTCCCGTCTCCACATAGAGGATAAGAGATTCAGCTCCTCCTTTGGTTCTTGATCGCTAAAAGCCTCCTTCACGGGCATCACTGCATCAGATTCACCCCTGCATCCCAACCATTTGTTTAACAAAAAGAGGTTCCCCTAAGCAAAAGAGAAAGAAAAAGAAGAACATACTAAAATATCAAACATTCATACAAACATCACTGACTTCCCAAATAAACTGGCTTCAACATTGGCAAATAAATACAGGTTTCCCCAACTTACATACCAAAGTCTTCAACAATTCATACAAATGTACACTTATACAATACTGTTATCATTTCACAAGCAAAAGAAAACATAGCTTCATCCATATCCTGATACGAATCACAACAAACATTATTTAACAATCGAAGGATACTCAGAATACACATTTTTGCCAAACATGATAAGCTGATGCCGTAGTAACATAGGACTCTGCACAGTATAAAATGCTCCAACACTGGTCAGAGTCATGGCTGATGAGTTTTGCATAACCCTTTGCATATGCAGAACGTAAAATTGGACATACAATCAAAACATGCCACAGTGTTTCTACTTGGGTGGCACAGAGCCTACGAATGTACTCCTCTCTATGTATCCCCCTCCAGGCACCTGTATTCGCCAACACTGAGAGAAGGTCAAATTGTAGACAGAGAATAACATTTATTAAGGCAGGAAGGCGGAGTGACACTAGGTATTTCCTGCGTGAATCCTCAAAAAAACCCTGCTGAGCATAACCAAAATATTTACGCATCCCAGCGAGCAGGCTCAGGGAAGACATACAGTCAAAGGTATGTGTCTTCCTACGTAAACTGCTCCGGAATGGAGGCACATCGAATAATTCTGAGCAGGATAGGTTAATATCCCCACAACGAGCTGCCACCATGGACGCCAAGTCCCCAAGCCAAGAGCTTTTAGAGAAAAAGCATCTGTGAGGTTGCGCACTATACAAAAGTGACAAAGTTGAACTCCAATTAAATGTTGTATCTATCCAGAGCTTAGAGGCCGATGTTTTCCAAGTAGAAAGCAGCAATTGAAAGCCTCGTTCCAATCTGAGGGCTTCACAGGGACTGCACTCGGCATATTTAGTAGAGATCATAACATTTTCTGATCAAATTTAGGCAGCTAAGGGAGGGCTTTAAGTGTAAAAGCTTTCAGTGCATACAAGATGGTTTCAATTATCACCTCCTTGTATGCCATTACAAGGGCTTCAATAGACCTGCCCCCATGTTCTCAAATAAGCCTCCTAATTGCTAGCCACTTGCCCCATGATCTCGTCACTATGCGGTCCTTCACATGTGCTGGGGACGAGGAAGCCTGCAAGTGTACACCAAGATACTTGTAGGTTTGGACTCGGTCTAGGCATACATGGTCAAGAAACCATACAAAGGAGCAATTGTGCTTTGGTCTCCTGCCGCAATACATAACTTTTGTTTCTTTAATTTTGTTTTTCAAACCATTAATTTTAGAGTTCGCCTGTAATGCATTTAAGGAGCACTGAAGTCCAATTGCAGTCCGAACCATTATCACTGTTACATCGGCGTACATGAGACAAACTGTTTTCTGCTTACCAAATTGGGGAGGAAGGTGCCGTGCCACACCAGCTAGTGATTGCCTAGCAATGCAGTCTGCAACTCTGCAGTGGCTCCACCAGGCAGCCTTTTTGGTGGTTTAAACGGGCGGACAAGGACACAGTCAGTAAATGTGAACCCCCTCAGTCCAACCCAGGCCAGATCAGATCAGCTCAGGCAACCATACTCTGTGCAATGTCAACTTACCCCACCATGCCCCACCCAATCGCTTTATCTCCACCACAGCAAGGTCTTGATTGCACTTGCCGCTGCAGTCCCAGTAAGGGATTGTGGTTTAGGTGGGCTTACCTTCCAGCGGTGTAATGGAGCATGGGGTCCACCAAGCCTGGGATGTTCAAAGGTACCCAAAAGCCGCACTGCGACCTCCTGGCAACCTCCAGCCCCAGCCACCAACAAATGAGCAGCACCAGCAAGAGTGGCCGGTCGACAGGAGAAGAACAATTTTCCCCAGCATCAGCGACACCAGCAACGTCTGTCCTTGTTCAGCTCTCAAGTGGCATCAGGATGCTAGTGGAAAGGACGTAGTAACATAGCACCATGTCAAGCGTGTCAGCATGTTAAGCTGCACTTCACACCTCTCATCTCGTCCTGATAGTCAGCCGCTTCTGACACTGTCTTCACATTTAGTCAAAAAAGACAAGGATTACCTTAATAAAACAAAAAGAAACTGCTTGCCAAACAAACTTTCCGAATGACTGCCTCACAAAATACAAAAACAAAAAGAAATGTTTTCCAGCTAAAAACAAAAATAAATCCAACCCACAATAACACATGTACGGCCTCAATACGAGTTTGGAGGTATTCCAGTGGTAAATCCACTGAAATACCAGCAAACTCAATTACCGTTAACGCCACTTGGTTCAATGGAGTTACCATGGGATTGCAAGTGGTGGTAATTCACAATTTTTTAAGTCCTTAGGAATCCATGGCGATTTTTGGCAGATTTACCGCCAGCGGAATTACTGTGTGGTAAATCAGCCGATTTGTTTAGGTAAAGCAGAGGATTTACCTACAGCAACAAGCTACCTCACCTTCCTTTCCTTGTGGCGCTCTATTCCAAATCCTCGCACATTGCCCCAATCCTTGTACTGGCTTCTTGAACTTGTCTGAACTCACATGATAAATTCTTTAGCATTCTCCTGTGGATTGATCCGAATCTGGTGATAGAACTTACAGTGATTCTTGTGGGGTTAGGGAGATTCACCTAGACTTACCGATAAGTAGTGGGTCCCTTTCTTCATCAACTTAGTATATTACTCACTGAGTCCAAAAAATGAAAGAACATCTTCCTTGGTGGACTGTTCCGTCACATTTCTGCTGCTGTGCAGCAGATCCATCTTTGGCATGACCACTCAAGACAAGAGTGTATTTTCCAGGTCATCCAATTCAAGTATGAACAAGTGGCAGTTGCTCAACTTCAAATTTAATTGAAATTGTAATTTTACATGTTTATTTATACAGTGCTTATACACAGGTTGAGTGCTTCAAAACACTTAGCTGGGCATAACGTTCTCATACTTGGATGCTGGCAACGTGAACATTGGAATATCTCGTGGAAATACTGACATGTTTGATTTTTCTGAAAATGTTGTCCATCATTGACTGGGAATTTAGTTGAATTGGTATGTGCCAAAACAGATTATAAAATAGGTGGTAGGTGATCAAATTGGGTTGCTTCTTCAAGCACTCAGTGAGTTCAATTTGGTGGTATGCCAAACTTAAATAAAGATTTGAGAAAAGAGAAGCTTGGTGAAATGACTCAGTAACATAGGCTGGGTAAAAGGGGTGTGTCAAACTTGATGTTACAATTTAGGCTGCAATGATCAGTGCACATCCTGATGTCAACTTGATCCCCTTGTGTGCTAGCACAATAAGGTCCAACCACTCCATGACATTGACTCATTCAATGCATGTGCTTGATAGTGGTGGGGGCAGCTTTTGGTTCGGAGGGGGACAATTGACTCCTGAGGCGGCACTGGCACTCTAAAAGAGTAAAGGTCAGTGGTGGCCCTAAATTACTTTCAGTGGCTGGGCATTTCCTATCTCACCCTCAGATAGTGTGAGTGACTGAGCATTGTGAGTGTGCTCTATATAATGTAAGAGGATTGCAGGGAGTAGCCCAGAAGATATTTGAGCTAATGTGTTCAAATTGTTCATTTTACAGCAAGATGTTTGATAAAAAATGGGGTTAAAAAACATGCAATATATAATCAGCTATTTCAGATAAAACATTAATATATGCCGGCATTGCAATTCTAAATAACATTGATGAGGTAATTGCCACAATATATGCCAGAATTTCTACTATAAAATAATGTTGACTATGGTGCACCCACAATATAGCCCAACATTCATGTTGAAAAACTCTTTAGATTTCTGTGATGTTGTAACTACCATAGTATATGCCAACATTGATACTGTAAAGCACTTTTATGATGTCATTCCCACGATTTATGGCATTGCTCCCTCAATAAATAACTGTTATAATTCTGTTTACGAAATATATGCTAACATTGCCACTGGAAATCACTTTCATGAAGCTATGCCCATCAAATAACATAATTGACATTGGAAATCACTTTCACAAAATGGTAAATCACTTTCACAAAACTGCATGTAAAATATATACAGCAAACCCCTTATTAAAAAAAAATAAAAAAAACCCACAGCATAATATTTAACAGTAACAATGCTGCATGAAAGTGATTTTTAAATCCAGTAAACTCTATTCAAATATTCCCTCCAGAGTAAATCCCAAATATGAGATGTGTCACACTAGTTGTGATCACGCTTTCATGTGGTACATTGGGTAAGTTTCTGTGAAGGGTTTGACTCACTGTTTTAGCACTGTACATAGTGGCTGCTAATACACCACACCAATAACTCAACTAAAGGGAGTGCTCCAGGGGAAAACATTTCAGGGTTCAAGCAACGTGACAGGCTTAACATGTTGTTTGCTTTTCAGTTCCAATGCCCACAGTTTCTTGATTGCCATGACACAATGCAACTTTTACAACCCCAAAATGTGTATACATAAATATCCTGCAGAGTAAAATTCCAAGATGGAACATTTTATGTGGGCTAAAAGGGAAAGAGTTTCACATGGCAACTTAACCTCGGTTTCTATCCTGGCTTTGGCACTGGTCAGCAGCCGATTGCATAATTAACCGTTCATTTATATTCAAGTGAGCATGCTACTTTCGAATGTACGCTCTGCCTCTAAAACCCCCATGGAGACCGTGTCCATACCCACACACATCATTCAATGCATGCAGGCATGCATGCCTATACTTTAGTTTCAAAATGTACCTTACCAGTTAATCTGCTGCTTTAGTATACCCTCGGGGCCAAGCAGAAACAGGATACAATGTCACTGCAAGGCAGAGGCAGGTAGGGGTGAGTGAAATGTTCACCCGCGAAAAAAGTTAAATCCACACTGGAATCCGCTTCCTCCTCTTTCTAATCTGTGCTAGGTTCGTCCATTGACACGAGAAACATTGCATGGCATGTTTCGGTTCACGAGATGGAACAGGAAACTTTGCAGATAAGCAGGTGAGATGACATGGAGGATTGCAGTAAAACAGATCAAAATCTTACATGTTTCACTTCTGCTGCTGGCGGAATGGTATTTAACAATTTCACCCAGGCCTACGGGCAGTGGAGTATGAGTGGAGATTCACAATGTGGTAGCAACCTCCAGTTGACTCTTTTTAAATAATTGTAATGCCTTATCAAATCTAAGTAAAGGCCCTGTGGCATGGGAGCATGATGGTCATGGAGGAGTGGTTCGCATGAGGCACCCATCCCTGGCTCCTTCAGCTCCAACTCTGCATCTTGAGGAGGGTTTCAAGCTTGCCTTACCTTCCTCACCTGGCTTCAGGGAAATCTGGTGCTTCCAGAATAATCAGGTGGGGCTCCTAGTAAAATACGTATTGCCCACATTGCTCCATGCAATGTATTCTATCATCAATTGAAAGTGACCCACAGTTTTGATTGAATCTCATGAGTAAGCAGTTTATGCGATGAACACTGGAGCCAAATGCCATATTTTGGCTAAAACCTTCTCCTTTTATAGTTGATCAGAGATTAAAAGAAAGGATGCAATGAACTGGAAACCCCTTCCCAATGATGACCATCTTGCTATTGGCCTTAGGGAATCTATGTCCTCTTATGGTTCTCCCAACGCTAGAATCATGCACTCACTTGTAATCGCCATTGTCAAAGGCTTCCTGATACTGGACATCCAGACTGGTTAAATTGGGACCTAGGGTTGTCTGTTACTCCCACATTTCCTGCCACACTTGGGAGAAGATGTTCATCCTTCCACATGTAGAACCCCTTCTGTCACAAACTGGACATTTCTTAAAAGCAATTAAGTGAGGTACTGCCAGACCTACTGCACTGATTAGCATCTACATGTATTTGGCCTGTCAGATCATGACTATGGGGCTCAAATGGGAATGGTGATGTACCGGGCCCGGCACCAGCGAAAGGGCAATTACCGGGTTCGGCTGGGCCAGAATAGCCCAGTAATTGCCCATTCGTGGGTGTCGGACCCGGATGCGAGTTTGAAAGTACCCTTGTCGGTAAAACCGTCAAGGCTACCTCCAGCCTCATAATGAGGCCTAATATATTTAAGGAAAGACTAGCATACCAGCACTGAGAGGTCCCTATGCACTGCTGGCCGCAGCCATCAGGGCGGAGATGGGTGGTGGTGAAAGGGCAGCGCATAAATGTTCGGCTTTGTCTGGTCTTAATTATTTCTTCCATATAGCCTTCTATCAGCAACCTTTGCTAAGCTAGGGTTCGCTACACACTTTGGGTTGAGTTGCGGCATGCTCTTCTCTTTCGTGATCACACAACTCCATGTCAGGGATGGTTCCATTCCCTTCACTGCTGTGACAGCCTGGTTCAGAGTGGGGCCTGCCACCAACTATAAGCCCTCCGGCAATTTCTCGTTGTTGGTGTCGATCTACAGCTGGTCTCCGATAACCTCACCCTGAAAATAAAACCTGAAAAATGTACAGGTTGTGGCAATCATCCTGAGGTAGTGTTCAGTTATCTCATTTGGAAGCTACACCCTAGTGTAGAACCATTGCCTCTCCGTGACAGTGCTCACTTTCAGGAGATAATGCTTGTCAAGTGGTGCAGATGTTTCGTCATACATGCCATGGGAACTAACCTCAGAGCCAACGGTATGGGTGGCAGATATCGACATACTTCCTGCCCAAAAAAGTGAGTTGGGATGGCCTTTTTCTTCTGTGAAATGGGTGGAACCCAGGACACCCAATGTGTTATGTTAAAGGGTCTTATACCGCACACTGATGCCACCTGCTCTGTTTCTTGGGGCTCAACGTGCAGGGAAGTAAGAGCATCCTTCGCAGAGAGCTGCATGCATTGGAAGAACATGCACTTCCGGGTCAATCAGATTCCTGCTGGCTCCCAGCTACACTGGTGGAATTATCATGGTGAAAGTCAAGGACACCAGCACACAGAATGCAGTGCAAGCAGCAGACCAAGAGTATGGAGTGCACTTTCTACTGAGAGGGCTAGATACTACTCCAACAGCATTGGTTTATGGCACAAATGTCACACAATGGCAATGCTGTCTGTTGTTCTGCTGTAGTAGACTGCTAGATGTGCCGGTCTCGCTGCACCGATGGGAGTTTTGGGGCCTCTCTTTGCATGCAGTAGATCTCAGCTCTCTGTACTCTGGCTGTACCCTGGCTTGTCACCATGTGAGTACTGATGCATCCATGTGTAGAACACAGCATTTAGGCAATTAGCATGTGACACAGGGGCAAGGAGCCTGCTCAATTTTGGTGAAGAGCTCTCTGATATGATGCCCGGTGGATTTTCCCATAGTCTATGTAGGCACAGTGTGAGGCTGAGCCAATCAGCGCCAGCACACGTGATGGACAATCTAAGCTGGTGTCCTGTTTGCCAGAGATGTAAGAGCATGGCGTGCACATCACTTGATAAAGAAGGCTCATGTGCAGATGGTATGTGCAAGCACATAAACGTACCCGCGAGGGGCAGGATGGGCTCCTGGGCTCTGATGCTGTCTGCAATTAATTTGTCTGAAATTAGGAGAGATTATCATCTGGTTTGCTGATGCCTGTGAGTGATATGCCGTGCCTTTTAGCAAGAAGACTGTGAATCTGGATAGACGGGAGGCAGGGAGTTTCTCTCTGTCTCCCATGCACTGGGTAAAGCCAGAGGGCAAGTCATCAACAATGAAATGAGCATGGCGTGATTATGATACAACTGACGCGTCTCTTAAAATGCCACACATAAGGCATCTGACCTCAAACAAAGTATTGGCACACATAAATACATTGCAAATATACAGAGGCTCAGTTTTTCTTTTCATCAGTGGTATTGTGCTGTCAAGGGTTTTGACCCATGTTGAATCCTTAGACTGGGTAGATGTGGGGATGAGCTGTCGCCGCCCATTATTCTATCCCAGAACAAACTAAATCAATAGACTGCGTGGATGTGGGGATGAGCTGTCGCCGCCCACATTCACGCCAGAATCCAGGAGAACTGCGCAGTTGGCACAAGGCCACTCCAAAGATACAACCTTTTTTTGGGAGGTTCCACATCACCACTCTACTGTAAGGATGCCATCAAAACAATGTTAAGCAAGGGTCCTATACTATCAAGCAAAAGACCACTCTATTGAAATGCAGTAATTCAAGACAGATCCCAAACATGGATGCAGTACCGGTGCTCACCACTATCAGAAAGCCGACGTTTTAAAACCACCAGACTTTTGTGTAAAACTGAACAAATGAACCGAAACCAGGCCAAGGAAATACTTGCTAAGAGGTGGATACAATGTAAAACTATATTCTGAAATGACTTGAAGGAAGTAATTATTTAATGTATATGTAAAAATTGTAAGGTTGATTTACACTGGGAACTAAAGGGACATTTAGCTGAATTCTGCCTGACAACTACCCCCGACAGGAGAAACCTGCTCAGCCACTCTTCCCAGGCCTAGCTGCATCCTGCTTCCCCACCAAAAGGAGATGACACCTCTCTGATTAGATTAGGGGGGGGCACATGCAGGAGGTTGAACAAAGCACTGTCCTGGGCTCAGGCAAATGTTATATTGGGGGGGGCGTAAAGTGGCTTCCTCTTGGGGGAAACTGGGAAAGGCAGTGCCTGTGAGAGCCGGCTGAGCTTGGGGGAAGTGGATAAACCAGTTATTCCACCATGTGAGGTGGGAAGCCACACCCCTTTTTGACCAGGGCATAATTTAAAAAGATAGATAACTCATAGTGCGGACTGGTCAACATTATATAAATAATATCATTATTCTTGTGATTTTTCTGTGCACATTTTAAGAGGTTTTAGGACCCTGTGGTATGTTCCTGGGGATAGTAGTGGAAAAAAGGTTGTTACTCCAAATGTATGCATGTTAAAAATCTGACACTTTATCATCTGTAACCCATATCCCTGGTGCACATTTGTGTAAAATCTGGAAAGGCTTAGAGGTCGTTATCTGGATGAAAAGGGGAGAATTCTGTCATCAGTGGACATGACATCGTACAAATACAGGGATCGGATGGTTTTGTGCTACAGAAAATATGTTAACTGGACCTATAATATTAGAAAAATGGAACATAGATAAATATGCGTTTGGGTCAGAAATAGATTTGTGTGCAATCTGACAAGGGGAGATTCCTCTGACCATAAAACCTACAGCATCAATCTGACTCACATTTCCTTTCCCCAATCAAGGGAGAGAGGAGGAATCGGCCAATGATAAGTGAGAGGGGCAGGTTTAGTTATGACCAACGCACACACCCACTTTCCAAAACACATAAAAAGAGACTGCAGGGACAGGTAGAGACATTCAATTCCATTTGCTGCGGAGCATGCTGACCGACGACTTCACATCCAGAGATCCAACACTTAGACTTCCAAGCTAAACAGAGACTACAGAACTTTGAACCAAGAAGGCCCACTGCAAGCAAAAGTATTTGTCAGCAGGCCTCAAAATCTTTTGCAAACTATTCAACAGCCGGGCGAGCTGTTTGAATTCTTTGGCAAGAACTTTTGCCGGAACCCCAGACCCAGACTGCTGTGAGCAGAACCAGAGATCCGGATCGCTGTGAGCAGAACCGGTGCCTGATTGACCCGCCGAGCAGAGAGAACCGCCGCTGGACGTGTTGACCAGATCCGTGACAAGGCCCATTCATTTCAAAATTAGGAGTGAGTATCCGACAGAACTGTGCAGAACCCAATCTCTTAGTTAAAATAATCTAATCCAAACTATTTTAACCTAATTAGAACAGCCTCCTAGAAAATCGTGTCATCTGTCATTTTTAAAGCTGCACAACTGTCACCTGTCAATTCTGCAGCTGCAGGCTGTCACCTGTCATTTTGAGTTTTACTTTACATCCTCTGAAAGCTTAGAATCTAAGCTTTCCAACAAGCATAGAACCGACTTCCTACTCGTTATATTCTTACCGCAATCACGATTTACGCACTCGCGAAATTTACCACTTGTCAAAATAGCAGCTCCATTCCTTCCTTTGTTAAAATCCGTTTGCAACCTGGTAATAACTCATAGAGCATTGCTAAAGTGAGCCTGAACTAATACCAACATGCATCTCTCATTCACCCTGAATCTCTAGAGGGAATTAAAATCAGTTAGCATATTTTCCCATCCATTGCCATCACATTTAAAAGCATTTTGAGCCTGTGTTTCAAACTTCTACCTGTTTCCTCTAAGCTTGCTGGGGGGGGACTGAATTCCGTATTGTATTTGATTGTATTCCTGAAGACTGTGTGTGTTACTTCCATCTCCTTGCATTGCATATAGGGGTGGGGGGGTGAATTGCCACCAGGGGAAAAGTGAACATATTATCTCTTGTGAAAGCATATCCGTTTATTTTCTGTACTGCATTTATTCCACCTTGCATTTCCTTGAAACCATAAAGCATTTCAGCTACCTCATCCTCTATACTACTTCTAAGTAACCCAATGAGTTTACCAATAGAACATTATCCATTGTTGATCACTGTCATACTTAAAGTGTGATATCCAATATTAATTTATTATAAAAGTGTGATAGATATATATTGTTATATTTCTCAAATAAACCTTTTACATTTGCAAAACAGACCTACTTACTTCTTGGCTCAGTGGGGTCAGGGGCATTCTAAGAGAGGGGTGTTATATAAGGGTTGTCATCCAGAGTACATGAACTGGACCTAAAAATATATCAATAAGGGTTTCCCTCAGCATCCCAGACTAGGCATTGACTTAGCTGTAGTGTTGAAGTGAAGCTGTTTAACAGTGCTGCTATACAACTTTAATACTATGTAGAAAGGGGAAACACATTGGCCACTAACAAGAAAGCAACCAAACACATAATCAAAAGAATATTTATTGGGCCTGTGGCTAAGTGGACTAATGTATTAATTGCCGAGATATCTGCTTAATCAAACGGTCAGAGGTCCCATTCCTGGAAAGTCCACTCAAACCTTTCGACCTTTGAGAACATTTGTAACCTTGACTTTGCCAAAAAGTTAACATTTGTGTCTTGAGCTCCCCTGTTGTGAAGGTGTCTGCTTCAGACACACTTATGTTACTGCATATGGAATGGGGAGTAGAACTGAATTGTATTTTGGAGCTTGGCAGTATCTTGGGTAGAGCCAATGGATGAGTGCACATCTTCAATACATTGTTGGATTTTGCGGTAATCAAGATGTGTGATTACATTTTTGACTAGTGAGGCATTGGTGGTATACCAGTCATTGGTGATGTTTTGGCAGATGCATGCAGGCCTTGGTAGGGTGAGGAAAACACTTCCTAGCTGAGTTATGCTGTTTTCTACGGGAATATGTTCTGATATTGTACTTTACTAAAAGGGGAGGGTTTTTAGTTATGGCTGAAGTACATGAGCTTCGTTTCGTTGCATATTTTTTAATGCAAGGTTTTCCACAGTAGCAGAGGACAGAAGGCAAATATCTGCCCCAGTGGCTGATAAAGGCTGCCCTGTGAGATAATCGAGTGCCTCTTCTGGTTTTAGGCAGAAGTTTGCTGGTAGTGTATAATGTTGTACTGGAGTTAATTGGCTGCCAATTCTTCTATGGTCTAATCTGAAAGACACAGCATTTGGAATACCATCCGTCTTTGATTTCCACGAAGTGTAGATGTATCAAGTCGTCGTTGCCAAACTGTAATTTATTTACAGTGAGTGTTACTCCCACTGCATCTGTAATACTTGTATACATATGTGTAGTTTACCATATTCCAGAAATAGGTTTACCATAGAGTCTGGAAAAAAAATGGGTGTGTTACCATACATATCAGACAATCGTTCTCAGTATTTTAATTTGGAACAATGTTCATTTGACCGCTGCTCTTACATTGATAATTAGAATCATATCACCATCAGTGAAAATGCTTGAATTTGACTCCAACTTTCAGGGCCGGTCTTAGACCAGTTTGCAACCCAGGCGGGAAGCATGGATGACACCCCCCCAAAATGTTGGGAGAGGTGCTAACTTCAGAGACGATATGGGGTACTTTCTTGTGTGGGGGAATCTAACTTCTTTACTCATTCTAATGCAAATATTCTAGTGCAGCTTTAATATTACTTTAACTCTCTCCTTCACGCCTGAAACCACACACTTAAGCACTGCTGTGAGAATGAACGGTCTCCTGCCCCTTCCCTTCCAATCACTCACCTGACATGCAAGTACAAACACCCATCTGATTTCAATTGCCTAGAAATCTATGCATACAAATGTGTGTGCTAACAATAAACATGTTTTACATTAGTAATTGCCGGGCATTTGTTAACTGTGCAGCCACCAGCACTGCATATTGTCTGTGTCCTATTGTGTCCTTATCCAGCTCTGTTCTAACTAAACATGATGAACGGAAGAGGGGTGATTGCTGGAGTCTGAAATGTCTTAGTAAGATAAGGAGAAGGGATCATTGGGTTTCATGTGTTTTGCTTAAAATTCCAGGTGTCGGATCTGTATCACTGAAGCTGATCAGGGTTATTTGGCTGGGCTTTGCTTGATTCACTCGAGGTGGGCGATTGGGGTAGCAGGGCTATTTGGGCAGTCTAACCGGTACCTCTCCCCTGCCCACACCCCCATTATCTCCACCCTCTCATAGGTGTCTGACCTGGTGCTTCTCCAGTGGCTGTATGCACCTCGGTGTGTGCCCGTGTGCAACACAATGATGGGTGTAGCTTTGTGTCTATGTGTGCTCTGTGCAGTCTCTTAGCAAACACCAGCAACATGGGGAAGCCTGGCCTGTGGGCACCTTTGTGACAGATTACAGAGAGCTCAGGAAGTGAGGACGACACACAAAATATATAAGCACATGTGTGTGCTGTATCACTTCTTTGCAGGGCCCTTTAGCCTGCAGACAGCCACTAATATTCAAGTTGATTGCATTATTTCAGTGACAACAGCGATGGCGAGGCTGAAACTTAAATAATGGACTTCTAATACATAGATTGTTGCTTCTGCGGTTTGCAACCCCAACCTTACCATGTTGTAATACAGTGTAATACTACATTCCGAATGCCCATTCCCCTATAGTGTTTACAGTGGTTGCACAATATTAACATTAAAAAGAAGCTATTTTAGGTTATTTTACACTCGTAATTTTGGAAAGAAAACACTTGCCGTTTATACATTGCTGTGCTTGTGCTACGCCCAAAGCATGGCAAAGAAAGGGTTTTTCATGTCTGTGTTAAAGTGTACTTAAAATTATGACAATGGTGTTGTTGGAGTCAGACTAGCGCCCCCTAGAGCCTGGCACCTCAGGCAGCCGCCTGCACTGCCTGATGCAATGACCGGCCCTGCCAACGTTCTCTCTCAAGAAGACTGGCAGTGAACAAAGTGAGTTTACATTTTAAGGAGGTGTTTTGGATTTGTTGAGCTTAAGGCAGATTTAGCCCATAGCGATTCAACTGTTATGAGACCTTCAGTGACAGCATGAATGATATTGGCATGAATGGAACTGCAGATGGTGGGTTTGGTGAAAATCCATGGGCTGTGTGAGACAGACTTTAAGATGTTACGGACAGATGACAACTCATAGGGATCTGCATACAACTGGACGAGAGACAGGAATGTTTTGTTGTTATGTTTTGTGTAAGGTCAGATGGAATGACTTCAACCTCACCAATCAGGTGGGTTGGCTCCTGACACAGAGAGTCAGTGTTTCAGTAGGATAGAGTGGCCTACCACGTCAAATGCGACTGAGAAGACTGATAGCATTAGTGCACTGATAAAACCCCTATTCATTATCGCAAGGAGGTTGTCGAATCTGTGACCAGGGATGCCGTTCATGCCGTGTAGTGGTTTGAAGCTTCATTGGCAGATGTCCACAATTGTCAATATGTACCAGGTATTGGACTGTCACTACTTTCTCGACACTTACTTAGATGCATTGCTATGATAGTAATTAGGAACTGTGAAGTATGTCCCAACACAATTTTTGTTGAAATAAGAGGATTTACTTAGGTATATGGTTTAGCCTACCGGCTCAGTCAACAGCACAAAAGCAACTGCTTGTTATGACATTCCATCCCTGGATCTTTCCTCCAATGTTCCATGTTCTATGTTCCACTCTCCAATCAGGTGGGTGAGAGATGAAACATAGAATACAGAACCATGTAGCACAGAATGCTACACACCTCCATTCTTTATACAAATAAAAACAATTTCTAACTATATACCATAAAGCTATTTGTTATATAGTACATAAATTATGTGAAAATATATGTGGTATACCAACAAGTTCAACCTATTCCTAACAAAGAAACAGAGATATGAGAAATACAATTCAGAAAATACTACAGATGTGAATACTTCTTACAAACATATTTTTCACCTTTTCTGGTTTTCTAACAATGCTTTACAAAGTCTTAAGTAAATCTTTTGGAGATTTTACACATGAGGAATTCAATTTACATAATCCTTCAAATATGAATGCTTCTTACAAACACATTCTGGTGTATATAATTTGTCCATTGCAAGTATTTATCTTGTCTCCCAAAACCTTATTTTTTCCAGATTTGTGATCTCTCACACACTCCTTACCACTTCTAACTACAGTAGTACTCTTGGGAATGTATCTGGAACACAACCTGTCCACACTCCATACTCTTCCATCTGACACTTTTGCAGCTCCATGAAACCTCTCTAACACTTGTGTGGCCGCTGACCATTTTGCATAATCGCCTGCAGCTGTTATGGGAAGTTTAATCCTTACGCAATCACCCACTTTCACACCACATTCTTTCACCGCCTTTCTCGTGTCAAAACATTTTTTATTACGTATCTGTCTATGTGTTATTTTCTTCTCAATATCCTTAAAATCTTTTGCATGTCATACCCAACCACGAGGGACAAACTCTTAAGTTGGGTTTTCTGCATCTAAGAATTTCAAAGGGAGAGACACCTGTAGTGGTCTGTGCGCCACAACAGGTCTTCAACAGCTTTCTTCTAATCATCTCTACTCGCCAAAACACTCCCAATGCTATTCTTTATCACTTTATTGAATCTCTCTACAATACTGTTTGTTTGGCGATGATAAATTGAACTAATTCTTTGATCTACCCCATTGTACTTAAGAAATGTTTTCATTTCTTGTGATACTAGTTGTACACCATTGTCAGTAATAATAGTTGTGGGATAACCTTCTGTTTTGAAAATAGTATCCAAAAATGAAATAATATCATTGGAACAAATATTCTGGACCCATTTGATATCCAACCATCTGGATAACATGTCAATTAGTAGCATACAGAACTTTCACATTCCATTACTTCTCACTGGCCCCACAATATCTAAACCTACTCGTTCCCAAGGCATAGTAGGTATAGGTTCTTGCCTTGCAATGTACCCTTTAGCTGAATCATCACAATTACAGCATTCTCTAATAATTATTTCTACTTCTAAATCCTTCCAGGCCACATATAATCTTGCCTGACAATCTGTTTGATCTTTGTCATACCTTGGCTTCCTTCATGTGCTATTTCTAAAATTGTACATCTTACTTCCGTAGGTGGATACTGTAACGCTTGCCTGGACTCCTCGGGAGCGTAATGCCTTCTCAGCCTGTAGACATGGTACCTTGGCACTAGTATTCCCTTTCTCTTAAACAACAATGGCAACAATAGAAATGCTATAACATCTGTGTACTGCATGAGATTTATACTCTTTCAATCCCTTCCTTCTCGCTTGTGTTTATTTATTGTGGAGCTCTCCATCCTGCTTTTCTACAGGGGCACATTGGGATGAAGAAATAATGGTAATGTGGATAACTGATGTAATCTATTGCTTCTTGCCTTGAAATGTCGGTATTTTTTAAGAATGAGTCTATGGGTAAGTAAGCTGGCGAAAAAATTGTAATCCTTAAGGGCTTGAATAAATTCCTATGTTGGAGAGATCTCTCTTTGTAATAATTTGCTCTTTCTTTCTCTTTTTGCAGGTTCTTGGAATTTGGGATAAGAATTGTGACTGTGGTTGGCTGCAGAGTTACTCAGGATGAGAACATGTTTTAAAACATAAGTGTGCCTATACAGAGTAACTGCAGCCTTCAAGGAAGAGTGCAGAAATAACTTTGAGGTGAAAACTTGAAGAACCTTCAGGTATGTAAAAGCTTATTAAACGTCTTCTTTTATAAACTGTTAAGTTTATTTGTTAATTAAATACCTTTAGTGTTGTTTTCAGGTTTTCGGAAAGCTGAGGAAAAATACCTTCAGTAGATGCTGTGGCTGCGGAAGAAACTTCTGACTGAAGATGTTGCGACGTCAGGCGAATACTGCTGACTGAAGATGCTGCGGCTACGAGCGACAACTGCTGACGGACGATGCTGTGGCTGTGTGTGAAACATCTGACTGTAGATAACCGCTTCGAAGAAAACTTCAGTTAGGTAAGTCTTTTCTATGAAGTATTGTATTCGGTAGTTTTCTGTAAAGCTAATGTCGCTATTTTTTCCTTTTACAGATTCTTTGAGGAGAAACGCAGGTAGCGTTACCGGCTGTCAGCAGAGCAGACGCGAAGCGCCTTCCAGCAGAGGCGGGGCTTAAATAGCTCCCTTTGCAATGTGAATAGAACGTGCTGCAATTTATGAATGGATCTTGCGGCGGCCATGTTTAGTGTATAAAAGTTACTGTTAAACATTGCTAGAGTCTAAGGAAGCATATGCTGTGAATGGTGTAAATGCCATATGTGCCAGGCTAACACCCACCTTTGACCTGCTGACCGGTATAATGTTCCCTGTCTAGCCTGAATGCCTGAATGAGGCCTATGCTCACTGACTGGGATCATAACATTTTTCCCCCAATGCCCCTCCCATCTTCCAGCCTTGGCTTAGTGGGGTGGTTCTGATGAAACCTCTGAAGAAATATGGGTGCATGAATATTTGAACTACACTCCCAAGTCCTGTCCTGTGGACCAAACCCTTTCCAATCCACTAGGTAGAATAATTACCTTTAGATAATCTTGGAAACTAAGATTTCTTTCACTAAGAATTCTGGTTCACCTTCTATGATTAGGGGTTTTGGTAGTGGTTGTAGTCTGGTCCCTGGATTCATTGGTTTTAACAAAGAAACATGGAATAAAGGATGAATTTGCATGTGGGATGGTAGGTTCAATCTTACTGCTACAGGGTTGACAATGGTTTCTACAGAGAATGGACCCAGAAACCTAGGCTGGAATTTATGTGAGGCCTTAAGTGTGATGTGTTTAGAAGACAACCATACCTTGTCTCCCACTTAATACTGTGGAGATGTTCGTCAAAGTTTATCTGCAAATTTCTTTTGGCTTTTCTTTGCTATAGTTAAATGTCTCAGGACCTCTATTGTTCTCGTGAAGATTCTATACTGCTGGCATCTCTAAGGATTCTGTTGGATCGAAGGTAGAGGTTTGAGGATGTGAACCGTTAAGGATGTAGAAAGGAGTATAACCTGTGGAAGTGTGTTTATAGTTATTATAAGCACACTCTGCTACCCAAAGGACATCCACCCAAGAACAATCTACCTGGTGGAGAAGACATCAAAGGTATTGTTCTAGAGTCTGATTGGTTCTCTCAGTTTGTCCGTCAGTTTGTGGGTGGTGGCTCGTAGATAAACGTACTTCATATTTAGCCAACTCACAACATTTCTTCAAGAATTGAGAGACAAATTGACTCTCTCTATCACAGATCACTGCAGAGGGAAATCCATGAAGATGCACAATTTGTTCTAGGAACACCTTTGCTACGACTCATGACGTGGAAAGTCCCTTGAAGGCAATGAAATGAGCGATTTTGGAAAACAAATCCACCACTATAAGGATTGTATTATAACCCAAATAAGGGGGTAACTCAGTAATAAAGTCCATAGAAATGGTGGGGGTAATTCATGGAATAAATGTGCACCGAAATTAGTGGCGCAAGCTGGCGCAAGCATGAAAAAGCTAGCGCAGGTGTCCAAATCGCACATGTGTGTTTCATGGAAGGTCCTCTGTGTGTTTTTCCCAGGATGTGAGCCAAATCTGCGCTAACCTTACACGTCACTGCGACTTTCCAAACGCGTGCACGACAGGAACGGGGAAAGTGCACAACTTCTCGCACACACACCTAAAAACGTGGCGGAACACAGGGAATGGGGAACAACATGTGAAAATGTAAGCGTAACGTGGGAAGTACAGCTGGGAAACACACGCAAGTGAACAACACGCATTCATCGAATCGAATAGGGAAATCTAGCGCAAGTCAAAACACACGCACATGCACAAATATGTCAGCCACACGGAAGCAGGCGGAAGCACCCCCCTGCAGCATAAAAGTGCACAAAAACAACAAACAAGCATATACAGCTACCATTCCTCGCAGCAGTGATCATGGGACACCACAGGAGGAGGAGAATAGCCAGGCCCTGCATTTTATTTTTATCAGGACCAGCCTTTTTGGGATGCCTGATGACCAGACCTATGGCAGGTATAGGTATCCACCTCACATCATCCTAGACCTGGTCACTCACTGAGTGGGAGGATGAACTCACATCACTCACCCTGTGCTCCCAAGCATTGAGCCCCTTGTAGAAGCTGCTCAATGTACTGCATATTTAGGCCACTGGGTCATTTCAGCAGACAACTGCCATAGTGGGGGCATCTCACAGCCCACACAGTCATGTTGCCTATATAATGTGTTGGCAATCATCACTCCGCAGGCACATATACATGCCCAGAACACCCACAGAAAGGCAGGCCGTGGTCCTGGACTTCTACAGGGTGGCACACTTCCCCAAAGTGCTTGGTTCCATGGATTGCACCGATGTGGCCCTACCCTACGTCCACCTAGGGCCACTGAAAACATCCACCACAACCGCAAGCACTGGCATTCCATGAACATGCAGGTTGTATGTGATGCCAAGGGAATCATCACCTCTGTCTATGCAAACTATCCAGGGTCCACCCATGACAGTTTCATATACAGAATGTCTGCCTTGATCCGGGCCTTGGAAGCTGGGAAGCTTGGCGACACATGGCTCATAGGTCAGTACAAATGCCTGTGCATTCCTATCAGGATTGAGTCTGTCCTGATTGGTGTTGCGTTGCGCACACGTGTAATTCGTGATAATGTGTGTGCTTCCTGGCGTGACCACGCACGTCATCAGTCATCACGAAGAGATGTGTGCCAACATGGCCCAGTTGGGAGGGCTCGTGGTCGGGGGTTTCCTCCATGTGTCGCTCTGTCTTGTGGCCCTCTCCTCCTCTGTGCACAGTATACGCCAGTCGTTATCCGTGCCGTCTTCCATCCCAGATGACAGCAGGGCCCCCTGTGGACCTGCTCCAACCAACGCAGCCAGGTTGGTGGAGAGCCCATCCCTGCCACAGTTAGGAGTCAGAGCTTCAGCACAGGTGGTCACCCCCAGCAACTAGACCCCTGGCCATGGACGATGTGCAGGCATATTCAAGCAGGGCACCTGCACGACTTCCCTGGGTGTTGCCATCTACCCAGAGGAAGTCGTGGCGGCAGCAGGCTCGGCATAGGAGGAATGTGGCCTTGGGGCCATCTACATCATCGGTGCAGGCATCGGCCGGCGGGCAGGAGGACCCAGGATTGGGAGTGTCTTCCGTGTGGCAGCGGTTGGGCCAGCAAATAGGTACAGAGCGGCGGCGGGCGGAGAGGGAATGGCTCACAATGGTCAGAGCGGAGAACTCCATGCACAGGGCATTGAAGCGGGCTCAGTGCCTCGAGCCAACTCGCAGGGAGTTGGAGGAGCCCATGGCTGCATGCCAAAGCCAGGGAAGAGGCCCACCTCCGGAACATCGACGTGGAGTTCAATGATGCCCTGGCTCGGAACATCAAAAAGTGAGCAGTCGTACTAGCCCCGCAGCCCTGTATATAGTTATTTAGGTTTAGGTTTCATTTGGTTTATATTTTTATTTGGAGTTTACTGACTTTGCTCCACTTTTTGTATATAGTTCTATTTTAGATAGGGTTTTAGGTAGGTTTCCTTTTGTTTTGGGATTATGGACCCTTCAGACTTTTGTTTTCATTATTACGGACTTGTACATGCTTTTTTTTTAATTTTCACATGGAGTAATGTGTTTCATATTTTTCAACTTAGGTTTTATTTCTATGGTCTTGGGGTATGGACCACTTTTATTTTTTCATGTTTTGGATTTTTATTTTTCCTTGGATTTCACTTTATTTTTCATATTGCTTTCATTCTTTCTTTATTTGTATGTGTGATTTTCATATTGTCATTTGTTTTTTTTTTAAATACATTTCATAATTCTTCATTCTTGGTGTGGTCTACTATGATTTCATTTGTGCATGTCTCCATGGGCATTGGCTCAGTCATGTGTTGCCACTGTGTGGCTCTGTAGGACATTTGTTGATGGGCATGCTGGTTCTTTTCAGACTATCATGGAATGGGTGATTTATTAGGGAGTGGGTACAGTGGATCGTTGGGTGTTTGTACTGGGGGGTGGGGGTGTGGGATATGGGTTGGCATTAGGGCCATGGGTCTGTATAGTCATGACGTGGTGTTTGGGGGGACATGAGCAGGGGCCTGCTTGCAGGTGCCTGTCATTGGGGGTGTGGGGGGGACATGAGTCGGGCCTGCTGGCAGGTGCCCGTCAATGGGGGGTGGGTGGGGGGACATGAGTGGAGGCCTGCTGGCAGGTGCCCATCAATGGGGGGACATAAGTTGGGGCATGCTGGCAGGTGCCCGTCAATGGGTGGGTGGGGTGTACATGAGTCAGGGCCTGCTGGCAGGTGCCTATCAATGAGGGAGTGGGGGGGGCATGAGTCGGGACCTGCTAGCAGGTGCCTGTCAATTGGAGGGGATATGAGTCGGGGCTCCCATGTGGCCTGCTTGCGGGGCATGGGGAGGGTGGATGTGCTGCCTGTGGGGCATGGTCAGAGTGGATGGGATGCCTGCAGGGCATGGTCAGGGTGGATGGTCTGCCTGTGGGGCATGGGGATGGTGGAGGGACTGCCTGCGCGGCATGTTCAGGGTGGATGGCTTATAAAAAAATTGTATTCTACAAAAGACAATGCCCAGCGTAGTTGTCAGGATTATTGAGCCTTTGCATTGCGTAAATATTGCAGGTTTCGGTGATCTGTGAAAACTGTGACGGTATGCTGGGCCCCTAATAAATGATATCTCCATTCTTTGAAAGCATGTTTTATTGCTAGTAATTCCTTATCTGTGATACTGTCATTTATTTCTGCTGCAGAAGGCCACTGGATGCGGTTGTCTGGTTTTGTTATTTTTCTGGGATAATACAGCTCCCATTGCAGCACTAGATGCGTCAATTTCTACTACAAACGGTAGCTCGGGTTGTTGATGTCTCAAAATGCGAGTGGTGGTAAAAAAAAATGTTACGGTCTGGAAAGCCTCTTCCGCTTCCTTGGTCCAGGAAAATTTCTTGTGCTTTCGCGATAATAAAGTTATTGGATGAACTAGTTGGGAAAATTTTGCAACAAAGTGTCTATAAAAATGTGCCAATCCTAAAAAACTTTGGACTCCTTTTACTGATGTAGGGGAAGGCCACTTCAGAACTGCTTCAACTTTTGATTATCCATTTGAAATCCCATTGGTGACAAGATGAATCCTAGAAATTCCACTGAGGTCGCATGAAAGGAGCATTTCTCCAACTTGACAAATAACTTGTGTTGCCGTAGTGTCATAAGTACTGAGTTATGTGCTCTTGGGCCGAGCTTGAATAAATGAAAATGTCATCGAGGTACACTACGGCACTGACATCTAACAATTTGCGTAAAACATCATTCATAAAGTTCGGAAAATCTACTGGAGCATTGCATAAACCGAAGGGCATAACTTGGTCATTGTATAAACCGTATTTTGTGCAGGATGCCGTTTCCATTCATCCCCTTCTTTGATTCTCACTAAGTGGTAAGCTACGTGAAGGTCCAGTTTGGTAAAAACTTTGGCATCCTTGACTTGGTTCATTAACACTGGAATGAATGGAAGGGGCTACCGGTTCTTCACTGTGATCTGGTTTGGGACACAATAGTCTATGCAAGTACGAAGGTTTCCTTCCTTCATGGGCAGGAAGAACAGAGGAGACACCATGGGGGACTTAGAGGGTCGATTAAAACCATTGGCAAGGTAGTTATCCAAATATGTCTTCAAATGAATATTTTCTTGTTCGGTTAAGGAATATATTCTACTGCAAGTGCTTATTGAAGCAGGGATTAAATCAATTTGACAATCATATGGCTGATGTGGAGGCAACACGTTGGCCTGTACTTCTTCAAAAACCTCTCGAAAATCTTGATACTCTGGTGGAAGTGTTCCAATTAATCCTAAAGTGGGTTCTTCTCTTGAAATCGCTCAAACTTCTTTTCCAAAAGTTCCACCTTGAACGTAGCAGGAGTGTTTGCATTCCTCGGTATATACTAAGGTTCTGGCACGCCAATCAATCTGTGTATTATGTTTCTCTAGCCATGGAATTCCTAAGATCACTTTAAACTGTGGAGCACTAATCAAGTCAAACAAGATCTTTTCTCGATGTCCTTCCTGGCAAAGCAAGGTGCAAACATCAGTACACTTTGTCACTGGTGCGGATTTCAGTTGAGTACCATCCACTTCAGTGATATTTTCTACCACAGCCTTTGGGTTTATACCAATATCCATCTTGCCTGCTAGGTCGTGATCCATGTAGTTCCCAATCGCACCACTATCCACATATGCGTCCTGAGCATATATCTTGGAAGGTTGAATGTCACTACTTAAGATAGCTGGAACAACAAAATGAGAGATCTGAATTTTCTTCTTCTGGCTCGACAAGTCGACCTCTACATTTGTCGGGCATTGGAGTTTTCTGTCAGTTCATTCTTTATTATATTCCTGTCTGCCTTGTCTTCGTCTCACACTGGTGTCCACGGCGGTTTCACTGGACAATTATGCAAATGCTGACCGGCTGAACCACAATAAAGGCATATATTCTGTTGTCTTCTTTTGTCTATTTCTTCTTTAGAAATGGGACACTGAACACCTCCTAACTGCATTCAGTCACTTGACAAGTTCCACTATCTTTTGAATAAACATAGAGTGATCTAGTCTCTGATCTGGCCCGATCAGAGCACCAGTCCTGCAGTCGGTGATCCAGTTGTATAGTTAGGTCAATGAATTTGGCACAGCTTGTAGGAAGGTTAGCTACTTGCACCAATATGTCTTTGAGTTCCCCTCGTAATTCTCGATAAAAGAGTGTTGTTCTCTTCTCCTCAGGCCAATTACTCTCTGCTACTAGTCGATTAAAAGAAGCTATGTAAGCTAAATATTCTTGGTTACCTTGGTGTAAAGAGAGCAGCTCATTATCTAAGGCCTGTCCCTGAGCATGTTGGGAAAAGAGTTTCTGTAACTCCTGCCGAAAATCAGGGAAGTTTCTTAATAGTGGGTCATCTTGGTTGACTAAGCGTATGGATCAGTTGGCAAAATGTCCACCGAGATATGATAACACAAATGCCACCTTAGCCTGATCTGAAGTAAAGACCCCGGGTCTTCACAGAAAGTGTAAATTACATTGATTCATAAAAAGTGCAAAACACCTTGGATCACCCGTAAACCTTTCTAGGGCTGCTAATGGAATGTTCCCTGGTAAAACCACCTGTAGAGGAAAACTGGGAGCGGAAATGTGGCCCTGTGAGACACCACTTGGAAGTGGTGCTTGTCCTGCTTGGGACTCTAGTAATTAGCGACCCAATTCATCGGTCCGTTCAATGTTAACCACCAACTCTCTTGTGGGAGAATCGGTTTATGACCTAGCTGCATGGACCTCTGCCCTTACCTCTCCCAAAATCTAAGTTAAATTGTCTATTTCTGTGTCTTCAATTATGCTCAGGTGGAGTATTTTAAGTACGGCTTCACGTTCTGTAACAGGTACTCCCATCACTTTTAAGAGTGCTTTTGACAGGAAGGGGTCAGAATGATGCTAAGGGATAGACATTGTAAGTGTGCTTGGGCTGGCGGAGGGCCATGGAGCAGAGAATGTGGTTTGGGATTACATATTCAAGGATACTTTGATCAGCGACCATCTTTAATGTCAAGCACATGAGGCCGTGCCCCAAGCAGGATTCCTGGGAAATGTAGCCCCAAACAACATGTTCTGCCCTTAGCCCTACAACCCCATACACACTTGCAATGGCATCCCCTTACCTCCATTGAGATGAGTACAGATCTCAGGAGACTATACAGCTTCTCAGTACTAAAAAGCTAGAAACAAATATACATTTGACTCTAAGAAAAGCCAAATACACCTAAGAGGAGGGATATGAGCCATAGCTTATTATGCATACCTGTGTATTGTGGCGGGTCAGAAGGAGGACACAGACTGTGATTTTCCATCTCACTGAAAGTTTTATTAAACCAAATAATAAATACCTACATTTCTCAATACTATGTGGTTTCCCCACTTAAGAAAACTAGCTAAGATGCTCGTTAGTTGTCAGCGAGAGTTCAAACAGAATATGCCCACCGTCAAAACTAACCTATTCTAACCCTACCACTTATAACAACAAAAATCAGGAGAATGTCTCTCTTCTCCTAAAGACTTGTTTTTCACAAATCTATCAATTTATACAGTTCTGTTACATGATTATTCAACTTCTGATTCTTCTCTCTTATGTGACTATTCTCTGTGTCTTTCCTGGTCTTGTCTTGAATTATTTTACTTGTAGTTATCCTTCTCTTTTCCCAAGGTAACTTCATCCAAAACACACAACTCTCACCCTGACTGCTCTGTCCCTTGGTATATAGTTCATAGTCGCTCGCTTGTTTCTCTTTGGCCCCTGCCCTTCTTCTTTATCTCTACCTTCTCTTCAGCCTTTTATTTTCTATGGTATTTCTCTTTTTTGATTAGATCGTCTTTATCTGGTTTAATCTCAATATGAACCTTCCAATCCTTCCAAAGATTTGTTCCTTCTATTTTGGAGTGTGTCAAGATTGTCTTCTTGACTGGGACGAATATGAGTATTCCAGAAATGATTCTCATTCACTTCATTCAATGTCAATGTTTTATCTCGACTGGGACAAATATAAGAATTCCAGTAATGATTCTCTTTCACTTCATTCAATGTCAATGCTTTATTTCCACAGTGATGATAATGTGTGTTCCATTATTGATTTTCTGTCCCTCTCACAGGTCTCCCGTTTTCCCTGTTACTTGCCGTGTTCAGAGACTGTCCTGGTGCACATCTACATCTGCAGTTTGCTTCTTCTTGGTCACAGGACACAACACCTCCAGCCTTGTCTCTGTGTAAGCCGGCTAGCAAGTTCATAACTAGTTCTCCAGTCACCTCCCCTTTCTTTTATTACATAGCTGTGGGGTTCCCCCAGCGAAGTCTCATTTTCCTTTCTCTGTGTTTGTTTAGTCTTCTTTACTCCTCCACAGACCTTCCTCCTCGTCTCAGTTAAACATGATTTTTCATGTAAAGGAGCAAGCAGAGTGTCTTGATCATAATAACACATAATGGCATTTTCTTCAAACATTTCTCTACTGGATGTATTTGAAGAAGTATGATTGGAAGGTTTCTTAGGGAGTTCCTCACAGTAACAGGAGTCCTTTTCCCAAAAGGGGGAGTGTCTCCCAGTGCCCTGATCCCTAGCGAGTGTGTTGCAGAGTGGGCTCACCTCCCTAGCAACACAGAGGGGGCGGAGGGGGGCTCCCCTTGGGGAGGAGGGACACATTAATGTGATTCATTACAGTATGTTCAGACCCACTGCCTCAAAATTAGAGTGACATTGACTAGCAGACCAGTAGTCAGACTGACTGAAGTCACAAATAGCCATGCAAACAAAAACAAAGCAAGTCATGTTATTTCCGTGAAGGGTGACGTAATGCTTATACTGGCATTGTGAATCAGACAACATCAGTTATGTTTCTCTGTTAAAAGTAATAGTGTAAAACAGCAGTGTTGTCAAGGGTATACAAAAGTGAGCCCACTCTTTCCCGTGTTCCTCTCCCATCCATAACCTCTTCGTAATCCTCCAACTGGTTACCTTTCATTCCCCCACCCCATCCAATCAATGTCACCTAACGCTTTTTCCCACTTGGCATAGCGCATTCTCAGAACATTACAGTTGTACTTGTTGGTTCTCAGAGATGGATTATTTTCACATGTTTGGGTTCTCAGGTTGTGCTTCATTTCCGAGTTCTCAACTTTGATATTTAGGCCGCCTAGTGATGGTGAGCCTTTTATGCTGGGAAGGGAATGCAAAGAGGGTGGAAAGAGTGCCGGAAGAGATGCTCTATTGCTCCTCACAGGAGGAGAAGAAGGATTTCTGCATGACAGATAATTAGGGGGAAGCTTGTGCCATTTGTTGGAGACAGTGTTTGGGCTTGGATCCCAAAGCATTGCTGATCTTTTGATTAGGCAGGGGAACCTGAGGAATTGGGAGAGGCCTCAGGTGAAGGAGTGGCAGAGGAGGTAGGGTCATTGGATGGGTCCCTCATTAGAAGCATGAAGGCAGGGGTTGCAGGGCTTCATGTGGATAGCCTAGAAAGGGAAATGATGCAGAGCCACCAGTAGATGCCTGCACAAAATCAGAAGCAGGAGAAGCAGGAGGGCATGTTCCTCATGTGGGAGGAGGGGGAGACATAGAATGCTCTCTGGAGTAGTGGTATGGGACGGCTCTTGTCTGGATAGAGGGCATTGAGAAGTGCTCAGCCAGTATAGAGAGGTAGGAGACGGCCCAGGATATAGGGGAAAAACACCCAGTGAAGGAGGAGGAGCAGGTACAGGAGGATGCTGAAGGGACAAACCAGGGGCAGGAGGAGTAGCAGGTAGTGGCTTCATCTACCCGCCCTGTACAGCACCCATGGTCCTGAGGATTATTCCCTGTTACCAGGTAAGACTATCAGGGGGAAGGATGGAAAGTCTTTTGCATGGTGAAGGAATATGTGGGGGCAGAAGGGAAAGGGCAAGAGCCATGGCTTAAAGACAGTGGCAAAAGCAACAACTTTTGATGGCTGCACACGAAAATATACCAATCATTGCTAGTCCCTTGTTTTTGCAGAGTTTTCTGGCAAATTAGATGCAACCATCTGTCCCTTCATCAGTGGAGAGGAGGATGAAGGTCCTAGCACTTGCCATGGTCAGGGTACACCATAGTGGCAACATCAAGCAGGCTGTGTCAAAACGGTAGTACCCACTTTGATCGTTTTGAATTGATAGTATGCTACATCTGGCCGAATTAGGCCAGTACCATTCGATCGATTCGATACGATCAAATTGGGTAATCAGTACCAAACATGGGGAGCGGGGGTTGCGAGGGTGTCCCCCACTCCCCATGTTTTTAGTGATGGCCTTTCGGGGGAAATGGGGGAGTCCCCCTCTTCTGAAAGGGGAGGGGGGAAAAAAGAAAGAAGAAAAGTGGACCCTGTGGCGTTGGATGCGACCCATGTAGGAGGGGACAAAACTGATGCTGCAGGGTCCGAAGAAAAGCAGACCTCCAAAACGTAAGTAGGGGGTGGGTGGGGAATATATTGGGGGGCTAAGGGGGTTACATTTTGCTGGATTGGCCTCTGCAACATTGTCTTCACAGCAAAATTGACCCCTGTCAATTGGGCCACCAAGAATTCTGCCACTGAAAAATCGTATGCATCCATCAAAACCGCTACACCATCCAGCCTGACTAATAGGTGCCAGGAGGGCAAGCAAAAATAGCCAGCATTAAGGCTCTGTCAATTGCGCCACTCCAACATGTGGCTGCACAGGTTTTACACCCTCTGGGTGGGGGCACCCTAGACTTTAATATGATATATTCAGGGACGGTGGCAATTATTGTGTGCATCTTATTAGCCCCAGGAAGCTGATCCACATAGCCCAGACGACCATCATGAGGAGGGCAATGTAGCTCTACCACAATCCCCTTATATAGTGTGAACACATAATAAGACTGTCCTATGAGTGGGGCTGTCCTCTCAGGATGACTCCTTACCTGCAAGATTGGCAGCAGTCTTTGGGATAGCTGCTCGTTTTAAGGAACTGCTCTGTAGGAGAGATTGTGAATTTTAGTCGGTAGCTCCACCCTCTGAAGAGCTAAACCATAAGGGGTGGCTCTGCCACACAACGGGAACTTATACATTTTAGTGGATAGCTGTGACCTGTGGGAAAACATGAAAAATTGTGTGGGTGGCCCTGTGAAGATCCCCAGAACATTAAGGAGGATCTTAGCCCAGTGGGAGAACCCCGGAAATTGATCTGACTCGCTAGACACCACCTGCCCCTCTCCTCCCAACCACATGGTACAGCTATACCCCTCCGGCCCCTCTGTATCCTACCCCACGCCGTATATCTGTTCTGTTGTTACGACTAAAAAGTGCTGTGTTATGTATCTGTAATTTTGTACACCTCTGTAAATCACTCTATCATGTATCTGTATTGGTGTATTCCTCTGTAAAGCGCTCCATTGTTTCTCGAAGCCAGGTTCACACTCAATAAATGCCATAATAATAATAATAATAATAATAATAATAATAATAATAATAATAATAATAATAATAATAATAATAATAATAATAATAATTATTGACACTAGAATTCAGGCGTGTCTTCAGCCTGTGGGGGAAACCCAAAACATAAAGGGTTTGCAGTACTGTGTGGTATAACACATGAGCTTAAGTTGGTGGCACAATGAGAGAATTCCACAACCTTTAGGGGCAGCTAAACCCTGTCAGAACACACCCAAATCCTTAGTCAGTGATCGTATAAGACTTGCACTACTTTCTGTCCGCTGCATATCGGAGGCGGTGACCCTTGATTTACAATGACTTCCTTACCTACAATTCGCTGCAGTGTCTGCGGAGTCGATCCTTTCAGCATACTGTTACAGCACTTACCCTTCACACCAGTCCCTTCTCTCTCTGCACGTGCATGTCCTGAATGTTCACAAGGCCTAGTAGGACCACCTCTGCCTTTTGCTCATATTTGTTTCCTTGTTCCCTCCCCTTTGCCCTGTAGGTGCTTTAAAACACAATTCCTTTATGTATAAGTATCTCACAAATGCACAATAAATACATAAATAAATAAATAAATAAATAATGAAAATTAAGTGGTACAACATCAGATGGAAGAGGAGTTATCCTTGTGAAGTTAAAGGAAGCATTCTACATCATAGGATTAACTCTCCCACCAAGATGGCCCACGCGATGGATAGCGATAATGGGGCAAGACTGGACGCAGCTAATTTGGAACCTACTAAATGCAAGCATAAGCTACGTCATACTCATACTTGCCCTCACAACATTATACACTCTGCTAACATTAACAGCGCACCAGTTAGAACTACCACTCAGAACGCTAAATTCATGAACTTTTTGCCTTATCACTCAACAAATCTTGTAACTTACCCATAGGTGCCCCAAACCAACACTCTCCACAGGTTGTTGATAATAATGAAAATATAGCAGCAGTTTTGACTACCAAACATGGCAAACTTTCAAACAATACGCATAATTCATGGATGGTGGGCTTAATTGATATTCATAATACGATTTCTGATCACATGAGTAGAAGACTCTTATGCTCACCGCAACTTCCTATATTCAATGTATATGTGAGCATGAGGAAAAGATGGAGCTTCTAGTGATAACTCACTTCCCCCTGATGTCCATCTTGTAACTGAATCTTCCAACACCCAATATGATGTTTTAGCGCCATGTCATGCCCACACTAACGTTGCATGTGATCTCTAATGCTATTGTAGAGATACAAACAGTTAAGAAAAGGGCTACCACAGGTTCAAGCTGCTTCACTCAAAAATATCAACAATCAACCACTAGTGCCAAGGGAAGCACTGGTCTGGACATCGGTACGGCGTATCCCAACGTCACAAACGATAAAAAATTGAGACAAATGCCCTGACCAACGTACACTCCTGAAATGAATTATTAGGTTGTTTACAAAGTGATTCCTATCCAAAAGGCTAATAATATGTCACAGGTGGTCAGTTTTTCATGATTAGCCATTTATTGTGTAGAAGCTGAGAAAGCAACAGAGACAGCACGTGTTTCAACCTATAACCAGGTCTCCTGAAAGGCTGTTTGCAAATGCGCATCACAAAAAATAAGAAACAAGCACAGTTTATGAATGCCAACAATGAAGTAATTGCGAAGATACATTAATCCATATAGAACAATGGCTCAAAGTCAATACAACACCAGAAGAGAAGGGGGGAACTAGAAAAAGGAAGAGGAATATGAAGAAGCATTAGTAAAGCAACCTGACAACAATCCTGCATTGCAATCACTAACATAAGCACAAAGTGGACAGAAAAAGTGTCTCTACTCCAATTCCGACTAATCAAAAATTCACCAAACACCCCGATGAGGCTAATGGATAAGTGACACTATTTCAGATGGTGGAAATCATGCAGTGAACTAAACAAGTGTATATCATCTGGAAAAATAAAAAGCAACTAAAATCTGAAGCTCGTGGTTCCATGGTAGAAATGGCTCTGCCTCATTCTAAAGCTACCAAATAGTTCCGTCCTATAGTGGACAGACAAATGCACCAAATCACAACCTGACTGTGGCACCTTAAATCACAGAACCACTGCCCGTACTCTGGAATAGAAAAATGCATAACATCACAGAAATAGCACGAAAAAAGATGTTCAAGCACAAATAAAGTTCCCAAAGACCTCCATATCTGAAAGGTAATCCGTCAATTTAGTATTGATAAATCCTCAGCACGGCCTGCAATCCGTTTCTCAATACAAATATAGGAAGATGCACCTAATCCAAAAGAACAGACTGGACCACAATGTTATCTCAGGAGGAGAAGGATACAAAACAGGCAAGTGCCTTTGTACGTCTACCACTCAATACATACTTACATATAAACACTGAGCAGTTTTGGCTCAGTATATCCCCAGTGGACAATACATGACATGCCACATGTTCATGGTCGCCATTTTGGAAAGGATGTATATTATACTAATGATGACGTTCGACGTATGTGATGTCATAGGTGTGCATGCACACAAGTAAATAATACCCAAGAGGCATCATAAGGCAATCCCCGTGGGGTGCAGTATACATGATTCTCCAGAAAAAGACTAATCACTAAACTCATAAAATTAAAAGATATATGAAAGAAAGGAACAAAAGGAGTAAAATAAAGATATTTATCTAGTGATCAACGTAAATTAATAGCAGAAATGCATATGTGATATGTAACAAAGACGTCGAAATACATTATTAACCATAAAATAATCCAATGGCAGACATTAAATTAAGGAAGACTGAGAACATAAATTGATGTATGAACAGTTACAAAAAACTAAAATGTTACAAATTCACTGGCTCACTTTGGAACAAAAGGGCAACCTGTGCACTAAAATCATCAACCATTGAAACAAGTCCCTTGGAAAAGTGTCTAAAAATTACACATATCCAGGCATTGGAATAGGTCCTTACATTTTCAATGTTGCAACTTTGCATCAGCAAGGATCAAAAATCCTAATTCGCATAAGAACTAAAATCGCATTCCTGATCTAAAATTCTGACAGAGAAGAACGGATATTGTTGCAGAGGATACAAATACAGCGAAATTCAAACAGTGTTCAGTCAATCAGTCAACAAGTTGTTAATGATCAGTAGATACATTTGCAGTCTACAATATACTCTATTTAGCAACCTTGAGTAATGTGTTAAGCCTATGCATTGGGCAAATAAACCTCATGATTCACAGAAAGGACCCATAAACTAAATGGGCATCAAGAGATCTAAAGAACATGGCTGTCGGTGCACAAAAACATGATTTGTAATGCGAGGTACAGGGAGGAATAAATTATAGTTCTAAACGAGGGTGGAAACCTTGGGTGCAGACAATGTGATAATGAATTAATGGAGGATGTGTGGGTCAGCAAAACTTTCCATGTTCCAGTCCCAAGCCTCCCAGGCGCAAAGTGTAACGATAGAAATAACAATGTTGCATAGTTAGAATGAATTGTTAGTTTGACCTCAGTTCACTGGAGATGATGAACCCAGCAGCACCAACGTGGACGAAGACGAACAGATGAAGATGGACCAATGATCTAGCATCCCATATGGAACAGACCCTAAATGTGTAATACCCCATCCAATAGGGATGGTGACATATATTCCTTACTATTATGTCATGAGGATGCTGTTCGAAGTTATAATGTGTTGTCAGGGAGAGTCAGAATGTTTCATAGCAGCAGAGTCCTTTGCTGATACATTTTTTGTATGGGAATAAAAACAAGTTGTACTCGCAAGAGTTTCTTGGGCCTTTTTCCCTAACAGGCTGTATTTTCTCTAGTTTGATCGATTAGGGGCATGCATTCACATTACAGCTCCCAAACCTGTGTTGCAAGCATCTGTTGACAACATAGTTTATCTCCCTACTTTGGAGTTGTTCAACTACAGTGTTTGTTCGAGGGCATATTAGATTATCCCAAATTCTTCAGTATTTCTGTCATTCCATTCATATTTGGCCTCATTCTTCAACAATGATCTCATAATGACAGTATTTTCTGCAAAGTTCGGTATATAGTTTGAGTAAATTCTGCCATCCATAAGAAGGAACATAGTACTTCCTTACCTCTTGCTACCAGAGTTTTCTTAATGTAATACACCAGGCCTTGCTTCACATTAACACCCACAGCTGATATTGTGTGGCCCAAATAGTCAATTTATTTTCGATTGAACTTACACTTCTCTTAGCTCAACTTGAGTCCCCTTTCTCAATGATATGATATGATAAGTCATTAATAACGTGCCTGTACACAAGTGTTTCTAGGCATGACAAGACAAGAAGGGTGAACAGAAGGAGGACAAAACAAAGATATTACTAGGCCTTGTTTCATTCAGATCACGCAAGTGCAGGGGCGAGGAAGGGGGGAATTGTCCGGGGGGTGGAGAGTGCCGGTTACTCAATAAGTGCTGCCCGAGGGTGGCTCATACGTGCAGAGAGAAGGGACTGTAGGGTTGTAGATACAGACCCTTAAGTGATGAGGGAGCCCAGAGGTAGTGCAAGGTCAACTGGACTTGCAGGAGCCTGGGTCCTAGTTCAGTGGGTAGCTAGGAGACCAGTGAACGCACCAGTCAGGGACATTGGCAGTGGATAGGAAGAGAGAAAGGAGAAGCAAAAAGGAAGATCTTGAGTAACTTCTGGAATCAGAGTTGGTTCTGCTCAAGTTTGAGAGAACCAGGGAGCCTGTAGCAGTGGGAGGCCCCAGCCAAGGATAAAGATCTGCCCCACACTCTCTGCTTGGAGAAGCATCTGACAGTGAGTGTGAGAAGGAAGATGTTTAGGAAGAGAAAATTGGGGGAAGTGAGGTCCCAGGCTCCAGAAAGCCATATGGATGATGCAAAGGGTCTTGAACCTGATCCTTACAGCCACAGGGAGTGAGTAAAGAGATTTCAGAGCTGGCGAGACATGATGCCTGGGCTTGAGGCCAAGGACAAGTCTCACAGTCCGAAGAGTAGAGACAGGCAGATTTAGAAATAGGCTGTTGCAATAGTACAGCCTAGAGAGGACCAGGGTTCTGGAGATAGTGAGTTTCAGGGGGAAAGTGGGAAAGGGCAGAATACCTCTGAGGAGGTGCAGCTGCCAGTGTGACATCTTAGAGATGCCAGAGACGTGAGGAGAGAAGGAGAGGGTGGAGTAAAAGATGACACCAAGGTTTTCAGCCTCACAGGAAGGAATAGGAGGAGGGCCCAGGGTGGGCAGCCAGAGAGAGATATGCAAAAGGAGGGAGCAGGTGTCCCGATAAGGAGGATCTCAGTCTTAGTGGCATTAAGACAGAGATCATTGGATGTACACCATTTCTGAATTGAGGCTAGAAAGTCTGGTATGCTAGAAGGAGTAGAGGTGGCTGAGGGGATCCTGAACAAGAGCTGGGTGTCATCTGCATAACACTGAAAATTGGATCAGCATATAGAGATGTGGTAGACAAGAGGTGCCAGGTAGTGGTTGAAAAGCCAGGGTGAAAGGTTAGACCCATGGGCAACACCACAAGTAGAGAGAGGATAGAAGAGAGAACAGATCCCATTTGGACCTGGGAGGGTCAGTCAGTGAGAAAGGAGGTCAACCAGGCCAGGGCCTGACAAGTGATATTCAGGTTGTCATGGAGGTGATTGAGCAGGATGGCATGGTTGGCCATGTCAAAATCAGAGGATAGATCAAGGTGAATGAAGACAGAAGGAAGATTTGTGTCAAGATTATAGAGCAGGTCTTTACGGGTATTCAAGAGAGCAGTTTCTGTGCTTCTGGCAGCTCTGAAGCCACACTGGTGGTCTTGGTGACAACCAACAGTTTCAGTATGCAGATTAAGCTAGGAGATGGCCAGCATTTCCAGGGGTTTTCCTAGTAAAGAAGTGATGGAGATCGGGCGATAGTTAGCCAGAGAGGAAAGATCGGCTGAGGGCTTCTTTAGGGATGCACAAGGGAGTGCTTAAAGGGCAGACGAAGGTTTTTGCGGCAAAGGCATGATTGCAGAAACTGGCCAAATCTGGAGTACGAGTGTCGATGTGGTCCTTCATGGTTCTGGATGAGCAGGGGAGAACCTGCTTTGATGAGACTTTCATAGACTGGACTTGTCTAGAAACATGTTCAGGGGTGAAGAGGAGAAAAGAGGAAAAAGGTGGAGGAGAAACGCAGGAGTAGTAGAGGAGGAGGAAGAGGAGGTAGAAGAAGAGAGAGTGGGCAGGATGTCCTGAGCTTTAGTGGTGAAATGAGAAGTCAAAGCCATGCAGAGGGCCTGGGAGTGAACAGGGGAGTTAGAGACTGCAAAAGGATTGGCCAGCTCCTTGCAGATTAAAAATGTTTGGGCCAGTTGTTAGATGCCAAAGATATGCAGGCTTGGATATAGGCTCTGTTCTTAGTGTGGACACAGAGTCTGTACCACCTTTCAAGCAGGTGACAGGCCAGTTCGTCAGAGGGTGCGCTTGATGCCCCGCACTTCCTCTCAACCACCCTACACTTGCATTTAAGGGTGGCGAGGTTGGAATCGTACCAAGAGTTACACTTGGATTTGGGCATCAAACTGATCCTCATGACAGGGGCAAGGACATCAAGAGTCTTATAGATAACAAGATGAAGGTTAGAGAGGACTATCTCAGAGTGTGAGTCAGCCAAAGGTGCAGGAAGAGGAGAGATAGTAGCGGCAAAAGCTTGAACCGACACACGCGTCATGGGTCGCATGACCGAGAAGGTAGGTGGCAGTGCTAGAGTTGGCTTGACCTGAGGGGTACAGAGAGAATGGTGGAAAAGGAGAAAGTGGTGGCTCCAAGAGAGAGGAGTTGTGAGAGGGTTAGTGAGGGGGAGGTCTGAGGAGATAAGAACATCCAGGGGGGTGCCCTGCAGAGTGAGTCAGGCCAGAGAGTAGAATAGAGAGAGGGAGAGAGACAGAGAGAGAGAAGGTGAGAGGTAGAGGCAAGGACAGAAGAGGAGAGGTCAGCCCACTCAGAGAGGAAAAGCGTGACCTGGCCAAGCGGACTGTAGGTTGTGACCACAGTGAGAGAGAGGCCACAAGAGGCATTCAAAGGAGGAGTAGCCCTGCATTGGAATGACAGAAGCAGGGATCAACCCCAGGAACATTAAGGCTTCACCCCCACCAGGACGGTTGGTTCTGGGCTCGGGGAGAATCTTGTAGCCATCGGGAAGGGGAGTGTCAAAACTCGTGACAGAGGTGGCCGTGAACCAAGTCTCGGTGAGACTGTGTGTATCCAATTCAAGCTTTTCCAGGAGATGCCAGATGTCAGAGATGCTTGACAGTGGAGTAAGAGTTGAGAGTAGTGATGTGGAACAGGTTTCCACCTTTGAAGGACTTCTGTGGAGGGATAAAGGCCAAAGTTACACCCTGTGGAAGTGTTGGAGGTTCCTGAGGAGGAAGGAAGAGAAGGCAGTGTAGGCAGAGAGGAAGAGGTGAGTGCCAGAGAGGTGGCAGAAGGAGGATGCAATAGGGTGGCCAAAGAAGCAGCAGAGGGTGCTGGAGAGGTAGCGGATGAAGGAGGAGACAGAGGAGCCAGAGAGGGGTAAGTAGGGATATCAGGACAAGAAAGGAAGTTGATAAGCTGCTGGAAGCATCTATCAAAAAGCAGGAGATTGGCCTGAGGGCCCTGGACCAAGATGGTGCCATTTAAGTACATATTAATGATGATCTTAGAGGAGTGGAAGGGGGCCAGGAGGGCCTCCCACCTGGTTCCACTATTAATGAAATAAGAGTAAAAAGGAGCAAGAACATAGACCATATGGGGTCTATAGGCCTGGAGAGTGAACTGCAAACAATATATCAGTAAGGGTCTTTCTGGAGGAAACACTGGTGTATGTATCAGTGATAGGGAGGCCTTGGTTACAAACCCAAATATCCCTTTTGAGCTTCTTCCTTCCAGGACTTAGTGAGAGGGATAGAATAGTCGATAGAATAGCAGTAAGAGAAGATAGGTAAGCGATCACCATAGAGGGTGCGGGCAGAAAGAGGGGGTGGGGATCCCAATAAGGAGGTTGGGGGTAGCACGGGGGGCAGACCGGTGGGAGGCACAAGGGGGGACACGACAAGGAGGGGAACACATCACAGAACAAGAACACTGGATCTATGAAATCAGATGCAATACAGAACCATCAACAACGCACAAAACACAACAAGGAACCAGGAAGCAAGGAGTGCAGGCAATGCATTGTAATGCCAAAACCGTAGAGTACAACACAATGTCAAAACTGTAGATAACAACAAAATGGCAATACCATCAACAAGGCACAATACATAACAAGGAACCTGGAAGTAAAGAAAGCAGCGAATGCAATGTAATGCCAAAAACCGTACAGAACAACACAATGTCAATACAAACCCAACCCACCAAGGCACAGTCTACAACTGTAAACCCTAGAAGTAGAGGAATGGAGGCAATGCAAAGGTACAGTAATATAACAAAGCAATGGAATGGCAAGGGGACACAACGTAAGTGGGTGACAAAAACTAGAGCGAACAGTAGAGCAAAAGGGCAAAGATGTGAGAGGAAGGAAGGGAAATGATGGGAGGGAAAACATGGGCAGGATTCAAGGATCTATGATGCAAGGAAACGCACATGGCCTAAGTTGTGGTATGGCCTGTTGCAAGGGAGCGCACACGTCCTAAAATGGGATACAGCTTGATGGAGGGGATGCATGTGGCTTGAGAAGCAGGGAGTGCATTCAGCCTAAATTGTAAGGAAGCGCACGCTGTCGAAGTTGGGACGCAGCCTGATGCGAGAGAGCGCACATGGCTTGAGAAGCAGGGAGCGCACACGGCATAAGTTGTAAGGGAGGTCATGCAGCCTAAATTGCGAGCAATGCACGTGGGCAAGGGAGAAGTGAGAGCATGGGGGGTGCAAGGACCGGTTTCAGGGGGAACTCATGTGTGGAGGGAGCAGGGGACAAGGTCAATGGGGGTGCGTGGAGTGTAGCAGTGCTAACACTACCCGCCCCTTCTTACCTTGCAGATACAGAAAGGAGGGTGAAGTCATCCTTGCTCAAAATATGTGCTGCTAGCCTTTCACCACCAAACACCTGCGTTGTTGAACACTGCAGCCTTGCCCTGCAAGGGCTTTGTTGCAGATGGTCCTAACCTTGGTTCTTAAAGGCTCAGAAGTGTGGATTTAGAAATGTGTGCTACGTGTAATCGGGCAGCATCTCCTGTGCACCTTCATCACTCAACACCACAGACTTGTCCTGTGAGGGCTTTGCCACAGAGGGTCTCAACCTCGGATCTTAAAGGCGCAGAAGTGTGGACGTAGCGTTGTGTGCTACATGTAATCAACCAGCATCTCCTGCGCACCTGCGTTGGTCAACACTGCAGCCTTGTCCTGTGAGGGTTTTGCCAGAGAGGCTCCGCACCTCCATTCTTAAATGCTCAGTAGTGTGGTTGTAGTGTTTCCTACTGCTTGTAATCTGGCAGCGTCTCCTGCACACCAGCATTGCTCAACTCTACGGCCTTGTCCTGAGAAGGCTTGGATGCAAAGGGTCCGAACAACGGTTCTTAAAGGTTCAGAATTGTGGATGTAGTGTTGGGTGCTAAGTGTAACGGGCAGCGTCACCTGCACACCTGCATCACTCAACACCTTGTTCTGTGAGGGCTTTGCTGAAGAGGGTCCTGTATAGATATGCCAGAGAGGACCGGGGTTCACACCACACATTCACCTTTCGAAGCACTCAGGGCCCAACAACTGTCATCCGAAAAAACCAAATCCCTAACCATCGTGTTGCCCCCCCGTGGGCAAGCACGCTCCGGTCTCGGACAATCTTTGACAACCTCCTAGGGGGTTATGGATCACTATACCCCCACTTGGCTGCATTCGTATCAGGCCCTATGTGCACTGTGTTTACTGCTAGATTATGACTAACAACACAATAACATACTCCTATCTTACTACTGTGAACACAATTAACATGAGACACAAGACACAAAGAAAACACAAATAATCGATTCAATTATAACAAGGGAATACATTTATTTATGTACACATAGCATGTGTAATGTAATGCATAACAATGCAGGCAGTTCTAATGCTATGTCTAATTTGCACCTTTTATACTTCTGGTGCAAAGCTATAATGCAATGACCATAATCCTTCCAGGTTTCTAATGCAAGCCTGTGCTGCAAGTGTGTGGTTCTAATGCAATCTAATGCAAGCGCCAACATCCATCACCTTCATGGGCAAATCCACCCCAAATCCACACCATCTTCACACTTTCACTCTAGACAATCCACTGTCTGTCTTTCCCCTCACCCAAAGCTCTTTGTGTGTGTGTGTTTGTGTGTGTTGTTCTTATCAATCAGTCAGCCTAGCCCAACACCATACTTCCCATTCTGTTTCCAGCTCTGTCTTTGCCAGGCCTCAAGATCTGGTAACTGCCAACTGCGAAGCTCTCGATCTCATCAGAGCCTCATCACCATCTCCAGCCAACAGCCAGCAACCTCAGCAACCCCTCTGTGGCTCTCTCCAACTCTCTGGCAACTCTCCTTCAGCAATCAACAACTGGAACTCCCCGCAACTCTCTGCTGACTCTCCCGAACTCCCTCAAACTAGCTCCAGCAAACAACTTCTAACGGGCTCTCCTCTCCTCCTTGGTTATAGTCCCCAATGACACACATATCTCTATGGTTACTCTACTAAGAATGTCTCTCTCTGTGTCAGCATATAGCAATGCCTGCCTGTCTGTATTTGTGTGTTCCTTGCACGGCATGTCCTGTCACTTTGTGTGCTGTCATTGACATTTTGACATCATATCTTCTTTCATGGCCATTCTGTGTCTGGTGTGAAACATCATCTATTTCCCCATTCATACCCCATTCTCTCCACTGTAGGCTCTGTTAGCATCACAAAATGCTCTTTTAGGCCCCGTCCCTCTCATGCAAAAGACACCTTCTCCTATCTCTCTATCGTGATTATATGGAGTAGCCCCCACCTTCGCAGTCTCTCCGCGAAGCACACCAAGCCAAGCTGATAAGCTTCCCTTCTCGGACAAGGGTTCATGTTATCTATGTCTCTCTGCCAATGTTTACGAACACTTTCTCAGTGTAATTCATAACAATTCTCTGCACTGAGCCCAGTGCACTCCCGTCTCTCTCCACCAGAAAATGGCTCTCAAATGCCAGCCTAATGCTTTCTAGCATTTACAATTACTCTCACAATACAAGCGCTAACTACATAATGCAAACTCATTCTAAGTGACTCAACATACATACATACATACATACATGACAGTCTCTAAATGTGTCTCTACAAAGCATACAATCTAAATGGCTTTTCATGTCATTTCAAATATGACAGTGTGTGTGTTATTCCAGGCCAAATTCGTAGTTTCTCTCAGCCTAAGCATTATTTCTAATGCAAACATAAATGCATAGCAAATCATGGTGCAAATATACCGTGTCTCTAAAGCACAATCATGACACTTCAAATATATGCAAGTGTCATTCAATTGCAAATGGCAAAGTGCAAAGTGGCAGCATGTTTCTCTCCTAATGGCAAGCAAAATATGCATACATATCAATCTATAAGCAAATCTGCAAATGCATACAAAGGTGGCAGTCTAATATGTGATTGGGTAATGGTGTCTACTTCAGCAATGTACTAATCAGCACTAAACTGAATGCAATAATGGAATGATTCCATAGCAAAGTAATGATTGGATAATGGTGATTCTAATGATTCTCTAACAGTGAGTCTAATAATGGGTAATGGTTCTCTACCGATAGTACTGTCTAACAATGGGTGTTATGATTCTCTAATGATAACAATCTCAGGCTCCTCATTTCATCCAATTCCACACAACCCCTCCCCTGGCATACAAATGGAGGACTCAGCCAAGGGCAAATTAGAACTGTCCTTTATTTTCCTTAAAAGATAGGGATCATACAAGAAAAACAGAATTCTCTAGCAATCACAGCTCCTGAGCCCATGTCAGGGGATTTTGTTACGGTCTGACATCACAAATCAGGGTTTTTCCCCAAACACCTAAGAGCATGCTTGATTGGGTGGTTGGGGTGGTATGACCTAAATCCAGCACATATAGAGGTTATCTGACTGGCCATTGCATGTCAAGTGGCTTGCCTGAACCTTCCCCAGAACCTATCTATGATATTGTTGCAGGGTTGCAGGACCATTGTCCTTGCCCTTTGCCATCCACCTCTGGATTTGTGTTCCCTGATTGGCTGGAGCTGATCTCCCGAAGCCTGGCACCCAGCTGTGTTTTCAGTGCTCTGTGCACCTTCTCAAGGTTATGAGAAAGACATGTGTCCCCATTGTTGCCATAAGTATGACCACTTTTCCTTTAGAAAGTGCCTATAGGGTTGCAACATTGTAAAACAACACATGTATCCCTTTGTGTCTGTTTTGCTGGGAACTGCTCTTCTTCCCACCATGAGTAAATGGCCATTGTTCGGTTTGGCTGCATCATGTGGTTGAAAACTTCAAAATTGAGCTTTCTGGTCTGCAATTAGTGAAGATTTATTCAGCTTTTCGGCAGGTGGCTACTTGTCTCTGAGGCTTAGGAATGTTCTGCTCGCCTCTGACCTTGGCTGCAAGACCTGGCCTGGTGCTTTGTGCAGCCTAATTCTCCTTTTCTTTGCCTTTCATTCTGAGTCCTGTGGCTTCATGTAATTCTACTATATTTATGCAATAATTGTTATATGTCTACATTGTGCTATTCTTCCTAAAGTTTAGAAGTATTCTGGCTCTTCCAGGTCCCTTATACGATATCAGAACTATTTGCTCCTGAAGAAGGGGTTTAACACCGAAACACGTTGAGCTTCGAAAACTTCACAATCAAGATCTTCTCCGTTTGTTGTAGGAGATAAACTGTTTTGTGAAACTGTAAATCTTGATTATATTTCAATTTATGTGTGCGAGATTAACTTTTTTATTTGTGAACTACCAGAAGATGCAAGTAAAAACTCATTATTTGTGATTAATAGATTGACTGTGTTTTCAGTTTTTAAGGTGTGCAGGGGACAGGAATGTCCTAAGTGTTAGACACTATCGTTGTCCCTTATACGATCCTGCAGTTCCATATGGTTAGTTGCAATACACATCTGCAAGCTTATTTTGCATCTCTTGTTTGCTTGCATTTCTGCACTGCTTTTCTGCCTTTGGCTAATGAGAGTAAATAATAAAGGCTTTTGACAGTACTCATATGTATCTGTCCTCTATCTAGAACACTGTGTAAGCATGTTCTTCCTATGTGTATGTGTGTGTCCATGTAACTTTGTGATTGGATTCGAGTTTGTTTCATGGCTAACGTTGCTATGTCATGGTTCTTCTAATGACATCAGCACAGTTAGATATTTGTCATTTAGTCAATCAGGTCCAGCGAGGCACCTGAATTCATGATCAGTGTTGGGGCACCTGTATCCGTGATGACGTTAGCTGGATAAGTTTTGAATGACTGTCTGAGAGAATATCTGTTCGCATATGTATTTGTCACTGGCCCTCCTGGGGGCTGTCCAAACTGCGACTGGCATCTTGCATCTCTGGCTTTTCGGGCTGTCATGCTTATAGGGGTCAAGAGGGGCATTCCACAGACTCTCTCTTCAGTCCAAACCTCGGTTCTTAAAATCTTAGAAGCATGGACGTAGCGTTGCATGCTACATGTAACCGGGCAGTATCTCCTGCGCACCTGCATCGCTCAACTTCACAGCCTTTTCCTGGGAGGGCTTTGCCGCAGAGGGTCTGAACCTCGGTTATTCAAGGCTCGGAAGCATGGATGTAGCGTTGCATGTTAGCTGTAATCGGGCAGCCTCTTCCGAGCACCTGTGTCACTCAACACTATGGCCTTGTCCTGTGAGGGCTTTGCTGTAATGCTTCCATTACTCTGCTTAACCTCCAGTCATATATTTTTCTGGTCTGTCTTGTCCAAATATCATCACAACATCTTGAAAGCATATGAATAGCAGTTCATTTCTGAAGATGTCATACATGATTCTTTAAAATACTAAAGCAGCCAATACCAGTCCAAACGGCATGCATTTAAATTAGAAAAGATCTTCTGGCGTGATGAACCGAGAGAAACGTGTCAACTGGGATGGAGTCTTATCTGGTGGTGCGCTGATGTGAGATTTAATGATGAAAACACACATGCATTTCCTAGTGTTGCTAGTGTTTATGCAGTTTTAGACCAAGGATGCATGTCAGGTATCACACACTTATTAACCCTTTAAGTGCCAAGGACGAGATAGCTTGTCCTTTGGATTATCTCCCTAGTGCCAAGGACGAGATAGCTCGTCCTTAGCACTTAAGGGGTTAATAAAGGAGAAAATGTTAGAAGGCTTTGAATGGCAAAATACCGAAATCACCAAAAAAGGCCTTGGCACTGGGGGGGGAAACCCATGGCAGGGATCGTAGATTGACACAGTCTTACATTTCAATTTAATTTAGTTATTTTGAGCAAAGGCAAGACCTGTTCTGATGCTTCAATTCTTTCAATTATTCTCATTTAAGCTTGAGAAGCTATTCCTTTCCTTTGTCTCTAATCACCATTGGAATGTTTCTGACCTTTGTGTGATATGTTGACCCACTCAGCTGAGCTGTGTTACATCAGTCTAATGCATTGGTGCAAGAAACAGCACAAAATGGATGTGCTGACCCTTGTGCGTTCCAAGATCTCGAAACTGCATTTGGTCATAACCAGAAAATGGCTGCACTACCCTACCAACCCCATTTCAGGTGGGGTAAAACAGAGTACTCACTGCAGGAGTATGCCAGTGGGCTCTGCAACATGTAACATGGCGCAAAGAAAAGAAGCAGCATTACTTTGCTGTAATTCCAAAATGCCTCTTTAAAATGTCATCTTTTCAACCTTAAAAAGTGCTGTTTGGGTGCTAAATCCATTCATTTCTCATGAACCACTGTGGTTAAAGGGCCCTGCAATGCCCAGGATAAGTCTTGAATCTCAGAGGAACCGGGCCTCATCTGAATGACAGCTCATACCAAAAGTATCTTTGAAAAAGAAACCCAGGGACTTTGTTTTACATTTCCCACAGGAAACGCAGCTAGTTCTTTGCAAAAGTATCTAAAGAATCAGCTGTCCAGAGAAAGACTAAACAAATGCTTGATACATTTATCCATGCTGCAAACATTTCCAGCACTCAAGGGAAGGACTAGAGCTGACTAAAATGTGTACTTGCTGCAGATGAAAACTGAATTTAAAGGAATAAGTTAAATGTGCTTCTTCCTGAATGAAGAGCAAAAACTCCTATTTTTAAAGGATGTAACTCTGTAAAGGCTTGCTTTTTTAAGAATGTAAAAGGATTTGCTACTGTTAAAGATCCACCTATAAACTGTTTAATTCCTTAGGTTTGAAGTAAAGATTTAAAAGGTGAAACTCAAAGCCCAACCCAGTCTGAGTTGGTAAACTATGTAAAAGAAAACAAAAACCTGCTGTGCAAGTTGCTAGCAAGCACTGAGAAAGGCAGACACCTCAACTGCTGGAACAGGAAAAGGCTAATTCCTAGAGTAGAGGCTTGAATCCCCAGGACAATGGGACCTTTCAAGTCTGATTCAAAGGATTTGACATTTGCTTACACTTGGAAAAAGAAAAAGAAAACTGACAAGTGAGATGTGGTGTTTAAAATGCCTGGTTTGCAGCTGAATTTACAAGACATTTAACTTTGCCACAAGAATGAGGAAGAATCTGAAAGTTGGTAGTTTCACATCTAATTTTATGCTATTCATTTGAAGACTTGGTAGGACTCAGTACTGCTTAAGAAAGAGAAGTTATAAAGAATGACCGATTGCAGAGAAAGTTTTAATGTTGCAAACATAATATTTAATACACATATTGTAGGGGTAATAGCGCATCTATATACAAAATTGGGAAACGTTAGGCCAAATCTTTCATGGTTAAACTTGCCAAAATGTCGCAGAAAGTCAAAACCAGGTCCCACAGACTTGGGATTTGGATTGAGATGTAACCCACACAATATGTAACATGTGCATCTGATTTTCTTAGAGGTCATAACTACATAAATATGTATTTGTGGGAAAGTTAGATTTTGGTCCCAATAGCTATGGGAGGTTTCCAGACATTGCAAAAACCATCCCATACACATGACATCCTTTTCTGTCATCCAATCAGCGAAAAGCAAGGCAGAGATTATGCTTTTGCCCAATCCTAGCATTAGGGGTGTTGACGGTAAGACTGCCCCTGCCGTATAATTTAGTGATGTCATTTGGCATGATAAATAAGGTAACCTCACAGCACACAGACACTGATTCCTGGCTTCTTCCTGATTTTCTGCGTGGCTCCCTGTTCCTGAATTCTTCATCCTTGATCCTGATTTCTGATTTTCCTTACAAAGCTAAGGCCTCAGCATTGCTGAACTACTTTTTCAGCTAGGCCTCAAAACTCTCAAAATCCCAAAAACCTAAAGAAAGCATTCTGATCCAGCTGGCTTGCTTCTACTAAATGCATGCTTGCTGCAGACTCGCCATCCCACTGATCTCCAGTCTCCAGTAACCAGTGCAGTCCAGAACAGTCCGGTGGCCAGAACTGCCCAGCTGACCCTATCCTGCCAGATGTGCCCTGCTGTCCTTGATTAGACCCGATCCGTGTGATGACCAGAACCTTTGACGGTCTAAAATCCTAAATTAAATTGGACTGTAAGCATTAATAGGAAGCATAGAAAATCATAGCATACCTTGCCTTGTTTTGTTCCATCCCAATCTCTAAACAATCCTATACTTACCTTAAGAACTTGTAACATTGTTACAATCATTCTTGAAACCTTGCCTTTGATTCTTTGTGCTAGTGCTAACTTCTTTAATAATTGTGTCTTGTGAAATCCTAAACTCTCAATCCTCCTTCCGGTAATCAGATTGGGTCCGCTAGGGCAGACACGGAGCTGCTGGGGTTGGTTCCACAGATCAACTCCAGAGCTTACTGTGTTTCAATCTGGTTACCTAGCCTGAATGCCCTAGTGTAGAATAAAAACGTCAAAAATTGATTTCTGTTCTTTTTCGCACCTTTATTTTCCAAAAATGCCTCTCATTCAACATTGCAGAATCCACTCAATTTAATAGCTACAGGCTTCATTTCAACTCTGGCTTATACCTAAGAACTGTAGCTGTAGCACTCCAAATCAGTATATTTCACCTGTTTTTCTTAAAAACCTTTTGGTTAAATGTAGGTGGGAATCCGCATTTCGGCAAAGTTTTATACGTGTGAATTTCATTCTAAATTATTTTCAACCTTCCACGTGTGAATTTCATTCTAAATTATTTTCAACCTTCAATTTGTATTCAGAGGGTTTATTTTTGTACAAAATGTAGCTCGTGATTGTTTGCATCATTTCAATGTTGCTCCCATAGAAATTTGTATTGATTTAAGGATTGCACACATTCATTGTTTTACATAGCCATTTTTAATGTAATTTTAGAAAGTTTAAGATTTCAAAACCGTTTTTCTCTCTTGTTTGGGGAGGGAAGGTTGCACTCAAATTCTGTTTACTGTGCTGTATTCCAGATTACTTGCTGCTTCCTCACATCTGTTTAGAATTGCTTATTTGTGGGTTGAGGAATATTGCAAGGGGAAATCTCAACTGAAGTGCTATTCTTCCAAAACAAGCCAAAAGTGTTCTTTTCTCTGTGTTTTATATTTGTGTTGCTGACAAGTGAAAATAACTGCCTTACATACCTTCCTATCTGTAATTGTCACCACATTGGTGATTGCTGCTCCCTATTCAAAAGTATGTGTTTGATTTGAATTTTAAATAAATAAATAAATAGATAGATAGATAAATAAATAAATAAATAAATAAATAAATAAATATTACCTTTACCAACCAGCCTCATTCCTGGTCCATCGTGACCTGGGGTATTTGAAAAGGTGTGTGATATGAGTGGTATATCACTCAGAATATTGAACCTATAGACATACTTAACACCTTGTGCACCATTGGCTGTGAATTCACTTGATCCAATGAATGAATCCCTTCAAACAACCTGCCTTCTTGCTGAACAATGGTTGCATTTTATCTTTGTTGCAGTACATAACTGCCTTACATTCATTGGGATTGAGCATGATTTCCAATTTCTTCTTCTGCAGCCAGCTCAATAGTGAAATAGATCCTTTCTCAGTAATGTATACTTTTCCTTCCCTTGAAATCAATGTTATCCATGAACCCAACTACTATGCTTATTTTGGCTTCACCGTAGGCCACTAGTCTGATGTCCAGAGCAGTCAATGCCTTCCCTTGAAATAACATATCACAAATAAATTTTGTACAGGAGTGTATTTTGGACCTGAATCAATCATCATTTCAACTTGTTGCCCATCAATCCTTACTGTGTCTCTGGGACCATCCAAGATGTCCTCCTCATCTCCTGCAGCAAAAACATCCTCATCAGCATACTGGTATAGATCATTGATGATATTGATTGTATGTGACCTGCAACATTTAGTCAGATGTCCCTTCCCTTTGAACCTGATGCATTTTTCTTCCAGAGTTTGACAGGTGGGAACGTTTTCAAAGTGATCTATGGAGACACACCCAAAACATCTTTTCTGCACCGGTACTGGTTTTGGAATTGGGGTGTGTTTGACAGCTTGGTTGCTATGTTTTGCTCCAGCTGTATCAGTGGTTTTGTTGCACGTGGAAATTGCAAACACTTTGTTCAAGCTCCCTACATTCTCATCTGTTGGTTTGAGTTGAAGAACAATATTCTCGAGAGCCGTGACACAGTTCATCTAATGGCATGTCTCCCTTAGACCGCATTTGCCCTCTAATGTTGCTGCCTCTGCACTCAAGCATGAACTGGTCCCACAATCTTTTGTCTGTCTGCTGACTAAAGTTGCATGGTCTCGCAAGACTTCTGAGAGACATGATGAATTGTTCTATGGTCTCATCCTCCCTTTGAATTATTTTCCAGAACGTATATCTTTCTAGTATGACATTTATCTTAGTTTCATATTGTTCATCCATTTTAGCAACACATTTCTCATATTGGTTTAAATCCGCTGCTTCTTCTGGTAATAGATCAGGAAGATCATCATTTTTCTCTTTGCCCAAAATGCAAAGACAATGTATGAGTACATATTTCTTCCTTTCCACCACATAGTTTGCGCCACACACAGCTGCAGCATAATGCTCAATGTATTTCTTCCAGTGTTTTCATTGTACAGGTGGATCAGCTGGATTTGGAAGAAAATTAATGGGAGGAGATATGTTTTGTAACATCATTGTATTCAGATTGGTGTCTTTCCTGTTGTCTCCTTGTGCTTTTGTTTTTGTGCTTGTAATTCTATATTTGTGACACTCTTTCACTCAGTCACTTTTTGCTTAACTCCAGTATTCTTACAGTGCCATTAATTACTCCCTTCTTTCCCTTTTTGAAGTGCAGTTTTGTTATGTATTTTGATTGTTTGTTTTTTCTTTCATTCCTGCTGTAGTGATTTTACTCAGGGCAGTTATTTTACAGCATTGCGTTTTTGCAAGTTGTGTGTTTACATGTTGCTTAGCAATGAGGCATTGTCTGTCTTCATCAGTCTCCGTTCTCTGGTGTTTATCAGTTGCTGAACAGGAGAGTACAATACGCCTGTGTAGTGATCAAGTACAAGAACGGACAAAGGTGCTTTTCTGTAATGTGATCAATGGCTTCACCGCAAAGTCAATCTCATGCTGATGAGAAAACCAATGCATTTTTATAAGGAACGGGATTACGCAGGACCGAAGTGAGAAGTCTTACCTTTTTACCATTGCGCCTCGCTCCTGCCCTCCGAGAGTGCTCTGAAATTGTTTCCGGTGAGATCAGCCATTGGTAGTGCATGAAATGCTCCTAGGGCGCCTTAATGCCAATATTGTAATGATCTTCGAAAAAGCCCTTGCAGGACAAGGTCAGAGTGTTGTGCGATGCAGGACCGCAGGAGACGCTGCACATCGTTATGTAACATGTTGCGCTACTTCTGTGCATCCAAACCTTTAAGAACCGTGGATCGGGCCACGTGCGGCATAGCCCTTGCAGGACAAGGCCACGTTATTGTGTAACGCAGGTGTTTGGCGATGAAGGGTTCGGAACACAGAGTGAAAGCATGCAAAGCAGATGTTGATCAGCAGCGACCACAAGGTGAGACTGGTGCTGGTGGACGACACAGCCATTACTGCATCCTACTAAACTGCCCTACATCGCGCATACTTCTATTTCAATGCAAATCTGTCCCTGGAATGTCTCTACACATCCATTAGGCTATTCCTCTCCCGGGTAGCCGTAATCTGTTTTTCTGTGTCTTTGATACTGTTTCTCTGCATTTCCTTTTCATCTTCTGCATTTGTCCAGTCAAAATGATGGTTTTGGCCTCCATCACTTTTTCCCTGTGTCCCCCTGCTTGTTCTGCATGTTTTCCTGTCTAGGTGAATGTATTGGCCTCTATCACTGTTCTTTGCTTTTCTCCTGCATTCTCTGCATCTCCCCTCTAGGCAAATGCTTCTGGGTGTTCTTGCATATGTTTTGCTTTGTCCAATAGGCCTTTCTCCTCTTCGCTAGGTTCCGTCTTATGCTTTGATCACTACTGTTGCCCTCCCGGCCTTTCTTCCTTTCTCGGTTGAGCTTTCTCCACTCACTGCCTTATGCTGCCCTTTCTTACTTGTCTTTGTCTGCGCTCTGCTGTGGCCGGTTGCTCCCTCGGTTTACACTCCCCCCTTGTTCCACAGATCCCCTCGCTGTGCACCCTGTGGGGCATAACTCATTTCAGTGTTTCCTTCTCTTCTCCTCTTGACTGCCCTTTCTCTTCCCTCTATCACACCCACTATTGTGCTCTCAATCGCCCCATCTTCTCTTACTGCTTTTCTATCCCCTATCCTACTCTTCTCACTAAGACTGGATGGAAGAATCTCAAGAAGGACACTCTGGTCTCAAATCCAGGCCTTCCCATTGCTGACACATATGTCAGTGCTTCCTCTAGGCAGACTCTCACCGAATCCTCTTTGTCATTCCTTTCCCCGACCTATTCACCCTTCATATGGTCACACTTCTCACTCCTTCCTCCTCTTCTCCCATTAATGGTGGCACCCGGTGGGAGGTCCTCATGGCCCCCTTCCAGTCCTCCAAAGTCATCATTAAAGTCTATCTAAATGACAGCGTCATGGGCCAGAGCCCTCAGCCCAATCTCCTACTATTTGATAGGCACCTCCCTCACCTCATCAATGTCCTTCCTTCACCTGCTATTCCTTCTACCACTCCTCTGGTTCCTTTGCTACCTCCTCATTCTCTTGCTCTGGCCCCTATGTCATCTACTAATGCTGTGGCTCCTCAACCCCCTCTGTCCTCCACCTCCCTGGCTCCTCTGCCACTTCCGATGGGTACTCCTCTCCCATGTACCCCCACCCACCCCTGGAAGACTTTCAAATGTGGCAACCTGTTCCACCTGGCTACTCTCAACTCCCGCACTGCTGTAAAACACTCCTCTGACATCTGCCACCTCCTTGAACAAAACATTGTGGCATCACTACAAAGAACAGAATTCCTTCAGACTGTAATTAAACAAGCAATTGGCAACAGCTGAATATAAACACAGCCTCCCTGAAGAGAGTTGGAGACTCGAAAGTACTTGGAGGAGCAGAACTATTGTGCATTTGAACTGGCCGTTGGGATTTAACCCTGGTATATTTCTTTTTGAACATTTGTGGCAGTTGGGATTTAACCCTGTCATTTTTTAACATTGCTTGGATCAAACCCTGTTTTTACTAGTTTGAGGATTAAAAAGACTGGGAGCTAGAGTGCACACCTGAACTTTTATTTCTATCAATAAAGTAGGTCAAACTATATCAAATACACAAGTATGCTATATGATGATCATGACATTTTTTATTCAGGTGTTGTTCCTGAGGAGGCCAAAATGAAAAACTTTTTTCAGTGCTCGATGCGTTTTGGGATGTATTCCCCTTCTTCAAGAGCAAATCACACTATAGGGAAAGAGACCCTAATAGATTTAATCAACTTAGAGTATCAGTATAGTTTATTAATATGCTACTACATATATATGCCCCATCTTTACAGTATCTGTGAAAGTTTCCAACATCACCTGTGACAACATGCCAAGGGGTGTCCAGGTAAAATGTATGGTGTATTAGTGAACCAACAATGGTGTGACACATTCATTATGAGTAAAGGGAACAAAAGGATTCATATCCATGCACCCCTTATCAGCTGTTCTTTGATAGGCACCTTCTAATGGTGAGTAAGTACCCATATTGGCCCCAGATATCAACAGAAATGCCCTACCCGGCCTTTTTGAGTTGAATCCAATTTCGAATGTAGGGAGATGTCAGAGATCTCGGATAACAAGTCACCTCTGAAGAAAAGGTTCTTTTCACTGCATAATAATCAATAAACTATAGTCCCACTCTTACCTATTACTCCTCTAGTTCAGGATATGCCATTCTCCAATATGTCGCATCACCTCGTTTAATGTAATATAGTAAGAGTCATTCCTTGCTATGCGCTCATAGACCGCATCCACCAGTTCCTGCAAACATGATTCGGACAATGTCTGTCTCATGATATCTCAATAATGGACACTGTGGAGGGCATATATGTCCATGTGGCATACCCAATTGAGTGCTGTGTAACAATCTAATTCATGCAGCCAGTGCAATTTACCTTAAGTCTGCCAAAGTGCCATATTCTTCAGTCCACCGCGTACGTAAGCAAGTCGGCTGCTGCAGAAGTATGCTGTTGGAGAGAGAAGTCACGTGAAGGGAAGCTTAACATTCTGTGTATGTGCCGTTTCACCAATAAGTAAAGTTGGAAAATCATCACGCTATCGTGGGCGCCATTTTTAAAGAGGATTTGAGCTCATGCTTATCCTGTCCAGTACGGGTTGAGTGTATTCCCACTTCGATATTTCGGAAGAAATATATTGTGGTGAATATTATACCTACAGCTTGAGGAGGGGAAATCTACTTGAATGCCCAACATTCTATACATGATATAGATCACCATGCACCTTACAACAAGGATATTAGACATGGTCAATGTCACACGATCATCTTAACTGAAACTGGTTCAAGATGTCACAATCAGGGTATTTGATATCCCTACAATTAATGCAGATGCTGGGTTCATCTGTATATTCACATTGACTACATCCCCTCAATCATCGCAGATGACTCCATGTATAGGCATATTGTACACTCATATTTGTTCAAAGAAAATAAAACTTTTTTTAATGTAAAAACACATATTCCTAGTCGATTGTTCCATCACCAGCACCAAGTAATACAGTGTATACAATACCTAAACCCCATGGCATGTTACTTTGTTCAGGGGTATCAAACAAATCATTGTTTTCTCATCCAGTATATCCACATATCTTAAATGTAAATATCTAGAGTGGGATTCAAGTGCCCTATCACTTGGATGGTATTCAAATAAACAGTTCAAGCTAAAATCTTCATTCATTCCCCTGGGGTGTACAGTGTCCATTTGGTGAATCCAGAACATTTTCCTTTCTAACCTGCCTTCTTGCTGAACAATGGTTGCTTTTTATCATTGTTCCAGTACATAATTTACATGCATGACAAGCCAATTCAATAGTGAAATAGATCCTTTCTTTAAAAGAGAGTTAAAGTCACCACCCCTCCCCCACCCTCTTGAGGGGCGTTTAACCACTTCCAATACCGTAAATTGTATTTGGGCAACAGAATGGTTGTGTTCATTGTAATGTCTTGCCGCTGGGAAATTCGAGTTTTTACATTGTACCTTTGATTTGTATTCAGTCCATCTTTCTTGAACAGGTCATACTGTTTGGCCTATATATACAAGGCCACATGGACACTTAATAGTGTGTATGACTCCAGGCATTACACGTGTAGCATTGTGTCAGGCTGAGATCCTGGTGTCTGCGGAAGCTGCTGAACCCCCGACAATCCACCCAAAATGTGGCACTCTGAGCTGATAATATATATAACCGCTCAGTTTACCTCACTTCTAGGGGAAAGGGGGACGGGACAAATAAACAAACACCAGGCTGGAAGCTATCAACAAGCTGGTCCTTCACCTGTAGTAAAAAACATAAACATATAATACACCTCATTACTCAATGGGTTACTATACTAAACTTAAAACTCTATATCCTTTACCAAAATAGTAAAAAAAAAACAGCCCTGGTACTTCTCTACAGAATGCCCAGAGAAGTTATAAGCAGACAAGGCTTCCTTACTTGTTGACCAGAATCTTAAAGATCATTCAGCCTTCTCAACAGGTCCATGAATGTAATATTTAACTTTGTAGTAAGATCATTCAGCCTTCTCAGCAGGTCCATGAATGTTATATTTAACTTTGTAGTTTGTCTTCTGCACCTCAAGATTCTTGAACAAAGTCTAAGTTCTTTAAATAAGTTTTAGGAAGTTCTTGTATTTATTTTCATATTTTCTTGTTAGAGTGTCTTTTACTCTTGAACGATTTTAAAACTTGCGATGAAATCTTCTCATGGAAAAATCCAGCACACGCGCTAAAAATCCAAACCACGGGTAATACGCATACGCGCTGAAAATCCAAACCGCGGGTAAACGCACACGCGCTGAAAATCCAAACCGCGGGATAAAACACACGCGCTTTAATCGAGGTCGCGGGAAATACATACACGCGCTGAAAATCCAAACTGCGGGAAAAAACACACGCGCTTTAATCGAGGTCGCGGGAAATACGCACACGCGCTGAAAATCCAAATAGCGGGAAAGACGCACACGCGTTAAAGTCCAAGACGCGGGTTAAACACACTCACGCTAAAGTCCAACCCACGAAAAAATATGCACACGCGCAAAAACCAAATCGCGGGAAAAAAGCACACACGCTTTTATTTTATCACGTGATACTTCTGAGAGCTCGCACGGAAGCTCCACATAGATTTGTTCTTGCACACAGGCAGATTCGAAATGCGTAATAAAATACACACGCAAACTCACGTAGCAATACCCTCACGTATATGAACAGAAAACACGAGTCAAAAGTTCACGCTCGCGCTTCACTCTCACGCGCCGAGTCACACGGGCAGGTTCAAGGTAACGAAAAAATCACGCGCTAGTTTGAAATGAAACATAGGAAAGAAAACAAACGTACGCGCTTCAGTTTTTAGATACAGGTTTGCGATTTCAATCCTTTAAAATTAATATAACCTTTTTACAAAGTTCATCAAAACATGGAAAGTCACTTATCTTGTGATTGAGTCTTGAAAACTTCTTTTCTCAGAAAATTGGAAATGTTCTCACTCCTGTCCTGTGTATCCACGAAACTCCATACTAGACTCCTGTTATATTTTCAAAGATGCCGCTCGACTGCTTGAAACTTGACACCCCTGAACAATTTAAGCAGGAGCAGCATAGCACACGACCTCTCAGCTGGGCAAAGACGAAGAAAGGCAGTTTAGAATGTTCACTGTCCTCCCTATAAACAATCTCCAGCCAATTAGAATTTAGACTGAGAACCTCCATCTTGGCTTGGGGCATTTTCCTTAGACTGCAATGAAGGTTAAGGGCAAAATTGGCTGTTTTAAAATATAACCCATAACCTTTCTATACTAAATATGTGTCTCCCCTGACCCAATGTAAATGAGTATATGATACTGTATGTAAAAGAATATGTCACTCCAACCTGACAGTACCTGACACATAGTCATGCACTGGAATTTTCTGGCTAGTCTGTGGATGAGAGATGTTCTTGCCCGTCAACACCTTATTGCAGTGACTGCATGAAAGACATGGAAAGGTACCGTTCTTTCTTGTGCTCAACAATGTTTGTATGTTCCTCTGTGGCATGATATGAATTGATATGATATGATGTGATATGATATGATATGGCATGTGTAATGCGCCAATACCCAAGTGTTTCAAGACGCGACGAGGCAAGGAAGGGGGAACAGGGAGGAGAGAGACAAAAATCTTACTAGGCCAAGTGACATTGAGATTGTGCAAGTGTAAACGAGAAGGAAGGGGAAAAGTGCCAGGGAAAAAGGGAGGGGCAGTGCTATACATGGGATCAAAACAATAATAAGAAGTGCGGCAAGGAGGTGGCAGGTGCAAGGGTAAGTGCAGACAGCAGGTGTTCAAAAGTGGTCTTTCTGCTCGCTCCAGTTTGTCTTTCAAATTTGTACCTCTTTTATACACCATCATGGGTGGTGTCGGAAATTGTTTATGTAACACAGGATCATGCTGCAAAATGGTCAAATTTGTCTTTAATATGTTGTTTATTTGTAAACTCTGTCTACAGAATTTTGATACAAACAGTAGGGAAACATCTCGATTCTTCTGCTTGGTTTGTAATATAGTTTCTTTGGGTACCAATCCTGCTCTAGTTATATCCTCCTCCAGAACCTCCTTTGGGTATCCTCTTTTTTTGAACATATTGCTGAGTTCAGATCATTCTGTGTTTAAAACTACTGGGTCAGAAATAATTCTTTTGAGACTTAACATCTGACTGTATGTAAGACGTTTGATCATGACTTTTGGGTGAAAACTGGAATAATGTAGCAAGTTGTGGACATCGGTAGGTTTGTGGTATAATGGTGTCACCACCTTGCCTTCACTTATTGAGAGATTAACATACAAAATGTTAAGTCCTGGTAATTACATTTCTAGAGTGAATTTTATACGTGCGTGTACCTGATTCAGATAGTCAAAAAAGGATGTTAGTTCTTGTTGTGTTCCACACCAGATGCCAAAGATGTCATCTATGAATCTTTTCTAGACCAATATTTTATTGGACCAATGTGTGTGTTCAACAATAATTGTTTTTCAAAGATGTACATAACTAATTTGGCATATGCTGGGACCATTGCTGACCCCATCGATGTCCCTGATGCCTTTGCATAGAATGTACCATGATATCTAAAGTAGTTGTTGTGTAAGATGATGTTTAATAACTCTATGATTAATTGCTTATTGCCTCTAACTCCTTCTGAATGCAAGAGCATCCACTCTATTGCCACAATCCGTTTTTTGGGAGGGATAGAGGGGTGTAAGCTGCATACATCTAATGCGAAACATAGACATTCAGTAGATAGTATAGCAATTTCATTAAGGCAATTCAAGAAATCAGTGGTGTCTCTCAAATATGTTGGAATACCATGTACAAGAGGTTGCAATATTTTATCAACATAGATGGCTAGAGGGTCAAAGATGCTATCTGTACCAGCTACAATAGGACTTAGTGGAGGTTGGGTGCGATGCTTGTGGATCTTGGGGAGCCTGTAGAACACAGGGGTAGTGGGAAATATATTCATAAGGAAGTTATTTGTTTTTTCACTTATCCAATCATTCTCCAATGCTTTATCCACAGTCTTAAGTGCCAACGTTTTAATCTCATTAATGGGATCATGAACAAGTATAATATACGTGGATTCATCCATCAAGAGTGTCAGACAACTTTCATGGTAAAACAATGTGTCCATCACAATTATAGCAGCCCCTTTATCAGCATGTTTTAAATTAAGCTGTTTATCGCTAGCTAATATTTTCACCTGTTCCAGTTGTGCATTCTTGATGTTGTGTGGAGCTGCCTTTGATAATTAATATTTTATAGTTCCATCGCCACTTTTCTTTATTGGGGACCGAGTTTTGAATGTGTGGATCAAAATAGCTTTTCGGTCCCATTTCTAGCCTTTCGTGTACACCTAGCTGTTGGTCCGTTGGTGGTTGTGTTTCAAAGAACACTGTGAGACATATCTTACATAGAAGTTTATGTAAATTAATATTTCATCAAATAAAGTGGTGTTACATGTTGGGACAAATGAGAGACCATGGTTAACTGTATCCAGTTGACCCTTTGTGAGTGGTTTAGTCAATATATTGATGACTATATCGTCATTGGTTATTTGATTATTTTGCCTTGTTAGTCTTTTTACCTCTCCTTGTTTTCCTCTTATGCCTAAAAAAGATCCTGATTCAGAATTAGATCATGTTACTGTGTTCCCTACACCTGTTGCTAAGGAAACCCCTGTTGGTAGTGTAAGGGTATTCGTTAATGTACATGGTCTCGAACCGTTTGATGGAATAGGTTCTCCAACACTGCTGTTACTGCTAAAGTCTGATCCCAATTGCCCAGGATGGGGATTTGGAAATCTATTTGAATTCCTATGGGCGTAGTATTCCTGCCATGTATTTACAATGTCATTCATATAATCAAATTTGTCCCTTTTGAATTTCCTAAGTTTCTGTTGTTGAATATTGCTTTTATAGGATGAAAGTTTCGTAATTCACATCCTCTAGAATGGCAGTCAATTCCGAGATGGTTTTAAATGCACCCAGCTGTACTTTTAGAACATTAATGTCATTTTCAATGGAGTTTCAAGATTTCAACAAGTCTTTGATTGTAAGAAGGATCAAATCAATACTTCCTTGCACAAACTCGGTCGCAAATATACCCTAAAGCCTGTTGGTATGAATAAGTTTCCAGACAAGTCCGGTTTATGAAAGTCTCATCCAAACAGGTGATCCCCTGCTCCTTCAGAACAATTAAGGACAACATTGGTTCTCTCGCTCCAGTGTATTCCGATTTCTGTAATCACTTCTTCACAACTGGATTTTCCCCTCTCTTCTCAATTCTTCCCTTGTGCACCCCTATTAAAAAAAGACTTATGCCGATCCCTCCATTCCAGCAAACTATCACAGATCTGGGCTTTGCCAGGTAAACTCTTGGAGAAGTTGGCTATCTCTGAGCTATCCCTCAACACTGAATTTGTTGGTTATCTACATGACCATTAATCTGGCTTCAGAGCAGCCTGAGGCATGGAAACTAAACTCCTGAACACCCATGAAGATCTGCTTTCTAATCTTGACTCTAGCTCTCCCTCTGCCCTCATTCTCCTCGACCTTTCCTCTGCATTTGACACGGTCAACCACAGCATCCTGATTTCTCATCTATGCAAGACCCTTGGAATCACAGATCAGGCTCTGGCATGGCTGACTTCCTTCCTCCTGCACCAACCTTCCCAGGTACAGCTTAGGTCATTTCTCCCCACTACCGCTCTCTCCACATGTGATGTTCCTAAGGGCTCTATCCTTTCCCCCTAGCTCTTCAATGTCTATCTGGCCCCTCTGGCCCTCCTGATTGCTACCTTTTTCCTATACATTTCAGTGTTATGCCAATGAGAAACAGCTCTCTTTCAGGCTACCCTTGGCCTCCTCCTCCTCCTCCTCGCTCATCCCTGACTGTCTATCCACTATTAAGGCATTGTTCACCTCTAACGATCTCTATCTTAACATCAGTACGACTGAGCACCTTCTCTTTGGGACCCCTGCTCCCACATTTCCTCGCTCACTCAGGCCTTGGACCCTCTGCCCTCACCCTCTTGTGAGGTAAAAAACATTGAGGTCATCTTCGTCTCCCCTCTTTCCTTCTCTGCACACATCACAGACCTTGACAAGAAGGTCAGTTTCAGCTATTTCTCCTCAGAGTTATTCTCCCTTTTCTCACCTTCGACCAGAAGCACACTGTCTCCAGAGCCCTGGTTCTCTCTAGACTGGATTTCGGCAACAGCCTCTTTCTCAATCTGCCTAGCTCTACTTTTTGCCCTCTTCAACTCATCGAGAATAGGGCTGCAAGACTTATCCTTGGTCTGAAGCCCAGGGAAAGCATCTCTCTGGCCCTGAAATCCCTCCACTGGCTCCCGGTGTCTGCAAGGATCAAGTTTAAGACCCTCTGCATCGTCCACAAGGCTTTCTGAGGCCTTCAACTCTATCTTCCTCCTAGAGCCCTTCAGTCCTCTACCTCTAACGCTCGTTAGGTGAGTCGCTTCTCCAAGCAGAGTATGGAGGTTAGATCTCTCTCCTCGGCAGGGGCCACCCTCTAGAATGACCCACACGCCTCTGTTCGCCCTGAGCTGGATCTTCATAAGTTCTGGAAGCTCCTCAAGACCTCTCTTTTCTTCTCTTCTTTCTCACTCCCTCTCCCCTGCTAACCCTCCCTTGCTCTTGCTCTGTTTTATGACTGGTTGCTCGGTGTTTTCCTCACACCAGTCCCCTCTGACCAGTCCCCCTGCCCTTGTCTCCTGGATAACTTTTGCACTACCGGGCTGGGATTGCCCCATGTAGTCCCAGCCTTCCTTGTACTTAACTCAGGGCCCTGCTGCTCTGGGTGCACTTCTCCCTGTACCCTCCTCCCCTGCACTTCTTGTTGCGCACTTGCACGATTTCAATGACACAAGTCCTAGAAAGATCATTGTATTATCGTCCCTTTGTTCCCCCTCCCTTGTCGTGTCGCACCTTGCAACACTTGTGTATAGGGGCATAATAAATAACAAATCAATCAATCAATGATTCAATCTGCTCCACAAAGAATATGTTTCATCAGGTATTTATTCCATGTCAAGTTGATTACATTGAAATCCCCACCAGCAGCACATTAATGCACCTCCTTTTCATATCAATTATCCAACATCTCATGTCCACTGCACATTCTGATTCCACCCCACATTCACATTCTACATTTGTATCCATCCCGTCCATGGCTGCTAGCATACCACAATTGAAGAGAGTGTATTTACATCTCAATAGCCAGGATTGTAAAAATAATTCCAGTGCTGGTGACAGGCTGCAAATAAAAGGTAGTGGTGAGATAATTGAGGTGCATAAGAGAGGAATAACGTCAGCCCATTCAGTCAGTAACATGCTTCTGGCATGGAGCAGCAAAGTACTTTCAAATAAATCCTGGACAAATAAGGCAAAGTGAAGCAATTGTATTAAGGAAAGGAGTCAAGCTCTTGTCAAACTAAAAGGGACAGGTTTAGTTTAGTTTATTTACTTGTAGAGTGCACCAAGCCCTGCGGCATCTGGGCACTTATCTTACATAGTTGCATAGTTACATCTAGATTAGTTACATACAGACACGTTGAATACAATAGTTAGAGTGACAGTGCTAAAAGAGGTGCAATCAACGGATGGGCAGTGTCACGAGGAGCTACTAATTTCTTGCCCGAGGATCCACAACTTTAAATGTTTTCTGAATATATGGTAGGTGAGTTTAGATCTTAGCGTTATAGGAAGAGTATTCCAACTTTTAGCTGCTAGAAAAGGAAAGCTACTACCTCCTGCCTATTGTAATTTGAACCTGGGGATCTTGAGGCAATGTGTCTGTGCAGTTCTGGTAGGTCGATCTGATATGTTGCGTGAGAGACTGTTGGCCAATTCTTTGATTGACGGATAGCAAATTCAGATTGCGTCTGGTTTCGGAGATGTGTTGCGATGTCGGGATGTTCATTGCTGATCTAATGGCATTGTTTTGTATTACTTGCATCTTATTTAAGTTCCATTGATTGGTTCCAAGATAAAGCGTGTTACCGTAGTCAAGTTTTGAAAGGACAAGAGCTCTGTCTTTGTTGATGCAGTTTGCAGTGGTGATGAATGGTCTGCAGGCCATGATTAATTTGCTGGTTTAGGCCATCGAGGAGGCAATTGCATTGGTGTGTCTTGTTAGAGTAAGAGCATAGGCAATATAAATGCCTCATGTTTTTACGTCCTTGGCGATTTTAATCATGTTCCTGTCTATGTTAAAGGCGGTAAACTGTCCATCTAGTTTAAGTTTTGCTGGAGATCCTAGGAGGAGTAACTATGTCTTATCATCATTAAGCCAGAGTCCATGCTTAGCTATCCAGGCTTGTATGATGAGGTAAATGTCATTAAGTGTTTTGCTGTCTGTAACATAGGCCCTCATTCCGAATTTGGCGGTAAGGGTTACCGGGCGGCGGTAAGGAGACCGGTGCCGGTAAACCCTTACTGTCCAATTCCGAGGTCGCTAAGCGGGAACCGCAAAGGACGTGTGGTCTGACCACACGTACTTTGCGGGTCCTGCTAAGGGGCCAGGCTGCTAATTACGGGCCCGCTATTTGCGGGCCCGTAATTAGCGCCTTCCCCATTCCCATTGAGCCCTAAGGGGGCTCAAATGGGAATGGGGAATGGTTGGTTGAATGGGGATGTACCGGGTCCACACAGGTCGGAATGTCCCGGTAAGTCCCCTTTCAACCAGACCGGACCCGGACCCGGTATTGGAGGCAGCCATGGCGCTAATAGCGCCATGGCTACCTCCAATCTTGGAATGACCCCCATAGTCTCCAGTGATTGCAATGAGTTTTTGGGTGTCATCAGTGTAATTGGTGTAGGTGACACCCAAATAGCCATGGTCGTCGAACAGAGGCTTTGTAAACACATTATATAATGTTGGGGGCATGCATGATCCTTGGTGGACCCCACAAGTGACAGGTGTTGGATCTGTGGAGGCTGATGGTGCAAAGATCCTTATTGATCTTTTGTTAAGGAATTAACAGATTCAGGCATTGTCTTTATCAGAGAAATGCGCTGCTGATGTTAGATGGTTGCCTAGGACTTTGTGGTTTACTAAATCGAACGCCGCTGACTGATCTAATAAAAGAAGAAGGGCAAGTTTGCCTTTCTCTTTTAAGACTTCAATTTGGATCTTGAGGTCAAGCAAAGCCGTTTCTGTCCCATGACTGGGTCTAAAACCTGATTGTCTGAGACCAAGAAGGTTATTTGTTTCTAGATATTGTTGAATCTGCAGTTATGCTGCTCAGTCCAGTATTTTCAAAAGAGATTGTGTTAGCGAGGGCGAGTGCCTTGGGATCTATGGGGTCCTGAAAGCCTAAGTTCAGATCACCCACAAGGATACATTGTGAACCTGGCTTGGTGTTGGCCGTTAGGAGGAGAGAGATATCTTCTTCAAATGTGGATGTAGGGCCAGGGGTCTATATATGAGATGGATGGTGATCGCATGGGTTGCTGATATTGGTAGCTTAATGGACAGTAGTTCTGTGGATGGCATGGATTGGCTGGAAGTGACCCTTAAGCCTAGGGAGGTTTTTGAAATGAAGGCAATACCCCCGCCTTTCATTTGGTTGTATTCTCTATCGTGGCGGATGATGGAATATTCCTCCGAGATCGCACGCAAGAAAGAATGAGGGTCCTGATGTGGCATGAAGCAATGTCTCTGTGATTGCTAAAAAGTCAAGGTCGTGCGATGTTATGTAATCTGCAATGTCTAGAGCATGGGCTGGCAATGGTCTGGCATTAATGAGAGCTCCTTTGATTGATAAGGAGGTGTTTCCCAGCTTGCAAGAGTGTGAGGTGATTTGTCTAGGTGAGGGCGCGTTGTTTGCTGGCTTCTTTGTGGAGTGGTGGTGTGTTTGTGGTTGGGTGGGGAGTGTGCTGGCAGGAATCTAGAACCTAGTCTGTAATTCTTGATTTTCATTAGGCAAGGTAGGTTGATTGTGGATGTTGTGACAGCTTGTTTGTACCCTTGAATTGGTGTGATTCGAATAGGGTTGTTTATCAATAGTGGTGAGGTTAGCAAGGATTCAGGTGTTGCTTGTATGCAAGGCTGTAGAAATCCTGAGGGTGGTAGGTGATCCTTTGAGGGCAAACTCAGTGGTATACTTAGCATGGCTTAAGGTGCTACTTGAAGGCAAGGTGATGGGAAACCTGAAGGTGGTATGTGATCTGAAGGAGGTAAGCTCAATGACATGGATATAGGGATGGTAGGTGACCTGGGCGTAGAATTGAGGTCCATGATGGGTGGCAGTGGGCAATTGCTCCTGATGGTGGCCGAGGTGGACAGGTGCATAATCCAGAGGAAGATTTGAATGGAAACTAGAGAGTGGAGCAGCAAACGACATGCCGAGTTGTTACTTATGTCTCTGCACTTGCAGATGATCTCCGGCCTGTCCCCTCCTGGGCACTCTATTTTCTTTCCTTACGGGAACCTATTCAGTATGATGTGCAGGGCAGTTGTTTGACAATATAGTGCCCAAGGCGCAACACGCACGGCAACCCTGCTGCAACATTGTGCAATCATTGCATCAGAAGCACAGCCGGTTTTTATTAGCATATAACTGTACCACTAAAATGTATTGAGTAGACGCAAAAAGCAGTAACAATATTTCAAGATGTACACACGGTCATTATGTGGAGGGCATTCTAATTTTTTAATGTGCAGTCTCCTGGGTTTTACTGCTGCAAAATATTGTATTGCTCCATTTTTCTCTCATTTAAAAGTATAACTTAAACCAAGTGGATCTTTCAGCCAATAATGATGGTAAATATGCTTTTATCAGTTTTAATTAAGCAATAAACCCCAAAGAGGCATAACCAGGTCAGGTAATGACCCAGGGCAGAGAGGCAGACCTGCACAATACAAGAGCCTTAATGTGAACCCGGGGGAATTACCAAACCCGGCAATGCACCAAACCAATATTGCTATTAGCATGCCTGCAAGTCTACTTGGTGCTAATATTTTTGTTTAAGTTGATGAATGGCACCATTGCTGCTGTGGTCCAGGAGAATGAGGACTACACAAAGTATCTTCTATATTTACATGGTGGCCATTGCTGTGGCAGGGAAGCGCCAGAACACCAATTGTTCCAGGCGTCGTCGAGGGACTGGACAGCATCAGGTAACTGGGGAAGGGGTTGGGGTGGGCATGGAATGGCCAGGGAGATGGCATTTTGGAGTGGTAGTGAGAAGAGGAAGGGCAGGCTAACTTACCTGTTGTCCAGAGGGGAAAATGTCCGCCTCCCATTGCACGGGTGTTCGGAACATTGGGCTTACCATTGGGCAAAACCTGCATTCAGAAGTCTGATTGGCTGCGAGGCTCTTTGGCCACCGTTACAGGCCTTTCAACAATCATCTTTAAAAAATATCGAATAAATATGTCTTTTTCTGGTGAATATGCTGAAAAAAGAAAAAATAATCACCATCACCAAGCTAAAACATTTGACTTTGTGAAGGCTACACAAGTGTAGTAAACCGTGGATGAGTTTTTAAAATCAAATGAGTACACTGCTAATTGAATCGCTGCTGAGGGGCACCAATTTTGTAAGCTAAGGCAAAGTGAGAGTATATGATTTGCTCAGTAACACACAGTTTGGTTAAGTGGTGAAAGTATGCTATGATTCCAGTCTGCGATTTTGGACACTTCACCAGATATAATCCCAGCTCTTCATAGAGATGACTTGACATTTACACTGATCACAAAATAAACTGGCAAAATAAAAATTAAAACTCCATATAGAATTATGATTCAGGCAAACATGCTATGATTCTAGCTGTATGTTTCCATCCTCAAAAGAGTTAAGAGGCACAACAAAAGATCATTCATGCTGAGGTCACCAGTTTGTCGTCATTACTGTAGACTGGATGCTACTTGGTATGCACGCCTTTCATTTTAAACACAAATTATTCACACTTCTTTGCGGAAAGTCCACTAATATTAGACACTCTCAATTACCCACTCAAGACTGTGCCGGCAGTCATTTAATGCTAATCACCCATTTATTATGCTGAGCTAATAAAAAAGAGAGATGTTTTCTCTTTTTAAACTTAACATTTAAAGCAAAAAAATAAACTGCAACAGAGATCTCTCGGTACAGAAAAGTAAGTGTGAAGGGAAAGGCATATCCATGATGCCTTTCCATGCACACTGTGCTGTATTCTCAGATGCGGCAGATCGAAAATCAATAACTGGGCATAGCAGGGTGAATGTTCTGTGCTGTCAGCATAAAGAGCACCACTCTCAGGGTGGAAACGTTCTGTCACATAGCCGTGTATACACAGCTGTTCAAAGTCATTATAGTCCCGTTCACTCTGCCAACCCTGCATGCCAACGTTTGTGACCAGCAAAATGGACATTGTAGAATAATGAAAAACCATCTGTTGCAGGGATAGGAAAGGGCAAACAGTGACCTGAAGCACAATATATGGTGAACAAATGCGCTTTGTGGCACAGTGAAACAACTCACAGCAGCTATCTGAGGATGGGCACCTTTCTTCTTGTGGTTGGATATATTTGCCCCTGCCCACTTTCACCACACTCGTGGCATGCTACTGTTTACAGTCACTAGCTGAGACATGTTGCACCCCCGCTGTGCAGAACAACTTGTCATTGTATACATAACCTAAACAGGACTTGTTGTCACAGTGTGTTCAGAAATGCTGAGATGACCTTACATTGGATGGGCCGACTTTCCAAAGTTAAAGTTTAGAAGGTTGCATATGGTTGCCTGTCAGAAGCTTTTCTCCGCCACAATACCACTTTCACAATCTGCTAACTTGTCTCCAAGGATTGATTGGGTTGCCAAAGATGTACCCAATTGTTTAAGTATCAGATGTGCTGTGTATCACATTTGTACACATATGTATAGAGTCATGTTCATTATTTCGTACCTGCTACCGTTTTCTATCATGTGTTTCTATAATGCATTGATAATCCTCAACCAAAGATTATTATTATTTTATTTTTTTATGTATTTGCTTTTTGGATTTGTACAGAGAAAAACCTATCCAAAATAATAAGATATAAAAGTAAACAATTACATCAATACAGAATTACTTCATACAAAGTAAATAACAGATAATTTTTTTTAAATGGACCAGTATAAAACAGAACACCAATAAAAGAGAAAACCACTTCGGAAACTACAGCAAAAGGAAGTTACATTACATCAGAGAATCAATAAGTACACGAAAAATAAAACAGTTAGTCCATAATACAGCTTAAAAAAAGCACACGGTAATGGAGAGGGACCCAATTTCAACTCTCAGCTTCAAGTACATTGATGTGAACCTATTGTACATAGAATCAAAGGTTCTGAGTCTAGGGATGTTTCCGGTGCACACGGCCGCATACTTCAGATAATAATCGTACAATTGCAATATTTAGTCCATTTGATGACCCATGTTGCATTTCCCACCAAACAACATCCAAAATCACTCTCTCCGGATCTGAAACAAATGTTCTTGAAGTGTTTAGGCCTCTGGGAGCTGATAGAGGCACACGCTAGCAGAAGGTGTCTAAGAGTTTTTTTTTACTGCCTCCTTTTTGCAGAATCTACACAAAAATGGTCCTGCCTCTCTCTCAGCTCCAACTTCCATTATCTCTCCAGTCGATAACCCGAGATTATTTTCTTTTCTTAACCAGAGAAGCATCAAACAGAGTTAAATCCTTCTGGTCACATTGAGTTAAACTGGGTGAGCTTCATTATGACTCAGACTCCCACTTAGAAATGAAAGAAACCACTAAACCCTGATGACTTTATTCAGATCTGATTTATTACACCTAAGACAATTCCCCCTTTCTTTTCTTACTAGCATCTATTAAGCATGTGTGGAAAATAAGTAATGCACGAATGAATGTGCCTACCCACGAGGCTGTTCTCTCAGATGTTCTCTCGGATGGCACACAGACCCTGTGTGTTCTCTTGTAAACCGTAATGGAAATGGTGAGTGGTCATAGCTGGGCGGACCACTATCCATTGAAAATCCCACCAACCAAAATGTCACCAGGCGGTGATATTGACTCAAATTTGCACCCTGATTAAATTCATGCATGTTCCCCAAATATTCTAGGACTGGAGTTTAGAGTAGTAACTGGCACCATTCTAGAATATGTTGGGAACGCATTTTAAGAGTGAGTAAAAAAATAAATCACCTTTCAGGTGAAATTTTACAGGCAAGATTTTCATACAAAACCCACAGATCTTCTCTACAATCAGACTAGAAATCCTTAGCTTCAGTGTGAAATATGTATAGCAAATAACCATATACACACAGAGTTGGTCTGTTGTAAGCTATGGCCTCTTAATTCACACCCTGCACAAAGGTCCACTACTAGTCCAAAGGATGGTGCAACAAACAAAGAAATAAAAGGTTTCAGTGTTAGTTACCCCCATGAGGCAGTGTCACTCTGCACATTATGTTGTAGTATCTTGACATTAGCACAGCTCTCCTGCCTATTGGATGTTCAAAGAAAGGGAGGATGGCCACAGCACACACCCAGCCACGACAGTCTGTCATTGCTGAACTTTTTTTTATATAAGCATGGTTGGCACAAATACTGCCAATCAACTCATCATTGGATGATTTTGTAAAAATACTCAAAAAAACAAATTGTAGTTCAGCTGATACCTTCTTCTCTTCTCCTTATTTGTTAGCAAATGTTTTAACAAGCACCACCATGTCTCAGGAGGATAGCTCAGGGGCAACGTGCTTGCCTTCCAAGCTAGTGTCATGGCCACAGGCCCCAGAACACAAAACCCACACCATCTAGTCCCTTTGGAACCGATAAACACAGGGGCCCTGGCTGGACTCAGTCCTGGTGTCTCCGGCGTGAGGCTCATATAGAGATGTGAGCAGGAACACTTTATTTCAGGGCAGGAGTGCTTTTATTTTACAAGAACATTCCAGGAGCTGAAAGCCTTTATTCTAGAGAACATCCTCATGTGCTGACTCATCGGGTGTGGCTCCCTAGGCCTGGTCTTCATGTGCTGACTTATTGGGTGTGGAAGGGTGTGGCAGGCAGGCTGAATCTGGTGGGCGCGCCATTACAGCTATATAAGCTGCTCCATTCTTAAGGCCGGTGCTTCGCGTTACTGTGCACTCGCGTGCAACGTGACTCTCACCGCCACTTGGACCAGTTTACTTACCTTTGAAACCAGGCGTTCTCCTGCATACTCACCTCAAAGAAACTGGTGCTTCATCACTTCATCTGCAGACTCATCTCCTGACATCCAATGATCTTGATTCCGATGCCGCAGCACCGCACTCCGCATCAACGAACTCGGACCCTGTGAAGAAGAAGAAACACAAGGTTAGGACATCCGTCCTAAGGCCGCGCCGCATTTGAACCCAGCGTGCCCCAAGTTAACAACTTACCAGCTACTGTACTGCTGCAGCTTCGTTCCTCATTCCCTCCGGCTGTCGCCTTGAGCTCTGCAGCTTCTGCCGGGCCAGCAACATCACCTGCAAGGGAAGAAAGCAAAAGAGCAAACATCAAAAGTGGAACGGACAGCAATACAAGACACCAAACTTTGCAATACAACAAAAACAGACGAGGAAAGACAAAGGCGAACAGGAACACTTACCTGAAGTATAGTGGCTTAGTCGCAGCAGGACTGGACTACCACATGCAAAGGACCAGTGAAGGAAATCGGTCCAGATCATACAAGCGCCCCTGCCAGAAGCAGCAGGACGGAGTTCTCGCCAAAACTAATCAACAGGAGCAGTCCCGAGCAGCATCACCTATTACCATCAGTCACCACATAAGCACAGAGGGCGAAGTCGGACCCGAGTGACCTCATCCCCGGGAGGGCTGCAACCGTGCCCCAACGCCTACGGAGAGACCAGGTGAGCATAACAACAAGACTCCCCGGGTCCGCGCTTAGAAACCTCTGGGTATTAAGTGCGTTATAAATGACCTATCATCATATGCACAAACACTAAAATGAGTAGTGACCTCATTTTTTAACATATGTGGTTGCATGTTGTAAGAGGATTCAATTCAGCACTACAGCCAAGTTAACGCCTAGTCTAGAATACTGAATGAAAACCCTTATTGATACATCTTTAGGTCCAGTTCATGCGTTCTGGATGACTACCCTTGTATAACACCCCTCTCTTGGAATCCCCCTGACCCCACTGAGCCAAGAAGTAATTCTGTTTTGCAAGTTTAAAAGGTTTATTTGATAAATTAAAATATATATCACACTTTTTAATAAATTAATAATTGAATATCACACTTAATCTGATATGGTAAATATTAACAACGGAGAATCTGGCACTAGCACACTTCTTTAATCACTAATGAGTTGACATGAAATGGATAAGGTAGCACACTGGTAAATAGGTACAGAAGTATAATGTGGTAGAGGATGCTTTATGTAAGCTCAGGTGGATGCAATATTCAATGAATGCAGTACAGAAATTACGCAATATGATTTCAACCAAACAATGTAATCACTTTTCTCTGGCTATTCACTCCCCCCTCTTTATGCAATGCAAGGAAATGGGAGGAAAACACACAGTTCTCAGAAATGCAATCAAGGTAATCAGTTCAATCCCCCCCAAGCTTAGACAACAGAAAACAGATAGGAGTTTTGAAAACACAGCCCCAAATTGCTTTGATATGTGCTGGCAATGAATTAAAAAAATATGCTAAACGCTTTTAATTCCCTTACAGAGGTTCAGGGTGAGTGGTATCTAGTTAATATTAGTCCAGGCTCACACTAGCAATGATGCAGGGATAGTTAGCAGGTTAAACGAATTTCTGGCAAATGAAATCAGGCAGCAGCAGTTTTTTTACATGTGAAGAAATTGCAAATCGCGGCAAAATTCGCGGATGCGTGTTCCGCGATTGCGGTAAAATTATAAGGCTAGGAATGCGGTTCTAGGTTCGTAGGAAAGCCACGATTCTAAGCTTTCAGATAAAAGTTACTGCAAGTCTCTAGCCCAAACGGTCGCGGAGATATGAACGATTGAATAAAGGTCGTTTTTCAGATTTGAAATTTCAAAAGCTCAAAATGACAAGTGCAGCTTGCAACTAGAAATGACAGGTGACAGCTAGGAGGCAGTTCTACTTAGGTTAAATAGATTGAATTAGATGAATTTAAACTAAGAGATTGGTTCTGCACAGTTTTCTAGGTACTCACACTATATTCTTGAGTGAAATGGGCCTCGCCACGGATCTGGTCAGGGTTTTAGACTGGACTCTGGTCTGGTCTGGTCTGGCCTCTGCACTTCACAGTGATCTGGGTCAGCTCTCTCTGCTGGTCTGGGTCTCTCTGGGTACAGCACTGCTTTCTCTCTGGTTCTCTTAGTTCTGGATAGATTGAAGTCTCTAGTTTGGCTTTCTGGAGTTTGATGGAGGTAAGTATGGATTTTTCCGGCAGGGCTTCCAGCGGCAGATGAAATTGAATGTCTCTATGTGTCCTGACTCTCTGCTTTTATCTGTTTCTTGAGAATGGGTGTGTGTGTTGCATCACTAGACTTGCCCCTCTCATTCGTCATTGGTCAGGCTTCCATTCCTCCGCTTGATTGGCAAACTGAACTGTGAGTCAGATTGATGTCATTTTATGATCTCTTGAAACAACCTCCCTTACCATCTGTGCACCCAAATATATATATGATCAAAATCCATACTTCAGAGTTACACAGTTGTTTGAAATTACATATACATGGTGTGGCTGAATTTAGCCGTGTCTATGTCCAAATCTGCTCATTCTCGGAGCTTGCATTCAAAGAGTGTACATAATTGACTTTTTAACTGCTTTTTCAATTTCTGACATGGACCCAACTTTACATACATGTGTGCAGGGGGTAGGGACATTAACTGATGAAGTTTCAGATTTTTAACATGCACACATTTAGAGTAATATCCACTTTTCCGCTAAAACCCCCCTGAACATACCACCGGTTCCTACCACGTCTTAAACTGTGGGCAGAAAAATCACAAGAATTATGGTATCATTTATAAAATTTTCACATGTCCGCACTATGAGTTATTCATCTTTTTAAAGTTATGTTCTGGCTCCAAAGGGGTGTGGTTTACCCTCAGCACAAGGTTGAATTTCTGGTTCTTTCCAGTTCTGCCAAGCCAGCTTGCTCTCACAGGCAGTGCTCCTCCCAGCTCCTGCCAAGAGGAAGCTACAATTTACGACTGCGGTAATAAAAACCTTTGCCTGAGTGAAGAGGGCTTTGCTCACTCTCTTGCAGAGCACAGATAATTCAATTATCAGATAGATGGCATATCCTTAGCTTGGGCAGCAAAAGGAAGGTTGGCCTGGGAACACAGTGGTGACTCAAGTTTCACTGCTGATGGGGGTAGTTGCCAGGCAAAATCAAGTTCCTTAAGCCAGACCTTCAGCTAACTTTTTGTTGCTTTTAAAATAACTTGTAATTTTACACATGCAGCTAGAATGCTGATTCTAAGTGCAAAACTATGACATTTCAACAGTTACAAAGGCATGTGACACCAAACATAGGTCACTCATTTAATTTAACATTTTCGATTTTGGTGGTTTTAAATCCAGTTGCAGTTAGGCTTAAGCTGCTGACTCCATAGCATTTTTGTTATAAGCATTGTTTTTGGGCTCTTCATTTCCCAGATTTTGTAGGCACACAAAACTCCATTCTGCCAAATGTCTGCTGGTGTTCAGTGAATATTTTGCACATGTTGCAAGGTTTGAAATAGGCATTTTGCTTGCCTTCAGAAAAACACACAGTGGGTTTTAAAACGCCGGCTTTTGGATAGTGGTGAGTACTGGTACTGCACCCATTTTTGGGATTTTCTTGGATTAATGCATTCTAAACAGGAATGGTTCTTACATGGTAGTAAATCCTTGCTTAACATTGTTTTGATGGGGCTCCTTACAGTAAGATGGTTATGTGGAACCCCACAAAAAGGGTTGAATCTTTAAAGTGGTCCAATGAGTCACGATTTCAGCAACTTTTTGACATCAGTAAAAGTGGATTTTGTTAACAAAGACCTTTCTTTACCCTGGTGGGTGGCAAGTTAGGTAACCATTTTGGTGTGCGCACAACTGCGCAGCTTTCCTGGATTTCGGCGCACATGTGGGTTTTCCGCCATCTTGAATTTCCTAAGCCCACAGCACCAAATGTTGTAGCAGGGTAGCTTAAACGTGGGTCAGGACACCCTACAAGCCCCCCCACGTGACTGCACTTTGAGTTTGGGTCGATGGGGAGTCGCGTGCCCAAGGGTTTTGACCCACGCACCGGTCTGTCCGCATAATCTTCTTCCTCTTCTGTAGATGGCACAGTTCAGCATCTTCTTCTCCATCCGGTCAGATCGATCAGTTCTCCTCGCCGGTCCTGATGGGAAGATTGGGCGGTACCCCGGGCCCGTTGTGTCTTTGCTCCCGGTCTCCGGATCGTCCTTCTTGGTCATCCTTCATGGTTTCATCTCTCCTAGGATGATAAAGGAAGAGCGGCAATATCTACTCATAGACGATTTTTTTTTTTCCACCACTGTTGAGATAGTGGGGCAGCATATGCATTTCATCGTAACGAAATATTACATTCTTATTTTGAAAAAAAAAAAACAGCATCACTAGAGACAGTTTCATGTAAATCACAATATTTTAGAGACTAGATGTGGTAGGTTTTATGATTGGAACTGAATTAGTCTGATACAGTACCCGCTAGGATTCCAGAGGATTCCTCCAGTTGTTGCAGAGTGTGCCTGGGATGGCAACATTTCAACTGGTTTATGTGGACCCACTTGTCTTCCCCCTCTGCCGAACCACCTTTGGGGATGCGGATCTTGTAGGCCACAGGGGAGATCTTATCGACGATCTCAAAGGGTCCCTTCCATGTAGGCAAAAATTTGCGCTGCTTGGCCTGGTTCCTTTGGAAGTTGTATAGATAGACCCGGTCTCCCACCTGATATTCCTTCCTGGAAGTTTTCAGGTCATAATGGGTCTTCATGCTATCAGTCGATCTTTCTAGATTCCGCTGAGCATAAGCAAAAGCATGTTGGAGGTGTTTCCTTAAATTCTCTACATACTCATGAGTAGTGGAGGCATTTATCAGTGTCTGCTCTTGGGTCCTGTAGAGCAAATGCTGCGGAAGCACCATCTTGCGCCCAGTCATCAACTCAAATGGTGACATTTTGGTTGCAGATGAAGGGGTAGATCTGATGGCCATTAGGACCAGAGGTAATCGGATATCCCAACTTGGCCCAGAATCTGCCACAAACTTCTTTAATATGCTCACAATTGTCCGGTTATATCTCTCTACTGCCCCAGAAGAAGCTGGTCTATAAGCAATATGCAGCTTTCTCTTGACCCCCAGTATCTCCCACATCTTTGTCATTACTTCACTGGTGAAGTGGCTACCTCTGTCTGACTCAATCCTTTGAGGTAGACCAAAACGGGAAAAGATGTGGTTAATCATCAAGGCCGCTGCAGTTTCTGCCTTGCAATTTGGGGCTGGGAGACATTCCACCCACTTGGTAAACAAGCATGTCACAGTCAACATGTACTTATTCCCCCTAGCCGAGCGAATCACAGGGCCTACAAAGTCGATTTGTAAATCTGACCATGGCAGTGTCATCCCCCTCTTTTGTAAAGGCGCCCGGTGCGTGAGGGATGATGGCTGAAATTGTGCACACACAAGGCAACCCTTCAGGTACTGGTCGAGGTCCTGCCCCATGTGTGGCCAGTATGCAACCTCTCTTAAGATTTCCAGTGTTGTGTGAAACCCCCTATGACCGGCGGTGGCCGCATCATGGGCGTGACTTAACATCAGGCTTCGGAATGAGGTAGGAACCACCCACTGATCGTGGCCAGCTTTGGATTTCCTTACCAACAAACCGTCTTGGATTCGGAACATTTTTGGACATTTCATCAACACTCTTAGGTCCTCTTTCCCAATGTAATCGGTATCCGTCAGGGGAAAGTTCTCAGGGTCCTCAAGGTGCTGGTAAAATTTACCAATTATTGGATCCCCCTTCTGAGCAGTAATCAAATCAGCATCAGGGGTCTCCTTACTCCATTGTGCAATTGAGAGGTCGTTGTGAGCATTTGTCTGGGACCTAGTGATGGCAGTGACCTGGATTTCCCCCAACAGGGACTCAATCTCAATTAGATCCCCTTGGATGGCCCCGGTTTTGGCCAGCTGATCAGCTAAGTCATTTCCAGTTTTGTCTGGTCCCTCTACTTTGGAATGACCCTTGATCTTCTTCCAATAGATGGTCATCCCATTCGAGGTGACCAGATCATCAATGTTTTGGATCAACTTCCCATGTTTCAAGGGTTTGTTGTTAGCACATACCATGCCTCTGGTCTTCCAATTAACCAGGTGCTCCACGAACCCGTTCCGTACATAATCCGAATCTGTGATTATGACCAGTTCGTGGAGTTGATGCTGGACAGCAGTGAGGATGGCCTGATGCACAGCCATCAATTCTGCCACCTGACTACTTCGGGGACCAATTTTGTATCCAGCGGAGGGTTCTGGGGACTCATTCACCCATGCATTCCCTACGCCGGCCACCAGTTCTTTCTCCCCGTTGTTGTCAACATGGTAAGAGCATCCATCCACATACACAGTGGGCATTCCCTCACACTTGTCTTCTTCAAAGACTTTGTGGGGGGAATTAAGGTATGCCTCCATGTTGTCCTTGATGTTTAGACTTTCGTCCTCGAGACAGTTTTCTCTGGCACAATCATGCAGGTCAGCCAGACCTTGCGCGAGGGGACTCTTCTTGTTTTGGCCATATCTGACCTCCACAGGAAAGCCTTGCATTGACAGAATCCAGGAAGTAATTCGGGAATTACTCACATTTCCGGCCCGGATTCTGTCACTTTGGAGATATTGCAGAGGCTGGTGTGGAGTCTCCACTATGATGTGTTCCCCCTGGATAAACGGGCGGTAATTCTTCAATGCCCACACCGTTGCCAGGAGTGCCTTCTCACAATCGTTGAATTTTTCCTCCACAGAGGATAAAGTTTTGCTCGCATAGGAGATTACTTTATTGACCTTGTCATGCTTTTGATATAATACTGCCGTCAAGCACGTATTAGAGAACCCCGTCTCCAGGAAGAACTCCTTGTTTCTGACAGGGTAAGCTAGGCAAGGCGCTTGTGAGAGGCTTCTTTTGAGTTGTTTTACTGCCTCGGCTTGTTCTGGACCCCATTCCCACTTGACCCCCCCCCTTTAGGAGATGAATCAGGGGTCTGGTGATCTCTGCGTAGCCCTCAATGAACTTTCTGCTGTAATTAGTCAGTCCAAGGAGGCTCCTTAGTTCCCGCAGAGTTGTGGGGTCTTTCAGTTTCTGAAGTGCTTCCACTTTCTTTTCCTGGGGACAGAGACCCTGAGGAGTAATCTCATGCCCCAAGAAATTAACACGGGTTCTACACCACTGTGCTTTCTGAAAGGAAAGTTTTGCTCCGGCGGCCCTCAACTGTGTCAGAACATAACGGATCTCTGCTATGTGTTCCTCCACAGATGAACTTTTGATGAGGACATCATCTACATAAGCCAGGTTACCCCTCGTACCCAGGTCGGGCATGGCCTTATGTAGGAAAATATTGAACTCATTACCGGAGTTAAGGTATCCGAAGGGAGTCCGGGTCCATGTGTACTGCTGGCCCCCAAAGGTAAAAGCCAGCTTGTATTGGTCCTCCCTACTGACAGGCACAGTCCAGTATCCATTGGTCAGGTCTATTGCAGTGAATACCTGTGACCCCTGAATCTGGGCCAGCCCTTGGTCAATGTAGGGAAGAGGCCATCGGGAAGTGTGGACCCGTTTGTTGAGCTCCCTAAGGTCGGCGCAGAGTCTCCACTGGCCGTTTGGCTTCAATATTCCCAGCACCGGATTATTGAAGGTGCTGTGGACTGGACGGATTATTCCCCGGGACTCAAGGTTCTTAATTATTTCAGTAAGGGACTCCATTGATGCGAGAGGCAAGCGATATTGCTTCACAAACACTGGAGTCATGCCAGGGTCCGTGGGGATTGTTGTTGTGTGGATGTCAGTGCGACCACAGTCATATGAGTCTACCGCAAAGAGATCTTGGAAATCCAAGAAAACTTGTTTCAACTTTTGCTTTTGTTCCAGAGTCACACAGGCATCAGCTAGGTTGACTCTCTCTTCCACCATCTGCCTGAAGCCTGGAAAGACTTCTGGTTTGGCTATCTCCGCGGCCTCCTCCAGCTGGGTGGAGAAGTCCCTGGTCAGAGTGCTGATTTGGACCGGAGGCTTCAGGTGGGAAAGGCAGCCCTCATGGACCTGGAAAATCACCTCATCCCTCCTGAAGTCACAGGTCACATCTTCCTTACCATAGGGGCAGGAAGTGTACACAAGGAAGTTCCCCCCATGCCGGGTAAAAATCCTGTCTGGTGTTGCGTTGTCATCACTGTCACTGTCAAAACAGTCCTTGGGGATGGGTCCTAACAGTTCATTTACAAGATCAATGGAGAAATGTCGGTCATCAACCGCCATTCCAATAATGGTGCCTGCGGCTAGAGTAATACTCTTTAAGTCGCTGTTATCCACCTCTATTAGAATGGGGTCATGTTCTATGTTGACTAATGGAGTCGGGTTTACCCCCAACCCTTGCTGTTGGAGAGAAGCATTTAGATGTATGTAAGCATCAGGGTTTTTCAACTCTTGTCCCCTTTTAACTTTCACTTCCAGGGAGAATTGTCGGGTCCTTTCTGGGATGGTGACTTCCTCTTTAACCTGAATTTCAACTGCATAAGGTAGCAATTGAGCTGACCTAAATGCTTTTTCTGGATCATCAAAGCCCATGGGATTATTCGCTAATCGGGACCAAGCTTTGAAGTTTATTAGGTCCAAACTAATGGCAAAGCGATTGAGAATGTCACTGCCTAAGTAAAAGGCGGCAGTGACGTCTCGCACGACCCAACAATTATGGACTATGCTCTTGTTGCCAATGGAGATTTTGAGCATACACCTGCTTGGCAGGAGATGTTTGGAGTCAGGTGCTTCCAGGTCCATTTCCCATTTGTCTATCAGTTTGAAGGTGGGAATGGCTGGATCTTTTGGGAGTTGGCGGAACATGGCTTCGCTGATGAAGCTCTTACCGTTGTTCACACACACTCGAGCGAGAACAGAGTCCTTCCCATCATTTAACTGAACAGGGATGAACAACTGCTCTCCAATTTGCTGAATATCAGCCAGGCTTTGAGCTGATTTCACATCTTTCTGGACTATAGGAGTGGGGGTTTCTGATTGTGGATTAGTATAGAATTTCAGAGTGTTTCCTTCCAGCGTGGAATACCACTTTAGACTGGAAGGAAGGTTGATTTTCAGAAATAGAGAGGACCCCCCATCACCAGTCTGTTGTCCTACTGCTATTACCGTCACGTCTGGAATTTGGTTGTTCTGGAAGTGAAATTCTACTTGGTCAGATTTTTGTTCAACCATGTGGCATGTGCCGTTTAAACTAACATGGTTGACACTCTGTTTTAATTTTATGGGTCGGCTAGTCTGAGTCCAGAGGACCTTGTTTACGCAATCTATTAGGGGTGACAACCTTCTCAGGAGGTCATTCCCTAGTAAACGAGGGGTGCCCTCTGGGGTCACAACTATGACCGGGTGTTTCAACTTATGTCGCCCGATCTTAATGTCCAAGTCTGCCGTCCCCTCGACGGGAATTTCCTTCCCGTCAAAGTTCTGCAGTTGTCCAGGAAGAGAGGTGAGAGGAATTTGGTAATTCTCTCCCCTTCCTGCATTCAGTTCGTCAAAGGCCCTTCTGGACAGAAGGGTAGCTTGAGATCCAGTGTCCACCAGTGCTGAGATTGTACCCTGCCCCTGTACTTGTACCGGGGCATAATATCTTCCCTCCTTCTCCTCAAGGGGGCACAGATAATGTACATTTTTGGACAACTGGTGGGCTAATTTTCTGGTTTTGGACATCGCTAGCGAGGAGATTTGGGCAGAATTCTGTGGAGAGTCTTGGGAATCTGAAAGAAAAATTTTGCAACTGGAGATCAGAGCCATTGTGGGTTCCCCTGGCTCCGTTTCTGGGCCGCCCCCCCCTTTTTGGAGGCAGTCGCCAGGATGGGTTTGAACCAGGGGATTTTCTTGCTGTTGGTTCTGGGATGAGATGGTGGGCGGCGGTAGCTCAGTCTCCACATCTCCCCAGTCTGGATTTGCATCCCTAGGGACCCATTTTTCTTTGGGAGGAGTTTCCCCCTCTCTGAAGGAGAAGATCCTTTTCCCAGGATCCTCTGAGGATCCCTCTCCCTCAAATTGGAAGATCTGTACCTCCTCCTCAAACTGAGTCTGTTTGGGTCTTTTGTTTCTCCTACCCCCCCTCTGCTCCTTAGGAGGCAGACTTTCAGGGGCAAGAGATTTTGTTTCCGGTTCCTGGGTTTCCAGGGGCTGTTTACAAGTGAGGAAGGAAGCTTCCTCCAAGGCTTTACACCCCCCTTCCCTTTGTGCCTCCTCCCTGGGAACCGGTGATTTATCGGGGTGCTGCCCCCGTCATTGTTCTGGAGCACCAGGTCCAGAGTTGGGTGCGTTCTGCGCCGGCATGCTGATCTGAGGGTTCTGCTGAGCCCTCAGTATGTGACCCATATCCCGCGCCATGTTTTGAACCTGGCGCTCTAACTGGGAAACCCGCTCAGGCTGATACGGGGCCCTGTTTTCTCCCCTGGGCTGATCCCGGGAAGGGTAGCTGTCCCTCCTCTGGTAGTACCCCTGGTTGGGAAGATTTTGGTACCCCTCCACCCTTGGCCTCCCCTCTCCCGGATTCAGTGGTCTGGGCTCAGGGAATTGAGGAAAGAAGGATGGCTGATTTTGGGGTTGGAAGTCGGGTGGATATCTGGGGAAAAAGTTCTGCCCAGGGTTTGGTAAATTTCTGCCCTCCTGTGGGAAGTTTGGAGGGAAGTTCCCTGGGTTAGGTGCTTGGCTGGATCCCCCCCCTTGGGCTGGAGGAGTCCACACATAACCCAGGATGGGTCTGTTACCTTTGTAGCGAGGACTTACATAGTCAGGAGAGCGAGGGACCCCATTTGTGGGGCTGCCTCCCTGGCTCCCTGTCTGCGACTGGCCCGAGGACCTTCTGGGCCTAGCATTATTAGGTGCAGGTAGGTTTTTAGGCCCCCCCATCTCCAAATCCAAAACGGGGGTGACCTTTACCTCTGCCACCTTGGCAGCAGCAGGGGTGCTGTTGGCTTTGGGGTTTTTCTGGGCATTGCTTTTATTTTCTATCGGTTTCTGCACCTCATAGATCCGGGTAGCCTGTTCAATGACCCAGTCTAAAGATCTTTTCTCGTGAAAATCCCTCACGAGCTGGGTCATGATATATTTGGGCAAGGCATGAAAAAATGTATTAACGAATTCTCGACTGTCTGTGCGCACCCTTCTTGTGGTCTGTGCAAAAGCACGCTTTAACTCCTGCACAAATTCTTGTGGGGCCTGATCCTCCCCACATTGCAAATTGTAGGCTGCCTTGCGAGCCTCTTGAGGATTTCTGTGAACAGAAAAATGTTTCAGGATGGCCGCCTTATAGGTGGACCATCTTAAATGATTTTGGACCTCCAGCCCCGCAAAGAAACTGGAGTATTCCGGGGAGAAGGTCCACTTTACATATTGAATACAGCTTTGGCTGTCCTTCAAATGAAAAGTCTCCATCATTTGTTCAAACAACTCTAAGTGCTCCCAAACAGAATACTTAGCGTTCTTATGGTAAGGCGTAATGACGCTCCTGATCACCTTAATCTGCTTTAAGGGGTCCTTAAGCAAGGCCCTTTTTGCCTTATTGGCCTTTTTGGTTCGGGTAACCCTTGTCCATTCTTCCTCGGACTCAGAGGCACTGCTCCCAGAGGTTCCCGTCTGTTCTTCCAGGTTTTCCCGGATTCTGCGAGCCTGGGAATGGCTGGCAGAATGTGGGGACCTGGTCTCCTGTGTCCTGCGCAGTTCAGAGGAGTCTTCAGATTCCTCCTTGCTGCCAGGATTTGATGGGTACCCCCTCCACTGACCTAACTGGGCAGAGGTTTTCAGGATGCCCTTAATGGGCCTACTCTCCTGGGGTTCCCCATTGAACTGTACTGTACTTGGGTGCCCATACCCGGATGCCCACCCCTCCATTCCTGGATGGCACTGGCCTATGAGCCCCATGCTTCTGGCTGGATAGTAATCTGCCATCCCTGTGGCCCTGTGCTCATGTGCGCCAGGGGACATGGGGGTGGCAGAGTCCAGGGACTGAGAGGTATGAGGGCCTCTGGTACTAGGGCTCCTGAGGTTATGCTCCGGAGTTTCCATTTCCCAGCGAACCTCATCTCTATCCGCCCCTGCTCCCTGTTGCAATGCAAGAGCCTGCATTTGTGCCTTCAGTTCCTCAGTTAAGGCCTTACTCGACTCTATCAGTCTCTCCTGCATCGCTACCTGCTGTTGGAGCCTATCATTGTGTTGACAGAGGGCCTCATTTTCCCTCTGTGCTTCCTGGTTGGTCCTGGAGAACTGGGCCAGTCTTTGCTGCAGGAGGGTTACCTCCTGAGCTGTGTCCCTATTGGCCTGCTCCTTTCTTGCTAGAGCATCCTCCACCCTCCTGGTGTGCTCTAGCAAGTTCTGTTTTTCTTTTTGGAGGTCACCCAGTCCCTGGTGGGCCAGGTGATTTTCTTCCATTTTCCTTTTTAAATGGCAGACTTCCTGGCCTAAGGCGTCTCTTTCCTGACTAAGAGCCTGCATTTGTGCCGCCAGGTCGTCCCTTTGCCTTTGGAAGGCACCAGCTTTCTGGCGCTCCTGATCAAACTCTGCCTGGGTATCCAGGTCTTTCAGGATCAGTTTATTGCTCTCCTCTTTCACTCTATCTAGATGACTTTGCAGGGTGGCTACCTGCTCCGTGCATGCCCTGTTAAAGTCTAATTGTTGCTCCAGCTTTTTCTGGCTCTGCAGTAAGGAGTCCAAACTATCTTGGTGCTCCTTCTGCAGGGCCAGAAATCTGGTATCCTGTTCTGACTTTTCCTTTTGCAGCACATCCATATCCTCCCTCATTTTAGTAATGTACAGTCTGCTGTCATTTTCTGACTCCTGGCTCCTCTGCAGCCTCTGCTCAGAAGAGTCCAGATCAGATTGGACCTTCTGTAATGCCATCTGTTGCCTATTTGCCAGATTTTGGCTTTCAGCACATCTATCCTGCATGTCTCCCATATATAGGTACAGGTATGCTGCTATCCTGGCGATCTTATTGTGTTCCTCTTTGGCTTTAGGAGCCATATATAGTTCACTCAGGGCCACATGTAAGGGACCCTGATCTCTATATATATCTGACCCTGTTTCAGTGACCTGTTGTGTGATGGCCTGCAACCACACATCCTGGCCCTGTTCGGTCCATTCACCTCTCACAAATAGCTTATGCAAGAGGTGCTCTCTGGCTATTTTCATGTCTACTAAGGTCGTCATTCTAGAGATTGGTCTCTGTCCTGACTTACAGAAGTTAGTATTTTATTTTTGCAGAACAGAACTTTTCTTGGAGTGTCCCTTTTGAGGAATGCTTCACAGCGTAATGCAGCGTGGTGATCCGACCGGGTGTATGTATCCCGTCAGTTAGCACACTGTATTAAGCTGCACAACTGGTAAATCTAACCCAACGTCTCGGCTCGAGCCCCCACTTTGTAAGAGGATTCAATTCAGCACTACAGCCAAGTTAACGCCTAGTCTAGAATACTGAATGAAAACCCTTATTGATACATCTTTAGGTCCAGTTCATGCGTTCTGGATGACTACCCTTGTATAACACCCCTCTCTTGGAATCCCCCTGACCCCACTGAGCCAAGAAGTAATTCTGTTTTGCAAGTTTAAAAGGTTTATTTGATAAATTAAAATATATATCACACTTTTTAATAAATTAATAATTGAATATCACACTTAATCTGATATGGTAAATATTAACAACGGAGAATCTGGCACTAGCACACTTCTTTAATCACTAATGAGTTGACATGAAATGGATAAGGTAGCACACTGGTAAATAGGTACAGAAGTATAATGTGGTAGAGGATGCTTTATGTAAGCTCAGGTGGATGCAATATTCAATGAATGCAGTACAGAAATTACGCAATATGATTTCAACCAAACAATGTAATCACTTTTCTCTGGCTATTCACTCCCCCCTCTTTATGCAATGCAAGGAAATGGGAGGAAAACACACAGTTCTCAGAAATGCAATCAAGGTAATCAGTTCAATCCCCCCCAAGCTTAGACAACAGAAAACAGATAGGAGTTTTGAAAACACAGGCCCAAATTGCTTTGATATGTGCTGGCAATGAATTAAAAAAATATGCTAAACGCTTTTAATTCCCTTACAGAGGTTCAGGGTGAGTGGTATCTAGTTAATATTAGTCCAGGCTCACACTAGCAATGATGCAGGGATAGTTAGCAGGTTAAACGAATTTCTGGCAAATGAAATCAGGCAGCAGCAGTTTTTTTACATGTGAAGAAATTGCAAATCGCGGCAAAATTCGCGGATGCGTGTTCCGCGATTGCAGTAAAACTATAAGGGGTAGGAATGCGGTTCTAGGTTCGTAGGAAAGCCACAATTCTAAGCTTTCAGATAAAAGTTACTGCAAGTCTCTAGCCCAAACGGTCGCGGAGATATGAACGATTGAATAAAGGTCGTTTTTCAGATTTGAAATTTCAAAAGCTCAAAATGACAAGTGCAGCTTGCAACTAGAAATGACAGGTGACAGCTAGGAGGCAGTTCTACTTAGGTTAAATAGATTGAATTAGATGAATTTAAACTAAGAGATTGGTTCTGCACAGTTTTCTAGGTACTCACACTATATTCTTGAGTGAAATGGGCCTCGCCACGGATCTGGTCAGGGTTTTAGACTGGACTCTGGTCTGGTCTGGTCTGGCCTCTGCACTTCACAGTGATCTGGGTCAGCTCTCTCTGCTGGTCTGGGTCTCTCTGGGTACAGCACTGCTTTCTCTCTGGTTCTCTTAGTTCTGGATAGATTGAAGTCTCTAGTTTGGCTTTCTGGAGTTTGATGGAGGTAAGTATGGATTTTTCCGGCAGGGCTTCCAGCGGCAGATGAAATTGAATGTCTCTATGTGTCCTGACTCTCTGCTTTTATCTGTTTCTTGAGAATGGGTGTGTGTGTTGCATCACTAGACTTGCCCCTCTCATTCGTCATTGGTCAGGCTTCCATTCCTCCGCTTGATTGGCAAACTGAACTGTGAGTCAGATTGATGTCATTTTATGATCTCTTGAAACAACCTCCCTTACCATCTGTGCACCCAAATATATATATGATCAAAATCCATACTTCAGAGTTACACAGTTGTTTGAAATTACATATACATGGTGTGGCTGAATTTAGCCGTGTCTATGTCCAAATCTGCTCATTCTCGGAGCTTGCATTCAAAGAGTGTACATAATTGACTTTTTAACTGCTTTTTCAATTTCCGACATGGACCCAACTTTACATACATGTGTGCAGGGGGTAGGGACATTAACTGATGAAGTTTCAGATTTTTAACATGCACACATTTAGAGTAATATCCACTTTTCCGCTAAAACCCCCCTGAACATACCACCGGTTCCTACCACGTCTTAAACTGTGGGCAGAAAAATCACAAGAATTATGGTATCATTTATAAAATTTTCACATGTCCGCACTATGAGTTATTCATCTTTTTAAAGTTATGTTCTGGCTCCAAAGGGGTGTGGTTTACCCTCAGCACAAGGTTGAATTTCTGGTTCTTTCCAGTTCTGCCAAGCCAGCTTGCTCTCACAGGCAGTGCTCCTCCCAGCTCCTGCCAAGAGGAAGCTACAATTTACGACTGCGGTAATAAAAACCTTTGCCTGAGTGAAGAGGGCTTTGCTCACTCTCTTGCAGAGCACAGATAATTCAATTATCAGATAGATGGCATATCCTTAGCTTGGGCAGCAAAAGGAAGGTTGGCCTGGGAACACAGTGGTGACTCAAGTTTCACTGCTGATGGGGGTAGTTGCCAGGCAAAATCAAGTTCCTTAAGCCAGACCTTCAGCTAACTTTTTGTTGCTTTTAAAATAACTTGTAATTTTACACATGCAGCTAGAATGCTGATTCTAAGTGCAAAACTATGACATTTCAACAGTTACAAAGGCATGTGACACCAAACATAGGTCACTCATTTAATTTAACATTTTCGATTTTGGTGGTTTTAAATCCAGTTGCAGTTAGGCTTAAGCTGCTGACTCCATAGCATTTTTGTTATAAGCATTGTTTTTGGGCTCTTCATTTCCCAGATTTTGTAGGCACACAAAACTCCATTCTGCCAAATGTCTGCTGGTGTTCAGTGAATATTTTGCACATGTTGCAAGGTTTGAAATAGGCATTTTGCTTGCCTTCAGAAAAACACACAGTGGGTTTTAAAACGCCGGCTTTTGGATAGTGGTGAGTACTGGTACTGCACCCATTTTTGGGATTTTCTTGGATTAATGCATTCTAAACAGGAATGGTTCTTACATGGTAGTAAATCCTTGCTTAACATTGTTTTGATGGGGCTCCTTACAGTAAGATGGTTATGTGGAACCCCACAAAAAGGGTTGAATCTTTAAAGTGGTCCAATGAGTCACGATTTCAGCAACTTTTTGACATCAGTAAAAGTGGATTTTGTTAACAAAGACCTTTCTTTACCCTGGTGGGTGGCAAGTTAGGTAACCATTTTGGTGTGCGCACAACTGCGCAGCTTTCCTGGATTTCGGCGCACATGTGGGTTTTCCGCCATCTTGAATTTCCTAAGCCCACAGCACCAAATGTTGTAGCAGGGTAGCTTAAACGTGGGTCAGGACACCCTACAATGTGGGGGTGATGCCTTTTGGTTTATCAATAGATTTCAATATATTGAAGAGTTTGATGGTGGAGTTGGCTGCCACTGAGATCTGTTTGTCATAGTAGTTATTTTTTGCCTCAATTATCATTTCTTTATAGGTTTTTCTCACTGATTTTCCAAAGTGTTTTCTTGTCCGATGTGGGTTCTTTTTTCCACTCATTTTCCCTTTTTCTTTTGAGTTTTTTCTGTTCGAGGAGTTCCTCTGTGAACCACTCATGTTTTTTGTCCTTAGGCCTAGAGGTTTTGGTTAGGAGTGGAGCTTCTAGGTCCACTAGGATCTGTAGGTGGCTAATTAATTTGGATAGGGTGGCCTAGCATGTGTCTTCGTTATTTCCCTGTGTTTCTGATGTTTTTATAATTCTGCAGTGTTTTTTTAACAGGGAGGTTGGGAAGTTTGGGTTTTTGAGTGGGGGGGATATGGAAGGTCACACTGTAGTAGTCCGACCATATACATGGGTCAGTTTTATATTCTTGGGATAAGAGGTTGTTGGTAACAACCCAACACAATCTAGTAGATGACCATTGTCCATGGTGGGACCGGTGTTCATCACTTGATAGTCTATGTTATTCAAGAGTTTCTCCAGTTTAATGGCCTCTTTGTCTTTGGGGTCTCCCCACCACCGATTGAGATCTCCTAGGAGTAGAGTGGCGGTGTTGGGTCCATTGACCATTTTGAGTTGGTGTGTTATTTCTTCATTAAAGTTGGGCATGGAGGTAGGTGGTCTGTAAACAACAATTAAGTTGAGGCTACTATTATTGGTTTGGAGGTGTTTAAGGTGGAGGATTTCTGTACCATTGCATTGTATTTTAGTCGGGAACAGTTGAATGGTGTCTTTGGCAATAACTGCCACACCACCCCCTTGTCCTGATTCTCTGTTGGTGTAGTATATGGTGTAGCCCTCGGGGACCGCTAGGTCGCAGCTGGGGCCAACGGGCTCTTTTAGCCAGGTCTCGGTGATACACATATCATCGATATATTTCCACAGATATCTTATCATGAACGCTGATGGCGTGTTTGTTGAGGGAGCAGGTATTGAGAAGACAGATCTTTAGATCTGGGTGAGGTTGGGAGGGCACTTTCTTATTGATGAAAGTCTGTGATGTTCTTTTTTCATGTCTCTTAATTGCGATTCTGTGGCAGTAATTTTTGTGTCAGGACTAATTCTTTCGAGGATTGAGTCACAGGCGGCTTTGGCGAGCTTTGTGTTTTGGTAGTTGCGCAAGATGGTAGCAGCTATATCAAAGGATAGTTGTCCCATGGTGTTTTTAATTAGCTGTGGTTCCTGGGCAGCGTGGTGTGCACCGGACGCTGTGGACGGCGAGGACTGGTGCAAGACTGGCTTGGCCCAGAAGCGCCGGCGCTGAAGCGCTTGAAGTTCCTTTAAGAGGGATGTTGATGCTTCTGGGAGTTGACGTCCCAATATGTCTTTCAGCCAATGGCAGAGGCTGAAACAGCCTTCTACTCACGTGAGCTGTATTAAAGAGTAGTTTAACACGTGCCGCAAAGCGGTTGGCGTTCGCCTGAGCAACTGTACAACTCGGAGCCCCAGAGTCAGCAGAGCAGTGACTCGCAGGTGAGTTGTGTGGGAGCATCTATTAGCTACCAGTGCCTGAACTGATTTTAGCACTTAGAGGCTTGCACAGAAGGTTTTCTTCAAAACAGGTCAAAGTGTCAGCAAAAGCTATCAGCTAGGCACTGCAATTCCTGTTAGAGTTGCAGTTTCTGTGGCTATAGGTAAAGCAATTGTTACAGAGCAGTCATTTGATGCTTCATTCACACAAAGGTATCAGGCGGGCAAACAGCGAGTTAGTACTTCTAAAAATGAAAGCAGTTTTAACCCCTGCAGTGACTAGCACTGTTCCTCCCACCTTGAATGCTAAGAGATGAATGCCCAGGTCTTCTGGGTGTTTATGTGTGGTAAGTCTGCTAATTTGAGGGATAAAGTGACAGATTCACCTCCAGCTTGTTGCTGGAGGTAAATAGTCCACTTTACTACCAAATTCATAATTTGATCGCTCAGCAAAAACAGTGATAATTCTGTTAACGCCAAAAAAGATTTCCGTAACAAAATTACCCCCCTTTTTCCCTAGACCACCAAACTTGCAATGGGGCCCTGTTTTAACAATGCATTGAAATAATACATATTTCCACTAGTGCAGTTGCCCTGATATCAATGGGATGAATTGCTTTCACCAGTGCAAAGTTTCTGTAAAACAGGCCCTGGTCACTAATCGCTTTTATGTACATGATCAATCTGCAGACACATTTGTGTGGGTGAGAACGGCTAAAGCATTTATATAATATCTCTCTGAAATGGCTTCTTATCTTAGACTCCTGAGTAGTACAGTAAGCCATGAATAAAGAATGGTTAACACAGCGTGGGAGCTGTAAGAATAGTCATATCTTCTGATGTGCTTTCATGATGTTATTGGGTTAGATTTCCTAGAATATGTTGCATTAGGGGCAACTTCGATGTTAATTCGTACAATAGCAATATAATGGGTACATCAACAATGGGAGAGCCTGGAGATATATGTGCTATCTTTCAGCAGTTTTAATCTTCTTTAGTGCACGTATGGAGCAAGTAAAATGTGTCAAGTGGCAGACAATCTATTTTCCCCAGAAGAATAAATGACCTTGTTGCTGTCTGCCAACACCGTCAGAAGAATCTGTTCTCATGAAATTTTCTCCTGGAGCTCAGCAGATCGTTCCGCGCTGTTTTTAGCTTATGGTTAAATGAACATAAAAAGCTGAGAAGGGCCCTCGTTGTCCGAGTGGGCGTGGCAATAATTAAAGATTAACAAGTGGGTCGCTATTCTACTACAAGAGCACGCTTAAATAATGCCCACATTATGCATTAATGCTGTAAATCAATGTATGTTTAAAATATATATTTTTTTTATCTGACAACACTACTGTTGTAAAGATATGGGCATGTCATTATCACCACTTTCATGTTTTAGATCTGTTTTTGCAAATCGTAAAAATGTTGCAAGCGGAGGGACTCCACTACATTTTCACAGGCCGTGGTACACCATGGCTCGAGGTGTGCATATCAAACTTCAAAGGCCAGGGGCCAGATTGCAGCAACTTTGCACCGGTGCAAGTGCAAAGTTTGCATGGTATTAGCACTAGGGCAAAGTTTGCCCTATTTTTAAAAACACTGGGACACATTAAAAAACCATTGCACCTCGACAAGTGCTGTTTGGCAAATTAAAAGCACCAGGGCTAAAATTGCACTATTGATAAAAAGATACATTTTTGAAGCACCTTTGCATCAGGGCAAAGTGTGCCATAGTGCTAATCTGCATTAGCACTAGGGCAAACTTTGCTCTGGTGAATAAATGTAGTGAAAATGCATCTTTTTTGCACTAGGGCAATTTTTGCCCTGGTGCTTTTAATATTCCAAACTGCACTTGTCGAGGTGCAATGGTTTTTTAATTTGTCCCAGTTTTTTTTTCTTTTAAATAGGGCAAACATTGCACTTGGGTTAGGCAGAATCATATGCAGTCCCCTTTCGGAACACCACACACAATTAAGACTACAAGTGACAGTACATTTTCTCCTTTGGTAGAAGCCTGTACTACACAGTAAAGTGGTAGCTATGGCTGAGCAGCCAGACTTATCTCAAGAGTAAAGTGAGCAGTATCAATAGTTACACAAAGGACAGCAATTACTATGGTTCAAACAAACACTGACTCAAGGTTTCTGAGTAAAAGAATATACATTTATTTACACATCAGTTCTAAAACAATTCACTAAGTAAAGCAGCAGAAAAATCACACTCTTAATATATTACATAACCCCCAATCAATTCTGGACAAGTTAGGCTCAAAATTAAGTGTGAGCAAAATGGCACTCCAGCAATTAAAAGGGGAGGGAAAGACACGGTTATACAAAATTAAGCAGCACCAAAAAGTAGGCAGGGCAATCTAGAAAAGGCTTGCTACAATGAGGAATCAAATCAATAGGCCTGGGCCAATGTTAATGGTTCAGAGTCTTTGCAGAGGATCACACAGTTCAGAGTAGTTCGCGGTTGAGTCTTTGCCAAGAGTTTGAAACTAAGTTGGTCGAAGGAAAAGCTATTAAAAAGTATAGAGAAGGACAAGCCCTCGGATTGGCAAAAGATTTCAAACACTTTCACAGCGGTCGTTCAGAACGAACAACCGCGTTAGAACAGTACCTTAAATGAAGAAGAAGGCTGTGGCTGAGGCAGAAGTTCCAGACAGGTCCTGCAGGCTCACGGTTCCTGAAGCGACTGTCGGACTGACACAAAGTAGGAAGACTGGAGGGTCCTGCACTGCCCAGGGAAGAACCCAGAAGCAGAGCACAGCAACGAATAAAAGTTGCGCTCCTTAAAAGTCAAAGATGGTCCAGTCCTCCTGGCTATCCGGTTCACTGCAGCTGTGCACAGCAAATTCGACCAGGGGAGGGAGGCCTTGCTTGGTGTTTGGAAAACTGGTTGGTCCCACCAGCTCAAGGGAAGAAGATTCCTTGCAGATCTTCTCTGTCGTCGAAGTTTGGAGATTCGGACCCCCAGCAGGGCTTCACCGGGAGGTTCAGTCGAGGTAGTGGTCCTCTTCTTTCAGCTTCTCTTCGGTTCTCTTGATCTAGTGGTGACTCTGCGTTTCAAGTCCCAGAGACCTGCTTTTTATGCAGTTTTCCCCCATTCACACAGCCTGGCTGTCAATAGCCCAGCAGGGTGGCTGTCCTGGTGGGACATTCACCACAGCCATTCATGCAGAGTGCAACATGGGTCTCCAAGGAGATCCTGTGCAGGGGGTCTCAAACCCCTCCCTCACATCCTGTCCCCCTCAGACATTCAGGCACCTAAAGAGGGCTTCTGTGTAGAAGCCCACCAAAGGACGGCGAACAAAGGAACCAAACCTGGTTTGGCGCGCAGAGTAAAACACGAGAAAGACCTTTACAAAATGAAATGGCAGATAAACCCAGCCGGAACCAAATAAAGTAAATGGGGTCCAACGGATTTAAGTTCGAGGCTACTAAGATAGCCTAAAACAGTACCAAGGCTACTTACATAGACCGCGGTAGGAAAAATATGGTAGATACCACTGCCACCAGCCAAATCTTAAAGAGAGGGGAATTAAATAATGTTCCATGAGAGACAGACAAAAAGGGATCACTATTAACCCTTTCCAGTACTCCATGTAAGATAGTTTGTACTGGGTCTGTGAATTTAAAAAGACTAATAAAGTCAATGGCAACTTTAGATGTTCTGAGAGACCGTAGTCGGTCCCAGAATATGGAGTTTAAATTGTGAAGTCTGAAAAGACAACCCTGTGTCACTGCACTAAGGGTGCTGTGTAACACACAATAAAAAGATGATGCCTATGGGGTAGGTGAAGCTCCAAAGTCTATGAACACAAAAATGTTAAACACACACAGCAAAACAAATGTAAGAGTGGGAAAAAAGGCTCACACCAGGTGAACAAAATTAATGCTAGAAATCCAGCAAAGGTGCTGAGGGACTCAGTAGGTAAGGGAAATTAGCCATTCTGGAGAATTCTCCCTAACACTTGCCCCCCAGACTAAGGGACAGGAGGATGTAATCCACTCCTGGATGAATCTCTTCACTCTAGTCGGTTATAAACATTCTATAGAGACCATCAGCATTTTGGCGGTCACATCCTGACCTGTGCTCAATGGTGAAATCAAATTCTTGCAGGCAGATTGACCATCTTAGTAGTTTTGGGTTCTCCCTTTTCATTTGCATTAACCATCTCAAGGGTTGGTGGTCTGTTTGAATCACAAAAGTAGATCCATATAAGTATGGTCTAAACTTCTCCAGAGACCACACAATGGCAAAACACTCACGCTCTAGGGTTGCGCACCTTGTTTCTGGTTCCTTCAGTTTCCTACTGATGAATCAAAAGGGGTGCTCCCTACCTTTCTCATCCAGTTGTCTAAGGACTGCACCTATACCTGTATTGCATGCATCTGTCTGCACAATGAAGGGTTGGTGGTAATCAGAAACTCTTAACTCTGGAGCTTGACAAAGGGCTTTCTTCAGGTTATGAAAGGCTTGAATGCACTCCTCATTCCATCTAACCTTCTAAGGGAATTTTTGAGAGGAGATTACATTCAAAGGAGAAGCTATGGACCCATAGTTCTCAATGAAATTCCTGTAGTACCCAGTGAGACCTAGGACTTGGGTTTGAGTAGTAGGGCTGGCCCAGTTTTGTACAGCTTGTACTTTGCTAGGCAATGGCCTTATTTCACCTCCTACTACTTCATGACCAAGGTAGACCACTTTGCTCTAACCAATTTCACATTTGCTTGCCTTTATGGCTTTATGGTCAGATGGACCAATGATAAGCTGTGTATCATCAACGTAACTACTGAATTGAACTCCCAATGTATCTAAGAGGTCATACAAAGGCCTACAGAAGATGTTAAATAAAGTTGAGGGGATGCATGCGCCTTGGGGGAACCCACACTCTAATGATTCTAATCCAGAGTAAGCATTAACCCAGATGATTCTTGACTAGCTACCACTCAGGAATGAACTGATCCAATGCACTACATCTTCACAGGAATTACTTAGGTTTTTTAACCTTTGGACTAGCTTGCCATGATCCACAAAAGTGAAGGCTGCTGATAGATCTAACAATATCACCAGCCCCGATTGGCTTGTATCCAAGATTTTAAGCATTTCAGTCTGTAGATCCAACAAAGCACTCTCTGTACCATTGAATTATCTGAAGCCTGATTGTTTTGGATGTAGTAAATTGTCATGTTCCAAATTCTGCTTTAAGTGCATAATGGCCAATATATCAATCATTTTCAAAAGAAAAATGTGCATTCGTTATTGGTCTATAGTTAGTATAAAGTTTGTGAACCAATCCTGCTTTTTTTTATCAATGGAGTGACCTTTATGGAATGGAATAAAGAGCTCTCTATTGTCCAGTATGATTTTAGAAGTGAGAATTTCCCCAAAACATGTGGTAGGTCTCATTTTCTTCAAAATGTTCTCCATAATTAATTGGACACTGGTTTAAATGAAAACGCCCCATCGGTCTGCTGGACCGGTTCCTCCCTCAGATGAGCACCACCACTATAGTGTGAGTTTTCCATATTCTTACAGATGTTATCATGAGATGTTTTGATCTTCTCCCTAAGTGCCTTCACAATCTGTTGTTTGGGGAATAATTTGCTCTATTTGGGCCATGGCTTTCTCTAAATCTCTAAAAATGTCAAAGAGCTTTTTATAATCATTGTTAGAATTTACAATGTGGTTGTCGTAAACGTTTTTTTAGCAGTATAATTTATTTACGGTATTGTTTATCAAGTGACTTCCAGATGTTTTTATTCTCCCAATACTATGGTGGAGCAATTAGGTTTGTTCAACGTAGCCAGGATAGCTGAGATCTCCTCCTAGCACTCTGGCGTTTCTCGTGGCAGTTGATATGTTAGCATAACCTTCATGAAGTTATTAGGAATAGGGTTAGCCTTTAATAACATTACTTCGCAGCCCCCACAAACAATGAGTGACCTAAACAAGTTTAACTCTTGTTCAGCCAATATGGAAACCCCGTTTCCCCCTTACAGTGCTCTCGGTTTTGTCCTAAAAAAATATATAACCTTCCAGTGTGGTTAAAGCAATATTAGGGCCACTTGAATCTTTCATCCAGGTTTCCGTAATACACATGGGGGGTAATTCATAGAATTTGGCGCCGAAGTGGCACATGCGGCTCACGCACAGAGTGCGCGTGCGGCAGACTGCGCCAGCCTTGTGTGCCAAAACCCATTTAGGCGCACAGCGTATCCATGGATTAATACATCCATAAGCAGTGTGGCTCAGAGTGGCGTAGCGACTCTGCAGCAGTGCCAGTTACGACCCCAACCTGCCCCGTGCACCAAAAACATTGCTCAAATCCATTACACGACGCAAAGGCCAATGGACCAGCATATAGCCGCCCAACCACGAAAACGTGTGTAAACCTCCCCACGCACCCCCCAGAATACACAGACCCCGCTTGCGCCAGGCCTATCGCGTGTAAAACTCCCGGCGCACTGCTCGGAATACACGTACCCTGATTGCACCAGCAAAAATGCAGGTAAAACTCCCCGCGCACTCCACGGAATACTCATACCCCACCCGTGCCAACGAAAATGCGTGTAAAACTCCCCGCACTACCCTGGGAATACACGTACCCCGTTCACTCCAACAAAATCACGTGTAAAACTCCCAGCGCACCCCTCGAAATACACGTACCCTGCTCACGCCAGGCCTATCACATGTAAAACTCCCCGCGCACCCCTCGGAATACACGTACCTCGCTCGTGCCAGCAAAATCGCCTGTAAAACTCCCTGCGCACCCCTCAGAATACACGTACCCAGCTTGCACCAGCAAAAATGCGTGTAAATCTCCCAGTGCATCCCTCGGAATACACGTACCTCGCTCACGCCAGTGAAATTGCGTGGAAAAAGTCCCCCCTGTGGTGTGGGCTGCCTGTGGGGCATGCCCAGGGTGGATGGGCTGCCTGCGGTGCATGGGGAGGGTGGATGGGCTGCCTGCGCATACTCTGGGGAGTTTAACACGCGATATGCCTGGCGCGAGTGGGGTACATGTATTTCGGGGGTGTGTGGGGAGTTTTACACGCAATTTGGCATTGTGGGCACTCCTGGGTGTGCCCTTTCCCCCCTCCCCATGCTCTGCAGGAAGCCCACAACACAGGGGACTACCATACACCCCTGACCATGCCCTGTAGGCAGCCCACACCACAGGGGACTAAACTACACCCCTAACCATGCCCTGTAGGCAGCCCACATGGCACCATGCACTTGTGAGCCCCGACTCATGACCCCCAACCACCCACCATTGACAGGCACCTGCCAGCAGGCCCCGGCTCATGTCCAATTGACGTGCACCTACCAGCAAGCCCCGACTCATTGTCCCCCACCCACCCACCATTGACATGCACCTAACAGCAGTAACCGACTCATGTCCCCCACTCACCCACCACTGACGGGCACCTGCCTGCAGGCCCCGGCTCATGTCCCCCATCCGGACAGGCACCTGCCAGGAGGCCCCAACTCATGTCCCCCACCCACCATTGACGGGCACCTGCCAGCAGGCCCCGGCTCATGTCCCCCACCCACCTACTCACCATTGAACGCACCTGCCAGCAGGCCCCGACTCAGGTCCCCCACCCACCCACCATTGACGGGCACCTGCCAGCAGGCCCCGACTCATGTCCCCCGAAATTGACAACAGGACACTCGTACATACGGAGGACTTCTTTGTATCAGGAGGGATTCATCCCTGTGAACTTCAGCACCTTTATGCATTATGCAGTGACTTATGAGCTATCTATATGGCCTGGATTCGATAAAGGCAGCTCTGCCGAAACACGTGTCATCCACAAAGGCTCTAACATCACAAAAATAAACAGGAATTGATTAATCATCACTACTTGCCATTCCATTATTTTTCGGCGCACTATCAAGGGATAGCTCAACACAACCATTATATATTGGCACCTGCCAGCAGGCCTCAATACGTGGCCCACCAAACACCATGTTCTAACAAAAGAGACCCATGGGCCTAATGCCTACACAAATCCCCTTTCCCCCCAGTACAAGCACGCAAGCATCCACTACCCTCACTCCCAAATTACCCATGCAATGACAGCCTCAAAAGTACCACCATGGCCATGCATAAATGTACAACAGAGCCACACAGTGGTAACACATGATTGAGGCAATGCTCATTGAGACATGCACAAAACGAATGAGAGTACACAACACCAATAATGAAGAAATATGATTTGTATTAAAATACGTAATGAAAAAACATAAAGAAATATCAAACTTGCAAATTAAGAAATGATTGAATCAACAAAAAAAAATCAAATACAATGTAAGCCAAAATGCACAAGAGGAAAAAAGGGAAGTGGTCCATTTCAAATGTCCAAATAAAGTACATGAAAAAATTAAAATAATCCATTGATCCATGGGATGACAAAATAACTAAAGAATGTACAAGTCTGTGAAAGTCTGAAGGGCCCATGATGCCCAAACCAAATGAAACCTACAAAAAGGCCTATAAAAATAACTATGTACATAAAGTGGAGCAAAGTCCATGGACTCCAAAATAAACAGAAAACAAAGGATACCTAACCCTAAAGAACTATGTACAAAGGCGGTGGGAAAGTCCAACGGCTCACTTGTTGATGTCCTGGGCCAGGGCATCATCGAACTCCTCTTCAACGTCCTGGAAGCGGGCCTCTTCCCTGGCCCCGAGGTCTCGCAGGGATGCAGCCATGGCCTCCTCCAACTCCCGACGAGTTGCCTCGAGGTACTCAGCCCGCCTCAACGCCCTGAGCATGGAGTTCTCCGCCCTGATCATAGTGAGCGTGCCTATTCCGCATGCCGCCACTCTGCATCTATTTGCCGGCCCAACCACTACCACACAGAAGACACTCCCAATCCAGGGTCCTCCTGCCCTCTGGCCGATGCCTGCCACTGTGATGTTGATGTCCCCCAGCCATCATTGCTCCCACCTTGAGCCTGCTGCTGCCGTGCATGTGCCCTGCCTATCGATGCCTGCACGTCCTCCTCCTGCTGAGGTCCAGTTGTTGGGGTGGCCACCCCTGCTGGACCTCTGACACCCAACTGTGGCAGGAATGTGTCCTCCACCAGCCTGGCTGTTGGGTCAGGGGCAGCTCCACAGGGTGCCCAGATGATACTTAGGCAGGAAGATGGCACAGAGGACAACTGGCGCATAGGGGGTTCAGTTGAGGAGGGGGTTGGTAAAAGGTCCAGCACATGGAGGAACCCAGCACTGGTGACCCGTCCTAGTAGGTTGACGCGGTCAACGAGGCATCCGAAATAACGTGCATTGTCCACACAGGAACCCTGCATGTCATCCCGAATGCCACGTTGACGCAACGCCACCCCAGCCAGGACAGGCTCAACACGGTCCCGGATCACCACGTCCACAGGGAGAGGAAGGTCAGTTGTTGTGTGCGCATCCCCTCCCTGAAAACCGGTCTGGACGAAGGCATCCCTACTGGTGCGGGATGATGCAGTCACAGGATCGGGAACAGGATTACACACAGGCACCTCCACGGCAGCCTGTGCTGCCTCCTGTCCCTGCCCCTGGACTGCACCACTAGCACCAGTGGAATCCCCCCTCCAGGCCCCATGCGTGGGCCTCCCATGGCCTCCTCCTCAACCAAACCCCCCACCAACCTGGATGACTCTGTGCCATCTTCCTCCATAGGCCCCTGTGGGGTCTCAGCTGCCCCTTCTGCTGCCGAGGATTCCACCTCTGACCTCCGCCTCTTGGACCTACCCTCGCAGCTGCGGCTGGGGACACGGCACCAGACTCCTCACTCCCCGAAGAGATGACAACATGGGAGGGGAGCTGGGCCTTGCGTCTCCGACTGGCGGTGGGATCCCTGCTGCTGTGCTCCACAGCACCGTCTCCGCCCTCTTTATCAGTTGACGCTGCATACAAGGAGAGACAGAACACAGGCATCAGGGCAATGTACAATGGTCTGATACACACATGACAGTTGCACATGAGTGGCAGTCTCAAACTTCACAGATGGCATCACACTCCCCAACACACATATCATTTGAACCCACACACATGCGCAAATTAACAGGAATGATGCAGCAGGCAGCACCATCCATACACAGAAAACAGCATGAGCATCCGAAGGTCAATCTGATGTCACATGCAACACGGGGAGTGCCGAACACATGCACACACGCCACCAGACATACATGCATCTGTACATCTCCATCACCTGTCACAGTGAAATCATAGGCAACTATGTCAGATCTGCCAATCAGCCTCCTACATGTCGTTGTCACATGCATCCATGGTGTATCACTGTGGCACACATGTCAAATACACACACACGCACATGCACGTACAAGGTGGAACCAACATCCATGTGTCACACCCCAACCATGCCATAGAACATACACAGAAATATAAACATGTGTGCACCCCCACATGTATTTGGGCATCATGTATTCGAACACATACACCATTGATGTGCCTCGCACATGACTGGACTCACATGCGGCAGGCTCATGTCCCTGTACATACACATCCATACATGGGCCTTTCAAGACATATGTCCAACCTGCACACTCCTGGCAACCTCAACATGCACAGCGTCTAATCAGTACGCATGGACACTTACCACTCGACTCCAGATGGGTCTGCCTCTGAAGGACCTGGAGGTGGACTGCTGGTCGTGTACGTTCCAGGACCCTCATCCGGATGTTGGTAAGGCGGACCCGGCACCCCTCTGCATAAGCTGGCTCCAAGAGGCGCTGTGCATTGCTGAGGGTCCTGGACATGAAGTCCTCCCAGCGCTTCCGGGACATGTTGCATGTTGCGGGCTGCCACCCCCTCCATGTTGATGGCAGCCACAATGTCCTCTATTAATAAGAGAGGAAAACCTGGTAATTATTTGTCCACTACTGAGTGGAACCAAATGACTACTCTGTCTATACCCGGGAGTACATTCAGCAAATTACTAGCGATGTATCTGTTTCTAATCATTATTCGATAACACTAGTTGTATTCCTGTATACATCCAGGAAGTTGTCTCAACTGAAAACTTCCTGGATAGGAATTATTAATAGTAGATGTTTCAGTCATAAATTCTTGATGTGTATTTAATTAAAGTTTATATATGGTATTTTATGAACCACACCGTTTTGTGCAACCTGATTTACTGAGCTCTGTCTCTTTATATATTGCAGCCACAATGTCCTTCCAGATCCTCTTCCATCCTTCACTTCCGAAGAGGACATCATAATGCACCAGTACTTGCTCCACCAGGATACCAACTTCTGCGGCACTGAAGCTGGTAGCCCTCTGCCTTTCTGGCTGGGGGTTGCCAGTGGTCTCCGATGGTGTTTCCCTCAACATGGCAACCCCCGAGGCAGGTGTGAGTGGGCAACTGGATCCTGGTGCTGGGCAGTGGAGCGATGGAACTTCGGTCAGAAGTCTTCTGTTCCAGCAGGGGTGTTCACAGCAACTGGAGCCCTGCAGATGGCTGACGGCAGGCACCACATAGCAGTGCACGTGGTCAGCAGGCAGGCAGGCAGCAGCAGATGGCAAGTTGAGCGAGCTCAGGGATCTGGGGGGCAGGAAAATGGCCTTCTGGGCAGGAGCATGGTCTTCCTTGTGTTGTTGCGTGGCCAGCTTGATACGGAGTGAATTGGCACGGGAAAAAATAGCATGTCCGCGTGTTAATCTCTGTAATTCGAGGAAAGGGCCTAAGCGCGTAAGTGAAGTGAGCGGGGCCAGCAGTTTGCTCTACGTGTCTTTCGTGGAGACCGACGTGTGTGTTGCTACTTCGTGGTGTTTCGTGCGCCATCACAACTTCACATTGGATCAAGGACGTATCTCTTCTTTTGGCGGGGGTATTGGCTACACGTGTTTTTCATTATCACGCTAGTCTGACGGTGAGTCGCGCACGCAATTTTTCCCACTGCAGGTGCCCATGTGTATCGCATACCGGTTTCGAGGTCAGAGTAGCCTGCATGTCCCATGCGTATGTGTTTTTTGTGTCCCTCGGTGCCACCGCGTACTGCGGGAGGGTAATTCCACACACATAGGCTACCAGGGGTTGTGTGCACGGTTTTACTGCAGTTTTGGGGTGCCTGAGCATTGCGTGACCTGTCACTTTTTCACCGGGGTCATATACAGCCTTGCAGGTGCACAGGGGTGCTGTTAACATCTTGTATCCCACCCCCTTCATCCCAATTGCCCAGGGCAATTGTCGTGTACACCTCCTGTACACCTCCCATTGGCACTACTCCATCAGTGCCGGCACTACTCCATCTGTGCCATGGTTGGGAGGCCAGGAAAGGTGAGGGGCGTGTCAGCTGGGCGTACTCCACATGGCGGGCGTGTTCAGGGACGTGGCCGGTATGACCAGGGAGTAGGGGGACTCCAGGGTGTCTAGGGTGGCCACAGAGGGGAAAGAGGCAGGGGTGCACCAGTTTGGCACGATGTTGTGCCACGTGTTGATGCAGTCATGCCACCACCCCCTGTGGTTCCGGGAGATGCAGCTCTTGCATCTGGCACTGGCGCCCATGTGACCCGGCAGTCCTTCTCATCTGCTGCCATGAGCCCAAGGGTAGTGGTAGCTGCAGCTGCAGCTGTGGACACCACCACCCAGGCTCAGTGTCATGATCTCTGCTTCCAAAAGGTCAGGGTTTTCCCAACTCCCTTGGAAGCAGATTCATAACCCAGGTTCCGAGTGCCAACCAGTCCCAATTGGGACCTTTTGGACCCAGTCCTGGCGCCAGTGGCACCAGGCTCATAAATATGCCCAGTCCCAGCGCTGGAAGCGCCGGGCTCATAATGCTTGGGTGGACTTACCTGCAGCAGACCGTGCTGCTTACTTGCCTGCCAGTTGAACCTCTGATCCTCTTCTGTTTGGAACTACTTTTCCTGTTGGGTGGGGCAGGAGCCACTCCCTAGGTTCAGAACACTGGAACTCTTCTGGAAAGCAGGAACTCTTTTCTTACCTAGGCGTGGCTGTGGATGGAGACACCTAAGCACTACAGGAGGCTATTTAAACCACACCCGATGGATGAATCTTGCTTTGCGTTATTCTGCATCCTCTGCAGCAGAACGCTCATCGTGTCTTCTGCATCTGATCCTGGGCCTAAGGAAAAAGGCTTACCATCCTGAATCCAGTCTTCAGCAACACCTATAAAGACAAGAAAGAACAGGTTAGCATTACGGTCTTCAGTGACAGCTCTTCACTTACCTGGTCCATCGGCTGTCACCAACGCCTCGCGCTGCATTCTGTTAAAGACCAAAGCTTACCAACTCTTCGCACGCTCCGGAGGCCTTCGGCGCTGCATCCCGCATCTGAAGGACAAAACAAGGTGCGTTTAAAGACATTGGGGAACTTTAATACTCACGTGCCATTACTCCTTTCCACATCTAACCCAGTGGGTATTCCGGCACCCTGCAGCCGCTCCGAACTTGTGCCTGCAAAATAAAAAGACAGTTAGAGCGCATCGTGAAGCAGGCAACAAGCGCTTACTTACGTGCTTCCAGGCGCTTCTATTCATCACACGGGCTCCATCTTCAACTCACTTCAGCCCGTCATCCACCATCGCTGGAACCCTGCAAAACAAGAGACATCATTACTAAAGACTTTAAAGACATTAGAATTACTCGAAACTTACCGTTCGTGCAGTAAACGACGGACAGCAGTCCTCTGAAGTCAAGAGGCCTGCTCCCCTTATCCAGTGAAGAAACTGGTTGCAGCACCCTGCCCCGAGGCAGATGGAGAGCACGGCGTTCTCTTACCTAAGGTGAGAGCTTTAACCTTCGGGGTTCTACAGGAGAAGAGAAAGGGAAGAAGAGAGAGACATTCAATAACCCAGTTCATTAATCCCATATTTTCTATCTGCAGACATCTTACCCTTCGAGTCAAACATACAGTGCACAGAGGTCCAGCCCAAAGAGCCAGCCGTGTGTTACACATCACCTTTGAAGATACGGTATACGCCCAGTCAAGACCGGCGCCTCTACGGGAATCAGGTGAGCATTACAGAACGCAAAGCCTACCACAAAACTCCCGTCCAAGCGCTATGGAAACCTCGGATACCGACCAACTAGCCCAGTTACTTGGGGAACTAAGGGCAGAAGTGCATGCAGCCCGTCAGGAAACGAACGCTCTAAGAAGGGAACTGATTATTTCCAAGGAGCGAACAGATGATCTCGCTAGACAATTGCTACAGTCACAAGCCGGACAGACCCCGTTACCCGCATCTGGGGGAAATCTTCCTTCTACATCCTCTATGAATCCAGTGCAGATCAACCTACCTGGGAATGTACCTCTGGCTCCGCCTGAACGATTTTCTGGTGACCCAAAGAGGTTTGCAGTATTTATCTATCAGTGCCGGTTGCATTTCTTATGCCGGCCAGCAGCCTTTCCAACTGATCAAGCTAAAGTACCTTTCGTGCTTTCTTACCTTAGTGGCAATGCGGCAGACTGGTCGATCCCTCTAGTAAATCAAGATGATCCGGTCCTCCATGATTTTCAAGCTTTTCAGCTCAGTATGGAAAAACTGTTCGCAAGACATTCACAGGGGCAGGCCTTGGACAATGAGCTTCTTTCGTTGCGACAAGGTAATCAAAACCTTTTGGCTTATATTGCGTCTTTCAACAGACTGATAGTGGAAACTCAATGGCCTGAGGACAAAAGGATTACGCTGTTTTATAGAGGTCTACGTGGAGAGCTCAAAGATGTGTTAGCCCAAGTAGTGAATCCCCCACAAGATTGTTCGGACTATATAGACTTAGTCGTTCAAATAGATCACAGACTGCAGAACAGGAAGGCCGATAGTTCCAAGTTTGATGCTCGAGTATTTTCCAAACCGCCAACTCCTTCCAAAGGAATAGACTCCGGGGAACCCATGCAAATAGGCGGTCTGAAAGGTCCTCTAACACAAAAGGAGCGGGAAAGGAGAAAACAGTTGCAATTATGCCTCTATTGCGGAAACTCAGGGCACTTTCTTCGAGACTGTCCGGTGAAACCTGCTAAGAAGGCAGTAGGAGCTGCAGTTAGCAAAGTTACAAACTCTGAGCAGGGAAACAACCTCGCCCGACAAGAATAGAGGTCCTCTTGCCGAGCGTGAAAACCAGTTCCGTGACCTCGCATTTCGTGATACCTATGGTCCTCATTAGCCCTGATAATCCGGATCGATTACATGCAATTGAAGCTTACGTCGACAGCGGTGCCATCGGCAATTATGTGGATCATGAAATGGTTTTGAGGATGAATCTAACTCTTTGTCCCAAGGCTGTAAAGGACGTCATTACTACGGTGGATGGTACGGAGATAACCTCCGGGCCAGTAACGCATACCACTCAAGAAGTGACGCTAATAAGGCAAGATGGACACCATGAGAAGATTGTGTTCGATGTGATCAAGGCCCCTCAGTTTCAGATTATTCTAGGAATACCTTGGTTAGAGAAACACAATCCTCTGATCGATTGGCGAGCAAGAACGGTCCAGTTTCCAGAATGTGTCTCTACTTGTCACCCTCCACCTGGTGTTGCACTGGCAGCAATTTCTTCAGAGACTCCCCAGTTACCTCCCGAATACCTAGAATACCAAGATGTTTTCCGGAAGGATCAGGCTAACTCTCTACCTCCTCATAGGTCTTATGACTGCCAGATAGACCTGATACCTGGATCTACTCCTCCTTGTAGTAGAATTTATGCCCTCACCGAGCCTGAGAACCTTCACCTTCGACAATACCTGGATCAATACCTGGCAAATGGGTTTATTCGTCCTTCCAAGTCCCCTGCTTCTTCAGCTTTGTTCTTCGTTCCAAAAAAGGAAGGAGACCTTAGAACTTGTATAGATTATCGCTCCCTGAACCAGATCACCGTTAAGAATAGATATCCGTTACCTTTGATCCCTGAACTCCTGGACCAAGTCAGAAAAGCATGCATATATACAAAGCTGGATCTTAGAGGAGCTTACCACTTGGTACGAGTAAAAGAGGGCGATGAATGGAAGACGGCCTTCCGCACCAAGTATGGGCTATTTGAATATCAGGTCATGCCCTTCGGACTTTGCAATGCCCCGGCCGCCTTTCAATATTTTATGAACGATGTCCTCAGAGAGCTCATAGATGTGTGTGTTGTTGTTTACATTGACGACATCCTCGTTTATTCTTCATCGGAATCTGAACATCGGAAACACGTGAAAATGGTCCTCGAAAGATTGCGTCAACACAAACTTTTCGCTAAGTTGGAAAAATGTGTTTTCAACGTGACTGAAGTTGAATTCTTGGGATTCATATTATCACCTGGCGGAGTGCGTATGGATTCAAAGAAGGTCGATGCAGTTCTCAAATGGCCATCACCATCCTCCGTAAAAGGTGTGCAAAGCATGTTAGGCTTCGCTAACTTTTACCGCAGGTTTAACCCCGAATTCTCTCGAATAGTCCAGCCCATCACTGCCTTGTTAAAGAAAAACAAACGTTTTGAATGGTCTACCGAGGCGGAACAAGCTTTCCAGGATTTGAAGACTAAATTTATCTCTGCACCAATCTTAAAACACCCTCGCCCCGAACTCCCCTACATCGTGGAAACTGATGCTTCAAGCCTTGCCATGGGGGCAGTTCTATCACAAAAGGACCCGGTCACCAATCAGTTGCATCCCGTGGCATTTTGGTCCCGCAAATTCTCGCCTCCTGAAATCAATTACACGATTACTGACAAGGAACTTCTGGCTATCAAGTCTGCCTTTAAGGCTTGGCGGCATTATCTGCTGGGGGCCCGACACACCGTTACTGTGATTACGGATCACCGAAACCTGCAATATTTGAAAACCGCAAAAGCCCAATCCTCTAGACAACTCCGTTGGGCATTATTCTTTGCCGAGTTTGACTTCATAATTACCTATCGACCTGGTACAAAAAACGGTAAAGCTGATGCCCTTTCTCGGATGGGAGTGGAAGAACACTTGATCAACCCTAAACCTGTACCAATCATTCCCGAACAAAGAATTCTGGGTGTAATCGCCACACAATCCATAGAGGAAGTTAAGGATAAAGCCAGGCAACTTGTAACTCCAGCAGACATGCAGAATTGGCATCTGCAAGGAAAGGACTTTGCAGTAAAGGACAACTTATTGTATTTCCAAGAACGATTATACCTACCCAGCACAGATTTACAGAAAGAAGTAATCTCTTGTTATCACGATTCTTTAATGGAAGGACATCCCGGTATAGCCAAGACCTCAGAAAAGATCAAGCGCTACTTCTGGTGGCCGTCTTGGAAAAAAGATATCAGAGACTTTATAATGTCCTGTGGAGTATGCGCCCAAAACAAGAGTCAAAAGGAAAGACCAGCAGGCCTCTTACGCCCTATTGACATCCCACCTCGCCCTTGGCATACGCTTTCTATGGACTTCATCACCGATCTACCTCCATGCTCCGGATACAATACGATTCTAGTAATCGTGGACTTATTCTCCAAGATGCCGCTTTTCATTCCGCTCAAAGGCTTGCCAACAGCAGCAACTCTGGCCCGAGAATTTCTCGAAAACATCGTCCGACTGCACGGTTTTCCTTCGGTTCTAATTTCGGATCGAGGTAGTCAATTTATTTCTCATTTTTGGCGAAGTTGCTGTCGGTCGGCTCAAATTGATGTGAGACTATCGACCAGTCACCACCCTCAAACCGACGGACAAACCGAGAGGACCAATCAAACTCTGGAACAGTATTTACGCTGCATACTGCAACAAACTGAAAAAACTTGGAAAGACATCCTTTGGATAGTCGAATATGCCTACAATAACTCTGTTCATTCGGGAACTGGGAAAACCCTGTTTTTTCTTTTGTATGGCAGTCACCCTCGAACCTCGGAGTTGGATCCCCTCCAAGATCTTGAAACACCAGCAGTAGACTACCTGCATTCTACAATCACCCAATCCTTTAAGGAAGCTGTTTCTCACCTTCAAAGGGCTAAAGAACAATACAAGAAAGGAGCAGATCAACATCGGAAGGAAGCCCCTCAATATCGAGTAGGGGATCAAGTCTGGTTATCCACCAAATATCTACCTCTAAAAGGGCCACGCACATTCAACCCAAGATACCTTGGTCCCTATTCCATCACTACCATAGTAAACCCAGTAGCGGTCAAGTTGGACTTGCCCCCGCACATGAAGATACATCCGGTCTTCCACGTCTCTCTATTAAAACCCGTGCAACCTCAAACCCGACTAACTAAATCTCCAAAACCTATCCTAGTTGATGGGGAACTCGAGTTTGAAGTCAAAAGCATTCTGGACTCCAAGATCTCCAAATCTAAACTATTTTACCTAATTGACTGGAAAGGCTACGGCCCCCAAGAGAGATCCTGGGAACCTGCTGAATATGTCCACGCTCCTCGCCTAATCAAAAGATTTTACCGAACATTTCCTGACAAGCCAAAACCCCCGGAGAAGCCCGGTTTGGGAGGGGCCTTGAGGGGGGGTACTGTCATGATCTCTGCTTCCAAAAGGTCAGGGTTTTCCCAACTCCCTTGGAAGCAGATTCATAACCCAGGTTCCGAGTGCCAACCAGTCCCAATTGGGACCTTTTGGACCCAGTCCTGGCACCAGTGGCACCAGGCTCATAAATATGCCCAGTCCCAGCGCTGGAAGCGCCGGGCTCATAATGCTTGGGTGGACTTACCTGCAGCAGACCATGCTGCTTACTTGCCTGCCAGTTGAGCCTCTGATCTTCTTCTGTTTGGAACTACTTTTCCTGTTGGGTGGGACAGGAGCCACTCCCTAGGTTCAGAACACTGGAACTCTTCTGGAAAGCAGGAACTCTTTTCTTACCTAGGCGTGGCTGTGGAAGGAGACACCTAAGCACTACAGGAGGCTATTTAAACCACACCCGATGGATGAATCTTGCTTTGCGTTATTCTGCATCCTCTGCAGCAGAACGCTCATCGTGTCTTCTGCATCTGATCCTGGGCCTAAGGAAAAAGGCTTACCATCCTGAATCCAGTCTTCAGCAACACCTATAAAGACAAGAAAGAACAGGTTAGCATTACGGTCTTCAGTGACAGCTCTTCACTTACCTGGGCCATCGGCTGTCACCAACGCCTCGCGCTGCATTCTGAAAGACCAAAGCTTACCAACTCTTCGCACGCTCCGGAGGCCTTCGGCGCTGCATCCCGCATCTGAAAGACAAAACAAGGTGCGTTTAAAGACATTGGGTAACTTTAATACTCACGTGCCATTACTCCTTTCCACATCTAACCCAGTGGGTATTCCGGCACCCTGCAGCCGCTCCGAACTTGTACCTGCAAAATAAAAAGACAGTTAGAGCGCATCGTGAAGCAGGCAACAAGCGCTTACTTACGTGCTTCCAGGCGCTTCTATTCATCACACGGGCTCCATCTTCAACTCACTTCAGCCCGTCATCCACCATCGCCGGAACCCTGCAAAACAAGAGACAGCATTACTAAAGACTTTAAAGACATTAGAATTACTCGAAACTTACCGTTCGTGCAGTAAACGACGGACAGCAGTCCTCTGAAGTCAAGAGGCCTGCTCCCCTTATCCAGTGAAGAAACTGGTTACAGCACCCTGCCCTGAGGCAGATGGAGAGCACGGCGTTCTCTTACCTAAGATGAGAGCGTTAACCTTCGGGGTTCTATAGGAGAAGAGAAAGGGAAGAAGAGAGAGACATTCAATAACCCAGTTCATTAATCCCATATTTTCTATCTGCAGACATCTTACCCTTCGAGTCAAACATACAGTGCACAGAGGTCCAGCCCAAAGAGCCAGCCGTGTGTTACACATCACCTTTGAAGATACGGTATACGCCCAGTCAAGACCGGCGCCTCTACGGGAATCAGGTGAGCGTTACACTCAGGGTGGGCCAGCGCATGCTGCATTGGCACCAGAAGAGTCCCTGGATGATTTCCAGGATTTCAGGAGGCACAGAGTAAGTGCACGCAGGGCTGCCCTGACCGAGCCACATGTCCCTGGGGCAGTATTGTCATCTGCTGCCCCGGCTGTGAGTCTACCATCCAGGACAGTCCAGGTCAGTGACCTTAGCACAGCAGATGTTGCTACGCAGGGTCAAGTCAGGGGCAGCCAGCAGCCGCCGACGGAAGTCAGGGCTTCCATCACTGTTCCACCTGCCACTCACTTGGTTCAATCCAACAGCGCCATTGCCCATACTGATCAGGGCGGCATTTGCCAGTCAAGGTCCAGACCACTGTCCAAGAGGAGGAATGTTGCACCTGCAGTAGAGGCTGGGACCCCAGACACATCTCCGGCCTCCGGCACGTTGAGGAAGAAGCCTTTCTGCGTGCAGGAACTGGACTTCCTTGTGCGGGAACACAGCCGTGATATGCTAGTGGGGCCGAATTGTCACACTACGGCTGCCCATCATATGTCCCACTGGAAGCAAGTTGCGGATTGTGTGAGTGCATTCGGACATGAGGTGCGCACAGCTCAGGAGTGCAAAAAGCGTTGGGATGACATCCGACGCAGTACTAAGGCAAAACGTGCCTCCAATTATGCCGTGACTAGGTTGCCTGGCGGTGGGTCACCAGCTCAGGAGGAAGACCTCACTTTGCACGAGTCAGTCGTTGTGGGGTTCATATCGGCAGGATTGGTCGAAGGAGTGGGAGAGATGCAGACTTAGATACCCCATCCAGTGAGTGTTGTCGCGTGTTTGTCCAGACCATGTGTGTTTTGCTTGTGTGATGTGTTGTGCTTGACTGCCACTACATGTCTTGTGTACATGGTTCTCATGTGCGAGTCATGCAATGCTTCACTGATGCGTGCCTGCTGTGCAGCATGCTGGACATGTAGAGTAGATGGGGACTGTCCTCATCACCACACTTGCACCCTACTCACATGCTACTCACCCGGCTGCCCATCTGGTCCATGTTCCAGCTCACTGGCCCTTCTGCATGTAGCCTGGGGTGTCTTTCCTCTCAGCACTGGGACTATGTCATTGCATGACTGATGTGCATGTGTGTTCTGCTGGTCAATGGCTGTTCCTGTGTTGTGTTTACCTCTCATATGTGGGGGGACTGTTGTGGTTTGACATGCTGGGGTGTACACATGGGCAATGTTCACATGTGATGTGTACAGGACACTGAGTGTCACTTGATTTCACATGCATATATTGAGTGCATGTCCCTACTGACACACACACTTACACAATGCTCCACCAAACATACAACCACCCTTCCATGCCCACATGTGCACACAGATTGCCTTCTCTGGCACGCTGTGTCCCTGCAGCGCATGATCAATTAACATTTGGGGATTGTGTACATGCGACAATAGGTTATTTTTGTTGCTTGTCCTTTTTATGTGATGCTCAAGGTGTATCCCTAACACAATGACTGCTCACTGTGCTGTGTGCTGAGCAGTGTGTTGCAGGAGACACACACAGCCCACGGGTTAGGGATTAGCAGATTTGGCTTGGCCAATGTGCATGAGAACAGGCATTCAGTCTTTTGTCTTTTGTTGATGCTACCACTGATGGCAAGCATGTGTTTATGACATGTGTGGGAGGTTGTTGGTCAGTCATTTCATCTGATTCCATGTCAGACGTGATTGTCTCGGGCCTCTTTCCATTCATCACATGTCACATCGTATGTAATTGGACATGTGTTGGGCTTTTGCTGTTGCATGCCATGTCATGGTGTGGCAGACAAGGGTGATGTGGGTTGGGAGGGTTAGGGTGACATACCAGTGATTGTCATGGCCTGTTTTGCAAGGGGTGGTGTGATACACACCTTGCATGTGTTCCTTTTGGTCACACAGGATTGGTTATGTTTAAGTAGGTAGGGATGCACACAATGTAGCACTTCCGTGGCAACATTCTCAGGATGGTAAGGGTGTGACAGTTGACTGTCTCTTTGTCATCATCGATTGTCACCTGGTATGTGCCAGGCCTTTGTGCACTCTGCAGGGGTGGGAATTAAGGTGAAAAATGTGGCCGCAAGCTGGGTCCGGGCTGCCTCGCCACGTGCCCTTTCCCCTCCCTTGGCCAGTGCCTGTGCAGGTGGTTGGAGATGTGGGGGCACCACCATGTCCACCGGTACGTTCCGCTGTGTTGCAACATTGTGCAGGACACATGCTGCCACAATGATCCTGCACACTACTGGGGGTGCATTTAGTAGCTGTCCGCCAGAGTTGTCAAGGGAGAGGAAGCGTGACTTGAGCACTCCGAATGTGCGCACCACTATGCCCCTGGTTGCAATATGGACAGCGTTGTATCTTACCTGGGGTGGTGTGGTGGGGTTCCAGATTGGCGTCATCATGTGGTTGCTCAGAGGGTAGGCAATGTCCCCTGGGGAGGTGATAATGGTTGTGATTAGTTGGGTTTGTGTATTTGTATGTGTGTGACATGCGTGCGTGTGCACAGGCATTTGTACTCACCTAGGAGCCATGTGTCGCTGTGCTTCCCAGCTTCCAGGGCCCGGCTCAGGGCAGACATTCTGTATATGAAACTGTCATGGGTAGACCCAGGATAGTTTGCATAGACAGAGGTGATGATTCCCTTGGCATCGCATACAGTTTGCATAGACAGAGGTGATGATTCCCTTGGCATCGCATACAACCTGCACGTTGATGGAATGCCAGTGCTTGCGGTTTTGATAGATGTGCTCAATGGCTCTAGGTGGACGTAGGGCCACATGGGTGCAATCTATGGCACCAAGTAATTTGGGGAAGTGTGCCACCCTGTAAAAGTCCTGGATCAAGGCCTGCCTTTCTGCGGGTGTTCTGGGCATGTATATGTGCCTGTGGACTGAGGAGCGCGCAGTCATGATTGCCAACACCTGGTGTAGGCAGCGTGATTGCGTGGCCTGTGAGATGCCCCCAACTATGGCAGTTGTCCGCTGAAATGACCCAGTGGCCAAAAAATTCAGGACATTGAGCATCTTCTCCAAGGGGCTCAATGCTTGGGAGCACAGGGTGAGTGATGTAAGGTCATCTTCCGACTCCCTGACTAGGTCTAGGATGATACGTGATGGAAAGCTATACCTGCCGTAGACCTGGTCGTCAGGCATCCCAAAAAGGCTGGTCGGGGCAAAACAATGCAGGGCCTGGCTATTCTCCTCCTCCAGCAGTGTCCCACGATCAGTGCTGTGACAAATGGTGCATTCATCATAGCTGTATATATGTATTTGTTGTTTGCGCACACTTTTATACTGTGCCACCTTGCACCACGATTTTCGGCGCACATTTGTTCCATGAATCAGACCTATAATGTCCACCTTATTATCTATAATATAATCCTGTATCTCTATGGCATGTTTGTCCAGCAACCGAGTATTTAGTAGGGACCTTTTAATAGTGTCAGTTTGATTTTCCATGTGAGTATTTTTTGGGATACGCTATGCACTTAAAGGCTCCTGTTACTGATATGTCTTTAGTAGTAGGAGTAAGCAGTAGCACAGGAGCTGTCTCTATGCATTCCATATTAGTACGTTTTTGTGTATCTATAATACTAGGATGTGTCTGTCGTAGCTTACGCTGCAATATTACATCTGAGCCGCACAGAGATACAGTCGTGTCTTGCACTAGCTCTGGTTTCAGGTCTCGCGAACAATGTTGTTGGTACAATTGCATAATCCATGTCGAGATGTTGATATTTTGCAGTAATATCTGCTCTTCGCGCTTCTGTTCCAGAAGTAGCACGTGATATTTCACAATAATATCTGCTCTTTGTGCTTTCAGATTAAGAAGTAGCGATTCCATGGATGCATACAAATTGTTATTAGAAGATAACTCAATTTGTACCGGCCACAACAGAAGTGGCCACAAATCCATCCTGCAAGTCAAATGTTATCAGCAAGAGATTTTGGGGGACCAATATCTGCTTTTCTTAGTTGTTTAATGCCTCTCTGCTGCAAAAAGCGATATAGCTAACTTTTCTGGGAGCAGTGGGCACCCCCCCTCCCTGTTGAATATTTTATTAAACTCCTGGATGTATTTACTGCAAACCTGTCCCAGAAATCAATTCAACACTTTGTGATCAAGCTCTTTCTCATTTGGTCCAATTCCATCCAGCAGTTTTTGCGCTTTGGCCTCAAATAATTTGGACTTTTCTCTATGGGAAAGAGAATGGGAGTTGATCGAAAACAGCATTTTTTGCTTTCTTAATAACTTTTTAATTTCTAAATAAATCTTTCCCAGATTTTCCAATCTGGAGGGTGGGGGGCTGTGACAACATTTTATTTTGGAATATATCAGCCAAATTTGTCCTGCAAGTCAAAGGTCATTAGCAATAGAATGTTCGCATTTCCAATGGATCAAGTCACTCACCTTAACTATAGCGCTACATATTTCAAGAGTTTGGCGTAGTGTAAGTCATGTTTTAAAATCAAACAAAATACATGTTTTGGTGCTATTTGTGGTACTGAATGAAAATCTTATGCTTCAATGGTAGTTTAATTAGCTTTCAAAGGGCCTCGTCACAAGTTGGGTGGTAAGCCCTAAAGGTGACCTTAACGGTATTAGTGCTGTCAACAAGGCTACCCCAGATCATTCGCCGGCGCAAATCCCGCTAATTGTGAAACAGCTGGCGGAATCTGCACTGATACCATCAAACCCTATCACTGCCGCATCACAAGTCCCTGTACGGTGGTATTAGCGCTGGAAAACTGCACTAATAACCCCGAGAAAAAATGGTGCAATTAGCCCTAGCATCCAGGTGAAGGTAAATGAACACAGGTAGCAGACATCAAGGCACAGGTGGTGATTCCAATCCACTCCAGAGGGCTACATAAGGCACACACCTTCCCCAATAACAGTTACAAACACCATGCTGCCACAAGCCATTGCAAGATGGGACATGCAGCTGCTCATGCTGCACCTGGAAGTACAGAGGCAGGACAACTAGCCCAGGGCAGAGGAAGTACAGGGGAGGAGGAGGAGGAAGGGAAGAGGCATGCACCGATCCCCACGGTCAGGCTCTTACCCTGGACCCTCACTGACAGCCAGTTGGACACCGTGCACCACTTCAACTGGCAGACCATAAGTGAGCTGCTCACCACAATCAAGGGTGACATAGGGAGCTGGGTAACATGCAGACAGCCGTGTTGCCACTGCTAAAGCTATTGTCCATCCTACAATTCCTAGGAAATAGTACCTTCCGGGACTGCATGACCATGATGCACGGCATGGTACGGCCAACATTTTGTACAGTTTTGGGCCAGGTGCTGGATGTACTCCAGCAGCATGTCTCACACCACATCTCACTACCCACCACCCCAGCACAGGTACGGCACTCTTGTTCAGAGGAGAGTTGCCTGGCATTTCGGTTCTGGACTGCACCAGGGCAGGACAAAGAGTGATATATTATGATATTTCTCCTCGGTGAAAGAGATAGTGAGCTAAAGATACTGGCTAAGACTCTCGAAACCGGGACTAATGGCTGGTAGAGGGACTCCCAGGACCCCCCTTGTTTTCGCATAATGGAAGTAACTTTGGGTATCACTATAAGTTACTAGGGAAATCCAGACAGGGACCCCTGGCTGACTGGTCTTAGAGAGGCACAGCTTTATCCTACTAACGAGGTCCAACCTGACCAAAACGTGTGTTTGGTTGTTGCTGTCTGCACTCTTGTTCTGAGGAGAATTGCCTGGTATTGCGTTGCTGGACTGCTCCAGGGCAGGACAAAGACTGATATGTTATGGATATTTCTCCTCTGTGAAAGAGATAGTGAGCTAAAGAATCTGGCAAAGACTCTCAAAACCAGGACTAATGGGTAGTAGAGGGACTCCCAGGACCCCCCTTGTTTTTTGCATAATGAAAGTATCTTCGGGTCTCACCCTAACATACTAAGGAAATCCAGACATGGACCCCTGGCTCCTTGGTCTTAGAGAGGCACAGCGCTACCCTTCTGATGAGGTCCAACCAGACTGAAACATGTGTTTTGGATTGCTGTCAGCACTCCTGTTCAGAGTAGATTTGCCTGGCATTTCGGTGCTGGACTCCCTCAGGACAGGACAAAGACTGATATGTTACACATATTCCTCCTATGTGAAAGAGATAGTGAGCTAAAAAATCTGGCAAAGACTCAGAAAACTGGGACTAATGGCTGGTAGAGGGACTCCCAGGAACCCCTTGTTTTTGCATAATTATAGTAACTTTGGGTCTCACCTTAAATTACTAGGGTAATCCAGACATGAACCCCTGTTTCACTGCTCTTAGGGAGGCACAGCTCCACCCTTCTGATGAGGTCCAACCACACCAAAACATTTGTCTTAGGTTGCTGTCTGCACTCTTGTTCAGAGGAGAATTGCCAGGCATTTTAGTGCTAGACTGCCTCAGGACAGGCAAAGACTGCTATGTTACGGATATTTCTCATCTGTGAAAGAGATAGTGAGCTAAAGAATCTGGCTAAGATTCACAAAGCTGGGACTAATGGCCGGTAGAGGACTCCCAGTACCCCGCCCTTGCTTTAGCATAATTTAAATATAGTAAGTTTGGGTCTCACCCTGAGTTACTAGGGTAATCCAGATGTGGACTCCTCTCTCTCTCCTCTTAGAGAGGCACAGGTCCACCCTACCGATGAGGTCCACCCAGACTGAAAAATGTGTCTGTGGTTGCTGTCGGCACTCTTGTTCAGAGGAGAATTGCCTGGCATTTCGGTGCTGGGCTGCCCCAGAGCAGGACAAAGACTGATAAGTTACAGAAATTTTGCCTCTGTGAAAGAGATAGTGAGGTAAAGAATCGGGCTAAGACTCTCGAAACTGGAACTAATGGCCGGTAGAGGGACTCCGAGGGCCCCGTTATTTTTGCATAATTAAAGAAATGTTGGTTCTCACCCTAAGTTACTGGGGTAATCCGGACTTGGACCCCTGGCTCACTGCCCTTAGAGAGGCACAACTCAATCCACCCTAATGATGTCCAACCAGACGGAACCATGTGTCTGGGGTTGCTGTTGGCACTCTTGTTCAGAGAAGAATTGTCTTGCATTTCGGTGCTGTACTGTTCCAGGGCAGGACAAAGACTGATATGTTACGGATATTTCTCCTTTGTGAAAGATACAGTGAGGTAATGAATTTGGCTAATACTCTCAAAACTGGGACTAATGGCTGATAGAGGTACTCCCAGGACCCCCCTTGTTTTAACACACCATGAACACACAGTTATATGCCGTTGCTCAAATGCCCAATGTCATTGCAGCCTTGACGGTACCAATGTTGAGTTGGTGGTACCCCAGTCCCACGAAGCAGTGTACCGCAACAGGAAGCACTACCAGTCTTTGAATGTGCAAGTGAACTGCAATCCCAACCTGTACATCACCCACTGCTGTGCCTGTTACCCTGGTTCCACCCACAATGTAATGGTCCTACGGAACAGTACACTGCCTGGATACATTGTGAGGACAATGGACGTGGATAGTTGGTGAGTAACACTGTCAGCATGCACATGACCAAATGGGAGGGGGGTGTTTAAAACTACACAAAGCATGGCATGCCAAATTAATGCAAAATTCAAACATGCCCACCTCCCGCACCAGCATCATAGTACAGCCCAGGGAACATGCACATGTCAGACATCCGTGGACGAATAAGCTGATGCACACATACAATAGCAACTCCAAACACACACATGACTACAGGTACCACAAGGCAACATGCATAATCTGAACCAATGTCAAAAAAAGTGCACATCACACATCAACTCTGCCATACCACAGCCATGTACCCATATACACTCAGCCCACAATATCGACCTGCTGCCCCAGAATCCTGGGAGGCCCTATAGGAAACCCATTAGGTAACATGCATGAGAGCAATACATTGCCGCAAGACAGCCACCATATCAGCTTGACATGGCACTGACAGGGTGCATGTTAAGTATATACAATGCATGATACAAGTGACATAACATGCACAAACATTGTAAAGACAAATGCCATGCAATGAAACCCCATATCCATGCATATGATGTCCATTGCTATTATGCTGTGAACGGCCACTAACCACAATACACTATGGCACATTACTGTGCCTCTCCCCATGCATATGACTCTGGGTACCCGTAGCTGGCCTGGCTCATGACACCTGTACATGATCCACAAATACCAGAGGATTTTTCCTACATCCACGCTCACAGCAGGACCTGTGTGTGCATAGAGTAAACCTTTGACCTCCGGAAGGCCAGTTTCTGCTGCCTGGAGCATACAGGAGGAGACCTGGTGTACACACCAGAAAAAGTGGGTAAAATAGGGCATGTGTGTGACATGCGGCACAATATCTGCCTCAAGCGGAATGTACCACTACCCCCTGATGTGGAGATGTCACCCCCAGGTGGGAGAATGCAGTGCCTGTGTCAGAGGCATCTACATGCATTGCCAGATACAATGTCAGGGATGGCTGACTAGCATGCCAGGGACTGATATAAAATGTATCTGAGACGTTCACATGCACATGCCATGCACCACTGTTTGACATTCACGTCAATGAATCAACACAATTATGACACAATGAGGAATGTCCTTGCATTGATTAATTTCAACTATTTTAATGTAATTAAGTGCACTAACTACCCCCCTCCAGCTCCCACCACCAACTCCTCCACACACTATCCCCCCTCCCCATCCCACCACCACCACCCCAGCATGCCACTGTGGGCTGAAGGTGTGTCACTGTCACATCTGTGGCCTCTTCCCCTTCAGGGCTCCCCCTAGTGATTTAGGCCCCAAATGGCACTCAGACTGGTGCCTGGGTTTGCTGGGCTTAGATCCCTCAGTGGGTGTGGCCGAGATTGAGGGTATGGACTCTGGCCCCCAGAAGTCTTGCAGAGTGAGTTCTATGCTCTGTTGCATCAACTCTGCAAAGGCCAAAATCCCCTCTGTCAGCTCCCTGATGTGCTGGCCATACACTAGTACTGCTGCTAGTACTGCCACTTCTGCCGGTTCCTCTTCATTGTCCTCATGATCCTGTGGGTGTCTCCTTGCATACAATCGCATATGGCCTTGGGGTGCATTGAATGTGTGTGGCCAATGACATCCATCTCCCGTTGCCACCTCTCCATTTCTTCCAGCCTCTGGGGGATGGATTGGCTCGATGTTGTGTGTATGGTGAATGGAATAAGGGCTCTGCAGAGGGCCAGGGCTGAGGGCAGGCTAGCGATAGAAGGGGGTGTCCATGTCTGGCTCAGGTGTCTGGGCAAGCTGGTGGTGAGGAATGCTCTAAGGGTTGCGTGTCCCTCCCTCGCCCTGTAGCACTTGGTTTGTTTCCTCCTGGGTGTCTACAGAGGCCTTGCCAGCAGGTGCAGTCCCAGTGTCAGGCACTACAGCTTGCAGTGTGGGTGCAGTGTGGTGGTGGTGGTCCTGTTGGCATGTGCGTTTGACACAGGGCCTGCGCTTCCACCAGAAGTCTTGTTCCAGGTGTGGCTTAGTGGTCCTTGTACCTTGGTGTGGTATGTGGCTGCCCTTGAGGGGTGGTGGTGGTGGACCTTGAGGGCCTGGAGGCACCACTTTCCAACAGGCCTGCCCCCTCATCCTCCTCTGATACTTAAGGAGATGCATGAGTGCCTGTAGGGGACATATGAAATGTTGTCAGGCATGGTACTTTCACGTGTGTTGGCATGCAAGACATATATGCTATGGCACCCAACACATTTGGGAAGATGGGTCTTGTTGCTCTGGGGATATAGCATGTGGGAACATCATTATTGGACTGGTTGCAGCCATGTGTGTGTGTGTGACACTTGGACAGGTGGCCTTTGGCCTGTGTGCATTGAAGGCAGGATATACATGCAGGGTCAGTGGAGGTGTTACATGCATGATTGTTGTCCTGCAGGGTCACACTTTGTGACATGCTCTCATGGTCAAATGATGACATACAGGCACAGCCTTGGATTTGGCACCACATGGGAAGGTTGTATGTGTGAATTCCTCCACATCACCTCCCTGGGAGATGCATGCCTTGTGGGAGTGGATGATTTGACTTTGTCTATGGCACCTCCATGGTTATTTGGGATGCTGCTGTGCAGCCAGCAGCTTTGTGCTGTCTTGTTTTGTATTTAGTTTAGTTTAGTTTATTATTTATAGGGCGCGCCATACCCTGGGGCATCAGGGCGCACAGGCCAAGAATATGCTCAGCTTAGTTACAAGTACATAATAAGTAATAACAGTGCAAGGGTATCATACAATGTACATTATATAGTAGGCATATATATATACACGGCCGGAACTAGGTCCAGAGCCAACACAGTTTTACAGGTGTGGATATACTATCGGGAGTATACAATAGTATATACATTAGTAATATACATACAATATATAGTATACAATAATATATACAGCAGTAACATACAGGTATCATTCCAGTGACATTCCAGTGCAGAAGGAAGTTGAATTAGTTAGTTTACCAATGGAAACAGTCAGGGCAGGGAAGTTAGTTAGGCGTCATTTACTCTCATCCAATTGATCAAGTTCTGCCTGAATTTCGCAAAGGGCTGGGGTTCTCTGATGCCACCCATGCCGGTGTAGGAGGATATGTACTCCTACACCGGTGGCTTGCTGCACCCATGCCGGTGTAGGAGGATATGTACTTCCATGAGGCTCATCTGACATGGGGCAGGTCGACTGTGCCGGCAACATATCGGTATGACTGCTGCACAGTGTTGTGGTTACTCGCACACAACAATCCTGCTGGCACAGGGGGCCCTAGCAGGGGGTGTGTGTGTATTGCACTTGGATTGGTCACTTGTCACCCCTTCACAGTGCAGTTTTCCTCACAGATGCACTTCGTGCCCTGCCCCCTGGCTGTGGTGGGTGGCTGATGTAGCACCCCGTCACTTCACCCTGATTGGCTGTCCCAGCTGCTGGGTCTGATGGCACGTGCCAGCAAGATGGCAGTTTTGAGCTGTCCTGTAGTTTTCTGATGTCTGGCGCCATACAGCTCCTCACAGTGGGCTACTATCTCATTGGTGAGGACTACAAATTCTCCCTCACTGAATTTAGGCTTTCTCAGCCAGTTCTCTGGCACCTTCCCTCGGGTCCAGTCCTGATACATGTTGACAGTGTGTTTCAGAATCGGATGGCTGCAGGAAGTGGGTGATTCAGGTTGGATTTAGTTTTTAAAGATGTCCTCCTCCATGCTTCCCGTTCCAGCAATGACGCTATTTCTGCCGGCAGTAGTAGTGCCGACGGTAACAGCAATGGAGGATGCTGGCGCTAGCGCTATTAGGCGAGACATTTCAGAGGTGTGCCTTGTTTCGGCGCTGATTCTGGTGGGAGGTATTAGTGTTGCTGCCGGTGTGGGGTGTGCATTCACACATCGTTGTAATTTGTCACGAATAGCGCTGCTCGTCTTGGCAGTAATGCTAATTCCGCTCAAAGGAAATTCCACCTGTATACCACCCAACTCGTGATCACACCCAAAGTCCCAGAGACTTCCTATCAGGTGGTGGACACATGATAAATGAGCCAAAAAGAATTTCAAACACAGAGCTGGAAAAAGTTTTTACATAGAAAGAGAAAAAAAGCAATGGATTCTAGGAAGATGTATGCAAGGAATTCAATTCTGCATGGCCACTTTATCTGAAGGGCCATACAATCAGAAGGAAACAGGCATATACTCAAACACTGAGAAGCATTTCTCATTATTCAGAAATTGCATTTCAAGCAGAGCAAACATAACTCACCAAATATATTTCATGGCATTTGTAATATTTCCAAACAGGTAAGCATGATATATCAAATAAGTGGATCCAAGTATGAAAAAACAGTGATGATATTGTAGACATTCCAAAATATTAGATTCAAAGGCACAGTTTGAAAATGAAAAGAGATGCTTTTTCACACCTCCCTGGACAGTATAAGCTTTTTGCCATGTATAGTGTTCTTAGATTTCCAATGTTTCAACAAGTCATTTTTAAGACTACAAGATGTACAAGGTATATTAGCATATTCCTGGCAACAATAGCCAAATAATTGGTTGCAGTGATTGTACGGCACAACCAGTGAGTATTACCCATTTTAGTCAAATTACACTTTTCGCCACATTTGTTGCCGCATTTATTATCAATCTTTTTTTACCACAAACATGCAGATGGTAAGTTGGGCAAAGGTATATAGAAGAGGGTTACGGTAGTAAAGTGTAGAGGGGAGTGTATGAGGTCTTCCCCAGCATTTGGGGCAAAAAACAGGTAAAATCAGTAAATTAATCGATGAAAGTATAATTCGATAAGAAATATTTGGGAAACATGTGTAGGTCCCACCAGTTTGTGGGGACGAAAACATTGTCAGATGTAAGTGCGTGTGTTTGCAGCCTCCATGCTGTGTTAGGGTCACACAGTAAGTCAACCAGAGTTAATTAGGTCTATTTGTATGCCTATGGTGCAACCAATACATGAATATTCCGTAATCTTCCATGTCCACATTTATCATTCGTGTGCCTCTAATTTAACAATGCCTTACTGACTTTCTTATAAAATGTTAAATAAAAAATATGTTACCATTGTTAGAATGTGAAAGTTCCTCTGTTGGCTGGCATGACTCTTGTTTTATAAAGGGTACCAATCATTTGTGCTTAGACATCCAAAATGGCCATACTTGATGCCTGTGTCCTTACTCATTCAGGGTTCTGAAACAATGTGTTCAACGGTCGTATGTGAGAAGTGGTAACGGACACCTATCTTCCAGTACTGTCGTTGTGGTTGCCTTGAAAGTCCCAGTCTCAAAGTACACCATAGTGTGCCATAAACCTGTTATCTATGTTCAGAACATCATTTGCCAGGTTGAAAATCTTGAGCTCGTATGTTCTGCTTTGTGTGGTATTCACGAGGCTACCTTTCAATGCCATCAGTGACGTGTCCTGCAATGTGTGCCAATACTGTGTGAAGTGTTGACTAACTGGTGTTTCTGTTTTGCAGTTCAAGATAGTGTTTCTATGAAGGTTCATTCGTTCATGTAGTTCCTTGCAAGTCTCACCAACTTGCTTTCCTTGCAGATATTCTGGCATTGGATGAGAAATACCACACTGGATGATTTGCAATTGTATGACCCTTGCATCCATAATGTTTGGTTTTGTGGAGTTGTTCAGATGTGCTGGCTGGTTTTCCATCTGCTGACACTTCACATCGATGTTCCCTGCCTTATTTGTTTTTTGTCTGGTGGAAATGGAGTTCTAGTGTGGGGCAATGCTAGATGTTCTTTTTTCTGTTGAATGTAGTTTAAAAAGGTCCTCAGATCCTCTTCCTTTTATATATTGTAGGCCCTTAACAATGATATTAAGGGGGTAATTCATAGAATTCAGCGCACAAGTGGCGCACGCCAAACCCCATTTCGGCGCACAGCGTATTCATGGATTTTAAAATCCCTAAGCAGCCGTGGCGCAGAGTGGCGCAGCGACCCTGCAGCAGCGCCATTTACGCCCCCAACCCCGCCCCATGCGCCATGAACAGCACACAAATCCAGTACATGGCGCACAGGCCAGTGGACCAGCATATAGCCCCCCCAACCATGAAAAAGTGTGTAAAACTCCCTGCGCACCCCTCGGAATACACGTACCCGCTCACGCCAGGCCAATCGCGTGTAAATCTCCCCGCGCACCCCTCGGAATACACGTACCCCGCTCATTCGCGGGAAGTTTCACACGAGATAGGCCTTGGGCGAGCGGGGCACGTGTATTACTGGGGTTCGCGGGTAGTATCACACGCGGTAGGCCCTGTGCGAGCGGGGTACGTGTATTACTGGGGTTCGCGGGGAGTTTCACATGCGGTAGGCCCTGTGCGAGCGGGGCACGTGTATTTCTGGGGTTCACGGGGAGTTTCACACGCGGTAGGCCTTGTGCAAGTGGGGCACGTGTATTTCTGGGGTGCCCAAACGAATTGGCAGTGAGTGTCCTCCCAGGTGTGCCCTCACACCCCTCCCCAGGGCCTGCAGGCAGACCACAACACAGGGGAACACACTGCACCCCTGGCCATGCCCCACAGGCAGCCCATCCACTCTGGCAAAGCTCCCCAGCCAGCCCACATGTCACCAAGCACAAGCAGGCACATACTCATGTCCCCCTACCCACTCACCCACCCAGCAGTGAAGGGCACCTGCCAGCAGGCCCCCACTCATGTCCACCCAACACCCACCCAGCAGTGAAGGGCACCTGCCAGCAGGCCCCTACTCATGTCCCCCCAACCAACCACCCACCCAGCAGTGAAGAGCACCTGCCAGCAGGCCCCCACTCATGTCCCTCCACCCACCCAACCACCCAGCAGTGAAGGGCACCTGCCAGCAGGCCCCCACTCATGTACCATAGCAGTGAAGGACACCTGCCAGCAGGCCCCAACTCATGTCCCCCCAACACGCCAAATTCCACCGCACGCCACCCCTGCCCAAATAACCAACCAAGCATAACATACACCCCACATTGAAATGGCCATTACATGAAACAACCCAAATGGCATGTATGTACATCAACACATGTCCGTCACACACACACACACAATGGGTGCCAGTGAATGTGAAAACCCACATCGTGACATGCATGAAACCAATGAGAGAATACCACACATTGAAGTACGGGAAAAAATGTTTTGAACATAAAATGTGGAGAAACACATTTAAACACCAACCAATGGACATAAGGAAAGCAATGCAGAATGTCACATAATGATAAAAAAAGGAAATCAGAATCCAAAATATATGAAATCAAAAATGTCTCCAAAGTCTCCTTCCAACAAAGCAAATCCAAACAGAAATGAAAAAGTAAAATCCATTGATCCATGGAAAAATCCCAAAAAAGAAAATGCCGACAAATCCACACTCCAACTATTTACAAGGATGAAATCCTGGGTCCATTAGCCCAACTGTCCAAATTAAACCTACAAAAATACACTAACTAATGAAGAACTATATACAAAAATGTGGGGTATTGTCCAAGCGCCCCAAAAAAAATGAAAACAAAAATGAAACCTAACACTAACTAACTAACTAACTACTTACAAAGGCAGCGGGCTAGTCTGACGGCTCACTTTTTGATGTCCCGGGCCAGGGCATCATCGAACTCCCGCTCAATGTCCTGGAGGCGGTCCTCTTCCATGGACCCAAGGGTTCGCAGGGACGATGACATCTTGACCTCCAACTCCCTGCGATTTGCCTGAAGGCACTCGGCCCGCCTCAGTGCCCTCCGCATGGAGTTTTCCGCCCTGACCATTGTGAGCCCTGCCTCTTCCGACCGCTGCCGCTCCGCATCTATGGCTTGGCCCAACCGCTGCCACATGGAAGACACTTGTAATCCTGGGTCCTCCTGCCCTCTGGCCGATGCCTGCCCCTCCGATGTTGAAGGCCCCGAGCCTTCATTGCTCCCACCATGTTGCTGCTGCTGCTGTGCCTGTGCCTGTGCCCTGGCTCTTGCTGCCTGCACGTCCTCCTCCGGCTGAGGTGCAGTTGTCATGGTGGCCACCCCTGCTGGACGTCCGACTCCCGACTGTGGCAGGGATGTGTCCTCCACCAGCCTGGCCGCTGGGTCAGAGGCAGCTCTACAGGGTACCCAGGTGATACATGGGTGGGAAGATGGCATGGAGGACAACTGGCGCGTAGGGGGTTCAGGTCAGGAGAGGGTCGCAAGAAGGTCCAGCACACGGAGGAATCCAGCACTGGTGACTCATCCCAGTAGGTCAACACGGTCAAAGAGGCATCCGAGATGACGTGCAGTGTCTTCACGAAAACACAGCAGGTCACCTCGCATGCCTCGTTGACGTAATGCTATCCCAGCCAGGACAGGCTAAAATCAATCACGGAGGAAGATGGCATGGAGTCATCCAGGTTGGTGGGGGGTTTGGAGGAGGAGGAGGCCGTGGAAGGGACACACACGGGTCAGGAGGTGGTGATTCCACTGGTGCCGGATGATGCAGTGACAGGATCAGGGACAGGATTACACACAGGCACCTCTGTGGCGGCCTGTGCTGCCTCCTGCCCCTGCCCCTGCACTGCACCACTAGCACCAGTGGAATCACCACCTCCTGACCCGTGTGTGTCCCTTCCACGGCCTCCTCCTCCTCCAAACCCCCCACCAACCTGGATGACTCCATGCCATCTTCCTCCGTCGGACCCTGTGGGGTCTCAGCTGCCCCTTCTGCTGCCGAGGAGTCCATCTCCAACCTCTGCCTCTTGGACCTACCCTCGGCAGCTGCGGCCTGGGACACGGCACCAGACTCCTCACTCCCCAAAGAGATGACAATCTGGGAGGGAAGCCGGGCCTTACGTCTCTGGCTGGTGGTGCGATCCCTGTCGCTTTGCTCCACAGCACCCTCTCCGCCCTCTTCATCAGTTGACGCTGCAGACAGGGAGAGATAGAACACAGGCATCAGGGCACTGTACAATGGACTGAAACACACATGACAGTTGTACATGAGTGGCAGTGTCAAACATCAGACATGGCATCACAATCCCTAACACACATGTCATTTCTACTCAAACACATGAGCAATTCCACAGCAATATTGCACCAGGCAGCACCATCCATACACATACAACAGCATCAGCATCCGAAGGTGAGCCTGATGTCATACGAAACACGAGGAGTGCACAACACATGCACACACACCAACACACTTACATGCATGTGTACATGTCCACCAACTGTCACAGTGATGAGATCGCCATCCATGTCACATCTGGCATTCAGCCTTCTACATGTCAGTGCCACATGCATCCATGTTGCATCACAGTTGCACACTTGTCAAATACACACACATGCACACAGTGCAGATACATGTAGCTGGAACCACCATCCATGTGTGACACCACAACCATGCCAACGTACATACACAGCAATGCAAACTTGTGTGCTCCCACACCTGCATTTGGCTTGCATGCTTACCAACACATACACCATCCATGTGTCTCACACATGAGAGGACTCACATGTGTCAGCCTCACGCCCCTGTACATACACATCCATACATGGCCCTACAAAAACACATGTATAACCTGCATACTACTGGCACACCACAACATGTACAGCGTCCAATCAGTATGCATGTACACTTACCGCTCGACTCCAGACGGGTCTGCCTCTCAAGGACCTGGATGTGAACCACTGGGCGTATGCATTCCAGGACCCTAATTTGGTGGTCTGACAGCTTTGGCATCTGCTGCCTTCAAGAGGCGTTGGGCCTTGTTGAGGGTCCTGGATCTGAAGTCCTCCCAGCGCTTCCGGACATGTTTGATGTCGCGGACTGCCAACCCCCTCCTCGTTGATGGCAGTCACAATGTCCATCCTGATCCTGGTCCGTCCTTCATTGTCAGCGCGCGAACATCCAAAGAGGGCATCATACTACCCCAGGGCTTGCTCCACCAGGACACCAACTTCCCTGGCACTGGGGCTGGTGGCTGCCTGTGGTGCCAGATGATGTTGTGCCCGACATGGCAACCCCAGAGGCAGGTGTGGGTGGGCAACTGGGTCCTGGGGCTGGGTTGTGGAGCGATGGTATCCCAGTCGGGAGTCTTCGGTTCCAGCAGGGGTGGTCACAGCAACTGCACCCCTGGCTGACGTGCAGGCAGCAAATAGCAGGGCACGTGGGCAGCAGGCAGGCAGGCAGTAGCAGATGGCAGGTGGGAGCATGCTCAGGGCTCTTGGGGCCAGTAATTTGGCCGTCTGGGCAGGAGTGTGGTCTTCCTTGTGTTGTCGCATGGCAAGCTTGATACGGAGTGAAATGGCACATGAAAAAATTGCACGTCAGCGTGTCATTTGAGGAAAGGCCCTTAGCGCGTAAGCGCGTCTGTGACATGACGCGCAAGGGCATTTCCCTTAACACGGGTGCATGTTCATTGTACACATGCAAAAACTGCACGTCCGAGTGTCAGCTCGTGTAATTGGAGGAAAGGGCCTTAGCGCGTACACGCGTAAGTGACGTTGTACGTGTGGGTCGGTTGTAAAGGTACGTGTAGGACACCATTTTCTTGTATGTGCTTTTCGTGGAGAGCAAGTGGGTGACTTTTGTACTTCCAGTCGGTTCACACGCGATTACTTCACAACGGTTCAAGTTCGTACTCCCTGTTATCTCTGACAGCATTCAATTCTTATTTTGGCCTGTTTCCTCAAACAGCGTTCACTTCTTCTTTTGTCCTGTTTCCTCACACAATGTACAATACTTCTTTTGGCGGGGGTGTTGCCAATGCCCGTCTTTTTCACGTTATTTTTCCAGGCATACGGTGAGTCGCGCACGTATTTACCAACTGTGCTTGCCCCGTGTGTTGCGTACCCCTTCAGAGGTCAGTGTAGTCTGCGTATATTATGCGTACGCTTATTTTTGTGTTTCTGGGTGCCTCAGCATAGTGCGGGTTCATTTTTCCATGCACGTGGTCTACGAGGGGTTGCATGCACGTTCATTTTGGTTTTCGGGGTGCCTGTGCGTTGCGTGACCCGTCATCACACAGCCTTGCTAGAGCACTAGGGTACGAATTCCATCTAGTACCCTTCCCCTTTCACCCCCAATTGCCCAGGACAATTGTTTACTGCTAATCCCATATGCACAACAACATCAGTGCCATGGTTGGGAGACGACCAAGCGGTAAGCGAGGCAAAGGTGGCCGACCTCCAAAAGTTGGGTGTGGTGGGCACGGTAGGGGACATGGCTAGGATTTGCAGGGTGCCCCTAGAGCCCCGTGTGTGGAGGACCAATCAGGGACACCCATGCCCCCCCTTGTTGTGGGAGACGTAGCTGACACCATCCCAGCTCAGCCCTTGTTGGAACAGCCCATTTTGGCACCTGAACCGGCACAGGAGGACTCCCAGGCTGACTTCCAGGTCAGCAAATCTAAGCCACATGTGGCAGTGCAAGTTGCTGTCACCAGGCCACGTGGATATGGGGCAGCAATGTCATCTGCTGCCCCAAGTAGGCAGGGTGGAGGCTGCAGGGGCAGCTGCAGCTCTATCCACCCCAGCTCTGAGTCTCCCAGCCGGGACAGTGTCGGTCCAGGTCCATCAAACCAACATTGGCCCTGCCAACATCACCCTGCAGCCAATGCCTGCACCAAGACCTATGGTCATTGTGCATTCGCACACTCCTAGTACCCAGTAAACCGGCGCTTCTGCCCCTACTGACTAGAGCGGCGTAAGCCACTCAGGATCCGCACCACCTTTGAAAAAGAAGAAGGGTGCTCTGGCACTACAGGCTGAGACCCCAGACACGTCTACTCACTCCGGCACGTCAAGGAAGCCTAGCTTTAATGACGCCAAATTTAATGCACTTGTGGCCTATGTGTCGGCACATAGCTGCGAAATGGTGGTGACTGCAGAGTACAAGACCACAACTGGTCAATGTAAGGCACACTGGCAGACCATTGCGGACATCATTAGTGCCCTTGGATTTGTGAGGCGCACATCTGATGATTGCTACAAGCGGCGGAATGACCTGAAACACAGAGCAAAGAACAAGCTGGCCTCAAATCATGCCTCTACTCTGGTGACTGGCGGTGGGTCTCCACCAGAGGACAACCAACTCACTGAATATGAGTCTGTTGCTGGAACCTTCATCACAGAGGAACAGATCCAAAGCGTGGGAGACCTACCAGATTACGACGCATTGTCCGGTGAGTGCCCATGCATGTGTGTGTAATCCATGTGTATGTTGTTTGGGTGACGGGTTCTGATTGAGTGCCAGGTGATGGTGTGTACTCCTGAGTGGTATGGGTCACCCATGTGCTTCCTCCAAAACATTCACCGGCCTTGAATTTAGGTATGACAGTATCCCTTCTGCCCACAGTAGCCAATTAGCGCAACATTACTGCAGTTGCCCTTGAACAGTCATCTTGCAACAACATTGTTCAGATTATTTCAGGGTTCATTCAGGCTGATTGTTTCAATTCTCCCATTTTTGCAACGCATCAGCCCTAATGCCACATATGTGACATGCTTCTATCATTGATTACACCCCACATTGGCCCACATTTGTGACCTTGTTATGTGAAAGATTAGACCATTCAGGCTGATTGAGTATTGGCCTGCTCACATTAATTTTTGGGGCCTGTTTGAATGTGGTACATGATAGTTGTTTCCTGTCATGTTGAAGTGACCAACCATTGATGTGTACATCTGCCTGCCATCACTGTATTATTGTACACTGGATGTATCTCACATGGATGGGTGACAGTACTCATTCACTGACATATGGCTGTACTTGTCAAATGTACCATGGCTATGCTACATGCCATCTGTGTGCTGGCATGTGTCATGTGTGTGTATTGGACATGCCACTCACAGGCTAATGTGTGATGCCAGTGCTACCCAGCATGGAGCAAATGTGTTGCTTTTCCATCTTGGTGTCCTCAGTGTCTGCGTTTTGCCTCCCCTTCCAACTCATTGACAGTGCATGCATGCCAGGGTTATAGTCATGTGGGACATGTGTAAATCATGTACTGGATCACTGGCTTGTCAGGCCTATGTGTGTGCTATGGTGCTAAAACCTGTTTCCATTTTTTGTCTTTCATGTTTTTGCAGGTGATGACGCACTTGATGCTGTTGAGGTTGAGGAGATGGTGCAGACCCAGGAGGAATCTCAGGCATGACCGGGCACCAGTGGGGGATGTGGTGTGGTGGTGGGTGAAAACCCAATGTTACTGCAGACCATACTGTCCAGGGGTGTCTCTGGGTCCACCTCCCCAGACCTCTATTCAGGTGCTGAATCCGATGATGAGACTTATGTGCTGTCGCAGGTGAGTGTTTCTGGCAGGGATTCTGTTCTGTCCAACCCACCTGCACCAGGGGTAGAACCCTCTATGGGGATGTCAGTGTTGGTAAATCCGCCTTTGGTGGTTGCGGATGCAGGGTCACACTCCACAACATCTGATCCTGTTCCTGGGCCAGCAGATCAGAGGGGGAATGCAGTCCTGCAGCCTCAGGCAGTGCCAGCACAGCAAGGTGCAGATCGCCTTGCCCCAAACAGGTGTGGTGCCCGCCGACGCGGTGGCCGTACGCCACCAGGCAATACTCTATGGGAAAACTCCATTTACAGTATAGCAGCCCAACAGGGAGCATCGGTTGAAATGATGGCTCAGGCAATGGAGAGGGTGACCACTTTCATTCTCCTCCCTGAAAGGCAGATGGAGCAACAACAGCAGGCAACAGACTCCATTTGCCAATCACACAGGGAAGACATGTTGGCGTCCAACAGGGACCGACGGGTGGCACTGGAGACTCTGCGCGAAGCCATATCTATAGAGTCACAGGGCCACAGGAAAGCCCTGAGGGTAGAACTCCATAACCTCAGGGAGACTCTGGGTGAACTTGAGGCTTCCCGAAATTTAAGGTCAGAACAGCAGCTGGAGCAGCTCACACGTTCACTCTCAGCTGAGCTGTAGGCAACTCGGGAGGAGATCTGGGCGTCACGGGAGGCCATGCGTGCAGAAACCCGTCAGGTGCTGCATGGGGATCTCCGTGCTATCATCCTCCAGAACGAGAACTTCCACACCCGCATGCTTGCTGCCATGCAGGACCATACCAGGGCTTTGCGTGGGCTGCCTCCCATAGCACCACCACCTCCTGATGCAGCAGCAGAGGGTGATGAAAGCAACAGCAGCACTCCTCCCACACTAGCGTAGCCGTGCAGGCCATGAGCCCATGGAGGTATTTTTTTTCCGCAACATCCACACAGGTGGCTGTTGGTGTGCACCCTGTCCTCGAACCTCCTGGGTGGCCTCTCCCCAGCCCACCTGGCCATTTTTTGATTTTTTCTTTTTTTTTTTTTACAGTGTGTTGCCTTGTGTGGCTCCCATGGGCATCCACTGTGTATTCCGGCTGGGCACATGCAGGCTTGTGTCCTGTGTTTGAGTTAGATGCTTGGGTTCCTGACACACACACCCCTCCTGCTTCCCGTTTCCATGGGCTTGCAAAGGGTGTGACCAAGTGGCAGTGACTTACACAGTGACATTGGTCTCCCATGAGCTGTGTGGGCAGTCTGTAGTCATAACTGTGTGGACATCCCTAGTGGGGTTTGTTTTTGTATTGAACACTGCATGGTGTATTCATAAGTGCTTGTGCATCCATGTCTTTCTCCTTATTCGCAGGTACCTTCTTCATGTCTTCACAAGGCTGTCTCCTTTGCAGATGCAGTTCATGTTGTATGCAGTACACTGACACATTTGCCTGACAGCAACACTCTGCAGTTGGAAGGGGTGGATGTGCTGTATTATTCAGGTTGTAAGACTTGCACTACTTTGAGTTTGTACTGTCATATTTTGGCAATGTTTCATGCTGTGTTGCTGTATTGTGTTGCTGGTAAGTATTTTGTCAAGTGTGCTGTTTGTTATTGATTACTGGGAGCATATTGTCTGTGGCCTCTTTCCATTTGGGACAGTGCACTTTGTGACACTTCTGTCATGTGTTGTGCATTCCTTTGTTTGCTTTCACATTGCATGACATGCCATGGTGTGTTGGGTGGCGGAGATGGGGAGGGGTTGGGCGACATGGCACTATTTTCATGTTGTATTTTGCAAGGGGGTAGTCATTCATGCAGCATAAATGTGTGTCTTTTTGTGACAAGCATTGGTTGTCTTTCAGTAGGTAGGGATGGACACAATGTAACACTTCCAGGTGACCAATCTCAGGCTGGTATGGTTGTGATAGTTGACTGTCCCTTATGTCATCATCGATGATGGTCAGCGGGTATGTGCCAGGGCAGTGTGGCGGCAGCCTGCCTTTCTGCAGGTGTTCTGGGCAGGTATATGTGCCTGCGGACTGATGGGCGTGCAGTCATGATGGCCAACAACTGGTGCAGGCAGCGTGACTGCGTGGCCTGTGACACCCCTCCCCACTATGGCACTTGTCCGTTGAAATGAACCAGTGGCCAAGAAGTGCAGTACATTGAACCCCTTTTCCAAGGGGCTCAGTGCTTGGGAGCACAGGGTGGGTGATGTGAGGTCATCCTCCCACTCACTCACCAGGTCGAGTATTAAGTGATGTGAAAATCTGTACCTCCCATACACCTGGTCATCAGGCATCCCAAAAAGGCTGGTCCTGGGTGTAAAAATTATGGCCCTGACTATCCTCCTCCTCCTGCGGTGTCCCACGACCACTGCTGCTAGGAACAGTATATTCATCGTAGCTTCTGAGCTTGTTTGTTGTTTGCGCGCACTTTTATGCTGTGCGGATCCGCATACGCCTGCTTCCTGCTGGTGTACGTGTCTCCGGATTAGTGTGTCTTTTTTGGTGCACACGTTTGCCCTGTTCGATTCCATGAATACGTGTTGTAGGTGCGCGTGTGGGCGTTCTGCGCGTTTGCCTCCTGTACTTGACCCGCAACGCCAACATTTTCACGCGTTGTTCCCCATTCCGCGTGTTACGCCCCGTGCTCCTCCTACTTTTGTTGTGTGCGTGGCACTATGTGTGCTTTCGCTGTGCACGTAGCACACGCCGTTTGATGATGTTTGCACCCACGTGTGCCACGCAGAATTTTAGCGCACATCCCAGAATTTACACGTGCACGGACTTCATTGAATCGATGTGCGTGGATTTTGCACACTTGCACTGCGATTTTCGCACTTGCGCTGCAATTCGCATGCTTTCGCACGCTTGCGCTGAGATTTTCGGTGCACATTTATTCCATGAATCGGCCTGTTAGTTGTTCTAGTGCTGGTTGATACATGAAAGCCGTGAATATTCTTTCTGTGGCTTCACTGTCTCTGTATTCAAGCAGGACATTTCTGTTATGGTTAAGTTGCATTCCCCATTGGAGGAGCTCTTTTTGAGTGGCTTATAACTTGTCTACAGTTCAACAAGTCAGCCCAAAACACACAACCATTTTAATCTGGGCAGTTTTTTTGTTCAGAATTGCAAAAATGTAGGCACAAAAATAGTGATATATGTTTGGTGCCAGACAGATGTTTGGTCAGCATGGGTCGGCTATGGGGCTAAAGTTGCCACTACACCAGGCCTGATATTTTCTGTGGGTGGCTTGGCAGGGCCTGCAACGTGTCTGAAGTCCATGTACCAGGGAGTGTGGCCACTAGCCATGGAAGTGGCACATGGTTCCATTATGGAGGTATAGTGGGCCAAGCCACTGTGAAGGACACAATGTGCAATGCAAAAAGATGTTGGTTAAAGAATAATTATCGTTCTTTCTTATATGTTAAAAGAGGAATTATCAATTACTTACATAAAATGCTGTATCATCATGAACATTCTGCACTTATAAAATGTATTGAAATTTGCTGGTATGTACGGTGTTCAAAACGTGGACATGCAATGTCAGTTGTGGTTACATGTGCTTGGACAGTAAGGGTGCCCTATTATGATGTTGTGCCCATGTTATGGACATGGGTAATGGAGATATTGTTGTGTGGTCCATTACAAAGTGTAGCCATCCACCCTCAATGTATGGAGGTGACATGTGTGTATGGATGTTGGTGATTGTAATTTTGGAGCATTGACCTTTCAGGGATTTTGATGTGAACTGTCTTCCCACTGCATGTGAAGTCTGAGTTGATGTGTGACCATGCCATGAGTGTGTGTTTGGAGCTACAGCATACTCGCATGTGCAATTTGTGCATGTATGTGTTGCATGATTACAGGTCAGGCTGTAAGGGAGGATTGTTGGTTGAGGTAATTGTGTGGACAGATGCCCAAACAGGTGTTTTCATGGCAATTCTGTGAGTAGTACAATCATGAGTGTCTACTGAGATCCAGCATTCCACTGGCTCACTTGCCACCAATGTTTTCCCAGCAGTACCCCGGTCCATCTGTGCTTCCATGCATTCTGTAGTTGACCAAACTACAAGTTGACTCCCTGGCCACCCCTGCACCCCTGTGCATGATCCCTGTGGCAACACAGCATGTTGCAGTTGGGTCACCTTAGCATTACCATTGTGCCCTGTCATGATTCTTGGTATGTGTCTGTGGACCGCCGTCTATGTGCTGTGTTGATATGTGAATGTAGCGTTGACCCTAGAGTGGTGCGTCAGTTTGCATGGGAATTGCATGGGTATGTGTGTGTGGCTGCTGCTTGTTGACCCATGGTGACTTCATGTTACTGTAAAAGTTGTGTATGCCACACATGACCTCACAGTGTTGACTGATGTCAATGTTCTATGCCTGCTATCCCAGAGTTGCTGCAACCGGTACAGAGGGTGGAAGCAGTGCTGTGGAGCATGGATGCAGGGATTGTGCCATTAAACCAAGGTGCAGACCCCAACCACTCACTCGTGACACCTCCTCTTAAGGGAACGATGCGGCTGAGGGAGCACCTTGACCATCAGGCATGGCTGCTGGGGGTAATTCCCAGGAGGTGAAGGAGGCAGGGGACAACTCAACAGTGGTGGGACAGATTGATGCCACACAGGGGCCATCCACCAGGGAATACAACCTGGAGTCATCCAGGTTGATGGATGACTGCACTTTTGCTCGGGCTGTAATGCACTCAGCCATTCTTCATGGATAGGGCCAATATATGATTCTGTGTACTTCTGTCCTCCACAGGCATTAGCTTGCTTGGCTTTGAGACCTTTGCAATGACACATGGGCAATATGCAAATGCCACTTTGAAGTGCATTCATATGTCACATGTTCATGGGGTGGCCACAGTGTAGGTGGTGCAACAGGGTGCTGTCCAGTTGAGGTGCTGCAGATTCGGGTCTACCAGGGAGTGACAGGAGATGCTTTTTGGATCAGCTGATGAATTGGCCATTTGGATTCAAATACAGTGATTCCAGTTGATTGTGCTGCTGGTGGACATGTGGCAGGTCTGCCTCATGGTGGAAGCAGATCAGGTTGCTCTGTCAGGGGCTGACTGGGGGTAGTGGAAGAGGTGAGGGGAATTAGGTAAGGGGGTGTCATGTCAGGGGGCTGACTGGGGTGGTGTCTGAGGGCTAGTGTGGGGTATAAAGACTGGACAGGGCTGACTGGGATAGTGTCAGAGGTGAGTGGGGCTGGTGGGTGGTACCAAGACTTGAGGGGGCTGCCTGGAGGTAGTGTTGGAGTTGAGGGGGATGTGGGGAGGAGGGTGTCATGTCAGGGGGCTGACTGGGGTGGTGGTGGAGGTGATGGCGCTAGTGTATGCTGTCAGGACTTGAGTGGCTGCCTTGGAGTTGTGGCAGAGGTGAGGGGGATGTGGGAAGGGGGTGTTATGTCAGAGGTCGACTGGGCTGGTGTTAGAGGTGAGGGTGTCTGGTGGGTCATGTCACTACTTGAGGGGGCTGACTGGGGTAGTTGTGGAGGTAAGGGGGAGCTGGTAGGTGTTTTCAGGACTTGCGGGGGCTGACTGGGGTAGTGGCAGAGGTGAGGGCTGGTGGGTAGTGTCAGGACTTGAGGGGACTAACTGAGGTAGTGGCAGAGGTGAGCAGGGCTGGTTGGTGGTGTCAGGACTTGAGGGGGCTGAATGGGGTAGTGCAGAGGTGAGGGGTGCTGTTGGGTGGTGTCAGGGCTTGAGCGGGCCACTATGACTTAGGGCTATATGGCATCAGTGTCTGTGCCTTGGAAGTAGGGGGGATGGCCTGCAGTTTCTCTCAGGTGAAGCCGTTCCTTATGGTGGACCTTGTGTAGTTTTGCAGGGGTGCAGCCGTTACTTACGGGGGACGACACACAGTTCCACTGGGGTGCTGCAGTTACCTAAGGACCAGGCAGTTCGTAAGGCCATGACAGTTTATCCACTTGCCATTTTTATTGAATCCCTGATCACACCCCTTCTTCATTCTTTCCTTGAGGGCTCACATTTTCTGGACCCCTTCCAGTAGGTTTTAAGACCAGATCGAGGCTCTGAGTCTGTCGTGGTGTCTGTTACTGATGATGTGGCACAGATAGAAGATCAGGGAGGTATCATTACTCAGATTCTCCTTGGTCTCTCTGCGGTTTCTGAAACCATTGACCATTCCAATGCCTTTAAGGTGCTACGTCAGTGCCAGATAAGGGGACTCACCTATCAACTGCAGGAGTAAAGAAGATGCACAGTGGGGGAGGGGGGCACATTGTGAATAACACAGATACTCTGAGCCACAGACACACTGTATAAAGGACTTCACCAGGAATGGTAGGGGGTAATGATAAATTGGATGTAAACTTTCTCCAACACATTGCTCTATGATTAGCTAAAGGAGGCGAGGGACAAAAATAGCACAATCCGCATAGTGGGCTGGATCTGGGAAATTTTCAATTTCAAAAACATGACCATATTGACAGGGATGTTGAAAGGGGGGAGTAGGCTCAATTTACTCGTCATATGGGAATTAAGACAACCGTAACAGGGTGATGTAAATGCAGGGTGGCCAGCCAAACAAGCCAACCTGCAACAAGCCAACCTGCATGGTAGCGGGGAGGGTGGATCTGTACCAGTGTGCCGGTCATATGACCGATGATGCCCATCGGCTGGCGGCAGTGGGAAGGGAATACTGGATGGAGTGGCGCTCCTCAGCACAAATGTTGCTTCATTAATAACAAGATGTTCCGGGGTGGGTTTTGAATGAAATGTGGTACCACATGGGGAGGTGAGGTAATAGGAAACTATTGAATTGCTTGCTCTAATGATGCTTTCACTAATTAATGTAACTATAAAGGAGGAGGAGATTGCAAGCCAATCAATTCCTTTTGAAGCACAGAAAAGTAATCCTCCAACTTGCTTGTGTTTCTTCTGAACTCCGACTATTGTATTTCTTGTTATATAACTACTGTTCATAGTTCATTAAGATGTCAGCCTCTCGATCAGAGCTGATCCACTGTTCTGTTTGATTTGTTGATTGCTTCCTGCCCAGTTTGTGCTCCATTTTAGAGTACATGGTTTTTATTATGCACTAATTAATAGACACCTGACTACACCATCTTGGTCCAGAGACTAGCCCCTATGGGGATGACAGTCAAGTCCTTGACTGGTTTGATTCCTTTCTGGCTGACTGCGCTCAGTCACGTTTTCTCTCTCCTTTTACTTCTCCTCCCCTTCCTCCGACTTGTGGAGTACCCCAGGGCTGAGCTCTTTCCCCTATTTTCTTTAATGTTTATATTCAGCCTTTAATCACTCTGATTCAGTCTTTTGGTTTTCGGTGCTGATTTCATGCTGATGACATCCAGATCCTCAAGCCACTGGACCTGGCTCTTCCATCTACAGCGGTGCACTGTCGGCTTTGTCTGTCTGTGATCTCTGCTTGGATGGGCCAAATTTGGCTCCCACTCACTGGTAATAAGACTGAGGCTCTGATTTTTGGGGCCGCTCCTGAGGCCTCGCCTTGGTCATCTGCATTCTGGCCTTCTGAGCTTGGCCCCATACCTCAGCCATCTGCAGTATTTAAAAACCGTTGGGGTTAAGCTATCTGCGTCCCTGTCTATGCTGTCTCAATTGAGTGCAGTTTGTCAAATGGTCCATTTCAAACTCCTAACCATGCAGAAAGTTCTTCCTTTTCTTCCCCTTGTGCTCTGCCCTCTGGTGGTTTCTTTGTTAATTGCAGGGTCGCTTGACTACTGTAACTCTATCTTTTTAGCCCAGCCTGTCTGCCTTCTTCGATGCCTGCTTCTGCAAGACTCTGAAGCTCGGCCGACTACTAGTGCCTTTCGCTATGCTTCAGCTTCTGCTATCCTCCAATCCCTCCATTGGCTCCCGGTGGCAACTCGGGTCAAATTTAAGGCACAGTGCATTATGCACCTGGCTTTTTATAAAACTAGCTCTGAATATCTACAGGAAAAATTCTCCCGCTATCTACCCTCATGCTTTCTGCAGTCGACCAAAATTACATGTATTGCTGTTGTGCGTGTTAGGCACGTCTGCATGGGGGGCCGCTCCTTTTTGGTTTTGGTGGCCTTAGTGGGAAATTCTTTTCCTCTTCCTCTCTGCCCTATTGAGGATCATTTATGCTTTAGGCATGCTTTCAAAACCTAGCTATTTGCATCTAAACTCTGGATGTAGTTGTGTATCACTTATTGCTTTGTCTTTGTCTTAGTCGTAGCGCCATGATGCCCTTCCGGGTGAAGGCTCGCACTTTACAAGATACTATATCATAACATAGCATAACTAATGGGGGACCTCACACAGTTTCGCTGGGGTTTAGCCATACTTGTGGTGCTGCACTTAGTTTTGCAGGGGTGCAGCTGTTACTTACAGAATTATGCACATAGTTTCAGTCGAGTGCAACCATTGCTTATGGGGGACCTTGCACAGTTTTGCAAGGGTGCAGACATTACTTACAGGGTGCCACACATAGTTTTGCAGGGGTGCAGCCGTTGCTTATGGGAGACCTTGTGCAGTTTTGCCGGGGTGCTGAATGGTGGGTTAACATTTGGGAAGGTAGGCACAAAGGTTGGTCTTTGGCAATGCTTTTTGTTTGTGTGGGGGTGTGTTGAGGCCTTTCCTGATGCAGAAAATGTTTCTTTGTACGTCGGGTTACTTTACGATTTGAATTTCATAAATATGTGAAAAGCATAAAGAGACGTTAGCGCGCAGTTGCATGCAAAGTTATTTTACATGCACAATACTTGGCGGGGTCTTTGCACTTTTTCTATAAATCGGTCCATTGATCTTTTGTGCTTTTCATCGACATCTTAGTATATAGTCGGGATATTGTTTATCTTTTTGAAAATGTATTCAGATGTGCTTATGACCGAATTGTTATTTAAGCAATAAGGGCTACTTCAGGTTATGCCCTGGGGCCTATAGTTACAGGCCCGTGCAAAGCGATGGCCTAAATAACAAGGGGCTTGTTGCTTTTAGTACCCCAGCCCATAAGATTGTGGTACTAAAAGTATTGTTTGTCTGTTCCAAAACGCTCTGCATTTCTACCAGAAAAAAAGGGAAAAAATGGCTGCTAAGATTGGAAAATGAAGTCTGTTTTCCCTTCAATAGCCCCTTCTCCCTTTCCATTGGCAGCCATTCAGAAAAACTGAAATAAATGTAAAGAAAGAAATGGCCACCATGGAAAGGAGCAGGGACTACATATAGTCCCTTCTTCCTTTCCATGGTGGTGTGTCGCAGATCAGGAGCAGACGCGCTGGAGACAGAAGTGTTTCCAGCGTGTTCGCACCCGAAGAGGAGCAAAAAGAAAAGGTAAGTGAATGGAATTTCGGGGGGGGGATCTGTGGAGGGGGTGTGGGTAGGGGGATCGAGTACTTACCACATTCCCCAGCGGGGGAAGATGGCAGCCTCCAGCCGTGAGCTGGCTCGAATTGGGAGATTACCACTGGTAATTGTATCATTCCGAGCCTCCTCATTGGCTGAGAGACTGCCACCGCCGCCAGGTACTTATTAATATTAATAGGGGAAGGGATTGACTGTTAGCGTTGTACAATTTATGCACAATATTGCACATTGTAGAGTGATATGCATAGATGATCTTAATGCAGAGAAAAATACTTTTACCTAGAGTTTCAGAACGATAGTCTAGCAATGACCAAATATGGACTACCATATCTACTGGTATCTATCTGCTGGTACCCGCAATGAGAACCAGCTCCTGCACAGATTGAAGAGCCTGCACTTAGGCAGCCAAGATCATTAACAGTTTAGACAAACAGCAGGATTAGAACCTTTGAGGAACTCGACCAGCGAACCACTGAAACAAAAGCACAGAATCCTGCAATTATCTAAACCATTCAACAACCAGTTATCCAATTGAATTTTGCGTGTCTACACCTAGTACAAAAGCATGGATCCCAGAAACCATTTGACCAACCCCAAGCAGAAGACCACATATTGAATCCACCTTGCCTTGATAAAGACACTTAGGTCAAAACACGTCTTGGCTGTTCTGTTCTTTCACCAATGAATTACTGTGTCTATGATCATAATTGTAACCTGTCACATTGAAAAGTCAGACACTGACACAGCACTACTTGTATTTACTGAATGTGCCGACACATTATCGTCAAATAAATCATAGTAGAAAAACTCATTGACAAACACTGCAATTGCAAAGTTGTCTTTGGTCCTTCTGTTCTCTTACTTTATACTAGTGCCTGCGGGGGTCCATACATTTTTAATGGCATCATTCCATGAATGGAGAAATGGTGCAGAGAAGCTGCCCTTGGTTCTTTATTCACTTTGACTGCCATTGTCAACTTCATCTAATGAAATTGCATTTAATTAAACTACAGCTGGAATTTCTTACTTTTTCCAGTGATTACTTTTCCGTCTGTGAGTAAACCTCTTTCTCAACCAAGATGGTCTCCATCACTATAGTATGAGTCAGAAGATAATCATAATTGGATGAAACTATGGTGACAGCACTGTTTTCATCTCATTTCACTGGCAATAGTTGTTGCACAATCTACACTAGAAGTTGATTGCATGGATAGACTGATTTTGATTTATTGGCATGCTTTAATCCCAGACTGAGCCAGACAGCTTGATTCTTGGAGTGGGCTCATTCTTGCTTTATCCATCTTGTTTACTTGGTGAGATTTTTCCATTAGGTTTTTAGGCACTTGAATCTTGATTGATTGGTCTCTGTATCGAAGGAAAACAATTTAAATATGCATGCAATAAGAAGTGTTTTAGTTTATTAGGAAAATACCAATCTTTATGTACACATATATACTGTACATTTGTTTATGCCTGTGTTACACATGGGTGCCTCTGGCCATCATCTATCTGGCAACCCTTTCTCTGAAACAAACTTTCAACCTAAAAACATAGTTTATTTTATTGAGAAGAGGCTCCATAATATCCCCTCCCTCTCATGTTAATACCCATATCTTTGCTGCATATGTGGTACAATGTGTCTTTATTTGCAAGATAGAGAGATAGAGCAAGAGAGACGAACAAACAAACAGACAGAATGCGAGAAAAAGGGAAACCGAGAGAGAGAGAAAGAGAGTACTGTTTGGCAGCAGTGATGGCTTGCAGGTTGAAGATGCAGTGGACGGCAGGAAATGTTGGGTCGGCAACAATGGAAGACTCAGCGGCCTGGGATGAAGAGAAGTGATGACGGCCCTTTGCTGGTGACAGGATCCACAGATCCGAGGCACAGGGGTGAAATGAACCAACCCCACTGCGGTTTTGGGACGTGCAAGTCAGTGCTTACACAGGGCTCTGCACCCCAGCAGAGAAGACGGGTTACAGTAACGTTGGTTTGACAGTAAGGGGGAAGTAGGGGAACAGGAAAGAGGGTTAGGAAGAGGTAATAGATGGGAAGGGAGATGTTAGGATAGGCCTCAACCACTGTCCACACTTCCAGCGTGTCAATACTGTCACCAACAACCACATATATTACTCCTTACACACTAAATCACTGTGAACTAAGGAATGTAAACATGAGTATAAACAAGAGTACAAGAGCATGATAACAAGACATGGTTGTGCAACACATAGCTTTGGTTGTACACCTGGAGTGTCCCTTGCTGTCTTCTGAGAGACTGTTGAGTTGGGCTATGTTGCAGAAGCAGTTCAAATGCTGCAGAATAGTACTACAATTAATGCACAGGCTTCCACTGCCGCTCTTGGCTATTCACCTGCACATGCATATGCGTTTTCAATATTAGTAGTCTCACATGGCTGCTCACTGGCTTATGATATAACTTTTTCTTGGGGTTATCCGCAGGTGGCTGTTCACGTGCTTTCATGCAGGCACATTATGGTAGCCACATGTGGCTATACGCATGCACTATAGGGGCTGCATGTGGCTTTGTCAAGCGTTATTCCATGCAGGAGTTCTCGCAGTTAGTCAACGCTGGAAATCATGTTCTATAGTGCTTCAAATCATGCATAGGGTCTGCAACTCATGAGCCACTGTCTATGGTGCTGAATAGTGAGCGCTTTGGTATGCAGTATGCTGCATATGCAAATTTAGATTTGCGAGAAGCAGGGGCCAGAGTCTGGTGGGACTGGGCCTCCTACGTTATGCCCTGGCTTCCTATAATCTGTCAGGGTGCTGCAGCATTTATCTGAGTCTGGCGAGGGGCCGGGATGAGGTCTGATGGGGAGTGGCCCCTCGTGTAAGCTTGAGAGGCTGGAACGGCTCAGAAACACGTCTTCACACCATGGAGAGTCGAGCACAAGCCCTGTGCCTTGGGTTCAGCGCACACACGCTGATGTGCCACTGCGAACATGGCTTTTCTGCTGTGTTGGGCCCTCTTATAGGTACAGTTTAGGTTTTGTTTAGTCCTGGCCATTATTGTATACTCCATGACATGGCTAATGCCATGTATTGTTAACACTGTGCCTCTTCTGTGTGCTTCTTTTCCCCTTTTTCCCCAAATCCTGACAGCACCCCTCACCCCCCTTCACGGAAAGACCGTGGTTTAGGATTTCAGGGTGATTGCTGTGAAACGTGCACAGTAGTTTTGGGGCGTGTACATTCTGGATGGTTCACAATATCCATCCTTGGGGCCGTAAGCCACCGAATCTATTATATAAACTTGCCCATCTCTATGGTGTCGGTAGTTGAGGATAGCTTGTACTTTATACTTGTGCTTCCCATTTACCAATATTGGTGGAGGTTTCTTGGTACACCCTGTCCGCCACCTGATATTGAGGACTTAAATGATGGTGTTAATCTGCATATAACCTATATGATTCCTTGGCATGGGATAGATTGGTTTGGACATCTTTCCACAACTGTAGCCTATGTGTGTGCTGACCCAGCAATGTAGGTAGCGTTGCGGGTGGTGAGGCTGTGGCAATAGCCAAAACCCAGAGATGGTACCCATATATACTGTAAAACGGAGTGTGTTTGTTGGAAATATGAACAGTGTTATTGTAGGCGATCCCAGCTAGCCAAGTATGTTGGACCCATGAAGATTACATTCTCACGGTGAAACAACACAAGAACGGTCTGAGCCCCAGGCTGATCTTCTCATTTCTGTCCATCTGTTTCTGGGTGATATCCACTGTATGTCCATTTCGACTATCTTGCAGAATGAGCGCCAGAATCGTGAAGTGAACAGGTAACCTCTGTCAGTGATGATCCGGGTTGGCATGCCATGGAGGCATACCACATGTTGTAAAAAGAGATCCGCTATGGCAACCGCTGTGGGAACACCCTTAGATGGGACAAGTAACTCATCCTGGTAAACAAGTCTACTATACTGAGAATGGAAGTGTGTTCTCGTACCGGGGGTAGGTCTACTATGAGATGCATTGTGACTGTGTGCCAGGTCATAAAAGGTGTGGGCATGGACTGAAGAAGTGATGCTGGCTTTGGATGATTGGAGTTGTTTCTACAACAGACCTCGTAGTCCAACATGTATTGCCGTACATCCTGTCGAAGGGTGGGCCACCAAAAATTCCTGGCCACTAGATATTGTGTCTTTGTCATACCTGGGTGACCCACTAGCAGGGAGTCATGACTCCATCACATGGCTTTGGTCTGCATTTCTGCGGTAGGTAAGTACAAAGCCTGAGAATGATACGGAAGCCCATCAACGAGGTTGTGCTGTGTATCAAGATTACAACAATCATTTAGTTCACTGATAGTCATGGCCTTTTGGATGGATTTGAAGAAATCCACCATAGTTGTCGCACCTAAGATTTGGATTGTGGGTATGATCAGATGAGGTTTGGCAGCAGCTTCCTTATCGAGGGGTTCTGGGTAATGAGAGAGGACATCTGCTTTTTGGTTGTCAGACCTTGGCCTGTATGTGATAAGAAAATTGAAATCGGCGAAAAATAATGCTCAACATAATTTACGTGGACTTAGGGTCTTTGTGGTCTTAATGAACTGTAGATTGCGATGGTCTGTCATCACAGTCACAGTATGCTGAACCCCTAACAGGTAATGACGCCATTCCTCGAAAGCAGTCTTGACTGCCAACACGTCCCAGTCAGCAATAGTGTAGTTTGCTTCTGCTGGTAGTAGCTTGCATAAATGGTAAACCACTGGATGGAGAAGCCCCGTTTGTGGGTCCCCCTCAGAGAGGACAGCCCCTAGGGTGTAACTTGGTGCATCAGTCTCCACTATAAATGGTTGTGACAAGTCAGGGCATTTTAACACAAGGGTGACTGTGAAAGCTGTCTTGAGTTGTTGAAAATTGTGTCAGGCTGCAGTATCCCATTCAAACTTCTGCCATTTCCTAAGCAATTTGTTTGTGGTCGCGATCAACTCAGATCCTAAAAAGTACTAAATGTCCTTAACTGAGGTGGGCGAATGCCAGTCCAAAATGGCTTGCACCTTCCTTTGGTCCATTTTTACTCCTGATGGAGTCAAGAAGTACCCCAGGAAATCCACGGTGGTGCAGTGGAACTCGCACTTCTCAAGTTTAGCAAAGAGGTGATGCTCTCGCGACTGTTGTAACAAGGCCCTAACATAGCCTATGTGGTCCTGCATAGTCTGGGAGTAAATGAGTAGATTGTCGATGCACACAACTGTGAAAACATTGCTGTACTCCCAAAGGACCTCATCTAAGAAGTGCTGAAATGTGGCTGGAGCATTGTAGCGACATCTCCTGCATGCACCTGTACCAGATGGTAGGCACTTCTTATGTCCAGCTTGGTGTATATAGACGCATGGCTTATTTGGTGCAGCAACACTGCAATGAGTGGGAGGGGATATCATTTTTTTATGGTAATATGATTAATTTCACAATAATCTTTGCGTGTGCGAAGGTCTCCTGTTTTCTTCAGGACGAAGAAGAGGGGCGATGAGACCGTTGAATTAGAGTGCCTTTTGAACCCGTAATTAAGGTTTGCTTCAATATATTGTTGCAGGTGTTCTGTTTCTGCTTCAGATAAGGCATAGACTCGGCTGCATGGTAATACTGCAGCCAGCTCCAGGTCTATGAGGCAGCCGAACGGCTGATGGGGCAGCAACGTTTCTGCAGTCTGTTTACTAAAGACATCTTAGAAATAATGATTTTCCTGCAGGAAGTTGCTGAGATCAATTGCCTCAGGTTAATTACCCACTTCAGCATTGACATTGTGGACCATGTGTACTGAAGGAACAGGATGTGGACAAGGCTGCTCACATTGTTCCTGACAAGAGACTAGGTTCACGGTTCCAGCAGCTGACTGTATTTGGGGTTTGTGCTGTTTTAGCCAGGTATGCCCAGGATAAGCCTGAACTGAGGGGCAGCAACGAGGTCGAAACAGATGTCCTGCCGATGTTTGACACAAACACCAGAGCATCAGCGTCTGTGTGCATTGAGTAATGGGGCCAGAACATAGAGGAGTACCATCCACTGCTCTAATGGGTTCTGTCTTGCTTTTCCGACTAAGGGGTACCCTAATCTTGGCAGCATGTGAGGCATCTATACTATTCCGTGTGGCCCCCAAATTGAGTAGCATACTGCCTGGCTACAGTCTGATAAACATAACAGGCCAGAGCGCACAATGTGTGGTACATAGTTGGTACAGCCTATGGAGGGGGCCCCCTCGCCAGCCATGCTCGACTGTGTGATTCCTGTGACCATTGATCCAAGGTGCATCCCTGAGTCTTAGGCTTTGTTGAACACTCTCACAGGAAGTGACCCGTGGTTCACCAATACATGCAGAGGATGTCTTTTCACTGTCTCTCCTTTCCCTCTTTAGTGTGAGGCCCCCTGACTGGGCATATCTGCATTGGCTCTTCCCCTCTCTCCTTGTCTGTGCCCCCGCGTGGTTATCGAGACTTGTCTAACCGGGCAATCGAGCATGTGTCACCCCATTTTCTGAAACCCTGTTGCTTGGCCTGCCTATGGTCCAAGCGCAGGGCCAGGTCGATCATAGCAGTGCATTCTGTGGGCTGGGGGCCTACCTGAGTGATCAGGTCCTTTAAGTCATCCAAGATTCCTTGGTAAAACAGGGACATCCTTTTCTCCCTGGGCCATACAGACTCAGCCACTAAGCGATTAAACTGTGTGACATATATCACCAATTCCTAACCACCCAGCCTAAGAGTTATCAACTTCCTATACCTATACATGACTGCGGCCAGGTGATTGAATTTTTTGCCAAACTCTTCCTGAAAACTATTCCAGTCATACAGGATAGGATTGTCCTTTTATTCCAACGGGTTTACCCATGACGCAGGATCGCCACTAAGGCATGCTATTACAAATACCATCCTGGCCTGAGTTTCCCTGAATACTTTAGGTTTCATAAGAAAGTGGAGGTGGCATTGCATAAGGAAGTTTTATATTTCTGCAGGGCCCCTGCATAACGCTCAGGCAGGACAAGGCACTCTGTGGCTTTGGCCATTAGCTGAACTTAGACGGGAACTGGAGGTGGTGTGGGAGGTGGACAGGGCAATGGAGCAGACTCAGCTGCCAGACCACGCACTTGGTTTTCTAAAGAAGCACAGTCCTGCCTTGTGGCAGCCTATTGAGCACATAGGTCTTGAAGGGCTATAGCGATCTCATCCATGATGCAGTCGGGTCGTACCACTTAGGCACCTGATAAACATGTGATATTGTGCTTCTGATCCACAGCTACAGGCACATGAGTGGCACAAACCAACCATCCCCACTGTGGTTTTGGGACCCGCAAGTCAGTGCTTACTCAGGGATCCGCAACCCCAGCAGGGAAGGAGGGTTAGGGAAATGCTGGTTGGACAGGTAGAGGGAAGTAGGGAAACAGAAAGAGGGTTAGGGAGCAGGAAGGGGGATGTTAGGATAGGTCTTGACCACTATGCACTCTTCCGGCCTGTCACTACTGTCACAAAGAACCACACATACTAGTCCTTATACACTCATGCTAAATCACTGTGAACTATGACTTGTAAACATAAGCATAAACACAAGTAAAAGAGCTCGATGCAAGACAAAGTTGGTTGTTTGCCTGGAGTGTCCCTTGTCTCCCGCTGAAATTTTAGGTCCACCTTTGAATGTTTTTTCACTGTTTCATGCTGTTTCAACAAAAGGTGGCGCATAAGCCATTCAATCATTAGAGGGGATGCCCCAAAAGGATTGAATGGCTTATGAATGTGGTGCCATTTTATGAATCTGCGTACATGTTTGCAAAACGATTTTAGACCCAACTTTGAATGGTTTCACAAAGTCTGATGGGATTTTGTCAAGAGGGTGCAAAAATAGAGTGTGGGGGGTTCCCATAAACTACGATGTCCTGGGAGTTAGTCCTAGCAGTGCATGGCTGTGGTGCTAGTTATGGTGCATATCAAACTAGATGCTGCGTATTTGTTCGTTTTTCAATTTTTGTAACGATAACATCTCTTTAACAAAAGTGTTTTCACTGAGTTTCATGGGTTTTTATTAGTAGTACTTAAACATAGCATCCCTTCAACTAAAGTTTTTTCTCTGAATTTTATTGGTTTTTACCAATCAACCTAACCATAACGTCCCTTTAACAACGTTTTTTTCCTGTGAATGTATTTACATATAACTACCCTTCATACGCATATTGTTATACTTTTTATCTAGACTGCATTGGGAACAGAGCTTTGGCAATGGATTATCGTTTATTTAATCATTTAGAATATGAAGTTAGAACTTTTAATGAGATGCCCTTTTATCTTAACCAATATCATTCAAGAAGCTTAGGTCTGAAATGTTATGTTTTAAATTGAACCTATTGCCCAGCAGAGAAGTTGTTTGGGCTAGACAGGGAATTCCACGCTCTCTGCATCTCTGCAGACATTGTGCTCCTCATTTACAAGGTAATTCATAGATTTCAACGCAGAGGCAGGTCACGCGGGCAGCGCAGAGAGGGTGCGTGCGGCAGCATGCGCCAGTTGTGTGCGCTAAACAGCATTCTGGCGCACCGCGTATTCATGGAATTACCAAGCCATTTTCAGCACTGGTGCAGAGAACATCCCGCAGCGCCAGTTACGCCCCCAAGAACACCCCTTGCGCAAGGAAAAGGCATTGAAATCCCCAATGCAGCGCAAAGGGCCTTGCTAACCCTGCACCAGTTTACAGGGCCGGTACACTGTAATCGTGTGAAAATAATACGTGCACTCCGCTCACGGCTTCCAAAAGTGTGAAAATGAACTGGCGCACCCCTCGGAATAAGCGTACCCCACTCGTGCCAGGTAAATTGCGTAGAAAAAGCACCCCCCTGTGGTGTGGGCTGCCTGCGGGGCATGCCCAGGGTGGATGGGCTGCCTGCAGGGCATGGGGAGGGTGAGTGGGCTGCCTGTGGGGCATGGCCAGGGTGGATGGGGTACCTGTGTGTATTTGGGGGGTACGCGTGGAGTTTCACACGTGATAGGCCTTGTGTGTGCGGGGTACGTGTATTTTGGAGGTGCGTGGGAAGTTTCACATGCGATACTCCAGGCGAGAGCGGGGTACGTGTATTTCGGGGGTGCGCAGGAACTTTTTCATGCGTTTTCGCTAGCGCGTGAGCGGTACGTGTATTCTGAGGGGTGCACGGGGAGTTTCACACACGATTTCGCTAGCGCAAGAGTGGTACATGTATTCTGAGGGGTGTGCGGGGAGTTTCACATGCGATTTCGCTATCGCGAGAGGGGTACATGTATTCTGAGGGGTGCGCATGGTGTTTTACATGTGATTTGGCAGTGTGGGTCCTCCTGGATGTGCCCCCGCCCCAGGCCTTGCAGGCAGCCCACACCACAGGGGACTACCCTACATCCTTGTCAATGCCCTGCAGGCAGCTCATCCAGCCTGGTTATGCCCCACCGGCAGCCCACAGCCCACATGGCACCATGCACTTGTGAGCCCCAACACATGTCCCACCCAGCATTGACAGGCACCTGCCAGCAGGCCCCGACTCATGTCCCCCTGCACCCCCAGCCACCCAGCATTGACGGGCACCTGCCAGCAGGCCCCGACTCATGTCCCCCCCAACACGTCATCACGATCCACACTCATGGCCCTTATGGCCACCCAAATCCCACCCCATGCCACCCCTGCCCAACCACCCAACCAAGTATTCCATGCACCCCACATTGAAATCCCCATTACATGATACATCCCAAATGGCAAGTATGCACATCAATACATGTCCGTCACACACACACAATGGGTGCAAGTGAATGAGAAAACCCACATTGTGACATGCATGAATCCAATGATAGAATACCACACAAATGAAGTATGAAACCAAAATGTATTAAATATAAAAGAAGGGAATGAAAGAAAACCACACAATAATGGGAATAATACACAAAAGGCTGCATGTCCAAGGTAATAGAAAAAAAAAATATGAATGCAGAATCCAAATAAATCCAGATGAAAATGGCTCCAAAGGGTTTGTCCATCAAAGGAAATCCAAAGGAAAAAAGAAAAATCAACATCCATTGCTCCATAGTAAAAAACGAAGTCTAATCCAGTCTTCAACTATATACAATGTACAAATCCAGGGTCCATGAGCCCAACAATCCAAATAAACCTACAAAAAACCCTACCTAATAAACAACTATATATAAAAAGGTGGGGCATAGTCCATGCTCCCCAAATGAAAGAGAAATGGAAAGGAAACCTAACACTAATTAACTATATACAATGGCGGCGGGCAAGTCCTACGGCTCACTCTGTGATGTTCCGGGCTAGGGCATCATAGAACTCCACGTCGATGTCCCGGAGGCTGGCCTCTTCCCTGTCCTCGAGGTCTCGCAGGGATGCAGTCATGGCCTGTTCCAACTCCCTGTGAGTTGCCAAGAGGCACTCAGCCCGCCTCAATGCCCTGCGCATGGAGTTCTCCGCCCTGACCATAGTGAACCATGCCTCCTGAGTCCGCCGCCGCTCCGCATCTATCCGCTGGCCCAACCGCTGCCACACAGAAGACACTCCCATTCCAGGGTCCTCCTGCGGGTCCTCCTGCCCTCCGGCCGATTCTTGCCCCTCTGATGTTGATGGCCCCGAGCCATGATGCCTCCCAAGTTGAGCCTGCTGCTGCCTCCGACGCAACTGCCTCTGCCAGCATGACGGCAATCGGGCTGATGGAATCCACCGCCGCCGTCGTACACGTGCCCTGACCAATGATGCCAGCACATCCTCCATCTGCTGGGGTCCAGTGCTGGGGTGTCCACCCCTGCTGTACCTCTGACTCCCAACTGTGGCAGGGATGCGATCTCCACCGAGCTGGCTGCTTTAGTCGGGGCAGGTCCACAGGGGTCCCTGGTGGCATCTGGGCCAGAAGACGGCATGGAGAACGACTGGCGCATAGTCTGCACAGAGGAGGAGAGGGCCGCCAGAGTGCCCAACACATGAAGGAAACCCCCGACCATGGCCCCTCCCAACTAGGCCACATTGGCACGCAGCTCTTCTTGATGTCTGCATGCTCCCCCCAGGAAGCACGTCACGGACATGTGTCATGCATCCATGGAGTTTACAAGTCACACACACGCTACTCAGACACACAGACATGTGCACCATACATGTCCCTGACAGCAGCACCCATCTCTCACACCCCATCCATGTCCAAGAACAGAGACATTGTAATACATGCACCATCCATGTGGTTCACGCATGACTGATCTCACATGCAGCACCATGATGTCCCTGCACACACACATCCATACATGGCCTATGTCACACATACAGGCAAGTAGCTGACTACCAGCACACTGCAACATGCCCTGTTTCACACAGCAATACATGGCCACTTACAGCTCAACTCCAGACGGGTGTGCATCCTGAGGATCTGGTGGTGAAGCACTGAGCGAATATACTCCAGATCCCTCATCTGCTGGTTGGTAAGCTGGCCCCGGCGCCCCACTGCATCCTCTGCATCCAAGAGGCACCGGGCCTTCTTGATGGTCCTGGACTTGTAGTCCTCCCAGCGCTTCTGCACGTGTTTGATGTCACTGGGTGCCACCCCCTCCGCATTGATGGCAACCACTATGTCTGTCCAGATCCTCTTCCGTCCTTCCTTGTCGGCGTGCGATGGTGTGAAGAGGGCATCATACTGCCCCAGGACTTGCTCCACCAGGATGCCAACTTCATTAGAAGTGAAGCTGGCAGCTCTCTGCCTCTCTTGCTGGGGGTTGCCACTGGTGCCGGAAGGTGTTGTGTCGGACATGGCAAACTCTGAGGCAGGTGTGTGTGGGCAACTGGGTCCTGGGGCTGGGCTGTGGAGCGATGGAATACCAGTCAGGAGTCCTCTGTTCCAACAGGGGTGGTCACAACACTGGACCCCTGGAGATGGCAGATGTGCAGGCACCAAATGGCAGGGCACGGTGGCAGCAGGCAGGCAGCAGCAGATGGCTCGTGGTCTGCTGCTCAGGGCTCTGGGGGGCAGGAAATTGGCCTTCAGGGCAGGAGCGTGGTCTTCCGTGTGTTGTCACATGGCCAGCTTGACACAGAGTAATTTGGCACGTGAAAAAACTGCACATCAGCGTGTAATTTGAGGAAAGGGCCTTAGCGCGTAAGTGCATATGTGATGTAACATGCACGGGCGTTTCCCTGCAACGGGTTGAGGGTCCCACGTGGGTTTCCATCACTCTGTACGTGCTTTTTGTGGAAAGCGGTGCGTGTGTTTTCCAGGCGTTGGGGTTCACATGCAATTACTTCACGGCGGGTGGGTGTTGGCTACGTGTTCTTCTTCTACACGCTATTTTTCCCACTGCGGGTGTCTCTGTTTGTCGCATACCCCTTTTTTTCCGCCCATACTAGCCTGCGTGTTGATCACGTACGTATTTTTGGGGTTCCTGGCTGCCACAGCGTACTGCGTGTGTTTTGTAACACGCACATGGGCTACAGGAGTTGCTTATCTCTTTTTCTTGCATTTATGGGATGCCTGTGTTGCGTGAAACATCATTTCTCCTAGGGGGCCACAGAACGGGACATTCATCGTAGCTGTATGTACGTGTTTGTTGTTTGCGCACACTTTTGTTAAGCGCAGGGACGCTACCGCCTGCCTTCATGTGGCGGATGTGTTTAGGCCTATGCGTGTATTATTTGGCGCACGGATTTCCCCTGTTCGATTCCATGAATACGTGATGTTACCGCGCGTGTGGGCGTTGCGAGCATTTACCTCCTGTACTTCCCCCGTTACGCCCACATTTTCAGGCGTTGTTCCCCATTCTGCCTGTTACGCACCGTGTTCCACCCATTTTTCTTGTGTGCACTACACATTGTGCACTTTCCCTGTGCGCTTCGCGCATGGTGTCTGGTGACGTGCGCACCCGCGTGCACCACCCACGGATTTGGTGCACATCCCAGAGTTTACACGCGCAGCGCATTCCATGAATCGACGAACAGCTGCGTGCGCTGCTTTTGCACACGTGCGCTGCGATTTTCATGCTTGCGCTCCCATTTTCGGCGCACATTTATTTCATAAATTACCCGGTTAGAAACGATCTGTCATATTGTAACTAAATGCACTACTCAGTCTGATTTTTGTTTTAACTTCTTTGGGCGATTTGTTGTGGATAAAGGTTTGTTTAACACTGATTGGTTCTCGGGGGAGATTTTAAACAGCTGCAAGCCCTCTTTATACATATCAGTTTTAAAATGCTTAGATTTGTATTGTATAAAATGAAATTGGTTTATGGTGTTTTTTAGTAACTTAGGTTTTAGCTAATTGACTATTTGTTTTGAAATGAATTGAAATGTAACGTAATGATTTTGTATGGATATGTGTTCCTCTTTTTGTAAAGGTTATGTTGTTAACCATATACAAATAAATAAATTAATACATATCGTTATATTAGTTCATAGAGCTCAGGCATGCCCCATCATAGAGTTTTTGTTTGGACAGTGTGATCTGCCATTGATCATTGTGAGCAAGAGAACAGCCATTTTAGTACAACGTCAGTGTTACAGGCTGTATTATCCTGTTAAGTTGCTTTTCAGAATTAGGGCTCTTTCAATTGTTTTATTTGTGGTGAGTGCACGCGCCACAAGGTCAGGATGTTTGGGTAGGAAAATCAGAAATTCATTAATTTTTTAAAAGGAAGCTGCCCCCAAAACTTGAAACCCAATTCCAAACAAGCAGGTGCCATCCAAGGCGAAAAGCGGATAAATACACAAACGACAAGACATGGCAGCAGTGTCAATCTACAAAGTTAGAGAGTGAACACAGCGCCCCAGTGCTATGAAAGGCACTGTTTTGTGAAGTAACTGCCGAGATAATTTGAAGAAAATAACTGAAATTAAATTTGAACGGCAGTGTCTCAGCTTGGCTGTTTGACAAAAAAGGTAGCAGGAAGGTCATGGTGTACTGGGTTGTGGCATGTATCAAGATGAAAGTCGCATTGCGTGCAGGTGCAGGGCTTCGAAAACAGAGAAAGCCAATTATAATGTTCACAGGCTTTGCAACATATCTGTCCTCCCTATTTCTCTATTGCTTCCCACATTCCCATTGGTCAGATCCAAGTGAGACGCGAAGGCTCAATGTTATTTAAACATGTTTTATAATCCAATTAATACAGAGCTTCTCTGTCAGGAAGGCTTCATATGACCCAGCCAATAAGAACACGGTCTAAAATTAGCTGGTTTGAGGGTGGGGATTTGTTAGGAAGGCAAGGGTGGATTTGCCAATGTGCAAGCACAATGTATAGTATTCTGTAGCGGGCTGTGATATGCAGCCAATGATATTCTAAAATTTTGAATTATTGTAACACTTATTAAATATGAATTACTTGTGGTTTGCAGTTTTAAATTGTTTGGCCCCCAAATAAGAGTGTGGGGCGGTTTTCCAGTTTTTATGCTGTGTGCTCTCTCCCAGCTGTTCTGGAAATAAAGCTTTGTTCCTTACTCAGTTTGTGTCCTAATTGTGGGTCGTTTTGGGGAATCTCCACCATTATAGGGTTACTGTTGGAAATCATCTCCCAGTTAGGAGACTCCTTCAAAGTCTATTCATTGTATTGACTCCTCTGGCGGTATTTTGATATAATGCATGCACACTTCCAAACAGGCGATTTATAAGCAAAGCAAATACAACACGAAATCAAAAGTCTACGGCATTGCGCTCGCTTCATCTTTATGACATGAGTTAAAAGTTTCATAAACAGATCTGCCTCGATTCACTACAAACTACCTTGCTGTTCGACATGAAATCGTGTGATGGAATTGATAACATGGAACCAATTTAAGAGAACGAAGAGAATGGTTTATTGCGCGTGCACAGGTCAGGGATGGGGCAAAAGCGGAGTGTAATGGATGGAATGATAAATGGCGGCCGCCGGCCACTAGCTGCACTGCAGTCCATCAACACCGTGCTAATCAACCGACAGCAGCCGCCTGTAAGCCACTGCTGCACCCTACGGTTCCGCACTGTTGCAAACCCACGTCTAGAAACCATTTGGTGGTTCAGAAATGCTGCGTTTGAACCATTTGACATCAGATCGCACCGGCATACGTGAGAATTCAGACAAGTTTTTTGCCTTTGGAGACTACACTCCAAACTAAGGCCGAGGGCATTTTGTGTGAAATCAATGTTTTACAATATTTAGTAATATGCAGCTATGGCATACAAGCCAAACAGGGCTATCTAAATGATATCCAATATCCTCCCTACAAAATATTAATTGAATTACTACCATAGCAACAAGGAGAAAGATACAATTGGCATCTCTTCAAGAAGCATGCCAACTCGACTTCACTGCAATATGAGAAAGGATAAATGCAATTCATTTTGCTCTGACGGCAGAGAAGAGAAACTGTCAGCTCACTTTTTAAGCCATGAAAGCACTCTAGGAAAGTAGACATTTGGAACCATCTCCTTTGCAAAAACGATAAATCTAAGATCAATTTGCTAAGTGTATGTAGATGCAGATTTTATTAAAAGCCCTCAATTATGCTGAAGATTGATAGAAAGCAAAAAAGGCACAATTCACTGCATTTCACAACCAGGTTGCAGTAATGAAAAGGAACTAAAAAGGAAATCTGCAAGATACTATGTACCCTTTAGGTTGTGTGTGTGTATTACACGGCCTGCGGTAGAGGATGAGTAGTTATGGTTAAGTTGCTCAACCCATAGTAAGAGCACTTTTTGGACGGCCTATAACTTTTCCCCCCTGAATGAATCTTCACCAAGTTTTGCAAAAAAAGTATATGACCCCCCTGGGATTGATTTTGAGAATTTTGGTGAGGTTCCATCGGGGGAGGGGTGGGCTGGCTGGGAACAACGGTTTAGGGGGTACCAAAATTTGTGGCTTTCCTCATAGACGCAAACAATGGAAAATAATGTTTGCTCATGCCTATAGCCCAAACAGTTGGATGGATTTTCACCAAATTTGCAGCAGGAGTGGCTGCTTGGTCCCAAAAGCGTGCTTTTGCAAATTTGGTGTACATCCTTCAAGTAGCTTTTTTAAAAATGGCCAAAAAGTAGGTCAACAAAAATGTGTGATATATGGGTCTGGTCTGTGGACTCACTTCCCTATTCGGTCTGCAAACACCCTCCTGGACCAATCAGGGCCTCGTTTGATGTCCACGGACATCAGACAAGCCCACAGATTGGATGGGGAAAAACGTGAGCTGCGGCAGATCTTTTGATACGGTTTCCATGTTGGATTTGCAGACAACCACCATTGTCCGAGGACATTGCGGTAAAACATATTAAATAACATAACATTGCACTTGTCAAACTGATGAATCAATCTCTGGTGAGGTGAGGGGGTGATGATGATGGGATGGGATATGGCCATATAAAGCCACAAAACAGGCGTTTTTTCCATCTTCAAAGTTTGCAAACAGTTTGGGACAGCCCTGTGATGTTCACAAACATTTCAGATGTTCAGGGGCATCCATGCATATGTTTGCATTACATGGTTGGGGAAAAGCAGCTTTTGGATGGCTTATAAATTTGGTGCAACTAAATGAATCTGCATGACATATTATGATATCATTCTAGATCTAACCTTGAAAGGTTCTACAAGGTTTGCTGCTGTTTTGCCAAGCGGGAACAACATTAGAGGGGTAGGGGATCCCAAAATATTTGAAAGGCTTATACATTTGGTGGCATTTAACAAATATGCACACATGTCTGCAAAAAGATTTAAATCCAGAATTGAATGATTTTGCAAAGTTTGGTGGGAGTTTGTGCAGAGGGGGCAAAATTAGAGAGGGGGTTTGTACATTTTTAGATGGCTTATATCTTTGTTGCTATTTGACAAATGTGTACAAACGATTTTAGAAAGATTATAGACCCAACCTTGAATGTTTGTGCAAAGTTTGAATGGATTTGGTCAAGTGGGAGCTAAGTTATATGACTATTTTATGTAAATACATGTTGACACTTTTCAAAAAATAAAACATGGACGTATTTGCAGCAAAATTGGTCAATGAGCATTGGCAAGGACCTGAAAGCATGGTTTTGCAAATGTTTCTGTGTTTTATTTTTTGAAAAGTGTTATAATGTAGGTACAACAAATAGTGATATACTTTTGGTGACTGAGGTATAGCCTGTGGCCATGGCCAGTGGCCAGATTGTACTAGTCATGAACTGTGGCCATGGGCAGTGGCCAGATGGTCAGATTCATGGTCAAAGGCCATGACTCAGACATTCTGACTATTGGCCATGACTACGAGGGACTGGCAATGAGGTTGAATTGGGCATGACCACCAGGGAATGGCTATGTGGTAACATTTTGCCGAATCGGGCTAGGTATGAATAGGACATTTTATTTGGCCTGTGGCTAAAATTCCGCCCATGGCTACAGCTCAAAGTGCTGCACAGGATTGCATCAACAGATCGCTGTGACTACCGCTGTATACACTGCGAGACAATGATAATAAGCAGATAATTACTGAGGACACCAAAACAGGTGCCCACGTGGTCACCAGGCCACCCCCTCAAATTATTTACTACCACTATTTACAGCCATACCAGGACAAGATATTGGGATTGCATTCCGGCCTCATTTCAACAACCCTGCAGCAATGAATGGACCACAATCCACACACATTGAGAAAGACCTAAAGAGTCAATACACTTGTTGGTTGACTTCTAACAATGTATATAGCACCAACAATGGTTTGCAAGACTGGGCTCACTCTCCTATTCGAAATCTAACACTTGAAGAAGGAAAGGCACCTTCACAAAAGAACCTCATAACTAGCAACAGGGTAATCCATTTAAAGTACTAGATGAAGCGCAGTGATCTACCCATTTTACCACCCTGCAATTACTTGATAATGACATACTTTAATCTGATTATTAGGGCATGCAGCATGGCCGAAGTCCTGGGTTTGAATGGGAAAAAATATTTTTCTTACGGCTACAGCTTGAAGTGCTGTACTGAATTACAGCAAACCTTCCAAGCAGCATCAGTAAGTACCTGAAAGCATGCTTTTGCAAATCTGTTTTGTGTTTTATTTTTCCAAAGTTTCCAAATTTAAGCACAAGAAATTGTGATATAAGTTGGTGTATGGAAAATGGGCCTACTGTGATTTACTTACTGGGGCATGCAGTATATCGAAGATCTAGGTTTAAATTTGAAAAAATATTCTGCTTGTGGCTGTAGCCCGGAGTGCTGGATGGAATTGTGGCAAACCTGCGCAAGAAGAATGTGCAAGATCTGAAAGGATGCTTTTGCTAATCTGTCCTGTGCTTTACTTTTTTTGAAAGTGTTGAAATTTAAGTACAGAAAATAGTGATATGACTTTTCTGCTGTGGGCCTAGCCCTCACAAGGACAAATGTCTACTCTGAGTTGCCTATGGGGGTATGTGGCATGGCCGAAGCCCATGCCTCATGGATTGTGGAGGCTGGATATGCAAGCCATGAGCACTGGCCATTGATTATGTTCTGAGGGTATAGTGGACCCTGAACTACGATGCTGGGTAGGTGCAGTGGATAACGGGGGTGGTTTGGTGGGGCTGCAGTCATGGCCGAGCCTTATGCCCTAGGTAATTGACCAATGACTTGCATCCTAGCATGCACTGCTGACAACGATACACATAAATATGCATTGCATAAAATATGTTTGTTAATGGAGGTTTATAGTTGTTTAATATATGTTAAAAGGGACTATTAATAACTTATGTATAGTTAGCTAACATTATGAAACATTTTCACTTATAAAAATCTATTTAATTGGCAGAAAAAATGTTGTTAAAGGGGCATTACGGTTAAGATGTATCCCACCCTTGGGGCTACGGTGCCCCAGCAGTTAGCCAGTGGCCTTCCACTTTGGCCTCCCACCTTGGCATCCCTTGGCACCTTCCTCCTGGGCTCCCATGAGAACTTGTCCATCTGTACTGCCCCTTTGATTTATGGAATTGTTTCACTGCACAATGCATATGTGCATTGTAAGCGATATTCACTCAACACTACAGCTAAGTCAAAGCCTAGTCTGGGATGCTGAGGAAAACCCTTATTGATGTATTTTTATATTCGGTTCAGTGCTCTGGATGACAACCCTTGTATAACACGCCCCTCTTAGAATCCCCCTGACCCTACTGAGCCAAGAAGTAGGTTTGTTTTGCAAATTAAAAGGTTTATTTGAGAATTTAAACAATATATATATACATCACACTTTATAATAAATTAATATCTGATAGTACACTTCGACATATGATGTTGATCAACAATGGGTAATCTGGCACTAGCACACTTCTTTACAATCAATGAGGAGTTAGTACAGGATGGATAAAGTAGCAAAAAGACTTTTATGATTTCAAGGGAAAAGCAATGAGGAATAAAATGCAGTACAGAACTACTTGATGTGATTTTAGCAAAAGATAAGATAATCACTTTTTCTCTGGCAATTCACCCCCTCCCCTATGCAATGTAAGAAATGGAAGGAGATGGAAAGAGGAGCACACAGTTCTCAGGAATGCAATCAAATACAATACGAAATTCAGTTCCCCCCCAGCAAGCTTAGAGGAAACAGGTAGGGGTTTGAAACACAGGCCCAAAATGCTTTTAAATGTGATGGCAATGGATGGGAAAATGTGCCAACTGATTTTAAGTCCCTCTAGAGATTCAGGGTGAGTGGAAGATGCGTGTTGGTATTAGTTCAGGTTCACTTTAGCAATGCTGTATGAGTTATTACCAAGTTGCAACAGATTTTAACAAAAGAAAGAATGGAGCTGCTATTTTGACAAGTGGAGAAATTGAGCCAAAATCGCAAAATCGCGGTAAATTTCATGAGTGCGTAAATTGTGATTCCGTATGAAGTCGGTTCTAGGCTTGTTGGAAAGCTTAGATTCTAATGATGAAAATTTCGCTCCTAGCCCAAACGGTTCCAGAGATACGGACGATTAAATAAAGATAGTTTTTCGGATTTAAAGTAAACTCAAAATGAAAGGTGACAGCTTGCAGCTGAAGAATTGACAGGTGACAGTTGTGCAGCTTTAAAAATGACAGATGACGCGATTTCTAGGAGGCAGTTCTACTTAGTTAAAATAGTTTGGATTAGATTATTTTAACTAAGAGATTGGTTCTGCACAGTTCTGCTAGGTACTCACAATATAAATTTGAACTAGGCCTCGTCACGGATCTGGTCAACACGTCCGGCTGCGGTTCTGTCTGCTCGGCGGGTCAATCAGGCACCGGTTCTGCTCACAGCGATCTGGGTCAGCTCTGCTCTTCTGGTCCAGCCTCTCTGGATTCTGGATGTAACACTGCTTTCTGGGTACTGCTACAGGTTCTTGCAAAAATTCTCGGCAAAACCTCAAACAGCTCGCCAGGCTGTTGAATAGTTTGATTAGTTTTGAGGCCTGCTGAAGAGGATTCAGCTGGTGGATTCAGGCCTCTCTGCTACAAATTCTGGAGTTAATTTCTGCTACAGGTTCTGGAGATTGATGGATTTGAAGTCTGGATCTCTGGATGTGAAGTCGTCGGTCAGCATGCTCCGCAGCAAATGGAATTGAATCTCTCTACCTGTCCCAGCAGTCTCTTTTTATGTGTTTTGGAAAGTGGGTGTGTGCGTTGGTCATAACTAAACCTGCCCCTCTCACTTATCATTGGCCAATTCCTCCTCTCTCCCTTGATTGGAGGAAGGAAATGTGAGTCAGAGTGATGCTGTAGGTTTTATGGTCAGAGGAACCTCCCCTTGTCAGATTGCACACAAATCTATTTCTGACCCAAATACATATTTATCTATTTACCATTTTTCTAATATTATAGGTCCAGTTAACATATTTTCTGTAGCACCAAACCATCCGATCCCTGTCTTTGTACAATGTCGTGTCCACTGATGACAGAATTCTCCCCTTTTCATCCAGATAACAACCTCTAAACCTTTCCAGATTTTACACACATGTGCACCAGGGATATGGGTTACAGATGATAAAGTGTCAGATTTTTAAAATGCATACATTTGGAGTGAGACCCTATTTTCTGCTAGCAACCCCCAGAATACACCACAGGGTCCTAACGCCTCTTAAAATGTTCACAGAAAAATCACAAAAATAATGATATTACTTATATAATTCTGACAAGTCCGCACTATGAGTTATCTATCTTTTTAAAATTATGCTCTGGTCAAAAAGGGGTGTGGCTTCCCACATCACAGGGTGGAATAACTGGTTTATCCACTTCCCCCAAGCCAGCTTGTTCACAGAGGCACAGCTGCCCCCCAGTTTCTCCCAAGAGGAAGCTATTTCACGACGCCCCCAATATAACATTTGCCTGAGTCCAGGACAGGCCTTTGTTCAACTCCCTGTAGTCCCCAGCTGCTCCACCCCTAATCTAATCAGAGATGTGTTAACTCCTTTTGGCCAGGGGCAGAGTGGCTGAGCATCCAGTTTCAACTCCTGTCGGGGGTAGTTGTCAGGCAGAATCCAGTTTCATTAGGCCAGGTTTCAGCTAAATGTCACTTTTTGTTCCCAAATTAAATCACTTACAATTTTTACATATACATTAAATAATGACTTCCTTCAAGTCATTTCAGAATATAGTTTTACATTGTATCCACCTCTTAGCAAGTCTTTCCTTGGTCTGGTTTTGTTTCATTTGTTCAGTTTTACACAAAAGTCTGGTGGTTTTAAAACGCCGGCTTTCTGATAGTGGTGAGTACTAGTAATGCAACCATTTTTGGGATTAAGAAAATGAATTCCCCACAGTTCTGAGTTGCTTTTTTTTGGCAATCAGCATTGCCATTCCCAATGGTTTCAGGCTACTGTGTGTGTAGCCCAATGGTGGTTTTAGGCAGTGCCCTCCTGTGCTCACAACATAGGCAAAAATGGGTGGCAGCCTATTCTTCATGTTTTTCCTGTGCACTCTCTGGGGAGTTCTGGCCAGCATGACGTTTTCCATGCCAGTACTGCACAGTTTTATGGTAGGGCTTGTATGCATGGGTAAAAACATCCCACAAGCCCCCCCTCTTGCGATGGCCATTCTGTCCTTTCGCTGATGGAACTCGCAAGATCTGGGATGTTCGCCTCCTCTTCTTCCGATTCCATGGATGGCACAGTTCAGCATCTTTTCCTCCCTCCAGTCAATCAATCAGTCCTCCTTGCGGGTCCTGATGGAAGGATTGGGCGGTACCCCGGGCCCCTTGGGTCTCTGCTCCCGGTCCCCGGTCGTCCGCCTTGGTCAGTCTCCATGGTTTCATCTCTCCTAGGATGATAAAGCAAAGCGACAATACCTATTCGTAGACATTTCTTCACCACTATTAATGGTGTGGCGAACATATACATTTTATGAATCAGAATATATGAACATATACATTTTCTTTTTTAAATTAGGAGACAAGAACATATATATATACAAGGATCACAGAATTTTATATGCTATATGTGGAATATTTTGGGGTTGGAACTGAATTACTCTGGACCAGCCCCCTCTGGGATTCCAGTGGATTCCTCTGGTTGTTGCAGAGTTTGCCTGGGATGGCAACACTTTAGCTGATTTATATGTATCCACTTGTCTTCCCCTTCCATCAGACAGCCTTTGGGGATGCAGATCTTATAGGCAACAGGGGAGATCTTGTCTATAATTTCAAACGGTCCCTTCCATGTAGGCAAGAATTTTCGCTGTTTGGCCTGGTTCCTTTGGAAATTGTATAGACAGACCCGATCACCCACCTTATATTCCTTCCGGGTGGTCTTCAGGTCGTAGTGGGTCTTCATGCTGTCGGCTGATCTTTCTAGATTCCGCTGAGCATAGGCAAAAGCATGTTGAAGGTGTTTCCTTAAATTCTCCACATACTCATGAGTTGTGGAGGCATTTATCAGTGTCTGCTCTTGGGTCCTGTAGAGCAAATGCTGGGGAAGCACCATCTTGCGTCCCGTCATCAACTCAAATGGTGACATTTTGGTTGCAGATGAAGGGGTAGATCTGATGGCCATTAGGACCAGAGGTAATCGGATATCCCAACTTGGCCCAGAATCTGCCACAAACTTTTTTAAGATGCTCACAATGGTTCGGTTATATCTCTCTACTGCTCCAGAAGAAGCTGGCCTGTAAGCAATGTGTAACTTCCTTTTAACCCCCAGTATCTCCCACATCTTTGTCATTACTTCACTGGTGAAGTGGCTACCTCTGTCTGACTCAATCCTTTGAGGTAGACCAAAACGGGAAAAGATGTGGTTAATCATCAGGGCAGCTGCTGTTTCTGCCTTGCAGTTTGGGGCTGGGAGACATTCCACCCACTTGGTAAACAAGCATGTAACGGTCAACATGTACTTGTTTCCTCTAGACGAGCGAATCACAGGGCCTACAAAGTCGATTTGCAAATCTGACCATGGCAGTGTCATCCCCCTCTTTTGGAGAGGCGCATGGTGTGTGAGGGATGATGGCTGAAATTGTGCCCACACAAGACACCCCTTCAAGTATTAGACGAGGTCCTGCCCCATGTGTGGCCAGTATGCAACCTCTCTTAAGATTTCCAGTGTTGTGTGAAACCCCCTATGACCGGCAGTGGCCGCATCATGGGCGTGACTTAACATCAGGCTTCGGAATGAGGTAGGAACCACCCACTGATCAATGCCAGCTTGGGATTTCCTTACCAACAAACCGTCTTGGATTCGGAACATTTTTGGACATTTCATCAACACTCTTAGGTCCTCTTTCCCAATGTAATCTGTGTCCGTCAGGGGAAAGTTCTCAGGGTCCTCAATGTGTTGGTAAAACTTACCAATGATTGGATCCCCTTTCTGAGCTGTAATCAAATCAGCATCAGGGGTCTCCTTGCTCCATTGGGCAGTTGAAAGATCATTGTGAGCATTTGTCTGGGACCTAGTGATCGCAGTGACCTGGATTTCCCCCAACAGGAACTCTATTTCTATTAGATCCCCTTGGATGCCCCCGGTTTTGGCCAGCTAATCAGCTAAGTCATTTCCAGTTTTGTCTGGTCCCTCTACTTTGGAATGACCCTTGATCTTTTTCCAGTAGATGGTCATCCCATTCGATGTGACCAGATCATCAATATTTTGGATTAACTTCCCATGTTTCAGGGGTTTGTTATTAGCGCATAACATGCCTCTGGTTTTCCAGTTGACCAGGTGCTCCACGAACCCGTTCCGTACATAATCTGAATCTGTGATTATGACCAGTTCGTGGAGTTGATGCTGGGCAGCAGTGAGGATGGCCTGATGCACAGCCATCAATTCTGCCACCTGACTACTTCGGAGACCAATTTTGTATCCAGCGGAGGGTTCTGGGAACTCCTTCACCCATGCATTCCCTACGCCGGCCACAAGTTCTTTTTCCCCGTTGTTGTCAACATGGTAAGAGCATCCATCCACGTAGACAGTGGGCATTCCCTCACACTTGTCTTCTTCAAAGACTTTGTGTGGGGAATAAAGGTATGCCTCCATGTTGTCCTTGATTTTTAGACTTTCGTCCTCGAGACAGTTTTCTCTGGCACAATCATGCAAGTCAGCCAGACCTTGCGTGAGTGGACTCTTCTTGTTTTGGCCATATCTGACCTCTACAGGAAAGCCTTGCATTGACAGAATCCAGGAAGTAATTCGGGAATTACTCACATTTCCGGCCCGGATTCTGTCACTTTGGAGATATTGCAGAGGCTGGTGTGGAGTCTCCACTATGATGTGTTCCCCCTGGATAACCGGGCGGTAATTCTTCAATGCCCACACCGTTGCCAGGCGTACCTTCTCACAATTGTTGAATTTTTCCTCCACAGAGGATAAAGTTTTGCTCGCATAGGAGATTACTTTATTGACCTTGTCATGCTTTTGGTATAATACTGCCGTCAGGCACGTATTAGAGAACCCCGCCTCCAGGAAGAACTCCTTGTTTCTGACAGGGTAAGCTAGGCAAGGCGCTTGTGAGAGGCTTCTTTTGAGTTGTCTTACCGCCTCGGATTGTTCTGGACCCCATTTCCACTTGACCACCCCCTTCAAGAGATGAATCAGGGGTCTAGTGATCTCTGCGTAGCCTTCAATGAACTTTCTGCTGTAATTAGTCAGTCCAAGGAGGCTCCTTAGTTCCCGGAGAGTTGTGGGGTCTTTCAGTTTCTGGAGTGCTTCTACTTTCTTTTCTTGGGGACAGAGACCCTGAGGAGTAATCTCATGCCCCAAGAAATTAACACGGGTTCTACACCACTGTGCTTTCTGAAAGGAAAGTTTTGCTCCGGCGGCCCTCAACTGTGTCAGAACATAATGGATCTCCGCTATGTGTTCCTCCACAGATGAACTTTTGATGAGGACATCATCTACATAAGCCAGGTTACCCCTCGCACCCAGGTCGGGCATGGCCTTATGTAGGAAAATGTTGAATTCATTGCCGGAGTTGAGGTATCCGAAGGGAGTCTGGGTCCATGTGTACTGCTGGCCCCCAAAGGTAAAAGCCAGTTTGTATTGGTCCTCCCTACTGACAGGCACGGTCCAGTATCCATTGGTCAGATCTATTGCTGTGAATACCTGTGACCCCTGAATCTGGGCCAGCCCTTGGTCAATGTAGGACAGAGGCCATCGGGAAGTATGGACCCATTTGTTGAGCTCCCTAAGGTCGGCGCAGAGTCTCCAATGGCCGTTTGGCTTCAATATTCCCAGCACCGGATTATTGAAAGTGCTGTGGACTGGACGGATTATTCCCCGGGACTCAAGGTTCTTAATTATTTAATAAGGGACTCCATGGATGCGAGAGGCAAGCGATATTGCTTCACAAACACTGGAGTCATTCCAGGGTCCGTGGGAATTGTTGTGGTGTGGATGTCGGTGTGACCACAGTCATATGAGTCTACCGCAAAGAGATCTTGGAAATCCAAGAAAACTTGTTTCAACTTTTGCTTCTGTTCCAGAGTCACACAGGCATCAGCTAGGTTGACTCTCTCTTCCACCATCTGCCTGAAGCCTGGAAAGACTTCTGGTTTGGCTATCTCAGCAGCCTCCTCCAGCTGGGTGGAGAAGTGCCTGGTCAGAGTGCTGATTTTGACTGGAGGCTTCAGGTGGGAAAGGCAGCCCTCATGGACCTGGAAAATCACCTCATCCCTCCTGAAGTCACAAGTCACATCTTCCTTACCATAAGGGCAAGAAGTGTACACCAGGAAGTTCCCCCCATGCCGGGTGAAAATCCTGTCTGGTGTTGTATTGTCCTCACTGTCACTGTCAAAACAGTCCTTGGGGATTGGTCCTAACAGTTCATTTCCTAAATCAATGGAGAAATGTCGGTCATCAATCGCCATTCAATAATGGTGCCCGCGGCTAGAGTAATACTCTTTAAGTCGCTGTTATCCACCTCTATTGGAATGGTGTCATGTTCTATGTTGACTAATGGTGTTGGGTTTACCCCTAACCCTTGCTGTTGGAGAGAAGCATTTAGATGAATATAAGCATCAGGGTTTTTCAATTTTTGTCCTCTTTTAACTTTCACTTCCAGGGAGAATTGTCGGGTCCTTTCTGGGATGGTGACTTCCTCTTTGATCTGAATTTCAACTGCATAAGGTAGCAGTTGAGCTGACCTAAATGCTTTTTCTGGATCATCAAAGCCCATGGGATTATCCGCTAATCGGGACCAAGCTTTGAAGTTTATTAGGTCCAAACTAATGGCAAAGCGATTGAGAATGTCACTGCCTAAGTAAAAGGCGGCAGTGACGTCTCGCACGACCCAACAATTATGGACTATGCTCTTGTTGCCAATGGAGATTTTGAGCATACACCTGCTTGGCAGGAGATGTTTGGAATTAGGTGCTTCCAGGTCAGTTTCCCATTTGTCTATCAGTTTGAATATGGGAATGGCTGGATCTTTTGGGAGTTGGCGGAACATGGCTTCGCTGATGAAGCTCTTATCGTTGTTCACACACACTCGAGCGAGAACAGAGTCCTTCCCATCATTTAACTGAACAGGGATGAACAACTGCTCTCCAATTTGCTGAATATCAGCCAGTCTCTGAGCTGATTTCACATCTTTCTGGACTATAGGAGTGGGAGTGTCTGATTGTGGATTGGTGAAGAATTTCCTTCCAGTGTGGAATACCACCTTAAACCGAAGGAAGGTTGATTTTCAGAAATAGAGAGGACCCCCCATCACCAGTCTGTTGTCCTACTGCTATTACTGTCACATCTGGAATCTGGTTGTTCTGGAAGTGAAATTCTACTTGGTCAGATTTTTGTTCAACCATGTGGCAGGTGCCGCTTAAACTAACATGGTTGACACTTGTACCGGGGCATGGTATCTTCCCTCCTTCTCCTCAAGTGGGCACAGATAATGCACATTATTGGACAACTGGTGGGCTAACTTTCTGGTTTTGGACATTGCTAGCGAAGAGATTTGGGAAGAATTCTGTGGAGAGCCTGGGGAATCTGAAAGAAAATGTTGGCAACTGGAAATGGTTTCGGGTTCTGGGTCACCCCCCCCTTTTTGGAGGCAGTCCTCAGGATGGGTTTGACACTTGGGATTTTGGTATTGTCGGTTCTGGGATGAGATGATGGGCGGCGGTAGCTCAGTCTCCACATCTCCCCAGTCTGGATTGGAATCCCTTGGGACCCATTTTTCCTTGGGAGGAGTTCCCCCATCTCTGAAGGAGAAGATCCTTTTCCCAGGATCTTCTGAGGATCCCTCTCCCTCAAATTGGAAGACCTGTACCTCCTCCACAAAGTGGGGATGTTTGGGTCCTTTGTTTCTCCTACCCCCCCTCTGCTCCTTGGTAGGCAGGCTTTCAGGGGCAGGAGATTTTGTTTCCGGTTCCTGGTTTTCCAGGGGCTGTTTACAAGTTGGGAAGGAAGCTTCCTCCAAGGCTTTACACCCCCCTTCCCCTTGTGCCTCCTCCCTGGGAACCGGTGGGTTATCGGGGTGCTGCCCCCATCTTTGTTCTGGAGCACCAGGTCCAGAGTTTGGGGCATTCTGCAGTGGCATGCTCATCTGAGGGTTCTGTTGAGCCCTCAGTATGTGACCCAGATCCCGTGCCATATTTTGGACCTGGCGCCCAAGTTGTGAAACCCGCTCAGGCTGATACGGGGCTCTATTTTCTCCCCTGGACTGATCCCAGGAAGGGTAGCTATCCCTTCTCTGGAAGTACCCCTGGTTGGGAAGATTTTGGTACCACTCCACCCTTGGCCTCCCCTCTCCCGGATTAGGTTGTCTGGGCTCAGGGAATTGGGGAAAGAAGGATGGATGATTTTGGGGCTGTAAATTGGGTGGATACCTGGGGAAAAAGTTCTGCCCAGGATTTGGAGAATTTCTGCCCTCCTGTGGGAAGTTGGGAGGGAAGTTCCCTGGGTTAGGTGCTGGGCTGGATCCCCCCCTTGGGCTGGAGGAGTCCACACATAACCCAGGATTGGTCGGTTTCCCTTGTAGCAGGGACTTACATAGTCAGGGGAGCGGGGGACCCCATTTGTGGGACTACCTCCTTGACTCCCTGTCTGTGACTGGCCCGAGGGCCTTCTGGGCTGTGAATTATTTGGTGCAGGCAGGTTTTTAGGCACCCCCCATCTCCAAATCTAAAACGGGGGCAACCTTTACCTCTGCCACCGTGGCAGCAGCAGGGGTGCTGTTGGTTTTGGGGTTTTTCGGCGCGTTATTTTTATTTTCGATGGGCTTCTGCACCTCATAGATCCGGGTAGCCTGTTCAATGACCCAGTCTAAAGATCTTTTCTCATGAGAATCTCTCACGAGCTGGATCATTATGTATTTGGGTAAGGCATGGAAAAACGTATTGATAAATTCCCTGCTATCTGTGCGCACCCTTCTGGTGGTCTGCGCAAAAGCACGCTTTAATTCTTGCACAAACTCTTGTGGGGCCTGATCCTCCCCACATTGCAAATTGTAGGCTGACTTTCGAGCCTCTTGAGGATTTCTGTGCACAGAAAAATGTTTCAAGATGGCCGCCCTGTATGTGGACCACCTTGAATGGTTTTGATCCTCCAGCCCCGCAAAGAAACTGGAGTATTCTGGTGAGAAGGTCCACTTTACATATTGAATACAGCTTTGGCTGTCCTTCAAATGGAAAGTCTCCATCATTTACTCATAGAGCTCCAAGTGTTCCCAAACAGAATACTTGGCGTTCTTATGATAAGGTGTGATGACACTCCTTATTGCTTTTATTTGTTTCAATGGGTCCTTAAGCAAGGCCCTTTTTTTCCTTATTGGCCTTTTTGGTTCGGGTAACCCTGTTCCATTCATCCTCCGACTCAGAAGCGCTGCTCCCAGAGGTGCCCGTCTGATCTTCCAGGTTTTCCCGGATTCTGCGAGCCTGCGAATGGCTGGCAGAATGTGGGGACATGGTCTCCTGTGTCCTGTAATGCTCAGAGGAGTCTTCAGACCCCTCCTTGCTGCCAGGATTTGATGGGTACCCCCCCACTGACCTAACTGGGCAGAGGTTTTCAGGATGCCCTTAATGGGCCGACTCTCCTGGGGTTCCCCACTAAATTGCACTGTGCTTGGGTGCCCATACCCGGATGCCCGCCCATCCATTCCTGGGAGGTACTGGCCTATGAGCCCCATACTTCTAGCTGGATAGTAATCTGCCATCTCAGTGGCCCTGGGCTCATGTGCGCGAGGGGACATGGGGGTGGCAGAGTCCAGGGACTGGGAGAGATGAAGGCCTCTGGTACCAGGGCTCCTAAGGTTATGCTCAGGCATTTCCCTTTCCCAGCACACCTCATCTCTATCCGCCCCTGCTTCCTGTTGCAATGCAAGAGCCTGCGCTTTCAGTTCCTCAGTTAAGGCCTTACTAGACTCTATCAGTCTCTCCTGCATGGCTACCTGTTGCTGGAGCCTATCATTGTGCTGACAGAGAGCCTCATATTCTCTCTGTGCCTCCTGATTGGTCCTGGAGTACTGGGCCAGTCTCTGCTGCAGGAGGGTTACCTCCTCAGTCCCATCCCTACTGGCCTGCTCCTTTTTTGCCAGAGCCTCCTCCACCCTCCTGGTGTGCTCTAACAAGTTCTGGTGTTCTTTTTGGAGGTCATCCAGTCCCTGGAGGGCCAGGTGATTTTCTTCCATTTTCCTTTTTAAGTGGCAGACTTCCTGGCCTAAGGTATCCCTTTCCTGACTAAGAGCCTGCATCTGTGCCACCAGGTCGTCCCTTTGCCTTTGGAAGGCACCAGCTTTCTGGCGCTCCTCTGCCTGGGTATCCAGATCCTTCAGAATCAATTTATTGCTTTCCTCTTTTTCCCTATCTAGGTGGCTTTGCAGGGTGACTACCTGCTCAGCACATGCCCTATTGAAATATAATTGTTGCTCCAGCTTTTTCTGGCTCTGCAGTAGGGAGTCCAAACCTTCTTGGTACTCCTTCTGCAAGGCCAGAAATCTGGTATCCTGGTCAGCCTTTTCCTGTTGCAGCACATCCATATCCTCCTTTATTTTAGTGATGTATTGTCTGCTATCATTTTCTGACTCCTGGCTCCTCTGCAGCCTCTGCTCAGAAGAGACCAGGTCAGATTGGGCCTTTTCTAACGCCATCTGTTGCCTATTTTCCAGATCTTGGCCTTCAGCACATTTGTCCTGCATGGCTCCCATATATAGATACAAATATGACGCTATCCTGGCAATCTTATTATGTTCATCTTTGGCTTTAGGGGCCATATATAGTTCACTCAGGGCCACATGTAGGGGACCCTGATCTCCCCATATATCTGACCCTGTTTCAGTGACCTGTTGCGCGATTGCCTGCAACCAGACCGTTTGGTCCTGACGAGTCCACTCACCTCTCACCAATAGCTTATGTAAGAGTGCTCTCTTGCTATTTTCATATCTACAAGGTCGTCATTCTGGAATTTGAGTTCCTTCCTGACTTACAGAAGTTTTTATTTTATTTTGCAAAACAGACCGTTTCCTTAGAGCGTTCCTTTGAGGGATGCTTTCACAGTGTAAAACAGCGTGGTGATCTAACCGGATATGTGTATCTGGTCAGTTGGCACACTATATTAATCTGCACAAGTGGTAAATCTAACCCAGAATGTCCCGGCTCTGAGCCCCCACTTTTGTAAGCGATATTCAATCAACACTAAAGCTAAGTCAATGCCTAGTCTGGGATGCTGAGGAAACCCCTTATTGATGTATTTTTATATTTGGTTCAGTACTCTGGATGACAACCCTTGTATAACATCCCCCTCTTAGAATCCCCCTGACCCCACTGAGCCAAGAAGTAGGTTTGTTTTGCAAATTAAAAGGTTTATTTGAGAATTTAAACAATATATATATATCACACTTTATAATAAATTAATATCTGATAGTACACTTCGACATATGATGTTGATCAACAATGGGTAATCTGGCACTAGCACACTTCTTTACAATCAATGAGGAGTTAGTATAGGATGGATAAAGGAGCAAAAAGACTTTTATGATTTCAAGGGAAAAGCAATGAGGAATAAAATGCAGTACAGAACTACTTGATGTGATTTTAGCAAAAGATAAGATAATCACTTTTTCTCTGGCAATTCACCCCCCTCCACTATGCAATGTAAGAAATGGAAGGAGATGGAAAGAGGAGCACACAGTTCTCAGGAATGCAATCAAATACAATACGAAATTCAGTTCCCCCCCAGCAAGCTTAGAGGAAACAGGTAGGAGTTTGAAACACAGGCCCAAAATGCTTTTAAATGTGATGGCAATGGATGGGAAAATGTGCCAACTGATTTTAATTCCCTCTAGAGATTCAGGGTGAGTGGAAGATGCGTGTTGGTATTAGTTCAGGCTCACTTTAGCAATGCTCTATGAGTTATTACCAAGTTGCAACGGATTTTAACAAAAGAAAGAATGGAGCTGCTATTTTGACAAGTGGAGAGTGCGTAAATCGTGACTGAGGAAAAAGTATAAGGAGTAGGAAGTCGGTTCTAGGCTTGTTGGAAAGCTTAGATTTTCGTTCCTAGCCCAAACGGTTCCAGAGATACGGACGAATAAATAAAGGTAGTTTTTCGGATTTAAAGTAAATGACAGGTGACAGCTTGCAGGTGCAGAATTGACAGGTGACAGTTGTGCAGCTTTAAAAATGACAGATGAGACGATTTCTAGGAGGCAGTTCTACTTAGTTAAAATAGTTTGGATTAGATTATTTTAACTAAGAGATTGGTTCTGCACAGTTCTGCTAGGTACTCACAATATAAATTTGAACTAAGCCTCGTCACGGATCTGGTCACCACGTCCGGCTGCGGTTCTGTCTGCTCGGCGGGTCAATCAGGCACCGGTTCTGCTCACAGCGATCTGGGTCAGCTCTGCTCTGCTGGTCTAGCCTCTCTGGATTCTGGATGTAACACTGCTTTCTGGGTACTGTTACAGGTTCTTGCAAAAATTATCAGCAAAACTTCAAACAGCTCACCCGGCTGTTGAATAGTTTGGTTAGTTTTGAGGCCTGCTGAAGAGGATTCAGCTGGTGGATTCAGGCCTCTCTGCTACAAATTATGGAGTTCTTTTCTGCTACAGGTTCTGGAGATTGATGGATTTGAAGTCTGGATCTCTGGATGTGAAGTCGTCGGTCAGCATGCTCCGCAGCAAATGAATTGAATTTCTCTACCTGTCCCAGCAGTCTCTTTTTATGTGTTTTGGAAAGTGGGTGTGTGCGTTGGTCATAACTAAACCTGCCCCTCTCACTTATCATTGGCCAATTCCTCCTCTCTCCCTTGATTGGGGGAAGGAAATGTGAGTCAGAGTGATGCTGTTGTAACGCTCACCTGGTTCCCACGGAGGCGCAGCGTCAAAGGCGCAGAACTCTGAAGATGGACAGGAAGGGCCCCTCTATTCTGGCTTCCCTGGCTCGTTGGATACCCTCCTTAGGGTTTGGAAGGATGAGCTCGCCATCCTGCTTCTGATGTAGGGGCACGTTGAAACCCAGTTACTTCACTGGATTGAGGATTGATGGGAGTTCAGGTAAGCTTGACTGTTCAGGTAAGGCGCTGTAAAAGTTCTGTTCAAAAGTTCAATCTTAATAATAATGTTCGTTGTCTAATTGCAGCAAGCGCTAATGCTTATGTCTTTTTCCCCTTAGGGGCCGGGGTTCGGAGTGCCGGAGATATGGCGCCGACCCGAAGTGAAACAGTTCTGGATGAGCGCTCAGGTAATGTCTTTGCATTCGCTCATTCAATGTCTTTGTCTTTTTTCCCCATAGGGGCCGGGGTCCGGAGATGCCAGGAAGCGGCAGGACCCGAAATGCAGTGGGAATAATCCAACAGGTAAGACTTAAAAGGAAACTGAGCTTTCCTTATTCCTTTTCTCCCTCTCACCTTTGTTCTTGTCTTTTTTCCTCTAGGCACCGGGGCGTAGCTGAATCCGGAAGATCGCTGCTGAAGATGGAAGCGCCTTGCAAAGGTGAGTAAAATTCAGCGCTGCAGCGATCGAAACGAAATGCCTTTAAAATGATGTCTTCCTTTTCAGGGCCGTTGGAGAAATGACTCCGGGATGCAGATTTAGCAGGTAAGGGCTTTTCTTCTCCTATTCTCTTCCTTTCTCCCCTTGCAGGTGTTCCAGGGTGCTGGCAGGCGTGGCTGAAGTCAGGATGCAGGAGCTGACACGGTGAGCGTCCAGCTGCTAGGTGCAGAACAACGCGAAGCATGTGTGGCTGTTCGGGTGGGGTTTAAATAGCCTTGGAAGAAGTTCCTGGTATGTATCCTTCCACCAATCAGGTATGTATCCTTCCCCGACCACACCCGGGTGGTGAAGTAGTCCTACAGGTTAAGTAGTCCCATTCAGGCCTCAAGAGGGCCTGGATGAAGCAGCAAGGTCTGCATCAGGTAAGTGTGCACCCAAGCACTTAAACACATATCCTCTTCTATGAGCCTGGCGCCTAAGGCGCCAGGACTGGGGTCCGCTATGAGCCTGGCGCCTAAGGTGCCAGGACTGAGTCCAAAGGGCCCCGACTTGGGCCCGCTGAGACTTCCCTGGGGAAAATGATGTCTGCCTCTGGGGTTGCTGGGCCCGGCCTGGCTCCTTAGAGGTAGGCATCATGACAGTTGTATGTTTTATGGTCAGAGGAACCCCCCCTTGTCAGATTGCACACAAATCTATTTCTGACCCAAATACATATTTATCTATGTAACATTTTTCTAATATTATAGGTCCAGTTAACATATTTTCTGTAGCACCAAACCATCCGATCCCTGTCTTTGTACGATGTCGTGTCCACTGATGACAGAATTCTCCCCTTTTCATCCAGATAACGACCTCTAAACCTTTCCAGATTTTACACAAATGAGCACCAGGGATATGGGTTACAGATGATAAAGTGTCAGATTTTTAACATGCATACATTTGGAGTGAGACCCTATTTTCCGCTAGCAACTCCCCAGAATACACCACAGGGTCCTAACGCCTCTTAAAATGTTCACAGAAAAATCACAAAAATAATGATATTACTTATATAATTCTGACAAGTCCGCACTATGAGTTATCTATCTTTTTAAAATTATGCTCTGGTCAAAAAGGGGTGTGGCTTCCCACATCACAGGGTGGAATAACTGGTTTATCCACTTCCCCCAAGCCAGCTTGTTCACAGAGTCACAGCTGCCCCCCAGTTTCTCCCAAGAGGAAGCTATTTTACGACGCCCCCAATATAACATTTGCCTGAGTCCAGGACAGGCCTTTGTTCAACTCCCTGTAGTCCCCAGCTGCTCCACCCCTAATCTAATCAGAGAGGTGTTGACTCCTTTTGGGCAGGGGCAGAGTGGCTGAGCATCCAGTTTCAACTCCTGTCGGGGGTAGTTGTCAGGCAGAATCCAGTTTCATTAAGACAGGTTTCAGCTAAATGTCACTTTTTGTTCCCAGTTTAAATCACTTACAATTTTTACATATACATTAAATAATTACTTCCTTCAAGTCATTTCAGAATATAGTTTTACATTGTATCCACCTCTTAGCAAGACTTTCCTTGGTCTGGTTTTGTTTCATTTGTTCAGTTTTACACAAAAGTGTGGTTTTAAAAGGCCGGCTTTCTGATAGTGGTGAGTACTGGTAATGCAACCATTTTTGGGATTAAGAAAATGAATTCCCCACAGTTCTGAGTTGCTTTTTTTTGGCAATCAGCATTGCCATTTTCAATGGTTTCAGGCTACTGTGTGTGTAGCCCAATGGTGGTTTTAGGCAGTGCCCTCCTGTGCTCACAACATAGGCAAAAATGGGTGGCAGCCTATTCTTCATGTTTTCCCTCTGCACTCTCTGGGGAGTTCTGGCCAGCATGACGTTTTCTATGCCAGTACTGCACAGTTTTATGGTAGGGCTTGTATGCATGGGTAAAAACATCCCACAGCATTCATAGGAGCACTGTGTATCATTTGTTGATGTAAGTATGGGAAATGCAGATGCAAAAGATGTGTAGAAAATATTTAAGTGGCAGTTAGTTGGTGGATATATGTCTGAATGGCTTAAAGTCGGCAATGAGGGAGTCTTACAAACATAACAGTAAAAAGAGTAGAATGGCTGTCTTGTGTGTTGGTGTGCATGTGCAATCCAGGTTTTAAAATGATAAGGCATGGGCTAGACAGGGGAATGCAGGGATTGTTTCTGTTCTTTTTTCTTTTTCTCTAGTATACAGTTGTCCATTATTTCTATTATCATAGTAGAACATGAGTACTTTATGAACATATACACAGGTTAATCTGTAGATATATAAGACCTTTTAAATTTTGGAAATTCTCATTGTCAGTAAAAACAAAAAATGAGCCTAATCATGTCAGTAAACAAAAACACGTGGCCCAGATATGTGATGTCATCAGTGATGTTATCAATGCCATTTGTGATGTCATCATTCATGTCCTGGGTGTTAGTCTTAGCAGTGCACGGTGGTGGCACGAGTTACGGTTGCTTACCTTACCATAACTAGCATATTTCTTTTTTTTGTATCGGTTTCACTTGTAGCCATAATGTCCCTTTAACAATGTTTTTTCAGTGAAAGAGCCGTTCCCACTCCCTAGTTGCTTTAGAGTGAAGCGAGTCCCATAGACAGACTTTCAATGCACCAGGGGGGAGAGGGCAGTGCTAAGAAACCCGGCACAAACACAATATTGCATACACTATAGATATATAGACTTAGTGCAGAAATATAAAGAGTTGCCATTTTGTAGTTATGGTAGACAAATTCAATCGTGCATGGCCGTGCGGTAAACGTAGGCCCGGCTGAGGAATCTGAGCAGGCCGGAAAGCGGAGAGCAAAACCATGCTGTTAACTTCCATAGAAATTTCCCTTTGTTCCTCAACTGTTGCAATTACTCTGTTAATGCAGAGAGGAATGCATCCTGCAAGGTCATGGGACAGCACCAGGCTCCTTGCGGCACGCCTTCATCACAGCCAGGCCATAAGCAGACCTCCAACCCTCACCCAGCCCACAAGGAGTAATGGCACCCACAACTGACCCAGTCCAAGACCCCTAAATTCCGCGATAGTAGGTGGCCACAGACCACCAACCATAAAACCAGTGGTCAAAAAAGATCCAAGCAAACACAACCTTTTCACCTTTTCCCATAAATACACCCTTTGTAATACAAAGTACAAGGAGGAATACATTATAGCTCAAAACGAGGATGGAATCCTTGAGTGCAGAGAGTGTGATATGAACTGAGCAAAGAATGTGTGGGTCAGCATGATTGTGTTCCTCCCCCTGTGGTAGTCCCTAAGTTTCCCAGGTGCATGCCATAATGATGTAGTAGTATTATTCTACAATAGTAACGCTGTGCTACCAACATGTGAATAGCTTTACCATCAGTCCCTGGAGAGATGAACTCAGCTGACCCCACGTGTTGGAAGACAGAGGGATGAGACTGGAGCCAATCGCAACCTGGCATCCTCTATAAAGCAGGCCCATGTATATGATCTCACAAACCAGCGACGTGGATTTGTACTATACAGTGATGATGCTGCAATGCCTTATAAGCCTCTGCTTGTACTTCTTTAAGCAAAATGTTCTCGACCAGCAGATTTCTTTGCTTGCACCCTTACTTTTTTGGACAATTAAAACGTGTTATCCTTGCAAGAAATATGTTGGCCCATTTCCCTAGCGGGTTGTATTTTTTCTGGCGTGAGCATACAGGGGCGTGCCTTCATTTGGTGTCTGCCGTACCTTCAGAAGTCTCCAGGCAGCCTCTATGGAAGGGTCACGCCCACCTACAGCAACCAGTTCCAAAAACACATACTTCCCAGAGGCAGTACAGGAGCCGTCTTTGCAGAATCTTGCCTGCTCTTTGGTGCAGGGAACGGAGGAGTTTGGGTGAACACACGCACATGAGTATAGCATTGCAAGGGATAACAAGTAGTGGACAGATGTATGGGGAAGTGCGAACAGTGTGAACATGCAGAGATTGAAATTTGGAGTGTGGCATGCCTGTGGCTTGTTTTGTTTTTTGTTTTTATACATTTTTTAAGAAGAATAATAAGGAAAAGGAAGAGTGTGTCTGAAAAGAGTGTTTTCACGTAACGAAGGAGACCGAAAGTAGAAGCAGAGGGGTGGGGGAAGGAAAAGAGTATTTCTTGATCTTTTGGGTTGACAAAAGGGGGGGATTTAATTGTGTTTTTGACAAATATCTGTATAACTGTGCGCCGCATTATCACAGGCGTAGTAGTCCAAGCAAACTCAGAGATGACATGATCATGGGGGGAGAAGCACCCACAGACTAGATGTGTAAGACCCTGCCGTTGTACTACATCAGGATAAGAAGTATCACAACCAGTGGGTGACCGAGTCTAAGGGAGAGGGGATGCCCCACTCATGGCCAGAGAAGGGCTCCTTTGACAAGATTATGCTAGAAAATATGTCATTTTTTATGACAGCAAAGTACAAAGGGAAACAATTACAAAACAGAGAGGAAATATTGATCCTGTAGAAGATGTTCGAGAATACAGAGGAGTACAGGGGAGGAGGAGGGCTCGCAAAGACAGCAAAGGTGCAGGCCCAAGCAGGGGATGGGAAGGTATCGATGAGACATATGGGAATATAGCCGTTAGAAGCCTATCCTGCAGTATGGTAAACCAACTCGACATATGTATCAACAGAATAAAATGCACCAACACCTGCGACAGCCCCACTGCCCCTATATGTCTCCCCTCTAAATGTCGCAGCACATGCAGACGTCGATCCAAGGGACCTATAAATAGCACTAGCATCGACGCACACAGAACTAGCCAGATACTTGTGCCATGTGACATAACCAAAACAGTTCCTGCAGACACACAAGCGCAGTAGGGGACAGATGAGTGGAAGTCAGGATACTTTTTATTCTGGATAGACAACGCGCCCATAGCCTGGGCTCGAAAATGTAGATTCCCGGAGGGGAGACGAAGAAGAGTGGAGTACATTCAATGAGGTTGAGGACGATGCGGATGGGGAGGCAGAGCAAGCGTCTCAACGTACCCTGAGAGTTGACAGCTAATAGGACAGCAGGTTGAGAAAGAGGTTCGGCTATATTGCAGCAGTAAGGAGAAAGGGAAGTACAACAAAGGGTGCAAGGAGCAAATTGAAAATGCAAATCCCCCTCATACAAAAGGGCACAGGGAGGCCACACTATGTGCATTGGGCACAGATGGACTAGAACAACCTAATAAAGATGGTCCTCACCATTACGGTAGGCACAGGCAAATGGATATATACCTTTGAAAATCAAGTGGTGTGGGTGTCCCTACCAGTAGGAGATATGAAGACTTTACTGGTGGCCACTGTCAGTAATCAGGCCGGCGAAGTTTGGGTGAAGGCGGGGTACCCAGGAATAACCGTGAGTAAGGATGCACATGATGGAGCATCCTTCAATAAGATTAGAGCAAAGGTGTGGGACGTGCTGCAGCAAGCAGATTTACAGTCAATTATGCAGTGTACCATGGGTGATGACGAGGATGCTGCACAATTTATTCTTAAGGTCCAAAAGATGTGGAGGGCAGAAACAGGTAATGCCTGGGACCAGTCAATGCCCTTTTTATATTTTATAGTGAAGCAAGGATTGCCCAAAGAAGTGCAAAAAGCGCTCAACCAAATTGTGTGGGTCGAGGCGAAGGGGTGGACTGAGATTCAGAGCATCATATTACATCATTGTAAGAGGATAAAGGAGTGTGAGAAGGAAACGCTTCAGATGTGTCAGAAAGAGGAAGCGAACCTGGCACAAAAGAAATTAGCTAAATTAGCCAGGTGGCATCGGGACTGATGCCCACACATAGGAGAGGCCGGGTACTCACCTAACTTCACAAATGCCAGAATAGCAGCGTTGTGGACAAAAGGAGGACAAGGACAGTGTGACATAAACCCGCAATTCTCTGGCCCACAGTGGCAGGGAGGACCAGGCTGAGGATGAGGTGGCTTCATAGGATCTAGGTGAGGGGGTTTGGAGGAATGGGGCAGAGAGGAGGAGGAATGGGGCAATGCTGGTACTGTAGGAAGTGGGTGCATTTCTCAAGAGAGTGCAGGAGCAGGCAAGGAATGGGATATAGCTATGGCCAACCGAACTATGGCACACCACCTCAAGGAGCTCCTCAAGGGTCGGCTCCTAGAATGACCTCAGTGACCTACGAGATACACGGAGCCTATACTCAGTTGCCCATTTATATCCCATGCCCTCTCCCACTGCAACATCCCCAGCAGGCGATGCAACGATACCCTCCTCACAGCAATTTCCAGTAGGAATCTGCAGCAGGCCAGGAATTCGAACACCTTCGGCCAGTATACAATTCCACTACAGTTCAAAGACACCAAGGAAGATGCATTAGAAACATCAAATTCATCAAGCAAAATGATCTCCAATGGGCATATGGGAGAAAAGTGTAGAAGCAGGCTATCTTCCTCTAATCCTTCCTACTGGAAAAGGGGGAAGATATGATGAAAGGTCCTCACAAATTAGTGCATCAGAATATCACTCTGGACAAATGTATTCTGAAGACCCAAGATTCAGACAAAATGTAGAATACATTGTCCACCTCCAGATCGCAACTCTATGTTATGGAGCTGCACAGACATCAAACATGCTCTCATTTCTTAAACATGTCAGCTACCCAATTACTTGAAAAGAAAAAAGACTTATATGAAGTTTTGCAGTCAAGTATCACAAATCTCTTGGCAAACATGTGTGGTACAAAAGAATACTGGTTCCGACGTCACACTGATGTACATTGTATGCTAAGGAAACTAGGCCCACCACATGGTTTGTTAATTTAAGTGGTACAGAATATGCATGGGGTGACTTGCATGACTTCTTATGAACTGCAAATCAAAATAAAGAGGGAATAGGCATAAAAACACCAGAAGAACTGTGTTCTCTTGAACGTGTCAATATTTCAAGATTATATGATATGGATTTATAACATGACTATACGTAAGTGTTTCAAGGCGCAACGAGGCAAGGGAGGGGGAACAGAGGGAAGACAGTGCCAACGATCTTACTAGGCCAGGTGACATTGAGATTGTGCAAGTGCAGGGGATGGGGAAAGAGGAAAAGTGTGAGGGCAAAGGGGCGAGGGGCAGTGCAGTACATAGGATAAACAGTAAAATAGATAAAAACAATAAATAAGAAGTGCGGCCAGGTGGTGGCAAGTACAAGCGTAAGAGCAGACATCAGGTGTCAAGTGCTGGTAGGAGGCTGGTAGGAGGCTGGTAAGGTACAAGGGTTGCCAGGCGGGCAGTGCAGGTGTGCAACTATTGGGGAGGGGACCTGGGCCAGAGAACAGAGGGTGGCCAGGTGACCAGTGCAGTTTCAGTTTCAGCAAGGAGTTCAGCAGGGGAGAGGAGGAGAGAAAGCAAAAGCAAAGAGGAAGGTCATGAGGTGCTTCCAGAACCGAAGATGATTCTCCTCAAGTCTCAGAGAGGCAGGGAGGCTGTTCCATAGGGAGGCCCCAGCTGAGGAAATAAATCTACCAACAACTTGGTGCTTGGAGAAGCGACTAACCATGAGGGAGGATGAGGCGGATGAGCGAAGAGCTCGAGAAGGAAGATATTTAGGAAGAGAGAGTTGAAGGTATTGAGGCCCCTGGACCCAGAAGGCCTTGTGGACAATGCAGAGGGTTTGTAACTTAATCCTCGCGGCCACTGGGATCCAGTGCAAAGATTTCAGTCCTGGAGAGATACAATCCTTGGGCTTGAGGCCAAGGACAAGTCTCGCAGTCGTGTTTTGGATGAGATGCAGAGGGCGGAGAGTAGAGGCAGGCAGATTTAGGAAGAGGCTGTTGCAGTAGTCCAGTCTAGAGAGAACCAGAGCTCTGGAGATAGTGAGCTTCTGGGGAAGGAGAGGAAAGGAAGAATACCTCTGAGGAGGTGCAGCTGGTTGTGTGACTTCTTATAGACGTCAGAGATGTGAGAAGAGAAGGAGAGTGTTGAGTCAAAGATGACCCCGAGGTTTTTAGCCTCTCTGCTGGGAGCAGGAAGAGGGCCAAGAGAGGCCGGCCAGAGAGTGACAGGAAAGGAGGGAGCAGGTGTGCCAATGAAGAGACTCTCAGTCTTACTGGCATTAAGGCAGAGATCATTGGTGGAACACCACTCCTGGATAGCAGACAGACAGGCAGAGATGAGAGAAGGAGAAGAGGTGGCTGAAGGGAGCCTAAAAAATTAACTGTGTGTCATCCGCATAGCACTGAATGTTGGGGCAGAGAGCAGCAAAGAAACTTTCACTGGTCAGTTCATTGCCATGCTGCAGTTCATAGGCAATAGAACAACCCCTCCAGTCAAAGAAGTAGAACACTTCTTTTGGAGAAAAGTCCAGAGAAGCACAACACATTCACATGCTTTTGTGGATAAAAGATGCTCCCAAATGTGCTATGACAGTGATGCCCCTGTTATACAATGTATGCATTACCTGTGACATACCTTCAGAAACTACACATAGTGGCCTACGTACACAAACCCTGTGCTTGGAAAACACATAGGTTTTGCAAATACTGATGATATCGAAATAAAAGCAAGGGTAAATACCTTACAGAATGTTGCTTTGGCTTCACTACACCAGTTACTACCAAAGGACAAGTAAATAACTTGATGTCTTCTGTTAGACACAGTACAAAATGGTAATCCTCTAAAAACACATACAGCATCAAAAGATATGAGGCATCCAAGTACATCAATAATTACAATGCGATCCTAGCCCTCTTGTGGAATACAAATATAGACATACAATACATTGCAGACAATTCCACTTCATTTGCACAATATGTCACAGCCTCTCACCAAAGACGATAAGACATAGCTAAAAGTCCTTTGGGATGACATATGTAAAACAGGCATGGTATCAGGGGAGATGACACAGACAACAGATATATATTTCTAAACAAAACTTTATTTATGATCAGGATGGTGTAATGCCTAACTAACCCTATCCTATGGTGGAAATTTCCATTCCTAAATAAATCTATGGAAAGTCTGTGTCTATAAATTCAAACTAAAAGCCTGTCTCTGTCAAAATGTATGCTGGTCCTCACAAATACAACAACTAGTCCAGAAATGATCTCAACCGCATATAATTGTTCAATATAGTTCCAATGTAACTTTGTTTCAAGGTGGTTTGATCATTGTATGAAGCTACCTTATGTAGGTTCACTGGCATCACAGTTTGCATCAAAAGAAGATCTTGGGTTTCCCTTCTCCGAGTTCAAATATAATCAAGTTCATACTACACTGTGATCTTGGGACTCCCTTCCCCAGGACAAACAATTGTGTTTATCATTTCTGAAACATGAGGACAGAAACAATGCAATAATACACTTATCAGCATTGCTAATGTAAATCTCTGACAACACTTTAACTACAGAGAACTAACTCAAAATATGCATCAGTCTGCATATCTAACCTATGCTAAAAGGTTAGCATTAGAAATGGTCTGCTTACTAATGATGCAAAATCCATATTAAACAGAGTAATCCATAAGCTGTATGGACAAACTACATCTGTCCCTTATGTCATGGAACAATAAACTGATATCAATGTAAAATGCATGTTCTTAATGCCAATGCTTGCAAGCCATACCCAATTAAATGATACAATGTTGAAAAAGGAAATGCAGCCCATAGTGCATATCAGCTCCACAGAAAAACTAGAAGTTCACTGCAAGACACTTCCTATGTGTCAACAAGCAACAGCACGACTAAATAGCTTAGAAAAATGTATCTCCAACACAGCTGGATTAGAAAAATGATTAACTCTCTGTCTAAACTGCGGAGTAATTCTAAAACGTCACATTGACATAGAACAAGGTTTAGTCAATGGAGTAATTGGCACACTTGTTGGCTTCCAAACATATCCGCATGACAACAACATTCAGTTTGTCAACATCCACGTTGAGAAACTAACAGAAGTTTAACGAATAGACCACACAATAGCACGTTTCCTTCTTTTCAAAGACATGTATGTACGCAGAGAACAATGCTCACTATCTCTTGTATATGCTGTCACTATTCACAAGTAGCAAGGTCTAACTCTTTACCATGCACTGATCAACATTTGCAGCACAGTCTTAAAAGAAGGTAGAATTATGTAGTGCTTTTATATCTCTGTACTCTTGATGGTCTATTCCGAGACATCTTTGATACAAACAAAGTCAACACTGACATTCTTGCATCCTAGAATACAACAGGCTACATGCACTGTAAAACCCCATCCAGATATGTACCCTGCACGTCAAAAAACAAAACATTTAAAAAGAAAACTAATATAAACAGAAGCAATACCAGATCTCCCTGCAATAGCACTACAAAAAGAACAATTGCTTCTCCAAAAAATAATACAAATACAAAACTCTATAGTCCAAAAACAACTACATTTCCATCAAGACAAAAAGCCAAATGTCTCTTGTTGTAAAACAACTGCAGGCACCTCGAAGGAAACAAAGGCAAAACTATCTGGTCCATTTAAAATCAGCAACACAACTGGAGTACATTGTTATGCAAATGTAGCAATCAATCTTCTCTTCCAATTGCCACCAATTGTTCAAAACATTTACTTAAACGGCTCCGACCAGTTGTGTTTGCAAATGCTTGTCTTTCATACAAATGACACAAATAATCCTGACAGCACCTACAGTGTCTCAAGTATAAGGCAAAAGTTGGACTATTTTTCAGAAATTGTAGAATCCACCATAAACACACAGTAAGATCCAGAAGAATTCCTACTGTACCAAGTACAAGTATAAGAAACTAAAAACATCCATATTAATGAAATCTTACAGATTTCATACACGTGGAAACAGGTGTGCACTATCTACAACCATGTTTCACAAGAGTATTTCCCTAATGAATCATGTGTGTATGCATCCATACCAAATTCTGAATGCATTCCATTTCATCAGCTTCTTCAGAATGAAATTCATAGCATGTTATGCTCTTTTTGCAACTTAGACAATTTACCCAGCATACAAATTAACTTGCATGGCCAATATGTCATACTGATGCTTCTAAGGTGCAGATGGTACCAAAAATAACTGTAAGCTCACTAGCTTTACACATGCCCAACTATCTCTTGACAAAAAAACTTCACAATAGTAGGCATTATCTACCACACTGGTACCACAATCACTTCAAGCCACTGTACTGCATTTAGCAAAAATTGGTTGGTTTGAATGTAACAACACTTCCTTAACTCTAAAACATAGTTTACCAGCACAAATAACAAATGCCTACCTAATATTCTTGAAACCTAAATGTACTCACTAAAGTATACTACAATACACTGTTGGCATACACCAACAACACACTTCATATATGCCACCACAGTTATACTTACAAAATACATCCATAGTACTACAATGGTACTTTTAAAATACAATTGAGTTAGAATACGCCAAAGGGTATCTAACTACTTTGACCATACCCTTCATTACAATACACTTCAAATATGCTTTCACACTTGTACTTACATAATATATCCATAGCACCACATACATGTATTCTGTAACAAGTATATACTTTAAAACTGTGTAAATGACACAGACTGTATGTAAATGTAGTGTTTTTGTTTAATCCACCATGGATTTTCTTTTCCCAAAGACTCTTCATGTTAATATAACAATAGTGTACCACGCACTTATGTTGTACCATACATAGTACATACAATTTACTATTTATGAGGGTCAAAAAAGTAAATCTATATGTACAACTGTATGTAACTAAAGGTTTTAAAGTAGCTTGTTTAACAAATTATGCTTTATTTTTCTTCACAGAGAAACAACCACAGATTCCCTCCTTATCAACCAACTATCCACACTGAGGATGCAATACTCTGTATATATTACTATAGCCGTAATTAGTAAGGACAGTGTCTTATATGTTTCACCAGTATATACAATTCTACATTTCAGCCTTCTTACAATATTCAAGAAAGCATCTATCCCCACTATGAAGACACTGATTAGCTAAAATCACTAAGGACAAAATATTGTAACCATGTGCAGTGCCCATTATTGTGGTAGGATTATAAACACCATATATCTACTTGAAATTGTTCCACAATATTACAAATTCTGTCCACTCCCCCTAGAGTAGCTATAATTACTATACACATATTACTATGGCCGTAGCAGGTGTCCAGAATCTTGGGAGCGTGGCCTCCGGCCCCATCTTGATGTGACCATGCTCCTAAGAATCTGGACACTGTCCATCGCCAGAACATAGAATTGAACCTTCACATAAATATGCACAATAAACCTTCAAATAACATGACACACCCATAATCCCTCCCAATCCCAATATCATACGCAGTCACATGTCCATGTCCATGGATACATGTCTGTGTCCGCAGCACAGGCCATTGCTGTGGACAGTTAAATTGACCATGGACTTGGCTACACCTGCACAGCCTTCTTCACCTATAAAAACAGCTCCATATTATGTTTTTTTTCACTCCAACACCCTTCTTAGACACAATAACCCCAAATGTTCTCACTGCACTGTTCACGGACAAAGGCTGTCTTCTGTGGAACCAACATGGCGACCATTTAAAAGAATGTGATGCAGATCATGTTATTAAAAAACCAATCAGCATGCTCGTTTGATGTCCGTGAATACCATGCAGCTCTTTGATTGGTCCATGGGTGTCCTCAGACACCCAATTAGGAAATGAATCTGCGAACTGGATGCAAATATCACTAATTTTATTGACCTCATTTTTGGTCATTCTTTTTTTAAAAACGACTGGACGAATTTACAACAAATTTGCAAGATCATGCTTTTGGGACCAAGATGCCCCTCCTTGCGCAGTTTTGGTGAAAATATGTCTAGTAGTATGGGGCTGTAGGAATGAGCAACATTTCTTTTCCATTATGTGTTTGAGGATTTCAAATTTTTGGGACCCCCGTATAACTTTGCCCACACTGGATGAAACCGCTTGGTTAGGATACATTGAATGGTGGCAAAGTTATAGGCCACCCAAAAATGCTCTTCCAATGAGTTTTGCAATATAACAATAAATACATGTCCGCTACCTCAGGCCGTGAACTATATGCATAAATTACACTTTTTAAATTCATCATAACTTTCTTGATGTTGTGAAAACATGGCCAAATGCACAAACCGCAAGACTGTCAGGACTATAGTGCACTGTTGATCCCTAATAAAAACAGGTATGTAGTTCTCCTGACAGCCTTGCAAAATATCTGTCTTGGGTTAATTCAGCTATGTATAAAGTAGCACTGCCCACTTAGGCAAAGATAATTTCATGGAGAAAAGGATTGCCTTTGGACTAATTTGCCTAACCACAATGCCGTGCTGTTGTGGCTCAGATCTGGAGGTGAACCTCCAGCGATTGCTACTAGGTGGCGTTGTGAAATGTGTGAATTGGCTCAAATGGACTTTCCTGCTTTCACATTTCAGGTGAAAGTTTGTTTTTCAAACCTTTGTACACCCACCATAACTTTCTTGGTGTTATTATAGGGTGACGATAATTAAGTCTATTTTGCCAGCTTTTACACGACCGCGTCACATTGCCATGATAGCTTGCGGGACAATGTGCAATAATACAAATACTTAAATTAGGACGTTGACAGACATAAGAACCATACATGGGTCGTAATGTTAATAAATGAAATATCATTTTTAGCCAGATCGCCAGCTTTTACAACAGTGCCACGTAGGCAGCAACAACATGGCCACCACCTTAAAAGGAATTGGTGACAATGATGACGCACTAACAGCATTCTGAAGCAGCTGGAGGCTCTTCTGCCTTGCTGCATTCACTTATTCCCTTTTGACAATTGACTCCACAAAGGTAAGGAATCTCTTACTTGCTTGCAATCAGTGTTGTAGGCACGATGACACATCGGCATGCTGGATGCGATCGGGCAGCAGCACCTACATTAATTTAACCTTAGACTGTCTAACAAGCAAAGTGTTTCAGGATCTGCTTTGTTGATGACTGTACAGAACATTACGCGGGCACTGATGCGCTCACACTTTCTCTGTCAACAGGCTATGTGACAGCGCCTCAAACATTCCGCTCCTATGGAGGTGATTACATTCAAGGATCTAATCCCTATGGAGTCCATTTGAGAGGGTAAGATCAGATTCACTGAGGGAGATCGACATTTTTGGGCCGATGTCTAAGAGCATGCATATCATTTACCACAATGATTAGATACAACCAAATATCTATCTGTTTTTCAACAGATACATATGGCATAATCCAGGAGTGGCAAACCATTGTGTTTTGGACTTCTCCCGAGTCCAGATACCTTAGAGCTAAGCTTTGGCCTGTTTGAAAACATGGTAGGACCACTTTGTGTTCTGCCCCAGCAGGAGGAGATCCTTGATAATAGAGAAATGCATTAATTGCCGCTGGAAATCTAATAGTAATATAGTTTTTCGGAACTCTGCATACACACCTAACACATATGTCTCTGTCTATTTCTTGACAGAACACACAGGACCTCCACACCACTATCTTTCTCATCCTGATGAAGGTCTACAAATCCACAGCTAAATAGTGTAGCTAGAAATGGCTGAAACACAGTAGTGTTGACTCGTTGTCCCAGTGTCCAACACTCACACTGCCAAAGCTTTGTAATCAGCTACACCCTCACCAAATTGTGTATATTTGTCCATATGTTTTTTGCCACTGATCGAAGGTTATTGATATGTTTAGCATTTTGATCCAAGTTAAGTATGTTGGAATCTTGGATGAACACCAATGTATTTTGTATGATATTATTCTTTGTAAATTGATGAGTGTCCTGTAAATATGTTTTAAATGCCATGCAATTCATGTTGGTTATTAAATTATTGATAAAAGGAAAACAATCTAGTCAAGTGTGTGTAAATTAGTAGATGTGTATGCAGTATGTCCATTGACCCTGTTCATTTGCTTTGTTCAATTATAATCCCTGAGGAAGACCTGAATATGAATAGGTCAAAACACGTGTTGGCTGCATATCAGGTGATTACGGCTGTATAATAAGAAGAACAAAGATAAAATCAACAATGAACAGAAGATTCATGTTTTGTATTTCATAACATTGTGCACATTCCAGTGGTCTTTTAATTCTGTATTTCAAATACTAAGAGTCAAAGAACAAAATCATTTTGGAATTAAGGTTCAAAGATCAGGGGCATGAGTTAGTAATCATTTCTTGTATTATTAATTTGTGGTGCCACTAGGTTTGAGGTCACTGTTTGTACGTGACTTCTGCAGCCAATTGATCTATCATCAAGTGAGATTACAGAGTAATTTTTTAGTGAGTGCAGAGAAGTAGCAAACCAAACATCAGATTATATCCCAAACATAGTGGTACTGCTGGAAAGGGGAGCAGTGCATTTGTAGACAGTTTTTGAAAAGTCTTCTTTTTTAACCTCTCTGACATTTTTCTTAAAATGGAGTGCTGCAGGTGTTTTAAGTCTCTGGTTGTTGGTGGTAGCACCTTTAATGTGTGGAGTTGATTCTGTACAACCACTGCTCACACCTAGTTTTTAAGTGTTTTTTATTTCAAGTTGGCCCAATCACTAGTATGTGGAAAGAGAACAGTGTTGTATGCACAAATGTTGCATTTAATGTAGTGCATGTGATGCACTGCATACAAAATATGAGGGCCATAGAAATGTGTGTATTCAATTGTGTTTCTTAAAGTGTGTGTGTTTTTTAACTGATTATGTTTTCGTTTTTTTTCAGATAAAAGGATATTATTTTATTTTTTAAACATAGATGAATAACCATTGCTACGGTGTAGCCCATTGGGCCATTGCATAATGGAAGCGTGGTTAACCACAGCAACAACTGGGGAGGGTGGTAACAGAGGTTCATTGGTCCATACCCACGGGTATAAGCCGCAATGTGGAAAAAAAGTATGCTGATTGTTCACAAAAGAGTCCTTTCTAGGACTGATCTATTATGTATATATTTATGAAAAGCTATGTGACATGCTCCCCAAGGATTAATATTGTAACCGCTGCTATGAGTGAGGAGGTATTATGTACTTTATATAACTCTTTTTAAGTACTCTTTTTACTGCCTCCTTTGTTATTCATTTTCTACGCTCAGTTACTGTAAAATAATCATACAATCCTATAGCTGAGGCTACTGCAAATGGAGCACCATTTGTATATTTATGATCATGTTTTGGAGTAGCAACGTTAGGGTGTGTTTGTCAGCGGCTATATCAGATCCACCCTAATGCAGCTATGGTTATGGAAAAACATTTGGAAAAAATAATTACATGTGGGCTGTGTTGAACATAGCATTTGTGAACGGTTATTGTAACATTTGAAATACTTTATATTCATTAATTATACATGTAACTGTACATACTTGGGAAAAAAGTAAATAAATATGCAAACAACGTTTGTTGAAAACATGTTTATTTGGGGGGGTGGTTGTGTTTTTTTTTTCTTCTTTTAGTTGGAACACATGATATATCTTCTGCTTTATCCCACTTATCTGGTTTTGTACTGTCCATGATTTGTCTTAAATGTTCAATGTCCTTTTTCATTGATTGTACTTGTTTTTAAACATTAATTAATAGTTGTTTTGATTATTTTAATGAATCCATGGTTAGTTTCTTGGGCAGTTATTGTGGTGCTTCTTGTTTGATTCTTCATGATACTTGAATGACTTCTTCATCTGTTTGAAAATATTTAAAATATTTTGAACCAATTGAAGATATAAAACACTTTAAAAATATTTGTATTGGTTGAATAAATATTTGATAGTATATAGATAAAGCATTTGTGTTCGGAGACTAATATTTGTTCCTTAAAATATTATTGTAAGTCTCATTTCAAATAAATATGAAGAATGGACTTCCAAAATCTTGAATGTGATGTATTTCTTCTGGTTCATTTTCTTCAGCGTCTTCTTTTTTAATGTCTTCCTCTGTAGGATAATTGTCCTCCAGCCATTGCATTTACGTTTCCATTTTAGTGTGGTATAAAGAAATACTGCTTGTCACTTCAGATATTACAATTAGCAATGGAGGAAGAGTACATGAGGAGAGAAGGTGGAATATTTGTTTTTACTTCTGATTGGTTGTTCATTGTCTATGAGGCGGGTGGCTGCCCATAGTATGTACCTCAAATGTTATTGAATTGCTGAACCTATCATAGAATGTATTTTTTGAGTGATGTTTTAATATGCCAACAAACTATATTGTATCATTGTATTACGTGTTGTTCTAAATAGTGCATTTTTGTTTCTTGACAGTGAAGTGTAGTTGTAGGAGATTGTGCTATTTTTGGTGTTATATTTATTTTTTGATTGGATATTTCAAACATGCAGCCAATTTCAGAAGGAGAAGATTTTGATTGTTTAGAATACTGTGGAGAATTTTGAGAATGGGGTTAATAGTGATGTTGGGGACATAGGTGATGTGTTGTCAAAGCATTGGCTAACAATGTTTATTTGGTTTTATAATAGTATTTTAGATGGAGTGTTTGAAATGAGAGGTTTATGTAGCAACTGTGGAGAAATATTTTTGACTGGGAGCACAGTTTTTTCTCTTCGGTAAAATAATACTAATTAATCATCTAAAGAAAGAGCACAGAGAAATATTGCAAGATGTCTTTAATTGTAATAGATGTGAAGACTATTTCTGTGATTGAAAATATATTTTGGGGGGTAATATATTGGTATAAGAACCCAAAAGCTCTTTTAAGAGCCACCCATAGAACTTTCTAAGTCTATTGGAAAAGGAAAATACCTTTGATGACTTTTTTTTTATAAAATAGCCATGGTTAAGGCTTCAGCCAATGAAGCGTTGTGCCCTGTCAGATGGATTATAGCCGTGGATATCACCATAGAAATGAGCGGTGTATTTTCGGCAGGTTTAGCCGCGTCTATGACTATCACATTAGCCGTGGGCATGGCAATTCCGATTTCTGTGCATTGATGAAGTTGTTTCCTTGATTTTACACTACATAATTGTACATGTGTTCATGATTCTATGCCCTCATGTGTACATTTATGTTGTTGGAATTGTCACACCTTGTCAATATGTCTTTTTGAATCTGTAAAGATGTTATGGGTATCTTCGGCTATTGGTTGTTGACTCGATCCATGGCTATGAACGGTCAAATTGTACGTCGTTCTTTCCGGTGGGCTTTGGTAGCCACGGGTATGAACCTGCTGATTGTATCCGCAGTAATATCTGTGTGTATTTTGGTGCAGTGATCATATTGTTTTATGGATGTTTTAGCACAGATTTCTACATTTGTTTCCGTTAGGATGTTCTCATCTAAAGGCATGTGCGATTTAAATTTGAAACCTTTGCAATATGTGTTTTCCAGCACATTTGAAAAATGTACACGTACCGTGTCTGTAGGGATTCTTCGCAAGTCATAGAATTTGTCAAATTAAGAAAACAATATGATTTATTTAATTGTTTTGGATGATGTTCTACAAAGTATTCTTTGTACAAAGAACCTTGTTACAGGGACGTTATGGTTAAATTGCACTACAAAAAAATCAGTGAAATTCAATGGAAAAACATTGTTACTGGAACGTTATGGTTACAAGTAAAACCGAAAACCTCCAGAAATTTGCCAGTTATGGTAAGCAAAGCAACCATAACTCGCGCACCACCATGGACCGCAAAGACTAACACCCAGGACATCAAAGATGACATCATAAATATCATTGATGACATCACTGATGACACCACATATCTGGGCAACTTGTTTTTTAAGAATCATCTGCCATTTTGATTTCGACTCCTGCTTTGTGTTCTAAAATGGTGGACTGTGTTTTCAACTTGCAGCTGAGCCGAACAACCTTTGAGTTTTGTTAATGTTTAGGCTCACCGAGAGCAGACTGTTTGTACTATGCAAAGAAACCTTGTGACCCAAATGAACTGCAATCCAAGTGTTGTCTGCGCTTGCAAGCCTCATCCTCATATAAACAACAAGACAATGTAGAACAAACCTAGATCGTGTATTCTTGCAGAACTGCATTATAGCGATTCTTGAAACAAGGCTTACTGTGCATCAGAATACCAACAGCATCATTGTGACCTCATGGACATGCAAACTTGTCAAATCAGTTGTACAATATTGTAATATTTGTCATGTGAACTGGGCACGAACCCTAGCATGTAAGTTATTAGTTTGGAGAGGGGCTGGACAATGTTTGAAAAACTGTATAAAAGTGTCCATGTTAAGATGTCCATCTCTTTCTACCATCACTGTGTCTGCTGGTACAGACTGTGAGGTATTGGGAGCCAGATAGCTATCTGTTTGCTTTGAATCTGTACAGAAGGAAATATACTTGTATCTTTTCAACCCGTGATTGGCGTATTTCATTTTGTGGTACTACGCCTCGATATTTCTTTGGTCTTTCAGATGGCACCCGAATAGGGACCCTCAAGATTGATGTCTCCTCGCTGAAAAGAAGATGCGGCTATCGTACTGGGATAGGAGAGTGAAAAAAAGGGGGCCCCTTTGTATGAGACACAACACCTCGACAGTACTGCACGGTCCGATCCCTGAATGGTGAGCACATGGTTTGAGAGGGCATCTTGACGAGGGTCCCCATATCAAGGCGGGCTCTTTGCCAAAATCACCAACCATGTGGATCATTTGTAATCTGATCTGACCTCCTTTGTATTTTGTAATCAGGTGAGTCGTGCCCCAATTCCTAAGTATCCTGATATTTGGTTGTAGATTTGCACTCGAGAGTTCAAACAATGCCAGGTAACACCAGTGATCTGACATGTCTGTGAAATTGTCTGCCTGTTTCAGGTGTTTATTCCGCAGAGACAGACAATCTTGGAATACGGCCGACCTGCGTCACCTGAGGGTTCGCCGGTGTGTACCATGTACTGTAAGTATGGCCTTGGTAGTATAGTATTCAACGATATTTGGCACAGACAAACTAGACATGCTTCTCAATTTCAGTGGCCAGTTTATGGTAGTTTTGAGTATTTAGAGTCTATATTCTTAAAGAAAAAGGCTAGGCCTGCAGCATTTGATGTGATGCTGAATTGGAGAAAGGAAGCTATGCAGCAACTTAAGAGTAAAGAGAAACACGCACGTCGACATATGTCTAACTCCATAAATGCATTATTTTATGATCAACAAAAACAGTCAGAATCTATTAGAAGCATGGATAGGGCTTTTCAACTTGGAGTACAGAAAATATATCCATCTCAGGATGTTCATGCCTCAGACGAACTAATGGATAAACTTCTGAATGAGAGTAGGACTGTTGCCACTGCACCACCTCTTTATGTGACTCTCCCTGTTGTTTTACCTCTTCCCGTTGTTGCAGCACCTCCCGTTGTTGTTCTTGCTCCTACCGTTATTGCTCCTCCTCCTGTTGTTGCTCCTCTTCCTGTTGTTGTTCACCCTTCTGCATCTCTGCCCCTACCGACAGTTGCTGTTCCCATAATTCCATCTTTACCGCCAGTGGTAATGTCTCCACTACCCCTTATACTAGATTTCTCTGAACTTTCTTTACCAAGTGGTTCTGCTCCACTTGTAGCGATTGAAGGGGCGACTGCCAATCCAAAAGTAGTGACTTGTAGTACAATATCAAAAGCTAGAAAAAGAGAATTGTATGCATCGGCTAAGAAATGTATAGAAGAAGATGACAAATCAGCTGTCTTAACTGCAATTTCTGACCAAAAAAGTATTCCCGAACAACATATTTTGATAGAGGGGATGGGAATGCATTTGGCTGAAATGTGGAGTGATTTGACGGACATGGATGTCCCACAAGGGTTGAGGGATTTGAATGTTTTAGCTTACTCAAGGGACACTGCAGTGGAAGTACATGAGCATGTTGAGAGGGTATTTGAGTTTAAGAGGGAGTTAGATTGATTACAGAATGATGATATGAATGGCGATAGATTGGACACATCGTATGTGCAGAAACAATTTCTTCCCTCTTGTAAACCAATGAGTTAAAGACACATATTTGCACAAGAGACGTGCTTAGATGGATTTCGGATGTTTCAATTTCTCCCATTGAAGTATATGACACATTTAGTCAGTATGCTCCAGCAATACAAAGGAAAGTGTTACAGGTAATGGTAGAGTACCTGCAGGATGAGTTTATGAAGAAAAAGGTTTGTTGTCCCACAGATTTTATGGTAATTTATAAAAGAGCATTTTAGCCCGATACTGCTTTGGCTACTTTGTCACTTGATTTAGCTTTGTTGCTTAATGTACAATCAGAATTGCCTATTTCTCAAGTGCCAATGAGGGAAGTACCTCTGACATTTGTTCATAAAGTGGAAATTACAGCTAATGCCGCAACAGGTGCAGCTGCCACTACTATTGAAGCCCATTATGTCGCACAGTTTGTTTGTGTCCCTTTTTCCAGACAGGAAGTGAATACCATTAGACAGACGATTCCAGATATTATGAAAAATCCAACAGGATTTTATAAAGAAATTGAATCTGTGTTGCATTCATCAGTTTTTATGCTTTGTGATATAGACTTGTTGTTCCCTGTGATCCTACCTGCTGATTTATGGAAACAGATTGGCACTGTAGATGATTTGGCAGGATTGGGTGACACATGGGTTAACTTGGTACGGATAGATGGAGAAAGGAATGCTGGTGAGAGACCGCCATGGGTGATATTTACACTGCCAGACAGAATAGTGACTAAATTGAAGGCTTTAGTTCCATAGAGAAGAATAGTTTGGGGCGAGTTTACAGCTTGCATCCAGGGGAAATCTGAAGGCGCTACCGAGTTTTTTAATCGGTTCGCAAAAGTGTTTTCAGATTTTAGTGGTCAGGATTTGAGTACTAAGTCAGGAAAAAGGCTTTTTGTAGATACATTTATGCGTGGATTGTTGCCTGATATCGAATCACAAATTATGACTTCCGAAAGAGCCTTTCAAGCAAAATCGCAGTCTGCAGTATTGCACATGGCTCAGTATTATGAAAATAGGGTCAATAATGAAAAAGAGAGGATAGAAAAGAAGAAGGGAGACTTGAAGACAAAAGTATTGTTGCAGCAATTAGTAAGAGGAACTAGACATGGGAATACACAGTTTGTCCCAGAGAGTAATGCACAATGGGTCCTTTACACATGAACGAATGTGCCTATTGCAGACAACAAGGTAATTGGTGAGCACAATGCCCGATCCTTCAGCAGCGATTGAATAACACATATCGTACCATGGGTAGACGATTCAGAGGCCGACCTGGGATAGGGGGTCAGCAGGATAGTGTTGAAAATAGGAACATTTTTGATAATCCTTCGGCTGTCTATCTTTCTGAGGACCCTGCATTTGATGATATACTGCTCCATTAGGGCAGCCTGAAGCAGAGTCTGGAATCAGTACCTATTCCTGTCGATCAGAAAGGGCCCTATGTAGAAATTAAGGTGGGAAATCTATTTTTGATAGATACAGGAGCACAGAAGTGTTCCATTGATCATTCACAGGTTTCAGATATTCCACTGTCAGGGCAGAACAACATTTCTGTAGGGTTCTCTGGTACACCAGTGGACAGTCCGGTCTCTCAGCCGGTACCGATTTCACTGGGGTCATTTACCTATTCATGTCCATTTCTATTAACAATGTATTGTGGCGAAAATTTGTTGGGGTTGAATCTGTTGAAAGAATTGAATACGGTAATTTATTGTTTTCCGGATAAAGTGCATTTGACAATTTCACCTCAGCAAACTTCTGTTTCACAATTCTTGACTTGGCCTTTATCGACTGAATTGGATAAAGTTCCGGCATAATTATAGGTGGTAGATGATAATGACATTGGTATTTTACAAATTGGACCTGTTCAAATTGTGTTGAAACCAGGTATTAAACTTCCACGTATTCCACAGTATAAGATTTCAGTTGACGGTGAGAAAGCTTTAAAGAGTATAGTTTCTGATTTTGTACATTGAGGATTGATTGAGGAAATTGCAGGAAGTTTGTGTAATAGTGCAATTTTACCGGTGTATAAGAAAGGGGATAATGCAATTCCTTTCTATTTTATTATTGATTTACATGCTATCAAGATTGTAGCTCCACAATTTCCAATTGTGCCTGATGTGACTACAATATTAAAAATGATTCCAGCTTCAGCTACTCATTTTAGTGTTGTGGATCTAAAGAATGCTTTCTTTAGTATTCCTGTACATGTTGACAGTAGATACTTGTTTGCGCTCACCCTAGAGGGACACTCGTTTACATTCACTCGTGTGCCACAAGGGTACACTGGGAGTCCAAGCATTTACAGTAGAGCTTTGAAGGAACCACTTGTATATTGTTGCAGTATGTTGACAATCTTCTTTTAGCTGCAGACTCAGAAGTTGCTTGCAAGGATGGCACTGTGTTACTGCTTATTCATCTAGCAGAACATGGGCATAAGGCTTAATTGAAAATGTTTCAATATTGTCAACAGCAGGTCGTCTATTTCGGCTATCTCCTATCAAAGGGGGGGAGAAGACTGACACCTGAACGGATACAAAGCATCTCTAGCATGTCTGTCCCAAACACACAGAAAAAGGTCAGAGCCTTGATAGACATGGCCTCGTACTGTAGACAGTGGATCTCTAATTCCTCATTAATGATAAAAAAACAATTTATGCATTGACAAAGAAGAGCATTTCTTTGCCTTTACTGTGGAACATGCATTGCCAGAAAGATTTTGATCTGCTCAAGGCTGCGTTGTGTTCAGCACCGGTTTTGGGCACACCAAATTATGACAAGGCCTTTGTTTTGTATGTGCATGAATGTGATGGATGCACTTTGGCCGTGTTAACACAGGAACATGGAGAGAAGAACAGACTGTGCGGTTATTTTTCCTCCATGCTCGACCCTGTTGAATGCGCTTTCACAAGATGTTTGAGGGCTGTTGCTGCTGCCGTTGCATCTGTAAAACAAAGTGAGTGTATGGTTCTGGGTCACTCCTTAACCATGATGGTACCTCACTCTATAGATGCTCTATTAAACAGAACCCAAACACAATATTACACATCAGCACGATTAACAAGATACAAGCTTATTCTATTTACACCGCATTTCCAAATTCAGAGATGTTGCGCATTAAATCCGGTCAAACGCTTTCCTCTTGCGCAAGAAATTGCTTGCTGTGACAAGACGTCACATGACTGCCTCTATACCACAGAGCAAGAAACGAAAGGCAGAATTGACTTAAGTGATACACCATTAAAAGATCCACAAGGGGAGCTGTTTTGCGATGGCTCCTGCTTCAAACCTCAGGATGGTACCTCCACTGCTGCTTATGCCATCACTACATTAAGCACTATTGTGGAGACCAAAAGAATTCCGCATAACTCTGTGCAGGCCACAGAGATTATTGCATTGACTCGAGCTTGTGAACTTTCCGAGGGGCTTAGTGTGAATATATTTACAGACAGTCAGTATGCCTTTGGGTGGTTCACAAAACATTGGTAAATTATGGGCAGAGAGAGGGTTCTTGACCTCACATGGAACTAAGATACAACATAGAACTTTCATAGTTCGGCTACTCTCAGCACTTGCGCTTCCTACTCAACAAGCAATAATGAAGTGTGCAACACACCAGAAAGTAAAAGATGATGTGGGGAAAGGAAACGCTTTTGCTGACAGGATAGCCAAACAGACTTCCACTGATTCGCATTTGAAATGTATATAACAAAGGAAGTCACCAACACCTGTATAATAGACAAAGGAATTGATTGTATAAAAGACATTCAGGCTGATGCCACTCCACAAGAGCTTAAGTAATGCGCCGAGGGTTTATCAAGTTTAGATGATGAAGGTTGCTGGGTAGACATGAGAAGAAAAGATGGATGCTACCCGATGCTTATGTCACCGCTATGGTTACGATGGCTCATGGTCCAACTCATATATGTGCTAGAAAGATTTGTAAAGTGTTAGAACCTGTCTGGGTGAATGTAAATATCCCAATAACTGCTGAGCGATTAGTCCAAAATTGCATGGTATCCTTACAGCATAATGTGGGTAAGGGTACATCGACACCAAGGGGTAGTTTTGGTCCCCCTCTCTGTGCCTTTTGAGGTTATACACTTCGATTTCATTGAAATGGAGCATTGTCAGAATTACAAATATGTTCTGGTAGTTATTTGTGCTTTCAGCAAATGGGTCGAAGCTTTTCCTTTAAAAGATGCCACAGCAATGACAACAGCAAAAACCATGCTGAAGGAATATTTTCTTGGGTTTGGTTTGCCGAGGGTCATTTGGTCGGACAATGGTCCACATTTTATCACTGCTGTTATCCTGTAAGTAAGCGCGGGATTACAGATCAATAAATGGTTTCATTCGGCCAGACACGCTCAGAGTGCTGGACTTGCAGAAGGAATAACGGTATATTGAAGAACAAAATGGCAATTTGCAATGGCCACATACCGGCACACACTACAAGGCAGCCCCTGTCTTGAGCCTGTCCTGAGAGAACAGAGGCCAGGGCCTGGAACTCTGTCCATTTCCGATTAGGACCTTCTGACATTATGACCTTTGCTGAACGTCTCTGTTCCGTCTGGTAAGCTTTATTCCACTTACCAACTGATTGGCATGCCGCTACTTTGTCTACACTATTACGCAGCACGTAGCTTGTGCTCAACTATTACATCTTGCTTACTTGTATAATTGCCACCTCCAGTACTGGCAGCTTGTGTTCACACATGTGCCCTTCATTTCTCATTGCGGTACTGTTTTCATGCTGCTGGTTGTGCCAGTAATACTGCTACTCTGTTCTGGAATTTATTCACTCGCATTATTGGTACCCCCAAGGGCCAACGGCTCCTTTACAAACGATTTTGTTTGCACCTTCTGCTGACTAACTACCCTGTTCCACTCTTGTTCACCACCATAAAGTGCCCCTATTACTCACACTACGATTGTGTTGTGTTGCTAAACTGTTACCATTAACCTGTAAGGCATGTCGATGTCTTGTTGAACACCTCTGTTTATTTTGCCAATATTGTTCTGTCTCAAAGAGCTATGTTTCAACTGCGGAATATCACCTACCAAGGCGAGTTAAGTCGTGTGTTATACCAGCACTAGAACTACGCTATTTTAGTTCACACATGGCCTGGTCCTGTCCTAGATATTCGCTACGCAAGCGTTTACCCCACGTGTTATTTTACTGTGATGCTTGTATTAGCCATGGTAGTAACCAACTCAGTGTCCTGATTGCCGTACCGCTTGCTGATGTAATGTCTTTAAGTTGTTGGTGGAGACAGTTACACCGCCTTTCAGTACCTGTAATAGAGCACTATTTGGACCCTCATTCTAGGACCAATAGCTTCTTGGTAACCACCTTGATTGCACCTACAGCTGCCTAAACTGCCCTGATTTGACTGTTGGTTACCTTTTTTAAAGATGTATAGTCCTAGTAACTTCTAATAGTCAGTGCCACATGGTGGCCTCAGGCACGGTGATCTGCCTGTAGACACTCTGGTGCCGAACCGATACTGCTGCTGATTGCACCTGCTTATCCTTCGTACCCCCTAGTTGCTGACCCATTGGCATCGACCTTACTTGCTGCTTCTCCACCATTCTTTCACAATTCCCTTTGGGACTTCTAGTCGCCTTCATAACACCCCCCCTACTGTCTACCATGCTTTTGTTGTTCCCCCCTCACTATAATCACTGTATGACCTCACTCATAACTATCATTTCTCTGTTGCTCACTTATGCTTTACCAGCACATCCTACCTGCTCTCACTCACCCACATCGCCCGCCCTACTGCCGACACAGCTTACCGTTAGTGTCACTACATATTTCTCCCACTATCAGTGACTGCTCCCACTGTGCCTCACCATGGGATGCCCTTTGCTCACTGTTAATGAGCACAATAACAAAGTTGCCTACACCAATCAGTACCTTAATGACCCTGCCCTCTGGCTGGAACACTTTGCAAGGAAACCTATAACCAATCAACCTTGCTACCTCTTCATCAGAAACAAAAGACTAGGTTGGAGATTCTGCCATTTAAACCAGCGTAATAACAATCTCACCATTCCTAAACTTCCGTCCCTCAATCTCAGCACACCCGTTCCAAACACTAAGCTTAAAACCTCTGCCCTAGAAGCCAAAACTTTACAGATCAAGGGTGCCCTCATCAACGCCAGATCTCTTCATGCCCACGCACTAGACATCGCTGACCCAAGAGCTTGACTTTATTGCAATATCTGAGACATGGCTACATGCAGCCTTTGGACCTGCATTGTGCTTGGCTATACCTCCAGATTACTGCATCACTCGATGTGATTGCAACACTACTCAAGCTAGAGGGGGAGGAGTCGCCTTCATTCATAAAAATTCACTCGGCCTAAGAGCGGTACCTAATACCCACTTTGAGTCCGCAGAATTACTCTTGGTCAAATTACCACTAACGCCTAACCAAACTGCCACCCTTCACCTTATTTACAAACCTCCTGGCCCAGCATCTTCCTTTGCTGATGTGATTTCCACATTACTTCTTGACAAATCTAAAACCAATTCCCAAATTATTCTCCTAGGAGACCTCAACCTGGGACATAGCGACCCTAATGACCCTACCGCCATTGACCTCGCTAACACCTTAACGGATTTCGTTTTCACCCATCACATCCAAGGACCTACCCACACTAAAGGGAGGACACTTGATTGGCTAGCTGGCACTAACTGCAACATTAGCGTACTCTCTAATACACCCTGCGGTTGGTCAGACCACCATATTATTACCTTTAATATTGAAGCAGCCACACACTCTCTTCCAACGATGGCACCAACTCTCCCCACCAGAAATCAAAGGGATATAACCAGAGAGAAACTACTCCCTCTGTTACTCCCATCCCTTAACAAAGTTACACGCTCCTGCTCAGATCCGACAATCCTAGCGAACACATACAATCACGCAATGCTCTCAGCCCTAAATTCAATTGCCCCCATCAAACTCAGGAAGCCCAAACCTCATGCACATCTTAACTCCTGGTTTACACCTCAGCTAAGAATGCTCCGCAAAGCTAAACGCTGCGTGGAAAATCGCTGTAAAAGTCATCCGTCGGATGCTCACAAGGATGGGCTCATCCTAGCCTCCCTCAACTATAAAGATGTCATCTTCCATGCTAAAAAGGAGTCATTGAACAATCATATCTTGCAAGCAGACTGAAACACTAAAGAACTTCTCAAGATCCTAAAGGAACTTGAATCTCCCGCTACCCCTTCTGACACCTGTATTAAATACAGTAAATGGTGTGTTAACATACAGTCAGCTCTACTGAACAAAATCTCATCCCTTCAATCCAAAATTAAAAACAAACAAAACTGTCTGGTGTTGGACAATCGTCCCAACACCCTAGTAATGGCTGCCCCCTTGACCCCACCTAACTTCAAACCTTTATCCTTCTCGCCTCTCGCTATCTCCGAGGTAGAAGACATCATCAATAAAATAAAATCCTCTAACTGTCAAGGCGATTCCTGCCCTGCTCCCATTATCACGGAATCTGCTCACGACTTGGCCCCGTTCATCACGGCCTTTATTAATTCCTCCTTTAAAACAGGCACTGTTCCAGACAATCTTAAGGACGCTTGGGTGATCCCATTGCTTAAAAAACCATCCGTAGACACAAGAATACCTACTAACTATAGACCTATCACCACTGTCCCTTTCATGCTTAAAATACTAGATTGTGCCCCATACCTGCAGATTCAAGACTATTTGGAATCTAACAATCTCCTAGGCCTATGACAATCTGGCTTCCGTCCTAGGCATGGGACTGAAACGGCCTTGATAGATTTGAAAACACAAATCGAAGTCTTGAAAGACAATGGGAAATTAGCCTTGCTATTACTCCTAGATCTTTCCGCAGCCTTCGATCTGGAAAATCACCAAATCCTGTGCCAGCACCTCCGATCTGCTGCCCACCTCTCCAACTCAGCCACGGCGTGCATCAATTATTTTCTTAGTAACTGATCCATGAGGGTATTTTCCTCTTCTGCAGCTGCTGACCCTGCTCCGATTCTTTGTGGGGTCCCACAAGGTTCTTGCATGTCACCTACACTCTACAATGTCTTCACTAAACCGCTCTTTGATGTGCTTGACTATCTGGGTGTCTCTTACACAAATTATGCTGATGACACCCAGATACTCATCCCTATCACAGGCGACTACACAGTTGAAACTAAGGCTTTTAACGACGTGTATTTGGTCATCCAGGCCTGGATGGCCCAACACAAACTTTGCCTCAATGATGACAAGACGGAGCTCCTCATCTTGGGCTTCACTCAACGTCTTAATAAACTGGAGCACTCTTACCAGTCTTTCATCATTGACGGCAATTTTATCAAGGTTTCCAAGGACACTAAAACATTAGGTATCTATCTAGACGCCACCTTGTCCCTATCTCGACAAACCAACGCAGTCAGATCAGCTTTGGCATATACCTGCAAACTTATTGCAGCCTGCAGACCTTTTCTGACTACACCTAATAGCATCACCTTAGCTAGAACTCTTATCATGTCTAAAATTGACTATTGCAGTGCCCTCTATTTGGCGACTAGCCAGGTGAACCTGAATAAACTGCAAATCCCCAGAACAATGCCATCAGAGCGGCATTAAACATTCCTAGAAACCAAGACATTTCTGAATTCAGAACCAATCTACATTGGCTCCCTGTCAAGCAGATAATTTCCCTGAAAACACTTGCCATTTACTCACAAATGTTTAACCAGCAATGCCCCCTCACCTATCTAACCGCCTTTCTCTCCACACATCCACCCGACTTCAAAGAATTGCCCAGACACACAGCCTATCGATACCTAGATTTAAACTGCAGAAAGCTGGGGGTGTGAGCCTCCCTGTGTTGGCATCTAAGTTTTGGAAATCTCTCCCCACTACCATCAGATCTGAGGCTTCATTTAATTCTTTCAAACAGAAAACAAAATCCTGGCTCTTTGCTCATATTTGACAAAGTCCGTAAATTCAGTAAGCGTCCATAGTTACTTGTCTCCTACTAGACATTGGTCCTTCTAACTTATTGTAATTTATGTCTTGCTTAACTTATGTGCCGCCATGATAACTTGCTGTTGTTCATTTTTGACTCTGTAATACTCCTACCTGACATGAACTTGTAACTGTTACAGCGTGTCCCATGTTCATGTCTCTTGTAAATTTATGTATCTGCTTTTAAGTTTTTGCACCCTGATGCCTGCGGGCCCAGTGCGCATTATAAATTGATCAAATATTTGTATTATATTTATTTGTATAGCGCACCAGACCCAAGGGCAACCGGTCGCATATCTTAGAACAACAGGTACGTTTATATGGCAAAGATTACAGTTACCATCATACAGTTACAATCAAACAGAGGAGTAAAGTACATAGCAGTGCTTAAGGCAAGGAGGTTGTTGTGAAATAATAAGGCGATAAGAATCGGACAGCCTGTAAAGGCAATTATTCAAACGTGGCAGATAGCCAAAGCTTAGCTTTATGTTTGAATAGGGTTGGAGACGGCAAAGATCTGATGGTGAGTGCCAGTGAGTTCCAGAGTTTAGCGGCTAGAACTAGGAAGCTTACAGCTCTGACTTTTTGCAGTTTGTATCTAGGGATGGTGAGGCAGTGGCTTGGGTGGAAATGAGTGACCGCGAAGGTATATACTGAGAGAACCGAGAGGGTAAGTAGATGGGGGCCTGGCTGTTTACACATTTGTGTGTGAGGGCCAAGGATTTCAGTGATATCCTTTGGGCCATTGAAAGCCAGTGTAGACTCTTCCTTGTTTCAGAGATGTGTGCAGATCTGGGAATATTAAGGGCCGCTCTAATAGCATTATTTTGAATGATCTGGTGTTTGTTGAGGTTGCGTTGGTTGGTGCCTTGATAAAGTGCATTGCAAAAATCGAGTTTGGACATAACCAGTGTCCTGGCTAGAATGATGCAATTCTGTGTGGAGAGGAAAGGACTTCAGGCTGTAATAAGCTTACATGTGTAAGCAGAGGCAGCAACGACTGCATTCGTTTGTCTATTAAGGGAGAGTGTGGAATTGAGATACATTCCCCGAGTTTTGTATCTTTGGATACTTTGATGGAATTGCCATTGATATTTAAGGTGTTGAACGAAGGGTTAAGCTTGTTGAGTCTCTGTTGGGTACTCAAGATGAGGAGCTCTGTCTTGTCGTCATTGAGACAGAGCTCGTGTTGGGCCATCCAGGCTTGGATGACTTGGTAGATGTCATTCAAAAACTTTAGAATCAGCAATGTAGTCACCAGTGATAGGAATGAGAATCTGGGTGTCATCGGCATAGTTGGTGTAGGTAACACCCAGATAGTCAAGCACATCAAACAAAGGTTTGGTAAGTACATTGTAAAGTGTAGGGGATACACAGTACCCTTGTGGCACTCCACAGGGGACCGGAGTTGGATCTGCAGATGAAGTAGGTGAAAATACTCTCATGTGTCTGTTGTCCAGGAAGGAACTGATCCAGTTGATGGCTTTTTCAGAGAAGTGGGCATCTGATTTCAAATGATGGCAGAGGATTTGGTGATTGACCAAAATGAAAGCTGCTGAGAGGTCAAGGAGTATAAAGAGGGCCAGTTTGCCATTGTCTTTTAAATCCTCAATTTGAGTTTTGAGATCTAGTAAGGATGTTTCTGTCCCGTGCTTGGGTCTAAAGCCAGATTGTCTCGTGCCAAGTAAATTGTTAGTTTCCAGGTACTTCTGGATCTGTAAATAAGCTGCTCTGTGTAGTATTTTTAGAAGGAACAGGACCGTAGTGATGGGGCTGTAGTTGGACAGCCTCGAGGGGTCTAGAGAAGGTTTTTTCAGCAGTGGGATGACCCATGAGTCCTTGAGATTGTCAGGGAAAATGCCAGAATGAAATGAAGAGTTGATGAAGGAGGTGATGAAAGGGGCAAGGTTGTGTGCTGATTCCTTAATGAAGGGTGCAGGGCAAGAATCACCTTGGCAGTTGGAGGGTTTTAGATTGCTAATGATTTTTTCAACCTCTGGGATGGTGAGAGGTACAAAGCTGAATGGGGTGTGAGTGAAGGAGGGGGTGGCCGTTTTAGGTGCTGGGAGTTTAGTTTGGGAAGAGGTAAGAAGGCAGTTTTGTTTGGTATTGATTTTGGATTGTAAAGTGGTTATTTTAGTGAGGAGGGCATTTTGGATATTGTTACACCATGTACTGTCTTTGCTACATGTGTCTAGGATGGGCGAAGAGGATTCTAATTCTTTAAGAATTTTGAATAACTCCTTCGTGTTGGATTCTGCTTGCGAGATACGCTGGTTGTAGGTCTCTTTTTTTGCTTGTACGATCGCTTCCTTGTAATTAAGGGATGCACTGAAGAGGTTGTCTCTATTAGTCACACATGGAAGACTTTTCCATAGCGCTTCGGCCTTACGTTTTTCTTTGCGAAGTGCTCTAAGTTGCGGTGTAAACCATGAATTCAAATGAGCTTGTTGTTTAGCTTTCCGTATTTTGAGGGGTGCTATGGTATTATTGGCTTTGAGCAATGTTTGATTAAAGATGTCCACTAGGACTGTAGGGTCGTTGTGCTGTGAGGCACAATTGTTGAGAATAGGTAAAATGAGGGGGAGTAGTTTGTCCCTAGCGATGTCCTTTTTGTTCCTTGTAGGAATTGGGGGTGCTATGTTAGGTTTAGGGCAAGGGTTGTTGGCTGGTTTATGAAAGATGATGATGTGGTGGTCGGACCAGGGGCAGGTGCAATTGGAGCTAATTGATGTGTTGCAGTTTAAATCTGAAATCCAAGCAAGCATTCTGCCCTTGTTGTGAGTTGGTTCGAGAATGTGTTGCAGAAGACCTAAGTTAGCGATGTTACTAGCAACCGTCGTGGCCATGAGATCCTTGGGGTCTGATAGGCCAAGATTAAGGCCACCCAGTAGCAGCACTTGGGAATTGGGTTTGGTGTTGTCAGTAAGGATGGATGTAATATCCTCCGAGAAGAAAGTGAGGGGTCCTGGTGGTCTGTAGATAAGGTGTAGTGATGCAGTGTTGGTCGGTGATAGGGAGAGTTTAACTGTGTACAAATACAAATACCTTACTGATAGTTCTATTGTCCATGTGGACGACTGCACAAACAAAAACTCGGCTCTCTCCCTATTAGATAATCTTGGGGAGACCAGCCAATATTTGGAACGTACCTAAACCTAAGCAGCTGGAAGATGTAGAGCATTTGCTCCTTTCTGAGTACTGTGACCAGTTACCTCAAAACTTGTATTTGAATTATCAACAGGTGTGAGAAGCCCTCCCAGTAAAATATGAGGGGACAGGTCATCAACTCCGACCCGGTGACTGGGTGCTCGTCAAGGCTTTTGTAAGAGCATCCTGTCTCGCACCTAGCTGGAATGGACCGTTTCAAGCCCTATTGGCCACACAGCCCGCTCTATGAGTAGAAGGAAAACGACACTGGATTCACGCAACGCACATCAAGAAGATACCTTTTCCTCTGCCTCACGACAAAGGAGAAGAGAAGGAAATTGTTCAGTCTGTTCCTCATCACAAGTGTGTTCTAACCGACACCAAATGTATCCCGGAAATCTTACCTGAGCCCGTGGGACCTGGGTGGACTGCCTCTTTGCCTTCCAGTTCTTCTTTGGATCTTTCTGCACCATTGACCAATCTTGCTTCTGTGCCATCGTTTCCATCAGGAAGCAACAGCACTCTGTTCGCAGATCACACCATACCTGGACTCTTGAGGTACGAACTGCGTCCGAGGAATCAGACTTACAGCACAGCATCAGCTGTGCCCACTAGATATCACTGTTGAGCCAGTCCCTTGTCACTCTTTCGTTGGAAAAAATAAATAAGCAGCAGGGACCGGCAAAGCTACCTTCTAGCAAGATAGGCCACGTGGTCAGGAGCCACCGACGGATGAACTAAAAGATCCTAACGGAGAGGTTTCTAAACGGACTCTGAGAAACAATGTCCTTTCCTAAATCTACTCGTGCGGAGCAAGCTATTGGTCTTGTGGCTGACAAAGAATCCGTACAACAAAGATCATGGTCCCTAAGGATCCATTGTTTTTTAATCACAGTACTGGTCTGTTGTACTGGTCTGTTTAGTAATTGTATTTTCGTTTGGGTTATGATTCATTGAAGGGGTGCGTCCACTTGAGACTTTGTTACCTACTGAAATTATCTCCACTGTGTGTCCACCTTTTGCGCATCTGCATATTCTTCCTCCTCAAGACTCCCAACATAGACAGGGTTATCATAATAATACCATTATATTGATCATGAATGCGACCCAATGCGATTCTAAACAGAACAAATTGCTGGGTGTGTTCACATTTGCCTCAACACGGGGAAAGGGGTTGGTCTGGTATATTCATCCTCTACCTCTAACTACTGCATGCTACGCCTCACTAAGGGAACTATTCTTTGGTCATTGAAACAACAGTATTTCTGGGAACTTTGATGGGACTAATCTGAATGAATTTGGAAAACCAGTCCTGACACCTTTGGGATGTTCCCTCTTTGCAAATAAGAGCAAACTCAATGTTGCTTCTATTAGGCATTCTGATCGACTCTCTAGACCTTTTCAATCACTGATTTCTTTCAAGATGGCTCCCGTAGGCAACCGGGATGCAATGCCTCCTTCCTATATTATCAATCATAGCCCCAACTCTGTTTCCTTCTGTATGTAAAGGGATGGTTCTCAGCCAATGGGTAAATTCGAGGGTTGTACCAACATTGCAAATCTAACCAGTGTGGATAGACCTTTGTATGTAGGAGATCCTGTTTACTTTGTGTGTGGTATTGAAGCTTATCCTTGGTTACCTAGAGATTGGCAGGGTACTTGTTACTTGGGTATCTTGTTACCAGGCGTATATGTGGCTACCACTTCTGAAGTCTCTAGAGCTCGTCCAAGGCGGGATGAGAATGGGATACTCTTTCACAAGTCTTGGGTGATGTAGCAAAATCCTTTGTGCCATTTTGGGGAAAAATAATGATTTCCAAGGATATTGGAAGAGTAGCAGGGGTACTGGAGAAAACCATCAACAGAACCACCGATATTCTGTACAACATGAAACTAGAGCAAAAGGCCATTAGATTAGTGGCCCTTCAAAATAAGATGGTATTAGACGTTATCCTAGCTGAGCGTGGTGGGGCATGCAAATTGGTGGGATCTGCGTGCTGTGTTTTCGTCCCTGACTCCTTCCCTACCATATTCAAGGCAATACAAAATCTGCATACCTTGAGTACGGAAGTACATGTCCCCGAGGGAAACTGGAATCTTAGTGCTTTGTTATGGGACTTGTTACATTCATGGGGTTGGAAGCTCTTTGCAGTCCTAATGATAGTTCTTGGTGTTCTACTGTTTTGTTGTTGCTGTATACAATGTCTTCCTGCCATATGTTCGATGTTAGGAGGATGTTGTGCACAAACGATAGGTACATTCGGACCAGAAGTACATGCGCCCAAAAAAACTGCTAACGCTTCTGTAATGAAGGATATTACTATCCAGGAACTTAAGGCAATTGATATTTCTGAAGCATGTGATTCAGGATGTACGGCAATTGAGATGTGGGCTTTTGAGTAAAGCAAGTGTGTGAGTAATACTCTTGGCTTAGGCCAAAAGGAGGGTTTGTTAAACTGTATTCATATAATACCGTCTTGTTACTAATATTGGCCTAAGCCCATTCACGTTGCATGGAAAACCGCATCTGAAATGTTTTGATTTTCGATCAACTTTGCTGCCATTTTAAGAATCATCCGCCATTTTGATTTTGACTCCTGCTTTGTGTTCTAACATGGTGGAATGGGTTTTCAACACACAGCAGAGCCGAACGACCATTGAGCTTTGTTAATGTTTAGGCTGACCGAGAGCAGAAACCTTGTGACTCGAATGAACTGCAATCCAAATATTGTCTGCGCTCAAAAGCCTCATCCTCATATAAACAATGAGACAATGTAGAACAAACTCAGATTGTGTGTTTTTGCTGAACTGCATTGTAGCGATTCTTGAAACAAGGCTTACTGTGGATCAGAGAGCCAACTGCATCATTGTAACCTCATGGACATGCAAACTTGTTAAATCAGTTGTACAATTTTGTAATATTTGTCATGTGAACTGGGCACAAACCCTAGCATGTAAATTATTAGTTCGGAGAGGGGCTGGACAATGTTTGAAAAACTGTATACAAGTGCCTGTGTTAAAATGTCCAGCTCTCTCACCCCTCACTGTGTCTGCTGGTACACACCGTGAGGTGTTGGGAGCCAGATAGCTATCTGTTTGCTTTGAATCTTTACAGAATAAAAGATACTTGTATCTTTTTGACCCGTGAATGGCGTATTTCATTTTGTCATATTACGTCTCGATATTTCTGTGGTCTTTCAATATTGACACATGGTGTTTTTTATTTCAGTCATGACTAGTTCTGCTTCATTTACTATGAGTGGCTCTCCAAGTGGTCCTTGGCTTCCTGTAACAGGTTGACTGCCCTTAGGAGTGTGTTGTCCTGGAACTTCTTCCATTTTTTGGCGTTCATTGTCCAACATGTTTTTGTACTGCTTAACATTGATATGTGTTATACTGCTTTCATTTGCATTGATAGAATCTTCAAAGGAGTCATGGGTACCTAATAAATCTTAGTAGGGACATACAGTAAAGTTCTCTATATTGAGAAGTTTTAAATGATAGCTTTATATGATTAATTAGGCTGGGTTTGGTAAGTTTAACAACGCTGCCTTCACAAGTTTTCACGAAGTAGTTAACTTTTTTTTCATCTGGTTTAATATTATTCTTGTATAAGAAATGCTGGCCTATGTGGTATAGGCACATGTTTTTCAAAGCACTACTTCTTTTTGGGTAGTGTATCCAATAAATTGTTTTTCAACATGTCCTGGATGTTGGGATCATTTTCAACTATAGTTTCTTTATGTCTTGATATGATTTCAACACTCTTTTTCTGGATGCAGCAGGACCAAGGCTTACGCAGACTTCATTTTCAGATTTGCCATATCAGGCTGTACCTGTTAAACGGTCTGCAGCTTCGTAGCATCCACATTCTCTATGGGAGAGCCTTTTTTATGCCAACACTGTACAATTTGTGTGACAGTGTTTTGTCCAATGATATGTCATTCCAGAGGTCTTTTATCTCTGTTTTCTCAGCTTTGGTTAGGTAGGCTGTGACATATCGTGCAACAGCAGTGGAAATGTCTGCAATGTACTGTATATCTAGGTTTGCATTCCACAAGAGGGCAATTATTGCATTGTAATCATTGCTATACTTTCAAGCTTTGTTTCTTTTAATGCAGTATGTGTTTTGAGGTGATTTGCCTTTGACACTGTGTCTAACAGAAGTCATGAAGTGTCCTTTTGCTGAAAATGGTCTAGGGAAACCAAAGCGGCATATGGTGTAGGATTTGCTTTTGTGTTCATATCTGTGTCACAATGTTTGCTACATTTATGTCTTTGGAAGCATATCATGTGTGTATGTAGGTCACTATATGTGCTTTCTGAAGGGATGGCGCATGTTACATATTTGTGAATGAACTGCAAAACAGGGGCATCACTGTCCTGATCAAATTTAGGAGCATCTTTTATCTGCAAAGGCATGTGGATGTGTGGTGCTCCTCTGGATTGATATTCTTTTCTCCAAAAGAGGTGTTGCACTTCTCCGAGGGGAGGAATTATTTTTTATTACAGATGAAGTGCAGCATTGCAATGAAGCGGTGGTGAACGTATCTTGATACATTTACAGGGTCTAGCAAACAGAGTTCTCCTGGAGTTTTTATGTCTATCCCTTCTTTGTTTTGGTTTGCTATGCGTAGGAATTTGTGCAAGTTCTTCCATGCATATTCTGCACAACTCAAAGTGACAAACCATGTGTGTGGGCCAAGGTTTTGTAGCATACACTGTACATCAGCGTGTCATCAGAACCAGCAGCCTTTTGTACCACGCATGATTTCCAAGAGATTTGTGATGCTTGACTACAAAACTTCATCTTTGTTTTTTATCGTTTGAAGTAGTTGTGAGGCAGACATGTCTAAAAAGTTGGAACCTGTTTTTAATGTGTGCAACTCCGTAACATAGAGTTCTAGTTCACTTTCAAACAGGAGGTGGAATATGTAGGAGGTGGAATATGTATTCAACAATATTTCTGCATCTGGGGTCTTCAGAATACATTTGTAAAGCGGTAATCAGATGCTGTTATTTCTGACCATCTTTCATCGTACATTCCCCCTTTTCCAGTAGGGAAGAGTAGAGGAAAGGCTCCTGCTTCTACACTTTATTTCCATATGCTGATTGGAGATCCTTTGGCTTGCCGCATTTGATATGTTTCTAGTGCATCGCCTATGGTGTCTGTCGAGAGCAGTGGGTGAATTATATACTGGTCTAAATTATTGGATGCCGTTATAGGATCTACAAGTTCAAATTGGCCAGCTGCTGAGGAATCCTGAATTATTTTGGTGATTTCCCTTAGGTTTTGTTCAATGTTTATTTCTTTGTAGTACTCATTGCTCTCTTTAAGTTTCTCTAGGGCTTCTCTAACTTTGCTTAAGTCTACTAGTTGTTGCCAAATTTGTGTGTCTTTCGTTGGTACACCATTCACTAGGATAATCTAAGATTGATCTATTGGCTGTTGCACTCCAAGGGTGTCTACATTTTCTTTAAGATCTAATGGCAAATTAACTACTTTGCCACACATGCCTTTGAGTAATTCAGAAAGAGGCAACTGGCTGTTTTGGGTTGGAGGCGTCTTATAGCTTGAAATGTGTGTACTGTTTGGATTATAATGCTCTAATACAAAATAGGCTGCTGGAGAGATCTTAGGAGAGGGAATATGTCCATGTTATAAGTGATAGGCCGCGAAGGCATTTGGTTATTTTCAAGCGTTGTATTGCAGTATGTGCAAAGTATTAAGGGGTTAGTAATTTCATATGTTTTTCTGCTATAAGTTAGAGAGCTAATTGTAACCATTGGGATTCCTCATTGTCTTCTATTTTGTATGGTACATCTACCATTCTGGTGCTCTGTGTATAAAATGTTCTGCGCCAACAGACACATACTTTGTTACTCCAGCAGATGTGTTTTTAAACGTTGCTATTTCTTTTTTGTACGTGTTTATTAGAATGTTGGCATTTGTAAGGTTTTCACTACTCTTCTATAAAGTTACTGGATTTTCTAAGTGATCTTCACTACCAAAATATTTTGCTTTGGATGTAGTCTATTTTGTGAAGGAGTTCTTTGGCTGTGCCATGTAGGAGAATGTTATTAAAATGTTCCAGTTCTAAAGCAGTACTTTTTGCATAGTCGAGTCTCGGGACAAGATGCTGTATAGTGGAATGGTGTGTCACTAACATGTGGTGGAAGGTACTTTTGCAAGCAGGTCCTAAAATGCAGGCTAATGAATGTCCTCACGGTCCAGTGTAATGGCGCACTGGACAGGGGTCCATGGTTTGCAAAGATTTTATTCTTATTTTCTCTTTTACTTTCACATAGTGATTGAGGAATTTCTGTAAAGATTTGAAGGATTGTTTCCGTACGTTACACATTGAGGTGTAGCCCCATTTGTAGATGGGACAGAGTGCTTCAGTGGAATGGAGAGATGATTGTAAGTTGGTTGGGGACATTTTTTCAATGAGGGTTTCTTCTGCCATAATGGTGTTGTCTACAATTTCATACCCTCAGCCGCTGCTGTGTATGGCAATTGTTACTTTTTTGCTCTTGTTTGTATGCCTCATTGTAATATGGTTCTGTGCTGGTTGTGTGAATCCACTTACCTGCACAGAAGTTTGCATAGGTATGTATGTTGACATGCGCATGTTTCAAAATACTTTTTGTAATTTACTGAATCATTTTGTTTGTGTTTCTATTTTGGTTAAAATTAATATGAACAATTTTCTTTTAAGGAACATTGCTCTGTCAATTAGAGCTTCCAGGATTATTCTTCCGCAGTAATATGTAAGGGTTGAGCTTGATTTCCCTTCTTTTTTCATATGATTCTGAAAAACTGTATAGTGGAAAACTTTTTGTAAACTACATTTTTTGGAATGTTTAACTGTGGCTGTGTGCACATTGTTAGATGCAGTGCTAGTGCTATTGGAAGTTTTATTTTTCTTAATACTTTCTTTTTAATGTTACTTTTTGGAAGAGGGGCCATACTTTTTCTACTACTAGCCGGTTCAGTTTTGTTCATTGATGTATTAGCTGTTTTGTTTGAACATTTGCTATAAACACAACTCTGCTAGCGGTGGATGACTATTGTCCATGCTTTTAGTTTTATCTGCTCTATTTTTTCGCTGTTTTCTATAGAGTTGCTTTTTGGTAGGCATTGCCTTTGTCGGTTGGAGAAAAAAGAAAAGTGTGGGGTTGAAAGTTGTGCAATGTGTTTGCGTGCACTGTGCATGAGTGTCTAAATATGAGGGCAGGCATAAATAGAGGGGTGTGTCATTGTGCAATGGGCTGTTAGTTCTGGTTGGGAAGGTTGCAATAGTAGCTGTTTGTGTTGATGTGTGAAAGGCTTGCTTCAGTGTGTATGAAAGTGTACTGTGAATGAATAAGTAAGGAAATTATGATGTTTTCACAATACCAGTGGGTGGTATGAAACAAATGTTGAGATGAGAATACAAAGAGTGTACCTGCAGAGGTGCAATGAGTAAGAGTAAGCAAATGATTTTGGATTGGATAGAATTTTGTAGGCTACTATACGGCTATACTGTATGAGTAACAGAAAGAATACTACTACATTACTGCACTTACTATGTTGGATGTGAAGAGTAGTTTTCTTCCGGGTTTTATCTTCTTGTAGAGTCATTTCTATCTTTCAGGAGGCTGTTCTTCACTGCAATTGTGAAAAAAGAAAATGTGCGGGTATGTGCGTTAAAGACAAAATAAGTGTACTAGAAGAACACATGATTTTACACTGTTGGAGGATTTGTTGGGAAGAAGAGTTAGTAACATAGAACCTGATTACGAATATGGTTGTAATACTGCTGTTGGTGCAGACGGGTTGCCACCAGATTCCTAAAACTTGTTTGGCAGAAAGCTTCCCAATGTAACTAGGATATTACAGGCCATGTTGGCCTGGATAGTCAGGTGTTGGACTATGTTAGTCTCTATGTGTGTGCAATTGTATACCTCTGTATGGGAATGGACACTTGAGAGCACCAGCATCGTTGGCATTGGGGCCGGTCATTCTGTGATAAGTATGCTGTAAAGGGCTGCAGTTTTCACAGTGTGAGAGGTGTTGTTGTACTATTTGTATTTGTATTGGTAATGGAGTAGTGCAAGTCCTAGTAGGCTGAGAAAAATGGAGAAGCCAAGAAAGATGTACAGATTAGAAAGGAGAATGTTACTGTATGCACTTTTAATAACTTTCCCACACATGAATGCTTGCTGCATGAGTGCCATTGCAGAATGTTGGAGAAATCCTTTCCTGTTCCTTTCATTTATTTATAAAAAATACAGCCAACACTGTTGTAAATGTACACATGCATTTATTTGGTTTCCTTCAAATGCTGCTGAAATTAGTAGTTTTACATGCAGTGCATTTTGTTAATTTTGCAATTCATGAACATGGCATGCTTTGGTAGCATGCATGCATTTTTTTCGTTTTCTGTGTGCATTGTGGGAGTTTTACTGCAGATGTGTTAGTGGGAGAAATAGTTTTAAAAGTGACAGAATGAAAGAAGAAAATAAGAGTTTGCACATTCGAATGGGTGATATGGGCAAGCATGCATGGCGTGGTAATATATTGAAGTTTCACATAAGATCTGGCAATTTATCATGCTGTGGACATGTTTCGAGTGTTGTTTTATTTTATGTTTTTACAAAAATCACAGAGTGCTGCTAAAATTGAAATATAAGTGGCAGGAACCCTGTTCAAATGCAACCACATCTTTTTTTGGCATATGCAGAATAGTGCCCTGATGTGGTTGTGGCACCAGTGTGGTATACTATACCTACTGTTGTAAAGATTTTCTTTCCAAGAGATACTTGGTTGTGTGTGATGCCTGTAAGCTTACAGTTATTTTTGGTACCATCTGCATTGTAGCTTAGAAGCATTAGTATGACATATTGACTATGTGAGTTTATTTGTATAGTGGAACGATTGTCTGAATTGCAAAGAGGGCATAATATGGCATGATTTGCATTCTGCAGAAGCTGGTGAAATGGAATGGATTTACAATTTGGTATGGATACATACACAAATCGTTCATTAGGGATGTGCTGTTGTGAAACATCGTTGCAGAGAGTGCATGTATGTTTCCACATGTATGAAATCTGGATGATTTCATTTATAGGGATGTTTTTGGTTTCTAGTACTTTTAGTAAGTACATTAGGAATGCTTGTGGATCTTCCTGTGTGTTTATGGTGAATGTTGCCATTCCTGTGTAGTAGTCCACACCCTTTTCTCACCATGCTGTCTGCTGTCAACGTTGAGCGACCGCAGATCCAACATGATGACTGTTTCAAAAAATCTGATGCACCTGATGTTTTTGAACATTCAATCAACATGCGTTTTTGGTGTCTGCAGACATCGAGCTGCCCCCTGATTGGTCCAGAAGTGGCAGCAGACTCCAAATCATAAAATGAGTCAACCGACCGGTCCTAGCTATCATTAATCATTTTTTTACATAGGTTTTGGCTATTTTTTTCAAAAACTAATCGGCAGATTTACAACAAATTTACAGAAATATGCGACTTTTGTGACCAAGCCGACGCTACTGGAGCAAGTTTTGTGAAAGTCTATTCAGCAGTTTGGGCTGGAGGTGCGAGCACATTTCTTTTTCATTGTGTCTAACTTTTCCTCCCCTGAATGAAACTGCACCAAACTTCAAAAAGTAATTCTGAGGTGGCCATAAACTTTCTTTGCAAAGTTCGGTGAGGATTTGTCCAGCCGCACAAAAGGTGCTCTTTCTATGATTTGAGCAACCGAACCATAACTACAGGTCTGCCACCGTAGGCCCTGTAAAAAAAAAGAAAGAAGGACACAAGGAGCAACAATAGCACTATAACTGAGGACACGAGCATCATCCTCATGTCAGTGAGGATAACTATGCAATTATTATTAAGAAGATAACAATGAATGGGAATAATGACAATTAATCAATTTGTATTTCCAACAATTGTACTGTAAGTGGGATTTCTGTCTACAAACAGGTGCACATTATGTGAGCAGTAACTCAGTGGTAGAATCATATTTCAAATAAGAAACAAATGTGTTGGACCTAAAGTGAAAACAACAGTGAACATCTAACTAGCCTATTAGATACAATGACTATGAATAGAAGGCACCATATATCATGCCAACTGTGCTAAATTGAATGCATCTACGACATTAAGGAACTGCTGAGTACCATATATTGACCTGTTTCATTGCCCCCACCTTGGCCCCAGCTTTATAAGAGCAAGCTGTTGAGATTAACATGGAAACAGAAACGCTTTGGTACAGTATCATACTTAGAACATGCTACCAGGTTCAATAACCGAGCAACGTGTCAAATATTCTAAATTTCGGATGAAATCTACTGCATACAAATTGTATCGATATGTTTTTCCTTTTCATAAACATGTTATGCTGTCCATATTAATATGATTTATTTGTACGACTGTTATATTAGTTTAATTATTGTATCAATTTTTGTTACTTTGTTTTGATGTAGCTTCCACCGCGTTATCTAATATTGTAAGCACATGCTAAGGTTCTGTAATAACACAGTTGTGCCATGGTGAGTCAGTCACCTGTAGGAGATTAGGTATCCAGTGATGATAACAAACACAATTACAGAGAGGGATTGCTCAATGAAACGAAAACAGCGGGAAAAAAACCACTATACCTAAACAAAAGCGGGTTGGGCCGGGTTTAGACTCATAGGGAAACAGAGGGTTTGGGGTGGTGGGGGACCCCCCCCCCAAATAGAAAAAAAAAACATTCAGTATGTATTTCGCTGTTTTTGTTTTAGGTGAAACATCCCTCTCTGTAATTATGTGTGTGCCGTCACTGTGGCATTGGTGCAAGCTTTCCATGCATTAGTACTCATGGATCATGGTTTCCTGCCAACCCCTCTAAGTGCTTCTAGTAAAATTAAGGCAACAGTAGCAGACATGCTTCTACTGTAATCAGATGACACTGTCCATGTACCAAATGTCCAAGTGTTAGTTATGTACATACATCTAAACTAGTCGGTGTCAATTTTAGATTTAATTTTTTGTCTTTTGGCTGAGAGCAAATATTTGTTAGGATTTTACTTGTCTCCATTTTCTTCACAGGCTTCTGGAGTTAGCAGGAGTCAGGAGTAAGATGACTGAACCAGCATGGAGTATGGGAGCATTGAGGGCAGCAAGGAAAACTGCTGACATGGGAAGGCCAAGGTTACAGGTAAGACATGTTCATTGTCTGGCTCAAAATGCCATGCACATGCCACCATAGGTTGCTCGTTTTACAGTTTATTTAAACATAATAGGCACATGGATTGTCTCTTCGCATGAGATCACATAATCTCGGGTGACTTCACCACGAGTTCATGTTCTTTTGTTAGATGATATAGTACGGCGGATTTCTGCAGTCCACCACTAAACAGATACACCCAGGCCAGATTACCATTTGTGGATTACATCCCTATTGTTCATGCACTCTACTGTGATTCCAATTGCTATAACCCTGTGGTTTGTGTAGCTGTGGCAAGTAGGGTGTTATTTGGTACAGCAAACCTGACATTGGGCCTCATTACGAGGTGGGCGGTAAGGGATTACCGGCACCGGTAAGGGCACTGGTGCCAGTAATCCCTTACCGCCCTACTACGAGTTCCCTTTGCGAGTCTTCCTTAACACCTGTTTTTTTCAGGCGTTAAGAACAGGACCCGCAAAGGGACTCTAGAGATAATAACGGTACCGTTATTAGCGCCTTCCCCTATGGGGGCTCAAATGGGAATGGGGAATGGCCCTAGTGAATGGGGAATTACCGGTTCCGCCAACCTTGGAATGGACCGGTAATTGTTCCATTCACCAGGGCGGAATCGGAACGAGTTTGGAACAGCCATGGCACTAACAGCGCCATAGCTGCCTCCAACCTCGTAATGAGGCCCATTGTCTTACTTGTTTGATATGGCATGACCTATACTTTTGGGAATTCATCTCTGTGGTCTTCAAGGGCACTATGGCCAATGCACAGTGCTTTAAGTGGATTCTTTTCTAGACTAGTAGCCAATGGACTGATCTTGGAGCTTGCGTTATATGTTCTCTCCTATCCGTGTAACAAGAAGTATTGCCACCATTTGCTCCATTTGTTCAAGTATTTTAGTAAAATAAACTGAGATGCTGAAGTAAATATATATTGTTTTCAAGGTTGATACTTAATAAAATAAACAATATGAGAACAAGTGGTCTCTGGGGAAAGGTTTGGAAATATATAATTTGCCCCATTAAGAGTAGGTGCTAAAAACAAAAAAAAACGTACCTGTGCTTTGATGTGTGGTTCTAAGGTAAGCCCATTGTATATAGGAATCCTAAGATTCTTAATACATTTTGGGATTTCTGGCCAGGCACCCATTTATGAAGGCCTGGGTAATGTTGCTTGTGGTAGTGAGTAATGAACGTCATTTCTCTTTTGGCCAGGACTGTTGACAGTGGAATGTGTGTCCTGGTTAGTGTTCGTATTTAATCTAATGTAATATTCATGTGTCACCTGCATAGTAGTAGGTTAGCCTGTGCAATTTGATGAGTCTCATATGAGGGGCCATGCGCATAATGAAGAGAAGTGGTGATAGCTGTGTTGCTTTTGGTGCACCACACCCATATAGCAGCAGTTTGGGCTTGACATGTTGTAGCCAAGTGATGTCTGTTCTCTCTTTGTTGATGGACCTTATCCATTATACCACAGTGATGCATCACTCAACTTCATCCAGCCTATATATATATAAGCTATGAGGGCTTGACCATGTCAGAAGCAGCTCAGATATTCAGGGGCATGATGGTTGAGGTGATATTACTATCTACATTGATTATAAAATCATCACACATGGATACAAGTACAGATTATGTTACTCCTACTTATCTAAAACCTACCTGTGTGTGTCCTAGAATGATTGTCAAAGTGAGGAAATTGACAAAGTGTTTACTTAGCAGCATTACCTGGAACCTTCTGGGTGTTTGGTGGTTTTTGTTTATGGAACATTTAAAACATTTATGTTGTAATTTTCAAGTTGAAAAAGTGCATATCTAAACAGTATAACCTGGAACCATTAGAGACCCCACTATTTTTTCCTCACTTTGACATTGGTTGGCAGCGCAGATAGTGAGGTATTCCAAAATCCTTGCTTCTTGTTTTTTGAAGGGGTTCCGAGAAATTACCCTTCTGGGCCTCACTACTGACGCATACCTCTCAATAGACATTCATATGCTTTGAACATATACAGAAACTAGACCTACAATTGTGTTTGTGCGCACCTCCTAACATAGGTTAATTTCTCAGACACCTCAACCTGTTCAGAAGGCATGGACAAAAACAAAACAAGAAGACATCAGAGGTCTATTAGAAAATAGTATTTTTAATACACTAGAAGCTCGATTTTGTGGTCTTCAGTCACGTGGGGCGAAGATGGACGAGCATGATGCTCACACCTACGCACAAGGGCAGAGCGTGCCTTCACTCCCCTGAATTTCCCAGAGCAAAGAACACTCCCAAGAACATGTTCAAAGTCCTAAGTGACAGCAGACCATGTGATGATAGATGAATATATTAATTGGTGGGAAGCTTAAAAAAAGCTCACCAGCACATGGACGCCCAGCCTGTGTGCTGCTATAAGTAGGTGGGAAGGTACTGACAGAGGTTAGAAGCCAACCAATGATAGGGGACCACACGATCAAGGGTCCTATGGTTATTTAGCGAATGGAACATTGTGTATTTAGTGACGTTTATAGTGACCTGTTTGAGGGGGGGGCTTTGTTGCCCCACCTTATACTAAGAAGCGAATCACATTATTCCACTGCCCTAGATAAGTATGGATTATATACTTAAATGATCGTGTTTGACCCTATCACACTTTCCACTAGGTTTTTGTAGTTTGCCACGTTGGATGATATTAGTAGTACACAGGTTAACATCACCGATGATGATTTTCTTGTTATATGAACAAGCTTTTTATGAAATGCGTTGAGATCGTGATGAGGGACATCTGCTCATGTCCGTTGTACTCCCTGTTTTAGATAATTGATATTAAAACAGTTATCCTTTTGCCAACTACCTGAGTTCTTTCGATTATTGAAGTTTGAATAATTCCTGCATCTACCATCCATCTGAAGGGTATTGCTACCTCATCTTAAATGGCTGGGAACCGCAGTTCAATAGAAACCAGTAATTTTCAGGGGCTAGGTGATCTCCAGATTTGAAGACAGGAACCAGTACTGATTTCTTCCAAGAGTCAGGTGTCGCCCTTGCAGCACAATCTTTTTGATATAATGGACACAGGGCAGCAGCCCAAAGGCATACATCCCTCTTTAGCACTGCAGCTGACAACCAGTTAGGCCCTGGAGCCTGTAGGATATTTTGTGTAAATGTGGGGTTCGGCAGCATTTTCTTACTGCCAAAAATGAGCGGTGGTTTGGTGATAACGCATTCTTGCATTTAGATGGGGTTTGGCCTCATATCATTTCAGTGACCATACCTTGTAATATTAACAGGGTAATTCATGGAATAAATGTGTGCCGAAAAGGGGAGCGCAAGCGTGAAAATCGCAGTGCACGTGTGCAAAAGCCACGCACGCAGCCGTTGATCGATTCGTGGAATGCGCTGTGCTAGTAAAAGCTGGGACGTGCGTCAAATCCGTGGGTGGCACACACGGGCGCACACGTCACTAAACGGCGTGCGCTATACGCACAGGGAAAGCGCACATAGCATAGCGCACACAAGAAAAGTGGGCAGAACCTGGGGCGTAACATGCGGAATGGGGAACAAAGCGTGAAAATGTGGGGGTTATGGGGGAAGTACAGGAGGTAAATGCTTGCAACGCCCACATGCGCGCTAAAAACATGTATTCATGGAATCAAACAGGGGAAAGGTGTGCGCCAAAAAGACGCGCTAAACCGGAAACACGTACACCTGCAGGAAGCAGGTGTAAGCGGTCCCGCGCAGCATAAAAGTGCGTGAAAACAACAAACAAGCTCAGACGCTACGATGAATCTACCGTTCCTTGCAGCAGTGGTCGTGGGACACAGCAGGAGGAGGATAGTCAGGCCACACATTTTTTTACCCAGGACCAGCCTTTTTGGATGCCTGATGACCAGGTGTATGAGAGGTATAGGTTTCCACCACCCATAATCCTAGACCTGGTGAGGGAGCGGGAGGATGACCTCACATCACCCACCCTGTGCTTGCAAGCATTGAGCCCCTTGGAAAAGGTGCTCAATGTACTGCACTTCTTGGCTACTGGTTCATTTCAGCGAACAAGTGCCATAGTGGGGGGGGGTGCCACAGGCCACGCAGTCACGCTGCCTACACCAGGTGTTGGCCATCATGACTGCAAGCCCCTCAGTACGCAGGCACATATACATGCCCCGAACACCTGCAGAAAGGCAGGCTGTTGTGCAACAATTTTACGGGGTGACACACTTCCCCAAAGTCCTAGGTGCCATTAATTGCACCCATGTGGCTCTACGTCCACCCAGGGCCACTGAGCATATCTATCGGAACGGCAAGCACTGGCATTCCATCAACATGCAGGTTGTATGTGATGCCAAGGGAATCATCACCTCAGTATATGCCAACTATCCAGGGTCCAGCCATGATAGTTTCATATTTAGAATGTCACCCCTAAACTGGGACCTGGAACCTGGCCGGAATGGCGACACATGGCTAATTGGTGAGTATAAATGCCTCTGCACCTGCATGCATGTCACAAACTGAGAAATGGGAAAAGCCCACTAATGACAACCATTATCACCTCCCCAGGGGACAGTGCCTACCCTCTGAGCACCTACATGATGACGCCAATTCGGAACCCCATGACACCACCCGAGGTAAGATACAACACAGCCCATATTGCAACCCGTTGCATAGTATAGCGCACATTCGGAGTGCTCAAGTCATGCTTTTGCTCCCTTGACCGCTCTGGTGGGCAGCTGCTATATGCACCCCCAGTAGTGTACAGGATCATAGTGGCAGCATGTGTCCTGCACAACGTTGCAACCCGGCGTCGCGTACCAGTGGACATGGTGGTTCCCCCACATCCCCAACCACATGCACGGCCTCTGCGCATGGGAGGTGAAAGGGCACGTGGTGAGGCAGCCCGGATCCACCTTGTGGCAAATTACTTCACCTAAAATCCCACCCCTGCGGAGTGCACACAGGCCTGGCACATACCAGCTCACAATCAATGATGATGACAAAAGGGACAGTCAACTGTCACAACCATACCAGCCTGAGATTGTTCACCTGAAAGTGCTACATTGTGTGCATCCCTAGCTACTCAAAGACACCCAATGCTGTGTCACAAAAGGCACAAATTCATGCAGCATGAAGGACTACCCCCTTGCAAAATACCACATCAAAATAGTGGCATGTCACCCAACACCTCCCCAACACACCATGGCATGGCATGCAATGTGAAAGCAACCATATGAATGTACAACACATGACACAAGTGTCACAAAGTGCACTGTTCTAAATGGAAACAGGCCACAGACAATTCGCTCTCAATAATGAATACAAAATCAACACACATGAACAAATACTTACCAGCAAGAGAAAACATTAGTACATGGTCAAACAGCGGCAATATATCACAATAAAAAATAAAAGTGGTGCAAGTGTCACAACCTGACTAAGGAAGCACATCAACCCCTTCCAACTGCAGATTGTTGCTGGAAGGCAAATGTATCAGTGCACTGCATACAACATGAACTGCATCTGCAAAGTAGATGGGCGTGTTAAGACATGAAGAAGGTACATGTATATAAGGAAAAAGTCATGGATGTAGAACCATACATAAATCCACCATGCAGTGGAGATTTTTACAGCAATACCCACTAGGGATGTATACACAGTTTTGACTACAGACTGTCCACACAACCTATGGGAGCCCAATGTCACTGTGTAAGTTACTGTCACTTAGTCACACCCTTTGCAAGCCCAGGGAAAGGGGAAGCAGGATGGGTGTGTGTATCAGGAACCCAAGCATCTAACCCAAAGACAGGACAAGCCTGCATGTGCCCAGCTGGAATACACAGTGGATGCATACGGGAGCCACACAAAGCACCACAGTGTTAAAAAACAAGAAAAATCAAAAATGGCCATGTGTGGACCGGGGGGGGTGGGGCACCCAGGAGGGAAGAGGTACAGGATGTACCCCAACACCCACATGCGTGGATGTTGAGAAAAAACAAAAATACCTCTCACCGACTGCACGGTTACGCTAGAGCGGGAGAACTGCTGTCGCTGTCATCACCCTGTGGTGGTACATCAGAAGGTGGCAGTGATATGGGAGGCAGACCACTCAAAGCCCTGACATGCTCCTCCGTGGCGGCAAGCATGCGGGTGTGAAAGGTTTGGTTCTGCAGGATGATGGTACGGAGATCCCCATGCAGCACCTCACGAGTAGCATGCATTTCTGCCTGCATGGCCTCGCGTGATGCCGGATCTCCTGACGGGTCGCCTGGAGCACAGCTGAGAGTGTACATGTCAGCTGCTCCAGCTGCTGTTCTGCTCTTGTACTCCGGGACACCTCAAGTTCACCCAGAGTACACAGGGACCTGTGTTCTAACCTGAGGGCTTCCCTGTGGGCCTGTGACTCTACAGATCTGGCTGTGCGCAGAGTCTCCAGTCCAGCCCTTCGGTCCCTGTCAGACACCAACATGTCCTCCATGTGTGAGTGGCAAATGGAGTCTATTGCCTGCTGCTTGAGCACCATCTGCCTTTCAGGGGGGAGAATGGAAGTGGCCACCCTATCCATTGCCTGAGCCATCATTTCACACGATGCCCCCTGTTGTGCTGCTATACTGTACATGGAGTTCTCCCACACAGTATTGCCTGGTGGCGCACGGCCACCGCGTTGGCGGGCACCACAACTGTTTGGGGCAAGGTGATGTGCACCTTGCTGTGCTGGCACTGCCTGAGGCTGCAGGACTGCATTCCTCCTTTGATCTGCTGGCCCAGGAACAGGAGCAAATATTGTGAAGTGTGACCCTGCATCCGTAACCGCCAGAGGTGGACTTTCCAACACTGAAATCCCCATAGAGGGGTCTACCCCCGGTGCAGGTGGGTTGGACAGAACAGCATCCCTGCCAGAAACACTCACCTGCGACAGCATATATGTCTCAATGTCCGATTCAGCACCTGATTCATAGAGGTCTCCGGAGGTGTACCCAGAGACACCCGTGGACAGTATGGCCTGTAGGAGTAATGGGTTTTCACCCTCCACCACCCCACATCCTCCACTGGTGCCCGGTTGTGGCTGTGAGTCTTTCTGGGTCTGCCCCATCTCCTCCTCCTCAACAGCATCAAGTGCCTCACCATCTGCAAAAACATAAAAGATAACAAATGGAAACAGGCATGAGCACCATAACACACCCACATAGGCATGACGAGGCAGAGATCCATTACATAAATGACACATGTCCCACATGACAATAACTCTGGCATGCATGCACTGTCAATGTGTTGGAAGGGCAGGCAAAAAGCACACACTGATGACTGCAAGATGGAAAACCAACACATGTGCTGCATGCTGGATAGCAGTCGCATCAAACATTAGCCTGTGAGTGGCATGGACAATCCACATACATGACACATGCCAGCACACAGACGGCACGTACCATAGCCATGGCAGATTTGACAAGGAAACCCAGATGGTAGCAAATCAGTACTGTGACCCCTCCATGTGAGATGGACATCATGAAAAAAAACATGTAAAAAAGAGTGAGAAAACACGCATGTGCCACACGCTGCAACAAAGCCAGTGTTCACTGATGCAGGGATGGCAGGCACATGGATACATCAATGTTTGGTCACTTCGACATGAGAGGATACAATTGTCATGTTCAACATTCAAACAGGGACCCAAAATGATAGTGTGCAGGCCATGTGTAGGTGCACATTACTCAATCAGCCTGATTGTACAAAACTTTCCCCTAATAAGCCAATAAATGTGGCCCATTGTGTGGAGTAATCTATGACAGAAGTATGTCACATTTGGGACATTAGGCCACAAACATGTCTGGTAAATATGCTTATCATTTATCAATCAGGCTGAATGAAGAGGAAAAGAGTATGAACAAAGTTGTGGCAAGAGGACAGCTGAAGGCCAATTGGATTAATCATGTGCAAAAAGTGAACTGTGGTCAGAAGGGACACTGTGAAACGGAAACACAAGGCAGGGCAATTTTTTTGAGGGACCACATGGGTGACCCATAGCAGTCATCACTAGACAGCCTCCCCTGGCACTCAATCAGAACACATCACCCAAGCAACATACACATGGATTGCACACACATGCATGGTCAATCACTGGACATTTCTTCAAGATCTGGTAGGTCTCCCACGCCTTGGATCTGATCCTCTGTGATGAATGTTCCAGCAACAGACTCAATTTCAGTGAGTTGTTCCTCCTCTGGTGGAGACCCACCGCCAGTCACCAGAGTAGAGGCATGATTCGAAGCCAGCTTGTTCTTTGCTCTGCGTTTCAGGTCATTCCAGCGCTTAGAGCAATCATCAGCTGTGTGCTTCTTAAATCCAAGGGAACTAATGTGGTCCGTGATGGTCTGCCATTGGGTCCTACGTTAAGCAGTTGTAGTCTTGCACCCTGCAGTCACCACCATTTCGCGGCCATGGTCCGACTCACAGCCCACAAGTGCATCTAGTTCTGCATCATTGAAACTAGGCTTCCTTGACGTGCCGGCGTGGGTAGCCGTGTCTGGGGTCCCAGCCTGTACTGCAAGAGCACCCTTCTTCCTCTTGGAAGGTGGTGCGGACCCTGAGTGGCTTACGCCACTCTGGTTGGTAGGAGCAGAAGCGCAGGTGGACTGGGCGCTGGAAGTTCCCAAAGGCACGATGACCATAGGTCTCACTGCAGGCATTGGCTGCTGGGTGATGTTGGCAGGACCAACCTCGGTGTGATGGACTTGGACCGAGACTGTCCTGGCGGGAAGACTCGGAGCTGGGATGGATTGAGCTGCAGTTGCCCCTGCAGCCTCCTCACCCTGACTACTTGTGGCAGCAGATGACATTGCTGTCCCAGATCCACGTGCCTGGTGACAGCAACTTTCACCGACACACATGGCTTAAACTTGGTGACAGGGAAGTCAGCCTGGGAGTCATCCTGTGCCTGTTCTGTTGACAATATGGGCCGGTTTAACAAGGGCTGAGCTTGGATGTTGTCAGGTACATCTCCCCGAACCATTGGGGGGGCATAGGTGTCCCTTATTGGTCCTCCACACACTGGCCTCTTGGGCCACCCTGCAAATCCTGGCCATGTCCCCTACCGCGCCCACCTCTTTAAGATCGGCCAACTTTGCCTTCCTTACTGCTTGGTCACCTCCCAACCATGGCACTGATGTTGTTGTGCATATGGGAGTTGCAGTAAACAATTGTCCTGGGCAATTGGGGTGAAAGGGGTAGGGTACTAGATGGAATTCGTAACCTAGTGCTCTAGCAAGGCTGTCTGTGACCCCTTGGGGAAGATGACGGGTCACGCAACGCACAGGCACCCCTAAAACAATATTTAACATGCACGCAACCCCTGGTAGAGCACGTGCGTGGAAAAATGATCCTGCACTACGCTGTGGCACCCAGAAACATAAAAATAAGCATACGCGTGGTACACGCAGCCTACAATGACCTCTGAATGGGTATGCGACACACAGGGGCAACCACAGTTGGAAAATAGGTGCGCGACTCACCATCTGCCTGGAAAAATAATGTGAAAAAGACGCGCGTGTGTGTGTTGGCAACACCCCCGCCAAAAGAAGAATTGAACGCTGTCTGAGAAAACAGGGAGTACGAACTGGAACCGTTGTGAAGTTATCGCGTGTGAACTGACAAGAAGTACAAGAATCACCCGCTCGCTCTCCACAAAAACCATGCATAAGAAAACGTCATCCTACGCTTACCTTTTAAGCCAGCCCACACGTGCAACGTCACTTACGCGCGTACGCGCTAAGATCCTTTCCTCCAATTACACGCAGTCACATCCGGACATGCAGTTTTTGCACGTGTACAATCAACATGCACCCGTGTTCAGGGAAATGCCATTGCACGCCACATCACAGACGCGCTTGTGCGCTAAGGGCCTTTCCTCTAACTACACACTGATGTGCAGTTTTTTCACATGCCAAATCACTCCTTCTCAAGCTGGCCACGCAACAACACACGGAAGACCACGCTCCTGCCCAGAAGGCCATTTTCCTGCCCCCCAGAGCCCAGGGCACGCTCCCACCTGCCATCTGCTGCTGCCTGCCTGCTGACCACGTGCCCTGCTATTTGATGCCTGCACGTCAGCCATCTGCAGGGGTGCAGTTGCTGTGACCACCCCTGCTGGAACAGAAGACTCCCGACAGGGATACCATCGCTCCACAGCCCAGCCCCAGGACCCAGTTGCCCACACACACCTGCCTCTGGGGTTGCCATGTCGGACACAACACCATCTGGCACAACTGGCAACCCCCAGCCACAGAGGTAGAGGGCTACCAGCTTCATTGCCAGTGAAGTTGGTATCCTGGTGGAGCAAGAACTGGGGCAGTATGATGCCTTCTTTGGAAGTTTGCACGCCTACAATGAAGGACAGAAGAGGATCTGGATGGACATCGTGACTGCCATCAACGAGGAGGGGGCGGCAGTCCGCGACATTCAACACGTCCGGAAGTGCTGGGAGGACTTCAGGTCCAGGACCCTCAACAAGGCCTGGCGCCTCTTGAAGGCAGCGGATGCCAAGGGGTGCCGGGTCTGCCTAACCAACAACAAAATGAGGGTCCTGGAACGTATACACCCAGCACTCCACCTCCAGGTCCTTGAGAGGCAGACCCGTCTGGAGTCGGGTGGTAAGTGTACATGTGTACTGATTGGACGCTGTGCATGTTGAGGTGTGCAAGGAGTGTGCAGGTTGTACATATGTCTGTGTAGGGGCATGTATGCATGTGTATCTACAGGGAAATTAGCATGCCGCATGTAAGTCCTCTCATGTGTGAGGCACATCTATGGTGTATGTGTTGGTAAGCATGCTTGGCAAATGCAGGTGTGGGTGCACACATTTTTGAATTTCTGTGTATGTGCTGTGGCATGGTTGTGGTGTCACACATGGATGCTGCTTCCACCTGCATGTATCTGCACTATGTACATTTGCATGTGTTTGTATTTGACAAGTGTGGAACTGTGATACACCATGGATGCATGTGACACTGGCCCTCATTACGACCCTGGCGGAAAGGGGTTTACGCCAGCGTAAAGCATGGCGTACCTTTCCGCCTGACTACGAGTTCCCGTAGCGCCATGGTGATTTTTACGCCTGCTTTTTGCAGGCGGAAAAATCCATGGCGCTACGGGACTTGTCGTTAATTAGGCCACCGTAATTTACGGTGGCGTAATTAACGCCTTCCCCACTCCCATTATACCCTATGGGGCAAAAATGGGAATGGGGAAGGGTAAATGGGGATTGGGGACTTACCGCCCCGCCAAGGTCGGAATGGGGCGGTAAGTCTGCCAACCCCCATGGCGGAGTTGGCAGCTTTGCGCCATGGACCATGGTGCAAATTGCACCATGGTCCTCCGCCAGGGTCGTAATGAGGGCCACTGACATGTAGGAGTCTGATTGCCAGATGTGACATGGATGTGGATGTTATCACAGCGACAGGTGGTGGAGATGTACAGATGCATGTATGTCTGGTGGCGTGTGTGCATGTGTTCTGCACTCCCCGTGTTGCATGTGACGTCAAGCTCACCTTCGGCTGCTCATGCTGTTGTTTGTGTATGGATGGTGCTGCCTGGTGCAACATTCCTGTTGATGTGCTCATGTGTGTGAGTTCAAATGACATGTGTGTTGGGGAGTGTGATGCCATGTTTGATGTTTGACACTGCCACTCATGTACAACTGTCATGTGTGTATCAGACCATTGTACAGTGCCCTGATGCCTGTGTTTTATCTCTCCCTGTCTGCAGCATCAACTGATGAAGAGGGTGGAGACAGTGCTGTGGAGCAAAGCAGCAGGGATCGCATCGCCAGCCAGAGACGCAAGGCCCAGCTCCTCTCCCATGTTGTCATCTCGTCGGGGAGTGAGGAGTCTGGTGCCGCATCTGTGGCCGCAGCTGCCGACGGTAGGTCCAAGAGGCTGAGGTCAGAGGTGGACTCCTCGGCAGCAGAAGGGGCAGCTGAGACCCCACAGCGTCCGATGGAGGAAGATGGCACTGAGTCAACCAGATTGGTGGGGGGTTTGGTTGAGGAGGAGGCTGTGGAAGGGACACACACTGGGTCTGGAGGGGGGATTCCACTGGTGCTAGTGGTGCAGCAGAGGGGCAGGGACAGGAGGCAGCACAGGCCGCCACGGAGGTGCCTGTGTGTAATCCTGTCCCCGATCCTGTGACTGCATCATCCGGCACCAGCAGGGATCCCTACGTCCAGACCCGTTTTCAGGGAGGGGATGAGCGCACAACAACTGGCCTTCCTCTGCCTGCAGACGTGGCAATCCAGGACCGGGTTGAGCCTGTCCTGGCTGGGATGGCGTTGCGTCAACGGGGCATGCGAGATGACCTGCAGTGTTTTCGTGGAGACACTGCACATCATCTCTGATGTCTCTTTGACCGCGTCGACCTACTGGAACGGGTCACCAGGACTGGATTCCTCCGTCTGCTGGACCTTCTTCCGACCCCCTCCTCACCTGAACTCCCTATGCACCAGTCGTACTCCGTGCCATCTTCCGGCCCATGTATCACCTGGGGTACAACAACTGCACCCCAGCTGGAGGAGGACGTGCAGGCATCAAGAGCCAGGGCACAGGCACAGCAGCAGGCTCAAGGTGGGAGCGATGTTGGCAGGAGGATACTGGATTGGGAGTGTCTTCCGTGTGGCAGAGGTTGGGCCAGCACATAGATGCGGAGCGGCGGCGGGCGGAAGAGGCACAGCTCACTATGGTCAGGGCGGAGAACTCCATGCGCAGGGCGCTGAGGTGGGCCGAGTTCCTCGAGGCAATTCACAGGGAGTTGGAGTTGGACATGGCGTTATCCCTGCGAAACCTCGGGCCATGAAACAGGCCCGTCTCCAGGACATAGAACAGGATTTGGATGATGTCCTGGCCCGGGAAATCGGCAAGTGAGCCGTAAGACTTGCCCGCCGCCATTGTATATAGTTAGTTAGTCTTAGGTTTCATTTATGTTTTTCTTTCATTTGGGACGCATGGTCTATGCCCCACCTTTGTGTAGATAGTTCTTTGTTATGTAGTTTTTTTGTAGGTTTGGGCTCATGGACCCTGGATTTGTTATTTGTATATAAACTTTGGACACATTTTCATTTGGATTTATTTGGATTCTGATTTCATATTTTATTTCATTTTGGAACATGCTGCATTTTATTTCTTATTTCCATTATTGTGTGTTTTCATTTGATTCACTTCATTTTGTGTTGAATACATTTGTGTTCCATACTTCAATGTGTGGTATTCTCTCATTGGTTTAATGCATGTCACTATATGGGTTTTCACATTCACTGTCCCCCATTGTGTGTGTGTGATGGACATGTGTTGATGTATATACCATTTGGGTTGTTTCATGTAATGGGCATTTCAATGTGGCGTGGATGTAATGCTTGGTTGGTTCTTTGGGCAGGGGTGGCATGCAGGGGGATTTGGGTGGCCATGAGGGCCATGATTGTGGATCATGATGACGTGTTGGGGGGGACATGAGTCGTGTCTGCTGGCAGGTGCCCCTTACTGCTGGGTGGGTGGGGTTGCAGGGGGACATGAGTCGGGGCCTGCTGGCAGGTGTCTGTCACTGTCGGGTGGGTGGGGGTGCAGGGGGAAATGAGTCAGGGCCTGCTGGCAGGTGCCTGTCACTGCTGGGTGGGTTGGGGTGCAGGGGGACATGAGTCGGGGCCTGCTGGCAGGTGGCCCTTACTGCTGAGTGGGTGGGGGTGCAGAGGGAAATGAGTCAGGGCCTGCTGGCAGGTGCCTGTCACTTCTGGGTGGGTGGGGGTGCAGGGGGACATGAGTGGGGGCCTGCTGGCAGTTTCCCCTCACTGCCGGGTGGGTGGGGGTGCAGGGGGACATGAGTCGGGTCCTGCTGGCAGGTGCCTGTCACTGCTGGGTGGGTGGGGGTGCAGGGGGACATGAGTCGGGGCCTGCTGGGCCTGCTGGCAGGTGCCAGTCACTGCCGGGTGGGTGGGGTGTAGGGGAACATAAGTTGGGGCCTGCTGGCAGGTGCCCCACACTGCCGGGTGGGTGGGAGTGCAGGGGGACATGAGTCGGGGCCTGCTGGCAGGGGCGCCTCACTGCCGGGTGGATAGGGGTGCAGGGGGACATGAGTTGGGGCCTTCTGGCAGGTGCCCCTCACTGCCGGGTGGGTGGGGGTACAGGGGGACATGAGTTGGGGCCTGCTGGCAGGTGCCCCTTACTGCCGGCTGGGTGGGGGTGCAGGGGGACATGAGTCAGGGCCTGCTGGCAGGTGCCCCTCACTGCCGGGTGGGTGGGGTGCAGGGGGACATTTGTTGGGGCCTGCTGGCAGGTGCCCCTCACTGCTGGGTGGGTGGGGGTGCAGGGGGACATGAGTCAGGGCCTGCTGGCAGGTGACCCTCACTGCCGGGTGGGTGGGAGTGCAGGGAGACATGAGTCGGGGCCTGCTGGCAGGTGCCTGTCACTGCTGTATGGGTGGGGGTGCAGGGGGACATGAGACGGTGCTCACTGGTGCATGGTGAAATGTGGGCTGGCTGGGGGGCATGCCCAGGGTGGATGGGCCACCTGTGGGGCATGCCCAAGGTGGATGGGCTGCCTGCAGGGCATGGCCTGGGGTGCAGGGTAGTCCCCTGTGGTGTGGGCTGCCTGCAGGGCCTGGGGAGGGGGAGAGGGCACACCTGGGAGGACCCACACTGCCAATTCACGTGTGATACTTCCTGTGCACCCCCAAGATACACATACCCCGCTCGCCCAAGGCCTATTGCATGTGAAACTTCCCGCACACCCCCAAGAAACACATACCCCGCTCGCCCAAGGCCTATCGCGTGTGATACTCAATGCGCACCCCTCAGAATACACGTACCCCACTCGCACATGGCCTATCGCGTGTGATACTCCCCACGTACCCCCAAGATACACGCACCCCGCTCGCACAAGGCCTATCGCGTGTGATACTCCCCACGTACCCCCAAGATACACGTACCCTGCTCGCACAAGGCCTATCGCGTGTGATACTGCCCGTGCACCCCCAAGATACACGTACCCCACTCGCACATGGCCTATCGCGTGTGATACTCCCTGCGTACCCCCCAGAGTACACGTACCCCACTCGCACATGGCCTATCGCGTGTGATACTCCCCACGTACCCCCAAGATACACGTACCCTGCTTGCACAAGGCCTATCGCATGTGATACTGCCCGTGCACCCCCAAGATACATGTACCCCACTCGCACACGGCCTATTGTGTGTGATACTCCCTGCGCACCCCAAGATACATGTACCCTGCTCGCACAAGGCCTATCGCGTGTGATACTCCCCGCGCACCCCCAAGATACACGTACCCCACTCGCCCAGCGAAATCACGTGTAATATTCCCCACACACGCCAAAAATACACGTACCCTGCTCGCACAAGGCCTATCGCGTGTGATACTACCCGTACACCCCTCAAACTACACATACCCTGCTCGCACATGGCCTATCGCGTGTGATACTCCCTCGCGCCCCCAAGATACACGTACCCTGCTCGCCCAAGCCCTATCATGTGTGATTCTCCCCGCGCACCCCTCAGAATTTATGTACCCCGCTCGCCCAGCTAAATCGCGTGTGAAACTGCACGTGCACCCCTCAGAATACACGTACACTGCTCGCCCAGCGAAATCTCGTGTAATACTCCCTGCACACACCCAAAATACACGTACCCCACTCGCACAAGGCCTATCACGTGTGATACTCCCTGCGCACCCCTTAGAATACATGTACCCCGCTCGCACAAGGCCTATCGCATGTGATACTCCCCACGCACCTCTCAGAATACACGTACCCCGCTAGCACAAGGCGTATCACGTGTGATACTCCCCAAACACCCCTCAGAATACACGTACCCCGCTCGCCCAAGGCTATCGCGTGAGAAACTTCCCACGCACCCCCCAAATGCACTGTCCTGGCCCTGTGAACTGGTGCAAGGTTAGCGCTGCCCTTTGTGCTGCATTGGGGATATCAATGCCTTATCCTTGCGCAAGGGGTGTTCTTGGGGTTGTAGCTGGCGCTGCGGGATGTTCTCTGTGCCAGCGCTCAAAATGGCTTTGATATTCTATAAATACTCTGTGTGCCAGAATGCTGTTTAGCGCACATGGCTGGCGCACGCTAGGGCACACTACCTCTCTGCGCTGCTCGCGTGTGCTGCCTCTACGCTGAAATCTATGAATTACCCTGTATATTGGAGAACCTACTAATATGTATTACTTACAGTATTTTATGGTAGCATATGGTTCATATGGTTTGCGGTATTTAGTGGTGAGCATAATTTCCCTCCTTACATCATGACCCCATCATAAACAAAACCTTCCTTTCTATGAGAATACCTCCTAGTGATCTATAGACAGCCTTGGACCTATACACCCAAAGAAGCCCAACACTTTTATATAGAGTGCCACCTATGGCCTGTCGCCGGTATTATGGGCTTATCTACACCAGTGGTCTATGCACCCGTAGGCATCATTACTGGTTCATAGACCCCCAGTAATCTATATTATATTAGATCCCCTCCAAATAACATAGACGGAGGACACACCCACACACACACACACACCTATTTTATCACTGCTTATTCTGTTAGTTATTCTATCTGCATGGGTAAATTGACTAATGTATTAAAAAAGAAAGTGAATTTCCCCCGTGTCCACATAATGCATTAAAAAAAACTCTAAACAATCTGTTTTTATATATTGGTTATATTGCGGATAAGTACAATTCACAATACAAATACTACCATATACATTTCACCATTATCTATAATAAAATGAGAAGAGAAAAAATAAACAACAGATACAGAGCAAATAAGCCTTTTTAAAAAAAAAAAAAATAGGCATTACTTTTTAGCATTATAAACATGACGAATTAAGATGCAGGGGATTTCCTTTGCTAATCTGCCTACATGACATTTTTTAGATCGGTCATTCATCCAACAGCGCACAATGACCTCACTTAAAAACTGTGTCTGCTTACCAAAATATTTGTTTGAATCTCTCCTACACGACCTTGTCCTTGCTCCCCTCAGAAGACCAGCCCCAGCCAACAAATCGCTCCTGCTAATCTTGAATGTTTGGAATGCGCAGTGAGAACAGAGGGTTCTCGAGCCAGCGCTGAGTGAGACCAGGCTCATCTGTCTCAGAGCCCAGTCATCCCGAACTAACTTCTCTCTGTCAGTTTTCCGATTAGCAGAGCTCTGCACCTACCCACTTTGCCTATGTGATATATCTGCAGACACTTTCCTCCAAACATGTTAAAAGGCAGCATCACCCTTCACTTTTACACAATGGGATCTTTGCTCACTGAGCAACCGTTTCAATTATTGTTTCCTTTTGTGCATACTTTCCACTTTCTGCAAACACAGAAAGAGATAGTAAGAATGCTAGTGCTCATTTGAAAAATGAATTTCAGAATATGTATTTTCACCTCATTTTGTACATGGGACTACATTATAATGTTAAGGAGTTAGCATTAGTGATTAGTAATTGTTAATTAAATCAGTCAGTTATATAAATAATGTTCAATAATGTAGTATTCTATGCATGAGGTATTCAAGAGAAATAAAATGGATGCACTTTTACTCTCTGCAGTTTCATATTGGGCTTTTGCTGCATTATGAATTCTATACCTTGCATGCCACCAGCAACATATTCACATGTTATACTGGCAACATAAAATAACTATATGTGTGTGCCACATTATTGTGGGTAACAAAAGGCCATCACATTTATTTAAGCTCTATATACTCTAAAACGCTATAAATAATATAAAGCGCTATACATATTACTACATACCCCTCCTTTTTCTGACAATTTGGCAATACTCAAATCCACAATTGGAGGAAACTGAACTTGTGCTTTTTCTAAAATGTATGCGTATTGGGATATCTTTCATTCCCTATCGTTATTAATATCATAAACAACATCTTCATCTTTATGGACAAAATGATTAACCATCCTCCCATCACCAACACTACAACAGCCAAACCCACCATAGTGTGTTCCACCCAGGTTCCCCAATCAAACATTTCCACTTCTATTATACCCAGGCTACTAAGTGTAATATTGTTCTTTCTCAGATTCATTCTAATAGTGTGCTTTTCTTTATGATTCAATAAGAACTCCACATCCGGGTCTATTGGGAATGTATCCTTTTGAAAAAACTCAATATTTTCCACTTGGCTTTCCCAAATATCATTTGTAATATGGAACAACGTTAAACCCCCAATTGAAACAACTGTATTCTTTGGAACCTGTAAATAAAATACATTATATTTCAATTGCTTGACAACAAATGTTCCATGATTTAAGTGTGTAATCATTATGTTCTTCATACAGGTGCTGACCAACCATTTATTTCTGAAAATTTTAGCTTGTGCTAATTCCTCACCACCCAGATTGCTAATGACTATTTCACATCCTCCTGATATACCTGGATCAGATTTCAAACCACAAATAGCATCTGTATCATCAGGAACAAATGGTTTATCTGGACACATGTAATTTTGTTCTTTACATTTTATACAAGTTTCCAGGTTCGGGATCAAGTAAACCTCAGGGTCCCTTGACTGAAATGCCACCACCTCTGGAGTTTTAATTTTTATATATTTACCTTCTTGCCAAAATCCCACGTTATGTACCCATTTAGTTTGATAAATAAGTTCAGGAGCTATATATGGGATGCACAACAAAAACCCAATTTCCATCCTTTCCAAATTCCCATATAGGTGCATTGCATTTCCCATTTCAAATGCAATTTTCACTTGTACCATATCAATCTCCCTTCTGGTTAACCGTTCTATCATTTGATGAAAAATATCTTGTGAAACAAAATATAATGGTATATGTCCTCGAATTAATTGGGAAAGCGTAGTTTGGGCTTCCCTTATGTAATTTGTCAACAATCTATCAACAGGATTTATCACATTTAGTACATAGTAATCTGTGCTTCCATAGTTTTGAGATCCATACAATCATCAATATTGTCATCCATGTCGCTGGCGCCATCATCAATGACATCCGTTTTACAGGCTTGGTCTGCGCCCCCGGCCGGGGCTTTTAATATTTTATATAGCACTGGAGGCACCTTACCTATAATTTGAAACGGCCCCTGCCAGGCCGCCAGAAATTTAGAATTTTTCTGTTTACCTTTTCAAAAATGAAATTTATACACCCGATCCCCTACACTATAATCTTTCACAGATGTATTTTTTATCATAATATGACTTTGCACTGTCAGCAGCCCTTTCCAAATTCCGCTGCATAAAGAAAATGCATGTTGTAAATGCTTCCATATATTCCATATATTCATGAACTGTAGATATGCTTACAAGTGTCTGTTCATGTCTGGTCATGTGTCCTGTATAACAAATGTTGTGGTAATACCATTTTCCTACCTGTCAATACCTCACGAGGGCTGATATCTGTTGCTTTGGCAGGAGTTGATCGGATTGCCATCAAAACCAGAGGTAAACGTAAATCCCAGCTGCAACCTGCCTCTGCTACAAACTTCTTTAATATGCCCACAACAGACCTGTTGCAACGTTCAACACCCCCAGAAGAGGCAGGTCTTCATGCAATGTGCAGTTTTCTTTTTACCCCCAGTATCTGCCACACTTTACTCATTAAAGCGCTTGTGAAATGACTTCCTCTGTCTGATTCTATTCTTTGTGGTAACCCAAATCTTGGAAATATATGATTTACCAGTAATGTATGCTGTTTGCGCACTACTATCTGGTGCAGGAATACACTCTATCCATTTTGACATCAAACAAACCACGCTCAAAATATAACGGTTCCCCCTGCTTGACTTTTTTACAGGCCCTACATAATCTATTGGCAAATCGACCATGGAAGGGTTAAACCTCTTTTCATCAGTGGGGCTCTATGCATTGGTGAAGCGGGATTAAATTGGGCACATACTAGACACCCCCTAGTATATAATTCTACATTTTGGGACATATGTGGCCAGTAAGCATAATCTTTCAATATCTCTAATGTTTCCGTCAAGGACTAGTACTTATTAAAAATTTGGGAAATATTCCATGAAACCAATCGTAACATTTTACAAACATTTGCACCATTTCTGTCATACGGTCGAGAGTCAATGATAAATTTACAAACAACCGTATGGACCAACTTGAGCGAATCTTTTGGACAAAGGTCTTAGCCATTCCAAAATCCATTCCATCATCACAAATTTGATTCGAACTTGGCCTGCAATCACTGCTATCAATAATACGTTGAAAACAACTTGACCTTCTCAGAAAAATAGCAGATGAACGTACTGCAGTTGGCAGGCTCTAAATGAAATCCAAAAAACCTTTGGACCCTGAAGAACGAAGGGCACTTATTTTATCTGGCAAAAATAACTCAATGACGACTGCGGTTGTCTGCTTCTGGCAAGCAATCCAAACACAATTAACGTCTGGATATGGACAATTGCCTTTCCATGGACAATGAATGTAAAATGTTAAAATGTTACTGTACAAAATTATGTAATGAGATTAAGACAAATTTAAGGTTTAAAGATATAAATCAAATGTAAGGTTTAAATATGTAAACCATATGCATTTTTAAATTAAAATAAACATAATAATGTTTTTTGTGAACCTCTGTGTCCTGCAGTTATTGCATCATGTGTATGGTGTAGCATCAGCCCTCTGAATGAAAGGGGTACCACCCACTGTATTTGTCCTCTTATGGATTCCATAATCATGAGTCCATATTCTAGTCTGATTCGTTTTTTATTCTTTAATAGCACCCTCAACTCTTCTTTTCCTGTACAATCATTTTCAGTGAAATCATTATACATTAAACATATTTCAACCTTGTAGTAAAATAATACCATCTGCTTCAGCGCCCTTGTTCAATGTTTACCACCTATGGTATTTTATTTAAATCTATTTCACAACAAGAATCACATCTATTTTATTTCTCTGGTATTGGGCACTATGAAGAGAACCATGTGTTTTTCTTTCATGTATTCAGGGCACTTGAGCTGTTTCTACTTGCTCAAGCCTCCTGACTTCTTGTCACCCTCTGTTCTTAATATTATATATACCACTGGAGGCACCTTTTCTATAATTCTAAATGGCCCTTACCATGCTGCAAGAAATTTAGAGTTTTTCTGTTTACCTTTTCCAAAATGAAATTTATATACCTGATCCCCTACACTATACTCTTTCACAGATGTCTTTTTATCATAATATGAGTTTGCACCATCAGCAGCCCTTTCCAAATTCCGCTGCACAAAAGCAAATGCATGTTGTAAATGCTTCCTCATTTCTTCCATATATTCATGAACTGTAGATGCCCTTATAAGTGTCTGTTCATGTGTCCTGTATAACAATTGTTGTGGCAACACCATTTTCCTACCTGTCACTACTTCATGAGGGCTGATACCTGTTGCTTTGGCAGGAGTTGATCTGATTGCCATCAAAACCAGAGGTAAACGTATATCCCAGCTGGAACCTGCCTCTGCTACAAACTTCTTTAATATATCCACAACAGACCTGTTGCAACGTTCATCACCCCCAGAAGAGTCAGGTCTATATGTAATATGCAGTTTTCTTTTTACCCCCAGTATCTGCCACACCTTGCTCATTAAAGCGCTTGTAAAATTACTTCCTCTATCTGATTCTATTCTTTGTGGTAACCCAAATCTTGAAAATATATGATTTACCAGTATGTGGCTTCAGTTTGCGCACTACAATCTGGTGCAGGAATACACTCTATCCATTTTGACATCAAACAAACCACACTCAAAATATAACATGTCCCCCTGCTCGACCTTTTTACAAGCCCTACATAGTCTATTTGCAAATCTGACCATGGAAGTGTTAACCCTCTTTTCATCAGTGGAGCTCTATGCATTGGTGAAGCGGGTTTAAATTGGACACATACTAGACATCCCCTAGTATATAATTCCACATCTTGGAACATCTGTGGCCAGTAAGCATAATGTTTCAGTATCTCTAATGTTTTTTGTGAACCTCTGTGTCCTGCAGTTATTGCATCGTGTGCATGGTGTAGCATTAGCCATCTGAATGAAAGGGGTACCAGCCACTGTATTTGTCCTGTTATGGATTCCCTAATCATGAGTCCATCCTGTAGTTTGATTCGTTTTTTATTCTTTAAAGCACCCTCAACTCTTCTTTTCCCGCACAATCATTTTCAGTTAAAGAATTTTGTTCTGCGTCTATCAACTGATTATAATAGATTCCCAAAATTGAATCATCTTTTTGTGCCTTAATCAGGTCTTGATCTGGTGTATCATAACTCCATTGCACTACTGGTTGTTCACCCTCTTTTGGAACCTTAGAGCGTGTAACTGCATCAATCTATATTTCACCAAGTAAGTGTTCAAAAGATAGCAACTCTCCCATCACAGCCCCAATTTTGGCTAAATGATCTGCTTTATCATTTCCCTCCTTATCATCTCCTGGAGTTTTTAAATGTCCACAAATTTTCCTCCAGTATATTGTTAAATCATTCTCTGACACTAATTTGTCTATGGCCTGTATCATTTTTCCATGTTTGAGGGGCTTTTTATTGTACGTAATCATGCCTATTGCTTTCCAGCCAGGCAAATATTCTACAAAGCTATTTCGTGCATAATCAGAATCAGTCTCCAGCACAATTTCACAAGATTTAGGGGCCGATTCATGGAACAAACGTGCGCCGAAAATCTACGCGCAAGCAGGCGCTAGCGGAAAAAAAGAGGCGCATGCGCACGGGTGCGATTCATGGAAGTCTCTGCGCGTGTCTTCCTCGGGATGTGCGCCAAACCCGTGCATGGCGCACACGTCACTGCAACATCCCGAAAGACGTGCGCGACGCGCACAGTGAAAGCGCACAACCTCTGCGCATACACTAGAAAGTGGGCCGAACACAGGGCGTAACGCGCAGAATGGGGAACATCTCGCGAAAACAAGGGCGTAACTGGGGATGTACTGCAGGGAAGCAGACGGAACGCCCACACGCACCCGAACCACACGTATTCATGGAATCGAATAGGGCAAAGCCACGCACAGCGAAAGACACGCACAAGCCCAAACACGTCCGCCACACGAAGGCAGGCGGTAGCGTCCCTGCGCATTACAAAAGTGGCAACATACAGCAATAGTGCCTGTGCGAGTGGGGCACGTGTATTTCGGGGTTGCGCGGGAAGTTACACACGCGATCGGGCCTGGGGGAGCGGGCTACGTGTATTTCAGGGGTTCGCGTGAAGTTTCTCACGCGATCGGGCCTGGGGGAGCGGGCTACGTGTATTTCAGGGGTTCGTGTGAAGTTTCTCACGCGATCGGGCCTGGGGGAGCGGGCTACGTGTATTTCAGGGGTTCACGTGAAGTTTCTCACGCGATCGGGCCTGGGGGAGCGGGGTACCACTCACCGTCTGCCTTGCGTGTAGAAGAACGCGTAGCCAACACCCGCTGTGAAGTAATAGCGTGTGAACCCCAACGGATGGAAAACACACGCACCGCACGAAAAGCACGTACAGAACATAAAGGCACGCGGGATCTCCAAGCCCTGCCAGGGCAACGCCCGTGCGCAAAACGTCACAGACGCGCTTACGCTGTAAGGGCCTTTGGTCCAATGAAATCGCGTACGCGTGTTGACACGCATACGCGCTAAGGGCCTTTCCTCGATTTTCACGCTGACGTGCAGGATTTTCACGTGCCAAATCACTCCGTATCAAGCTGGCCACGCGAAAACACACGGAAGACCACGCTCCTGCCCAGAAGGCCGAATTACTGCCCCCCAGTGCCCCGAGCAGCCTCCCACGTGCCATCTGCTGCTGCCTGCCTGCCTGCCTGCCTGCTGCCACCGTGCCCTGCCATTTGGTGCCTGCACATCAGCCATCTGCAGGTGTCCAGTTGCTGTGTCCACCCCTGCTGGAACAGAAGACTCCCGACTCGGATAACATCACTCCACAGCCCAGCCCCAGGACCCAGTTGCCCACCCACTCCTGCCCCTGGGGTTGCCATGTCGGGCACATCAACATCTGGCACCAGTGGCAACCCCCGGCCAGAGGGGCAGAGGGGCACCAGCTTCACTGCCACCGAAGTTGGTGTCCTGGTGGAGCAAGTCCTGGGGCAGTATAATGCCCTCTTCGGATCGTCCCGCGCCAACAGGGAAGGACGGGAGAGGATCTGGGCCGACTGTGTGGTTGCCATCAACGCGGAGGGGGTGGCAACCCGCACCATCCAGAAGGTCAAGAAGCGCTGGGAGGACTTGAGGTCCAGGACCCTCATGAAGGCCCAGCGCCTCGTGGAGGGGGGCCGGGGCCGCATGAGTTCCATCCAGTTTAGGGTCCTGGAACGCGCACACCCAGCGCTCCACGCCCAGGTCCTTGAGAGGGAGACCCGTCTGGAGTTGAGCGGTAAGTGGCCAAGCATTGCTGTGTGAGACAGGGCATGTTGCAGTGTGCTGGTTGTCTGATACTTGCCTGCATGTGTGACATAGGCCATGTACGCATGTATGTGTGCAGGGACATCATGGGAATGCATGTGCGACCTGTAATGTGTGAACCGCACGGTTGTTGCATGTGTTTGAATGCGACATGGGGAGCCCTGTGCAGATTGCACACATGAGAGCATGGCAGTCTCTGTTCCTGGACATGGGTGGGGGCGAGGGATGGGTGCTGATGCCAGATACATATGTGGTATCCATGTCTGTGTGCCTGACCTGCGTGTCTGTGACTTGTGAGTGCCATGGATGCATGACACATGTCTGTGACAATGTACAGATTCACTGATGCAGCCTAGTCATCCTTGTATGCACTGTGATTGGGGTGTACGGGGCCAGATGGATGTGACTGAGGTGAAGTGTGTGCATGTGATAGGCATGACCCATGATGCATGTGAGTCCCATTACATTGTATGATTCGAGAGTCCATTGGACATGCATTGAAATGTCCATGGCACGCACCATGACTGTCACTGTGTGTGTTTTGCCTGGACTGACACATGTGTTGTGGTGTGACATGATGGAAGTGTACTTTGACAGTGGCACTCATCTGCTATTGCTTCCTGTCTAGGGGACCATTGTACAGTACCCTGATGCTTGTGTTCTATGTCTCCCTCTACGCAGCGGCTAGTGAAGGAGAGGGCGGAGACGGCGCTGTGGAGCAAGGCGGCGGGGATGCCCCCACGGCTGCAGCGGAAGGGGTGGGTGAGCCCCCACAGGGGCCTGCTACGGCGGTAGACGGCGAGGAGCCATCCAGGTTGGTGGTTTCCACAGAGGAGGAGGAGACCGCCACTGAGGCGCACATGGGGCCTGGTGGGGGCATCCCTGCTGGTGCAAGTGGTGCAGTCCAGGGGCAGGGGCAGGAGGCAGCACAGGTCACCGTGGAGGGGCCTGTGCATGTCGCTGTCCCTGAACCTGTGGGCGCACCACCTTGCACCAGCAGGGATGCCCCGTCCCAGGCCCGTCCGCAGGTAGAGGGGATGTCCATGTCATCTGACTCCCCTCCACCTGCGGACGAGGGGACCCCTGGCCGTGTGGAGAAGGTCCTGATTGGGGTCGCGATGCGCACGGCTGTGATTCGTGATGCCGTGCGTGCTTCCCAGGAGGAGCACGCACGTCATCACGAAGAGCACTGTGCCGGCGTGGCCCAATTGGGATCGGCCATGTTCGGGGGTTTCCTGCATGTGTCGGCCAATCTGGCTGCCCTCTCCTCCTCTGTGGAGACTATACGCCAGTCGTTCTCCTTGCCGTCTTCCGGCCCAGATGCCACCAGGGCCCCCTGTGGACCTGCTCTGACCAATGCAGCCAGCTCGGTGGGGATCCCATCCCTGCCACAGTCGGGAGTCAGAGGTCCAGCAGGGGTGGACAACACAGCAACTGGACCCCAGCAGATGGAGGATGTGACGGCATCATCGGGCAGGGCACGTGCACGACGGCGTCGGTGGTTTCCATCATCCTGGATGCCGTCGTGCTGGCAGAGGCAGTGGCGTCGGAGGCAGCAGCAGGCTCGAGGTGGGAGGCATCATGGCTCGGGGCCATCAAGATCAGAGGGGCAGGCATCGGCCGGAGGGCAGGAGAACCCTGGGATGGTAGTGTCTTCCGTGTGGGAGCAGTTGGTCCAGCGGATAGGTGTGGAGCGGCAGCAGGCGGAAGAGGAGCGGCTCACCATGGTCAGGGCGGAGTTCTCCATGCGTCGGCCTTTGAGGCGGGCAGAGTGCCTCGAGGAAGCTCGCAGGGAGTTTGAGGTGAACATGGGGTTATCCCTGCGAGACCTCGGGGCCAGGACAGAGTCCCGCCTCCAGGAAATCGACATGGAGTTCGATGATGCCCTGGCCGGCAACATCACAGAGTGAGCCGCAGGACTTGCCCGCTGCCATTGTATATAGTTCTTTAGTTAGTTAGTGTTAGGTTTCCTTTATTTTTTGAGATTTTTTTGGACCGCTCGGACAATGGCCACTTTTCTGTATATAGTTTTTTTATTAGGTAGTAGTAGGTTTCATTTATAGTGTTGGGCTCATGGACCCTGGAATATTCTTGTGTATAGTTGGATTTTTTAAAATACATTTTTTTGATTCATATTTGTGTTCACCATGAGGCAATGGTTTTTCCTTATTTTTTTTCACCATGATTTTGCTTTGGACAACATTAGTTTTTGGATTCCTTTGTTTTTTGGATTTTTACATTACTTATCGGACATGGACAATTTATTTTGTTATCCCCATTGTTGTATGTTTGATTAGTTTACTTAATTTTCTTCGAGAATACATGTTTTTATAACTTTCTTTTGTGGTATTTTCTCATTGGTTTCATGCATGTCATGATATGGGTTTTGACATTCACTTGCACCCATTGTGTATGTGTGTGTGACGGACATGTGTTCATTTACATACTTGCCATTGGGGTTGTATCATGTAATTGCATTTGCTATGTGGGTGGATGCAATCCTTGGCTGGGTGTTTGTGCTGGGTATGCTGCCCATTACTGCCATGATTGTGTATCGTCAGGGCCTGGGGGCAGGGGGACATGGTTGGGGGCCTGCTGGCAGGTGCCCCACAGTGCTGGGGGGTGGGGGTGCAAGGGGACATGAGTGGGACATGAGTGGGGGCCTGCTGGCAGGTGCCCCACAGTGCTGGGGGGTGGGGGTGGTGGGGAACATGAGTGGGACATGGGTGGGGGCCTGCTGGCAGGTGCCCCACAGTTCTGGGGGGTGGGGGTGGTGGGGAACATGAGTTGGACATGGGTGGGGGCCTGCTGGCAGGTGCCCCACAGTGCTGGGGGGTGGGGGTGGTGGGAGACATGAGTTGGAAATGGGTGTCGGCCTGCTGGCAGGTGCCCCACAGTGCTGGGGGGTGGGGGTGGTGGGAGACATGAGTGGGGGCCTGGCAGAGGCTGCCCCTGGTGACTGGGGGGGTGGGGGTGCTGGGAGACATGGGTGGGGGCCTGGTGGAGGCTGCCCCTGGTGACTGGGGGGGTGGGGGTGCTGGGAGACATGGGTGGGGGCCTGCTGGCAGGTGCCCCGCAATGCTGGGGGTGGGGGTGCAAGGGGACATGAGTTGGTGATCATTGGTGCAAGGAGACATGTGCCTTTGCTGGGGGGCATGCCCATGTTGGGTGGGCTGCCTGCGGGTCATGACCAGGGATGCAGGGTAGTCCCCTGGGGTGTGGAACTTCTCACGCACCCCTGAAATACACGTAGCCCGCTCCCCCAGGCCCGATCGCGTGAGAAACTTCACGCGAACCCCTGAAATACACGTAGCCCGCTCCCCCAGGCCCGATCGCGTGAAAAAGTTCACACGAACCCCTGAAATACACGTAGCACGCTCCCCCAGGCCCGATCGCGTGAAAAAGTTCACGCGAACCCCTGAAATACACGTAGCACGCTCCCCCAGGCCCGATCGCGTGAGAAACTTCACGCGAACCCCTGAAATACACGTAGCCCGCTCCCCCAGGCCCGATCGCGTGAGAAACTTCACGCGAACCCCTGAAATACACGTAGCACGCTCCCCCAGGCCCGATCGCGTGAGAAACTTCACGCGAACCCCTGAAATACACATAGCCCGCTTGCCGTGCTGGTACAGGGTTAACGCAGCCCTTTGCGCTGGATTGGGGATTTTGATGGCTTTTCCCTGCGCGGAAGGCGTTCTTGGTGGCGTAACTGGCGCTGCTGCAAGGTCGCTGCGCCACTGTGCACCACGGCTGGTTTTGGTGGCTGGAATCCATGAATACGCTGTGCGCGGAAATGGGTTTTGGCGCACGCGGCTGGCGCAGGGATTCGCACGCGCACACTGTGCGCCAGCCGCGTGCGCCACTTGTGCGCTGAATTCTATGAATTACCCCCTTATTATCAACTGCGGTAGTAATTGCTTTAGAAATGGCTGCCAATCCCGCTACCTGACTGCTCCTAGCCCCAATTCACATCCCTATACTGGGAATGTCTTCACATTTCAACCAGCCATTTCCTATTCCTGATACCAATTGTTTATTACTGTCATTTTCAATGTGAAAGGCACAACCGTCAACATATACAGTTGGCAAATCCTTGCATGTCTTTTCATTAAAAGCTTTGTGTGGTGATTGTTCAAACTCCTGCAGGCTAGATTCCACCTCTACTTCATTTGAAACATGTTCAGCTGCACAGTCATGTAAATCGGCCAATCCTTGAGCAACTGGGCTTGCTTTATTTTGGCCATACCTCATTTCTACAGGAAAAGCTTGCAATGCTAATGTCCAAGAAGTCATTCTGGACTCTGCTAGGTTGCCTGACCTAATCCGTTTACTCTCTAAAAATTGCAATGGCTGATGATTTGTTTCAATGATTACCTTTTCTCCCTGAATAATGGGCCGGAAATGCCGTAACACACAGTGGGCAAAAGGGCCTTTTCACATTCACTGAATTTAATTTCAATGAGAAAATGCCTTACTTGCATAAGCAATGGTTTTGTGATTCAAATCATGTTTTTGAGATAAAACTGCTGACATACAATGTTCAGAGAAACCTATTTCTATAAAGAAATCCCTGTTCTTTATGGGGCATGCTAAACATGGTTCCTTTACAAGATATTCCTTCAATTTGGCCACTGCCTCAGATTGCTCTTTTTCCCATTTCCAGGGTGTATTCAGCTTCAGTAGTTTAGTTAATGGTTGAGTAATTTCAGCATAATTTTCAATACATTTCCTGTTATATCCCGACATTCCTAATAAACTTTTTAAACCTTTCACATTTCTAGAGTCTTTTAATTTCTGTATGGCCTCTACCTTTTTCTTTTGTGGGTTTGGTCCATGTTCAGTCACTTCATGGCCTAGAAAATACACCTTTTTCTTGCACCATTGTGCTTTCTGTAAAGATACTTTGGCACCCGCCTTTTGCAATTGGCCAAGAACATGTCTAATTTCATCAAAATGGCTTTTCAAGCTTTCATTTTTTATCAGGACATCATCCACATAAACTATAGTTCCTCTTTCCGCTGCATCAGGCATAGCCTTTCTCAAAAATATGCCAAATTCACTCCCAGTTTTGACATACCCGAATGGTGTTCTAACCCATGCGTATTGGGTCTTATCAAATGAAAATGAAAATAAATTCTGTATATCCTCTGCCAATGGCACACACCAATGTCCAGATGTGAGATCTAATGTAGTAAACACCTTTGAGCCATGCACCTGAGCAAGGCCTAGATCAATAAATGGCAGTGACCATCTGGACACTGGCACACTTTTATTTAATTCTCTCAAATCTGCACAACCATTTGGCTTAAACACACCCAAAATAGGAGTGTTGGATGTGCTATGTATGGGCCTGATAATTCCCAGAGACTCCAAGTTTTTAATTATTTCTACCAGTTACTCAAAACATGCCAGTGGTAAGCGGTACTGGCGCACAAATACTGGATTTCTACTACACCCTTCTGGTAATGTGGCAACATGTAAGTTAGTTAGGCCACAATCATATGCATCTTTACCAAAGACGTCTTTAAATTCCATAAATATTTTCCTCAATTCATTTTTATCTTCATCGCTATCACATGCATCTGCCAATAAAATCTGCACCTCTACCATTTTTGAAAATTCTGGGAAATCCTCCAGTGGAGGAATCTCTGTGCTTTCTACTAACTGTGTGGCTGTGTCTCTCTGTAAAGCTGCCACTCTTAAATATGTTGGCATATTAGCCTCCACTTCAAAGTGCTGATTTCCTGTTTCATTTTAATTTAAGTCAAATACTATATAATCCTCTTGGTGACAGCACACTGTCTCATTTGAATCATAAGGGTACACAGACTGAATTTTAAAGATCCCTTTGGGCTGAGAATCCAGATATTGTGGCAATACACCCCTTGCATCTGCATATCTTTCAGTATATTTCCAATTACCATCTTATTGAAATCTGCAGTATAATGGGATTTTTGTATGGCCATCCGTAATGATGAATTTTCCTCTAAATGAATATCCTGATGTCCTTTATTATTCACCATAATTTTGACAGATCCTTTTCCAATATCTATCAATGGGGTGTATTCATAATCCAGGCCTTGTTGTTTCTTGGGCTCATTTAAACACACAAATGCATCCAAATCTTTCATTTGCTGTCCATTCTTGCACTTTACAGGCCGATTCATGGAATTAATGTGCGCTGAAATTTTCGGCGCAAGCGTGCGAATCGCAGCGCAAGTGCGAAAATCGCAGTGAAACCCGCGCACAGCGATTCATGGAATTCCGTGCGCGTGTAAATCCCTGGATGTGCGCTAAAATTCTCCGTGGCGCACGCTGACGCACACGTCTCCAAACAGCGTGCGCTAAGCGCACAGCAAAAGCGCACATAGCGCAGCGCACACAACAAAAGTAGGCGGAACAGGGGGCGTAACACGCGGAATGGGGAACAACGCGTGAAAATGTGGGCGTCACAGGGGAAGTACAGGAGGCAAATGAGCAGAACGCCCACACACGCGTCTACAACACGTATTCATGGAATCGTATGGGGCTAATGCGTGCGCCAAAAAAGACGCGCTAATCCGGAAACCCGTACGCCAGCAGGAAGCAGGCGTACATGGACCCGCGCAGCATAAAAGTGCGCGCAAACAACAAACAAGCTCAGATGCCAAGATGAATATACCGTTCCTAGCAGCAGTGGTCGTGGGATAACGCAGGAGGAGGAGGAGGATAGTCAGTCCCAGAATTTTTACACCCAGAACCAGCCTTTTTGGGATGCCTGATGACCAGGTGTATGGGAGGTACAGGTTTCCACCTCACATAATACTTGACCTGGTGAGTGAGTGGGAGGATGACCTATCATCACCCACCCTGTGCTCCCAAGCACTCAGCCCCCTGGAGAAGGTCCTCAATGTACTGCACTTCTTGGCCACTGGATCATTTCAGCGGACAAGTGCTATAGTGGGGGGGTTTCACAGGCCACGCAGTCACGCTGCCTACACCAGGTGTTGGCCATCATGACTGCACGCCCAACAGTCCTCAGGCACATATACCTGCCCAGAACACCTGCAGAAAGGCAGGCTGCCGTCCAGGATTTCTACGAGGTGGCACAATTCCCCAAAGTGCTAGGTGCCATTGATTGCTCCCATGTGGCTCTACGTCCCCCCAGGGCATCTGAGCACATCTATAGAAACCGTAAGCACTGACATTCCATCAACGTTCAGGAAGTATGTGATGCCAAGGGAATCATCACCTCAGTATATGCCAACTATCCAGGGTCCACCCACGACAGTTTCATTTACAGAATGTCAACCCTAAACCGGGACCTAGAAGCTGGGCGGCATGGCGATACAGGGCTGCTTGGTGAGTATTAATGCAACTGCACATGCATGCATGTCAGATACTGAGTAATGTCACAACCCCACTAATGATACCCATCACCACCTCCCCAGGGGACAGTGCCTACCCTCTGAGCACCCACATGATGACGCCAATTCGGAACCCCACCACGCCACCCGAGGTAAGATACAACACAGCCCATATTGCAACCCGGGGCATAGTGGAGCGCACATTTGGAGTGCTCAAGTCACGCTTTCGCTCCCTTGACCGTTCTGGTGGGCAGCTGTTATATGCTCCCCCAGAAGTGTGCAGGATCATAGTGGCAGCATGTCTCCTGCACAACGTTGCAACACGCCTGGGCCTGCCGGTGGACATGGTGGTGCCCCCACATCCCCAACCACATGCACGCCCGCTGCACATGGGAGGGAAAAGGGCATGTGGTGAGGCAGCCCGTACGCAGCTGGTGGCTAATTACTTCACATAAAATCACACCCCTGTGAAGTGCACACAGCCCTGGCACATACCAGCTGACAATCAATGATGATGACATAAGGGACAGTCAACTGTCACAACCATACCAGCTTGAGATTGGTCACCTGGAAGTGTTACATTGTGTGCATCCCTACCTACCCAAACACCACCAATGCTGTGTCATTAAAAGACATACATCTATGCTGCTAAATTCATTACCCCCTTGCTAAATACAACATGAGAACAGCGCCATGTCACCCAACCCCTCCCCAGCTCCACCACCAAACACACCATGGCATGTCATGCAATGTGAAAGCAAACAAAGCAATGCAAAAGACCTGACACAAGTGTCACAAAGTACACTGTCCCTAATGGAAACTGCCCACAAACAATATGCTACCAGTAATGGATAACTAACAGCACACATTACCAAATACTTACCACCAACACAATGCTGCAACACACCATGAAAAAATGCAAAAAGATGACAGTACTAAGTTCAAGTAGTGGTAGTCTTACAACCTGAATACACCAGCACATCAACCCCTTCCAACTGTAGAGTGTTGCTGCCACGAAAATGTCTCAGTGTACTGCATACAACATGAACTGCATCTGCAAAGTAGACGGCCTTGGGAAGACATGAGGAAGGAACCTGCAAATTAGGAGGAAGACATGGATGCACAAGCACATATCAATACACCATGCAGTGTACAATACAACAACGACATCATCAACATAATGAGGAACATCAAGCCCTCTAACTGCAAAGGTGATGCATGCCCAGCCTCCATTATCAAAGACTGCACGGAAGCGCTAGCTCCCTTCCTAACAGCCTTTGTGAATGCCTCCTTTACCACAGGGAAAGTCCCCGCCTCCCTCAAGGAAGCTTGGGTCCGCCCTCTTTTGAAAAAAACAACTCTCGATCCCACCTCCCCCAACAACTACAGACCCATCACCACTGTCCCATTCCTCCTCAAAATATTGGACAAAGCAGCCTACTTGCAGGTCCAGCACTTCATTGAAGAGAACAAACTCCTTGGACTCCGCCAATCTAGCTTCCGCCCCAGACACGGGACCGAAACCACCCTACTTGACCTGAAAAACCAAATGGACGATGCTAGAGACATTGGTAAACCAGCACTTCTCCTACTCCTTGACCTATCCGCGGCATTCGACCTCGTGGATCATGGCGTCCTATGCCACCACCTTTCCTCCACTGCCAAATTCTCCCCAGAGGTCACAGCATAGATCACCTCCTTCTTACAAGACAGAACCATGCAAGTATTCTCTGACCTAGCCGCCGCATCACCAACTATTATACTTTGTGGTGTACCCCAAGGTTCCTGTCTCTCCCCCACCCTGTACAACATCTTCACACGACCCCTCTTCCTCATCATCGACGCTATGGGCATCTCATACACCAACTACGCCGACGACACCCAGATCCTCCTCACTCTCACAGGTAGCTATGACACCGACTCCCTGACCCTCAACAAGCTCTACAACACCGTCCAAGCCTGGATGGTAGACAACGGACTATGCCTCAATTCTGACAAGACGGAACTCCTCGTGGTAGGTTCCCCCGATACGCAAAACAATCTAGATGCCCAATTCAGCCACTTCACCATTGACTCCATTAAAACCCCGGTCTCTGATTCTGTCAAAACCCTGGGAGTCTACCTGGACTCCAGCCTATCCATGGATAGACAAGTCAACGCAATAGCATCCGCAGCTGCATATCATGCCAAACTTATCAACGCAATCAGGCCCTTTCTCTCCAAAGAGAACTGCACCAACATAGCCAGAGCCATCACCGGCTCCAGGCTAGACTACTGCAACGTACTCTTTCTAGGAACCTCCAACAAAAACTTCGAGAGACTACAAGTAGTACAGAACAATGCTCTCCGGGCAGCCCAAGGCATTGCTAAAAGAGAACACATCTCTGAAGCCAGAAAACTAGCCCACTGGCTCCCAATAAAGGAAAGGATCGTAATCAAAGCCCTAACACTGACCCACAAGTGCATTCACTTCACTGCTCCAGCATACCTCTCTCAAAGGATCCACCCTGTCGCCACTACCAGGCCAACCAGATCACCGTACACCAACATGCTCTCTGTGCCACTAGTAAAAAGAGTAAAAGCGGGTGGATCCAGCTTCACCTATCTCGCGCCCACTCACTGGAATGCCCTACCTCCCACTATCCGTGGTGAGGACTCCCTCACCACCTTCCGCAAAACACTGAAAACTACCCTCTTCACATAAGGACCGACACATCAGCATGAATACTTATCATATATGTTGTAATATACGACCAAATGCAATATTTGTAACAACAGTATGATTTCTTGTACTATTCATAATGTGTCAACAATCGCTATCATGTGTACCATGTAACTAGTTATTGCAAGTAACAGCGCCTCAATGCCCCTGGGCTGCTTGTGCGCTATATAAATAAATAAATAAATAAATAAATAAATAAATAAATAAATAAAACAATATCCACTAGGGATGTCTACACAGTATTGACTACAGACTGCCCACACAGCTCATGGGAGCCCAACGTCACTGTGTAATTCACTGTCACTTGGTCACACCCTTTGCAAGCCCATGGAAATGGGAAGCAGGAGGGGTGTGTGTCTCACGAACCCAAGCATCTAACCCAAACTCAGGACAAGCCTGCATGTGCCCAGCCGGAATACAGTGGATGCCCACGAGAGCCACACAAGGCAACATACTGTAAAAAAAAATCAAAAATCAAAAATGGCCATGTCGTGGTCAGGGGGGTGGGGGAGGCCACCCAGGAGGTTCGAGGACAGGGTGCACACCAACACCCACCTGCGTGGATGTTGGGAAAAAAAAATAACTCCTTGGGCTCATGTCCTGCACGGCTATGCCATTGTGGGAGAACTGCTGTCGCTCTGCTCATCCTCTGCTGCTGCATCAGTAGGTGGTGGCACTATGGAAGGCAGCCCACGCAAAGCCCTGGTATGCTCGTCCATGGCAGCAAGCATGCGGGTCTGGAAGGTTTGATTCTGGAGGATTAAAGTGCGGAGATCCCCATGCAGCACATCACGGGTTGCCTGCATTTCTGCACGCATGGCCTCACGTGATGCCCGGATCTCCTGCATGCAGCTCAGCTGAGAGCGGACATGTGAGCTGCTCCAGCTGCTGTTCTGCCCTTAAATTACTGGAAGCATCCAGTTCAACCAGAGTCTGCCTGAAGTTATGTAGTTCTACCCTCAGGTCTTCCCTGTGGCCCTGGGACTCTATTGATATGGATTTGCGCAGAGTCTTCAGTGCCGCCCGTCGGTCCCTGTTGGACTCCAACATGTCTTCCCTGTGTGATTGGCAAATGGAGTCTGTTGCCTGCTGTTGTTGCTCCATCTGCCTTTCAGGGGGGATAATGGAAGTGGCCACCCTCTCCATTGCCTGAGCCATCATTTGTACTGATGCTGCCTGTTGGTTTGCCATACCGTACATGGAGTTTTCCCATACAATATTGCCGGGTGGCGCACGGCCACCGCGTCGACGGGCACCACACCTGTTTGGGGCAAGGCGATCTGCACCTTGCTGTGCTGGCACTGCCTGAGGCTGCAGGACGGCATTCCCCCTCTGATCTTTTGGCCCAGGAACAGGATCAGATGCTGTGGAGTGTGACCGTGCATCCGTAACCGCCAAAGGCGGACCTACCAACACTGACATCCCCATAGAGGGTTCTACCAATGGTGCAGGTGGGTTGGACAGAACAAAATCCCTGCCAGAAACACTTACCTGCGACGGCACATAAGTCTCATCATCCGATTCAGCACCTGAATAGAGGTCTGGGGAGGTACACCCAGGACACCCCTGGACAGTATGGTCTGCAGTAACATTGGGTTTTCACCCACCACCACACCACGTCCCCCACTGGTGCCCGGTCATGCCTGAGATTCCTCCTGGGTCTGCACCATCTCCTCAACCTCAACAGCATCAAGTGCGTTGTTAGGGAGAATTCTCTGTTAAGCTGAATTTCCTAACCTAGTGAGTCCCCCAGCAGCTTTGCTGGATTTCTGGAGTTTGTTTTTTCATCCTTCCAAGAGTGAGACTCTTTTTCTCCCACTCTTGGACATGATTTGTGGTATTTCTTTTTATGTTAATGTGTTCTATGGGCTATGGGGTCTTTTACTCCATAGGGTCTCATGTGTTTTGCTATGTGTGTTACACCGCACCCTCCGTGCCGTAACACTGGGGTGTCCTAGGTGACCCCCACCATAAACTCCATACCGTGGGACTGACTACTGTCTCCCAGGGCATGTAAAGTCACCATTGGCTTTACTAGACCTAAATTTACTAACAGAACCAGTACAAACCATCGTATTGTGGACATACTGGTAGGGGTGATTTGATTACCCCTGGGTCTGTTGTTCGAGGGGGCACTGTCCCGTCCCCCCTCGTCGAGTTTTGGCTGGTGGCAGTGGATACTACTTTTTATATTCGACCGCGAATATATTCCTATGGGATTATTCCCATTGTTCGAGTCTAATACTTTTTCACATTAGTCTCTAACATACTGCCGGTTTATTTGTTTTAAATAAATTCACCGGTTGGTATTTTCTGCCAGAACTAGGTTTTTAAAATAGTGTATGTGTTCGCCTCTGTAACTCCGAACCAAAGGTTGAGCCCTTTGTTCCACTTTTGGCAGGCTTCTGCATAGAAGCCCTACAGAGTGGTGCCATTCTGTCTGGGTACTACAGGGGGTGTGGGAGGGGGATTAGGCAGCCTGGACTGAGTTGCCTTGCCAACTCAAGTCACACTCTGGTGTGTTTGGCCCAAGTGGTGAGCCGCCCCGCTCACCACTTAGCATGTTTGATTGACAGCTAGGCTGAATTATTTGGGGTTTTCTGCATAAAAGCAGGGCTTTCGGGACTGGAATTTCGGAAGTCGCCACAGGACCTAAGAATCCGACGAGGGTAAAGCTGAGACAACCTGCAACGACGACACCTCCGGTGGAGCCCTGCTGAACCGACTCACCACTTTCCAACGACAGAGGAGATCTCCCTGCTGGAGAGTCTTCTTTCCCTAACTGGTGGGAACAACCAGTCCCTTGCTTTTTCTTCACTTCCAGGACGTATTGTGGTCGAATTTGCCTGTGCTGAGCACCCCGGCAACCGGATAGCCACTAACCACTGAACCGCGACCAAAAGATGGTGCCTTGTGACTGAGCACTCTGCGGCTGGTCTCTTCCCTGGTGGTGCAACGACCTTCAACTTTCCTCGACGACGAGATCATCTCATCTTCTGGCAAAGCCCCGACTTGCATCCACCACCAGGAACAACTTCCCCCGCCGGAGCTGTCTCTTCACTTACAAAGTACTGTGTCTGCCTGGCTTCCCTTGTGACGGTTAGCGTGAGCTGTCTTAAATCCTTACCTTTCCATTGGGTCGCCTCCAGACCTTCTTAACTTTTGTTCTAAAACTGGTCCAACCTTTCTGTGACATTTTGCTACAAAGACTTGAAGTGCATTTCCACTGTGGTATTTTTGGGACATACCGCCTTGCCTCTCTCCGAGTGGGCCTTGCCTCTGAACTTTGTGATCTACAGTAGACCCTGCCTTGCTTACCTTGCATTTGTTTCGTAAAAGTGTTGGTACTGAGTTGGTTTCATACCCTAGCTTTTTCTCTCCCTTTCTAACGAATACTCGAGTGCCATCTAGGTAAAGCACTCACCTCTGTCTGCAAATAAGTGGTGTCTTTGAACCTAGACTTGTCGAAATATTGTTATGGGATTGATATATACTTATAGTAACTGTGATTGAAGTTGTTTGCCATATTAGTGCCAGTGTGTTTTTCATAGATGTGTTTTGAAATAAATAATTATATATCTTTACACCCAAGCTCTTATCTGTGTCGCTTGTTCTACTGTGTAAATTGCCCCATCTTGTATACTCTAAATACTGCCTAACTCGTCTTGAGAGAAGTCTGACTGCTCAGCCACAGCTACCAGGTAGATCTGGGTGGTGCAGACTGCTACCAATTGGGTTTACTGCTAACTCCTGTAGTCTTAAACTTTTTGCAGTGGTCCCAGAGGGAACTGCACAGGTTTCTGCCTAACACTGGTGTACAGCGGTGGGATTTGTATCGAGTATACAGTTTAGAGTGCTTTTTAACACTTTAGGATAACTAACCACAAAGCTTAGCACTAAAAAGCAACTTTCAAAAAACATGTCTACTATGGAAGTTTACAGTCAAGAGTCCTTGTCAGGTAAAAATACTGAGAGTTTGAGAGCTCTCTGTAGACAAGAGAATCTTTCTGTAAGAGGCAAGAAAATAGAACTGATAGCGAGATTGCTGGAAAACCAAAGTCTGGGTACTGGTTCAGAGGAACTGACTTCTCCAGCAAATGTAGATAACAGTAATGGTGTTGACCTAAATCAAAGTTCTGATGATAGTGATGAAGAGGCTGAAGAGGAAGGAGAGGCTAATGACACTGTCTCCCCTGCCCCTCTGTCTGCCTTAGCAGCTGTACCTACTGGGCCTATAGCAGGTCCCACACTAAGTCCTCAAGTCCTTGAACTAGAAAAAATGAAAATAGACGTGGAATTCAGAAGGATTACTGCTCAAACTGAACAGAAGCACCAAGAAATGCAACACATTCTTAGGCTCAGAGAAATGGAGCTCAAGCATGAGTTAGAAATGAAAAAGTTGTCTGTTGAAACTGCTTCTGTCTCTGGCTCCTCTAGAAGTTCCAGTCCCAAAAGATCCCGTATGCCTAAGGAATTAATTGGTATGTATGAACCAAAGTTGGATGTGTTGGATTGGCTGAGTTTGTTTAAGAACAATCATGGGCTCCAGAGCATCACAGGTAATGAGCTACCTACCTGGTTGTTCTCTAGGCTCCCCCCTGTTGCAACTGATGTGGTAATGGAGTTGGGGGAGGAGGATAGGAAAGAGTATGAAAGTGTGAAACTAGCTCTGATAGCTAGATTTGGGAAGACCCCTTCCCAGTATCTTAAGAGGTTTAGATCCCTCAAAAAGCATGATGGTACCCCTTGGGCTACCTGGGTGAGTGAAGGGTTGAAAAACTTAGAGGGATGGATTAAGGGTTACAAGGTGAACACTTATGAGGGTATTTTATGTTGGAGTCTATTTATGATGCCTGTTCTCCTGAGCTCAGACAGCACTTGGCTGAAACAAAGGAATTGGATTCCAGGAAGCTAGCTAAGGCTGCTGACTTGTGGTTTGCCAACAGGGCTACTCATAAGGATTCTGGGGCAACTCAGAAAAAGGATGAAGGAAAACAGCCTAAAAAAGACTCAAAAGAGAATTCTAATAACTCAAATTCCAAAGAGGGCCCCAAACAAAACAATAAGGGTAAGCCACAAGGAAAACCACAGCAGAATAGTGTACCTTCTCGTGCCAAACCGGAGGGAGGCCAGAACAAGCCACCATTCCAGAAAGCATTTGGTAAATGCTTTGTTTGTGGCTCTACAGACCATGTGAAAGGAGATCCCAGATGCAAGGGTAAACCTTCAGGGGTCCAGCTTGTCTCCTTAGCCTTCGCTCCAGAGGAGGAAGTCCAAATGGCAAGTGGAAACTTTCTACTGCTGGCTGATGAACCCATTGTAGTCTCAGCCAGTGTTTCTTTAGTGTCTCTGGGTTTGTGGGAACAACTGAATTTAGATGTCTATAATTCTATCCCAGATAATACTAAGGAGTATTATAAGGACAGTGTCCAGGTGAATGGACAGGAGACTCCTGCCATTAGGGACACTGGGGCCAGCATAACTGTGGTGCATAAATCTTTTTTTCAGGCTGAGGATGTTGCTAAGGCACCCAAACGCCTCACCAAGTTAGCTGGAGGGCCTGTGCAGATTCTTCCCCAATTACCAGTTCTCATCCAGTGTATTGACATGACTGTGAAGATACCTGTCAGCATACAGAGTGAGGTACCAGGACGAGTTCTGTTGCGTAACGATTTAAAAACTCTTGGAGTTGTGTCTCATACCCACAGACCTCCTAGTAAACGGTTACAGGAGCTAACCAGACCTGCAAGGGAGAGAACCATGAGAGGTACTCCCGAGGAGATGATGAAGAAGGATATCACTCCTGCTCCACTGGATTTGTCAGCTGCTGTCTCAAAGAAATCAGAAGCGAAAGGGAAACCTAAAACTTCTATACCGAAACCTGCAGCCAGCACTTCAGTGCAGCCAACAAGGACTTCCCCTCGGTTGTCCAAAGTTACACCAGTAACTCCCCCTCCAGCTGAGGCTGAGAGGGTGGTACAACCCTGTGTAGTAGAATTAGACTCTGGGGAAGAGCTAATGGAAGGCCAGGAACTCATTGAAGATCTGGATCCTGTTGACCATCCTGAGCTGCAGTCGTTACTGGCAGAAGGTGGACCCAACAGGGCAGACTTCAGTAAGGGACAGAGAGAATGTCCAACTCTGGAAGGTATTCGCCACCAGGCAGAAGCTCAGGCTGAAGGGCAAGAGCCTGGGAAATACATGTTGCACTGGGAAGATGGCCTCTTCTACAGTGAACCGACTGTGTCTGAACCTGGAGACTACAAACGACTTGTAGTACCCCAAGAGAACAGACAACAGTTCTTGCAGTTAGCCCACGAGATTCCTTTGGCTGGTCACTTGAGTTTCAAGAAGACTAAGGAAAGGCTAACTCTCTACTTTTATTGGCTAAAGATGGGGGCCAAAGTAGAAAAACACTGCAGGAGCTGCCACACCTGCCAGACCTCTGGTAAGGTTGGCTCCAAGAATATGGCACCTTCAGTGCCTCTCCCAGTTGTGGGAGTCCCATTTGAGAGAGTAGGGATTGACATTGTTGGTTCCCTTGATCCTCCAACCTCCTCAGGCAACAGGTTTATACTTGTTGTAGTAGACCATGCTACTAGGTATCCTGAGGCAATTCCTATGAGGACTGTTACAGCTCCGGCTGTGGCTAAGGCCCTCCTTGGTATTTTTACCAGGGTTGGGTTTCCTAAGGAAGTAATCTCTGACAGGGGGTCAAACTTTATGTCCCACTACATGAAAGCCATGTGGAAAACCTGTGGAGCTACTTACAAGTTCTCAACAGCTTACCACCCACAAACCAATGGGTTGGTAGAAAGGTTCAACAGAACCATGAAGAGCATGATAGGTGCTTTAGAGGACCCCCTTAAACGAAAGTGGGATCTTCTACTGCCATGCCTTCTCTTTGCTTATAGAGAAGTCCCTCAGGAGGGAGTAGGTTATTCTCCCTTTGAGCTTCTCTATGGTCATCCCGTCAGAGGTCCATTGGCCCTGATTAAGGAGTGGTTGGAGAGTGCTCCTTCTCCCAAGCCAGTCAGAGTGACTGACTACGTGATAGGTCTCCGGAGGAGAATGTCACACATGATGGCAGAAGCAAGTGATAACTTGAAATCTGGAAAAGCATTGGTCAAGCAATGGCATGATCAAAAGGCTAACATGGTTGAGTTCACTCAAGACCAGCTAGTTCTTGTTATGATCCCAACAAGGCAGAGGGCCTTGCAAGACAAATGGATGGGACGCTTCAGAGCTGTGGGTAAACTCGGAGAGGTCAACTATCTGGTGGACTTGGGCAATCCCAAGGAGGCTCCAACAGTCTTCCAATCCAACCGACTCAAAGCGTATATCTCAAGACCGGATGTAGGAGCATTGCTTCTAGCAGCATCAGAGGAAGAAGAAGAGAGTGAAGCTCTTCCTGATCTCCTCAGAGGCTTCCCTTTAGACGAAAAGATTGAAGGAGTAAATCTCTCTTCAAATCTGACACCTGAGCAACAAGAAGAGTGCAAATCTATGTTGAATCAGTTTGCCTCTCTGTTCTCACTTTCACCAGGCTTGACCCCTTGGGCCCAGCATGACATACTAACTGGTGACTGTCTGCCAGTCAAAAGCAGAGGATACAGAATGTCAGAAAATGTAAGAACCCACATCAAAGGTGAGGCCAGCAAGATGCTTGATCTAGGGGTAATAGAGCCCTCTACTAGTCCATGGTCTAGCCCAGTTGTGTTAGTAACAAAGGCAGGATCTAAAGAACTTAGATTCTGTGTGGACTATAGAGCTCTTAATGCAGTCACCAAGATTGATGCCCACCCTTTGCCAAGAACAGATGAGTTGGTGGATAGACTTGGTTCAGCCAAGTTCCTCAGCACATTTGACTTGACGTCAGGCTATTGGCAAATAGCCCTGACCGATCATGCCAAGGCGAAAACTGCATTTTCTACACCAGCAGGCTTATACCAGTTTAAGGTAATGCCTTTTGGATTGAAAAATGCACCTGCTACATTTCAACGGATGGTAAACCAGGTTCTGAATGGGATGGAGGACTTCTGCATGGCACACTTGGATGACATAGCAGTGTTCAGCAATTCCTGGGAAGAACATGTAAACCACCTAAGAGATGTTTTGCAGGCTCTTGGACGAGCCAATCTGACCATAAAGGCAAGTAAATGCCAAATTGGACAGAGTAAGGTAGTCTATCTTGGACATGAGGTAGGAGGTGGAGAAATAAGGCCTTTGCTCAGTAAGATTGAAGCTGTGCGAAATTGGACAACACCTACTACTCAGAACCAGGTGAGAGCCTTCTTAGGTCTCACCGGGTTTTACCGGAATTTCATTGAGAACTATTGGACCATAGCTTCTCCTCTGAATGTCATCTCCTCTCCAAAATTCCCTAAGAAGGTTAGATGGAATGAGGAGTGCAATCAGGCCTTTGAAAACCTGAAAAAGGCTCTTTGCCAAGCCCCAGTACTCAGAGCTCCTGATTACCACCAAACTTTCATTGTGCAGACAGATGCTTCAAATGTAGGAATAGTTGCAGTACTCAGTCAACTGGATGGGAAAGGTAGGGAGCACCCCGTTTGCTTCATCAGCCGCAAGCTGAAGGATCCTGAAACAAGGTGGGCAACAATCGAAAGAGAATGCTTTGCTATCGTGTGGGCTCTGAAGAAGTTTAGGCCATACTTGTATGGTTCTACTTTTGTCATTCAGACTGACCACCAACCCTTGATATGGTTCATGCCAATGAAAGGGGAAAACCCAAAACTACTGAGATGGTCAATCTGCCTGCAAGGGTTTGATTTCAACATTGAGCACAGGTCAGGGTGTCACCACCAAAATGCAGATGGTCTCTCTAGGATGTATGTCATCGACTAGAGGTATGAGATTCATCCAGGAGTGGATTAAATCCTCCTGTCCCTTAGTCTGGGTGGGGGGGGGCGAGTGTTAGGGAGAATTCTCTGTTTAGGCTGAATTTCCTAACCTAGTGAGTCCCCCAGCAGCTTTACTGGATTTCTGGAGTTTGTTCTTTCATCCTGCCAGGAGTTAGACTCTTTTTCTCCCACTCTTGGACATGATTTGTGGTATTTCTTTGAATGTTTTTGTGTTCTATGGGGTCTTTTACTCCATAGGGTCTCATGTGTTTTGCTATGTGTGTTACACCGCACCCTCCGTGCCATAACACTGGGGTGTTCTAGGTGACCCCCACCATAGACTCCATACCCTGGGACTGACTACTGTCTCCCAGGGCATGTAAAGTCACCATTGGCTTTACTAGACCTAAATTTACTAACAGAACCAGTACAAACCATCCTATTGTGGACGTACTGGTAGGGGTAATTCGATTACCCCTGGGTCTGTTGTTCGAGGGGGCACTGCCCCGTCCCCCCTCGCCGAGTTTTGGCTGGTGGCAGTCGATACTACTTTTTATATTCGACCGCGAATATATTCCTATGGGATTCTTCCCATTGTTCGAGGCTAATACTTTTTCACATTAGTCTCTAACATACCGCCGGTTTATTTTTTTTAAATAAATTCACCGGTTGGTATTTTCTGCCAGAACTCGGTTTTTAAAATGGCGTATGTGTTCGCCTCTGTAACTCCGAATTAAAGGTTGAGCCCTTTGTTCCACTTTTGACGGGCTTCTGCATAGAAGCCCTCCAGTGTGGTGCCATTCTGTCTGGGTACCAAAGGGGTTGTGGGAGGGGGGTTTAGGCACCCTGGACTGAGTTGCCTTGCCAACTCAAGTCGCACTCTGGTGTGATTGGCCCAAGTGGTGAGCCGCCCCGCTCACCACTTAGCATGTTTGATTGACAGCTAGGCTGAATGAATGGGGGTTTTCTGCATAAAAGCAGGGCTTTCGGGACTGGAATTTCGGAAGTCGCCACAGGACCTAAGAATCCGACGAGGGTAAAGCTAAGCCGACCTGCAACGACGACACCTCCGGTGGAGCCCTGCTGAACCGACTCACCACTTTCCAACGACAGAGGAGATCTCCCTGCTGGAGAGTCTTCTTCCCCTGACTGGTGGGAACAACCAGTCCCTTGCTTTTTCTTCGCTTCTAGGACGTATAGTGGTTGAATTGCCCGTGCTGAGCATCCCGGCAACCGGATAGCCACTAACCACTGAACCGCGACCAAAAGATGGTGCCTTGTGACTGAGCACTCCGCGGCTGGTCTCTTCTCTGGTGGTGCAACGACCTTCAACTTTCCTTGACGACGAGATCATCTCATCTTCTGGCAAAGCCCCGACTTGCATCCATCACCAGGAGCAACTGCCCCCGCCGGAGATGTCTCTTCACTTACAAGGTACTGTGTCCGCCTGGCTTCCCTTGTGACGGTTAGCGTGAGGTGTCTTAAATCCTTACCTTTCCACTGGGCGCCTCCAGACCTTCTTAACTTTTGTTCTAAAACTGGTCCAACCTTTCTGTGACATTTTGCTACAAAGACTTGAAGTACATTTCCACTGTGGTATTTTTGGGACATACCGCCTTGCCTCTCTCCGAGTGGGCCTGGCCTCTGAACTTTGTGATCTACAGTAGACCCTGCCTTGCTTGCCTTGCATTTGTTTCGTAAAAGTGTTGGTACTGAGTTGGTTTCATACCCTGCCTTTTTCTCTCCCTTTCTAACGAATACTCCAGTGCCATCTAGGTAAAGCACTCACCTCTGTCTGCAAATAAGTGGTGTCTTTGAACCTAGACTTGTCGAAATATTGTTATGGGATTTATATATACTTATAGTAACTGTGATTGAAGTTGTTTGCCATATTAGTGCCAGTGTGTTTTCCATAGATGTGTTTTTAAATAAATAATTATATATCTTTACACCCAAGCTCTGATCCGTGTCTGCTTGTTCTACTGTGTAAATTGCCCTATCTTGTATACTCTAAATACTGCCTAACTCATCTTGAGAGAAGTCTGACTGCTCAGCCACAGCTACCAGGTAAATCTGGGTGGTGCAGACTGCTACCAATTGGGTTTACTGCTAACTCCTGTAGTCTTAAACGTTTTGCAGTGGTCCCAGAGGGAACTGCACAGGTTTCTGCCTAACATGCGTCATCACCTGCAAAACATGAAAGACAACAAATGGAAACAGGCATGAGCACCATAGCACACACATAGGACATGACAAGCCAGAGATCCAGTACATGATTTACACATGTCCCACATGACTATAACCCTGCCATGCATGCACTGTCAAAGAGTTTGAAGTGGAGTCAAAAAGGCAGACACTGGGGAAAGCAAGATGGAAAAGCAACACATTTGCAGCATGTTGGGTAGCACTGGCATCACACATCAGGCTGTGAGTGGCTTGTCCAATACACATACATGACACTTGCCACCACACAGATGTCATGTAGCATAGCCACGGTAAATTACAAAACTACAGCAATATGTCAGTGAATGAGTACTGTCACACATCCATGTCACATCGACATGATGCAAAGATTAATGCTGAATAGTGTTGCTAAATATGCATGTGCCACACACTGAAACACATCCAGTGTCCAATAATACATTCATTGTGGGCTGATTAATGGTTGGTCACTTTAACATTACAGGAAACATCTGTCATGTTCGACATGCAAACAGGCCCTAATAAAAAATGTCTGCAGCCCAATACTCCATCGGACTGAATGGTGTAATCATTAATATAACCAGGTAAAAACTATGGCACAGTGTGGGCTTTAATCAATGACCGAAGCATATCACATATGTTGCAATAGGGCAGAAAAATGCCTAGTAAAAATGGGAGAGTGGAAACAATCAGCCTGAATGAACACTTACAAAATCTGAACAATGTAGTTGCAAGATGACAGTTCAAGGTAAAGTGCACTAATGTGGGCCTAATTGGCAACTGTGGGCAGAATGGATACAGTCATACCCAAATCCAAGGCACGTGAATGTATGGGAGGAAGCAAATGGGTGGCCCATAACACTCAGGAGTACACACCCTCACCTGGCACTCAATCAGAACCCGTCACCCAAGCAACATACACATGGATTACACACACACGCATGGGCACTCACCGGACAATGAGTCGTAATCAGGTAGATCTCCGACACCTTGGATCTGTTCCTCTGTGACGAAGGTCCCAGCAACAGACTCATGTTCAGTGAGTTTGTTGTCCTCTTGTGGAGACCCACCGCAGGTCACCAGAGTAGCGGCATGATTTGAGGCCAACTTGTTTTTTGCTCTGCGTTTCAGGTCATTCCACCGCTTGTAGCAATCATCAGCTGTGCGCCTCACAAATCCAAGAGCACTTAGGCGGTCCGCAATGGTCTGCCAGTGTGCCCTACGTTGACCAGGTGTGTTCTTGCACCCTGCAGTCACCAACATTTTGCGGCTATGTGCCGACACATAGGCCACAAGTGCATCAAGTTCGGGGTCATTACAGATAGGCTTCCTTGACGTGCCGGACAGTGTAGTCGTGTCTGGGGTCTCAGCGTGTAGTGCCAGAGCACCCTTCTTCCTCTTCTTCAAAGGTGGAGCAGAGCCTGAGTGGCTTGCGCCGCTCTGGTCAGTAGGGGCAGAAGTGCCGGTGGACTGGGTACTGGGAGTGTGCGAATGCACAATGACCATAGGACTTGGTGCATGCATTGGCTGAAGTGTGATGTTGGCAGGGGCAGCGTCAGTTTGATGGACCAGGACCGACACTGTCCCAGCTGGGAGACTCAGGGCTGGGGTGGATAGAGCTGCAGCTGCCCCTGCAGCATCCCAACCCTGCCTACTTGGGGCAGCAGATGACATCGCTGCCCCAGATCCACGTGTTTTGTTTTATTTGTAACACGCTCCTTCAGGCCCGGAGGCATCAGGGCGCAACTTGGACATGGTTACATAAAGAGCATACATATATTCAAACTATAGGTACAATGCAAAATTCAGAGCATTCCGCTATATACATCAGTTACAAGTAGAGATTAGAGCAGGAATATTAAGGCACATAAGCAAGTCTAGGTTTCAAGCCTGGTTGAAGAGCCAGGCTTTCGTTTTAGTCTTGAAGGCACTGAAGCATTCTTCTGATCTAATGGTGAGGGGGAGAGCATTCCATAGCTTGGAGGCTAGGACGGGGAAGCTTGATCCACCCGCTTTTTGAAGTTTTAACCTTGCGATGGTTAGACAGTGGGTCTGGATGGTTCTTTGAGGGTGGGTAGGCACATGGCGGGATAGCCGGCTGCAAAGATAAGGGGGGGCTTGGTTGGCTAAGCATTTGTGGGTAAGGCCTAAGCCTTTCAGTGAGATTCTCTATTTGACAGGCAGCCAGTGTAGATTGGATCTAGATTCCGAGATGTGGTGGTTTCGCGGGATGTTTAGAGCCGCTCAAATGGCGTTGTTCTGAGAGATTTGCAATTTGTTCAGATTCTCTTGGCTAGTTTCCAGGTAGAGTGCGCTACCATAGTCGATTTTGGCCATGATGAGGGTTCTGGCCAGTGTGACCGTGTTAGGTGTGGTCAGAAATGGTCTGCAAGCTGCAATGAGTTTGCACGTGTAAGCTGAAGCAGATCGGACTGCATTTGCTTTTCGGGATAGGGATAAGGTTGCGTCAAGGTAAACGCCTAAGGTGTTCGTGTCTTTCGAGACTTGGATGGTGTTGCCATCGATGATGAACGATTGTTATGACGGTTCAGGTTTTCTGAGGCGTTGCGTAGTGCCCAGGATGAGGAGCTCAGTCTTGTCATCGTTGAGGCATAGTTGGTGTTGTGCCATCCAAGCTTGGATGACTAAGTAGACATCATTCAGAGCCTTGGTGTCAGCCAAGTAGGCTCCAGTGATGGGAATGAGTATCTGGGTGTCGTCAGAGTAATTCGTATAGGAGACACCCAGATAGTCAAGTACATCAAAGAGAGGTTTTGTAAATACATTATAGAGAGTTGGCGACACGCAAGAGCCCTGGGGGACGCCACAGTGAATAGGGGAAGGGTCAGCAGCTGCAGATTGGGAAAAGACCCGCATAGATCTGTTACTCAAAAAAGATTTGATCCAGGCAGTAGCTGATGGAGAGAAATGGTCGGCAGAGTGCAGATGCTTGCATAGGATTTGGTGATTGAGCAAGTCGAATGCAGCCGAGAGGTTGAGTAGGAGTAACAGGGCCAGTTTGCCGTTGTCCTTTATAACTTCAATTTGAGTTTTTAAGTCTAGTAGAGCTATCTCAGTTCCGTGTCTGGGGCGGAAGCCAGATTGTCTGAGACCTAGTAGATTGTTGGCTTCCAAGTACTCTTGGATTTGCATGTATGCTGCGCGGTCTAGGATTTTTAGCAGGAACGGGACAGTAGTGATGGGTCGGTAGTTGGTGGGTATGCTTGGGTCCAAGGAGGGTTTTTTGAGCAGGGGGATCACCCATGCGTCCTTAAGGTTGTCAGGGACAGTTCCTGTTTTAAAGGAAGCGTTAATGAAGGATGTGATGAATGGGGCCAGATCATGTGCCGATTCCTTAATGATTGGGGCAGGACAGGGATCAGCCTGGCAGTTGGATGGTTTGAGCCTAAGGATAGTGTTTTCCACCTCGGCAATGGTGAGCGGAGCAAAGGCAAACCGTTTGAGATTGGGTAGGGCAGGGGAGAAGGCCTCAGCTGGAGTAGGAGGGCGATTGTCTAGTTTCATACTGTCTTGTTTAGCTTTGATCTTAGATTGAAGCGTGGTGATTTTGTTCAGTAGCGCTGCCTGAATGTTAGTACACCAGTTGCTATCTTTAATGCAGGTGTCGGGGGGGGTAACGGGGGTTTCAAGCTCTTTTGGGATCTTAAAGAGTTCCTTGGAATTGGTGTCCGCTTGCAGGATGCGATTATTGAGAGACTCTTTTTTTGCCTCTATAATGGCTACTTTGTAAGTGAGCGATGCCAAGAAGAAACCATCTTTGTGTGCTTCAGACGGTTGACTTTTCCAGTGATTTTCGGCACAATGTTTGGTTTTACGGAGTACTCTTAGCTGTGGTGTGAACCATGAATTAAGGTGGGCCCGTCGTTTGGCCTTCCTCAGTTTGATGGGGGCAATAGCGTCTATAGCTGTGAGCATGCTACAGTTATAGATGTCAGCTAGAATGGTGGGGTCATTGCTGGAGTCAGTGGCCGCTTTGAGAGAAGGGAGTAGTAGATGGAGAAGTTTCTCCTTGGTTATGTCCTTTTTGTTTCTGGTCGGGAGGGCAGGCGCTATTAAGGTGGGGATGCGGGGTGAGGCTTCAATATTAAAAGTGATCATGTGGTGGTCAGTCCATAAGCATGGGGTATTGGCCAAGACATTAATATTGCAGTTAGTGCTGGCTAGCCTGTCAAGGGTCCTGCCTTTAGAGTGTGTGGGCTCTTGGATGTGTAGGGTGAAGCCAGAGTTAGAGAGGGCATTTTCCAGGTCTAGTGCAATAGGATCTTTGGGGTCGCCAAGTCCTAGGTTGAGGTCTCCAAGGATAATGATTTGTGAGTTAGTTTTTGCATTGTCAAGGAGGAGGGAAGAGATTTGGCAGACAAAGGAGGGTGCGGGGCCTGGGGGCCTGTAGATTATGTAACGCTCACCTGATTCCCGCAGAGGCGCCAGTCTTGACTGGGTGAATGCCGTATCTTCAAAGGTGATGTGTAACACACGGTTGGCTCTTTGGGCTGGACCTCTGTGCACTGTATGTCTGACTTGAAGAGTAAGATGTCTTAGGTAAGTGAACGCCGAGCTCTCCATCTGCCTCGGGGCAGGGTGCCGTAACCAGTTTCTTCACTGGATAAGGGTGCAGGCCTCTTGACCTCAGAGGACTGCTCTCCGTCGTTAACTACACGAACGGTAAGTTCTGGGCACTTCAAATGTCTTAAAAGTCTTTTGTAATGATATCTCTTGTTTTGCAGGGTTCCGGCGATGGCGGATGGCGGGCTGATGAGAGTTGAGGATCGAACCCGCGTGAGGAATAGAAGCGCCTGGAAGCACGTAAGTAAGCGCTTGTAGCCTGCTTCACGATGCGCACTAACTGTCCCTTTTATCTTGCAGGTACAAGTTCGGAGCTTTAGAGAAGCTGAAGGGTGCTGGAATACCCACTGGATTCGGCGTGGGAAGGAGTAATGGCACGTGAGTAATAAAGTTGCCCAATGTCTTTAAACGCACCTTCTTTTGTCTTTCAGATGCGGGATGCAGCGCCGAAGGCCTCCGGAGCGTGCGAAGAGCTGGTAAGCTTTTGTCTTTCAGATGCCAGAATGCAGTGCGAAGACCTCCGGAGCATGCAAAGAGTAGGTAAGCCTTTGTCTTTCAGATGCCGGAATGCAGCGCGAGGCGTTGGTGACAGCCGATGGACCAGGTAAGAGATGCGCTGCCACTGAAGACCGTAGTGCTAACCTGTTCTTTCTTTGTCTTTACAGGTGCTGCTGAAGACTGGATTCCAGGATGGTAAGCCTTTGTTCCCTTAGGCCCAGGATCAGAAGCAGAAGACATGATGAGCGTTCTGCTGCAGAGAATGCAGAATAACACAAAGCAAGATTCATCCATCGGGTGTGGTTTAAATAGCCTCCTGTAGTGCTTAGGTGTCTCCTTCCACAGCCACGCCTAGGTAAGAAAAGAGTTCCTGCTTTCCAGAAGAGTTCCAGTGTTCTGAACCTAGGGAGTGGCTCCTGCCCCACCCAACAGGAAAAGTAGTCCCAAACAGAAGAGGATCAGGGGTTCAACTGGCAGGTAAGTAAGCAGCATGGTCTGCTGCAGGTAAGTCCACCCAAGCATTATGAGCCCGGCGCTTTCAGCGCTGGGACTGGGCATCTTTATGAGCCTGGTGCCACTGGCGCCAGGACAGGGTCCAAAAGGTCCCAATTGGGACTGGCTGGCACTCGGAACCGGGGTTATGGGTCTGCTTCCAAGGGAGTATTGGAAGCAGAGATCATGACAGATTAGGTGAAGGGTGGCTGTTTGATTAGGTGTTAGTGTGAGTTTGACTGATAGTAGTTCAGCGGACTCAAGTTTGGTGTTGGTCAGTACTCTTAAATCCAGAGTAGTTTTGTAGATGATGGCTAGGCCGCCACCTCTAGTGTGGGAGGCAGAGGTGCGGTCACATCTCATGATGCCCAAGCCGGGTGGTACGGCAAGGGAAAGGGAAGGACCGGAAGCCGCATGAAGCCAGGTTTCGGCTACAGCAATGAAGTCAAGATCTGAGGATATTATAAGGTCTGCTATATCTAGTGCGTGCGCAGGGAGGGATCTAGCGTTAATGAGGGCACCCTTGATAATCTGCAACTTCACCTCCGTAGAGGGGGATTTGCTAATGGTAGGTGCAGTAGGAGAGTATGGTGGTGTGTGTTGTGGTTGCTTGGGAGAATTACTACAGGTGGTGCGAATGCGGAATCTGGTGCCTAGTCTTTTGTTTCTCAAAGATAAGGAACACGGTTGATTCGGAATAGGTTTACTAGCGAAATGTTTCAGCCAGAGGGCTCGGTTATTTAAATATGGGTTAATGTTAGTGTAGGGGTGCTGGAGGCCTATGGTGGGTGTCGTAAGGTCCATTGTAGGGGTTTCCAAGTGCAGGGTGAGGGTGACAAGGCTTGGGAGAGATAAAGTGGCTGGTAGCTGGAGGTGTGTAGGCCGTGTTGGACATGAGCGTGGCTGGGTGATAATTACTGCTTCAACAGGCAGAATGTGGTACAGTATGAGGAGTGCCCTAAAGAGCATGGTGGATAGGCACCTGGGAGGAGGTACGTCGTGGCAGTAGGGAAATTATATTATGCTGAGGCGGTGCAAAATCAGCAGTAGGCAGATTCGAATTTAACTAGGGCAGTGCAAAATCAACAATAGGCAGATTCGAATTTAACTAGGGCAGTGCGAAATCAACAATAGGCAGATTCGAATTTAACTAGGGCAGTGCAAAGTCAACAATAGGCAGATTCGAATTTAGCTAGGGCAGTGCAAAATCAACAATAGGCAGATTGGAACCTAACTAGGGCAGTGCAAAGTCAACAATAGGCAGATTCGAATTTAGCTAGGGCAGTGCAAAATCAACAATAGGCAGATTGGAACCTAACTGGGGCAGCGCAAAATCAACAATAGGCAGATTCGAACTTAGCTAGGTAGAGCAAAAATCAGCAATAGGCATGTTCAAATTTCACTGGAACAGTGCATAGTCAGTAGTATTCAGGGTCACTTGGTTGTGGCAGTGTAAGCTCAGCTTTGACTGCGATTTTAGTTAGGGCAGTACACATTCAAGGAGCGAATTGCATGGTGCTTCAAGAGGAAGGGGGACACTGGTAAGGAAGTGATCAAAAATGGTGCGTGTACAGTAGACATTGTGTGAAGTGGAGGTTCATGTACCTCATGAGTAGGGGGTTTAAGGGAGCATGCGCGCATCAATAGCAGGAGATAGGTGAGTAGAACGATGGTGGTGGGTAGTACTCGCAGACACAGGACAGCGGTTCTGTGTACCGGATGTGCAGTAATGTGCAGGCAGAAGTGTTGTGCAGAGATGTAGTGCCTCCGTAAGGGGCAGCAGGAGGGGTTGGAATGTTACCTCATGCAGGTGGTCCGGACTGGTGCGGGCAGACGACGGTAACAAGCAGGCCAGTAACTGGCAGTATACTTGAGTCAGTGTGAAGTATTGATGGCAGGCAGCTCGGGAACGAGGGTGCTTGAGCAGAGTTTCTAGCCTGTGCCTCAGACAGCTTCGGGACAGGCTTGAGACAGGTACCTTTGTCCAGGGCCTTCGTCCGGGAGCCGGCTCACGCCTGCCAGCGTTCTGGTTGGTGCAGATGGTGGAAGTAAGCACCAATCCGGCGCCAGGGGCGGGTGCTGGGGACATGGAGGGTCAGGTGGACCATAAGCATTGTAGGGCGGCCTGGAGTCACCACATGGGTTGCAATGGCGACGCTCTGGACAAAACGATTCAGTGGGGCTGGACAGCCAGTTTCACGGCTGCACTGCATCTTCAGGCGATCGAGAGGAAAATTAAGGGCAGCAAGGCATAACGATTCAAAAACAGCCGCACTTCCAGGAAAAGCACAGTCAGAGTTGCTGGGAGCACTAACAGAGCCCACTGGCTTACTTGTAAGCACTAATGGGCAAGATTGAGGGGGACACTGCCCCTGCAGTGTACAGAGAGCTCATGCTCCTCTGAAGGCACTGATGCTGCTGGAAGGCTCGAGACAGGCGCCTTTGTCCAGCTCCTTCGTCCGGGAGCCATGCCCTGGTGACACCAACTTGCACCGGCACACGTGGCTTAGACTTGCTGACCTTGAAGTCAGCCTGGGAGTCATCCTGTGCCGGGTCAGGTGCCACAATGGGCTGGTCCAATAAGGGCTGAGCTGGGATGGTGTCAGCCACGTTTCTCTCAACCATGGGGGGGGGCATGGGTGTCCCTGATTGGTCCTCCACACATGGGGGTCTAGGGTCACCCTGCAAATCATGGCCACGTCCCCTACCGCTCCCACCACGCCCACCTTTTGGAGGTCGGCCTCCTTAGCCTCCCTTACCGCTTGGTCGCCTCCCAACCATGGCACTGATGTTGTTGTGCGTATGGGTGTTGCTGTAAACAATTGTCCTGGGCAATTGGGGGTGAAAGAGGTAGGGTTCTAAATGGAATTTGTACCCTAGTGCTCTAGCAAGGCTGTCTGTGACCCCTGGGGGAAGATGACGGGTCACGCAATGCACAGGCACCCCAAAAACAAAAAGTTATGTGCACGCAACCCCTCATAGACCACGTGCATGCAAAAATGAACCCGCACTACGCTGTGGCACCCAGAAACACAAAAACAAGCGTATGCATGTTACATGCAGCCTACAATGACCTCTTAAGGGGTACGCGATGCACGGGGCAAGCACAGTTGGTAAATGCGTGCATGACTCACCGTCTGCCTGGAAAAATAATGTGAAAAAAACACGCGTGTGCGCGTAGGCAACACCCCCGCCAATAGAAGAACTGTACGCTGTCTGAGGAGACAGGACAACAGAAGAAGTGAATGCTGTTTGAGGAAACAGGCCCAAAAAAAATAAAGAATGCTGTCAGAGGTAACAGGGAGTACGAACTTGAAACGCTGTGAAGTAATCACGTGTGAACCGACAAGAAGTACAGAATTTACCCACTCGCTCTCCACGAAAAGCACGTACAAGGGAATGGGGTCCTACACGTACCTTTTAAAGCGGGCCACATGTACAGTGTCACTTACGCATGTACGTGCTAAGGCCCTTTCCTCCAATTACACGAGCTGACACTCGGACGTGCAGTTTTTGGACGTGTACGATGAACATGCCCCCGTGTTGATGGAAACGCCCGCGCGCATTACGTCACTTACACGCGTAGGCCCTTTCCTCGGATTACACGCATCCACACGCGGACGTGCAGTTTTTTTACGCGTGCTGAACCACTATGCCCACGTCATGAGGGAAACGCCCGCAAGTCACGTCACAGAAGCGCTTACGTGCTAAGGGCCTTTGGTCCAATGAAACCGCGTACGTGTGCTGATGCGCTTACGCACGAAGGGCCTTTCCTCGAATTACACGCTGACGTGCAAGATTTTCACGTGCCAAATCACTCCGTATCAAGCTGACCACGCAACAAAACACGGAAGACCACGCTCCTGCCTAGAAGCCCGAAATACTGCCCCCCAGAGCCCGAGCACGCTCCCACCTGCCATATGCTGCTGCCTGACTGCCTGCTGCCCACGTGCCCTGCCATTTGCTGCCTGCACATCAGTCAGGGGTGCAGTTGCTGTGACCACCCCTGCTGGAACTGAAGACTCCCGACTGGGATACCATCGCTCCACATCCCAGCCACAGGACCCAGTTGCCCACCCACTCCTGCCTCTGGGGTTGCCATGTCGGGCACAACACCATATGGCACCACTGGCAACCCCCAGCCAGAGAGGCAGAGGTCCACCAGCTTCAGTGCCAGGGAAGTTGGTGTCCTGGTGGAGCAAGTGCTGGGGCAGTACGATGCCCTCTTTGGAAGTTTGCGCGCCGACAATGAAGGACAGACCAGGATCTGGATGGACATCGTGACTGCCATCAACGCGGAGGGGGTGGCAGTCCGCGACTTACAACATGTCAAGAAGCGCTGGGAGGACTTCAGGTCCAGGACCCTCAACAAGGCCCGGCGCCTCTTGAAGGCAGCGGATGCCAAGGGGCGCCGGGGCCACCTGTCCGACCACCAAATGAGGGTCCTGGAACACATATGCCCAGCGCTCCACATCCAGGTCCTTGAGAGGCAGACCCGTCTGGAGTCGAGCGGTAAGTGTACATGCATACTGATTGGACGCTGTGCGTGTGGTGGTGTGCCAGTAGTGTGCAGGTTGCACATGTGTTTTCATAGGGCCATGTAGGGATGTGTATGAACAGGGGCGTGAGGCTGCCAAATGTGAGTCCTCTTAGGTGTGAGACACATCGATGGTGTATGTGTTGGTAAGCATGCTGTGCAAATGCAGGTGTGGGAGCACACATGTTTGAATTTCTGTGTATGTACGTTGGCATGGTTGTGGTGTCACACATGGATGGTGGTTCCTGCTGCATTATCTGCACTGTATACATGTGCATGTGTGTGTATTTGACAAGTGTGCAACTGTGATGCAACATGGATGCATGTGACACTGATATGTAGAAGGCTGAATGCCAGATGTGACATGTATGGCGATCGCATCACTGCGACAGTTGGAGGAGATGTAGACATGCCTTTAAGTGTGGTGGCGTGTGTGCATGTCTAGTGCCTTCCCTGTGTTTCACGTGATGTCAGGCTCACCTTCGGCTGTTCATGCTGTTGTATGTATATGGATGTTGCTGCCTGGTGCAATATTGCTGTGGAAATGCTCATGTGTGTGAGTTGAAATGACATGTGTGTCGTGGAGTGTGATGCCATGTCTGAAGTTTGACACTGCCACTAATGTGCAACTGTCATGTGTGTATCTGTCCATTGTACAGTGCCGTGATGTCTGTGTTTTATCTCTCCCTGTCTGCAGCGTCAACTGATGAAGAGGGCGGAGGGGTGCTGTGGAGCACAGCGGCAGTGATCGCACCACCAGCCGGAGATGCAAGGCCCAGCTCCCCTCCCAGATTGTCATCTCATCAGGCAGTGAGGAGTCTGGTGCCGCGTCCCAGGCCGCAGCTGCGGAGGGTAGGTCCAAGAGGCAGAGGTCAGAGGTGGACTCCTCGGCAGCAGAAGGGGCAGCTGAGACCCCACAGGGTCCAACGGAGGAAGATGGCATGGAGTCATCCAGGTTGGTGGGGGGTTTGGTGGAGGAGGCTGTGGAAGGGACACACACAGGGTCTGGAGGTGGGGATTCCACTGGTGCTAGTGGTGCAGTGCAGGGGCAGGGACAGGAGGCAGCACAGGCAACCGCGGAGGTGCCTGTGTGTAATCCTGTCCCTGATCCTGTCACTGCATCATCTGGCACCAGCAGGGATGCCTAGGTCCAGACCCGTTTTCAGGGAGGGGATGAGCACACAACAACTGGCCTTCCTCTCCCTGCGGATGTCGCTATCCGGGATCGTGTTGAGCCTGTCCTGAGTGGGATAGCGTTGCGTCAATGGGGCATGCAAGGTGACCTGCAGTCTTTTCGTGGAGAGACTGCACGTCATCTGGCATGCCTCTTTGACCACATTGACCTACTGGGATGGGTCACCGGTGCTGGATTCCTCCGTGTGCTGGACCTTCGTGCGACCCCCTCCTCACCTGAACCCCCTACGCACCAGTCATCCTCCATGCCATCTTCTCACCCATGGATCACCTGGGTACCCTGTAGAGCTGCCCCTGACCCAGTGGCCACGCTGGTGGTGGACACATCCCTGCCACAGTCGGGAGTCGGACGTCCAGCAGGGGTGGCCACCACGACAACTGCACCCCAGCCGGAGGAGGACATGCAGGCAGCAAGAGCCAGGGCGCAAGCACAGGCACAGGCACAGCAGCAGCAACATAGTGGGAGCAATGATGGCTCGGGGCCTTCAACATCGGAGGGGCAGGCATCAGCCATAGGGCAGGAGGACCCCGTATTTCAAGTGTCTTCCGTGTGGCAGCGGTTGGGCCACGTCATAGATGCGGAGCAGCAGCGGGCGGAAGAGGCACGGCTCACAATGGACAAGGCGGAGAACTCCATGCGGAGGGCCCTGAGGCGGGCTGAGTGCCACGAGGCAATTCGCAGGGAGTTGGAGGTGAACATGTCATCATCCCTGCAAACTCTTGGGACCATGGAAGAGGACCGCCTCCAGGACATTGAGCAGGAGTTCGATGAGGTACTGGCTCGGGACATCAAAAAGTGACTAGCCCGCTGCCATTGTAAATAGTTAGATAGTGTTAGGTTTCCTTTCTGATTTTGTTCATTTTGGGCCGCTTGGACAATGCACCACATTTTTGTGTATAGTTCTTTAATAGGTAGTGTTTTTTGTAGGTTTCGTTTCATTTGTTGGGCTCATGGTGATTTGTATATAGTTGAACAGTGGATGTTTCTCGTTTTTGTTTTATTTTTAATTTCACCATGGCGCAATGGATTTCATATATTTTTTTTCCCTTGGATTTGCTTTGTTGGACTGAGACTTTGGACACATTTTCATTTGGATTTCTTTGGACTCTGATTTCATATTTTTTATTCTTTTCCGGACATGCTGCATTTTATTTCTTATTCCCTTTATTGAGTGTTTTTTTTTCATTACATTCATGTTGTGTTCAATACATTTTTGTTTCATACTTCGATGTGTGGTATTCTCTCATTGCTTTCATGCATGTCATGATATGGGTTTTCACATTCAATTGCACCCATTGTGTGTGTGTGACGGACATCTGTTCATGTACATGCTTGCCATTCGGGTTGTATCATGTAATGGCCATTTCTCTGTGGGTGGATGCAATACTTGGTTGGGTGTTTGGGCTGGGGTGGCGTGGGGTGTGATGTGGGTTGCCATGAGGCCCATGATTGAGGATCGTCATGACGTGGGTGCTGGGGGACATGAGTGGGACATGAGTGGGGGCCTGCTGGCAGGTGCCCATGACAGCTGGGGGGTGGGGGTGCTGGGGGACATGAGTGGGGGCCCGCTGGCAGGTGCCCCTGATTGCTGGGGGGTGGGGGTGCTGGGGGACATGAGTGAGGGCCTGCTGGCAGGTGCCCCTCACTGCTGGGGTGTGGGGGTGCCGGGGGACATGTGTGGGACATGAGTGGGGGCCTGCTGGCAGGTGCCCCTGACTGCTGGGGGGTGAGGGTGCTGGGGGACATGTGTGGGACATGAGTGGAGGCCTGCTGGCAAGTGCCTCTGACTGCTGGGGGCTGGGGGTGCTGTGGGACATGTGTGGGGCATGAGTGGAGGCCTGCTGGCAGGTGCCCCTGACTGCTGAGGGGTAGGGGTGCGGGGGGACATGAGTGAAACATGAGTGGGGACCTGCTGGCAGGTGCCCCTCACTGCTGGGGGGTGGGGGTGCTGGGGGACATGAGTGGGGGCCTGCTGGCAGGTGCCCCTCACTGCTGGGGGGTGGGGGTGCTGGAGGACATAAGTGGGGGCCTGCTGGCAGGTCCCCTCACTGCTGGGGGTGCTGGAGGACATGAGTGGGACATGAGTGGGGGCCTGCTGGCAGGTGCCCCTGACTGCTGGGGGATGGGGGTGCTGGGGGAAATGAGTGGGGGCCTGCTGGCAGGTGCCCCTGACTGCTAGGGGGTAGGGGTGCTGGGGGACATGTGTGGGGCATGAGTGGACACCTGCTGGCAGGTGCCCCTGACTGCTGGGGGGTGGGGTGCTGGGGAACATGTGTGGGACATGAGTGGGGGCCTGCTGGCAGGTGCCCCTGACTGCTGGGGGTGGGGGTGCTATAGGACACGAGTGGGGGCCTGCTGGCAGGTGCCCCTGACTGCTGGGGGTTGGGGGTGCTGGGGGACATGAGTGGGGGCCTGCTGGCAGGTGCCCCTGACTGCTGGGGGGTGGGGGTGCTGGGGACATGAGTGGGGGCCTGCTGGCAGGTGCCCCTGACTGCTGGGGGCTGGGGGTGCTGGGGGACATGAGTGGGGGCCTGCTGGCAGGTGCCCCTCACTGCTGGGGGGTGGGTGTGCTGGGGGACATGTGTGGGACATGAGTGGAGGCCTGCTGGAAGGAGCCCCTCACTGCTGGGGGGTGGGGGTGCTGGGGGACATGAGTGGGGGCCTGCTGGCAGGTGCCCCTCACTGCTGGGGGGTGGGGGTGCTGGGGGACATGAGTGGGACATGAGTGGGGGCCTGCTGGCAGGTGCCCCTGACTGCTGGGGGTGGGGGTGCTGGGGGACATGAGTGTGGGCCTGCTGGCAGGTGCCCCTGACTGCTGGGGGTGGGGGTGCTGGGGGACATGTGTGGGACATGAGTGGAGGCCTGCTGGCAGGTGCCCTTCACTGTTTTGGGGTGGGGGTGCTGGGGGACATGAGTGGGGGCCTGCTGGCAGGTGCCGCTCACTGCTGGGGGGAGGGGGTGCTGGGGGACATGTGTGGGATATGAGTGGGGGCCTGCTGGCAGGTGCCCCTGACTGCTGGGGGGTGGGGGTGCTGTGGGACATGTGTGGGACATGAGTGGAGGCCTGCTGGCAGGTGCCCCTGACTGCTGAGGGGTAGGGGTGCGGGGGGACATGAGTGAAACATGAGTGGGGACCTGCTGGCAGGTGCCCCTCACTGCTGGGGGGTGGGGTGCTGGGGGACATGAGTGGGGGCCTGCTGGCAGGTGCCCCTCACTGCTGGGGGGTGGGGGTGCTGGGGGACATGAGTGGGGGCCTGCTGGCAGGTGCCCCTCACTGCTGGGGGTGCTGGGGGACATGAGTGGGACATGAGTGGGGGCCTGCTGGCAGGTGCCCCTGACTGCTGGGGGATGGGGGTGCTGGGGGACATGAGTGGGGGGCTGCTGGCAGGTGCCCCTGACTGCTAGGGGGTGGGGGTGCTGGGGGACATGTGTGGGGCATGAGTGGACGCCTGCTGGCAGGTGCCCCTGACTGCTGGGGGGTGGGGGTGCTGGGGGACATGTGTGGGACATGAGTGGGGGCCTGCTGGCAGGTGCCCCTGACTGCTGGGGGTGGGGGTGCTGGAGGACATGAGTGGGGGCCTGCTGGCAGGTGCCCCTGACTGCTGGGGGTTGGGGGTGCTGGGGGATATGAGTGGGGGCCTGCTGGCAGGTGCCCCTGACTGCTGGGGGTGGGGGTGCTGGTGGACATGAGTGGGGGCCTGCTGGCAGGTGCCCCTGACTGCTGGGGGCTGGGGGTGCTGGGGGACATGAGTGGGGGCCTGCTGGCAGGTGCCCCTCACTGCTGGGGGGTGGGTGTGCTGGGGGACATGTGTGGGACATGAGTGGGGTCCTGCTGGCAGGTGCCCCTCACGGCTGGGGGTTCTGGGGGACATGTGTGGGACATGAGTGGAGGCCTGCTGGCAGGTTCCCCTGACTGCTGGGGGGTGGGGGTGCTGGGGGACATGAGTGGGACATGAGTGGGGGCCTGCTGCCAGGTGCCCCTCACTGCTGGGGGGTGGGGGTGCTGGGGGACATGTGTGGGGGCCTGCTGGCAGGTACCCCTGACTGCTGGGGGTTGGGGGTGCTGGGGAACATGCATGGGGGCCTGCTGACAGGTGCCCCTCACTGCTTTGGGGTGGGGGTGCTGGGGGACATGAGTGGGGGCCTGCTGGCAGGTGCCCCTCACTGCTGGGGAGTGGGGGTGCTGGGGGACATGTGTGGGACATTAGTGGGGGCCTGCTGGCAGGTGCCCCTCACTGCTGGGGGGTGGGGGTGCTGTGGGACATGTGTGGGACATGAGTGGAGGCCTGCTGGCAGGTGCCCCTGACTGCTGGGGGGTAGGGGTGCGGGGGGACTTGAGTGGGACATGAGTGGGGGCCTGCTGGCAGGTGCCCCTCACTGCTGGGGGATGGGGGTGCTGGGAGACATGAGTTGGGGCCTGCTGGCAGGTGCCCCTCACTGCTGGGGGTGCTGGGGGACATGAGTGGGACATGAGTGGGGGCCTGCTGGCAGGTGTCCCTGACTGCTGGGGGGTGGGGGTGCTGGGGGACATGAGTGGGGGCCTGCTGGCAGGTGTCCCTGAAAGCTGGGGGGTGGGGGTGCTGGGGGACATGTGTGGGACATGAGTGGAGGCCTGCTGGCAAGTGCCCCTGACTGCTGGGGGCTGGGGGTGCTGTGGGACATGTGTGGGGCATGAGTGGAGGCCTGCTGGCAGGTGCCCCTGACTGCTGAGGGGTAGGGGTGCGGGGGGACATGAGTGAAACATGAGTGGGGACCTGCTGGCAGGTGCCCCTCACTGCTGGGGGATGGGGGTGCTGGGGGACATGAGTGGGGGCCTGCTGGCAGGTGCCCCTCACTGCTGGGGGGTGCTGGGGGACATAAGTGGGGGCCTGCTGGCAGGTGCCCCTCACTGCTGGGGGTGCTGGGGGACATGAGTGGGACATGAGTGGGGGCCTGCTGGCAGGTGCCCCTGACTGCTGGGGGATGGGGGTGCTGGGGGAAATGAGTGGGGGCCTGCTGGCAGGTGCCCCTGACTGCTAGGGGGTGGGGGTGCTGGGGGACATGTGTGGGGCATGAGTGGACACCTGCTGGCAGGTGCCCCTGACTGCTGGGGGGTGGGGGTGCTGGGGAACATGTGTGGGACATGAGTGGGGGCCTGCTGGCAGGTGCCCCTGACTGCTGGGGGTGGGGGTGCTATAGGACACGAGTGGGGGCCTGCTGGCAGGTGCCCCTGACTGCTGGGGGTTGGGGGTGCTGGGGGACATGAGTGGGGGCCTGCTGGCAGGTGCCCCTGACTGCTGGGGGGTGGGGGTGCTGGGGACATGTGTGGGGGCCTGCTGGCAGGTGCCCCTGACTGCTGGGGGCTGGGGGTGCTGGGGGGCATGAGTGGGGGCCTGCTGGCAGGTGCCCCTCACTGCTGGGGGGTGGGTGTGCTGGGGGACATGTGTGGGACATGAGTGGGGTCCTGCTGGCAGGTGCCCCTCACTGCTGGGGGTGCTGGGGGACATGTGTGGGACATGAGTGGAGGCCTGCTGGCAGGTGCCCCTGACTGCTGGGGGGTGGGGGTGCCGGGGGACATGAGTGGGACATGAGTGGGGGCCTGCTGGCAGGTGCCCCTCACTGCTGGGGGGTGGGGGTGCTGGGGGACATGTGTGGGGGCCTGCTGACAGGTGCCCCTCACTGCTTTGGGGTGGGGGTGCTGGGGGACATGAGTGGGGGCCTGCTGGCAGGTGCCCCTCACTGCTGGGGAGTGGGGGTGCAGGGGGACATGTGTGGGACATTAGTGGGGGCCTGCTGGCAGGTGCCCCTCACTGCTGGGGGGTGGAGGTGCTGTGGGACATGTGTGGGACATGAGTGGAGGCCTGCTGGCAGGTGCCCCTGACTGCTGGGGGGTATGGGTGCGGGGGGACATGAGTGGGACATGAGTGGGGGCCTGCTGGCAGGTGCCCCTCACTGCTGGGGGGTGGGGGTGCTGGGAGACATGAGTGAGGGCCTGCTGGCAGGTGCCCCTCAATGCTGGGGGTGCTGGGGGACATGAGTGGGACATGAGTGGGGGCCTGCTGGCAGGTGTCCCTGACTGCTGGGGGGTGGGGGTGCTGGGGGACATGAGTGGGGGCCTGCTGGCAGGTGTCCCTGACTGCTGGGGGGTGGGGGTGTTGGGGGACATGTGTGGGACATGAGTGGAGGCCTGCTGGCAAGTGCCCCTGACTGCTGGGGGCTGGGGGTGCTGGGGGACATGTGTGGGACATGAGTGGGGTCCTGCTGGCAGGTTCCCCTCACTGCTGGGGGTGCTGGGAGACATGTGTGGGACATGAGTGGAGGCCTGCTGGCAGGTGCCCCTGACTGCTGGGGGGTGGGGGTGCCGGGGGACATGAGTGGGACATGAGTGGGGGCCTGCTGGCAGGTGCCCCTCACTTCTGGGGGGTGGGGGTGCTGGGGGACATGTGTGGGGGCCTGCTGACAGGTGCCCCTCACTGCTTTGGGGTGGGGGTGCTGGGGGACATGAGTGGGGGCCTGCTGGCAGGTGCCCCTCACTGCTGGGGAGTGGGGGTGCTGGGGTACATGTGTGGGACATTAGTGGGGGCCTGCTGGCAGGTGCCCCTCACTGCTGGGGGGTGGAGGTGCTGTGGGACATTTGTGGGACATGAGTGGAGGCCTGCTGGCAGGTGCCCCTGACTGCTGGGGGGTAGGGGTGCGGGGGGACATGAGTGGGACATGAGTGGGGGCCTGCTGGCAGGTGCCCCTCACTGCTGGGGGGTGGGGGTGCTGGGAGACATGAGTGGGGGCCTGCTGGCAGGTGCCCCTCACTGCTGGGGGTGCTGGGGGACATGAGTGGGACATTAGTGGGGGCCTGCTGGCAGGTGCCCCTCACTGCTGGGGGGTGGAGGTGCTGTGGGACATGTGTGGGACATGAGTGGAGGCCTGCTGGCAGGTGCCCCTGACTGCTGGGGGGTAGGGGTGCGGGGGGACATGAGTGGGGGCCTGCTGGCAGGTGCCCCTCACTGCTGGGGGGTGGGGGTGCTGGGAGACATGAGTGGGGGCCTGCTGGCAGGTGTCCCTGACTGCTGGGGGGTGGGGGTGCTGGGGGACATGAGTGGGGGCCTGCTGGCAGGTGTCCCTGACTGCTGGGGGGTGGGGGTGTTGGGGGACATGTGTGGGACATGAGTGGAGGCCTGCTGGCAAGTGCCCCTGACTGCTGGGGAGTGGGGGTGCTGGGGGACATGTGTGGGACATGAGTGGGGGCCTGCTGGCAGGTGACCCTGACTGCTGGGGGTGGGGGTGCTGGAGGACATGAGTGGGGGCCTGCTGACAGGTGCCCCTCACTGCTGTGGGGTGTGGGTTCTGGGGGACATGAGTGGGGGCCTGCTGGCAGGTGTCCCTGACTGCTGGGGGGTGGGGGTGCTGGGGACATGAGTGGGGGCCTGCTGGCAGGTGGCCCTTACTGCTGGGGTGTGGGGGTGCTGGGGGACATGTGTGGGACATGAGTGGGGGCCTGCTGGCAGGTGCCCCTCACTGCTGGGGGGTGGGGGTGCGGGGGGACATGTGTTGTGATCACTAGTGCAAGGTGACATGTGGCTTGGCTGGGGGGCATGCCCATGGTGGATGGGCTGCCTGCGGGACATGACCAGGGGTGCAGGGTAGTCCCCTGTGGTGTGGGCTCCCTGCAGGGGCCGTCGAGGGTGTAGAGGGAACACCTGCGAGGGTCCACACTGCCAATTCACATGTAGGACTCCCCTCGCACCCCCGAAATTCACGTACCCCGCTCTGACAGAAAAATTGTGTGTGAAACTTCCCACGAAGCCCAGTTATTTACATACCCCACTCGCACAGGGCCAATCGCGTGTGAAACTTCCCGCAAACACCAGTTATACATGCATCCCACTCGCACAGGGCCAATCGCGTGTGAAACTTCCCACGAAGCCCAGTTATGCACGTACCCCACTCGCACAGGGCCAATCGCGTGTGAAATTTCCTGCAAAGCCCAGTTATTCACGTACCCCACTCGCACAGGGCCTACCGCGTGTGAAACTTCCCGCACACCCCAGGAATACACGTACCCCACTCGCACAGGGCCTATCGCGTGTGAAACTTCCCACGCACCCCAGGAATACACGTACCCCACTCGCACAGGGCATTTCACGTGTGAAACTTCACGCACACCCCCTAAATACACGTACCCCACTCGCAGAGGGCCAATCACGTGTGAAACTTCCCACGCACCCCAGGAATACATGTACCCCACTCGCACAGGGCCTATCGCGTGTGAAACTTCCCACGCACCCCAGGAATACACGTACCCCACTTGCTCAGGGCATTTCACGTGTGAAACTTCCCGCACACCCCCGAAATACACGTTCCCCACTCCAATCGCGTGTGAAACTTCCCGCGCACCCCAGGAATACACGTACCCCACTCCCACATGGCCTATTGCATGTGAAACTTCCAGCGCACCCCAGGAATACACGTACCCCATTCGCACAGGGCATTTCGCGTGTGAAACTTCCTGCGAACCCGTTATACACGTACCCCGCTCAAATCGTGTCTGACACTCCCCTTGCAGCGGGGTACGTGTATTCGGAGGGGTGCGCGGGGAGTTTTACATGCATTTTCGTGGTTGGGGCCTGTGCGCCATGTACGGGATTTGTGCGCTGTGCATGGCGCACGGGGAGGGGTTTGGGGTGTAACTGGCGCTGCTGCAGGGTCGCTGCACCACTTTGCGCCATGGCTGGTTTTGGAAGCTAAAATCCATGAATACCCTGTGCGCGGAAATGGATTTTAGCGCACGCGGCTGGTACAGAAATTCGCACACGCAACTTGGGGATCTCCTCCCTCTCCATTATTTTCTGCAGTAATTTCTCATTAATAAAGCTCCTTTCCCGTTCAAGCGCTAAGGTGGCTTTTATCATTTTAGAATGGTCGTGTATACCAATGTGAACCCAGGGTTGCTCATCTTCCATGTGTATTTCAGCAAGAGTGGTAATGTGTTTTTCTGTGTCTATTTTAGGAGTAGTATTCTGTTTGCATTTCTTCTCTTTTAAATAGAAGCGCAATGTGCGTTCATCTACTTCAGTTTGCCATCTTTTTCTAGGACCTAAATAAATCTGAACATATTTTTTTTCACTTTGCATTTTATCTTGACACATCAAAATTACAGTATCGCTAGGTATACAGCTATTCTGGAGGTATACCTCCACTGCATCATTCATTTTGGCAACGGTGTGGCATTCATTTATACTGCTGTTTTGTGATTTTATTCTCTTAGGTCTCAATGTTTTTTTGGTTAAGGACCACAGTACTCCATTCACCCCATCTATGAGAGGAGATAATCTTTTCAGGCAACCTGTCCCCATCAAAAATGGAATTTCACAAATAGATCTGATCAACATTTCTTGTTTCATTCTGTGTTTTCCTATCTATATGTCAACTTCGGTAACACCTATAATAGGCACCTCCTCACCATTAAAAGTATGTACTGGACCTTCACTTTGCATCACTGTGATCTGATTCTGTGGAGATCTCCCTTCATTGATACTTTTTACCAATTCTTTGGACATAATTGTGGCTTGTGCGCCTATGTCAATCATCGCAAATGTATTGCATTTCTCTTCCACAGTGTTAGGCAGAAACCTGTGCAGTTCCCTCTGGGACCACTGCAGAAAGTTTAAGACTACAGGAGTTAGCAGTAAACCCAATTGGTAGCAGTCTGCACCACCCAGATTTACCTGGCAGCTGTGGCTGAGCAGTCAGACTTCTCTCAAGACGAGTTAGGCAGTATTTGGAGTATACAAGATAGGGCAATTTACAAAGTAGAACAAGCAGACACGGATCAGAGCTTGGGTGTAAAGATATATAATTATTTATTTAAAAACACATCTATGAAAAACACACTGGCACTAATATGGCAAACAACTTCAATCACAGTTACTATAAGTATATATCAATCCCATAACAATATTTCGACAAGTCTAGGTTCAACGGCACCACTTATTTGCAGACAGAGGTGAGTGCTTTACCTAGATGGCACTCTAGTATTCATTTAGAAAGGGAGAGAAAAAGGCAGGGTATGAAACCAACTCAGTACCAACACTTTTACGAAACAAATGCAAGGCAAGCAAGGCAGGGTCTACTGTAGATCACAAAGTTCAGAGGCCAGGCCCACTCGGAGAGAGGCAAGGCGGTATTTCCCAAAAGTACCACAGTGGAAATGCACTTCATCTCTTTGTAGCAAAAAATGTCACAGCAAGGTTGGACCAGTTATAGAACGAATGTTAAGAAGGTCTGGAGGCGACCCAGTGGAAAGGTAAGGATTTAAGACACATCACGCTAACTGTTTCAAGGGAAGCCAGGCGGACACAGTACCTTGAAAGTGGAGAGACAGCTCCGCCGGGGGCATTTGTTCCTGGTGGTGGATGCAAGTCAGGGCTTTGCCAGAAGATGAGATGATCTTGTCGTCGAGGAAAGTTGAAGATCGTTGCACCACCAGGGAAGAGACCAGCCGCGGAGTGCTCAGTCACAAGGCACCACCTTTTGGTTGCGTGACAGTGGTTAGTGGCTATCCAGTTGCCGGTGTGCTCAGCATGGGCAATTCGACCACTAGACGTACTGGAAGCGAGAAAAAGCAAGGGACTGGTTGTTCCCACCAGTCAAGGGAAGAAGACTCTCCAGCAGGGAGATCTCCTCTGTCATTGGGAAGTGGTGAGTCGGTTCAGCAGGGCTCCACCGGAGGTGTCGTCGTTGCAGGTCAGCTCAGCTTTACCCTCGTCGGATTCGTAGGTCCTGTGGCGACTTCTGAAGTTCCATTCCCCAAAGCCGTGCTTTTATGCAGAAAACCCCCATTCATTCAGCCTAGCTGTCAATCAAACAGGCTAAGTGGTGAGCGGGGCGTCTCACCAGTTGGGCCAATCACACCAGAGTGCGAATTGGGTTGGCAAGGCAACTCAGTCCAGGGTGCCTAAACCCCCTCCAACACCCCCTGTGGTACCCAGACAGAATGGCACCACTCTGGAGGGCTTCTGTGCAGAAGCCCGCCAAAAGTGGAACAAAGGGCTCAACCTTTGGTTTGGAGCTACAGAGGCGAACACATACGCGTTTTTAAAAACCAAGTTCTGCCAGAAAATACCAACCGGTGAATTTATATTAATTTAATAAACCGGCAGTATGACCGAGGCTACATAGAAAAAGTATTAGCCTTTACCAATGGGAAAATCCCATAGGGATATATTCGCGGTCGAATATAAAAAGTAGTATCCACTGCCACCAGCCAAAACTCGACGAGGGGGAACGGGACAGTGCCCCCTCGAACAAGAGACCCAGGGGTAATCGAATTACCCCTACCAGTATGTCCACAATAGGATGGTTTGTACTGGTTCTGTTAGTACATTTAGGTCTAGTAAAGCCAATGGTGACTTTACATGCCCCGGGTGACAGTAGTCAGTCCCAGGGTATGGAGTCTATGGTGGGGGTCACCTAGGACACCCCAGTGTTACGGCACGGAGGGTGCGGTGTAACACACATAGCAAAACACATGAGACTCTATGGAGTAAAAGACCCCATAGCCCATAGAACACATTAACATTCAAAGAAAAAAAATCCAGACATCCAGCAATGCTGCTGGGGGACTCACTAGGTTAGGAAATTCAGCCTAAGCAGAGAATTCTCCCTAACACTCGCCCCCCCCCCCCAGACTAAGGGACAGGAGGATTTAATCCAGTCCTGGATGAATCGCATACCTCTAGTCGATGATATACATCCTAGAGAAACCATCAGCATTTTGGTGGTGACGCCCTGACCTGTGCTCAATGGTGAAATCAAACCCTTGCAGGCAGATTGACCATCTCAGTAGTTTTGGGTTTTCCCCTTTCATTTGCATTAACCATCTCAAGGGTTGGTGGTCAGTCTGAATGACCAAAGTAGAACCATACAAGTATGGCCTAAACTTCTTCAGCGCCCACACGATAGCAAAACACTCTCTTTCGATTGTTGCCCACCTTGTTTCAGGATCCTTCAGCTTGCGGCTGATGAAGCAAACGGGGTGCTCCCTACCTTTCCCATCCAGTTGACTGAGTACTGCACCCATTCCTACATTTGAAGCATCTGTCTGCACAATGAAAGTTTGGTGGTAATCAGGAGCTCTGAGTACTGTGGCTTGGCAAAGAGCCTTTTTCAGGTTTTCAAAGGCCTGATTGCACTCCTCATTCCATCTAACCTTCTTAGGGAATTTTGGAGAGGAGATGACATTCAGATGAGAAGCTATAGTCCCATAGTTCTCAATGAAATGCCTGTAATACCCAGTGAGACCTAAGAAGGCTCTCACCTGGGTCTGAGTAGTAGGTGTTGTCCAATTTTGCACAGCTTCAATCTTACTGAGCAAAGGCCTTATTTCTCCACCTCCTACCTCACTACCTAATGTCCAAGATAGACTACCTTACTCTGTCCAATTTGGAATTTACTCGCCTTTATGGTCAAATTGGCTTGTCCAAGAGCGTGCAAAACATATCTTAGGTGGTCTACATGTTCTTCCCAGGAATTGCTGAACACTGCTATGTCATCCAAGTATGCCATGCAAAGGTCCTCCATCCCATTCAGAACCTGGTTTACCATCCATTGAAATGTAGCAGGTTCATTTTTCAATCCAAAAGGCATTACCTTAAACTGGTATAACCCAGCTGGGGTAGAAAATGCAGTTTTCTCCTTGGCATGGTCTGTCAGGGCTATTTGCCAATAGCCTGACATCAAGTCAAATGTGCTGAGGAACTTGGCTGAACCAAGTCTATCCACCAACTCATCTGTTCTTGGCAAAGGGTGGGCATCAGTCTTGGTGACTGCATTAAGAGCTCTATAGTCCACACATAATCTAAGTTCTTTAGATCCTGACTTTGGTACTAACACAACTGGGCTAGACCATGGACTAGTAGAGGGCCCTATTACCCCGAGATCAAGCATCTTGCTGACCTCACCTTTGATGTGGGTTCTTACACTTTCTGACATTCTGTATCCTCTGCTTTTGACGGGCAGACAGTCACCAGTGAGTATGTCATGCTGGCCACAAGGGGTCAAGCCTGGTGAAAGTGAGAACAGAGAGGCAAACTGATTCAACATAGATTTGCACTCTTCTTGTTGCTCAGGTGTCAGATTTGAAGAGAGATTTACTCCTTCAATCTTTTCGTCTAAAGGTAAGCCTCTGAGGAGATCAGGAAGAGCTTCACTCTCTTCTTCTTCCTCTGATGATGCTAGAAGCAACGCTCCTACATCAGGTCGCGAGACATACGTTTTGAGTCTGTTGGTGTGGAAGACTGTTGGAGCCTCCTTGGGGTTGCCCAAGTCCACCAGATAGTTGACCTCTCCAATTTTACCCACAACTCTGAAGGGTCCCATCCATTTGTCTTGCAAGGCCCTCTGCCTTGTTGGGATCATAACGAGAACTAGCTGGTCTTGAGTGAACTCAACCATGTTAGCCTTTTGATCATGCCAGTGCTTGACCAATGCTTGTCCAGCTTTCAAGTTAACACTTGCTTACGCCATCATGTGTGATTGTGATTGTGTGAAATCATTACTGATTTCTGGACTCACCTTTCTCAGGCCTTTTTCACTTTTGGCTAAGCACATTGGTAAATGGAAAGACATTGTTCCCTCCTTTCTGTCCATTTCTATGTGATAGACTTTATTCATTCCCCATATTCAGAGGTCTTTTGGTGTGTGGCCACCGTTCGCCCACCCATCCAGGGATCATCAGAGGTCACACTACAATCCTCCAACTGAACATGTGTAAAAACCTCACTTGGTAATTTGCCATTTTCTAATTCTGTGCATTTGTGGTTATTTGGTATGGTACCAGTCTTTTTAACTTCTTCAAACATCTGTGGCTCACAGAGCTCTTCAGGTGATTGATCTGTACCCTCCTTTTGAGTATCTTTTCTTTCTGTTTGTGTTTGGTTATTGTTTTTATTGCCCAAGGAAGGAGTTCTAGCATCCCCACTTACTCCCTGTTCACTTGTATTCCCAATGCATGAGTTATTTTTCTTAAATCTGTCTCTTTGTTCTTTTGGAACCTCAGGTTTTCCTTTTTCATTTGTACAAATCTCCAATGTTTGATTTAGCTCTAGGTTAAATTGAACTTCTTTTTTATATGTATTTGCAATTTTTGTCACATGTTCATTTGCCAGTATTTTCATTTTTAAATCATTAGGCATCTGAGAATCATTTTGCAAAACCAAATCATGACAATCTGTTTTCTTAGTATTGCAGGTATCAGTAAAATGTAGCCACTTATCAGAAAGCACCTGGTCATTGCCTTGGCTTTCTGCCCCCTCCTTTGATGACTGTTTTTGTGCTGTACAGAGCTTTCCTACTTGCTCAGCCAACATTTTCACTTGGGCATCGAGACACTGGAATCTTTCAATCTCCCTAGAATCTTCTCTCTGTGGCCTAGATCGATATTGGTTGTTTTCACCCTGATTGAATCTATTCTGATATCTCTCAGGAGAATGATTTCTATTGAGATTGCTTGTGAACTCTTGATTCATATGTGGAGGGGAGCAGGGTGCACCCATCCTTTGATTGTAGTCCCCTGGTGGTGGTGATTCATTGTACTGACGTGGAGCATAATTCATATGCTGCCTCATGTCCTGTCTCTCATTTTGTGAGTATTGACCCCTATGCTGATTCCCATTTTCAGTAATTTAAACCACATATCAGGGTCTATCCTGATTACCATATATCATGGTGTTAGGGTCAAATCTGCTTTGTGTCCCCAATGTCTGGTAGGGACTATTATTTCTTTGATCCTGACTTTGTCTCTGATTATTATTCATACCTGACATATCAGGCCGATATCCTGCCCGGGGCCTGTCTCCTAAGTACCTAGGGCTAATGTAGCTCTCCCTATTACTAGGATCATGTGATTGAAACATTGGTGCAGGGAGTGACGACCTTTGTTGATTACCCCTTTGTTCGGGTGCCAAATTATTTTTACCTGGACTTTGAGCAGACTCAAGAGACATTTTGGCTGACCTGATCTCCATCACTGTTGCTGGGGGTTCTTTAGATTTTGGTCTAGTGTCTTTCATTTTATCATTTTCTCTACCCGGACAATAGAGTACTTCATATAGTTTTGTACTTTGGTGTACAATCCATTTAAGGGTCTTATCACGGTCAAATTCATGGACTAACTGTGATATGATATCTTTCTGTAGCCCCTAGAAGTAGGCAGTTTTAAACACATTAGAATTGGGGTCAAAAGATACATCAAAGCAAGAAAAAGCTCTTTTTAAGTCTTGTAAAAACTGGCGAGGTGATGTGTCAAGCCCAGCCGTAATCGTGTATGCAACCTTTTTTGCCTCTTGCAATGATTGGAAAGGAGAAAAATTGTGTCTAATCTCTTTTTCAAACTCTGCCCACGTCTTTTTTTGCTGTTCATTTAACCCTCTAATAATACTGGCTGTGGGGGCATCCAGAGTTAAGTGAAAATATTGCCTGTATTGTTTGTTAGGTATCTGGAGGGCTTTGAATATATCATGCACCGCTTCTAAGTGGTCCTCTTTAAATGGTTTGGTCAGAGCATTGATTGATTTCATTATTTTTATGAGGCTACTAGTTGCTATGCATGGAATTGCACTACTTTGTGATTCAACCCTGGTTTCAGGTCTATGGGATTGGTGGTGGCCCCCAATGGGTGTATCAAATCCCCAAAGAGCGCTACCAAGTTCAGTCACCGGCCCAATCACTGGGCACTAGTTCTCTGCATAGAAGTAGGATTCACCTCAACTCCATTGAATGTGGTGCTCTGCCGTTTATCCTGGGACCTGGAAATTCATATTTGCTGTTCCAAATCCTTCCACTTTCTAAGGAGCCTATCTGCCTCCTTTTGCAAATAATTGTTTTCCTCACACATTTTATTAATTACCTCTTGCATATCGCCCATTTGCATTTGGCATTCACTGAATTCTTTGTTTCTCTTGTCTCTTTCTTGAAACATTTTAACCATTTCCTGTTCAGCAGTTTTGAGATTGCTTTCTTTCTCAAAATGTTCTTTTTGCAAAACCTGCATTTCCAAAACAACCTCATCTTTGTCTTGTCTAATATGGTCTACCAATGTTTTCAAGTGTTTCAATTCTTGTTCACTATCCTTAAACTTCTTCTTGCTTTGAGACAATTGAGTGTCAAGATCCCTATATTTTGACTGCAAGTCTTTTTGACATACCTCCAATTCTGCTCTTAACATTTCCTCTTTTTCACTTGCTCCATCCATATCAGCATTTAACCTGCTAATCAGCTTTGTATCATTTTCTTGCATTCACAGGGATCTATTTAGCATAAGCCATGTCTTGGTGCATAGCCGTATCAGACAATCTTTCTCTGCATGTTTATCAACTGCATTTAGTAGTCTGAAAAGGCAGACCACAATTATGCTGCCTTCTGCAAAAATGATGTCTAATGGTTCTTTCTGTACTTCACCAGAGATGCGGTCATGCCATTCTGTGGCATTATTTGATGACCATGTCCCATATGCAGATCGCTTTACCTCTATATATTGCACTAGCTCTGGGAATGTGGCCTCCATTTGAGACATTCTAAAATTCACTTTTAGTGTCACACTGCTATCATGAAATGGCTTCCCTCTAATGCACGTATGGTAGTGTGAGACACACTTGCCACGCCCAGTAGGTACTCTACAGCCACGTTCCTGGCCAATTCACGATGTATGTACGATATTTTTTGTAAATATGGGGTTTTGCAGTATTTTCTTACCGCCAAAAATGAGCGGTGGTTTGGTGATAACTTATTCTTGCATTTAGATTGGGTTTGGCCTCATATCATTTTAGTGACCATACCGTGTTATATTATATTGGAGAACCTAATAATATGTATTACTTACAGTATTTTATGTTAGCATATGGTTCATATGGTTTGCAGTATTTAGTGGTGAACATAATTTCCTCCCTTACATCATAAACCCATCAAAAACAAAACCTTCCTTTCTATGAGAATACCTCCTAGTGATCTATAGAGAGCCTTGGACCTATACACCCAAATAAGCCCAACATTCTTTTATAGAGTGCCACCTACAGCCTGTGGCCGGTATCACGGGCTTATCTACACCAGTGAACTATGCGCCCATATGCATCATTACTGGTTCATAGACCCCCAGTAATCTATATTATATTAGATCCCCTCCAAATAACATGCACGGAGGACACACCCACACACACATACCTATTTTATCACTGCTTATTCTGTTTGTTATTCTATCTGCATGGGCAAATTGACAAATGTATTACCAAAGAAAATGAATTTCCCCCGTGTCCACATATGCAATCCCCAAAGCAATAATTAAAAAACAATCTGTTTTTATATATTGGTTATATTGCGGATAAGTACAATTCACAATACAAATCTTACCATATACATTTCACCATTATCTGTAATAAAATGAGAAGAGAAAAAAAAACAACATATACAGATCAAATAAACCTTTTTTAAAAAAATAGGCATAATTGTTTAGCATTATAAACATGACGAATTAAGATGCAGGGGATTTCCTTTGCTAATCTGCCTACATGACATTTTTTAGATCGGTCATTCATCCAACAGTGCAGAGTGACCTCACTTAAACTGTGTCTGCTTACCAAACATATTTGTTTGAATCTCTCCCACCCAACCTTGTCTTTGCTCCCCACAGAAGAGCAGCCCCAGCCAATGAACCGCTCCTGTTAATCTTGAATGTTTGGAATGTGCAGCGAGAACAGAGGGTTCTCCAGCCAGCGCTGAGTGAGACCAGGCACATCTGTCTAAGAGCCCATTCATCCTGAACTAACTCCTCTCTGTCAGCTTTCCCATTAGCAGAGCTCTGCACCTACCCACTTTGCCTACGTGATATATCTGCAGACACTTTCCTCCAATCATGTTAAAAGGCAGCATCACCCTTCACTTTTACACAATGGGATCCTTGCTCACTGAGCAACTGTTTCAATTATTATTTCCTTTCGCACATAATTTCCCCTTTCCGCAAACACAGAAAGAGATAGAAAAAATGCTAGTGCACATTTGAAAAATGAATTTCAGAATATGTGATTTCACATCATTTTGTACATGGGACTACATTATAATGTTAAGGAGTTAGCATTAGTGATTAGTAATTGTTAATTGAGTCAGTCAAATAATGTTCAATAATGTAGTCTTCTATGCATGAGGTATTCAAGAGAAAATAAAATGGATGCTCTTTTACTCTCTGCAGTTTCACATTGGGCTTTTGCTGCATTATGAATTCTATACCTTGCATGCCACCAGCAACATATTCACATGTTATACTGGCAACATAAAATAACTATATATGTGTGCCACACTATTGCTGGCAACAAAATGTTGTCACATTTATTGAAGCGCTATATACTCTAAAGCGCTATAAATATTATAAAGCGCTATATATATATTACTACAAGCCCTAGAATGTTTAAGCTTCATCAAGTGTGCACACAGATGTTCAGTGGTAAACAATATAGGCCAATCCGGATACTAGGACCCCCATTCTCTGCATGGTCCGACAGATTAAACATTGTATTTTCAATATAAGTGGTCCACCCCTTCTGCTATAGGGTTTAGAATAGAAGACTCTGAGGTCCTGCTGGCTGAAGTCAATACCCTCCACATATTACTTGCTTTACCAGTCTGCAAGGCCTCCACCATCCCTTGTTATTTCTGCATTAAGCCAACACGCCATCTCCTGGTAAGTTTATCAACAGTTCATTTGAGGAACTAGAATTCTTTTTTAGACCTCTCAGTTGTTTCCGTAGGCGCCTCTTGGCTTTATTTATCTCATGGTCATAAGGGTGTGCTGCCTGCTTAGCAGACACCATGATCTTTTTAACCTTCCTTATGCCTGTTCTGTGTGCTAGCTTCTTAAACCATAGTTCTATTTCGTTTACATTTAGTACTTTAACTTGGAATTCATCTGCAGAATTTCATTCCACAACAAGCTGCATGCACTGTGGACATTTATTTTGGTTTACAACAACCTGTTATCTCCATGGGAGGGAAAAAGATCAGGCGAGCCTCAGGTACCCAGCTCATATGACTCCAAAAGCCAGCTGAGGCTAAGAGCAGCATGGTCACTCACTTGTTGCCTACAGATATTCCGTTTGTTCACTCTTTCAGTCAGTGCATTATTACAACATACATAATCTAATGTTTTGGCCTTTTTCCCCATCATACCAGTTCCCAGTCCATCAGGAACATTACCCATCTTTTACCTGTGGCATTTGCCACTTCCATTACCATTTTACTCATCCCCGCTACTGTTCGAGATGTACCTATAATCAAATTTTCCCCACAACGACCGTTGAGACCACCCCCAAAATAATACCATCTTCAGTACCCAGTATTGCAGCAGGCATCAGTTTCCAAGGGTAACGTAACCTTGTCCAAATCATACCCAAAGAACTCAAGAGATTCATACGGGGCTCTTATTAAAGGGGCTGTTACAGGTAAAGAACAAAGAACAATGAACCCTGCACAGCCTTCCTCCCCATGCTTCACTGTTTCAATAAAATCAAAGTCACATGAGCTTAAAATACATAAAGACGGAATCTTCCCACATGTTCTCAAAGGTTCACTTCTGTTAATTCTTACGACCCATCCACACTTTCTTCCCAATTGTGAAAGTTCTGGGGTCAAGAGGTTGAACAGACAACAGAGTTGTTTGAGAGGTTGTTAATAGATCCGCAGGGACAATAGGCCCAGCATTTCTAGTTGCCAGCCCCAAGATCGTTGCCACCATATGGGGGGTCAGCGGAGTCGGATCCACTTCATTGACCTCAATTATAGATGGACCCAATTTCCATACTGTAGGTCTTATTTGAACAGAGTCCATGGGCCTCATTACAGTTGCATTTTTTCCGCACCCGTGAATGGGCAAGAACCGGGTAATTTCGAGTTAGGCGGACCCAGTACTTGCCCATTTTTGGGAGCCGGAATCAAGGGCCTCCTCATCCCCATTCTGCCCCATAGGTCTGAATGGGGATGGGGACGTCGGATGCACCAACACAACTCTGCATGTGCCGGTGCATCCGACGTGCTCTGCTCGTGGGTGCCGTTACACACGCCTGGAAAACCTGGCGGGTGAAGCAGTTCCCGCAAGCAGACTCCGTACCGTAGTATGGCAGTCCAGGAAGTACGGTACTGGCATGCTTACCGGTACCATACAACCCAGACCGCCATGCTCATAATGTGGGCCCGTGTCTTTAAGGAGCCAGCTGGTCAAAGGACCCCCCCTCGACTAGACTGCTGCCTTTTCTTTTTCTGTGCAGCTTTTTTCCGGTCTTGCCTGGTCAGCTTTTGCTGATTTTGCATTATCACGGTAGTAGACTTCAGAAGATGATTAGAATCAACACCGACAAGACCCTCAGATTTGGCTTTAGGTGCTGCTTACCTTTTTTGTTTTTCTCTCCATCGTAACTGTTTATAAGTTAGTTAACAAAATGTGCATCTCACCTCGCAAGCCCAGGCTGCACCCCAGAAAAATCTTGCATCATACCTCACAACGCTAGGCTGCACATCAGCAAAATTGTGCCTCTCACCTGGCAAGGCCAGGCTGCACCCCAGCAAAAAGCATGTCTTACTTCGCAAGGCCTGGCTGCATCCCAGCAAAATCGCACATCTCACCTTGCAGCCCCAGGCTGCACACCAGCAAAATGGCGTGCCTCATCTCGCGTAGTGGCGGAAGGTGTCGGAGGCGTAAATAAAGTAAAGCAAGCCCAGGCTGCACCCCAGCAAAATTGCGCATCTTAGCGTGCAAGCCCAGGCCGCACCCTAGAGAAAATGTGTGCCCTCCCGCACAAGCCCCGGCTGCACCCCAGAGAAATTGTGCAACTCACCTCGCAACGCCAGGCCGCACCCCATCAAAATTGCATGCCTCACCTCGCAAGCCAAGGCAGGATCTCAGAGAAAACCTGTGCCCTCCCTCGCAAGCCCAGGACAAACCCCAGCAAAATCACACACCTCATCTCGCAAGCCAATGGCCGCACCCCAGCAAAATCACGTGCCCTCTCTCACAATGCCAGGCTGCCCACAGCGATAAGGCGGGCCCCCCATGTAAGTGGAGGCTACACTCCTTACCAAAAGTGAGTGCCACTACACCCTTGGCACCCATATTGTCTGCATACTCCCCTAATGCACATCAACTGCTGTAGACAAGACACCACCCTCAACCCCCTCACCTGTGACACCCCCCACAGACAGCCCCCTCCAGGCTGGACACCACCCCTAGCCCTCCTCACCTGTGACATCCCCCCAGGAAGCCCCCTCCAGACTGGACACCACCCTCCAGCCACCCTCCACACTTGACACCATGCCCCAGCTCCCTTCACCCGTGACACCCCCCACAGTCAGCCCCCTCCAGACTGGACACCACCCTCCAGCCCCCCTCACTTGTGACACCCCCCACAGGCACCCCCCTCCAGACTGGACACCACCCTCAGTCCCCCCTCACCTGTGACACCTCCCACAGGCAGCCCCTTTCAGATTGGACATATCCCCATCCCCTCACCTGTGACACACCCCAGGCAGCCCTCTCCAGACTGGACACCACCCCCAGCCCTGTTCACCTGAGACACCCCAAAGGCAGCACCCTTCAGACTGTACACCACCCACCAGCCCCCCTCACCTGTGACACCCCCTCCAGAATGGACACCACCCTCAGCTCCCCTCATCTGTGACACCCCCACAGGCAGCACCCTCCAGACTGGACACCAACCCTCAGCCCCCCTCACTTGTGACACCCCCCGCAGGCAGCCCCCTCCAGGCTGAACACCAACTCCCAGCCCCCACACCTGTGACCTCCACACAGGCAGCCCCCTCCAGACTGGACACCACCTTCAGCCTCCCTCACCTTTGATACCCCCCACAGGCAGCCCCCTCCAGACTGGACACCACCCCTCAGCCCCTCACACCTGTGACACCACCCAGGCAACACCCTCAGACTGGAACCATCCCCAGCCCCCCTCACCTGTGACATGACCCCAGGCAGCCCTCTCCAGACTGTACACCACCCTCCATCCCCCCTCAGGTGTGACACTCCCCACAGGCAGATCCCTCCAAACTGGACACCACCCTCAGCCCCCCTCACATTTGACACTACCTAGGCAGCCCCCTCCAGACTGTACACCACTCCCCAGCCCCCCTCCAGGCTGGACACCACCCCCGAGCCCCCCACACCTGTGACACCCCAAACAGACAGCCCTCTTCAGATTAAACGACCCACACACGCCCCCTCACCTGTGACACCCTCCAGAGGCAGCCCCCTCCAGACTAGACACCACCCTCAAACCCCCTAACATGTGACACACCCCTCCAGACTGGACACCGCCATCAGACCCCCTCATCTGTGACACCCCCCAGAGGCAGCCCCCTCCAGACTGGACACCCCCCAAGCCACCCTCACCTGTGACAGCCCCCACAGGAAGCCCCCTCCAGACTGGGCACCACCTCCCCCTCCAGACTAGACACCATTCCCTAGCCCCACTCACCTGTGACACCCCCCACAGGCAGCCCCCTCCAGACTGGACATCACCCTCAGCCCCCTTTGCCTGTGAGACCCACACAGGCAGCCCCCTCCTGACTGGACACCACCCCCAGCCCCCTCACCTGTGACCCCCCGCCCCAGAGGCAGCCCCCTGACAGTCTCCCACAATACCAGTTCAAGTGCAACACCAACATGTAGTCCTCCAATAGTGGATCATCTGCTCACACACCCTTCCAGGGCCTTAATCATCCCCCATCATACACATGTGACAAGTGAATGCAAATACATGTGCATGTTGCCCATGGCACATTGCCAAGGCATCAAAGCACAGTGACTGAATGTGTGCACACAACAGATGCAAACCTACTAAAAGTTGTTGCAAGATCCACAAAAAATGGCTAGACGTGTCACAACCTGAGCATGACTGACCTGGGTGGCAAAATACCTGTCAGGGAAAATTCACATGACAGGGCCATGCATGGGTGATGGTAGGGCAGTCAAAGAGAGCATGACTCACAGAGACTCGAGAATGTTGCTGCCACTCCAAAAGAGCAAACATGGCACACTACTGCATTCCAGTGGTAGAGGTTGAGCACAACATGAGAGGAGGGATTTTGTGACTGCACATGCTGGTGATCGTGACTGCACGAGATGGGTTTTACACAGCAATGACAAACTAATGTGCTATGAACCTGATCATGGAACACTCCCACAGTGACCCCACCTCCCTCCACCACAATCACATTGATGCCAAACACACAGTGATGCTGCAAAGGTAAATGCTAATGAAAACATACAGTGCAGACCCAGTCGTCTCTTGGACACACCGCCACATGTCAGGCACATGTGCATCCTGCCATCCAAAACCATCCTAGCAACAACAACACAAGTATGCATGCCACAAGACACATGATTGGCAATGGAGAGATGCACTGGTTGAAAATAGAACTATCAAAGAGGCTGACACACAAATGTACAGAACAATGTATTTGACATAAATATGTACCAAAATAAACGGGGAATGAAGCTCAAAGTAGTCCAGGGGAAATATGTAATAAAATGAAATTCCTATACCTAAACAACTAAATACAATAAAAACGGGGAAGGAATTTCTTTAAAGTCTGGGGAAAAGAATAAAGAAAAAAAAGGAAACCTACACCTAAAGAACTATGTACACAGGCAGCGGGCAAGAGTCCAACTCCTCCTCTCCAATCTCACTGAGCCTTTCCACCAGGGCTGGGTCCTAAATTTCCTAGGGTCATCCAGACGTGGACCCCTTGCTCACTGTGCTTAGAGAGGCACATCTCCACCTCATTGATGAGGCCCAACAAGACTGAAACACATGTATGGGGTTTCTGTTGGTGCTCTTGTTCAGAAGAGAATTGCCATAGTATTTCAGTGCTGGACTGCCCATTTGGGTGGGACAAAGACTGATATGCAAATGGTTATTTCCCTTCTGTGAAAGGTACAGTGAGCTAAAGTGTGGCTGCGGACTGTCGAGTGGGTATCTTCCCAAATAACAGGTCATTTAGCTGTGTTCATTCTTACAAAGGTGCAACTATGGACTATATTTTTTAACGTTGAAAGTGGTCTCAAATTGTGTGTTGAAGGGAGTGGCAATCAGGAGTGGCAAATACATAAGTTATTCCATTCTTGATTTTGATATAGATGCACATAGATATGCACTCCTTCTGACTCAGAAGTCCTGTATGAATGCACTGGACAGATGCCAAAGAAACTGCAAGGCAGATAGGAAACCTTCTAGAGCTCTGTTACAAAAGCAGAACCACAAACAGCAATGCTCTTGAACAGCGTGGACTTATTGTAAACCTCAGTGTTTTAACTCCCTAAATAATGTTGAAAATGTAAACAGAGTATTTTTTTATCTGCTTATGTGTACAGGAGCCTGTCGACAAAGCAGCATTGAGCCATTTCCATATCCATCACTTGATGGTTCTACGCTACCTGATATTAAACTTCTCCAAGATGGAAGTCACCTTTCTACTTGCCTCACAACCTAACCCACTGTCATATCTCAAATCTAATTCCTACCTGGCATCCCAACTCCATCAATCAGGAATTTCAATATTGGATTCTTTTTCACAGTGGCTTAAGACTCTAGTAGTTCAATAAAACCACTAGCAGCACTAATATACTCAAAATATGGAAGTTCACACTCCACCTCACCCACAGCTCAGCTAAAACACAAATCCCTAAACTCTTGCTCAGTAAGTTGCACTAGTGTTTGAATGCATTTTTCGGTACTCCCTAATATTCACACCCTTTCCTAAACAAAGTTCCAATCTTTGCCACAAACACTCTCTACTTCTTATTCAGATCCTCTCCAATCTCTCATACTGATACCCAACGGGACAGCTTCCAATGAAAAATCTATCTCACTTTAAGTTCCTACCCTTTGTCTTTAAATCTATCCATGCTCTTGCTCCCCATTACCTAGCTGTCTGCATGTTTCCACCAACTTTCCGCCCTGCACCCCCCTGTGCCTTCTTGCAAATCCACTGTCTCTATGTACTTGCCCCCCTCCATTGGAATGCTTTCCCCTAGTCTTCAAAGCCAGTTATTCTGTGGAATTGTGTGAGACCCTGCTCAAGCTTCAGTCTCCTAACCTCATTCTACACATTTCCAGCTGATTCCCCATATTGCTTCTCCTTATAATGTCATTGGGTGGTGATTGCCATTTGACAAGGGTGTAAAAGCCCTAGATTTATTGTTTTTTATTAATAATGACATGATGTATGCAATCCACCTCAGAAAGAGTGGTCTGTTAACCAGAACCCTCTTTCATTAAATACTATGCACCTATGCTCTGCTGCTTACACTACTTGAGCTACAGCCCCTGCTTTCCCGTTGCTCCGAGCAGGCTTAGAGTACACAGGTGCCCTCTATGTCAGCAGTTTTGCAGCCAATTCACTGCTGTACAGAGGTTGCATTTAGATCTACACATCTGTTCCAAGTTCAACATAGTTGTGGTACACTACCCACCTGGAAGCATGGTAATCTAGATATATAAGACATACTTTTGTAAACATGCCCCTTAGAATGGTGATGGGGAGTTCACATAAGGATTAAAGCCACATCTGATTTGTAGCATACCAGTATTATCCCATTGATGACAGAAAGCTATGGGAGGCTATGTGGAATTCAGGCACCAGCCTGTCTAAATTCCATTGAATGAGACAAAGGGCAAGACATGTGCCTCTATTGACTCTCTGGGAGGGAAGGTAATGCCCTCCTTACCAGGCCTTGGGTTGTCCCGCTGGAGACACCCTGTGATTCTGGCTTCAAAGAGCCAATTCCATAACTTCTTCACATTATGGGGCTGTACACAGAGTGCCTTTAAAGCTGAAGGATAGGAAAGTGGTTGAGTTATGATAGACAGGGAACAAAGTTGGATGGGAAGAAAGGGTCCTCATCATACTTTTCTTTGTGCATGTTTCTAATTTCTGTCCCCTCCACTTTCTTTGGATCAAGACACTCTGGTTATGACATCAGAAGGCAAAGGGCACTTGTCGTTAAAACATAGATTGGGCCCCTTAAAGCAGTCTTGTCTTCCTCCAATGCTGTGTGGCTTTTTTCCTATAAAAGAAGATGTCTTCCACTTCTTCTTTGATTCACGTTTGGACTGTCCAGAACTTAAGGAAGAATTAATTTCTACCATGTTTTGGAGAGTTGATCTTTCCAAAGCCCTCAGCCATTTAGGTAAAGCAGGAGTGTTCCAAGGGAGAGGCAAGACAGCACAGTCTCCTATACACGCCCAAGTCACATTGGGGATCATGCTCGCTAAGGACCAAGTCCTGCCACTCTGCATGCAAACCTCCTTAGGCTGGAAGAGCAGAGACTTAAAAGAACTCCCTGTGTCCTAGAGCCCTGTGCAGTGGGTCTCAGTATTCTGAGATAGACTGATTTTATTAACACTTCCGACTCAGAGGCCCTCATTCCGAGTAGGGCGGTAAGTATAGGCGATTACCGGCATGGCGTAAAGAGCGTTTCCGTGCTGGCACAAGACTGTAAAAATAGTCCTATTCCGACTCCGCGTGCACACGCTTTGTGCCATGCCGGTAACGCACCTCAGCGCCATGCCGTAAAAGGGCCCCAAAAGCCCTTCCCGGCAACAAGCACACCGTACATAACACTACCAACATAGAGAATTTAGCGGTAATCGTAAATAGCGGTCACCGCTATTTACGGTCACCATTAAAAAATGGAACCGGAAAAAACGTCATCGCACGGGAACAGGAAGGAGCACGGCGGCCATCTTGAAAATCACAATCCATTGCCATCCTCTCCATACAGGACCCCTAGCCATACAGTGATCAGAGAAATAGGCTTTGGAGACCAGCATCATGCCCACAGCATTAAAGAAGGGTGCTGCACGCATAAGAAAGGAGCACTTTACCCAGGATGAGCTCCAGGTACTGGTCGACACTCTGCACGAACATGCAGACACTGTATTCAGCAGTGATATGCGGAGGCCCACCGTCGTCAGGAAGAAAGAGATCTGAGCCTTGGTGGCACAGAGGGTGAGTGCCGTGGGAAACACCCCCCGCACCACCAAGGACTGCAGGAAACTTTGGGATGACCTCTGTCTCAGGGTGCGGGCCATCCTCTCGGCAAACCAAAGTCAGAACATGTGCGGCCATGATGGGCACAGAAGCCATAGAAGGTGTTGGAGAAATGGAGTGCGGTGCAGCATCATCCGCTGATGGAGGTGAGTGTCATGAGTCAAGACAGAACATGCATTCCTAACGTAAGTCACTGCCAAGGACTGGGCAAGGTGTCACGTCATGGTTGGGCAACCCCGCCCCCAATGAAATCATGCTGCAACAAGTGGGACCCAGGCTGATGTCAGGTGCAAGGCTGTAACAGATATGGCCCATACCACACAAAGAGGCCGAATCTGTGAGGCACACGGGGCAGTGATTGTAAACATTGTGAATGTGAGTCATCACAGTACTCCGCCAACATGAGTGACCCAGAAATCTGCATGCATTGACCATCCAAGCCCAGATCACTGTCCCACTCACCACCCAAATGTCAACGAACCGCTGCAATCCCATTGTGATACCATAGGCATGTAGAAATGCTGAGCCCCAAATTATTGCTCATGCCGTCTCTCTCTCCCCCCCCCACAGGCAGCGAGTATGACAGCGAGGACCAGGAAAGCACCCGGGCCAGTACCTCCAGGGGCAGAGTCAAGGGCCGCCGCATACCTGCAAGCAGGAAGACAACACAGGCAACACCACCTGCTCCTGCAACCCCCATGGAGGGTGCACAACCCCCACCCGCACCCCTAACCATGCCTGCAGTGCCTCTGGAGACATGTCCCACGCTGCACTCTGAGGAGTCCAGTGTGGCTGGTGAGAATGCAGCCATGTGCCTTCTCGATGTGCCAGACAGCCCCCCATCAATATCCAATGTGGAGGACACCATTGACATTGGCCATACCCCTGACACACCATCACACAGCCAGGTGGCACACAGCGACTTCGGGGAGAGTGATACCCCAGGGCTCACAGGGCAAGGAGTACAACCTGCCTGTCCTGTATCCACTTCCCCTGCAGAATCTCCACGAAGGCCTGCAGGCCCAATACCAAGCCTGCCAAGCACATCGGCCACATCGGCCATGGATGTAGTGCGCTCCCAGCATCTCACAGGCCTCATTGAGGAGTTCATCAGGGACAATCGCGAATCAAGGGTGGAGTGGCGCAATGACCTTCAGGCTCTGGGCAAGGTGATCACAGCGAACACAAACCGGCTCTGTGACGTCCTTGGCCGGATCGCAGATGCCCTGGAAGCAGCACACCCCACACCACAGCCCCAGCGGGAGGAGCCACCTTCACAAAGCTCCACCACCCAGACCAGCCCGGTCCGTTGTTCACTGCGTACATTGCGCTGCCACAACATGGATCCCCCTGGCTCTGGGAGTGCACATTGACCATCTCGGCACACACATGTGGCCTATGTTGCCCTAATTGAACTATTGTGGGGTTGTTGTGGGGGAAGGTGGAGGGGGGTGAGGGTGTGTGTGGGAGTTGTGGGGGAGGGGGAGGGGGTGAGGGTGTGTGTGGGAGTTGTGGGGGAGAGGGAGGGGGGTGAGGGTGTGTGTGGGAGTTGTGGGGGAGGGGGAGGGGTTGAGGGTGTGTGTGGGAGTTGGGGGGGAGGAGGGGAGGGTGTGTGTGGGAGTTGGGGGGAGGGGGGTGGTGGTGTAGGTTTTGTTGTACACGTTAGAACTTTATCATTCAATACACCGGTTGATCATCCAAAAAAAACAGAGTGGACATTGATCATTGTGCATGTGTCTTTTAATGTTCCACAGTGCATGGTGTACATGTATCCCCACACCCAGTGCCTGATGTCCTGTCATCCTCACACCCTCAGCTGACTAGTGAGTCAGAAATATTGTCCGATCAATGATTGCCGCACGGCACGTCCCTCCTGTGCATCGGCACCGTGATGCTGTCCTGCCATTCCTTCATCCTCCCCCTCATCATCATCTGGTGGTAGAAGTTCCACGTCAGGGGGCAGTGGCACGTTCCGACGGATGCACATGTTGTGCAGCATTACACATGACATGGTGATCTTGGACACCTTCTCGTGGCTGTAGATGAGTGCCCCACCCGACCGGCTGAGGCAACAAAATCGTGCCTTCAACAGGCCGAAGGTCTGCTCTATCACCACCCATGTACGGGTATGGGATCTATTGTAGTCCTCCTCGTGCCTGTTCTCTGGGTTGCGGACCGGGGTCATGAGCCACGGCTTCAAAGGGTAGCCAGCATCACCTGCATTAGAGTGGAATGAAGGTAAGTGTTTGTAAATTCATGGTGGAGAACTGTACTAGTCTTACATGGCAGCAGGTGATTACTGGCCAAACACACATGTCCCAGGATGCATTCACCCCATTACTGGCCCGGCTATGTGTCCTGTGCAATGGAATGATGGAGGGGGTAGCTTCTTCATGATGGGTTATCGTGTGCACTCACGTCTTGTTGCATGTGCATCGTATATGCATGCAGCAGTGTTGGACTGCATTCATTGATGTGTTGTGCGAGTTTTCGTGACGGGGGGTTGCCTGTAGTTAGTAGCATACTCATCATTCTGCACTGATCTGTGCCATGGTGACTTGCAGCAATCTTATGGGTGTGCAGAACCAGTCACACGCTGTGGGATCCCTGTTGGACTCACTTCTATGCACTCCCAGGGATGACTGTCCTGTGTGGTGAGATGTAGGAGTCTGCAACATGGTGCTATTGCACTGCATGGTGCAGGATGCCCTTACGGTGTGTAAGGGCCGCCGATGAGTGGTGCATGTGTTGTAGTATTTGGGCAGGTTTCCTGTTAGTCATGTTGTGTTAGGTGTCGGCTCTAAATCATCACTGTGTGGTTAGGTAGTCATGTGCCGTGTCACTTGCCTTGGGGCACAGTGTTCTGTGAGGTGCACATCGTGCACTGGCGTGAACATTCCCACACAGGTGAAGTAGGCATCCCCCCCCCTTTCCCAGCCAGGTGAAGTAGGCATCTCCCCCCCTTTCCCACCCAGGTGAAGTAGGCACCCCCCCTTTCCCAGCCAGGTGAAGTAGGCATCCCCCCCTTTCCCACCCAGGTGAAGTAGGCATCCCCCCCCCTTTCCCACCCAGGTGAAGTAGGCAGCCAACATACTCACAGCCCCAATGCACTGCCATGGCCTATTCAGGTTACTCACCAAGCAGCCAGGCACGTCGTCCGGCATGTCACTCCATATAGCGTGGTAGTGTGGAGTTCCGCAGGACCAAGGAGTCATGAGTTGATCCGGGGTATCAGGCATTGCAATGTGTGATGGCTTTACTGGCATTACACAACATCTGGACGTTAATGGAGTGGTATTGCTTGCGGTTGCGATACGGCACCTCCATGGCATGCGGGACCACCAATTCAACATGGGTGCAGTCGAGGGCACCTATGCAATTTGGCATGCCTGCCAGTGCATGGAAGGCAACTTTTTTATCATATATCTCCTGGGGAGTCCGGGGTAGGGATATGTAGTCCCTTGTGTGGTTGAGGAGGGCATCCACACTTGGTTGAGTATCTGGGAAAATATGGGCTGTGAAATGCCATGCATGTGTCCGACCGTATGCGGTAGGTGCCTGTGGCAAGGAAGTGGAGCACAGACACTACCTTCAGTAGAGGGGGGATGGGAGTGGGATGGCAGTGCTGATTTCTATGAGGCTCACTATATCGTCATGTATCAGGTCCACTATGGTGGTAATGGTGTCCCAGTCAAGCCGGTACAGGGTGTGGATCTGCTCTGGTGTGAGGTTGAAGGGGGTGGCTCTGATGCGGGGGTTTGGGGGCTGGCGGCGTGGTAATGGTGGCTGCACCGGTAGGGCATGCTGGGTCTGTCTCACCCTCCTTCTCCTCCTGTGTATCCTCTGTGGTGGGGGCTGTCGTTGTTGTTGTTGCTGTTGTTGTATTTGCTGCCTTGCAAGCAGGGCCTCCAGCTCCAGGAATGCTGCTACAATTGGTATCATCTTGGTGTGGGAGGGGGTGTGGTGTGTGGGTGTGCTCTTTTTGTGCTGTGCCAGACTCCATTGCCTCCACCTGTGCTGATTGAGTGCACCTGTGCCTCTGGGAAACACTGCTCATGGTTCTTAACACCTTCTCGGCAATGTCGTTATTTACTCCATGCCGGTAAGGTACTTTGCGGCCTTATGGAGGCTGTTTTTTGCATGTCCGCATTACTTGAGATCAGCGCCGGTTTACGCCATGCCGCTAATTTCGGCATGGAGTGTCGGGCGCGCGCCACTAGACCGCTATTTACGACCTCGTACTTTATGGCACCGTAAATAACGGTCTGGTAGGGCAGAATAGTCCGTAACAGGAAACGATGACGGTAATCCTTTTCCGGCATCGTTTTCCCCTTACCTCCTAACTCGGAATGACCCCTAGAGTCTTTTGTGACAAGAGAATATAGTACCAAAAAAAAAAAAAAAATAATGTGCATTTGTTATAAAACCGTTAGAAACCATCACAAAATAATATCACAGCCAGACATTAATAATATCTAAAATTGCACGAGAAGCAATAGTTCTGAGATCACATTTTAGCGCCCCGTCGTCGAGGGAAAAGGCCTAGCTAGCTTGGTATTAAGTCTTGGATAGGTAGCCCATATTGTGCTTGTACAGATTCAGTTGCAGGGAATGTGAATGGGTTCCTGGGGCAGAGGTAATAATAATTAAGATATTAGTCCATTTACATTTGTAGGCATACTTGCAGCGCCCAGGGCCTTAGCTTATCCTGATGATTGCCAGCATTCTTAAATCCCTGACACCAGGCTCCATAAATAAGCTTGCAATAGCTTTAGTCGTGTTACTGTCCTGATCCCCCAGGAGAAAGGTCATGGTGTCATCAGGGTTATCCAAAAGACCTTCAGTACTTACAAAAGGCAGGATACATTGTGCCCTGAGTGAATCATATGCAGGGCATGCCAGAAGTAAATAGGGCAAATCTCTCTCTGACATGCACATTATGCAAATCCTCTGAAAATTGGGCAAATCCTGAGAGCAGCCAGGTGCCCTGTTTTAAATGTGTTGAACTGATTGAACCTCATTCAAAATGTGTTCACTGCACTCGAACCAGAGGGACATGCACTTGCTGCTTTTGGTACTCTCTTGAACTACAAACCACTTTTGTTTTGCATCCATCTATACACATGCATTGCAGGTCACCTGTTTGGCTCCTACAGCCAGCTTGCTGCTGCAGATCACTTCAAACCACTGTCTCTTTGAACATTGCATCAGAACATCATAATCACAGCTTCAACCCACAGGAGCTCGACTTGAAGATGGAGAATCGCACCACTCATCAATCCGAATCAGCAGTTACCTACTTCTCGAACCTCAATGAATGTATGCTTCAAACAAACTCAATGCCTTCTCACCATTTGAACCAGTACAATTCACTCACACGAAACTGGATCGAGCCGCAATTTAAGCACCTTGAATCCTGTTTCAAACCCCCTAACATTGGAATCTGGCACTTTCAACTAACCCATTGCCCCTTGTCCACCTTGTGGGACCATAGAGACTGGTCCCTTTTTGATCATTTTCCCGCAAGGCATCTACTTTTGAACACGCTGTTGCTTTTCCTGTTTTTCTCCCTGACAAAATGTCCACAGTGCTTTTACAGTACTGTTCTGCAGCTTCTGTCTTCTTTTACAGGGGTGGGTTTTTGATAGTGGTTTTAGTAGTAAATTGTATAAGTGATTTGCTTAAAGTATATATTTTTATAGGACCTTGATTTGACATTCTTTTAGTGTGGAACTGTTGTCCTATTGCTGTTTGGGTTGCTATTGGCTCACATTATTTTTTTTTTTATTTAGTTTGATTTTTGGATTTGTTAAGTGCACTAACAGCCCAAAGGCTTTGAGGCGTTCATATTAACACCCCTTGTTAGAGAATATCCTTCCCTCGCCCCGGAAGGTGAAGGACGTATGTATCTCTTAGCTGGACCTGTTTAACCATATGATTAGGATCACTTTTGGCTTGTTGAAGTGTGTGGGCTGAATAGGCAGTTTAGTCCGTACTCATCCTTGTGCTCCTGCAAAGCAGTAGCCATTTCGTAGCAGTCACTCATAAATGTATACATGTAATTAGGTACCATGAGTGGGTTATACTAACACAGATCATTGCAGTGCTTAAAAGCAGTTCATCTCCATGAAGCACTATATAATCAACAAATTATTATTATTATTATTATTATTATTATTATTATTATTATTATTATTATTATTATTATTATTATTATTATTATTACTTTCTTTTCTCTGAACATCATTTCTTTTAGAAAGGCCATGCTTATTGTTAAATAAATATAAATATTCAAAAAATACAACTCTGCATACTAGTGAGTGCTGGGAGAGTGTTCATATCGTAGTATCTGACAGATCTTCTACTAAAGAAGGGTATTAGCACAAGAGCAAACACTGCCCTAGGACAGTTGTTGCCCTGATATTTAGAGATTTGGTGAGGGTCACAGCGCTTGCAGTGTGCAGGCTACCCCTGACCACACAGATGTTCTCCTTGTTAATCCCAGGGAGCTTGTTAGGGAGAATTCTCCAAAATGGCTAGTTTCCCTTACCTACTGAGTCCCTCAGCAGCTTTGCTGGATTTCTAGGATTTATTTTTTTCACCTGGTAAGAGTGTGAGCCTTTTTTCCCACTCTTACATGTGTTTTGCTGTGTGTGTTTAACATTTTTGTGTTCATAGACTGTGGAGCCTCACCTAAACCATAGCCATCATATTTTTACTGTGAGTTACACAGCACCTTCAGTGGGACTGACTACTGTCTCCCAGAACATGTAAAGTTGCCATTGACTTTATTAGTCTTTTTAAAATCACAGACCCAGTACAAACTATCTTACCTAGAGTTCTGGAAAGAGTTAATAGCTATCCCTTTTTGCCTGTTTCTCATGGAACATTGTTTCGTTCCCTTTTCATTAAGATTTGGCTGGTGGCAGTGGTATCTACCCTATTTTTCCTACCGCGGTTATTTTAAAAAGCCTTGTTATTTTTTTAGGCTATCTTAGTAGCCTTGAACTTAAACCCACTGGACCATATTTACTTTTATACGATTCCAGCTGGGTTTATTCGCCATTTCTTTTTGTAAAAGTCGTTTGTTTGGTTCCTTTGTTTGCCGACCTTTGGCAGGCTTCTGCACAGAAGCCCTCCTTAGGTGCCTCAATGTCTGAGGGGGACAGGATGTGAGGGAGGGTTTGAGACTCCCTGCACAGGGTCTCCTTGGAGACCCATGTCGCACTCTGGTATGATTGGTTGTGGTGACTGTCTCGTCGGGACTGCCACCTTGCTGTGTGATTGACAGCCGGGCTGGGTGAATGGGGGAAAACTGCATAAAAAGCAGGTCTCTGGGACTGAGAAGGCAGAGTCGCCACTGGATCGAGAGAACCGACGAGAAGCTGACAGAAGAGTACCTCTACAATGACTGAATCTCCCGGTGAAGCCCTTCTGTGGGTCTGAATCTTCAAACTTCAATGACAGGGAAGATCTGCCAGGAATCTTCTCCCCTTGAGCTGGTGGGATCAACCTGTCTGCCAAACTGCAAGCCAAGCCTCCCTCCTCTGGTCGTATTTGCTGTGCACAGCTACAGTAAACCGGATAGCCTGGAGGATCAGACCCTGCTTGGGTTTTATGGAGTGCACCTTTTAATCGTTGCTTTGCTCTGCTGCTGGTTTCTTCCCTGGGCAGTGCAGGACCCTCCAGTCTTCCTACTTAGTGTCAGTACGACAGTCGCTTCAGGAACCGTGAGCCTGCAGGACCTGCCAGGAACGTCCACCCCAGCAACAGCCTTCTTCGCCATTTAAGGTACTGTTCACATCCAGTTGCTCGTTCTGTCTGACCACGGTAAAAGGGTTTGAAATCTTTTGCCAATCCGAGGGCTTGTCCTTCTTCATTCTTTAAAGTAACTTTTCGTCCAACCAACTTCTCAAAGACTTAAACGCGAACTACTCTGAATTGTGTCATCCTCTGCAAGACTTTGGTCCATTGACTTTGGCCCTGGCCTCTTGATCTGATTTCCTCACTGTAGTTTTCTAGATTGCCCTGCTTACTTACTTGTTGGTGCTGCTCAATTTCTGTCTAACTTTGTCTTTCCCTCCCTTTTTAGTTACTGGAGTGCCATTTTGCTCACACTTCATTTTGAGCTTAACTTGTCCAGAATCTATTGGGTGTGTGTAGTGTATTAAGATAGTGATTTTTCTAATGCTTAATAATAGTGAAATGTTTTATAACTGATGTGTAAATATATGTATGTTCTTTTACTCAGAAACCTTGAGTCGGTGTTTGTTTGAACTATACTAATTGCTGTCCATTGTGTAACTGTTGGTACTGATCACTTTACTCTTGAGATAAGTCTGGCTGCTCAGCCATCACTACCACTTTACTGTGTAGTACAGGCTTGTACCAAAGGTGAATTTGTACTGTCACTTGTAGTCTTAATTGTGTGTGGTGTTCCCAAAGGGGACTGCATATGATTCTGCCTAACAGAGCTGCATGTTGTGGCGGCATTTCATGAACCGCGAAGCACGACACAGAGTTTGAATGGCAATTTGCATCACATAAAGTCCTGATGCAAACTGATTACACATTTGCTGTACATGTGCAGTGGACCTGGTAGCAGCAGAGTTCACCACTATGATATGGCCCATCTCCTGGACTTACCACGCAAACTCTTTTGGGCTCTGTTACATCATATCATTATTTTGAAAGTAAAACATTTACTGAACTACTTTTACCACCATTAATAATAAGTACATGATTATGAATGACACCATGCATAAACCAGTAGATAGAATTGCATGCAGTACGATTTGTATTGCAATCCTTGTCCATCTATTTATGCATCATGTTGTTGTGTTGCTATGTGCTTTAAATAGTTTCTGCAACAACTGCATATTTTGTAGTGCATCCGTAAGGGATTTTTAGAGAGTCCGAAGTGATGCTATCATCTGAACAAGCACTTATTTAAGTATATGGAGCGAGATTGGAGGATGGGGGCGGGGTGTGTGTGCAGAGCGAGAAAAACATTGTCTGTTTTACTCTATCAATAGCCATGTTCTATTTTCAGAGAAATTCACTTTTTTTTATTTTCAATGTCTTTGAAATATAAATAGACCGCATAATCCCCAGAGGGGAAAATGCAAGGCACGTCGCATTATTCTCCCAGCAGTGTAACATTACTGTTTCCTCCTTGCGAGCATAGCTTTCTCGCAATCAATAGAGCCTTCAGAAGACAGCTGACGCACACAATAAAGGTGCTACTCGGAGGGAAGGTTGTCTTTTCGGCAGACCTATTCTCTGCAGTCTGCGTGAAGCTGTGCAGTTGGACAGACATTTAGCCGCCTGCTAAACCAATGCACTAAGATGGCTTTATGTATGTGAACAGATGTTACCATTCCTGTTTTTTTTTAGGTAATCTGGAGAAGTTAATGAACATGTAGAGAAAGAATGGTAAAACGTGATCACAGTGGGCCTCATTAGGACCCTGGCGGAGAGGGTATTACGCCAGCGTAGTGCATGGCGTACCTCTCCGCCATACTACGAGTTCCCGTAGCGCCATGGAGGTTTTCTCCGCCTGGTTTTACCAGCCGGAGAAAACCATGGCGCTACGGGACCTCGTTGTTAATTACGCCACCGTATTTTACGGTGGCGTAATTAACTCCTTCCCCACTCCCATTATACCCTATGGGGCAAAAATGGGAATGGGGAAGGGCAGAATGGGGATTGGGGATTTACCGCTCCGCCGAGGTCGGAATGGGGCGGTAAATCCGCCAACCCCCATGGCGCTATCGGCGGCTTTCCGCCATGCTTCGCGGTGCATTTAGCACCGCGAAGTCCGCCTGGGTCGTAATGAGGCCCAGTATCTTGGTTGCAAAGATGAGCTGCTGTTGTTTGGGGAAAGTAGGCCTTCATAATGGCAAGGTCCCGAACATGCACGCAGCTGTTTTATCACAGATGGACAATATGTAAGCACTATCTACATTGCTTTCTAGTTAAAAACTATGCGGGCCTATTGAGCTCCAACTTTACCTTTTTCTATTACAGATAGTGGCAGACATGTAACTGCATCATATCTGATATAATCAGGATGTGGACACCCAGCCCCAGCACTACTTAGCTTCCTCTCAGTCTCTGTCTCTTTATATTAAGCAGATATTCCAAAAAATGGTGTGTTTCCACCGTGCATGGATAACGTGGGTTCAAGGAATTGTACTGTTCTAGGCAATGTACAATGTTTCTCCCCCTCCAGTGTGAGTGACTTGTGCCCACCTCATGGAACTTTTAGCCTTGCAATCCCCCCATTTTCCATTATGCTTAAATAGAGGACGATTTTGGGAGATAGAGGTCAAGTGTGGTGGCACTGTACTGTGCCACTGTGGATGGAAGAATTTACCTTGAGTGACAGGAATCCAGCCGACCCTTCACTTTCATTGCATTGGCAACTGCCCCTTTGCAGCCTCGTCTCACTGTCTCCATAGGGGATGGGAGCACACCGTATGGAGCAGACTCTTAACTCCTTAACTCCCTCCACCAGTCAGAGGGACAATCAGGCTGTGAAACCCTTGTGGGTAGATATTTCCCTGGTTCAGGACATTCTGCCAGTTTTCTTATCTCAACAGAGCTAATTATATATGAGTAGTAAACACAGGAGATTACATGGCCGACATGTCCACAGTAATTGTTCTGTCCCATTCAGGTTCCATAAATTGAGAAGTTGTCATTGGAGTAAGACATGATTTCAATCACTTGTACGCTTCTCTGATTCTCAATCAATTCCTGGTGTATCGCCATTTCCAAATGGAATCAATTTGATCCCCTTGATGAGTTGGAGATGCAGGCAGTTACATCATTGCATAGGATGATCACTCAATACCTTAAATAAGCCACTGAAAATTTGAACCGTGCTAAGGAGCAACAAAAGAAATTTGCAGACCGACATAGGAGAGAGGCTTCACAATATCACGTTGGTGCAAGGAATTGTACTGTTCTAGGCAATGTACAATGTTCCTCCCCCTCCAGTGTAAGTGACTTGTGCCCACCTTATGGAACAATTCAATTTTAGCAGTCCCTCCTTTTCGGTAAAATGACTTGCATTTGCTCTTCCCAGTTCCATAGGGTTTTACACAGCGTCCAGGTCCCGTGGTGTCATGGCATTCATCTTTTAATTCATCACGTGACATTTGGATCCGTGTCTACTGTCACTCCTCCTCCTTGACCTCTCTGCAGCTTTCGACCTGGTCGACCACTCGGTCCTTTGCACCCACCTACACACGGCTGCCCATTTCTCCCCCAAGGCCATTACATGGATTAGATCCTTCCTCGATGGCAGAACCATGAGGGTTTTTTCGCCCATAGATGCTGCAGACCCTATACCCATCACCTGTGGCATACCTCAGGGCTCCTGTGTCTCCCCTACGCTGTATAACATATTCACCAAGTCCCTTTTCGATGATCTGGATCATCTCGGTATCACCTACACTAACTATGCAGATGATACTCAGATCCTCCTTCCGCTTTCTGGAGATTATGGAAAGGATTTGGCCTTGGTGAATAGGGTTTACATCATCATCCAGGCATGGATGGCCACCCACGGTCTATGCCTGAATGATGATAAAACTGAACTCAGCACTTTGGGTACCACTGCCAGCCTAAAGAAATTAAGCCCAGCTTACTCCTCCTTCATGATTGATGGCAACACCATCAGAGTGGGACATGAAGTCAAAACACTGGGCTTCTACTTGGATTCCAACTTCTCCTTTAATAGACAAGTGAACTCACTAGCCTCCTCCATGGCTTACACGTGCAAATTGATCCGCACAGCCAAACCCTTTCTATCCGTCACCAGCTGCCTAACCTTGGCCAGAGCCCTCATACTATCCCGCTTAGACTACTGTAACGCGCTTTATCTTGGATCCTCCAAAGCCATTATTAGCAAGCTTCAAACCCTCCAGAATAATGCACTTAGAGCGGCTTTGGGCATCTCCAGAAGAGACCACATAACAGTATACAGCCAGCAGAACAATTGGACCCCCATTAAAGACAAAATCTCCCTTAAAACTGCCTCACTCACCCACAAGTCCCTTAATAACGCGGTTCCCATCTACTTGACAGACAGATTGCACAGACTGACATCCTCGAGACCGACAAGGTTAGCATATAGAGACTGCCTCTCCGTCCCTAACTACAAACACTCTACCATAGGAGGCAACAGCTTTCCAGTGAAAGCGGCGAAACTGTGGAACTCACTACCACCCACTCTTAGAATGGACTTACCCTACCAAAACTTCCGCTCCAAGTTGATGTCTTGGCTGAAGACAGCCGCTATCTAAACATACTGAACCAGGACGCCTCTCCCTCCTTTCATCCGATTATGCAATTGTTAACTGTATATATGTACATACTGTGTGCTCTCCTACATTATTACTTCGTATATGCCATGTATATATTTTACTGTCTGTAACTAAGCTTCGCAAATTCTTGTATCTGCTGCGCCCTGTTACCCTTGGGTATTCCGGCGCATTACAAATAATAAACCAAACCAAACCAAACCAACCATGAAGAAGTGGTCCACCTCCATCAGACGGATCGTTTCTTACAGGCACTGGAGTTAGTCATAAATCATGACAAAACAGCACAAACTCTACTCAGACACTGGAGTTTCCTCTGTATCATCCTCATTGCATCTTCCCTTGGGGAAGATACATTCTATGAAAAAGAAACGGAGAAAGGCACTGGAGTTAATAGTGATATCACTACACACCTGTCCACAACAAGCATCCAACCAACAATGGACTGGAGAGACTAGAAATTGTTGGACGAGTAGTGCCATCACCCTTTTAATAGATTGTAACAATATTACTGCTGGCATACATAAAGAACGTTAAGGGCATAATCCCCACCTCACTGCATTCATAAAATCATTATTTTACATGAAATAGCGATAACAATTAGATTGAAACAAAATGAGTCAGCCAGTCGGTAATTTGTCAGTGCAATATGCTATTTTACTCCTTCTGTGGCAGTCACCACTACAATCCTTTTACATGTCCAAGGCTTGTCTGAAGTGTGGTGTGTTGTTGTGCATCAGCCAGGTGTAAACACACCATTGCCTGAGTTGGAATAGAAAAGGGCAATGGGAAGAGGATGGATAAAAAGTGACTAGGTACAAACAAACAAAAAAAGAAGAGTTTGAGGAGGATGCTTAGGTACGTTACGTAGAAATCCTCTAGACTGTGACACATCACTACTTCAGTGCCCTCAAACTGACAAACCGTGTCTGGAAGCTGGAACCCGCCCAGTGCATCCAGATCGTAGTCTGCATAGAAAGGGAACGAGACGAGGAAGAGGTGGGAGAAATACGGTGAAGATAGAAAACATGATCATTTAGACACAGACTGGGCAGGTACAAGGAAGAGGGATCGTTTCGATCATATTTTGGGTGCATTTAGGTTAATCTAATGCAGATCATAGGTCAGGAACGCAGACAAATGGAATGTAAAACGCTAAGGTGTCTGAAGGAGAAGGGAATATTTATGCCAGGGTAATTTCCGAGATATGCATTGGAATTATGGCAGCAACTGTGTGATGAATTTGAGATATGCTTAAACAGACACTTGAGCAAAACTGCTTTTATCGGAAGGACACATATTTTATTTCTCCAACAAACAAAACAACCTCCAAAATAGAAATGCTAAGGTTGTCAAGCCTAAGGCTAAGTGCGGTCAAGTCAAAAACAGACGGTGTGAGAGGTGACGTTAGAGACTGACAAACAGGGTATGAGGAGATGGATGTCACAGATGTCTGTGCACCTAAATGCAGTAGTGGTGTTTTAATGTAGTTTTGTTGTTGGGGTTTTGTGTTAGTGTTGTTATTGACAAAAAATGAGCAAGTTGGTAGAACATATGTCTGAACTGCTCCTGCAATACAAGGATAAGATCGTGATGTACTACCATGAGTGGGCAAAGGGGTCAGAGGCAATATGTTCACGCACAATAGAATTCTTGAGCATATTTACACATATTTGGTACAAACCTATACAGGCAAGCAGTCAAATAATAGACAAATAATCTTAACTATAAAAAATGTAGACGCCTCCAGATTCCTCTGCACTTATTCATGCACTGCCATGGGCAGAATGTTTATGATGGGTGAATAGGCAAGGCACCTGCCCTTAATTCTATTTTTTTATTTGAAATCTGGCTTATACATGTAGAAGTATTTTTAAATGTTTTGTTTCATATGTGCATTGGTCATTTTAAATTAAAACAACACACTTCTAATTGCCCCAACATCATCTTCCAAATCGTACTTTTTATTTCTTAAATTAGGGCACTGTCTAAGCGCTGCCTTTGAATCTATTGTAGCCCATCTGCGCTGCCTGGAAACAAAAACAAAGCCTATACCACCTAAATTTCAAACTGCAAAAACACAAGGTTTTTGCCACTCAAAGATGGCCGCCGCCGCTTATTCCGATTGATTTTACACTGCTGCAAAGGCCAGAAGCCTGCCTTGCCCTGCGATTGGCTGCCCGCATCCCCTTAGCATATCGGAGAGCACCGGCAGGCAAAGCCGCCCCCCGACGAAGGCAACCGACAAAGGCTGCTTCCTGACTGAGCTTGACCGAGCTTGGACGTGCTCGAGTGCTCCAGTCCCACTGTCTGGCTGTCGTAGCTCTAATCAAGGTGAGATCTGTGATTGTTACTCTCCCGCCGCTCTCTCGACCTGCAATTGTAATTCTGTCCGATTATCTCCAGGACATCCAGCCTCCCTTATATTTAGTTCTGCCTGATCGCTGTCACATGCCTAGAAGAGCATTTTCGATATAACTTTGCATACCATTGCATTTCTGGCTATCGTAATACAACCACTATACCACCTGTGTGATCATCCATTGCACTCACACGCCCCATTCGCCACCCCGATTCATGGCACCAGAACTATTTTAACACTACCAGCCAACTATTGTACTCTGCGGATGAACACTTGAAACGTTGTTAAAGATTTACACTTGCCTCTAAACTTCCGGCTTATGCTTGATAACGTAATGCATATACCCGCCACTCTTATGTATGTGTTAGTGCCCCGTATACATCACCAACACCAACTGGTTTGGCGATAATCTGTTCCGCACAGACCGCGTGTTTATTAGCTGGAAACATGTGTGAGTTAGTTCAGTGGTTTTATGTTGCTTGCTTATTCTGGTTGTCAAACGGCCTGTACCTGTAATGACTGTTCTAATTAGCTGTTTGTTGAACCTGTAATGACTGTTCTAATTGGCTGTTTTTTTAACCTATCTACAACTAGACTGGTATCCACTATGCCTGCATGCCTAACCTGTTATGCCGCCACTGTATGCCCATTCAACCTTTCTGTTACTTGCGTAAGAACACCATTGCTTACTCTCGCTCGTCTATTTCCGCTTGCATAACCTGACCTATAGTGGCCTATATTGCACTGTGGGATATATATGATATGTTTGATTTGTTTGCCCTCCCCCATGTTTGCCTACTGTCTGCCACCCCGCAATGTTCCCTTACGAATCGCTAGCCTACCCGGATGTGAGATTACTTGCGCATGTACTGCCTGCTCTATACACATTAACTGATTATCTGGCAACGTGCATAGTGTAAAGCTGATGAAGTAGAGCTTACATCATGTCTCCGCTATGACTTTCGCTACATGTACTAGGTGCTGCCCATTCATTGCATCTTAGCCAATTGTTTCTATCTTGATTCTATTTAGCCAACTGCTTTCATCCTGATTCTAGGTACTACCCGTTGAATTTTACCCAATTGCTTTTATCCTGATTCTAGGTGCTGCCCCTTGCATTTTTAGTCAATTCTATTCATCTTGAATCTAGGTATCGTCCCACTGCATCCTAGCCAAATGTATTAACTTGTGCACTAAGGTGTGACCCACTGCTGCTTTAGTTCAAATGAACTACTGTGAATCTAGGCATTAGCAACTGCATTTCAGCCTAAGTGCACTCCCTCGAACCTAGGCACTGCCCCACTGTTCTCGGCCAAATGCTTCATTCTGAACGTAGGTGCTGCCCCATTGCAGTTTAGTTCATAAGTACTGTTCTTAAATTGGGTTCTGCCCTATAGATCTGCCCTATACTCTGGTCAATAAGTCATGCACAAGCCCTAGGTAATTTGCTCTTTAAGCATGACTGGGTTACGCTAGCTGCGTTCAATTGACCTGCACATTCAGAGCACTAGCTTGCAATCCTGCCTACAGGCACCTCATACCTCCACTATGTACTGGTGCTTAACTACTCTCCTTCACCTACTGTACATCTACACCAGACGTTGGACATCCCAGTCTCACCTACATACTGACCACCTCACGTCCACCCTCACACCTGAGACAGCTAACACCTACATCTCGTGGATTAATACTATGGTCTGTGCTAACCCTTATCTGGATGATCCAGCACTCTGGATATGCCACTTTGCGACCAGACCAACACTGAATCAACCCTGCTCTATTACTAATAGAAACCTTAGACTAAACTCCAGAGCCACCCCATTAAAACAGTGCTCATACTCGAAGCTCTATAATAGCTCACCTTCACCTTGCAACAATATCACAAGCAGCCATGTTCAAACCACACCAGGTTCCTACCACCCGAGCATCACATTCAGAAACTCCAGATTAGGAGCTTGACTAAGGACCAAAACTCTTCAATCTCACCCCTACAAGAGAAATAAACACTTGCGTCGGCATAACAACATAGCCAGTCAGGCTAATAAATCAGACATTAATCTGGCCCCTATCACTGCCTGACCCACCCCTACCACCTCAGAAAAACCCTGCAAAAGACACCTTCATCAAAGCAGCCTTGGTGAATGCTAGATCCCTCCCTGCCCACGCATTGGTCATTGATGATTTCATAACTTCTGAAAAGCTTGCGGTCACGGAAACTTGGCTAAATGCAACTTCCGGTCCCTCCTTGGCCCTAGCCATACCGAATGACTATGCTATCATTAGATGTGATAGAAATACTCACCAGGTGAAGGGAAGTGGTCTCGCCCTCATCTTCAAAAACACCATCGACATTAGAGTCATTCAGGACTTACACATCCCCTCTGCTGAATCCTTGTCCATCAAACTACCATTATCACCCAACCACACAGCAACAGTGCACCTCATCTACCGTCCACCAGGACCCATTTCTACATTTAATGAGAAAATCAAGAGAACTGCAGAAGCACATTGGAAAAAGGGCCCTTCAGTAACTAATAAGAATAAGCTAACCCTAGCATCTACTAACTACAAAAAGGCAATTATACCTGCTAAAAAAGACTCTTACAACAAAAGGATCACACAAGCGGAATCTAATACAAAAGAACTTTTCAAGATCCTAAAAGAACTGGAATCTCCTATCGCCCCTGTTGACAAATGTATCACAGATTCAATATGGTGTACTAACATTCAGAAGGCGCTCTACGATAAAATAGCTCTGCTACAATCTAAAATTAACGCGAACAAATTCCTGCTACTCTCTGACCCTGAATACAAACAACATACTGATAAGATCTCCACCTTTGAGCCTACCTGTAAACCATTTAATTGCTCACCCCTGTCAACTTGAGAAGTGGAAAATATAATTAGGAAGCTCAAACCATCGAATTGCCAAGGTGACGCCTGGCCTGCTCCGATCATCAAAGCAGCAGCACATGACCTTGCCCCATTTATTACTAACCTTATCAATGCCTCCTTCAAAACTGGAGTAGTGCCTGATAACTTAAAAGACGCTTGGGTCATTCCTCTAATCAAAAAAACGACTCTTGACCCAACCAACCCGTCTAATTACAGACCTATAACAACAGTACCCTTTGTTCTAAAAATATTGGATAGAGCAGCCTACCTGCAAATACAGGCATATCTAGAATCTAACAACCTATTGGGATTAGGGCAATCTGGTTTCTGACCAAGACACAGGACGGAAACTGCCTTGATAGATCTCACCACTCAAATTCAAGTATTAAAAGACAATGGAAAACTAGCACTCCTCTTACTGCTCGATCTGTCAGCAGCTTTTGATTTGGTCAACCACCAAACACTATGCCACCATTTTAAATCTGCAGCACATTTCTCTGACTCAGCCACCTCATGGATCAGCTCCTTCTTGGCGAACAGAACTATGAGGGTCTTCTCTCCCACTGACTCTGCTGAACCTTCCCCGGTACCTTGCGAGGTTCCACAAGGTTCTTGTGTGTTCCCCACGCTCTATAATGTGTCCACAAAGCCCCTATTTGATATCCTTGACTATCTGGGTGTCACGTATACTAACTATGCGGACGACACCCAGATACTCATTTCTATCTCTGGAGACTATGCAATTGACAGCAAAACCCTCAACGAAATATACTCAGCGATACAAGCATGGATGGCGCAACATGGTCTTTGTCTTAACGAAGAAAAAACTGAGCTGCTTATGCTTGGCACACATGCTAAATTTAAAAAAAAACTAAACACTGCCTTCAAATCATTTACTATAGATGGCAATTCCATTACTGTCTCAAACAACACGAAAACACTTGGCATTTACCTCAATGCCACCTTATCCTTTTCCAAACAAACTAACGCAGTAGCAACATCATCCGCATATACTTGCAAACTAATCACTGCCTGCAGGCCCTTCATTTCCACACCTAATTGCATCACACTTGCTAGAACTCTAGTTCTGTCCAAAATCAATTATTGTAATGCCCTCTATTTAGATACTAGCCACAAAAACATCAACAAGTTACAAGTAATTCAGAATAACGCTATCAGGGCTGCCCTTAACATCCTAAAGAAGTCGCATATCTCTGAGACTAGACGTAACCTGCGCTGGCTCCCTGTAGGGCACAGAATATCTCTCAAAACTCCTGCCCTAACACACAAAGCCAGGGCTAACCTCGCTCCAGTCTACCTTACTAACCAACTGACCTCCCATACATCCTCAAGACCACGTAGAGTGGCTCAAGCAAACACAATGTCCATACCGAGATTCAAACTCCACAACTCGGGTGGTGCTAGCATCCCTGTACGGGCATCAAAGTTATGGAACACACTCCCTGCTTCCCTCAGATCAGAACCCTCCTTCCACTTATTCAAGCGCAACACGAAGCGCTGGCTTCAGGATCTGGATACAATGACAGCTTAACTTCCTTGATCTTAGGTGTGTTCCTCTGCCCTACTGTTTCTACTGTAATACTGTACAGTTTTATTTAACTGTATCTTCCTGCATTTACTGTATGTAACTGTATTACTTATGTATCTGCAAGACGTATGCAGCGTCCATATCTAATGTATGTAACTAATGTTCTGCAACCTGTATTTAAATGATGAGCCTGGATGCCTAGGGGCCTGGCTGCGCTTTACAAATAAAACACATACAAATACAAATAATGTTATGCACACCCTTTTGCAGTGTAACGAATTGACTGACAGGATCGTATTTATGATTTCATTTCATAAATGACCTTCCATGTCACATTAAGCATAGTCTTTTCCATGCACTAGGGACAATCCTCAAATAAACTGCCAAATAGGACTTCCCTTCAGGAGGCGCCATCATTTTAGAAATGAGACAGGGATTGGAAGGATTGAGACAAGGAGGGGAATGAACAATGCAAGGAGCTACTGAATTACAACACTTACATGGTTGCTTCTCTTGACCATATGCTGAATACAGATCTTGCAATTGTGAGATCTGAAAATCACCAGCATAGGCTACTTGCCGGAGTTCCCTTTGAGTGTTAGTGATAAAGGCCACCAATGACTGTCCCTTATGAATGTAGAGAGGGAAGGGGCATTGCCAAAGCACTGGTGGATATGCTTGCATCTAGTAATCTCATAGACACCATTCATGAACTCATCATAATGATTTCAACCCACACAACATGGCACTATTGGGCACTTGTAAGTGTGCAGAAAATCTGTTTGTTTGTTATACAATTATACACTGTTCCACCAAACTGCACCTCGTTTTGCATAGTTACCTGCTAGGACCCTCTGTACATTACTGGCTACATGACAATCGGACACCCCAACCCTTTCCCTGGATGTTAGCCTCTTCACAAATGAGACGGTTGCCTGAAATTGGTGAAACATCAACGTGGCCCTGGAAGGACCAGACAAAGCTCATTTTAAGCGTCTTGACGTGATGAACAAAACTCAAAACCACATTTCAAGGCCTTAGGATGAACCGATTCGTAGGTATTTGCACCACAAAACAACCCAATACACTGTGCATCACCAGAGTGAGGTGACAGGTGGGGAGAGTGTACAGAAGGTCCCAATGTGCTGCAGCACACCAATTCTCACCTCACCTCAACATATGCTCCAAGGTATGTCAGCCAGCCACACTCACGCATTCTCAGTGCAGTTTACTTCAGAGTGCAAAGCACATCAAGCAATAAGCGACTCGGAACAGCGACCTACAGGGTCATTGATTTTCAACAATTGATGAGTGTTATCATGTCTATCTACATAACCTGTGCGGAGTATGGGTACTTTTTGCTAGTAATAAATAAAATTCAAAATGAACCCTACCTTTTTAACTTTTTGTGTGTCAACATATGACATTGATTGTCACCTGATGCCCTATCCAGGATTTAAAGAGGCAGCCTAACTTCCCTACCACATGTGCGAGGAACAGTTCACTGCTCGTCTGTTGCTCAGACAATGATCCCTCCTGCAGTGCTTTGCATTAGGTCAAGGACTGAGCCAGATAATACACACTTGGATGGGGAGACTGTGGTTAGTGGGTGCAACCATTCCAAAAGTGGCTGCATTGACTCAATGGGTTTTCTCACCCCTGTAGCTCTTGTGTTCAGTACCATTTTCTGTTTTTCTGTGGTGTGATAGAAAAATGATGGTCTTGTGGATCAGCAGTCCACGCTGTGTGAAACTATCAGGGGAGTGAGGGTTGTACCTTCAGGCGATTCATTGTACAATGTCCAGTCGCCCAAGAGAGTGCCCTGGCATGCCCATACTTAACCCAAAATACTGGAGAAGATATTATTCTCAGTCAAATCATGGGACAGAATTGTCTACTGCTCCCATCGGGAAAACACATTTCTGTTCCAATACATTACTTTCTAAAATAGAAATGAAAAACAGTTAGTAAAGTAACAGTGGGAATTCTTGTGGATCGGAAGTGGGGGCTAGTGCAACTTCCACAGTCGCTTATCCCTCATTAACCCCCAAACCTTCCACATCCTGGGTACAGTACAGGCCATGGGGCATGGTCTAAACATCCCCTTGCACACAAGCCTGCTAAATATGCAGGAGATACAAAGTAGTTTAGGGGTTTCATCACAGTTTGAAAGGCACACTTCCCTAATTGGCCCAAGCTAAGCATCTGATCAAACCAAATTTGCTTTTATTATTTTAGGATATGAACACCATGGATTGGCCACTCAATGTATCATCTTCCAAGATTCTATCCTGGCTGCATATCAAAACGTTTGCGGTGCCTTTGAGGCCATGTTCATCTGTCATTATGCACACAGTTCAGAATGAGCTAATCCACATCTGGTAATAGGACTGTGACCTCCTCAAATATGTTGCTAATTTCAGGGGTTTGATACCACAGCTTTTCCTAAAATGTTTAGTTATAGCGTTCTACAAAAAGCTTATGGAAGATTACAAAGATCCTTATAGCCATCACATTTAGATGTTTGGGTAAGATCCTAACCATGGCACTTGCCCCTTTTGGAAATATGAACATGTGCTATAAACATCGTACACCCCTGAATCTCATCTAGACTTTGTGGCTGCTGACCCATCTCACCAAAAAAAACAGAAGTTGTTATTCTTAGTGACAAATATATGGCTCCCCACGCAAAGGTGCCAAAATACTATGCTGCACTGGTTCTGTGAGCTTCTGGGATCTTCTCGGAATGGACACTTACAGAACATGTACGACATTTGCAAAAAGTGTTGTTCGCAAGGCTTTCTGGGACTTGGGACCTACTTACCTGCAACACTGCCTACCTAAATAAAGTCCCTTACGAGCCCTCTGCTCGTCTACCTCCAACGTTCTGCGAGTGAGCCGGTTCTCCAAGCAGAGATTTGGTGGGAGATCCTTATCCTCAGCAGGTGCCTCCCTCTGGAATAGCCTTCTTGCTAGTCTCTGTCTTCAGCATGATGTTGTAAGTTCCGGAAACTCCTGAAGACCTTCCTCTTCTCCTCTTCCTTATCATTCCCTCTACCCCGCTAACCTAGTGTTCTGCTCTTCTGCTCTCTCCCTACTCTCCCTTACAGCTTGCTGACTGGCCGTTTGGTGTACCACAGGTCCCTGGCTCCCTCGCCAGTCCTCTTTCCCACTCCCCACCAACACTCACTGCACTTGAGAAATAACCCTAGAGATGGCTCTTTCTTGACTTAGCCCAGTCTCCACTGACCGGGTGCACTTGGACCTTGCCCTCCCTGTGACCGTCTACGCACTTACATGATTCATACGGACCATGCCTGAAGTTCGTCTGTCTGTTCTCCCTTGTCTTCATCCCTTAATTGCACTGGTAAAAACTGCAGAATCGCCGTCAGGCCTATTTTCTATATCTCAAACTGTTAAATGTATTTCACACACTTACTATGCCTGTGCAGACTATTATCGTCTCAGAAATTCAAGGGCTCTGAGCGAGTGTTGTTTTTTCCCCATGTTCCCACCCTCCTTGAGTACTTTGAAAGTCTGCCTGTGTATAAGCGCTTTATAAATCAAAAATACCATACCATACCATCAAGTAGTGCGTGTGGTGGGAATCCCTACAAAAGGGCATCCCTGATTATCTGAAACATTTGAGGTGTGTACAAAATCCAAGAACTACTGCAGCCCTTGTCTGTTCTGATTAGACCCTAAAACATTTGTTCCATGGATTTCCTAACTGACATGCCCATGAAATAGGGACAAATAGAAATATAGACAATGACTGACTCGTGTAAAAAGCTTGCCCATTTAGCACATCTGTTGTCAGTGCTCACCGCACCAGTCTTGCCTGTGTATTTTTCAGCACATATACTAGGATTAGTGCCCCTGCAAAACCATATGTGTAGACGGTGGAGACCCCTGCTGTTTTATTCTTGTAGGAAGTCTCCCACATCTTGAACAAAACTTCTGCCTATCAGTTCTCGAATGATGAATAGACAGAAAGGGATATTCAAACCATTGGAGAGTATCTGCAGTGTTACTTAACTGATGTACATGGCTATCCTTAAGCAACAGTCAAACATGGCCTACAATGATTCATTATACTCCGCTCTGGCAAATACTCCCTTCCCTGTATTTTACAGCATACATCCATCTTCGCTATTTTGCAGCAACAGATCTGTTCCCCTCTCCAGGCCTCATCTAATTTGGCTGCCAGCCTGAAAAACAGGTTCCTTGTAGCTGCAGAACACCTTCACCCAGCCAGACACCCAAGCAAAGGTTATTGAAGAAGGATGTAGAACACCTGATTGCCTGTATAAGGAGGGGACTTGCTGTGGGTACCGCAATTTGAGTACCGTAATTGCCGCCTCCCCATTCCCATTGAGCCCTATAGGGCAAAAATGGGAATGGGGAAGGGCCATGGGGAAATGGGGATATACCGCCCTGCCAACCTTGGAATGGGGCAGTATTTCCCCATTTCACCATGGTGGACTCGTTGCAACACTGGCACCAACCATGGTGCTAATAGCGGCATGGTTTAGCGTTGGTGTAGTAATGAGGGCCATTGTAATTGCATGCAGGGGACAACCAACGCTTGCATTTACATATTGTTTGTCGCCCAGCTTGCACTTTTCAACACTAACAAAGCAAAGTGTAATTGTGAATAATACATTAATACAAATTGCCTTTACTATTCACTTTCACTTTCCACTTTGTGAGAGATAAAACACCGTTTTATAAAGAATTTCTATGCAATCCTAAACTCAAACACCAAGAAAATAGTGAGCCCTACATTACCTGGATTTTGTTTAATATTTGTACATCTACTGCCAATACCTCTATCTCATTCTGTATTAATCAATACACATGCACCATACATCACATCCTCACCAATGATTGTACAACATTATTCTTTTGCTAAAATGTATCCCAATTGCTCACAAACAAGGAGAAATCCATAGCCATTTAAAAGACATAACACAAACATCAATCCATTGATATATATATATATGTACATATATAGAGAAAGAATAACATACATCACATCTAATAAAATGCACACATTAGTAGATGATACATACAAAAAGGAAATTATCAAAGCCAAAAAGAAATACTGTGACAACTGAATCACAATAGCCACCAAAACCTAAAAAGAACTATTCAACATCATAAACTAGATGAGAAAACCACCAGGATGCAACAACATACCAGTACCTTCACGAAAACGATGCAACAACCTCACAGACCACTTCAAAAATAAAACCACAGACATACATTAAATCATACAAAGCAGATCAGTCCAGACCATGCATCATGCCCAACTGACCCTGACCCCACAGAATAAGCAGTAGAGAGATTCATCAAGCTTGTGAAACTTAGCAATAAAGCAGGATCACCAATGGATTGAATCCTGCCCACCAGACTTCCATGTATCAATCCTCACACAAGGCACGCCATTGGAATGCCATAAAAACATCTTCACCCAATCACTCTCAATGGAGAGAGTACCACAGTCTTTCCAATCTGCGTACATCAAACCACTCCTCAAGGATACGATAGGCGATGTGGAAGACCTATCTAATTACAGACCGATATCAAACATTCTCTATCAGGCAAAACTGCTAGAAACCCATGTCTACGAACAAACACTGCAACATGTAGAAATACACCAACTATTGGACCAGGCACAAGTTGGCTTCAGACCTATGAGAGGGATGGAGACAGTACTTCTCTCTATCTGGGATGAACTTAAGACCAACGCAGACTCCAACACAAACTCTGCACTGATACTACTTGACCTCTCTGCCGCGTTAAACACAGTAACCCACAACATACTAATCAGAAGAGTGAAAGAAATAGGTTTCACTGATACAGTGCTGTAATGGATTAAATCATTACTATGAATTAAATGATTCCTATCTGAAAGAACAGAAACAGTATGGATTAACTATTTAAATCAATGCTTCAGGACACCACCTAATTAAATCAGTGCTGCAAGCATTCTCCCTATCCCGACTCCTCTTCAATCTACTTGACCCCACTAATCAACCTCATCAAAAGGCATGGCCCCACATGATACAACTACACAGATGACACCCAAATCATCTACAAAATCAAAGATGTACAAAAGGAGAACACAATATTAGTAGACTGTTAGGAGGAATCATATGCAGTACCCTTTGGGAACACCGCACACAATTAAGACTACAAGTGACAGTACAAATTCACCTTTGGTATAAGCCTGTACTACAGTAAAGTGGTAGCGATGGCTGAGCAGCCAGACTTATCTCAAGAGTAAAGTGAGCAGTATCAATAGTTACACAAAGGACAGCAATTACTATGGTTCAAACAAACATGGACTCAGGGTTTTTGAGTAAAAGAATATACATTTATTTATACATCAGTTGTAAAACAATTCACTAAAGTAAAGCATTAGAAAAATCAGACTCTTAATATACTATACATCACCCAATAGTTTCTAGACAAATTAAGCTCAAAATGAAGTGTGAGCAAAATGGTACTTCAGCAATTTAAAAGGGAGGGAAAGACAAGGTTAGACAAAAAGTAAGCCGCACTAACAAGTAAGTAAGCAGGGCAATCTAGAAAAGGCTACTACGGTGAGGAAATTAAATCAAGAGGCCTGAGCCAAAGTCAATGGACCAGAGACTTTGCAGAGGATCACACAGGGCAGAGTAGTTTGCGGTTAAGTCTTTGCTAAGAGTTCGGAATGAAGTTGGTCAGAGGAAATGTAACCTTAAAGAATAGAGAAGGACAAGCCCTTGGATTGTCGAAAGATTTCAAACACTTTCACAGCGGTCGGACGGAACGAACAAACAGTACCTTAGATGAAGAAGAAGGATGTAGCCGAGGAATAAGTTCCTGGTAGGTCCTGCAGGCTCACGGTTCCTGAAGCGACTGCCGGATTGACATAAAGTAGGAAGACTGGAGGGTCCTGCACTGCCCAGGGAAGAAACCAGCAGCAGAGCAAAGCAACAAATAAAAGGTGCGCTCCTTAAAACCCAATCATGGTCCGGTCCTCCTGGCTATCCAGTTCACTGTAGCTGTGCACAACAAATTCGACCAGAGGAGGGAGGCCTGGCTTGTAGTTTGGCAAACTGGTTGGTCCCACCAGCTCAAGGGGAGAAGATTCCTTGCAGATCCTCCCTTTTGTCGAAGTTTGGAGATTCGGAACCCGCAGCAGGGCTTCACCGGGAGGTTCAGTCGTGGTAGAGGTCCCCTTCTGTCAGCTTATCTTTGGTTCTCTCAATCCAGTGGCGACTCTGCCTTCTTAGTCCCAGAGACCTACTTTTTATGCAGTTTTCCCCCATTCACACAGCCTGGCTGTCAATCACACAGCAGGGTGGCTGTCCCGGCGGGACAGTCACCTCAGCCAATCATACAGAGTGTGACATGGGTCTCCAAGGAGACCCTTTGCAGGGAGTCTCAATCCCCTCCCTCACATCCTGTCCCCCTCAGACATTCAGGCGCCTAAGGACGGCTTCTGTGCAAAAGCCTGCCAAAGGACAGCGAACAAAGGAACCAAACCTGGTTTGGCGCGCAGAGTAAAACATGAGAAAGACCTTTACAAAAAGAAATGGGGAAAAACCCCAGCCAGAACCAAATAAAAGTAAATGTGGTCCAGCGGATTTAAGTTTGAGGCTACTAACGTAGCCTAAAACAGTACCAAGGCTATTTAAATAAGACAGCGGTAGGAAAAATAGGGTAGATACCACTGCCACCAGCCAAATCTTAAAGAAAGGCGGAAAAATAATGTTCCATGAGAGACAGACACAAAGGGATAACTATTAACCCTTTCCAGAACTCTATGTAAGATAGTTTGTACTGGGTCTGTGAATTTAAAAAGACTCATAAAGTCAATGGTAACTTTACATGTTCTGGGAGAGAGTAGTCAGTCCCAGAAAATGGAGTTTGAAGTGGGAAGTCTGAAAAAGATAACCGGTGTCACTGCACTGAGGGTGCTGTGTAACACAACATAAAAAGATGATGCCTATGGAGTAGGTGAGGTCCCACAGTCTACGAACACACAAAAGTTAAACACACACAGCAAAACACATGTAAGAGTGGGAGAAAAGGCTCACACTCTTACCAGGTGAAAAAAAAAATCCTAGAAATCCAGCAAAGCTGCTGAGGGACTAAGTAGGTAAGGGAAATTAGCCATTCTGGAGAATTCTCCCTAACATAGACTGCCTGAAAGAACTCTATGATTGGATGAAGACAAGCACCCTCAAACTCAACATGAGCAAGTCAGAAATCATGATTATATCCAAAAACCAGGAAAGCAACCAATATATCCCATGGCCAACAGAACTAGGAGCAGTGCCCACGCCATCAGAAATCGTCAAAAACGTTGAAATCCTAATGGACAACGAGCTAGAATTGCAAGTAAACGCAATAATCAAGAAATGCTTCTTCCATCTACACCCGATCAAAAAGATCCCACCATTCCTCTCATTTACGCACAAAAAACACACAAAACTAGCCATCATTTACCTCATAATTTCCAGGATAGAATACACCAACTGCCTATACCTCGGAATGCCTAATTATCTACTGAAGAAACTGCAAAAATACAGAACGCAGCAGACAGATTCCTCCTCAAACTCTCACGAAGAGACCACACCACTCCTGCGCTAAAGGTGCTACACTGGTTGCCGAGCAATCTCCGGCCAAGGGGTTGAATTCCTACAAAAGAAAATCACCATTTACCAGTTGACCAGAACACTCAGATCCAGCAACCACATTTGCCTGGAACCTAAACCGTACATAAGGGGAATAAAATGTCTTGCCTAGCCACGAAAATTTGGAACTCCATCCCGAGAGAAATACGAAACATGAAGGACCATCTAAAATTGAGAAAACTTCTAAAAACCTGGCTGGTCAACTCAGAACCAGACAAAAACGAATGAGTAACACCCAACCCCTCGGAATAAACACAAATGTCTCAAGACAGAGGACTTAACCATACCACAACAAGTGTAGGGAGGTGGAGAGACCTTTGAGTGAGAAGGATACCTGTGTCCCTATGGAGTGCCTTAACGGAGGCTAACAAGAGAGATGGGAGCATCCTAGGTTGAACCACAATCAAAGGGGATAAGAGTTGAAGGGGAAAGAATGGTGACCGAACAGAAGAAAACACAGGGACCAAGTAGCTCAAGTGCACAGGGAAGAGGTCCCACTGCCGATGCCCTCCATGCCCCCTCAAGGGGCCCTGGAAGGAGATGGCGGCTGCACACCAGATATGCCAGGGGCCCAAGCAATGTAGAAATCCATAATCCAGGACACAGGGCAGTGAGGTGGAGGAGTCATCGCCACAAAATAGCCTGGCCGACAACCCACAACCCTACTCAGAATATAGGTAGGAGACTCCCCAGCACACCACAATATGCATTACTAGCAGGGAAATGTATCACAAGTGGCCAAAGAGGAGGAGTTGCGATGGAGCACCACCACTAACCAACCCACTAAGAATCTCATCCCTCTGCTTACACCGCTCAAATTCTAAATATAACACAACCATACCTATATTGCACAACAAACTGTACACACTTCACTACACCACAATAACAAAACAAACCACACACAGCCTCGCACAACAGAACATGACAACTGCCAACTTAAAAAAAAGTCACGCCTACGCTCAGTGAACGGTGTAAACCAAACTGAAGCTGCCAACAGCACATCATAGCCCTCTTGTGCTTTTTTCCGCTAAGTACTACTAACTTACCCTGCACTCTTGCTTTTCAGATCTGCCAGCACGCAAGGGGACCACTCCGGTAGTGAAATGGCACGGAATAAATATCCTTTAACATAACATAACATAATCTTTAGGAGGGTAATTTCTATGTACAGTATATGAACCATCGTTTACATGTCATCATCCTGCATGTTTCTCGCCCCTATTTTCAGTTGTGGTCATTCATCGGAAAATACAAATCTGCAAGATAATGTGAGCAGTGTGTCTTAACGTGTAATACATCTAAACATCCTCAGTCTCGTTTTCTGAAAAACGATTCCTTGAACTTGAGAAGGGCGTTCATCAATATACAAATAATGGTATTCTGTTTGTTGGTTCGTTATTAAAATTATTTTGCAATTAACGTCCGTGTATTCTGTGCTACTTATTTCACCACCACTCTAAATATATGTTTAATTCGTAACAAGTAATTACATGTTTAATTTAATATAGTTTATATTGATCATGCCTTGGTAATTTCCTTCTTTTATGGGTAGAGGAATGAGCCCATCCACCCCATGTGCATTCAAATATAAAAGTGGGGTATTTTCTTGCATAACACATAGAATAAATAGACCCCAATAGTTTGAACAGTCTATCCAAGCTTTTTTTTTTTAAAGTCCAGCCATTGTCAAAGAGACAGAAATTGACTACCTATTTGTAAGTGACTTTCATTTTCAAGTTGTTAATGAATGGACATAACTTTACAGTTCAGCACTGGCTCCTTTTTTTCTGTGTTTACAGTTTATTTAAACATTCATACTAAAAAGAATACAGCAAACTATTAACAGTTTATTTGAACATTTATACTAAAAAGAATACAGCAAACTACACCAAGCAAACAAGAAAGTAAAATCACTAAATATTCACATAACCAATATAGCAAGAGCAAACATGATAAAAGAGATAATAAAATAATCTCTAGATAAACTGGTCTCCAATTCAAAAAGATACTAGCTTAAGCATGTACACGTACACCCACTTTCATCAAAAGTACAGTTATCTTAAAATATTGTAAACATTTCTCCTACAGTGCAGTTGTATCTAAACATTTTGTCTTAAAAAGCATGGACTCTGATTAGATAGTGGACCAGTGCAATGGTAAGTGAATTTAGGTTCCCACTCATCGGACGATCTCAGAGTCAATATATCCTCATATCTTTTCACAAACTGTGCAAACAATTGAAGTCCAAGAGACGAGATGACAGGACACTGAATTAATACATATTTAGCGTTTCACAAGAGCCCGCATTTGTACAAAGTTGACGATTCATCAAGTGCAAAGGGTGGTCCCTAATCGTCCACGATTCTTGCAAGGTTCCTAGTAAATTGAAGTGAAAACGCATAAAACCTGATGAAGCAAATGGTCTGGAAATTGTATTCGATACTTGGGCAATGTAACAGGTGGTCTGTGCAATCTAGCAAACTCTTTGTATAGACAGTACGTAGTGATCATCTCATGGTCCTGGCACCATTCAGTCACCTTAATAGACGTATAGGTTCTTGTAGGATTATCCACTAATGTTTTATTACAAGAGTCGACGTCCATGAAGAAATGATCACGCTCCAGTGTGAAAACAAAGCCCCAATGGTTTAAATGAATTATGAAGACATGCAGAGTGCAATGTAGCATACAGTGAGTTAGGCAGGAACAAGGATTTTCCTGTACAGTTTTCATTTGGCCCAGATGATATATGACCTCCAGCACAGTATCTCTAACTTGTGTCTCAGCACAACATATGATACGATTGAGGGAGACCCAGTCGTTTCTTCAAGATCATCTCTTTGACCACTTCCAGATTACTCCACTCTAGCATACAGATTTCCAGGCCATAAAGTATCAAGGGAAGCACCTTCATCGTGTAGAACCTGATCACCGGGATAAACATGAACGTACAATAACACCAAATACATTTCTGGGTTTGGGCATATAATGGAGCCAGCTTTGTTTTTAACTTTAACCTGGCACAAAGTAATTTAGAGGATGTCTTGGAATAAACTGAGAATCCTAAATGGGTTGACATATCTGTCTCTTTAAGCATAACGTTCTTTATGTGCCATGTGTAACCTCGTTTAACATTCGATTTCCCTGAAACCAGGACAGGATTGCTGACTTTGAGATATTTAGGTCCAAATTGTTATCACCCAAATACAAATGAAGGCAATTAAGGGCCTTTTGCACCTCAATTGGAGTTTTATCCAACAGGATGATATCTTCGTACAATAACGTGAGACTAGTGGTTGGTCCTATTTTGGGGGGAACAGTCTACATAAAGCTATTTCATCCATGAAATCTGATCAACAGAGGTTAAACATGTAGTAAGGTAAAATGTTCTCCTGCCGTAGACCTACATATGTATGCAGAGCTGCCCCCATGTTTCCTTCCCTACTAAGCCTGACTTGCATTGTTGTGCCAGAATAACACTCCATTAATAGTTTTAGCAGTACCCCCTCAATTCCCCAGGTGAACTGCTTATTCCATAATCTTGATCCATCCACACAATTGAACACACTAGAGAGATTGGCACATGCCAAAAGGTGGGGCTTGGTGTTTCCGTCATGCTTGCTCTTGTAAGAGATTAAGGATTGAGCTGTTCACTGAGGTTCCATGCTTCTCTCAGAAGCCCGTCTGAAATACATTTGCCGATGGATTTAGCTCAGTTCTTCAAGATCAACAGTATCAGTGATGCAAAGATCTTGGTTGAGGAATCTAATAGAGCTACAGGGCGATTAGTCACATTCCCTGTTGTAACTGGAACCCCAGTCCATCAATCAATTCCCTGCTCTTGGGTCCAACACCGGTTGGCAACTCCTTGCCTGACCAGCTGGCCATATTCCAAACATTCCAAACCCAACCACTCCAGGTGCACACCAGAATCGTGCCTCAGCAATGCTGCACCAAGTTTTCTGATGAGGGGTTGAAGGTCCTGGTGGAGGGTGCCACAAAGATGGCTGACTGGTTCCTGCGTCCTGGATATCTAAAGGCCAGTACACCAAGATCCGGAAGGCCATCTTCAAAAATGTCAATGCTGTAGCATCACCACCTTCCAAGGTGGCCCAGATCCAGATGCTCTGGCAGGACCTCAAGAGGTGTGTCAGGAAACTGGCAGGAAAACACCACAGGATGGGCATCACCGCAACCCCCACAGGACATGGAGCAATGGGAGAAGCAGGTGCTGGCTGTCATAGATGTTAGTGTCCTTGAGGGAATTGGATTAATAACTGAGGTTGAGTGTGAGTACAATGCATGCATGGGACATAGTCATGCAACACTACTTCTGCATCTGCTGCTTCTACATCTGCAGAGGACGGTGCTGAGGAACGTGAGCATGCTTGCATTGCAAAGAAGGTGGCTGCTCTGGCATTAGACCTCTATGACGGGGCCAATGAGCATGCCCCACAAGCCCAAGAGCAAGTATCAGCTGCCACAACAGCTGCTGCAGAGGCGTACACTGTTGCCAATGAGGATTCCCGACTTGCCTGAGAACAGACAAGGCCAGGGAGGATGCTTGATTTGCCCAGCAGCAGGCCTCTGCTGGTTCTCAGGAGGCCTACATTGGGGCCAAGGTGGAATCCCGACTGGAAGAGCAGGCCTCAGGCACAGCCAGTCTGCTTACAATGCTGCCATTTCCTGCTCAGCAGTGGTGTGCCATTTGGCCCACCGCATGCATCCCCTCTACTACCAGATGGTGAAGGCCAGCCTGGAACATAGTCAGTCACAGGTTGTCAACACTGAGCTGCCAGGAACATCTCTTCCTCGTGAGTTCCCACCTCTGCACCCCACAGCAAAGCTGTCACCTGCACTTTCTACAGGTTCTCCAACCACCTACCAGGCAGTGTCCCCTCAACCACTTGCCACCTTGTCACCTGCTTTATTCTACTTTTTCCTTTCAATTTGGTCATGTATTTGTGCTTTTTCTGATGGGTGTGTTTTGTTTCCCTGGTTGGATTGTGAATTCTGGACCTCTAACACCTCAACCCTGGGCTTTGCCTCAAACTTGTTTTTCATGGACATTGAACTTATATGAAATAATTGCCTAGGACTTTCAGTTCACCCATCTGCTTCTCCAATGCACATGTCCCACCCTTCATTTAAAGTTGAATACATGCTGTTGCATAGATGTGTTGTGTGGCATCTCATTAGGAGGTGCTCTGTTTAGAGGGTTGGTGTCGTGGTGAGAGTAGTATGTGACATCACTTGCAGTTATGTACTTACCTCTATTATAGAAATTGTGCACAAGCTTGTCAAGAAGGACAAGCTCATCAATGTTGTCCTGGTGCTGTCCATGTTCTTGTGGCTGTATGCCCAAGCCATCATCCTCATTATTAGAGTCAGCTTCTTCGATGGTATCATCAGCCATGGGAATGCTGTGCGCAAAGCCATATTAACATCTACCATAAAGTGTACCTACCAGATTCTTAAGTAACAGCAATTTAATTAATTCTATTTTTAAACGGAAGGAACAAGGAAGTGGTTCTATCCATTGATTAGACAGGACCAAACACAGATAAATACATTACAATACTACAATGATTCATATGTACATCAACACACCAATCAATGTATACAAAATATCATAATATACATATACAAAATTTGAAGACAGCTACGAACCACGTTTACTTATCACTCTATTAATTTGAACCATTTTCCTACAATTCATATTGTGTATCCATCACATTTTATATGGATTCCCCTTAGATCATGGATTTCAATGGGTCCCTTCCTCTGGACCTTACAGATACAATTACAGCATTCAGTCGAAATATTTCTTATTTTCATTTTCCTTTGGGCCTGATTCACAGAGCATTTTCCTATGGGATTGCACCATTATAGAACACTTCTGTGAATCAGGCCTTTGGTGTTCCACTCTATAATTAGAGAGAGAGAATTTAGCTGTGCTGCCAATAGTGTGATTATAACTGTAAGGTCCTGCTTTACAGAAAACAAAAACCTACTCACCCTGATTAGAAAACATAACTGGTTTTTTTTGTTGCAAAATAACTTTTTAATGAGAACCTCTTAATTGTATTAGACAAACATGTTGTCAATCTTAAAAAATGTAAGGGAGAGAGAAAAGGGGGCGTATGGCATTACTCTTAAAGGAATTTCATGATTTTAACATTTCTTCACAAGGGATTGGAAAAGGTTCACTGGGGGTACTATTTACCTGTTTTCTTTTTATGTGTATAAGACTGTCTAGTCCAGTAACCATTGTCTTCTATATTTCCTAAAGGGAAGACAGATGCACCGTGTATGGGTTGATTTGATGCAAATCAATGGTCAGAGCCACACAATTTATAATACTTGACTCCTCGAGCTCTTCATTAGTCCATGCAGTACCTAAACTCATATAAACTGTCTTTCTTTTACTTAATTTACAGAAGACTAATTGATTAGGCGGTGCAAAGTCCTTTACTAATTTGCTGCACATCTAGCGAGCTTACCCATATTATTTAATCCCTTGCGTGCGTAAATTACACTTTTGTTATCTGCACTGGTTGCCATCTTGGGAGTTCTCCTCATTTCTCAATGCAGATTAGTCATTATGTCATAGCGTAAAATGTCAACCGATGTGTGGTCCTTGACACTAAGATATACTTTCTAGACATATTGCTGTAAGGCACATTCTCCCTGATAGGTAGTGCGACTTCCATAATGACGTCATGACATATAGTGTCAAATGATAGGTCGCCATTTAGATTTGTATATCTTTAAGTTATCTTGTTGACTTAATGTGAATTTCACATAAAGAGACCAGTTACATAATAATGTTTACGCATTTAAGACGGTCCTGCGCGCTCGCCTCAACAGAAACCACTGTGTCTGGTCAGTGAGGCATTGTGTGGGCGTGTGCATAAGCCTGGCAGCTGAATAAAGCATACACAAAGAAGCAAGATGGTGACCACTTAATGTGCCTCAAAACACCAACAAAATGAAGAGGTTTACTAGGAAAGCAAACTTAGCTGTCCAGGAGCTCTTACAATGGCATGGTGTGCAGAAGCAGAGGAGGCCCAAAAACCTCAAGAATAAGGAGTGGGGGAAACTACTGGTGAAGGGGATTTCTGTTGTCACATCTCCACAATTCTATGCGAGAGTCAGATGGTAACTAGATCATCAATGATATGTGACCTACATAAAGACCTCGCGGTATAATATAAGCACAGACAGGCGGAGGAAGAAGAAGTTGCACCCTCCATGCAACGGCACTGAGAGCTTCCACTTAAACAATCATTAAAGCACACTATGGATATTACTGTTACGTCTGTGTATCAAGATACATTTCCTTGAAGGCTTCCATCAGACCTACCCCTGAGAATTTCCGCTCAATAACTGAAATACGGAAAGAAACATGTTGGGTTGAGAAACATGAATAAGCTGTAAAAATTAACTGAAAACAACAGACAGTTAAATACCAAGTTTAATGAATAATTCTGTCATTGTGAATTGTCAGATTTGTGAAAAAATTGTTTTAGAAAACAAAAAGACAAATAGTGGTTGAACAGAATATTGTCTTTTTTCTCTTTTTTCTCCATTTTAACCCTTTTTTCTCTTGTTTTTAAAAATTGAAATGGTAATTGTATGGCAATGAATTGTGATGAGAGAATGTTAGAGATGTGTGAGTATGGATGAGGTATGATTGGAGTGAGTCTTGAAGGAATGTAAACTAATGAGATGTTGGGATCTTTAAGACCCGAGCTCATTTAAGCTCTTTATAAAATTGTAAACTGATAATATTATGATCTGTAATAAATTGTGTTTTATAATTGTTTAACTAAATATGAATTAATAAAATGATTATAGTTAATTACCACTAGAACTGGTATAAATTGAATTATTTTGCACCATATCGTAAATGTCTAGGTATATGAAGACATGATATGTGAGTACATGTAGCCTCAAGGTACTAGACATATAGAGGTATACAGATATCCAGAGTGAGCCAATAGAAACACTTATGGTGTGGTCTTTTTGTTAAAAGATATATATTTAGGTTGTACCCAGCATATACCACAACATAGAGGCTTTCCTGGTATCCTCTGTTACTTTTATTTTCACTACTCATTTATCCAAGCCAAATCTGTTGGAACAATATAGCTTGATGGTCAAGTCTACTTTCTAGACATGTCATCATTCAACACATTCTCCCTGTTAGGCAGCACAGCTTTCATCTTGATGTCCAGGTGTACAACGTCAAGTGACGTGTTGCCATTTTGGATCATGCATCTTTAAGCTACCTTGATCAGTTTTAGAGGTTTCAAAGGTACAAACCATTTACATAGTGATGCTTACTCACCTATAGAGACCAGGAATTATGTATTGGTCATTGAGGCCTGTAATGTGAATTGCTAATGGATGTTTTCACTGAGCTTCCTTATAAAGGAAGAAACTTCCCCTCTTGCTATTAGTGTTTATACTACCTAACATCCACCAGAACATGTCATCTGGTGAATTTTTTATTGTTTTCAATATGGTGTTGGACCATCGTAGTGTTAATTTGCAATATATTCTGGAACAATGATCAGATATCCTCTCACGACCTTCCTTCATAATTGTGTCTTACATAAATAAGGTCACATGAGCATTGTATGCAGTATATAAATTGAGTAGATTTACAATTGGTCATAGTTCGCAATTCCCAATCGTGACGTTTCACTTTAAAAGTGACGACCTTGCCTGTAAAGTTACATACAGAGCAGGTTCCACGTGGCTAATATCCCACTAATAGACCTAAGTTCCAAACTTTTTCAGGGTAATTCATAGAATTTTGCACAAAAGTGGCGCACGCGGCTGGCGCAGAGTGTTCCCGTGCGATACACTGCGCCAGCCGCGTGTGATAAAATCCATTTCATTGCACAGCGTATTCATGGATTCCAGCCTCCAAAACCAGCCGTGGCGCAGAGTGGCGCAGCGACCCTGCAGCAGCGCCAGTTACGCCCCCAAGAACGCCCTCGCGCAAGGAAAAGCCTTCAAAATTCCCAATTCATCGCAAAGAGCTGCGCTAACCCTGGACCAGTTCACAGGGCTGCCAAACAGCAAACGCCAAGCGGGGAACGTGTATTTCAGTGGTTCGCGGGAAGTATCACACGCAATTGTCCTGGGTACGTGTGCCTCAGGGGTGCGCGTGAAGTAACACAGGCGATTCCATCAGGGCACGTGTATTCCAGGGGTGCGTGGGAAGTATCAATCGCGATTCCATCAGGGCACATGTATTCCAGGGGTGCGTGGGAAGTATCACACGCAAAATCAGCAGGGGACGTGTATTTCAGGGGTGCGCGGGAAGTATCACACGCAATTCCATCAGGGCACGTGTATTTCAGGGGTGCGCGGGAAGCACTACACGTAAATTGGCCTTGTGGGTCCCCCCAGGTGTTCCCTCTACACCCTCCACGGCCCAAGCAGCCAGCCCACACCACAGGGGACCACCCTGCACCCCTGCCCATGTCCCGCAGGCAGCCCATCCACCATGGCCATGCCCCCCAGCCAAGCCACATGTCGCCTTGCACTACTGATCAACAACGCATGTCTCCCAGCACCCTCACCCCCCAGCACTGTGGGGCACCTGCCAACAGGCCCCCACACATGTCCAACTCATGTCCCCCTGCACCCCCACCCCCCGGCACTGTGGGGCACCCTCCACCAGGCCCACACTCATGTCTCCCAGCACCCCCACCCCCCACCAGTCAGGGGCATCCTCCACCAGGCCCCCACTCATCTCTCCCAGCACCCCCACCTCCCTGCATCCAGGGGCACCCTCCACCAGGCCGCCACTCATGTCTCCCAGCACCCCCACCCCCTGCATCCAGGGGCACCCTCCACCAGTCCCCACTCATGTCTCCCTTCACCCCCACCCCCCACCAGTCAGGGGCACCCTCCACCAGGCCCCCACTCATGTCTCCCAGCACCCCCACCCCCCTGCATCCAGGGGCACCCTCCACCAGGCCCCCACTCATGTCTCCCAGCACCCCCACCCCCTGCATTCAGGGGCACCCTCCACCAGGCCCCCACTCATGTCTCCCAGCACCCCCACCCCCTGCATCCAGGGGCACCCTCCACCAGGCACCCACTCATGTCTCCCTGCACCCCCACCCCCCACCAGTCAGGGGCACCCTCCACCAGGACCCCACTCATGTCTCCCAGCACCCCCACCCCCGTGCATCCAGGGGCACCCTCCACCAGACCCCCACTCATATCTCCCTGCACCCCCACACCCCACCAGTCAGGGGCACCCTCCACCAGGCCCCCACTCATGTCTCCCAGCACCCCCACCCCCCTGCATCCAGGGGCACCCTCCACCAGGTCCCCACTCATGTCTCCCAGCACCCCACCCCCCTGCATCCAGGGGCACCCTCCACCAGGCCCCCACTCATATCTCCCTGCACCCCCACCCCCCAGCACTGTGGGGCACCCTCCACCAGACCCCCACTAATGTCACCCAGCACCCCCACCCCCCTGCATCCAAGGGCACCCTCCACCAGGCCCCACTCATGTCTCCCTGCACCCCCACCCCCCAGCACTGTGGGGCACACTCCACCAGGCCCCCACCCATGTCCCCCTGCACCCCCATCCGCCTGCTTCCAGGGGCACCCTCCACCAGGCCCCCACTCATGTCTCCCTGCACCCCCAACCCCCAGCACTGTGGGGCACCCTCCTCCAGGCCCACACTCATGTCTCCCAGCACCCCCACCCCCCAGCACTGTGGGGCACCCTCCACCAGGCCCCCACTCATGTCTCCCAGCACCCCCACCCCCCTGCATCCAGAGGCATCCTCCACCAGTCCCCCACTCATGTCTCCCAGCACCCCCACCCCCCTGCATCCAGGGGCACCCTCCACCAGGCCCCCACTCATGTCTCCCTGCACCCCAACCCCAGCACTGTGGGGCATCCTCCACCAGGCCCCACTCATTTCTCCCTGCACCCCCACCCCCCAGCACTGTGGGGCACCCTCCACCAGGCCCCCACTCATGTCCCCCTGCACCCCCACCCCCTGAATCCAGGGGCACCCTCCACCAGACCCCCACTCATGTCTCCCTGCACCCCCAACCCCCAGCACTGTGGGGCACCCTCAACCAGGCCCACACTCATGTCTCCCAGCACCCCCACCCCCCAGCACTGTTGGGCACCTTCCACCAGGCCCCCACTCATGTCTCCCAGCACCCCCACCCCCCTGCATCCAGAGGCATCCTCCACCAGGCCCCCACTCATGTCTCCCTGCACCCCCAACCCCCAGCACTGTGGGGCATCCTCCACCAGGCCCCCACTCATGTCTCCCAGCACCCCCACCCCCCTGCATCCAGGGGCACCCTCCACCAGGCCCCCACTCATGTCTCCCTGCACCCCCAACCCCCAGCACTGTGGGGCATCCTCCACCAGGCCCCCACTCATGTCCCCCTGCACCCCCACCCCCCTGCATCCAGGGGCACCCTCCACCAGGCCTCCACTCATGTCTCCCTGCACCCCCACCCCCCAGCACTGTGGGGCACCCTCCACCAGGCCCCCACTCATGTCTCCCTGCACCCCCACCCCCCACCAGTCACGGCCACCCTCCACCAGGCCCCCACTCATGTCTCCCTGCACCCCCACCCCTCTGCATCCAGGGGCACCCTCCACCAGGCCCCCACTCAAGTCTCCCTGCACCCCCACCCCCCACCAGTCGGGGGAACCCTCCACCAGGCCTCCACTCATGTCTCCCTGCACCATCACCCCCCACCAGTCAGGGCCACCCTCCACCAGGCCCCCACTCATGTCTCCCTGTACCCCCACCCCCTGCATCCAGGGGCACCCTCCACCAGGCCCCCACTCCTTCCTACCACCCCCTCCCACCCCCCAGCAGTGCGATTCGCCTGTGTACGTGTATATCAGGGTTGCGCGTGTAGTCTGACACGCAATATCAGCAGGGTCCGTGTATTACGGGGTTCGCGGGAAGTTCCACACGCGATTGCCCTGGGTACGTGTATTTCGGGGTGCACGGTGTTAGGGAGAATTCTCTGTTTAGTCTGAATTTCCTAACCTAGTGAGTCCCCCAGCAGCTTTGCTGGATTTCTGGAGTTTGTTTTTTCCATCCTGCCAAGAGTGAGACTCTTTTTCTCCCACTCTTGGACATGAATGTGTGTAATTCCTTTGAATGTCAATGTGTTCTATGGGCTATGGGGTCTTTTACTCCATAGGGTCTCATATGTTTTGCTATGTGTGTTACACTGCACCCTCCGTGACGTAGGGACCTCCATCATAGACTCCATACCCAGGGACTGGCTACTGTCTCCCCGGGCATGTAAAGTCACCATTGGCTTTACTAGACCTAAATTTACTAACAGAACCAGTACAAACCATCCTATTGTGGACGTACTAGTAGGGGTAATTCCATTACTCCTGGGTCTGTTATTCGAGGGGGCAGTGTCCCGTCCCCCCTCGTCGAGTTTTGGCTGGTGGCAGTGGAAACTACTTGTTATGTTCGACCCCGAATATAACCCTATGGGATTCTTCCCATCGGTGGAGATTGATAATTTTCCTTGTTAATCTCTAACATACCACCGGTTTACTTATCTTAAATAAGTCTATCGGATGGTATTTTCTGCCAGAAGTCGGTTTTTAAAATGGCGTCTGTGTTCGTCTCTGTGACTCCTAAACCAAAGGTTGAGCCTTTTGTTCCACTTTTGGCGGGCTTCTGTACAGAGACCCTCCAAAGTGGTGCCATTCTGTCTGGGTTACCACAGGGGTGTGGGAGGGGGTTTAGGCACCCTGGACTGAGTTGCCTTACCAACTCCAGTCGCACTCTGGTGTGATTGGCCCAAGTGGTGAGCCACCCCGCTCACCACTTAGCGTGTTTTGATTGACAGCTAGGCTGAATGAATGGGGGTTTTCTGCATAAAAGCAGGGCTTTTGGGACTGGATCTTCAGAAGTCGCCACAGGACCTAAGAATCCGACGAGGGTAAAGCTGATCCGACCTGCAACGATGATACCTCCGGTGGAGCCCTGCGGAACCGACACACCACTTCCCGACGACAGAGGAGATCTCCCTGCCGGAGAGTCTCTTCCCCTGACTGATGGGAACAACCAGTCCCCTTTGCTTTTTCTTCGATCCAGGGCGCAGTGGTCGAATTGCCCATGCAGAGCACCTTGGCAACTGGATAGCCACTACCCCTGTACCGCGACCAAAAGGTGGTGCCTTGTGACGGAGCACTCCACGGCTGGTCTCTTCCCTGGTGGTGCACCGGACTTCACTTTTCTTCGATGACAAGATCATCTCTACTCTTGGCAAAGACCCGACGTGCATCCACCACCAGGAACAACTGCCCCCGCCGGAGCTGTCTCTCCACAAACAAGGTACCGTGTCCGCCTGGCTTCCCTTTCTGCCGGATCAAGTGAGGTGTCTTAATCCTCGCCTTTCCATTGGGTCGCCTCCAAGCTTTCTTTAACGTGTTGTTCTGAACTGGTCCAATCTTTCCATAACAATTTTGCGATAAAGACTCGAAGCGCATTTCCACTGAGACGCTTTTTGGGACATATCGCCTTGCCTCTCTCCGAGTGGGCCTGGCCTCTGAACTTTGTAATCTGCAGTAGACCCTGCCTTACTTGCCTTGCATTTGTCCGAAAAGTATTGGTACCGAGTTGACTTCATAACCTGCCTTATATTTCTCTCCCGTCCTAACGAATACTAGAGTACCATCTTGGTTAAAGCATACACCTCTCTCTGCAAATAAGTGATGCCGGTGAACCTAGACTTGTCAAACTATTGTTAGGGGGATTGATCTTTTTCTTCGTATAGTAATTGTGATTGAAGTTGTTTGCCGTATTAGTGCCAGAGTGTTTTCCATAGATGTGTTGTTATAAATAAATACCTTTATATCTTTACACCGAAGCCTTGTTCCATGTGTGCTTGTTCTACTGTGTAGATTGCCCTATATTCTATACTCCACATACTGCCTAACTCTTCTTGAGGGAAGTCTGACTGCTCAGCCACAGCTACCAAGTGAATCTGTGTGGTACAGACTGCTACCAAGTGGGTTTACTGCCAAACACCTGTAGTCCTAAATCTTTTGTAGTGGTCCCAGAGGGAACTGCACAGGTTTCCGCCGAACACTGGTGTACAGCTGTGGGATTTGTATCGAGTATACAGTTTAGAGTGCTTTTCAACACTTTAGGATAACTAACCACAAAGCTTAGCACTAAAAAGCAACTTTCAAATACATGTCTACTATGGAAGTTTACAGTCAAGAATCCTTGTCAGGTGAAAATACTGAGGGTTTACGAGCTCTCTGTACGCAAGAGAATCTTTCTGTAAGAGGCAAGAAGTTAGAACTAATAGCGAGATTGCTGGAAAACCAAAGTCTGGGTACTGGTTCAGAGGAACCAACTTCTCCAGCAAATGTAGATAACAGTGATGGTGTTGATCTAAATCATAATTCTGATGATAGTGATGAAGAGACTGAAGAGGAAGGAGAGGCTTACGAAACTGTCTCCCCTGCCCCTCAGTCTGCCGTTACCAGCTGTACCTACTGGGCCTATAAAAGGTCACACACTAAGTCCTCAAGTCCTTGAACTAGAAAAAATGAAAATAGACTTGGAATTCAGAAGGATTACTGCTCAAACTGAACAGAAACACCAAGAAATGCAACAAATTCTTAGGCTCCGAGAAATGGAGCTCAAGCATGAGTTATACATGTAAAAGTTGTCTGTCGAAACTGCTTCTGTCTCTGGCTCTTCTAGAAGCTCCAGTCCCAAAAGACCCCGGATGCCGAAGGAATTAATTGGTATGTATGAACCGAAGTTGGATGTATTGGATTGGCTGAGTTTGTTTGAGTACAATCATGGGCTCAGAACATCACAGGTAACGAGTTGCTTACCTGGTTGTTCTCTAGGCTTCCCCCTGTGCAACTGATGTGGTAATGGAGTTGGGGGAGGAGGATAGGAAAGAGTACAAAAGTGTGAAACTAGCTTTGATAGCTAGATTTGGGAAGACCCCTTCCCAGTATCTTAAGAGGTTTAGAACCCTCAAAAAGCATGATGGTACCCCTTGGGTTACCTGGGTGAGTGAAGGGTTGAAAAACTTAGAGGGATGGATTAAGGGTTACAAAGTGAACACTTATGAGGGTATGAAGAATCTTTTTATGTTGGAGTCTATTTATGATGATTGTTCTCCTGAGCTCAGACAGCACTTGGCTGATTCGAAGGAATTGGATTCCCGGAAGCTAGCTAAGGCTGCTGACTTATGGGTTGCCAACACAGCCACTCATAAGGATTCTGGGGCAACTCAGAAGAAGGATGAGGGAAAATAGCCTAAAAAAGACTCAAAAGAGAATTCGAATAACTCAAATTCCAAAGAGGGCCCCAAACAAAACCAGAAGGGTAAGCCACAAGGAAAACCGCAGCAGAATAGTGTGTCTTCTGGTGCCAAACCGGAAGGAGGCCAGAACAAGCCACCATTCCAAAAAGCATTCAGTAAATGCTTTGTTTGTGGCTCGACTGACCACGTGAAAGGAGATCCCAGATGGAAGGGTAAACCTTCAGGTGTCCAGCTTGTCTCCTTAGCCTTCGCTCCAGTGGAGGAAGTACAAATGGCAAGTGGAAACTTTCTACTGCTGGCTGATGAACCCATTGGAGTCTCAGCCAGCGTTTCTTAAGTATCTCTGGGGTTGTGGGAACAACAGAATTTAGATGTCTATAATTCTATCCCCGATAATACTAAAGAGTATTATAAGGACAGTGTCCAGGTGAATGGTCAGGAGACTCCTGCCATTAGGGACACTTGGGCCAGCATAACTGTGGTGGATAAATCTTTTTTCAAGGCTGAGGATGTTGCTAAGGCACCCAAACGCCTCACCAAGTTAGCCGGAGGGCCTGTGCAGAGGCTTCCCCAATTACCAGTTCTCATCCAGTGTACCAACATGACTGTGAAGATACCTGTCAGCATACAGAGTGAGGTACCAGGACGCGTTCTGTTGGGTAACGATTTGAAAACTCTCAGAGTTGTATCGCATACTCCCAGACCTCCTAGTAAATGGTTACAGGAGCTAACCAGACCTGCAAGAGAGAGGACCATGCGCGGTACTCTCCCGGAGATGATGAAGAAAGAAATCACTCCTGCTCCACTGGAATTGTCGGCCGCTGTCTCGAAGAAATCAGAAGCGAAAGGGAAACCTACGACTTCTACCCCGAAACCAGCAGCCAGCATTTCAGTGCAGCCAACATGGACTTCCCCGCGGTTGTCCAAAGTTACACCCATAACTCCACCTCCAGCTGAAGCTGAGAGGGAGGTACAACCCTGTGTGGTAGAATTAGACTCTGAAGAAGAGCTAATGGAAGGCCAGGAACTCATTGGAGATCTGGATCCTGTTGACCATTCTGAGCTGCATTCTTTACTGGCAGAAGGTGGGCCCAGCAGGGCAGACTTCAGTAAGGGACAGAGAGAATGTCCAACTCTGGAAGGTCTTTGCCACCAGGCAGAAGCTCAGGCTGAAGGGCAAGAGCCTGGGAAATACAGGTTGCACTGGGAAGATGGCCTCTTCTACAGTGAACCGACCGTGTCTGCACCTGGAGACTACAAGCGGCTTGTAGTACCCAAGAAACCAGACCACAGTTCTTGCAGTTAGCCCACGACATTCCTTTGGCTGGTCACTTGAGTTTCAAGAAGACTAAGGAAAGGATATCTCTCTACTTCTATTGGCCAAAGATGGGGGCCGAAGTAGAAAAACACTGCAGGAGCTGCCACACCTGCCAGACCTCTGGTAAGATTGGCTCCAAGAATGTGGCACCTTTAGTGCCTCTCCCAGTTGTGGGAGTCCCGTTTGAGAGAGTAGGGATTGACATTGTTGGTCCCCTTGATCCTCCAACCTCCTCAGGCAACATGTTTATACTTGTTATAGTAGACCATGCTACTAGGTATCCTGAGGCAATTCCTATGAGGACTGTTACAGCCCCGGCTGTGGCTGAGGCCCTCCTTGGTATCTTTACTAGGGTCGGGTTTCCTAAGGAAGTAATCTCTGACAGGGGGTCAAACTTTATGTCCCACTACATGAAAGCAATGTGGAAAACCTGTGGAGTTTCTTATAAGTTCTCAACAGCTTACCACCCACAAACCAATGGGTTGGTAGAACGGTTCAACCGAACCATGAAGAGCATGATAGGTGCTTTAGAGGAACCCCTTAAGCGTAAGTGGGACCTTCTACTGCCATGCCTTCTCTTTGCTTATAGAGAAGTCCCTCAGGAGGGAGTAGGTTATTCTCCCTTCGAACTTCTCTATGGTCATCCCGTCAGAGGTCCATTGGCCCTGATTAAGGAGGGGTTGGAGAGTGTTCCTTCCCCCAAGCCAGTCAGAGTGACTGACTACGTGATAGGTCTCCGGAGGAGAATGTCGCACATGATGACAGAAGCAAGCGATAACTTGAAAGCTGGACAAGCATTGGTCAAGCACTGGCACGATCAAAAGGCTAACATGGTTGAGTTCGCTCAAGACCAGCTTGTTCTCGTTATGATCCCAACAAGGCAGAGGGCCTTGCAAGACAAATGGATGGGACCCTTCAGAGTTGTGGGTAAACTCGGAGAGGTTAACGATCTGGTGGACTTGGGCAATCCCAAGGAGGCTCCGACCGTCTTCCACACCAACCGACTCAAAGCGTATGTCTCACGACCTGATGTAGGAGCGTTGCTTCTAGCATCATCCGAGGTAGAAGAAGAGAGTGAAGCTCTTCCGGATCTCCTCAGAGGCTTGCCTTTGGACGAACAAATTGAAGGAGTAAATCTCTCCTCCAATCTGACACCCGAGCAACAAGAAGAGTGCAAATCCATGTTGAATCAGTTTGCCTCTCTGTTCTCGCTTTCACCAGGCTTGACCCCTTGGGGCCAGCATGACATACTCACTGGTGACTGTCTGCCAATCAAAATCAGAGGATACCGAATGTCAGAACACGTACGAACCCACATCAAAGGTGAGGTCAGCAAGATGTTTGATCTCGGGGTAATAGAGCCCTCTACTAGTCCATGGTCTAGCCCAGTTGTGTTAGTACCAAAGGCCAGATCTAAAGAGCTTAGATTCTGCATGGATTATAGAGCTCTTAATGCAGTCACCAAGACTGATGCCCACCCTTTGCCAAGAACAGATTAGTTGGTGGATAAACTTGGCGCCGCCAAGTTCCTCTGCACATTTGACTTGACGTCAGGCTATTGGCAAATAGCCCTGACAGACCATGCCAAGGAGAAAACTGCATTTTCAACCCCTGTTGGCTTATACCAATTTAAGGTAATGCCTTTCGGATTGAAGAATGCACCTGCTACGTTACAACGGATGGTAAACCAAGTTCTGAATGGGATGGAGGACTTCTGCATGGCATACTTGGATGACAGAGCAGTGTTCAACAATTCCTGGGAAGAACATGTAACCCACCTGAGAGATGTTTTGCAGGCTCTTGGACGAGCCAATCTGACCATAAAGGCGAGTAAATGCCAAATTGGACAGAGTAAGGTAGTCTATCTTGGACATGAGGTAGGAGGTGGAGAAATAAGGCCTTTTCTCAGTAAGATTGAAGCTGTGCAAAAATGGACAACACCTATTACTCAAACCCAAGTGAGAGCCTTCCTAGGCCTCACTGGGTATTACAGGAATTTCATCAAGAACTATGGGACCATAACCTCTCCACTGAATGTCATCTCCTCGCCCAAATTTCCCAAAAAGGTTAGATGGAACGAGGAGTGCAATCAGGCTTTTGAAAACCTGAAAAAGGCTCTTTGCCAAGCCCCAGTACTTAGAGCTCCTGATTACCGCCAACACTTCATTGTGCAGACAGATGCTTCAAATGTAGGAATAGGTGCCATACTCAGTCAACTGGATGGGAAAGGTAGGGAGCACCCCTTTTGCTTCATCAGCCGCAAGCTGAAGGATCCTGAAACAAGGTGGGCAACAATCGAAAGAGAGTGCTTTGCTATCGTGTGGTCTCTGAAGAAGTTTAGGCCGTACTTTTATGGTTCTACTTTTGTCATTCAGACTGACCACCAACCCTTGAGATGGTTAATGCAAATGAAAGGGGAAAACCCAAAACTATTGAGATGGTCGATCTGCCTGCAAGGGTTTGATTTCACCATTGAGCACAGGTCAGGGTGTCACCACCAAAATGCTGATGGTCTCTCTAGGATGTATGTCATCGACTAGAGGTATGAGATTCATCCAGGAGTGGATTAAATCCTCCTGTCCCTTAGTCTGGGGGGGAGAGTGTTAGGGAGAATTCTCTGTTTAGGCTGAATTTCCTAACCTAGTGAGTCCCCCAGCAGCTTTGCTGGATTTCTGGAGTTTGTTTTTTCCATCCTGCCAAGAGTGAGACTCTTTTTCTCCCACTCTTGGATATGAATGTGTGTCTTTTACTCCATAGGGTCTCATATGTTTTTCTATGTGTGTTACACAGCACCCTATGTGCCGTAACACTGGGGTGTCCTAGCGGACCCCCACCATAGACTCCATACCCGGGGACTGACTACTGTCTCCCCGGGCATGTAAAGTCACCATTGGCTTTACTAGACCTAAAATTACTAACAGGACTAGTACCAACCATATTATTGTGGACGTACTAGTAGGGGTAATTCGATTACTCCTGGATCTGTTACTCGAGGGGGCACTGTCCCTTCTCCCCTCGTCGAGTTTTGGCTGGTGGCAGTGGAAACTACTTGTTATGTTCGACCCCGGACATAACCCTATGGGATTCGTCCCATTGTTGGAGATTGATACTTTTTCTCGTTAATCTCTAACGTACCACCGGTCTACTTATCTTAAATAAGTATCGGATGGTATTTTCTGCCAGAACTCGGTTTATAAAATGGCGTCTGTGTTCGTCTCTGTGACTCCTAAACCAAAGGTCGAGCCCTTTGTTCCACTTTTGGCGGGCTCTGTACAGAGACCCTCCAAAGTGGTGCCATTCTGTCTGGGTTACCACAGGGGTGTGGGAGGGGTTTAGGCACCCTGGACCGACTTGCTTGCCAACTCCGGTCGCACTCTGGAGTGATTGGCTCAGGTGGTGAGCCTTCCCGCTCACCACTTAGCATGTGTTGATTGACAGCTAGGCTGAATGAATGGGGGTTTTCTGCATAAAAGCAGGGCTTTTGGGACTGGATCTTCAGAAGTCGCCACAGGACCTAAGAATCCGACGAGGGTAACGCTGAGCCGACCTGCACGACGACACCTCCGGTGGAGCCCTGCGGAACCGACAAACCACTTCCCGACGACAGAGGAGATCTCCCTGCCAGAGAGTCTCTTCCCCTGACTGGTGGGAACAACCAATCCCCTTTGATTTTTATTCGCCTCAGGACGCAGTGGTCGAATTGCCCGTGCAGCGCACCTCGGCAACCGGATAGCCACTACCCCTGCACCGCGACCAAAAGGTGGTGCCTTGTGACGGAGCACTCCGCGGCTGGTCTCTTCCCTGGTGGTGCACCGGACTTCACATTCTTCGACGACGAGATCATCTCTACTCTTGGCAAAGACCCGACGTGCATCCACCACCAGGAACAACTGCCCCCGCCGGAGCGGCCCTCCACAACAAGGTTCCGTGTCTGCCTGGCTTCCCTTTCCATCGGTTCGAGTGAGGTGTCTTAATCCTCTCCCTTCCGTTGGGTCGCCCCCAAGCTTTTCTCATTTATTGTTCTGAACTGGTTCAATCTGCCGATAACAATTTGTTACAAGGACTTGAATGCATCTCCACTAGAGAATTTTTGGGACATATCGCCTTGCCTCTCTCCGAGTGGGCCTGGCCTCTGAACTTTACGATCTATTGTGATTCTTGCCTTCCTGCCTTGCATTTTCTCCCGTCCTAACTAATATTAGAGTTCCATCTAGGTTGAGGTATACACCTTTGTCTGTAAATAAGTGGTACCGGTAGAACCTAGACTTGTCGAAATATTGCTAGGGGGATTGATCGTTTCTTCTGCGTAGAGTAATTGTGTTTGATTTGTTTGCCGTGAAAGTGCCATAGTGTTTTTGATAGATGTTTCGTTATAAATAAATACCTTAATGTCTTTACACTAAGCCTCGTTGCGTGTTTGCTTGTCCTGCTGTGAAGAATTGCCCTATCTTGTATACTCCACATACTGCTCAACTCTTCTTGAGGGAAGTCTGACTGCTCAGCCACAGCTACCAAGTGAATCTGTGTGGTACAGACTGCTACCAAGTGGGTTCACTGCCAAACACCTGTAGTAGTAAATCTTTTGCAGTGGTCCCAGAGGGAACTGCACAGGTTTCCGCCCAACACCCCACAGTGCTGGGGGGTGGGGGTGCTGGGAGACATGAGTGGGGGCCTGGTGGAGGGTGCCCCACAGTGCTGGGGGGTGGGGGTGCTGGGAGACATGAGTGGGGGCCTGGTGGAGCGTGCCCCACAGTGCTGGGGGTGGGGGTGCAGGGGGACATGAGTGGGGGCCTGGTGGAGGGTGCCCCTGGATGCAGGGGGGTGGGGGTGCAAGGGGACATGAGTGGGGGCCTGATGGAAGCTGCCCCTGGATGCTGGGGGTGGGGTGCAGGGGGACATGAGTGGGGGCCTGGTGGAGAGTGCCCCTGGATGCTGGGGGGTGGGGGTGCAGGGGGACATGAGTGGGGGCCTGGTGGAGAGTGCCCCACAGTGCTGGGGGTTGGGGATGCAGGGAGACATGAGTGGGGGCCTGGTGGAGGGTGCCCCTGACTGGTGGGGGGTGGGGATGCAGGGAGACATGAGTGGGGGCCTGGTGGAGGGTGCCCCACAGTGCTGGGGGGGTGGGGGTGCTGGGGGACATGAGTGGGGGCCTGGTGGAGGGTGCCTCACAGTGCTGGGGGGTGGGGGTGCTGGGAGACATGAGTGGGGGCCTGGTGGAGGGTGCCCCTGGATGCTGGGGGGTGGGGGTGCTGGGAGACATGAGTGGGGGCCTGGTGGAGGGTGCCCTTGGATGCTGGGGGGTGGGGGTGCAGGGGGACATGAGTGGGGGCCTGGTGGAGGGTGCCCCACAGTGCTCGGGGGTGGGGGTGCAGGGAGACATGAGTGGGGGCCTGGTGGAGGGTGCCCCTGGATGCAGGGGGGTGGGGGTGCTGGGAGACATGAGTGGGGACCTGGTGGAGGGTGCCCCTGACTGGTGGGGGGTGGGGGTGCAGGGAGACATGAGTGGGGGCCTGGTGGAGGGTGCCCCACAGTGCTGGTGGGTGGGGGTGCAGGGGGACATGAGTGGGGGCCTGGTGGAGGGTGCCCCTGGATGCTGGAGGGTGGGGGTGCAGGGGGACATGAGTGGGGGCCTGGTGGAGGGTGCCCCACAGTGCTGGGGGGTGGGGGAGCTGGGAGACATGAGTGGGGGCCTGGTGGAGGGTGCCCCTGGATGCAGGGGGTGGGGGTGCTGGGAGACATGAGTGGGGGCCTGGTGGAGGGAGCCCCTGACTGGTGGGGGGTGGGGATGCAGGGAGACATGAGTGGGGGCCTGGTGGAGGGTGCCCCACAGTGCTGGGGGGTGGGGGTGCTGGGGGACATGAGTGGGGGCCTGGTGGAGGGTGCCTCACAGTGCTGGGGGGTGGGGGTGCTGGGAGACATGAGTGGGGGCCTGGTGGAGGGTGCCCCTGGATGCTGGGGGGTGGGGGTGCTGGGAGACATGAGTGGGGGCCTGGTGGAGGGTGCCCTTGGATGCTGGGGGGTGGGGGTGCAGGAGGACATGAGTGGGGGCCTGGTGGAGGGTGCCCCACAGTGCTCAGGGGTGGGGGTGCTGGGAGACATGAGTGGGGGCCTGGTGGAGGTTGCCCCTGGATGCAGGGGGTGGGGGTGCTGGGAGACATGAGTGGGGGCCTGGTGGAAGGTGCCCCTGGATGCAGGGGGGTGGGGGTGCTGGGAGACATGAGTGGGGACCTGGTGGAGGGTGCCCCTGACTGGTGGGGAGTGGGGGTGCAGGGAGACATGAGTGGGGGCCTGGTGGAGGGTGCCCCACAGTGCTGGTGGGTGGGGGTGCAGGGGGACATGAGTGGGGGCCTGGTGGAGGGTGCCCCTGGATGCTGGAGGGTGGGGGTGCAGGGGGACATGAGTGGGGGCCTGGTGGAGGGTGCCCCACAGTGCTGGGGGGTGGGGGCGCTGGGAGACATGAGTGGGGGCCTGGTGGAGGGTGCCCCTGGATGCAGGGGGTGGGGGTGCTGGGAGACATGAGTGGGGGCCTAGTGGAGGGTGTCCCTGGATGCAAGGGGGTGGGGGTGCTGGGAGACATGAGTGGGGGCCTGGTGGAGGGTGCCCCTGACTGGTGGGGGGTGGGGGTGCTGGGAGACATGAGTGAGGGCCTGGTGGAGGGTGCCCCACAGTGCTGGGGGGTGTGGGTGCAGGGGGACATGAGTGGGGGCATGGTGGAGGGTGCCCCTGGATGCTGGAGGGTGGGGGTGCAGGGGGACATGAGTGGGGTCCTGGTGGAGGGTGCCCCACACTGCTGGGGGGTGGGGGTGCTGGGAGACATGAGTGGGGGACTGGTGGAGGGTGCCCCTGGATGCAGGGGGGTGGGGATGCTGGGAGACATGAGTGAGGGCCTTGTGGAGGGTGCCCCACAGTGCTTGGGGTGGGGGTGCAGTGGGACATGAGTGTGGGCCTGGTGGAGGGTGCCCCTGGATGCAGGGAGGTGGGGGTGCAGGGAGACATGAGTGGGGGCCTGGTGGAGGGTGCCCCTGGATGCAGGGGGGTGGGGGTGCTGGGAGACATGAGTGGGGGCCTGGTGGAGGGTGCCCCTGGATGCAGTGGCGTGGGGTGCAGGTGGACATGAGTGGGGGCCTGGTGGAGGGTGCCCCTGGATGCTGAGGGGTGGGGGTGCAGGGGGACATGAATGGGGGCCTGGTGGAGAGTGCCCCTGGATGCTGGGGGGTGGGGGTGCAGGGGGACATGAGTGGGGGCCTGGTGGAGGGTGCCCCACAGTGCTGGGGGGTGGGGATGCAGGGAGACATGAGTGGGGGCCTGGTGGAGGGTGCCCCTGACGGGTGGGGGGTGGGGGTGCTGGAAGACATGAGTGGGGGCCTGGTGGAGGGTGCCCCGGACTGGTGGGGGGTGGGGATGCAGGGAGACATGAGTGGGGGCCTGGTGGAGGGTGCCCCACAGTGCTGGTGGCCGGGGGTGCAGGGGGACATGAGTGGGGGCCTGGTGGAGGGTTCCCCACAGTGCTGGGGGGTGGGGGTGCTGGGGGACATGAGTGGGGGCCTGGTGGAGTGTGCCCCTGGACGATGGGGGGTGGGGGTGCTGGGAGACATGAGTGGGGGCCTGGTGGAGTGTGCCCCTGACTGGTGGGGGGTGGGGGTGCAGGGAGACATGAGTGGGGCCTGGTGGAGGGTGCCCCACAGTGCTGGGGGGTGGGGGTGCAGGGGGACATGAGTGGGGGCCTGGTGGAGGGTGCCCCTGGATGCTGGGGGGTGGGGGTGCTGGGAGACATGTGTGGGGGCCTGGTGGAGGGTGCCACACAGTGCTGGGGGGTGGGGGTGCAGGGAGACATGAGTGGGGGCCTGGTGGAGGGTGCCCCTGGATGCAGGGGGGTGGGGGTGCAGGGGGACATGAGTAGGGACCTGGTGGAGGATGCCCCTGGATGCTGGGGTGTGGGGGTGCAGGGGGACATGAGTGGGGGCCTGGTGGAGGGTGCCCCTGGATGCTGGGGGTTGGGGGTGCAGGGGGACATGAGTGGGGGCCTGGTGGAGGGTGCCCCACAGTGCTGGGGGGTGGGGATGCAGGGAGACATGAGTGGGGGCCTGGAGGAGGTTGCCCCTGACTGGTGGGGGGTGGGGGTGCTGGGAGACATGCGTTGGTGGGCAGTAGTGCAAGGTGACATGTGGGTTGGCTGGGGGCCATGGCCATGGTGGATGGCTGCCTGCGGGACATGTGCAGGGGTGCAGGGTAGTCCCCCGTGGTGTGGGCCGCCTGCAGAGGTCGTGGAGGGTGTAGAGGGAACAGCTGGGAGGACCCACACGGCCAATTCACGTGTGGGACTCCCCGGCACCCCCGAAATACAGGTAGGCTGCTGGATTCGCGAGTGGAATTTGCTGCGCACCCGGAGTACACGTACCCTGCTGAAATTGCGTGTGGAACTTCACGCGCACACCGAAATACACGTACCCTGCTAATTCGCGTGTGAAACTTCCCCCGCACACCGAAATACACGTACCCTGCTAATTCACGTGTGAAACTTCCCGCGCACCCCGCCCCGAAATACACGGACCCAGGGCAATCGCATGTGGAACTTCCCGCAAACCCCATAATACACGTACCCTGCTAATTCGCGTGGGAAACTTCACGCGCACCCCAGAATACACATGCCCAGGCCAATCGCATGTGGAACTTCCTGCGAACCCCGTAATACACGCACACGCTATTTTTCACACAGCGGGTGTAGGTATTTGTCGGTACCCCTTTGCACCTCATTTGTCCTAGAGGGCCACTGTATGGACCATTCATCATAGCTGTATATGGGTGCTTTTTGTTAGCGCACATTTTGGCGCACATTTATTTCAGGCGCAGGGACGCTACCGCCTGCTTTCTTGTGGCGTACTTGTTTGGCCCTGTCAGCGTCTTTCACCGTGCGCTGGTTTGCCCTATTCGATTCCATGAATACGGGTTCTAGGCGAGCATGTGGGCGTTCCGCGCACTTTCCTCCTATACGTCCCCCGTGACGCCCATATTTTCATGCGTTGTTCCCCATTCTGAGTGTTACGCCCCGTGTTCAGCCTACTTTTGTGATGTGCGCCGCGCTATTTGCGATTTCGCAGTGGCCGTGGCGCACGCCGTTGGATGACCTGTGCGCCGGCGTGCGCCGCGCACTTTTTCAGCGCACATCAAATGTTTTTCTCGCGCACGGACTTCCATGAATCGATGTGCACTGGTTTCCCTGCGATTTTCCCAGTTGGACTGCAATTTTCGCACTTTTACTGCGAATCGCACGTTTTGGCACCTCTGCGCGGGAATTTTCGGCGCACATTAATTCCATGAATCGACCAGTTTGTCTTTTGGATGTTGCTGAATATTTAGAATGCACCTGATGGTCTTTTATATTTCTTGATCTTTTTAATGCAAATAAAGGTAACTCTATAGCTAGAAATATTTGTTGAACAAGTGGTCAGTACATTCTGACAATCCTTTTGATGTCTTGCATGTTCAAGCAAACATTTTAAATGCAAATAATTATTATCCATCTGTATCTGCTTCTTTGTAAATAGGACTTCTCTTGGAGTACACTGTGCTCTTTTTGTAGAATGTTTCACAATTCTATTCTGGTACCCCCTCGCTTTCAATCTCATGTGAAGTATTTCAGCATGTATCTGATAGTCCCCAATTCTAGCGTAGTTTCTATGTAATCCAGGGTACTGTCCATATGGTAGGCTGTCTTTTTGATTATGTGGATGAAAAGTACAGTAATGCAAAAGAGTATTTCAGTCAGTAGGTTTTCTGAACAGAGAGCATTTCAGATTGTCACTCTCAACTCTGATTTCTAAGTCCAGAAAAGGAATCTTCTTTCTTCTGAATTCCTTATTGAACTGTATGTTAATATTACACTGATTAAACCAATCACCAAAGACATTTATTTATTTCGTGTTCTTCCCCTTGCCAAATCATGATCACCTCATTGATGTAGTATTTCCATATCTTGTTCCTTTCACAATAGGGATTTTGAGAGGACAAAGTAAACGTTTTTTTCAAATGTGGCCATGAAAAGTGTAGAAAGGGTGGGGACAAAAAGCTGTTCACATAGCAGTCCCAGTAGTTTGAAGATAATACACAGCATTACATTTAAAAAATCATGTTCTAATACTAACATCATCAGTTCGATAATGAACTCATTTGCTATATCATCTGTTCGATTTGCTACCACCAGCGACTCTCTAATCACTTCAACAGCTTCCACTTGCGGTATAATTGTGCTACAGCAATTGTATACCCATCATAACGAGAATATATTCCTGTTTGTTAAATGCTATATTTTCAAAGATGTTTATCACGAACGTACTATCTTTTAGATACATTACAGTATTCTGACTATTTTGGTTTCAGAAGGTAATCAACATTTGCATAGATGGGTTCTGAAAGGGAACCACATCCAGCCTCTATCGGTTTACCAGGTGGTTTTTCAATATTTGTATGGATTTTTGGCAAGCCATAAAAGCTGGGTGTTCTCGGAATATCAACATTCAGAAAATCAAATGTATTTCTATGTATCTATTGATCTATTGTCTCCGCAGGGCAAAGGATGTGATGTTGAATATTAGGCCTTGAATCTCCGTAGTGTGGAACTGTTAAAGATATCATATTTTTCTCCACTTCGAGAAGGTCTTGTACCATTTACTCAAAATTTTGAGTAGTCATAATAACTTGGCACCTCTTTTATTTGTTGGTTTACTGATTTTGATCATGTCATACTTCAACTATTTTAATGTAATGAGTTCATTGTTCATAGGTTTTTGGGGTTTATTTTCTAAACCTCTAACTTCTTGTAGAACACATTTTTCGAATGCCAATAGTTCTTGAGGTATTTCTGAATCTTGTGGGATAAATATCGATTTAGGATGAAAACCGGTCCCTGTGAAGGCATCCACGCTCTCATTATTGTTGAAGAATGCCTTACGTCATATTTTATGAAAGAACTGATGCAGTTCTTTCTCTTCATTAATCCAGTCAGTAGTCTGTGTAGGGACAAAGGAGAGTCCTTTACTTAAGACTGATTGTTTTGCTGCACTTAAGTTCTCAATTGATAAATCAAAAACTTGTTGGTTCTCGACTTGATCTAATGTGGATACACCCTTTGTCACGTTTGGAACATTTCTAAAGCCCCCTGATTTGGGTGTTCTTGAAAATCTTGATTTCTGCACCTGTTTCATTCATCTCTTTGCCCTCTTCTGTCTAAAAAAGCACAGGTGTTATATTGTTGTTGTATACCTGTATTTTCATACACATGTTCTGGCCCTGAATCATTACTTGAAGTATTGGAGAAGGTCACCCATCTACATCTCTGATAGGGTTTTCCTCTAATATTGATGTTTCTCCTCCCCAAGGTTGAAATTGATAATGGTCTTAATTTAAATAGGTGTGTGTTATTTCCATTTTGAATTTCCAAATATCTCTTGCTAATTTGATTGTCTTTTTTATGGTAAAAGATAGAACCTCATTGATTTGTTTAATTATTTCGAGCAGTTTCTCTATCGCATTTGTTAAGGCTGAGTTATACAGGAATTCTTTTTTCCTCAAGTTCTTTTTGTAACTTGCTACTAATACGTTGTGCTGTAGTTATTATTAATACTATTCGATCTCTACTCCACTATGTAGCGATGAAGCTAAAATGTGTCTTGTATTCTTGATCGTCTTTAAATAGACATGGTTTATTTCTCACAATTAACCCAGAATGGATAATATTCCCTTTCAAAAATTCACGTAAGAAATGCCCATTGACATGTGCTTGTAACTCATCGCGAGAGCATTTTTTTTTTAGTTATAATAGTTCATCTCCTGAACATTGTGTGGTAATGTTCTGGCCATTCCCAGTAGGGTTAACCAGTGAGGGACCATTCATAATGTCCTTGATCTGCTCGTCTCTATATCTTAGAGTAGTATTCACAGCCATGTCTCTCTCAGTTGTATACATATCTAGGGTAAATTATGGATATATCATGCACAAAGGACTTAATTCATAGAATTACATAAAAGACCTATGGTCCACAGACTTCAAATAAATCTGTCACAGTGCAGCCACCATACGATCTGCTTTATACTCATGTGTTCCTACAAAAGGCTAGGAACTGAGGACTATAACAGGAACTTGGCTAGCACTTTCAGTTCACCACTCTGCTTCTGCAATGCACATGGCGACACTCTATCCCATCCTTCATTTAAAGTTGAATTAATGCTGTTGCATATATGTGTTGTGTGGCATGTCGTTGAGAGGTGCTCTGTTTAGAGGCCTGGTGTAGTGGTGAGAGTAGTATTTGCCATCACTTGCAAGTATATACTTACCTCTATTATAGAAATTGTGCACAAGCTTTTCAAGAAGGACACACCCATCAATGTTCTGCTGCTGGCCATATCTTGTAGGTGTCTGTCCAAGCCATCCTCCTCATCATTAAACTCAGGTTCTTTGATGGTGTCAGCAGGCATGGGAATGCTTTGTTGCATAATCTTATTGTGCAAAATGCGGCATATGGTAATTATTTGGCACACCTTTTCTGGATGGTACATGAAGGCCCCACCAAATTGGTGCAGGCAGCAGAAGCGATTCTTTGGAGCACCAGGGGCCCTTTCAATGAGGGTGCAGGTGTAGACATGTTGTAATGGTGTTCTTGCCGATTGAGCAGTGATGTGTATCGCCAGGTTGTATGGGATAGTCAGCATCCCCTGAGAAGGGCAATGGATGGGATACACTATCTGCCTGCATAGGTATGCTGAGTGGTACAGGACTGACATGCATATGGTTCTCATTCCTCTCATGAATCAGTGGAGGACAGGTGATTGACGCACAGGAATCAGAAATCAGTGGATGTTGCTCATGTGCAGGCCCATGCTGTGTCTATGTGTTCTTCTGGGTTCAATTGGGATGTCCCATGATGCATGCGTAGCTTCATGTTGTCGTGGATTGGCCATTGCTTAATGTGTCACATCACATGGGGCTGCATTGCAACTGCAACATCTGTAGAGAGATGTTGGGGTCCTATGGCCTGCAATCTAGTTCATGTGGGAACTGAGGTTTCGATGAGAATTTCCACTGACATGTGATGCTGGAAATGTTATCTTTTCCCTCTTTGCACACTACCAGCTGCACCTCCCCAGAGGTATTCTTCCTTTCTTCTCCTTCCCCCAGAAGCTCACTGTCTCCAGAGCCCTGGTTCTCTCTAGGCTGGACTATTGTAACAGCCTCTATCTAAATCTGCCTGCCTCTAATCTCTGCCCTTTGCAACTTATCCAGAATAGGACTGCAAGACTTGTCCTTGGCCTCAAACCCAGGGATCGTATCTCTCCGGGACTGAAATCTCTGCACTGGCTTCCAGTGGCTGCCAGGATTAAGTTCAAAACCCTCTGCATTATCCACAAGACCAACTGGGGCCTGGGGCCGAATTACCTTCAACTCTCTCTTCCCAAATATCTTCCTTCTCGGGCTCTTCGCTCATCTGCCTCCAACTCCCTCAGTGTCAGTTGCTTCTCCAAGCAACAAGTTGGTGGTAGATCTCTCTCTTCGGCAGGGGCTTCCCTCTGGAACAGCCTTCCTGCCTCCCTGAAACTTGAGGAGAACCATCTCCGGTTCCGCATGCACCTCAAAACCTTCCTCTTTGCTCCCGCTTTCTCGCCCTCTCTCACCTGCTCAACTCCTGGCTAAATCTGCACTGCTCAAAACTACCTGCCCACCCTGTCTGATTCTGGTGCAAGCACCGCCAGTTGCACACCCGCATTGCCTACCCTGGAAAACCCTGCACCTAGGGACTGTTTCTGCCTCCCTGCAGTACCTTACCAGCACGCATGTCTGCACTTACCTTGCACTTTCCACCACCTGGCTGTGTTATTATCTTATTTATTCTACTACCCCTTGTACTGCACTTTCACCTCTCCTTTCCCCCTCTTGCACTCCCCCCCGCCCACTTGCGCGATCTGAATGACACCGGGCCAAGTAGGATCGTTGCCTGTCGTCCCTTTGTTCCCCCCCTTGCCTCGTCGCGCCTTGAAACACTTGTGTATAGGCGCGTTATAAATGCCATATCATATCATATCATCTTTCCTGTGTGGCTAGTCACACAAGCCATTGTCAGGAACATGGCCATGACCTGGAGTGGCATGATGAGTTTCAGAGAAGGTTTTGTACCTGAGGCAAAAGTCAGCAGCTGTATTAAAGAATGAGCCTCGTTGATTTTGGATTTCCAACAGCAATCCTTAAAACAACAACAAAAAACAACATGCATACAATCCGAGTTAGGTACATCTTAATTAAAATATAAAATGCACATCGTAGAATTACAGTAATTAAGTAACATCACAAGGATGACAGCCGAGGTCTTCTTTTCAATGGATATTGAAGACAGTGCTTGTTCTCACACAGATGTGGGATATGCCATGGTAGAACAGTGCAGTAATTCATGCTTACCCCCTGTGATGGGAGTGGGAGGTGTTACTAGGTGCAATATGTGGTTTGGAAGCTGGTGGTAGGTATCTAATGAAGAGAGTGTAATGGGCCTCACAGGGGGGCAGATGTCAAAGGGGAATTGCTGTGGATTGTCCCTTTGTTCTAATACTTGCATGGTTTGCATGGTTAACAGTGCTGGGCAGCTGCTCGCGTGCTGGCATCCACAGTCAGACCATAGTCCTCATGAATGGCCTGTGTGGCCCTTCTTGTCTGGATCACATATCCAATAATTATGCAGCGTGGGTAGTGCTCATGACACATGCAGGGGCATGTGTGTTTCCATGCACAGGTGCAGTGGTGTGTTGTCATCTACATACCCACGTCCAAGTCCTCCATGATGCATGGCAAGTTGATCTGGGAAATGATCAGCGATTTATGGGTGGACCTTGGGAATCTGGAAAACAGCGTGTTATGCACATATCTGGAACACAGACCATCTGCATGTTGATTGTATGATTAATTTGCCTGTTTATGTAGACATACACCTCTGCATTGGGTGGTATGTGCAGTCCAGGGCATCGACCATGTTGGGCAAGCCCACACTCACATAGGACCTGGCCTTGATCAGTGTGAGCTCTGTAGGGCCCATCGGGAAGCCATTGTGGTGGCACATCCTACTCATCATAACAGACATGACTGGTGAAAGGATGCATGAGAAGTAGAGCTGAATGATGTCATCTACCAGGGTCACAGTGTGTTGGAAATTGCATGTGGCTCAGAAATGGAGCACTGTGAGGCCGTTCAAAAGTGGGGAATGCACATGGCTGTGTACCTGTCAGGCTCTGTGTAACGCCTAATTTCTGCCAGGAGGCCAAAGATGGCGGGCAGGTCAAGAGAGTAGCAGTGCACAGCTGCTGCTCTAGGCGATCCTGGGCCAGTGCGCTCTCTCTGGGTAGTGCCCTCGGACTCTCCTACCCCGCCTTCTATCTTGTGACTGCCATTGAGCTGGGGCTGTGCTGCAGGATGATGGGCTGACTGGTCTATGGTGCATACTGTAGCAAATGTAAGCATACTTACAAAGTACATTGCCACGCATATTAATCCTGCTTCACTGTAAAGTAGCCAATACGCCTACTTGACACCAAAAAAACGTTCTTCTTTCGTTATAACGTAGTTACAGGACATTTTTGATATTCTCCATTTTCCCGCCATACCAAATCGTGCTTACTGCAGAAAGAGTTGCTTCATTGGCCAGCGACACAAAGCTATGTCAGGGAATTCAGATACATTTGGCTCTTAGAAAAGAAAACTGAATTCCTTTCAATGAGAAAACCCAAACAATTAGATTAAAAAGCATTTCGAATGCCAAGACGCTCATAGGCAATTAGCTTAATAGTAATGTACTGAACTCCTAATTTGTTATGGGAAATCGTGTGCAGGGTGGACTCTATGTACTTTACTTCTCCTATTTCCCATCCTAGGCCATAATACAGAGCTTTCCATCTTCCGTGTGGGAAGATATGTCTATGCTGCTGGTTCAGGAATGTCTGATTTAAAACCCTATTGTGTTTTCTAGATGATACATGCAAATAGTAAAACATGCTGGTGCCTAAAGGCGTCCTAGAGATAAGAGTATTATTGTTAAGAAATTGCATTGAGTTTTGTTTAAAATTCGTATTGAATATCAGAGCCAACGTAATATTTATCAACATAGAATAATTGCTTTTATGCTTATTTGTTATTTTTCAGAGTTCGATCCTAGCACAAATAACAATTTGATTGGATCTCCAAAATGTTTGAATGTTTAAAGATAAAATGGGGTGCAACACAAATGATTAAAAATACGATTTTATTTAAAAAAAGCTTTACAACTAAGTAAAATAAACTGACTTCCACACTAACAGTCTGTCTAAACGTGTTGTTTATCACACAGTCGCGCTGCCATAGCTTTGCAATGCTGTATGTGAGTCCCAGTGTGATTTTACTACACAGCTCTGGCGCCAGATACACTGCAGTCTGTTTTCTTGGTGAATAGTATCATCCATGTGGATTGCCTGTATATGTGGAAACACACGAGTTCGGGGGCTTGGAGTCACTCCAAACCAGTGCAGCAAGTGTTTTGGCTGCATTAGCAATACACTGAGAAGTTAATATGTTATGTTAATTGCAAAAACACAAAGCAATAATCAGCCACAGGTAAGGCCTTTTAGCGATGGGTGTGTTCATTTGTGTGGTGTTTCTCTTAATTGGGTTGCATGAAACTGATAGTCTGATTTAGCATGTATTACATGCATAATGCAAACCATAAGAAACAGTCATTTCAGCAATATTCGATAGAGCGACTCTCTGCACGGGGTTATGGTGTACTGTATGAAGCTCAATATGTTGTTATTGTATCTTGTGAGATGCTTTGAAATGGTGCATAACGACAGTGAGAATTTAAGAGAAGCTTTGCAGCAGGATTAAGAAACAAGTTAATGGAAGGTAATTCGGTAACTAGTAATGTGTCCATCCACAAGAATAGCAGGCATAGGTCAATGTCTTTACATCTGTGTACTCACATAGTTATGCATTTGCATTGGTGCATGTGGATCTATGCAACAACATATTTAAAAAAAAAACAAATCAGGGTGCAGGGGGTAAGACCCCAGTAGCCATCATATTTAAAATAAAAACACATATGTTTTACTTGGTATCTGAAAGGTGAGCCACGTTTATAAATGCACTGAGAAAAGTGTATCGTGGTTTAAATATATAATGGAAAAGACTAGGCATTAAACCTCTCATCTGCCTTCAGAATGTCCACCAGCATGCATCCAGCAAAAAGAGCTTCACGTGCCATAGATCGTCCTGTCGGGGGTGCAAACACGTTGTGTAGGATTATCAATCCTAGCATTGATCATCCTACATCTTACCAATAAAAACAACGCCGGTGAAGAAACTGTCCCATAATGCCACTGGAAATCGATCAGAATCTTACCTGAAGTGGTAGGCCTCTCTGGAGATGTTCTACTGTGATATACATCAAAGCACCTCATCAAACACAATTTAAGGTGAGTATCCAAATATGCACGACGAAATGAATGCAGTGGTCATTTTCTACCTACTGTGACTGAGAATTATACACCCTCGGATAAAGCAGATCTCCTCTTCATGTCTGGGACCCTGAAAACTGACACCCTTCAAAAAAGCAGAACAAACATAATAGCAAGACCAATTTCAAACAAAGAGTTGCTCGAGGGGAAAACACTTTATGGAAGGATTATTCTGATATAGGTGGAGGATATTATTCACATTGTTAATGATATGATATGTTAGGCTTAATACCCAGAGGTTTGTAAGTGCGGACCAGGGATTCGAACCTGTGTTGCTCTGTGTCGTAAGCACATTGCCGTTGAGCTATCCTCCCGGGACAAATGGTGAAAGATTCTTGGAAACCAGGGAAGATAATGCTTCACAGAGGCCAACTTGCATAGAGAGATCATGTCCCAATTACACAGCAGACAACAGATAATGGCTCACGGCCATTTTCAAATGGTAAGAAATATAGTCATATCATAGTACCTTTTTAAAAAGTGAAGAGAGGAAATGCATGATGGAAGACACACTGCTAATCACTAAATAATATTGCAGTGTCCATAGTACACCAAGAAAACTTGATTAAGCTTGTCTCAGAAAGAGGTTCACCTAGCATAATACACTTTAGCATACTTTTTTAAATTATGTCGTTTTCTGCTTCTTAAATATTTTAGGTTGTTCCAGCTTTAATTTTGTCAATGTTTGTACTTACTTCTTTTTAAAAGCATTGAAATACGAAAGGTCATTGACGTGTTCACAGAATGAAACAAAGTAGGCCAAATGAGGACCGTATATGTGTATTCCTATTCATTGCAACAAAACTGTGGGCTAAATTAAAAGAGAATGATTCCATATTTTTCCGTGAGACCCAGTCAGTCTTTGTCCCTGGTAGATCTCTATGGCTTATTAGCACATGGAGATTGCTGTTAACCTCCTCTCAGCCAATCATAATATTTCCAAGTGCAGTCAATAAATGCAGGTGTTGATTACATTCTGAACATTCTGACTTCAACAACACCCAGCCAGGGACCAAGGGGGGCTGTAGCCCTCTCACACCAGCCTGCAGCAGCACCGCCATGTACGCCGTTTGGAACACACAGCAACCACCAGGTTCTCTGATCTGGAGCTCCGCTCCCTCCACCTGCCTCATCCTAGGTGCCCAGATGAAGTCTCGCGTCCATCCAATGCTTCCTCCTGATGTTCGCATTTATATTTCCCCACATTTGTCTCTCCGCTCAGGCGAGAAGCGTGGAGCATGCAAGCATTCTAAAATGGCCACCACAACAACGCCAGTAGGTTTCTAGGCAACCTGCTCTTCGTTCATTCCCTGATTGGCCCAGCAACTGAAATCTGTGCCCCGGCCCCACCAGAAGGCGGGAGCCGGCACAGGAAGGGCCACAGAGTAAGGAGCTTGCCTGTCTGCGCCTGTCCGCAGCCGGTATGCATAGCGCCCTACCTACCTGGACAGTGTTAATCAGCACCTACAACGAACGTTCAGCAGGACATCTACGATGATACACTAAGGTACTTTGACTCAGCTGTCTTATAATACCCACATCATATGAGAATCACCGCTCTATTGGCTTCCACTGTCGGATCTGATTCTTGTAGCACCAATGTCTAGTTAAGTCTGCCACACTACCAGCTGAACTTTTCCATCATTCTTATGTGCATACTAACCTGCCCTGCAGATTCACCACCTAGCTTCTGCGTACCGACCTGTATACTGATATGTATGTGAGTACTTAGCGCCAACTATTACTTATGCAAACTACTGCTGTGACGCTTAATCATGTGTAATTGCAAGCTGTCTACGTTCTGATCTACCTATGGTACACCAGGTGCTCACGATGTTCCTCACTATAACTTGTCTAGAAAACACCCATCAACAATATGCCCAAACTTCCTACGGGGTACCGCTAGTGCATCCTCTTAACCAGTAAGTGCCTAAACCCTTACAGCACAGCTTTACACAGCAACGACTAGCCCTTTCACTTACTATGTCATAAAAGGCCCTACCAAACTTATCACATCTGTAAGTGCTATTCCAGGCAACATACCAGCATTGCCATATATACTCATTATGACACCTTGGCTACCCTTAATCATGTTCCCTTTTTCCATTGTATCAGACAGCATCCCTTGCCTTGGCAACCACTACGTAGTCCACAAAAATGGTCTATTCAAACCCGTCTGCCCCCCTCATTACCCCATTACATGCCCTACACCTTTCCTGCCCACCTTGTCACCATTCCCACCCATCACCCACAACGACAGCCCATCAGACTACACCCATGAACATAACATATGCACCAGGCCATACATAACAAAACCTGCTCATATCCAACCCAATTCTGGAAACAACCTCTCTCTGCCTATCCCAGGCAAAATAAGATGTCACCGGCTTAGATCTCGCACCATATGTCAGACCAGCACAACCCCACCAGGTATGTTACCAACCCCAATATTACTGAACAAAACTTCAGAATAGACACCAGACTTCCAAGGACAACACCCCAGGTGCCATACCTAACGCTATGACTGCCAGCAGACCACACACAATCACCAATAATTTTAAACACTTACGCAACAACTCCCAAACCAACCTAAGAAAAAAGCCCTCCTTCAACAACACTAGCCACCCTAAGAGGACTAATCCTAACCACCCCATAAGAGGGTATCTACTAAACGTAAGATCCCTGGTGGCCCATGCAACTAATATCGCAGACATCATACTGTCGAAAAACCTAGACTTCTTGGCCACAACAGAAACATTAATATATGAAAATATCGTATGCCTTGGTAAGATTTTCGATAAGCAAATAAATCTAAGAGACACTTGGTAAGTGTGTGAAATAAAGTGTCTGTATTTAGATACAATAATAAGCAATTGTATTAATTTCATACATTGTTGCCTCAACAAAAGTCAATTAGACATTCATGTAGAGAAACTGTGTCATGCCTAATAAGCAATTGTATTAATTTCATACATTGTCGCCTCAACAAAAGTCAAATAGACATTCATGTAAAGAAACTGTGTCACGCCAACACGTGTTTCAACCTTACTAGGCCGTCTTGAGGGCGTAAAGACAGTAATACTTGATACAATAGTTGTTTTACAAAAGCAAATCTTATTGCAAAGAAGGCCTGGGGAAAAAATCAGCAAACACAGCGAGAGTGCAGGAAAAAGAGTCAGGTGGAAAGTGAGGGGAGAAAGAATAAAGACAAAACAAAATTCAGTGTAAGTATAGGCAAAAACTCAAAATATTTGTTAATAAACATAGCAGTGTTATTACATATTTTTTAGTATATCGCCCATTAATGTTTATATTTTATGAGTCATGTAAATATTTTCCATGGTAGCTTATGAAACTAGAATTCATTTTGCTAACATTGTTGTATTGGCTTTGAAGCCACTTGATCCATTCTTGAAACTAATAGACAGTTAAGTGCAGATTAGGGAACGGAATTCATTATTTGCCTGGCTCAGCCTTTCTCATGCGGGCAAACTACTGTGCTTTAGTATACATTAGTGTTAATTGCGCATGCACGTTACTCCGTGATAACTGGGGTTGAAGTACCTTATTTATGGCTGTCAGAGTCAGTGAGTGAGCCTAATCATGATCAGGATTCGGAGAACTCATAGCCAGTGCAGCATTGGCATGTTGCATATAAGTTAAGAATCTGAAAAACATGATATGCAAGGATATGAGTGTTAGCTATCTGTGCGAAAGTAACGTATTGGTATTTTTTTGGAAAAGATGAATTTTGTACAATAGCGCATGACCTATTCTCTTTAAAAATTCATATTTGCTTCGTTACCTGAGATGTCTATTGTTTGTATTTGTCAAAAATAGAGGAATCGTCAAAACGAAAAATGCAGACAGTTCCAAAGAGAACATTTTTGCTAAAATGTACCAGATATTGGGAGAATACCAAGATGAAATAAAACTACGAACATTTTGAAAATTTTACAGAGACGAAAAAGACTATTTGAATGATAGAGTCTATACCTACCAACCCAAGTTTGATGGGGATCAGTTACTAACTACGACTCCTACGACATCACCAGTTACCTCTGATGCAGACTCCGAATCAGAAGTTACCGTGAACACCGACATCCAGCGACCAGCTTCAGCAACCGAATCCCTACAATATAAAAGGAGGGGTTTCCTTGCTGAAATTAAAAGATATAAGAAATGCAATCAAACCATGTACAACCCTCAGAACAAACAAGTACAGTTTAAAAAAAATGCCCCTTTAAAACCAAAAAGCATGACTACACCAACGATGTCAGAGGAGGAAGAGGAAGAGGAGCAAACAGGCGAGGAAGGGAAAAACACAGAAAAAAGGTTCACCAGATCAAGTCTCAAGAATGCCAGACCAAAACCAATACTGAAAGCCTAGTTATCAACCTATCTGACAAACACCTCTCCCCACAACAATTATCAGTGCTCAACTATGGCCTTTCGTTTGCACCCAGCACCGCATTAGACATGACAGAGGTACAAATTGACTTGTACAAATTCACTAGAAAACTTAAATTGAAAAAATTCTTCCATAACAAACCAATTATGTTCACCCAATCAGAAATACCACCGCCTATGAGTAACAAAACTATTCAGGAAATTGAGAATATTCAGGTACTTTCTAACTTATCTGAAGAAGAACCTAAAACTATCAGTGATATCCAAATGGAACTTGGTACACAGCCACGCAACTTGGTTATGAAAGAACATAAAACAAGATCAACATGTATGCCCCCTATTGCAGGGGAGAATGTTATAGATACATTCTATAAAGCAGTTACTAAGGATATCCACAAACATATGGATTGCCCTCAACTAAGTATTAGCAGCAAAAAATCTAAGCTGACAAAGGGAGAATGTGACGCACTGCAAGAAATTTGCAATGACACCTCAATTATCATTAAAGAGGCAGATAAGGGGGGAAACATAGTCATCCTGAACAGAGCTGACTTTATTAAAATGTCAGAGGAACACCTATCTACCCCTGGTTGCAATGAAAAGCTCACTACCAATCCTACGGCTACAACGTTGAAAGAATTACAACTCATGCTACAATATTGGTACGATCAGGGTCTATTAACGGATGATGAAGAAGCATTTCTATTTGCATCAAAGCCAATTATGCCCACTATATATTTCCTCCCTAAAATTCATAAATCATTTGATCATTTACCAACAGTAAGACCAATTACGAGTGGTCAAGGAGGGGCCACAGAGGCACTAGCGGACTACATTGACAGCAGTATCAAAAATCTAGTACCAGCAATCCCAGCGTACCTTAAAGATTCTATGCACACTCTCCAAATCCTAAAGGATATCAAATGGAAAACCACCTATGCCTTAGCAACACTAGATGTTACAGCGTTATACACGTCTATCCCACACCTTTTGGCTTTGGAAACAATAGATTTTAGTTTTAGGACTTTTTCTGCATCTCATTATACTCATGTACAAATGATCAAAAACCTATTGAACTTTACACTAACACATAATCAGTTTATTTTCAATGGTGATTACTTCTCGCAAATCAAAGGAATTTCAATGGGAGCAAAATACGCCCCATCTCTGGCCAATTTATTTATGGCATATTTTGAAGAAAAATACATCTACTATAATAATCCTTTCCAACAACACATTACTACCTGGAAAAGGTATATTGATGATGTCCTGGCCATATGGGAGGGCACAAGAGACGAATTTGAAACCTTTCTAGTTTATCTCAATCATAATACCTTTGGGATCAATTTCACAGGACAAATAGATGTACACAAGACTGTATTTTTGGATCTTAAAATTCAAGCAGTAGCAGATGAAATACATACCTGTACGCAAAGGAAGCCCACTGCAGTTAACTCCATCCTCCATGCATCAAGCAGTCATAGACGCAGTGTTGTACTTAATATACCAACAGGTGAATTTCTCAGATCGAGACGCAACTGTAGCCAACTTGATAGCTTCAAAGTAGAATGTAAGTCCATTGGCAAAAGATTTCGGGCAAGATGGTACTCCAAAACCCCAATCAGGCAAACATTGGACTCAATCCAAAAGGTGACAAGACAAACTCTAATAGAAACCAAAACCAAGGAGGCTCAAACAACGTATCCCAAATTTGTGAACTTCTTCACTAAATACTCACAAGATAGCAAACTTGTTTACCAGATATTGAATAATCACTGGCGCATCCATACTTTAGTAACAATATCTTGGAATGACCAAATATTATATTCACTAAAGCGACAACTCTTAGAAATCTACTATGTCCCTCCTTCCCCAAATCAGAGCCAATTGGAAAGGAACACTGGCTTATCTCGAGTACCAAACCTAAAGGCTTCTACAAATGTGGAACGTGTAACTTTTGCAAATATACACTATCACCAACTAAAGTATTTAAATGCCATGGAGGCCTGTCAATCCAGATCAAAGATTTTATTAACTACCAATCCAAGTTTGTTATATATGGAATACAATGCGTTTGCCAAAAAATGTATATTGGTAGCACCATCAGAGAAGTTTGTTTTCGTATACGTGAACATCTTGACAGTCTAAATTGCCAATATATCAGATTACCATTAGCCGCCCACTGGCAGGAGCATCATCAAATGGACAATGCCAAATATGTCAGATATGTTGGACTCCAGCAGATTCAACCACATCCTAGAGGTGGAGACAGAGAGTTGAGGCTACGCCAACAGGAAGCAAAAATGATCTGTAAACTGTGATGCCTGTCACTCGGCCTCAACAAGGAACACGAGCTTAATGTCTTCTTATAAATTGTATTGAAACCAAATTATGTACAATTTGCAAAGAGTACTCTAATCGAAGCCTAAGCGCTGAGCGACTCTAACTTTGAAGAAAATATGCATCTGAACCCGTCCGCAGCACTAATTATGACCACCAAAATTAGACTGACTGCATGTGAAAATGTTACAAACACTGGTTGTATACTCCAGTAGCACCATTTTAATTATATGCACCTTTGTTATAGATATTGCTTTTTTAACATTGGACTTGCATACTAAAGTTGTATATCTGCCCCAATACGAACGCTTAAAAATATGACCAACTAATCATCCTACACATTTGTGGGCCGAGTAATATTTAAAACAAAGGCTTTTACGATCATTAGTGATTTTATGCCTGTACACAGCCTATGCTCATGTGAACAAGCTAAATATGTTTAAACTTGCCAATTAATTAACATACACCAACAATGTGTGAGCAATTAGATGGTTTTTAGACTTAAATACAGTCGCTTATCCATCTTTTTCAAACTGCAGCGACTTTTTTCTTGTCACATATAGTCACCTAGAAACGACGACCATGTGACTGATCACATGACCACACAGGGTTTTGAGTCTGGGATGCACACTTATAGATATGTTTACGGTACCAAATACATATTACTTGAAATAACCTCAAAGGAATTTGTTCACAGCATTTTTTGTCTCTAACATACCGATAACAAGCATTTTGCAAGGCACATTAATTTTGTTACCTCCTCACACATCTGGATCACGTGACGCATCACGTGACCGGACTGAAACACTTGGGTACCATGGAAACGCAAGGTATTCGCCGATGCATTACTCACTGCGCGACGGCGTCTGACAACAGTCTGTGATTTTGCACAGAGCCGGTAAGATTCGTTTTTGACCTAACCATTGAACACTCAAGCATAACCCTCAGCTACTCTAATTACCTAGATTAGCTTCTGCAAAAGACTTATACATACATTGTATGTATATTTATTTCCATTTACATATCTTTCAGAATACGGCACAAACCAATGAAGAAAACATATGTTGGCGATTCCTCTATTTTTGACAAATACAAACAATAGACATCTCAGGTAATGAAGCAAATATGATTTTTCATAGAGAATAGGTCATGCGCTATTTTACAAAATTCATCTTTTCCAAAAAAATGCCAATACGTTACTTTGGCACAGATAGCTAACACTCATATCCTTGCATATCATCTTATTCAGATTCTTAACTTATATGCAACATGCCAATGCTGCACTGGCTATGAGTTCTCCGAATCCTCATCATGATTAGGCTCACTCACTGACTCTGACAGCCATAAATAAGGTACTTCACCCCCAGTTATCACGGAGTAACGTGCATGCGCAATTAACACCAATGTATACTAAAGCACAGTAGTTTGCCCGCATGAGAAAGGCTGAGCCAGGCAAATAATGAATTCCGTTCCCCAATCTGCACTTAACTGTCTATTAGGTTCAAGATTGGATCAAGTGGCTTCATAGCCAATACAACAATGTTAGCAAAATGAATTCTAGTTTCACGAGCTACCATGGAAAAAATTTACATGACCCATAAAATATAACCATTAATGGGCGATATACTAAAAAATACGTAATAACACTGCTATGTTTATTAAATAATATTTTGAATTTTTGCCTATACTTACACTGAATTTTGTTTTGTCTTTATTCTTTCTCCCCTCCCTTTCCACCTGACTCTTTTTCCTGCTCTCTCACTGTGTATGCTGATTTTTTCCCCAGGCCTTCTTTGCAATAAGATTTGCTTTTGTAAAATAACTATTGTATCAAGTATTACTGTCTTTACGCCCTCAAGACGGCCTAGTAAGGTTGAAACACGTGTTGGCGTGACACAGTTTCTTTACATGAATGTCTATTTGACTTTTGTTGAGGCAACAATGTATGAAATGAATACAATTGCTTATTAAGCATGACACAGTTTCTCTACATGAATGTCTAATTGACTTTTGTTGAGGCAACAATGTATGAAATTAATACAATTGCTTATTATTGTATCTAAATACAGGCACCTTATTTCACACACTTACCAAGTGTCTCTTAGATTTATTTGCTTATCGAAAATCTTACCAAGGCATACGATATTTTCATATGTTAATGTTTGTCTGAGCGCAGTCTGTGTTGCTAGCATCTTCTTCAAACACAGTTTACTTTTGGGCGATAGTGGAAAATCACCAGTCTAACCACACGGCTGCAGCCGTACTTATACTGCACTTATTCACCAAGGTTCGCTTCTACGTTAGTGGTGCGTAGCTACAACCCCCAAAGGGCCTTTTTTCCACAAAACTTACAATCATAACAGAAACATGGCTACATGACGCAGCAGAACCCTCTCCAACCCTAGCTGTTCCTGATATCTACTCTATCCTTAGAGCTGACCGACCTAACGCCTGTGGGGGAGGATTAGCCATCATCTTCAAATCTACCCTTGACATGAGACTAGCCACCCCCTCTATTCTGACATCCTGTGAAATCCTCTCAATCAAGTACCAAACTTCCCCCAAAACACCATCACCATAAACCTCATTTATCGGCCTCCAGGTCCTCCCACATCCTTTGAAGAAGACCTCACGTAATGCTATACCTAAGGCGCAAAGTATTATCCTAGGCGACTTCGACTTAGGCTATAATGACCCCAATGACCTATCAGCCACCTCCGTAGCCAACGCATTAGAACAAGGATTCATACAAATTAGCACTTTAACCACTCATGAAAAAGGCAGAATTCTGGATTGGGTAGCAGACTTCAATTGCCACATTACCCTGAAGGATTCCTCACCCCTCATATGGACTGACCACCATCTCTTGACTCTTGAAATCAATGGGAATAACTCAGAGTCTTTAAAACCCGCCTCTGTGCCACCCTGTCCAACCAGGAACAAACGGAACATCACAGCTGAGGCCATGATACCTTTGATTGTTCCAATACTTAATGCCTTACCAGATACACATGACCTGAACATACTTGTCAACACCTACAATGAGGCCATGACTAAAGCTATAGACACCATTGCCCCGCTTAAACAATGCAAAAGCAAACCCAGAGCACACCTGAACTCCTGGTTCACCCATGAACTCAAAACACTACGATCAGATAAAAGAAAACTTGAGACACTCTGGAAATCAAACCGTTCTATGGAAAATAAAACTAATTCAACCAACATCACAGCCATCTACAAGAGCGAAATAATCTGCACCAAAAAAGAAACATTCAACCTCAGAATTAACCAGGCAAACTCCAATACCAAAGAACTATTCAACATCCTAAAGGAATTAGAAAACCCTAATCCTCCCCCAGACACTTGCACCAAGGACAAACCTTGGTGCACTAGCATTCAAAATGCACTCGACAACAAAATCACAGGGCTCCAAACCAAAATAGCCGACAAGCAAACAAAACTCACGTCCTGCAACACCTCCATCCCTACCTCACTATTGGCCACACACCCCAACGCAGGTTTCATATTCCACCATGTTACCCTTCCGGAGGTACAAAAAATTATAGCTTCTCTGAAACCTTCAAACTGCAAAGGGGACAGTTGCCCTGCACAAATCATTAAAGATGCAGCAAGAGATGTATCTCCATTTATTACCAAACTTATCAACCTATCCTTTACCAACAACTCCATCCCTAGCAATCTGAAACAATCCTGGGTTCTCCCCCTACTCAAGAAACAAACATTAGACCTGTCTATCCCCACTAACTACAGACCAATTACTACAGTCCCTTTCCTTCTGAAAATCCTGGAAAAAGTTGCATACCTGAAGATCCAAGACTACCTGGAGAAAAACCAACTACAAGGAACCCGTCAGTCTGGCTTTAGACCCCAACATGGAACGGAAACCGCCCTTGTGGATATCAAAAGCCAAATTGACGAAATAAAAGATAAAGGTAAAACTGCCATGTTACTTCTCTTAGATTTAACAGTAGCCTTGAATTTGGTTGACCATCATATCTTATGCAACCACCTCTTGTCGGCTGCACATTTTTCCAACTCGGCTGTCAGCTGGATAAAATCGTTCCTCACAAATAGAACATGCATGTCTTCTCATCCACAGATGCAGCTGACCCCATCCCTATTACCTGCAGTGTACCACAAGGCTTGTGTGTATCACCCACTTTGTATAATATATTTACAAAGCCATTATTTGACAAATTGGACCATCTGGGTGTCACCTACACAAACTATGCAGAAATACTCCTAACACTATCAGGTTCTTATGACCAAGACGTAGCTCGGATCAACTAAATCTACACCATCATTCAGGCATGGATGGCCACACATGGCCTCTGCCTGAATGATGATAAGAGTGAGCTACTCCTTGTGGGTTCACCCAATAGCTTGGCGAAACTAAGCCACAACTACAGTAGCATCATCATAGATGGCAATAACATTCACATAGCAAAAAAATTAAAGATTTTGGGCTTCTATCTTGATGCTAATACCAATCTCACCAAACAAATTAACATGACAGCTTCTGTTACTGCCTACACGGGCAAGCTTATTAGAGCCTGGAGACCACTACTATCCCCCAATAGCTGCCTCATACTGGCCAGAGCACTCATCCAGTCCAAAGTGGACTACTGCAATGGCCTATACCTAGGAGCCAACAAAACGATAATCCACAAACTACAGGTAATGCAAAAGAATGCGCTCAGAGCGGCACTAAATATACCTAAAAGACAGCACATATCGGCAACTAGAAGGTCTTGCAAATGGCTCTCTATTCAAGAAAAAATCGACCTAAAACCCATCTGCCTCACCTACAAAGCCCTGAACCACCAAGCCCCACCATATCCTACAGATAAATGCACCCTGAAACAGTCAACTAGAACCACTAGATCCACTAATACTTCCTGCCTAGTTGAGCCCAGGTTCAAGCTAAAAAGAGCAGGCGGAACTAGCTTCCCGGTACTAGCCACCCAACTATGGAACACACTTCCTCAAGACATCAAAACTATCCCAACATTTGATAGATTCAGAAGTCACGCCATCACATGGCTACTGAATAAATAGTAACTTCACCCACCCCACATCGGACATCAGTATACCCTGCCCGCACACCACGCATTACCACAATGTATATCTATTTTACTGTACTAAGTCTGTGTAAACGGTACATCACCCATACCAACAACTTATTTATTTTGTATATATTACTGTACTCTGTAACTGTTCCCAATGTTTATATCTACTTTACTGTGCTATGTCTGTGTAAGCTGTACATCACCTTTACCAACAACTTCTATATTTTGTATATATTATTGTACTCTGTAACTGTTCTTCACCGCAAGCGCCCGGATACCTCTGGGTCAGGCGTGCTATATAAATAAAATAAACAAACAAAACACCAACACAATTTCCCAGCAAAACTTCTTTCATCAAGACTCTTTTTTCTTTAACTTCCACATCCAATTTAACTCACAGAAGAGAAATATAAAACATGGGAACATGCTTTCACTTTCTTGTAGAGGAACTGTTTCTTTTTACACGACATCTAAAGCATGTTCATATGAAACCTGCCCCCGTTTTACCATGTTTGCAATTAAAATAATAGATTTATGAAAGCAAGTGTTATTTAAATGCTACATCATAACCCACATTCATTTTACTAACTCAATCTATGTATTTTTGTCACAATTAAAGTAAAAATCTTTCATCCCCACCAAATCTCCAACATGTATTTTTACCACCACTATGCATTCATAGCCTTGAAGACCTCGAAAAGGGTCATTATCAATTGGGTCATAACTTGGTGGTGGCCATTATCCCACGGTACTTACCTCACCCTCGGTCAGTAGGGCTATGGTATTAGAAAGATTTTTACATGGTGTGCTGGTAATGGGACTCCATTCATCAGAGGTAAGCAGTCTCCATCATTGCCTATAATGCATGTCATTGTGCAACACTGGGATAAGACTTTAGGTCCATAATCGACTAATAAACAGCGTAATTCAACAGTAGGAAAACCGAGTGTCCAGAACAATATTTTGAAACTTACTTGTTTGAGGCTGAAAACATTAAACAAGGGAACTATCCGATTTGTGCTCGGTTACCGTTGATTTTCATCATGCCACTAGAAATCATATTGCAAACGATTGAATCCTTTAAAAGAAATGACGGATCTGTTGGTAAATTATAGTGTTGTTTATGCAGATAATGTTCTACTCAGAAATGTCCCTAGATTGACTAATTAATACTTACATTAAGATGAATTCTTCCAAACATTGAATAAAAGATTAATTTGACAAGAAGTCAAATTGACACATCTTTCATTTCAACTTCTACTTTGGGATGGCTAACGACGCATTCAAAATTGATGTTTCATTCAAGGAATGACTCAGAATAACCTCAATTATTCATTAAATTAAATAACCCAAATGTACAAGAGGCAAATATCCGTTTAGGGCAGTCACAAAGCAGGAACATGGCTCTGCAAATATTGTGCCTCATTGCAAGTACAGCGGAGCGGTTAAACTGGTGGTAAAATGGCACTAATTCCATTACCTCTGCATTGCTGCCACATTATCACACTGCCTTAGTACAGGTTTGGTGGTGAAGTGGAAGATTTATCTCCAACAAAAAGCACTAACTGTTAGGGAGAATTCTCTGTTTAGGCTGAATTTCCTTATCTAGTGAGTCCCCCAGCAGCTTTGCTGGATTTCAGGAGTTTGTTTTTTTCCATACTGCCAAGAGTGAGACTCTTTTTCTCCCACTCTTGGACATGTATGTGTGTAATTCCTTTGAATGTCAATGTGTTCTATGGGCTATGGGGTCTTTTACTCCATAGGGTCTCATATGTTTTTCTATGTGTGTTACACCGCACCCTATGTGCCGTAGCACTGGGGCGTACTAGTGGACCTCCACCATAGACTCCATACCCGGGGACTGACTACTGTCTCCCCGGGCATGTAAAGTCACCATTGGCTTTACTAGACCTAAATTTACTAACAGAACTAGTACAAACCATCTTATTGTGGACGTACTAGTAGGGGTAATTCGATTACTCCTGGATCTGTTACTCGAGGGGGCACTGTCCCGTCCCCCCTCGTCGAGTTTTGGCTGGTGGCAGTGGAAATTACTTGTTATGTTCGACCCCAAACCTAACCCTATGGGATTCGTCCCATTGTTGGAGATTGATACTTTTCCTCGTTAATCTCTAACATACCACCGGTCTACTTATCGTAAATAAGTTTATTGGATGGTATTTTCTGCCAGAACTCGGTTTTTAAAATGGCGTCCGTTTTCGTCTCTGTGACTCCTAAACCAAAGGTTGAGCCCTTTGTTCCACTTTTGGCGGGCTCTGTACAGAGACCCTCCAAAGTGGTGCCCTTCTGTCTGGGTTACCACAGGGGTGTAGGAGGGGGTTTAGGCACCCTGGACCAAGTTGCCTTGCCAACTCCGGTCGCACTCTGGAGTGATTGGCCCAAGTGGTGAGCCTTCCCGCTCACCACTTAGCATGTGTTGATTGACAGCTAGGCTGAATGAATGGGGGTTTTCTGCATAAAAGCAGGGCTTTTGGGACTGGATCTTCAGAAGTCGTCACAGGACCTAAGAATCCGACGAGGGTAACGCTGAGCCGACCTGCAATGACGACACCTCCGGTGGAGCCCTGCTGAGCCGACTCACCACTTCCCGACGACAGAGGAGATCTCCCTGCCGGAGAGTCTCTTCCCCTGACTGGTGGGAACAACTAGTCACCTTTGCTTTTTATTCGCCTCAGGACGCAGTGGTCGAATTGCCCGTGCAGAGCACCTTGGCAACCGGATAGCCACTACCCCTGTACCGTGACCAAAAGGTGGTGCCTTGTGACGGAGCACTCCGCGGCTGGTCTCTTCCCTGGTGGTGCACCGGACTTCACTTTTCTTCGACGACGAGAACCTCTCTACTCTTGGCAAAGACCCAACGTGCACCCACCACCAGGAACAACTGCCCCCGCCGGAGCTGCCCTCCACAACAAGGTACCATGTCTGCCTGGCTTCCCTTTCGATCGGTTTGAGTGAGGTGTCTTAATCCTCTCCTTTCCGTTGGGTCGCCTCCAAGCTTTTCTCATTTATTGTTCTGAACTGGTTCAATCTGCCGATAACAATTTGCTACAAAGACTTGAATGCATCTCCGCTAGAGACTTTTTGGGACATATCGCCTTGCCTCTCTCCGAGTGGGCCTGGCCTCTGAACTTTATGATCTATTGTGGTTCTTGCCTTCTTACCGTACATTTTGCCTGTGAAGTATTGAACTGTGTTCATTTCGTAACCTGCCTATCTTTTTTTCTCTCCCGTCCTAACTAATATTAGAGTGCCATCTAGGTTGAGGTATACACCTCTGTCTGTAAATAAGTGGTGCCGGTAGAACCTAGACTTGTCGAAATATTGCTAGGGGGATTGATTGTTTCTTCTTTGTAGAGTAATTGTGTTTGATTTGTTTGCCGTGAAAGTGCCATAGTGTTTTTCATAGATGTTTTCGTTATAAATAAATACCTTAATATCTTTACACTAAGCCTCGTTTCGTGCTTACTTGTCTTGCCGGGAAGAATTGCCCTATTTTGTATACTCCACATACTGCTCAACTCTTCTTGAGGGAAGTCTGACTGCTCAGCCACAGCTACCAAGTGAATCTGTGTGGTACAGACTGCTACCAAGTGGGTTCACCGCCAAACACCTGTAGTCCTAAATCTTTTGCAGTGGTCCCAGAGGGAACTGCACAGGTTTCGCCTAACACTTACGCCCTTGGTTGGTGTCAAGATACCAGCCGGTTGTGTCATCAAGACATCAGCGCTTAGTCAAAGCACACACATCAGCTTAAGGAACACCACCCAGTGTGCTGATTTTATTTCAGTTGCCCACTGTCATAAAGCCGAATGTGCATCTGTGAGACACATGGAGCAGAGGCTCAATTGGGTTTATTTGGAACAAAACAAGAAAGGGAATCAACATAGAAAAACAAGCATTGGCAAAGCCAAGCGTTTTGGCTTGTGTATAAGTACTAGGCATTTGACAGGGACTGCTGTTAGATGTTCAGGTACTCGCACCATTTTGCCTGCTACCATCAATGGCCAGTTAATACCATTACGGCTGTGCCTGGCAAGTGTCTTTCCCATGCCTACACAAAAGCCCAAACTGTTGGCATTACCAGTGCTTGTTTAAGAATGCTTTTGGAAGGGTGCATGGCCTGGCCTCTTGTGGCTCCCATTTTCACGCTAATGTACATGATGCTGTTACCTTTTGGACCACCAGACCACGCCCTGATGTGTCTTTCGTGGCCATCCTGGTGCTACACAAACCATTCCCAAATGCTCCTTGCTATTAAGTTTCGTTACACCTTCCTCTCAAGGAGCTTTAACAGCGGGCCCTGTTCCTAGTTTGGAATCCTAAATGCAGAAATGGAGTAGTAGACTATTGATATGCACATAGCGCACAACCCAACACTACGTGTTTCTTGTCTCTTTAAATAATAGGTGTTTATTTAACAATTTAGTGGATTTCTCATCCACCGGGCCAAAGGTTGCCTCGACCCTTCTGGTATTGCAAAATGTGACCTAAAGAGTGTGCCAAAGACTCTTCAGTGAGCCATCAACACGCTGAGCTATCTCTCTGGACTAGGTGCATGGAAGAGAAATGCATCGGGAGGTGAGAGGGTGTTGAGCCCACCTGTTCTATATTGTGTTTTCCATATGTTGCTCGGAAGGCACTCGGGCGTGCCCAGGCTAGAGAGGTGCAGGGAGATAAAGGAAGGGAGGAGGATGAAAGGGCTTGGAAATGAAGAATGAGAAAGACTGATTTCTTCCCACATTTACATAGCACCACTCCTCACATGCTGCCAGAGAGGGCAGGCCAGATGCCCAAGATCACACAGCAGCACGGTATTCGGATGCAACTCACACATTTAGCTTCTTGCAGCTGGGAAGCAACATGAAAATCATAGTGTACAAATTTGGTGAACTGCATGCAAACCTATGCAAACTATAAGGTTACAAAGGTTTACGAGTGTTTGAAACCTTTTCTGTAAACCTTTGGTTTACATTGCGTTTACACATAAGTGAACCAATGTAGTTATGCAAGTCCATTTGGACTTTATGTTGCAGCGATTTGTAAACCCTAAGTTTGCCATGGTTTACACATCATGAATACTTTGTAAACTCTTAGTTTTACCATGGTTTACAAAGCATGAATACTTTGTAAACCCTAAGTTTGCCATAGTTTACAAATCATGAATACTTTGTAAACCCAATGTACACTTAATGTTTCATGCACAAATGAACATTTCATTTACCAAGAAAACACATTTGTAAACCTTTGTAAACCTAGCGTACACCTGAAATTCTCATTGGTAAACATTTGGTTTACCGAATTCACAAAGCGTGTAAACCTTTGCAAATAGTTTTCAGTTCTGTCTTTTAAGTGCACTTTTACTTTATTGAATAGTAAACCCCTTAAAACACAATGGACCTCATTATATGTTTACCAGTCCGGTAACTACAGTACCAGTAAGCTTGCCGGTACCATAGTTCCTGAACCAGCAAACTACGAGTTGTGCTCGCGGGTGCCTTTCTGCCCGCCAAGGCACCCGCAGAGCAGCACCTGCAAGCACAGCATTTCGGATGCACCGGCAGCGTCATTAACAGTGCCGGTGCATCCGAGCTGCCCATTCCCATTCAGCCCTATGGGGCCGACTGGGAATGGGGAGCATCTTTTTTCCAGTGACCGCAAATGGGCAATTAACGGGTCGGCAGGACTGTAATGACCCGGTAATTGCCCATTTGCGGGCGCCGGATACAAAATGACACCGGCAGCAGCCGTACCTGTACTACATGCACGGCTACCACCAATGTCATAATGACCCCCAATGTTCCCAGGTTGTGTTTTAGGAGTTTACTAACGAAACCTCAAAAATACAGACCTGGAATCTGCTGAAGTAACTATTCTCCCCTATCTGCAGTGACTTAGAAAAGGCACATATGATTTGAAGAAAACAGCTTGATTGTGCATCACTGGCAGCTCACCTTAAAAAAGGCTACACAAATATTTAAAGCCTCTCAAATATGTGACTGCATGTTAATATGACATTGGGGACATCAAAGATGTAAATCCATTTGAAAAAAATAAAATAAAAAAGAATAACAGGGTTCGAAATTGGCAGGAGCTAGGAGCTATTTAGCACGTGGTTATAGCCAAGGAGAGCCTGGTTACCTCGAAACCAAGTGGTGCAATACAAACACGGTTTTGTAATATTGACAGGGTAGGTTTGGGCATGTGTATAAAATAAAATCATGGACTAACTTATTGGATAATGTATAAATGGACAAACATTTAGAATTTGTGTCTTACGCAAAGTTTACATTTGCTGTACTCTCTGCACTAGCTACTGCCTAATTGGTGATGCCCGAAACAAGGGGGCTGAAATTTGTTCCTGGTCAAGAAATCCTAATTTCAACCCCTGCAATAGTAACCAGCAATTTCTCTAGGACACTAGACTCTTGCTACACAACATCTACATGTCTTATGAATTGTTGGTTAATCCTCCAGTTATGGCTCTTTACTTGTCTTTTTTAATCTAAATTCACCTGTCGCTCAAATGTCATAAAAGTCCTCAGTGTGCTAGAGTACCAAAAATAACTTTCATAGGGCAAATTAATGTAAGCAACAGATGCAAATCATGGTCACAGCCATATACACCAAAAGGTTAGTGGGTTTAAAAGTTAAAGAAACTGTTGTATGCTGACCATTAGGCATATAGTGGCCACTGGCAAATGTAATTAAAAAAACACTGATGAAGCCAGATGAGGTCTTACAGCACATAGAAGAGAACTGTAGGTGAAGATAAAGTAGGCTATATTGGAAACCCACAATAAAAGCATTTTGAAAGACAAGGTCCTATATTTAGACAAGTCCAGCATATGCTTCTCCTAGCCTGCTAAAGTACTGGTGTGCATCTCAACCCTGCTTCGATGCAGAGCACCCGCCTCACAGAGGTTTAATCTCAAAATCACAATTCTAATCCCAGACAGTATCCAACATTATTTCACATCCATTGTTTGGAGTAGGGAAATCTGACTTAAACACAAGCAACTTACAAGGCACACACGTTCAAAACAGAATAATGGCAATTACAATGTGTGTGACTGTGGTCAAGTAGTTGTACAAATTAAGCCTTCCAGGTATTGGGGCATGTTGAATGCGGTCATTAGAAATATAGAAGCAAACCTATGGGAAGTTAGATGCATCTGCTCTGCCAATTCCCTGCTGCAGCACCAATATCATCATCTTAGCTTCTACATCAGCCACTGATTACTTGACAGAGTTCATCAAATAGTAATATTAACCACTTACAAAGCAGAAATAGCTAAACCTTCCATCTTGAGTCTTAAATTGTAGAGTATTCAATAGTTTTTTCAGAAGATATTTCCTGTTAGAAAGCAACTGGTAGCATAAAAGGCATTATCGATATTGATTTGACCAAGATCAGAGTTTTGACAAGTTGGCGACTTATAAAGTCTGCTAATGCTCCAGTTTATTGAGGCATGTCACTTACTCCTTCAGAACCAGGTGTCCACAACAATGTGTTAACCATACCCAATTTGTAAAGTTTGGACTCCCCATTGTGAAGGTCTTACTTCTTTGTGCCCTCATCATGGAACCATGGTTCCCTTAGCCACTTTGTGAGGCCCTGTATCCCCCTTGTGAACGTGGGTATGAAATTAACATGGTGTGAATGACCACATTTACATGCATAACTCAAATTCTATAAAAGCAAAACGGGGACTATTAGCTAATTGTGACTTACTGCTTATAATGAAAAGTAAGGAAGAAAGCGAGAGGGAGAAAGAAAGAGAAAAAGGCAGAGAGAGAGCAAGACAACCATTAGCACAGAGTGGCAGACCGCTTATAGCGAGCGCCTCCTCCATGGCAGATTGTAAGAAAGTAGGCTAACCATTAGCAATGAGTGGCAGACCGCTTGGAGCGAGCGCCTCCACAGTGCCTCTGATTCAAAGAAAGGAGGAAGATGACCATTAATATAGTGTGAGACTTCTTAGAGACAGATATTTACTTGGGATTCAAGGGAGTGGAGGGAGGACAGAAAATCCCAAGCTGGAGGTGAGCGAGAATTGCACAAACAAGACCGAGCTTTAAATGCTGGTCTACAAATGTTCACTGTTTGAGACAGTAGTGTACTTTACATCACTAAGCCTAAATGCCTATGCATTGTCAGACATTGAGCAGCCTTGTATTACAATAGCCGTTTATTACTGCTTTGTATGCGTGTGAAGTCTAAAAACATCTAACACATTCCCTTTAGCCCCTTCATTTCAAGTTAAACATTCAGTGAAAGATGTGTATATTGTGCTTTCAATCAACTATCAATAAACTCATACCCAAATTCGAACAGCCATCCCAAAATAAAGAGGATTACCAATCCTCGTTAGCATTAAAATCCATCACCAACATATGTCTGTGTGGTGCTGCTGTTCCCTCTGACCTAATCAGATTTCCAGAAACGCAACTCATGCTTGTAAAACACAGCAGGTCAAAACCCCGGCATGCAACTATATTGCATCTTTTTTCCAAGTACCCATCCTTACACTAGTGGTTGTCTAGATCTCTTACCAGGAAGCTGGAATGGCATAGAAGAAACTCTTGGAACACGGACTGGGTTAAAGGCAATCTGCCTTGTAACTCAAGTCATCTGACCATCTTCTACCTGTTATTACCAGCAATGAGGTTATGAGAATGAGTGGGGACATGTTGCTACTAATAAAAATAAAGAATTGATGGGCAGGAGCAGCTCCAAGGTATTTGGCATCACCTAGTATACAGGAAACATATCTGGATAACTAGCAGCTAGTACATGGCTTGCCACAAATGTATCTTTCATTTGAGATCCAAACTATTGTCCATTATATATTCCCCATTATAATGCGATTGAAATTGTGTTTGTTTTTCTTTCTTTATGTTATGGTGTGTTTGTTTTGTGGAACGTTTATTTTAAGCTATACACTAGGTTTTATTATTAATATGCTGCATTTTACTTAAATGTGTGTCATAATGCTCCTTTACACACATTCCCATAACTGGTTATTTTCACATAGGTATAGTTCAATGGTACCGGTTTGACAAGGGAGTCAACTGTAGCTCCTGGTATTGCTTGGTGTCAAGCTATCTAGGCTCTCTGAATCTACAAGCATGAGATAAACAGCTCTTAGCATTTTCACTTGCTGCATTCCATTTGAGGAGGACAAAAGAGAACGAAATGGGCAGTCTTGCACATTCTGCCAACATTGTTTATATGGCTCAAAGCTTTGCACTTTCCACAATGTAAAATTTATATTTTATGTTATCATGTATTGCTTATTTAAATAGCTCCTATACATCAAATGGTGTTTCAAGGTGCCACGAGACAAAAGTGTGTGTGTGGGGGGGGCAGAAAAGAAAACAAAACAAACGGTATTACTAGGCCTTGTGTCATTTGGATTGACCAAGTGCAGTAACAAGGATTGCAGGGGGAAGGAGTGCAGGTAGGGGGGAGGGAACATTCTAGGGTAGGAGGGAAATACGGGGTAGAGTGGGGGCATACAAGTACAAGTGGGGAGAAAGGGAATAGAAGGGCCCATTGAACTAGGCAAGTGCCAAGGGGAGACCAGGTGGGCAAGTGCCAGGGGATGCAGGGAGTGAGGACCACATTCTAAGTGTGAGGACGGGGTGGACGAGGCTCGGTAGGGATGCACACTTGTCATACTAGTGAGAGGAAGGGGGCCCAGAAGGGCAAGTGCAGTTTAGGGAGACCAGAGTGCTGGGGAAGACGGGGCGAGGAGGGTCTGGTGCCCTGTAGGACTCAGAAAGGATAAGGCAGCCAGTCCATGGGCAGAGGGGGGCATTGGGAGGGGGAGAGGAAAGGAAGGTGTGAAAAGGAAGGTCTTGAGAAGCTTCTGGAACGTAGGAGATCCAGCTCAAGCCTTAGAGGGTCAGAGAGGCCATTCCACAGGGAGGATCCTGCTGAAGAGAGAGATCTACCCCCACTCTCTACTTAGAAAAGCATCTGATCGGCAGAGAATTGGAGCTAGAAAACAGAAGGGCTCAAGCAGGGAGATATTTAGGGACAGGCGGATCCTCATCCTTCATCCAAGGTGGGTTCGCCTTAGTCGGTCAGACCATAGGGTAGAATTGTGAGGGAAAGAGTCACAGAGGCTGCGGAAGAGTCCAGTGGCTGCATCAGGAGAGTCAAGTTGAATATTGAAGTCTCCGAGTAGGAGAAGTTTGGAGGTAGAGGCCAGGAGAGAAGAATTGAGGTCAGACCACTCAGAAAGAAAGTGAGGGACTGGACCAGGGGTCCTGTAGATGGTGGCAAGAGTCAGTGAGAAGACAGAAGAGACCACGCCTGCAGAGGAGGCATTCGAAGTAAGAGTAGGACTGAGTGGGTATGTATGATAGTAGCAGGGGCTCATTCAGGGAATATCAGGGCCACTCCGCCTCCAGCCCGTTAAAGCCTGGACTTAGAGAGGATCTTGTGACAGAGCTGGCAATGAACCATGTCTCATTGAGAGTGAGGACGTCAAGGTCAAAGTCTTCAAGGAGGTGACAGATAGCAGAGGAATGTTCAACAGCAGAACAAAAGTTGAGGGTATCTAAGTGAAGCTGGCTGCCACCTTGGAAGGTCTTCTGAGGAAGAGTACAGGGATGCGGTACACACCTCGGTGGTGGCAAAAGTGTTGGGGGGTAGCAGAAGGAGGAGTGGCAGGAGAAAGGAGGAAGTTGATGAGAGATGAAAGACACCCATCAAGACGGAGGAGGTTGGGCTAAGAGTTCTGGGCCATGACAGTGCCATGCTGGTAGACATTAATGATGCACCTATAGGATGAAAAATGTGCCAAGAACATTTCCCATCTGGGTCCATCATTAATGGGTGGAGAGTCCGAAGGTCTGGAGTTGAAGTAACAAAGAGGTTGTCAGTGATAGTCTACCTCGAAGAAGCGTTGACGTAGGTGTCAGCGATGGGCAGGCCTGTATTGGAGAGCTTTCTTGAACTTTATCCTTCCAGGCTTCAGAAAAGAGGTAGGATAGATGATGGAGTAGCAGTTAGAGTAAATAGGGGAGATGGAGATTACCACAGATGGGGATGATGGAAGAGGGGTAGAGTGAGATGGAGACAATGCACAATGAACTCACCAGGCAACCTAGCAGCAAGACAGGTGCAGACAGATCAGGTGCATGAGAGGAAAGTCCAGGCTAGAGAAGAGGGACCCCAAGGCACAAACATATGGGTGGAGTGATCTACAGGGGCAAGGGGGACGTGTGGTGCAAGAGTCAGAGGCAGCACGGTTGTTATGCTGCTCATGTAGCAGATGGGTGCAAAACATACATGTTTTGTTTGTTGCTGGGGTCTTATTCGTTTCCAGAAAGTGTTACAAAGGCCCTGACATTAGGACTCAATGTTGACCTACTCAGTTGCCTGCTGATGCTTCTTCAAGTAGGGGACTCCTGTTCAGACGGATGGCCTCATTGCTGGGAAAATGACAATATAACAACTACTCTTTGTTGTCGAAACACTTCAAAAAACATCACAACAGCCAGAACATTGGATGATTCCCACTGAGGTACTTGAACCTCTTTTTCGGATGCTCAATTTGCTCTGAAGTAAACACCACCTCAGCCAGATCATTGGCTGATTCCTACTCAGATACTTGAGCTTCTTGTGCAGATGTTCAATTTGCTCCAAAATCGGTTTCCACCAAGTCATCCCCCACTCCCAGTGTACCCTCGCCATGATTTTTGGCTGGCTGGGAGGCCTGGGGTCATCAGTCTAAGCTCCCCCTGAACACTGTATTTATTGGATGCTGCACTGTGCACTTCCAATGGCCATCCCACTCAGCTCTGATCTCCCGCTTCTTGCTCAAGTTCCAGACCGCTATAACAGTCAGTGGCTATCACTCTGATGTGCCTCTTTTCCCTGCATACCTGCTGTGAGCACCCTGGCTTTGCGCTCATTCACCACGTTGTCCTGCATTTGCCATCCATCTTCAAATCTTGCTGAAGGCATTGTTGTCCAGTCCAGCAGGAGGCTGAACCCCTGGTGCCGCAGACACAATTTAAAATGACCCTTCTTCTACCCACACAAACACTCCCACCGACACAACGTCTCCCACCTACTCGATCACTCCCTCTATGCAGTTGAAGGGGGCAAAAAGTACAATATAAAAAATTAAATAAAATAACCAAGAAAAAAAATCAAAACACTGTTTAAAAGAAATCCCAATTTGATATACCATTCTTAAAAAAGGTAGCATATTTGCATTGGAGTAGCAGACTACTTCCTCCCAAGAGTTCTCTCTTGCTTTCTTTATCCATACTGGCCTAGAGAGTTCGTAGATACCAAGAAGATAAATCTACTCTGGCAACTTTCACCAAGAGCACCGTTTGAATCTGCTGGTGAAAAAAGACATCATGTCAGAAATAGCCCTTGCTTGGCAGTTGTAGGCTTTTATAACATTTCCAGCCAACCAGTCACTCACTTCCTAAACCAAAAAATTCACTGACTCTCTCACTCAGTCTGCCAGTCTGAGGGTCACTCAATCACTTTGCCACTCATGCAGTCACACCATCACGTCACATTCAGTCAGTAACTCAACATTAGTCACACAGTCAGTCACTCCCACACAATCCCAGTCATTCAATTACACGTGCTTGGTTGGACTCAGACATGCTTACTCTGCGAGGCTCCCGCGCCGTTGCAACAGCCACTCGGCAAGGACCACCCTTAGCGGGGACACCCACTTGGCTCGGCTTATGCTAAAGAGGAAGGGGCCTCTGCACTCACCACCCAGGGTATGGTTGGGGGGTGGATGCGTCATCAAGGGACAACGCTGGGGGAACCACGGCCAATGAGCCTCTATATAAGGTGGCCAGCGCACTGGGCACCCTCTTTGGTCCTGCTTCCAGGTTAAAAGGTGTGCACCGTGGTAAGTGTTGAAGGGAGGTGGGGGTGCTTTACAATTTAAAAATAAAGGGTGAGAGGGGTCCCAGAACCAGTCCGGTGGGGTCCAGCCCAGGAAGCAAGGGTTAGAGGGGACACAGAACCAGTCCAGAAAGTCACACGAGTATGCAGCCCAGAGAGCAAGGGTGAGAGGGGACCCAGAACCAGACCAGGGAGTCACACGAGTATCCAGGCCCAGTCTAGGGAGCAAGCAAGTCTGGTGGGGTCGAGCCCAGGGAACAAGGGTGAGCGGGGTCCCAGAACCAGTCCAGGGAGTCACACGAGTATCCAGGCCCAGTCCAGGGTGCAAGCGAGTCCGGTGGGGTCCAGCCCAGGGCGCAAGGGTGGGAGGGGTCCCAGTCAGGGAGTCACACGAGTATCTAGGCCCAGCCCAATGAGCAAGCAAGTCCGGTGGGGTCCAGCCCAGGGAGCAAGAGTGATAGGGGACGCAGAACCAGTCCAGAGAGTCATACAAGTATCCAGGCCGAGGCAAAAGAGCAAAGAAATGCAGAACTACACTTGTGTAGAAAGGCCGAGGTGTGGCTCCTTCTTCATCCGGTAGTTCCCAATTTTATTTTGGAGGGCTTTTCTGTACTCTGATGCAGAAAGTACTGTAAAGCCAATATCCCTGGCTTGAAAATTGATAAAATGCAAAAAAGATTTGTATAAAAAGTTTGAGAAGAGCAAGCAAATTACTTTTTGGTTGACACATAGCTGTGAGAAATAAAGCATAGACAATTTCACTGTACACCCTCTAATGTGCTTTCGTAATTCCATTTATGTACCTTGTATAGATTTCTGTCGATGAAGATCCAATGTTAACCTCCCCTTTGCTGCCATCAGTTCTTCTTTTGTGAACAAAAGATCCAGCAGCTTGTTCAGTAGGTAACGTGATGGGTTGCTAGTCTGATTCTTTGCCAGTTACGACAATCTCCATCAACTTCATGGGGTTCGCTAACATCTGCAAACCCACAGGTCCAATCTGTTGCAAGGGGCATTTTTGTCTATGTACACAAAAAATGAAAAATTACTACATTTCTCAAAGCTCTCAATCTTGATAAAACCATGGCAATTCCTTAGAATTTAATATATATTAGTGTCACTTCCCCGTTTATCTTGTTTCCCATTTCTTTGCATAATTGGTATATTGTGAAGAAATTATCAATCTCATGTTTCCCCTATGTTTCCCCATGTACAGTGCATTTGTAAAGGAGCCATACAAGCAAAATAAATACACAGGGTTTGAAATAGAGGGGAGCTGGGGGCTATTAAGCCCTGCTTGTAGCCTTAAAGAGCCTGGTTAGCTTTACAACATGGCTACCAGGAGCTACATTTGGCTCCCAGGCCAACTAATGTCGATCACGTATACCCACGGGAATTTAACTATGTGCTTGCTTTTGTAACTATCAACAACAAAAAACTATGTGCGATATGTTTGCATGTGGGCATATAATGAGTGATGGACAATAACCGGTGAATACATGAATCACAGTATTTGAGCTACCTTTTCACACCCTCTGACACCTTTGTCTAGAAGCCATATGTCTTCATAGGGATGTTGGGGAGGAGGGTTTGAGATTGGGGTGGAGACACACAGAAGCCTACAACCGTTAGCATTTGGATAGAGAAAAAACATGTATTTATTACATAGGGGCACAAACCAACTTTTGTTTAACTCTGATGGCACTTACCACTGATGCAGTTGATGGACTAGGGTTGAGATTTGGATGGAGAAAAACTGTTTGTGGCTCCCGCCCACCTCCTCTTTATCCACTGAAGGGCCAGTTCCGAGCAGCGCTCAACTGCTACCTGCTGACGGGAATGCATTATGTCCCAGTATGCTGAAATAATAGCACAAATATTAATATTACACATTTTAATACAGTACACATTCTAATCAAGCCTTATCAGACTTTGCGCTCAAAGTGCCTGCCAGTGATTTTTCAAAGCAGTCTTCTGAGAGTTAATTACTTTATTGGGGTTGTAAACCCACTACTGGTGTGATATACAAGTCTTAACTAGGTCTGCCTTCAGCCACTTGATTTAGAACTGGTGCAGGAAGCTTGCCGCTTCAGCCAGTATGCAGGAGACAGGTTGTGAGGTGAATAATGAGTGCTATGAGCAGTGTAGCATGGGCCAGAGCTCCAGCATTGGGCTCTTCACTTTCGTCTTGCTAGTCTCAGTTGCCAAAAGTGAACCCCATGTGTCACTTCGCTCTCACCATTCCTGCCACTGTCATTGTACTCACAGTTCTTCAATCCCAACTACCTTCACGATGTACTAAAATAATTAAATGCTGCACCCATTCCCAGCAACACTAAAAGCATTCAAGCCTGTATGTGGGTGCTAAATATTGGCTTGATTGTTTGAGCTGTTTTACTCCACACTAGTTGACCAGAGATGGACGTTCAGATTGAAAAATAAGGACACTGGAAGATTGAAGATGTTGGGGTTTGTCTTAATAATTCTGGAAAAAGAGGCGCCCCTACATACAAGCTATCCTGTAGGTCCACAAAGCAGTTCAAAGAAGCAACTGAACACGTCTGGAAGTATTAGATGAAAAAAAGTAGGATATACCCTAACGCATAATCATTTTACTCAAATGTATGTTGCTTTATAATTACTTGTGCTGTTCAAGTACATTGTGCTTTGCTGATCGAACAAACAGAGTCAGGAGAATGAGAAGCGGAAGAGATTTTCTGCACTGCGTTTTGATCAATCACCTCTACCAGCTTTTCAGAGGCGCTGGGCATTCAGTGGAATGGACCTGGGTGTAAAATGGAACCATCAATGTGCAATCGCATTCATTCATTTGCGCCTTGAAACACTTGTGTATAGGCGAGTTATAAATGCCATATCATATCATGGGCCAATGTTCAGGCCATTTGCGCAAAAAAACTTGCAAAGACAAAGCAGCTGAAAACAGACGTGCAGCATTGAATTTGCACCGGTGTTAACTTTCTGTATTCTGTCCCAAGACAGTTAAAATTGACTTAGAAATCTGAGTTTTTGGGCACAAACCACAAGCTGTTCATAGGAACAGCTGTTTATAAACTTTAAAATGAGCTCACAGATTATCTTAATTTGGGCAGTAATTCAAGCATTTTCGGCTGTTTGTTACATACAGTGGAATTCTTGTGAAAATGGCATGCATTGAAAGCAGTGGGTCATTTTGCAAAGGTCGCTGTGGATTTCGCGGCAACATTCTCTGATGGGCAGTATTTCGTCATGCGTGGTAATTCCCACTCCCAGTCCCAGAGTTCTGTAAGGATATTTGGCGTGTTACAGCACAGAGTACAGCACTACTGCACAGGTAGCATTTTTACACAGCACCACTACATGGGTGTGGTGCATTGCTATATGTGTTGCCAGAGTAACAAAGTAAAGACAGGCTATTCAGTCAAAAAAACGATTTTTACATATAAGATGCAAATCCATTTTTACAGTTAAAAGCACACATCTGCACATTCAAAATGCACACTATTTTTCACCTGAAATGCCTATGTTGCAAGAGACACATTTGAAAATTAATAACTAACCTTATTAACAACTAACCTGACTAATAAAACTTCATTTAACATAACCCACTAATAAAAATGTGTCTCCACTGCAGAATTAGGCCTACTCTGAAAGTGAACTTTTAAACGGACATTCATTTTTTTTCTCTGCTGCTCTGTCCACATAACTACAGGAAGCAAAGAGCTCAAAGGAGCAGGAAATCAGTGTGTTACAATTGCCACTGTAGAAGTGAGCCATTGTGTAGTGAGGGAGGAGATTACATGATTGATTCTGATTGGAGCAGCGTCATAGCAAGTATCATGCTAGAGGCTGTGATTAGAACTTTGCGGGAGAAGCTTGAGAGGAGGGGGAAGACAGAGGGACATCTTGCAGAGCTGGGAGAAGGATCTCTTTCCTGGCTGGGGCATTCCTGCTGCAAAAGCTGAGAGCGCCAGGCAATAACCCCGGTTTGAGAACAGCAGACGCTTGTTCTAACTGGGGTTGATCTTCAAGGGAGCCAAATTCAGAAAGAGAATAGCCGGAGAAAACTCATGCTGAACAGATAAGGTAATTACAGAAGCGAGTGGGAGCTGTGCGAAAGTGCGCGAAGCTGTTCAGTCAGTGTATTAGAGGGAGTCTCAGTCTCTTATCAGCATATTTAATGTTACCAATTGAATATATTCTCGCAGCTCTCTGTTCATTTTATCACAAATAATGTTGTACCATTTTATTTATTTCTGTAAAAAAAGTTAAACTGTGTTTAAATTATTTTTCTATAATACAAAAATATTTGAAAACAGACAGCTAGTGTGTATTATTTTTCTCTTTCATTTTGCATGGGGAAAGGTTTAAACGTGGGTAGATTTTTAAACAGTGCAATTGTCATTTTAAAGCAGATGTGTGCATGATTCTATTCAGTATGGACAGTTGTGAGTGACTGTTTGTAGCATAGCCTGTTGGAGGTACATGAGTCAACGGGAAGAGAGACTCTCTGGACATAGTTCCCTACCCTATATGAGGTAGTGGAAATTACCACAAAAATACCACAATTGCCCATGGTGGCACACAACACTAACACTGAAAATGTGGTATCCCTAAAATGTAGGCCTGAGGTCTCTCTAGTGATCAAGAACAATCTAGATAAAAAACAAGGGATGTTGGATATTGGGGCCACAAATAAGCCAACCACTATACCAACCAACCACGCAAACTACCGCGCATACCATCTAAATAGGTCTGAATTCTGAAATAATGCAATGTATTATTGTCATGTGTGACCCAATATGAATGCAGAGAGTGATTATTGCTAAAGATATTTTGGCGGTAAGAAAATACCGCAAAGCCCCAAATATCCACAAAATACCCAACATATTTATGGTGCGTTGGCCGGGAATCGAACCCGGGTCAACTGCTTGGAAGGCAGCTATGCTCACCACTATACCACCAACTTAAAATATAAAGGTTTCCTCTGCTCGACCTTTTTAAAGGCCCTACATAGTCTATTTGGAAATCTGACCATGGAAGAGTTAGGCCTCTTTTCATTAATGGGGCTCTATGCATTGGTGAAGCAGGTTTAAATTGGGTGCATACTAGACATCCTCTAGTATATAATTCCACATCTTGGGACATATGCGGCCAGTAAGCATAATCTTTTAGTATTTCCAATGTTTTTTTTTAACCTCTATGGCCTGCAGTTATGGCATCATGTGCATGGTGTAGCATCAGCCCTAGGTATTTAGGGGACAGACCCCGGGTAGGATATCAGCCTGATATGGCAGGTATGAACAATAACCAGAGACAAAATCAAGATCAAAGAAATGATGGTCCCTACCAGTCATTGGGGACACAGAGCAGATTTGATCCCAACACCATGATATATGGTAATCAAGATAGACCCCGATATGTGGATCGATTTACTGATAATGGAAATCAACATAGGGGTCAGTACCCACAATCTGAGAGACAGGACATGAGGCAAAACATGAACTGCAATCCACGTCAGTACAATAATTCCCCACCAGGGTACTATAATCAAAGGATGGGTGCACCCCGCTCCCCTCCACAAATGAATCAAGAGTTCAGAAACCATCCCAACCGACATCAATCACCTGAGAGGTATCACAATAGATCCAATCAGGGGGAAAACAACCAATATCGACCTAGGCCACAGAAAGAGGATTCTAGAGAGATGGAAAGGTTCCAATGCCTTGAGGCCCAAGTGAAAATGTTAGCTGAGCAAATAGGAAAGCTCTATACAGCGCAAAAACAACCTTCCAAAGAGGGGGCTGATGGCCATAGCAATGACCGGGGGGCTTCCGAAAAGTGACTAGGTACTCATGATAACTGCAGTGCCAAAATGACAGATTGCTCTGATATAATTTTGCAGAACGACTCTGAGATGCCTAATGAATTAAAAATGAAAGTGCCAGTAAATGAACATGTGACAGAAAGTGCAAATACTTCTAAAAAAGAGGTAAGGTTTAACCTAGAGCTAAATAAAACAGTAAAGATTTGCACAAATGAAAAAGAAACATTAGGAATTCCAAAAGAACAAAGGGACAGATTTAAGAAAAAATGACTCATGCATGGGGAATACCAGTGAACAGGGAGTAAGTGGGGATGCTATAGCTCCTTCCCTGGGCAAGCAAAACAATGACCAAACACAGGCAGAAAAAGGAAATACTCAAAAGGAGGGTACAAGTCAATCACCTGAAGAATTCTTTGAGCCACATATTTTTGAAGAGGCTGAAAGGGCTGGTATCACACTAAATGATCACAAATGCACAGAATTAAAAAATGACAAATTGCTGAATGATGTTGTTACACATGTTCAGTTGGAAGGTTGTAATGTGGTCTCTGATGTTACCCAGATGGTTGGGTGAAGAGTGGCCACACTCCAAAAAACCTCTGATCATGGAGAAATGAATAAAGTCTCTCGCGCAGAAATGGGTAAAAAGGAGGGAAAAATGTCTTTCCATTTACCAATGTGCTTAGCCAAAAGTGAAAAAGGCCTGAGAAAGGTGAGCCCTGAAATCAGTAAGAATTCACACTTCTTATGTATATTAGAGGAAGTTGAGGACAGATATTATGCACCCATCACTGTAGAAGAAAAATGCCACACCTTTGCTATGATTGCCACTGGCGCACAGGCCACAATTATGTCCAAGGAGCTGGTAAAGAGTATCAATGAAGGGAGACTCCCACAGAGTCAGATCACAGTGAAGGAAAATCAAGGTCCAGTGCATAACTTTAATGGGGAGGAGGTGCCCATCATAGGTGTAACTGAGGTTGACATAAAAATAGGAAAGCACAGAATGAAACAAGAGGTATTGATCACATCTATTTGTGAAATTCCATTTCTGATGGGGAAAGATTGCCTGAAAAGATTGTCTCCTCTCATAGATGGGGTGAATGGAGTGCTGTGGTCCTTAACCAAAAAACCATTGAGGCCTAAGAAACTAAAATCACAAAACAGCAACATAAATGAATGTCACACCGTTTCCAAAACAAATGATGCTGTGGAGGTATATCTCCAGAATAGTTGCATACCTAGTGTCACTGTTATATTAATGTGTCAAGACAAAATGCAGAGCGACAATGAAAAACTACCTGTACAAATATACTTGGACCCAAGGAAAAATTGGCAGACTGCCATAGATGAGCACACATTACGTTTTTATTTAAAAGAGAAAACATGCAAACAGAATATTGCTCCTAAAACAGATTCAGAAAAACACATTACCACTCTGGCAGAAATACACATGGAAGATGAGCAACCATGGGTTCATGTTGGTATAAATGACTATTTTAAAACAATAAAAGCCACTTTAGCGCTTGGACATAAAAGGAGTTTCATTAATGAGAAATTGTTGCAAAAAATAATGGAGAGGGAAGAAATCCCGAAATTTAGGATTAAAAACCAATGTTTCTGGGTTGGACAGTCCAGACTTTGAAAACCGAATTGCAGGCAGATGCATGCTTAAAAATAGCATTGGGCAGAAAACAATTTACCATAATGTATGGATAGTGAGTGGAGCACAAAATGAATTTTACATGGGCAATGACATCATGCACAGAATGTGTATGGTGTTAGATGTCCTTAATCAAAAAATATGGTCATGCCTAGGTGGTCCGGCACCTGAATTTGAAGACAAAAGAAGGGCTTATCATTGTGCACAACTGGTTCCTTATGCAATCAAATTACAAATGAGGAAAGATACTATGATTCCTGCATTTACAAAACAGTTTACAATAACACTGAAATGCAAAAATGGACAGCAGATGAAAGACTCTGATGCATTTGTATGCCTGAATGAATCCATAAAACAGCAAGGACTGGATTATGAATACATTCCATTGGTAGATATTGGTGAAGGATCTGTAAAAATTATGGTAAATAATAAAGGTTGTCAGGATATTCATTTAGAGGAAAACTCCCCATTAGGAATGGCCATACAAAAATAACATTATACGGCACATTTAAATAACATGGTGATTGGAAATATCCCTGAAAAGTATGTAGATGCCAAGGGTGAGTTGCCAGAACACCTGGATTCTCAGCCCAAAGGAATATTTAAAATTCATTCTGTGTATCCTTATGATTCAAATGAGACAGTGTGCTGCCATCAAGAGGATTGCATAATATTTAATTTAAATGAAAATGAAACAGAAAATCAGCCCATTGAAATGGAAGCTGATATGCCAAAATATTTAAAAGTGGCAGCTTTACAAAAAGACATAGCCACACAGTTAGAGGAAAGCGCCGAGATTCCCTTACCAGAAGATTTTCCAGAATTTTCCAAAATGGCAGAAGAGCAGATCTCCTTAGCAGATGCGTGTGACAGCAATGAGGATAGGAACAATCTGAGGGAGATATTTATGGAGTTTAAGGATGTATTTGCAAAAGATGCTTATGATTGTGGTTTAACTGATTTACATGTGGCCACACTACCAGAAGGGTGTAGCAGAAGTCCAGTGTTTGTACGCCAGTATAGACTACTGCTGGCATGTTTAGAATCATTGGCAGAGATTATTAAAAATTTGGAATCGCTGGGAATCATCAGGCCCATTCATAGCACTTCCAATACACCTATTTTAGGTGTGTTAAAACCAAATGGTCAATGGCGGCTATGTGCAGACTTGAGAGAGTTAAATAAAAGAGTACCAGTATCTAGATGGTCACTGCTATTCATTGATCAGGGCCTAGCTCAGGTACATGGTTCAAAAGTATTTACCACATTAGATCTCACCTCTGGATATTGTTGCGTGCCATTGGCAGAGGAGATACAGAATTTATTTTCCTTTACATTTGACAGGACTCAATATGCCTGGCTTAGAGCTCCGTTCGGGTACATCAATAGTGGGAGTGAATTTGGCATATTTTTGAGAAAGGCCATGCCGGATGCAGCGGAAAGAGGAACAATAGTTTACGTGGACGATGTCCTGATAAAAAGTGAGGGCCTGAAAAGCCATTTTGATGAAATAAGACATGTGCTAGGCCAATTGCAGAAAGCAGGCGCCAAAGTATCTTTACAAAAAGCACAAAGGTGCAAGAAAAAAGTGAACTTTCTAGGGCATGAAGTGACTGAACATGGGCTAAAGCCACAAAAGAAGAAGATAGAGGCCATGCAAAGATTAAAAGATCCTAAAAATGTGAAAGGAGTAACAAGTTCATTAGGGATGACAGGCTATAACAGAAAGTTCATTGAAAATTATGCAGAAATCACTCAACCATTGACTAAACTGCTTAAACTGAATACTCCCTGGAAATGGGAAAAAGAGCAGTCTTATGCAGTGGCTAAATTAAAGGAATGTCTTGTAAAGGCACCATGTTTAGCATATCCCATAAAGGACAGGGATTTCTTTATAGAAATAGGTTTTTCTGAACATTATATGTCAGCAGGGTTATCACAAAAACACGATTTGAATCACAAAACCATTGCCTATGCAAGTAAGGCATTTTCCCAAGTTGAAATTAAATTTAATGAATGTGAAAAGGCCCTATTAACCACTGTGTGGACGCTACAACATTTCCGCCCCATTGTTCAGGGAGAAAAGGTGATTATTGAAACAAATCATCAACCTTTGCAATTTTTAGAGAGTAAAATAATTAGATCTGGTAATCTAGCGCAGTCCAGAATCACTTCATTGACGCTGGCATTACAAGGTTTTGCTGTAGAAGTGAGATATGGACAAAATAAAAAGAACCCAATTGCTCAAGGGTTAGCTGACTTACATGACTGCGCAGCTGAACAAATACCAAATGGAATGGAAGTGGAAACTAGTTTGCAGGAATTTGAACAATCACCACACAAAGCTTTTGATGAAAAAACATGCAAGGATTTGCCAACTGTATATGTGGATGGTTGTGCTTTTCACATTGAAAATGACAGTAATAAACAATTAGTGGCAGGAATAGGAAATGTCTGGTTGAAATGTGAAGGCGTCCCCAGTATAGGGATGAGGATTGGAGCTAGGAGCAGTCAGGTGGTGGAATTGGCAGCCATTTATAAAGCAATTACTACTGCAGTTGATAAAATGTTCAGTGAAATTGTCCTGGTGACTGATTCTGACTATGCACGGAATAGCTTTGTGGAGTATTTGCCTGGTTGGAAAGTAAGAGGCATGGTTACATACAACAAAAAGCCACTTAAACATGGAAAAATTAAACAAGCCATAGATAAATTGGTGTCAGAGAATAATTTAACAATATACTGGAGAAAAATGTGTGGGCATTTAAAAACACCAGGAGAGGATAAGGAGGGAAATGATAAGGCAGACCACCTGGCTAAGATTGGGGCTGTGATGGGAGAATTGCTACCTATTGATTATTTAATGGGTGAAATACAAATTGATGCAGTAACACGTTCTAAAGCACCAAAGGAGGTAGATCAACCAGTGGTACAGTGGAGTCATGACACGCCAGACCAAGATTTGATTGAGGCACAAAAGAATGATCGAATTCTGGGAATCTATTATAATCATTTGATAGATCCTGAACAAAATCCTTTAACAGAAAATGATTGTATGGGAAAAGAAGAGTTGAGGGTGCTATTAAAGAACAAACACAAATTAGATTACAGGATGGACTCATGATTAGAGAGTCCATAACAGGACAAATACAGTGGGTGGTACCCCTTTCATTCAGAGGGCTAATGCTACACCATGCACATGATGCCATAACTGCAGGCCATAGAGGTTCAAAAAAACCTTGGAAATACTAAAGGATTATGCTTACTGGCCACATATGTCCCAAGATGTGGAATTATATACTAGAGGATGTCTAGTATGCGCCCAATTTAAACCTGGTTCACCAATGCATAGAGCCCCATTAATGAAAAGAGGCCTAACTCTTCCATGGTCAGATTTGCAAATAGACTATGTAGGGCCTTTAAAAAGGTCGAGCAGAGGAAACCGTTATATTTTAAGTGTGGTATGTTTGATGTCAAAGTGGATTGAATGCATTCCTGCACCAGATTGCAGTGGGCAAACAGCAGCCACATTGCTGGTGAACCATGTGTTCTCAAGGTTTGGGTTGCCACAAAGAATTGAGTCAGACAGAGGAAGTCATTTCACAAGTACTCTAATGAGTAAGGTATGGCAAATACTGGGTGTGAAAAGAAAACTACATATTGCATATCGGGCGGCTTCTTCAGGTGGAGTTGAACGGTGCAATAGGTGTGTTGTGGACATTTTAAAGAAATTTGTGGCAGAAGCAGGTTCCAGCTGGGATTTACGATTACCTTTGGTTTTAATGGCAATCAGATCAACTCCTGCCAAAGCAACAGGTGTTAGCCCCCATGAGGTCTTGACAGGTAGGAAAATGGTGTTACCACAACACCTGCTATACAGAACACATGAGCAAACACTTGTGAGTGCATCCACAGTTCATGAATATATTGATGAACTGAGGAGGCATTTGCAACATGCATTTGCTTTTGTGCAGAGAAATCTGGAAAGAGCTGCTGACAGTGCAAGTCTTACTATGATAAAAAGACATCAGTAAAGGAATACAGTGTAGGGGATCAGGTGTATAAATTTCATTTTGGAAAAAGTAAACAGAAAAATTCTAAATTTCTAGCGGCATGGCAGGGGCCATTTCGAATCATAGATAAGGTCTCTCCTGTAGTTTATAAAATTTTGAAAAATGAAGGTGAAGCGGCAATAGAGCAGTTCGTCCATGTAAATCAAATCAAACCATGCCATCCCAGACATGAGATCAGGCAGCTTGAGCATGTAGAAACAGATAAAGTCCCTTGAACACAAAAAGAGAAAATAAATGGGTACAATCAGGAGGCAGTGACAGAGAAGTTAAAAAGTTAATTGTTATAATGGCACAAAAACACTGTAATATATGTAAATATATATAATATAAAATAAGTAAATAAATAAATAAATAAAAATATATATAATGGAAGCTCATGGTTGGTGTGCAGAGAGAACATGTATTAAATATTGAATGCTGTTTTATATATGCTTGTTTTCTTTTTAACTTGTGTTTAATTTCAGGGGAAAAAAAAAAAAAAAACGAAATGTTTTTACCAAGCATGTTTTATTTTTGGCAAAAGGGTGAAGCTAGTATTGTGCTATGTACTTAATTTGTTTCTTTTCTATTTGATTTAGAACATTAACTATTTATACCGGAGGTCACGGGAGACAATGGAGTCCTGGAGTCCCCTGGATGAAGACCAAAAGATGCCTGCCTCCAGGTGGAGGTGAAGACAAGATAACCAGAATGCCAAAAAAGATGACTCCTATGGATCCAAAATTGCCAAGATGAAAGAGTACTCGAATGAACCAAATGATGTGACATCGCTGGTCGGGACATATCAGAGGCAGACAAGTGTCCTGACATATGGAGTTCCAAGTATTTATTATTTTAATTATTTATTTTAATCTGTTATGTTAATTATTTGTTTTAGTTAGTTGTTTTATTTTATTGTTTTAATTGACTTATAAAATCGAAATTTTGGACTAATGCCACTTCCATTGGGAAGGCAAATGTAGAACATTTTGTAAACTAATGAACTCAGATGAATACTGTGTTGATTGCAACTTTTTCATTGATGCACATGAATATTCATTTTGTTGGATTGCTACATTGTGAAAAGAAGAAAGGGGGCAAGTTAGATTTCTTTCGATTGTGGCTTGGACAAGGGCCAAATCCTCAGAAAAGGAACAAGTTGTTTTTAGGAATTGGCTTGGATCGTAGCCAAGTTCTAAAAACAAAAGGAGGGTATGTAAGGATATTTGGCGTGTTACAGCACAGAGTACAGCACTACTGCACAGGTAGCATTTTTATACAGCACCACTACATGGGTGTGGTGCATTGCTATATGTGTTGCCAGAGTAACATGGACATATAAGTAAAGACAGGCTATTCAGTCAAAAAAAACGATTTTTACATATAAGATGCAAATCCATTTTTACAGTTAAAAGCACACATCTGCACATTCAAAATGCACACTATTTTTCACCTGAAATGCCTATGTTGCAAGAGACACATTTGAAAATTAATAACTAACCTTATTAACAACTAACCTGACTAATAAAGCTTCATTTAACATAACCCACTAATAAAAATGTGTCTCCACTGCAGAATTAGGCCTACTCTGAAAGTGAACTTTTAAACGCACATTCATTTTTTTTCTCTGCTGCTCTGTCCACATAACTACAGGAAGCAAAGAGCTCAAAGGAGCAGGAAATCAGTTTGTTACAATTGCCACTGTAGAAGTGAGCCATTGTGTAGTGAGGGAGGAGATGACATGATTGATTCTGATTGGAGCAGCGTCATAGCAAGTATCATGCTAGAGGCTGTGATTAGAACTTTGCGGGAGAAGCTTGAGAGGAGGGGGAAGACAGAGGGACATCTTACAGAGCTGGGAGAAGGATCTCTTTCCTGGCTGGGGCATTCCTGCTGCAAAAGCTGAGAGCGCCAGGCAATAACCCCGGTTTGAGAACGGCAGACGCTTGTTCTCACTGGGGTTGATCTTCAAGGGAGCCAAATTCAGAAAGAGAATAGCCGGAGAAAACTCATGCTGAACAGATAAGGTAATTACAGAAGCGAGTGGGAGCTGTGCGAAAGTGCGCGAAGCTGTTCAGTCAGTGTATTAGAGGGAGTCTCAGTCTCTTATCAGCATATTTAATGTTACCAATTGAATATATTCTCGCAGCTCTTTGTTCATTTTATCACAAATAATGTTGTACCATTTTATTTATTTCTGTAAAAAAAGTTAAACTGTGTTTAAATGATTTTTCTATAATACAAAAATATTTGAAAACAGATAGCTAGTGTGTATTATTTTTCTCTTTCATTTTGCATGGGGAAAGGTTTAAACGTGGGTAGATTTTTAAACAGTGCAATTGTCATTTCAAAGCAGATGTGTGCATGATTCTATTCAGTATGGACAGTTGTGAGTGACTGTTTGTAGCATAGCCTGTTGGAGGTACATGAGTCAACGGGAAGAGAGACTCTCTGGACATAGTTCCCTACCCTACATGAGGTAGTGGAAATTACCACAAAAATACCACAATTGCCCATGGTGGCACACAACACTAACACTGAAAATGTGGTATCCCTAAAATGTAGGCCTGAGGTCTCTCTAGTGATCAAGAACAATCTAGATAAAAAACAAGGGATGTTGGATATTGGGGCCACAAATAAGCCAACCACTATACGAACCACCCATTCAAACTACCGCGCATACCATCTAAATAGGTCTGAATTCTGAAATAATGCAATGTATTATTGTCATGTGTGACCCAATATGAATACAGAGAGTGATTATTGCTAAAGATATTTTGGCGGTAAGAAAATACGGCAAAGCCCCAAATATCCACAAAATACCCAACAGTTCCTGCCCTTAGTTTGCGCTCACATATTCAAAACACTGCAAAATGAGCGAGTACGTCCATCATTAATCACAAAAGTTAAGCAACCTCTTTAAAATGAATCTTTATTTGTAGCCACTTTACTTGGTAATGAAATGCATATTTCGCTGCTCAGATTTACTGAAGATTAAAGCTGGCGTGTTTGTCATTTAGAGCAAAACCGGTTGCGAACAGCAGTCTATTATGAACGCCGGGCGTTTGGGGGAGGCATGGCGGGATAATCGATGCTGTGAATATCTTGACATTACGAGGAAATAATGGATCAGTAAATAATTGTAAAATACAGATTGGAAGCCATGAGGTGAATCGAGTCCTTCTTTATAACGTGCGCGTGATTTACAGGAGGGAACCCGGCATTCCTTTGTATCCAGCTTATACAGGGTCCATTGGCAGGGAAAGGAAAGCAGACTTTACTTTTCCCTGCGAATGCTGCATAGAGGACCGCGCAGCGTTAATCATTCAGCCACATAACACAACTAGTACTCGAAGGTCTGAATGGAAACGTCGCTGGATTGAGAGTTGCTTGAAGGGCCAGGCTCTGAACTACACAGTCTCAGCCCGGGAAGGAAAACACTTGTGCTTTGAAATAAATGCCTGACTGAATCTTTTACTTTCGCGGAGTGCGCAGAGCTACAGATTGCGTCCAGAGAGACACATGCACATAAATAAGGGTGCCCTAAAACATGTGCACATTTACCTCTTCTACGCTATTTATCCAGTTTTTCGTGCCCACGGCCACCACTGTATCTTCTTCCTCTTCCGCCGCCATTGCTGCTCACTCTGCCTGGTGACCCTGGTCTGAGGGAAAAAAAATCCGATTGCCCCTGCAAAACAAGCCCAAAACAAACCAGCTCCCATCGAAATAAGCGAGCACTCACCAAAACGCTGTGGTTAGGTGTCAAAAGTTAAACATTTAACAGAATTGCATAGAACACAGAGTGTATACTTGCCAACATTCTGTGACCAAAAAGATGTAGAATTTTTAAAGTTTCAAAGATAATTATTCGCATAACAATGACATTACAGGAAAATACAAAACATACATTGTTGGCAGCATTGAAGCATCCTAAAATACACAACCCATCAAACAGCACAACATAGAAATGTTCAAATGTTAAAAATGTATAATTCAGAATGGTAAGTGAACACCAAATTCAATTACACAGAAGGTAATCACACAGAGCTGGTAGGCAACGTTTGCCACTGCTCTGTAGCAGCAGCCTGGGCAATACATATGTATTCCTGCAGTGCAAGTTGAACACCGAATGACATGGAGACCAGTGGTGGAAATGGAAACAAATTGGTGAAGGATCCCACAAGGGCCGGAGTGGGGCAGAGTTTGGGGGGCAGTGCACGAGGAGACATGCTTAAGGGGGCACAGCTGGCAGTTGACCTCCGATCAAAGGAAATGTCCAAAATAATACTTTAAAACGGCGCTATTTCTTTCATGCTGCTTCTTTTCCAAACTATATATCAATTCCACTTTAAACCACTTGCATGGCACTGGTGATGAATTACTTCACTATGCGAATAATAGTTTTGACCAGTGTTGCTGAGTAAATATACTTTAAAATTGACAATTTTCACCCAATTTTATTTAAAAAAAACTTCCCCTTGGGTGCTATTCAAACACGGCGATTTCTGCCATAAGCAACATTTTCCTTCACTTGAACCCCACCCGGCACAGCTCCTGCAGATCCCCTATGAAACCATTTGGGTGGCTGCATCGTTTGTGATGTTAATAGGGGTATTTATTTATGCAACATTTGTCGGATAACTGTATATTTATTTATTTATGCAATGTATAAATAAATAATTCGGGACCATGTATCCGACAAACATTGCATAAATAAATAAATTAGCCGTGTCGTAGCTGAGGACTGTAATTTCCTCTTGTGACCTCTTGCATGGGGTCACCAGAGGAGGTTACAGTTTGCTTGCGTGTGCTTTATTATTATTATTTTTTTTTCTTCTTCTTCCCAGCGCATAGCAAGGGTTTGGGGTGGCTGACTCTGGACGGATTCCGAGATCCGGCTACACATCTGGTGCCGGATCTCGGATCCGGCGAGAGCCGGCCCAATGACCAGCCCTGATGGAGACTGATACCCCCCTCAGTCTGATAGACAGATGCTGTTTGATGGTGTTATGCTCTACCACTTGCCTTCACTTGTGGTTCACCTAAGTGTTGTACCGGCACCAGTGCAGGACAGGTTCACGTAGCTGTCAGGTCAGTGGATTGGTCTGAGCCCAATCAAAGTAATCACCTACCAGCCCACTGTACAGACACACTAATTAATGTGTTGCATGCTTTGTCCTGGGCCTAGCCTCAAGCAGCCTGCCCGAGTCACATAAATTACCTGTCACTGTAAAATGCAGTAGGATCTGTCACACAAATCTGTAGGCGGTAGGACTGCTTAAAAAGCAGTAGCCTACTGCCTAAATCTGTAGGGTTGGCAAGTATGAGTGTATACTCAGAAAATTTAACCCCACTCTCCTCAGAATCCCTTTCTTATGAGCACAGTTAAATTAAATTCTCTTTGTTAGTCGAAACAATGACTAAATGTAGGTCCATATTATTACCACAAAATACATTTTGTTGTGTGTATTGAAAGCACATTTGCAAACCCCATGGAGATTAAATACAAAAGAGGTAGCAGGTGCACCTCTCTAGAATGAACACGGCATGATAGCCTGTTCAGTGGTTTTTACCCCCTTCAGAGTCCGCAGCCATCACTTTTTGCTCACTGTACTTTTCACAAAGGAGGAATATCCATTTGCATATCAGTCTTTGTCCCACCCACAAGGGCAGTCCAGCACGGAAATGCCTGGCAAACTCCCTTTGAACAAGAGTACCAACAGAAACCCCATAACGTGTTTCAGCCTTGTTGGGCCTCATCAGTGAGTTGGAGCTGTGCCTCTCTGAGCACAGTGAGCAAGGGGTCCACGTCTGGGTTCCCCCAGATAACAAAGGTGACCAACACCAAGTTCCTTGAAAAAATACAAAAAAGATAGCAGGCACTCCTCTCTAGAATGAACATGGCATGATAACCTGTTCAGTGGTTTTTACTTGGAGATTGGGCTTATATTACTCTGCCTTCTGGTACTTGTAGCTGTCCAGTGAAAATGGGGAGGAGGATGGGGTCAGGCAACTAAAATTGCTCTTTTTTTCTTTTTCGTGTTACACATATTTCTATAAGGAAATGCTTGTCAGCGTGGTTTATCATGTGATTTGCATACATTTGAAGTCTTCTCCATTAAAACCCAGACATGACCACAAACTGTAGCTGGGAAGATATGTGCTTAAGTACTTCAATTGCAAGACTGGACGCCAATCCTGATTTCACCACTTCCCTAAAGCGTCTTATCATTAAATTCTGAGACAGTAATAGTCTCCAGAGGCAGAGTAAGTGCGTAATATACATTTAACAGTTGAGACACTTCAAATAGGCCTGGCAGCGATTCTGCAGTTTTACCAGTGCAATGAACGGGAGAAGACAAGGGAGAACAGATGGAGGATCTTCAGGCACATTGCATTTGGATCGTGCAAGCGCAATGGGAAAATTGGCAGCTATTAACCCATGGCTGTATTTCTTTCTCTCAATTATGATGTATGCACCCCACAGGTGCCTCAGATTATTTTCCTCTCTAAGCAAAGGGTCCTCCAACCATCATGTTGAATTAGGCCCCCATACCTCTTCAGCCAGGCCTGACTATAAGACTGACCTACATTGTGCATCCAGTTTGGACATGTTTTCTCACTGTGATATGGCATTTTTAAAGGTAAAGCCAAACCCCCCCCATCGTGGCCCAGTGCCTGCCAGAAGCAGAGGACGGCCATGAGCCCCACCTGGTAAGCATATTATTTCTTTTCTGTTTCTTTTCTGCTTGGTTTACTTACATCTGCTTAAGAAATGTAAATTATTTAAGAGTACCATGCATAGTATTTATTGTTTGGGGTAGAGACAGAAGGCTATTCAGGCATGGTTTGCTGCCAATGTTCCAAATGTCACAAGGCCTAGCCGGACCATTGTTATCTTTCTCCCTTGTCCCCCCTGCCCACCTTTATTTTTATCTTGAGGTGCCTTGAAACACCATTTGTTGTGTAGGGGACTTACAAAGTATTCAATAAATAAAAGAAAGAAATAAAATAGTAATTGCGGATACATTTTCTTTTTTCCCAGAGGTAACAACATAACAGATATACAACCGGGGGTGGTATACAGAGGGGCACAGAGGAGGGGTACAGCTGTACCGGGTGGAAGGCAGGAGACAGGCAGCCATCGTCCAGCGAGTCAGGTGGCACGTTGAGAGATGGGATGGCCGAGGTGTTAGCCATTTTGTCTACCCATTGCTGCAAATTGAATGTTAGCGACTAGGCATTATCTACTGGAGAAATTAGTTAAGTGCAGTTGGACTTGTAATTTGCACCAATAAAATGCAAAATTAATAAAACCTAATCTCTGTGAAATGTATAATCAGATTAAAATGCTAAATAACGGCAACCAGCGTCGAAACTAGTTTGACATTATGTTTCCAACATTTAAATGCAGTAAAATTGTGTGCTTATGTAACTGGATTTTTTTTACAGAGAAACAAGTTGGAAAAAATCAAAAATAAATCTTACAATGAATACTTGCATGTAAAAGAATCCAAAATAAATGCAGTAAAAATGTGTAGTGTGCATTCCCATGGGTGTCCTATTTTGGGAAATACATGGGGTTCCCTGTAGGTTGCCCACATGAACAAATTGTGCTGTGGCGAAAGGCTTGGGGTTACCAGCGGGTTACCCTTTGCCTTTTGCGCCCCCGGTAGGTGCACCCACACATGTGAGGTACCTTTTTCGTCGGGACACCTGTGGGAACGCGAGAAGGTGTCATGACCACTGCCCCCAAGGTGTCAGACCTAGCCCAACATCCTTAGTAGCAGGGCATGACCCTCATTCCAGGCACCAGCCGGCCCCCGTAGGGGCCTTTTGGACCTTGTCCTGGCGCCAGTGGCGCCAGGCTCATGCTCATAAAGGGACCCAGTCCCGGCACTGGAAGCACCGGGTTCATATAAAAGGGATTGGTGCTTGGGTGGACTTACCTGCTGCAGACCATGCTGCCTTCCTACCTGCAGGATGAACTCTTCATCCAATCCTGCTGGGACTACTTTAACTGCTGGGTGGGGCCAGCACCACTCCCAAGAACCACATACTGGAACTCTTTTCTTACCTCTGGAGGCTGTGGAAGAAGACGCCTAAGCACTACTGAATGCTATTTAAACCACACCCGATTGGTTTCACGTGCTTCGCGTTATTCTGCAATAGCAGCAGGACGCTCACCGTGTCGGCTCCAGCTGATCTTCTTCTTCTGCACCTGAAAACAGGACAATCTTCAACTTACCTTCCTGAAATCCAGCTCCAGCCTTCCGTGACATCTGAAAAGGAAAACGAGAACATTAGAGTAGCACGAGAAAATACCAGAGCTGCTCTTACCACCCGTCGGCGCCTTCCAAGGCCTCGTGCCGCGATTCTTCATTCTCCAGCCATCTGCAACAACAAAGAATACAGGTTAGCGATAACTCCATGATATCTGCTTACCTGTGCCACGGTCTCTGGGAGCTCCGTTCTGCGCCATTTGTCCGCACCTGTAAAATACAAGAAGGACATTATTAGAGCTCAGGACTCCATTTCTACTCACGTGCCTCAAGTGGTCCTCCGGCACGATCCTTCGGCATCAGTCTTCATCGCCGGTTGCACCGCGACCTGAAAGAAAAGGAGAAAAAGACATTTAAAAGTGCATTTAACTTCAGATGAACCTTTTGCTTGCCTGCAAAAAACTCCGGACTTTTCCACTTACCGGATCAACATACCGGACCTGCAAAGGGGCAAGATTCTGAAAGGACAATAAAAGACTCAAATAAGGCACTTACCGTTCGTGCAGCTAACGACGGTCTTGCCTTCTGGACTCTACCTCCGCAATAAAAGGCTGAACTATCGTCCAGTGAAGTAACTGGCTACAGCGCCCCTGCACAGACGCAGGATGGAGAGTGCCGCATTTACTTACCTAAGGTGAGCACGTGCGGCCTAGGGGAGTCGTAGGAGTGTCAGGAAGGGGAAAGGGCCGAAACCCCGTCAGGAAGACGTTAACCCCTGTTTCTTCTCTGCCGCAGACATCTCACTCTCCAGATTAAGATCACAGTAAGGAGGGGGCCCTTCCAGGGTGGTGCCAAAGACCTGCGAGTGACTCTGGAAGGTTCGGAGAACGCCCACATGGCCTACCTTCCCGCGTCCCCACACGTGTCCCGATGAAAACGGTACCTCACATGTGTGGGTGCACCTATCGGGGGCGCAAATGGAAAAGGGTAACCCACTGGGATCCCCACGCCTTTCGCCACTGCCCATTTTGTTCATGTGGGCAACCTACAGATTTGGGCCTAGGGTGTCGAAGCCAGCAAGGGAAACAGGGAACCCCATGCATTTCCCAAAAGAGGACACCCGTGAGAATACACAGAGGTCTGCCTTGCGCAAATTGCCCCAGTTTTTGTTAGCCACAATCCCCGAAAAAGTGTGATATTTGGTGTTGAAAAAACACAATGTTCACTTTGTCTGGGGTTCTGGGTAATAAATTCTGGCCCGCTTCGCACAAGTCAGACCTCTGCGGATTCCCACGGGTGTCCTCTTTTGGGAAATGCATGGGGTTCCCTGTTTTCCTTGCTGGCTTCGACCCCCTAGGCCCAAATCTATAGGTTGCCCACATGAACAAATTGTGCTGTGGCGAAAGGCTTGGGGTTACCAGCGGGTTACCCTTTTCCTTTTGCGCCCCCGGTAGGTGCACCCACACATGTGAGGTACCTTTTTTGTCGGGACACCTGTGGGAACGCGAGGAGGTATGATATCTGTTGTTGGCAACCTGTTTCGGTGAGTGGACACAGGGAAATGTCTCTGAAATTGGCTGGAAATGAAGACAATTCTCAGACATTTCGCTCTGGCCACCCACCGAAACACACGTGTCCCAGAGGGTGGCCTAGGGTGTCGAAGCCAGCAAGGAAAACAGGGAACCCCATGCATTTCCCAAAAGAGGACAACCGTGGGAATCCACACATGGCCAAATTGGAGGGGCGGCCCATCTCATGTAGCCCTCCCCAGGGGCAGATAAGGGGGAGGCTGTCGTGCATTCCTCCCTGGGCTCAGGCATCCGTTCCTAGGAGCGGATTTCTGGTCCCAGGGAGGGCTGCATGACATGGCACCCACTCCATTGCTGCTGGGGGGAGGGGGTCAATGCCCCATCCCATTAGACAATTCCCAGACCCTTTGGGGTGCCCTACAGCCCCCCCTAAAATGCATTTCACCATTTTTCCTTTGGTAACCCAACTCCCCTTGGTGCAGAGAGGCACGTTGATGTGCCGTTCTGGCACCGGGGTGCCCAAACCTTACTGCCCCATCTATTGGGGGGCCTGTCCCACCATTTGTGGTGGCCCTCTCCTCACCCACATCGAACGGAGGGGGGGGCACATCATGCAGCCCTTTCTAGGAGGCTCAGGGAGGGCTGCATGAGGTGTCCCCCCCAGCCATTTGGGGTGGGGGTGAGAGGGCCACCACAAAAGGTGGGGCAGGACTCCCAATAGATGGGGCAGTAGGGTTTGGGCACCCTGGGGGCAGATTGGCACACTAATGTGGCCATCTGCGCCAAGCGAAGTTGGGTAAACAAAAAAAATAATACAAAATCGTAGGCTGCTTTTTAGGGGGGGCTGAGGGCACCCTGCATTGCCAGCAAATGTTCTACTGGAACGGGGGGTGACCCCCCCACCCCAAATGGAGGGCCCCACCTCATGCATCCCTCCCTGGCGTCAGATAGGGGGGCCCCACCTCATGCATCCCTCCCTGGGGTCATATGCCCCTTCCTAGGAGCAGATATCTGCCCCCAGGGAGGGTTACTAGGGGTGCCCCCCTTTCTACTTCGGTTGGGGGGGCCATCCCCCCTTTCATTCAGTAAAAAATCCATGGTGGCTAGTGGGCCCCCACCCCTACCCCCATCATTTCATTTTTTTACATTCCCTGGGGGCAGATGGTCAGCCATCTGCCCCAGGGTTCACATGCATGTGCCCCCATGCTTTGGGGGCCGGGAGGGGGGAGAGGGCTGCTTACTTGAAGCAGCCCCCTCCCCCCAACTCACAAACGGATCCATGGTGGTCTAGTGGGTTGCTGGACACGGATCAGCACCCTGCGCTGATCCGTGACCAGCAATGCCGCATGTAAATGGTGTCCTTGGAAAGGTTAGAACCTCCCCTTTCCAAGGACACCACTTTTTGCCATATCCCTGGTGGACTAGTGAACCGCCTCCCACCTCCCCCCTTCCCTCGATTTTTTTTTTCTTTTCACCCCTGGGGGCAGTGATCATCTGCCTCCAGGGGTCTCTGGCGCTGTGGCCCCATGCTTTGGGGCCACGGGGGGAAGGGGGCCACTTACCTAGTAAGCAGCCCCCCTCCCCCAACATCACAAACGGATCTGTATTGATCCGGTGACATTGCTGCCCGCGGATCGCGCGCCCTGCGCCCGTTCCGCGGGCAGCAATGCCACACAATGGGTGTTGTTGCAAAGGGGAGAATCTCCTCTTTCCAACGATACCCGCCTCGATCTCCGGCTTGAAATACAGCCGGAGATCGAGGCAGAGCAAGAAGGTCTCTTACCTTCTCTCTTCACCGCAGCAGCCGAAAATGGCTGCTGCGGTGAATTTTACTTTCAATTTCACGCCGATGTGCTTTACGCACACCGACATGAAACTGAAGGTAATCCAGCCCCCTGGCAGTGAGGGGGGACCTCCCCCTCACATAGCCCGGGGGTTGGATTACAGTTTTGCTCGATCCCTGCTTAGCAGGGATCGAGCAAAACAGAGTGCCAAAACCGACGAGCCGGCTCGTCGGTGGCAACCTGAAGCACTTTCCACTGACGATCCGGCTCGTCCGTGGCACTTAAAGGGTTAAATGAGTGTGGACCTTGTTTCCCAATGTTTTACAGAAATGTAAACTGCATGCAATACCTTACATTTACAATGTTTGCTCTTTTGTAAACCTAACCAAATTTATGGTTTGAAAGGTTTACATATTTTTGTGAACCATTAAAACAAAAGGTATACAACATTGTTGTAAACTATGTAATTATTTTGTTAATGGTTTACAGAACATTTGTAAACCTTTCAAACCATAGGTTGGGTATGGTTTATAAACAAACAAACCATTGTAAACAAAAGGTTTTGCACATAGTTTACAATGTTGTAAAATGTTTGCAAACATAGTGTACGCTCATTCAAATGTTGTGTAAACTGCAAGTAGACATTATGTTTCCAAATTGTTTAGAATAGCTGTGTAAACTGTTGCAAAGTTGAGTTTACGCAATGGTTAACCTATCTGAGAACATTTGTAAATTATCATTTTCATGCAGTGAGAGACCTGTGCAAGGGAGGGGGCTTACACACAAGAGCACGCCACCCAGCGAGGAGGTGAGGGGGGAACAACATGGGAAACATTAGGAAAACATGAGTTATAATATTTGAGAATGGAATAGAGGGAAGAGGAAAACGATGCTGATGCAAATTATACAAAAATTGGCTGAGTGGACATGAATGACTTTGGTTTGAGTTTAAGCGAAGGTTGCTAATTAATGTGCCTGTCACACCACGAGTACCCTCAGCAATCCCCACATCCTATCCAGCCTGGGCTGGCACTGGAGATCAGGCTTGCGCCCTCTTGCCACACCCGCTTACAACATGACCGGACACAGCAGTAAGTCCAAACCTGTGCAAGGGCTTGCTCTAGGCATCAGGCTTGCGGTCTCTGCCACACCAGGTCACACCAAAACATGGCTGGCCACGAGTCCAAGCATTTGCAAGGGCAGCATCTTTGCGATCAGGCAGGCATTTGCCTCTCTGCCACTCGAGGTCAGTGCAGCGAGTGATGTAAAGGGACTAGGAGCCCAACACAAGCCAGAAAGTAAACAGTGGGAGTCAGCTTGAGGCCCCCGAGGTACACTAAGCTTAATTTAAATTGACGAATGGTGGCCAGAGGCACTTCACTCTTGACTCCAGTCAGCATGCAGCCAAAGAGGTAGCTCTGCGTGTGCAGTGGCGCCTCGGCTGCTCCGTGGCTGTGACCTCCTAGCTAGTGTTTAGGGCCTCAACAGCATGTACGTGTGTGTGCTGCTGGAAATGCATCGGAGGGACAGGGCCTCCGTATCCTTGTCCTTTACTGCTTTTTATCGTGTGTTCTGTTGTGTTTCCATGCAGGAGTTCCTGGTGATGCAGCTCTCTCTTTTGGTTTGGTGTACAGACCCATGGGATACCCTTATGGCACCCATGGGTAGGGCTACAACCCTGTTCCCCTAGTGCATGTTTTTGAGCACCTGTGTGTGACCCACAGAGCAGGGTACGGGCTGGTAGCAGCTCTGTGCCAAATTGACTGGTGCCCTGAGCATCCTCCATTTTGGCATACCCAGTTGCTGTCATTGGAATCGGTAGATTCTTGATGGTGACAAGATGGCCCCCGTGGCTTCTTGCCTTCCTTCGCCTGTTACCTTGACCTTCCCGAAGTCCCGGGAAGCCCTGACTCTGTCCCTTCCCCCTGACTGGCTGTTGGGTGGAATTTCCATATATGGTAGTGTGGGGAAGTGCCGACCAGACTGGCTGGAGCCTTCCCAACGACCGTATGTTGTGGGTATACCTGTAGGTGGGACCTGTGTGAATGGAGTGTGCGACGAATCTACACTTCTTGTTGTGGATGTCTGGTATCTGGTGCTTGACACAATGACTGAGAAAGCCGTGCCCGAAACTGTAATGAATGCAGTGTGTAGTGTTGAATGGCATGGTACTTGTCCAAATCCACATTCTGTGTTGTGAAAGTCTGGATGGAGAAGAATGGCCTGAATGCACTGTGTCTAGGAATAGTGTTCAGAAGCTGAAGTCCAAACTACAAAGGGTAACTGGAGTGAAACTGAAGCTTGACATTGAAGCCCTGCTGGAAGAGAAGAATTGCTGTTCCTCTTCATCAGTCTGAAAGTTGCTGTGTCTCCAAGGGCTGACCCAGAGACGACCTGGTAAGGCGCCCTTTTCCCGAGCTACGAGGGACCATCGTGCACCAGCTGATCTTTGCCAAAGCTCCCTGGTAGACAGACCTATGAAAGGCTGCCGACCGGAGACAGGGACTGCTGCGGAATTCCAAAGAGAAGCACCCGGACTATTGTATGCCACCGTCGACGACTGCCTTCGCCGACCGGAGCTGCTGTGCTCCCGTTGCCTTTCCATTCACGGACACGATCATCCGCATCGCTGCCTGCCTTATCCCGCTGGAGAAGGCCAGACCGTGGACGCGCCAAGGGGCATCCACCGGTGGGTTTCCCACCACCCAAAGACCACAAGGATGCTGACGACCCGAGGCCCTTGCTGGGCCACAGTTCTTCAAACTCTTTGCGTCCAGAACAATCAACATTGAGGTGCCCCGTACGCCTCTTCCTTGCATGACGTATACACTTCTCCCATCGACGAGCACCGCTAGGAAAGAAACTGTCAATTCACTGCCGTAGTTCACCCTGTTCTTCGCCGGACGTTCGACGACCCGTGACTCCTGCCTTAAAGGGAGGGCACTCAAGAAAGGCTGTCGATCCCCCGATGTGGAACACTACAAAACCAAGTTACTTTGGGGTTGCTGAACTATTGGAAATACCATTGTGAACAATATATGGACTGGGCTTGTGATATTTCTTTATCCTACAGGTTGCCCAGGTGGGGGGATCTCCACACAGAGCTGTGTCTAGTGGTAGAGGCCAGTATTCTGCCAATTGTTCTAACCAACTGCTTTCCTCATATATCTATTGTTGGTTTCCTTTACAAACTGATTTGTGTTACATTTAACCGTACAGTTGATGCACTTTAAAGAGATCTAATAGTAAATGTGGTACCACGTAGAACTGTATAGATTTGCCATTCTAGATAACAGAGTACAAAGTGAGTTATCGTGATAATGTACATAACCTTGAATATTAATTATAGAAAGACTGTGTTTAAACTAACACAGTGTGCAGACATTCCTTTGTGGGTGCTTGGGGACTACACTGTACTTAAGAACCAGCCCACGTCACCTCCTGAGAAGCTAGTCCTTGATTGCTCAACCGCAATACCAATAATAGAGAATCTTGTCTGGGGTGCTCTGTGCCTCTCCTCTTCCATATAGAGCAGAAGTACAGACCCCCCTCCTGTCTTTACACTGGTGGCAGTGATGGGATGCTTATGGTTTTAAGAATCAGTGTATAACCGTGCCACTTACAAAATATCTGCACTTTCTTAAATTGAGGTTTAGTTGCGAACAAGATAACTGCATTACAAGAAATGGAATCTATTCCAAATGGCAAATTGACTCGGATGAGCTTAAAGGCTCTCCAGAGTGCTTGTGAAGCAAGGGAGTTAGACTTTGTGGATAAGCCTAGGGCTGAGCTTATAGCTGCCCTGGTGGACTACCAGACTGATGGGGAAACTCTTGAAGGGGGGATGCAACCAATGAGGACTCTGCCCCGGGGTTGTCTCTGAATCTGTTTCTGGGAACACCACCATTCCTGCTGCCTCTCTTCCGACCCCCAGCAATTCCTTAGAACTTGAGTTATTAAGGATGAAATTGGCCTTTGAATATCGCAAGTTGGAAATAGATGCTGAGCTTAAGAATGAGGAGTTGGCACAACAAGTGGAGCTCAAGACTAGCGATCTTTAACTCAAAGATATGGACCTTGAACTCAAGAACCGGGACACTGAATGTCAGCGAATCCAGTTAGAGAAAGCTCAAGTGGAGAGTTCAGCTAAACCAGTTGAGAGTGTCAGGTCCCCAGCAACCACATTTATGAAAGATTTGGTTGGTGTGTATGCAGAGGGTTCTGCTATCTGCCAGATGGATTGAAGCGTTTGAGATGGCTTGTGCAATTCATTATCTAGATAAAAGAGATTGGGCTAAGTGTTTGTTAAGCAGAGTGCCTCAGACTGGATATGACTGTATTCTGAGTGTCGAAGAAAGGGGTCAGTATGAGTGCATGAAGTCTGCTTTGATTGCCAAGTTTGGCAAGACACTGACCCAATACCTTAAAAGGTTCAGGGATTTTAAGAAACGAGAGAATGTGTCTTGGGTTGACTGGGTGAGTGCTGCGCACATGAATATGATGGGGTGGATTGATGGCTACAAAGTGAAAATGTTTGTTGAATTGTCCCACCTTTTGTTTTTTGAGCATTTTTCGGAAGCCTGTTCACCAGAGCTGTGTCAGTATGTTGCTGAGCAGAACACTTTGGACCCCTTTAAGCTGGCTAGGTTGGCTGACAAGTGGGTCTTCCACCGGGTGTCCCCTAAGGACTCCAGTGGGAAGGTCAAGGATAAAGAAAAGGGGACCTCTCAGAAATCTGAGGAGTCCCAGAAGCAATCACTGTCGAGTAAACCAAAACCTTCCTCTCCTAAGACCCAAAAACCTGGTGGGGATAAGTCTCTTGTGGGCGGGAGTAAGAGTAGTGGTCTGCCTGCTGCAAAGCAGGGTCCCAGTTGTTCCAGTACCGTACCCTACACTCCCGGCACTTGTTGGGATTGTGGGGCTATGGATCACCAAATGGGGGACCCCAAGTGTAAGGGTAAGGCACTTGGAGTCCAGGCTGTCAGCCTGACCTACCCCTACCCCTACCCCTACCTGAGGTGGAGGCCACTGTCCTCCCCTCCTCTACCGGGATCACATTTGGTGCTCTCATAGAGATTTCCTTAGTGTCAGCTGGGGCCTGGTACCTGTACGCAGAAGTACTGACAACTATCGCACAAAACACCAATAGGTTTTTGAGAAGTGTCCTCCTGAATGGCCAGCCGTCAAATGGTTTGAGAGACACTGGGCAAAGCATGTCAGTGGTGGACAGGACCCTGATCAAGCCAGAGGACTATGTAGGTGTTCCTCTGAGAACCACCAGGTTAGCTGGTGGGCCTCCCAAATTATCGCCTGTAGCCTTAGTCAACATTACGATTGGAGACAAGACAACAAAGCTTCTGGTCCTGGTTCAGGACAACGTGCCTACAAACATTTTGTTAGGCAATGATTTGGTCGAGTTTGGGATGATTACGGATGGTCTACCCATGGCTGCTGGGGCAGTCACCTGATCGCAGGTCACACAGGGTCCAGCTGTAAGCCCGGTACCATCGCCGTTGAGGAAACCCAAGGCACGAAGGAAACGGAAGAGTAAGGCGGCCATCCTTTGTGGAGGGGACTCCTGCACTTCCTGCTGTTCCGACAGCACCCATTGGGATCTATGCTCCATACGGGCTGGATCCAGTGGTAAACCCAGTCTCAACTCCTGAGGGAGAAGAGCCAGAAGACTTTCCTGTGGGAGAGGTACTCAACCCGGAGGACCACCCCGACCTTCAAAGCTTGTTAGCTGAAGGGGGACCCTCCCGGGCAGACTTATGTAAGGGACAGAGAGAGTGCCACTCTCTTGAGGGTCTGAGGAAACAGGCCCTGTCCCAGGCACAAGGAGAAGTGCCTAGGTCATTCCGGATCTATTGGGAGGGTGACCTCCTTGTTAGTGAGCCCACTAAACCTGAACCTGGTGCCCTCAAGAGGTTAGTGGTACTCCAGGTTTACAGGCCCTTCCTGCTGCAGTTGGCACATGAGGTGCCCTTAGCTGGTCATCTTGGTACCAAGAAGACTAAGCAGAGGGTCTCTTCCCATTTTTCCTGGCCACGGATGGGAGTAGAAGTGGAGTCCCACTGCAGCACCTGCCCAACTTGTCAGTTGTCTGGCAATACTGGAGGCAGTGTCATTGCCCCACTGGAGCCATTGCTAGTGGTTGGCACACCGTTTGAGAGGGTGGGCATCAACATTGTCGGTCCCCTGCACCCTCACACTTCAGATGGACATTGGTTCATCCTGGTCTTGGTCGATCATGCCACTAGGTACCCTGAGGCTATACCCCTTCGGACTGTAACTGCCAAGGTGGTTGCCAGGGCTCTCCTGGGCATTTTCACCTGTGTTGGATTCCCTAAGGAGGTTGTCTCTGACAGAGGATCCAACTTCATGTCTAGTTACATGAAAACCATGTGGAAAGAGTGTGGGATAACCTACAAGTTCTCCACCTCTTACCAATCCAGATCAACGGTGTCGTTGAGAGATTTAATAAAACTCTCAAAGGCATGCTAGGCGCTTTGGAAGAGCCCTAAGGGGGAAATGAAATCTCCTCCTACCATACCTGCTGTTTGCTTCCAGAGAGGCACCTCAAGAGGGTGTTGGATTCAGCCCCTTTGAGTTACTCTTTGGACATCCCGTGAGTGGGCCCCTTGCCTTGATCAGAGAAGGTTTGGATGCCACCCCTTCAGGTCCCACCAAGCAAGTGGGGGACTATGTGTTAGGCCTCAGATGGAGGATGACACAGATAATGGTTCAGGCGACAGCAAATCTCAGGGCCAGCCAGGACTTGAATAAATACTGGCATGACCTTAAAGCATCGCAAGTGGATTGGACTCTGGGACAGGAGGTCCTCGTGATGGAGCCTACCAAGCCTACAGCTTTGGCAAACAAGTGGACTGGACCCTTCAGGATCATCTCCAAGATGGGTGAAGTCAATTATCTAGTTGACATGGGAGTCTCTGGGGTAGCCCCTCAAGTATTCCATGCTAACAGGCTTAAGCCTTTCTACAGGTGAGCAGAAGTCTCATGTCTCTCGCTAGCTTCAGAGCAAAAAGAGGATGAGAGTGAGCCCCTTCCTGATTTGCTACATAGCAACCCTCAGGATGGTACAGTGGAGGGAGTGCATCTCTCTCCCGATCTGAAGACAGATCAGCAGCAGGCCTGCAGGGCTTTGCTCCAGCAGTACGCCTCTCTGTTCTCACTGACACCCGGCCTTACACCGTGGTGTAGGCACAAAATTGACACTGGTGACAGTGTGCCTGTCAAAAGCAGGTGCTACCGTATGTCAGATACAGTTAAGCACCACATCCAGGCGGAGGTCGTCAAGATGTTGGATCTGGGTGTTATTGAACCCTTAACCAGTCCTGGGTCCAGTCCCATGGCCCTTGTCTCCAAGGCAAGTTCCCAGGCAGGCAACAAGGATTGGCGGCTCTGTGTGGACTACCGAAGAGTTAATGCCGTCACCAAAACTGACACGCACCCATTGCCCCGGGCTGATGAGCTTGTGGACATCATAGGTGCTGCCAAATTTGTCAGCACTTTCAACCTTACCTCAGGCTATTGGCAAATAGCTCTGACGGACCAATCCAAGGAAAAGATAGCGTTCACATCACCTGAGGGACTCTACCAGTTTAGGGTCATGCCTTTTGGGTTGAAGAATGCCCCTGCCACCTTCCAGAGATTAGTCAATAATCCGCTCAGTGGGCTGGAGGCCTTCTGTGTGGCCTACTTAGATGACATTGCTGTCTACAGTTCCACCTGGGAAGAACATTTGACACATCTGGATTAGGTGTTGCAGGCCTTGAAAAGGGCTAACCTCACTATCAAGGCCACCAAGTGCCAGATAGCTCAGGGGAAAGTCACATATCTTGGTCATGAGGTAGGAGGGGTTCAAATCCAACCTCTCCCCAGTATAGTACAGGATGTACATGGCTGGGAGATTCCCACTGCTCAAACCCAGGGGAAGAGCCTTTTTGGGCCTCACTGGGTATTATCGCAATTTCATGGCAGACTATGGCACCATAGCTGCTCCGCTGACAGCTCTGTCTTCACCCAAACAACCTAGGAAGATTAATTGGACGGAAGACTGTCAGAGGGCCTTTGATGGCTTGAAAGGAAGTCTGTGTAGGGCACCTGTGTTGCGTGTGCCTGACTACAACAAGCCCTTTATAGTTCAAACTGACGCCTGCAACACCGGAATTGGAGCTGTCTTGTCCCAGTTAGATGACAAAGGAAGAGAACAACTGATCATATTCAACAGTAGACAACTCAAGGGTAGGGAATTTAGGTGGGCTACTGTTGAAAAAGGAATGTTTTTGTATAGTTTGGAGCCTTAGGTGTTTTAGATTCTACCTTAGCGGGTCCACCTTCAAGGTTCAAACAGATCATAAGCACCTGAAGTGGTTTATGCAGATGAAGGGTGAAAACCCGAAGTTCCTCAGGTGGTCCATTAGCCTGTAAGGGCTAGACTTCACCATAGAGCATAGACCAGGGAAGAGTCACGATAATGCAGATGGCCTTTCCAGAAGGTATGTTGACCGTCTGGATGAGGGTGTCAATCTCATGGGAGATTAGGCACCCTAACCTCATTCTGGGGGGGGGCAACTGTGATGCTGGAAATGCATCAGAGGGACAGGGCCTCTGTATTCTTGTCCTTTACTGCTTTTTATCATGTGTTCTGTCATGTTTTCCACACAGGAGTTCATGTGGGAGTCCTGGCGGTGCAGCTCTCTCTTTTGGTTTGGTGTACAGAACCATGGAATAACCTTATGGCACCCATGGGTGGGGGTACAACCCTGTGCCCCTTGTGTATATTTTTGGGCACTTGTGTGTGACCCACAGAGCAGTGGATTGGCTGGTGGCAGTTCCGTGCTGAACTGACTGGTGCTCTGGGCGTCCTCCATTTTGGGATACCCAGGCCCTGTCATTGGAATCGGTAGATTCCTGATGGAGACAAGATGGCCCCTGTGGCCTCTTGCCTTCCATCGCCTGTTACCTTGATCTTCCCGAAGTCCCGGGAAGCCCTGACTCTGTCCCTTCCCCCTGACTGGCTGTTGGGTGGAAGTTCCATATATGGTAGTGTTGGGAAGTGACGACCTGACTGGATGGAGCCTTCCCAACAACCGTATGTTGTGGGTACACCTGTGGGTGGGACCTGGGTGAATGGAGTGTGTGACAAATCTACACTTCTTGTTGTGGATGTCTGGTATCTGGTGCTTGAAAAATACCGGAGAGGTTGGCACCACAATGTTTACTCACTTCTATGCAATGTGTACATCTCTCAGTTAGTTTCCAATATTTTGGACCTGGAGCTGCCAGTTTAAACTGGTCCTATAGCACAAGGACCTCCATAAACCACAAACAAAAGAAAACAAGGCAACTTTGCCTTATTATTACTGGCGCTTCTCTGTTGGCCCCTAGAGAGGGCTGCAAGTTCCCAAAGTACAGGGATGTGAATAAAACATTCCTGGCCAAAACTGCGCAGATCTAACTGATGCGTTCATTTTATTAGAATATTGGATATAAATACTTTGGGAACTTGCAGCCCTCTCTAGGGGCCAATTGAGCCAAAGAGTGGAAAAAGGAGGTGTGGCTGGAAGGGAAATGGGTGGTAATGGGAGGACATTCCAATACATTTCACTTCCCGATGGGCGTTACATGGGTGGGAAACATGGTCAAACTACCATGAGTCCATCCTCATATGCCAACCTGCATTGAAAAGCATTACAACAAACCGATATGCAAAGCCCCTGTTTCAAACTCTCATGTTAAAGCTCTTATTTTAATGACAATAGTTTCGGCTTTATAGGTAGCGCTTTCAGCGCCACCTAATAGCCAAAACTAAAAATAGTAGGATCCTCCTGGGATTTCAAACAAGTATTCCAAAAAAGACAGTTCCTATGTTTAAAGAGTGTTAACAGTCTGTGCCCCCTCCAAACATTCCTTCGGGAGGTTCAGTCAATTATAATCTGGTGTGTTTACATTATCCCTTGCAAGTCATTCCAAATGCCCAATATCTGATATCTTCTCCTTCTCCAGCTTCCCAATAGGATACTTTTCCAGAGGTCACCTGAGGCCAAAATCCAAATCTCAGGGACCATGAGAATGGGACTATAGATCATCAAGCTAAAGGAAGCACCAGCTAACGCAAACGGGGTGCTGCTGTGCTGCCTGCTGTTATGCCACTCCAAATGAGGTGTGGTACTGCATTGACTGTTGAAATTCTGTAATCACCAGTGATAATATTACTGGTGAAAACATTGAGGGTGACTCCTTAATCTTTTAAGGGCTCCCTCCCCAACATATTTTAGGACTGGTGCAATTATATAAAAAAAAATCAAGTCCTAGAATATTTGGGAAAAGTGTTGGTTATTTCCTTTAAAAAAGATTGAGCTACCCTCAATGTTTTCAGCAGTGATGACATCAATGGATACCGATTCTGTCTGGGGTAGCATGCTTTGATGGCGGTTTTGATGTGGGCATGTGGGCCTGATGTGGGACAACTGTGCTTCATGTCATTCCTGCAACACAATGCAATAAAGTGGCATGCAGCTCTCTCCACAGTGACATGTGAGACTGTAGAGATAATAGTGGCTATGTTTTTTTTTCTCCAACAGGTGGCAACCCGTGATCTTGTTGATAATGATATGATATGATATCATATGATAGGTTATTTATAACATGCTTAATACCCAGTGGTTTCTAAGCACGGACACAGGGATCAAACCTGCGTTGCTCTGTGTCGTCTTGCTTCCAGGATGAGCACGTTGCCCCTGAGCTGTCCTCCCGAGACAAATATTAAATATTAAACTGATATAAATATTCAAAATATCAAACTGATAAAATTTCTCATTCAATTGTTCATCCATTTGTGCAGTGTGATCTTGTTCTCCTTCAAATGAATGTAATTATAGGTTATTTGGGGCATTGGGTCCTCTTTTGCATGATCACCTGCCGCAGATACCTTTCAGTTATTTAAGCTTGTTATTTAACTTACATCAAATAGCACAGCAGGTTCAAGTCTAATTGACCCAAATCTGGTTGTCTGTGTGTTATTAGCATTGAACCACAGCAGCTGTCACACTAACCTTCCAATGTATTTTGACATGGTTCAAGAAGCAGAATATTTACTCACTAGAGATGATGATATTAAGCCTCTCTTTTCTGCAATAGGATCCACACTACATCCTTTCACATATTTTTGGGAAATAATCACACTTAAATAATGCCAAACCCAGAACAAAATACCACAGAGTCTTAGGATACTCATCATGCTAGGTTTTGACAACCTTTTAGATAGCGACCTAGCATTCCAATGGGAAGACAATCTCATTGCAAGTTCCAAAACAATGATTACTCTGCTTATTGAACATGCTGAGAGAGAACATGCACGTATCAATGTGCAAATTGATACCATTGAAAAAGAGATAGAGACCATGGAAGCTCCAAAAACTGCTAAAGATAACATTTACACAACCATGCACACTATAATTCGTCAAGACAAGGTTAGGTTCAGGAAGTAATGTAAATTTTCATGGGACGGCAAGGATTACAGAGAAGACAGGTTTTTGTTTGTTTGTTTGTTTATTTATTTATATTGTGTGCCTAACCCGTAGGTATCTGGGCACATTTACACGGTTACATTTAAGTTACATAATGACATTACAGTGATAGGATACAGACATCTATTTACAATGCATTGATGTAATATGAACCAGAAGTTCTATGTTACAAAATTACAGTACATAAATATACAGGAAAGGTATGTACATACAGAGTTAATTTACATGTGAGAAGAGCCATCATTTGGTTATGTTTCTGAAACTGTGGAAGGAGGCTTCTGATCTTAAGGTAGCAGGTATAAAGTTGCACAGTTTGGCTGCCAATACCGAAAAACTGCCACCTCCTGCTTTGGTAAGCTTATATCTGGGAACCCTAAGGCAGTTAGAATGTTGGGTTCTGGTCGGTTGAACCGATGTGTTTTTGTAGAATCTATCTACTATATATTTTGGGGCTGAATTGGTGAGGCATTTGTTGGTGATGGTTAATGATTTCAAGTTAATTCTATCCTTCATGGAGAGCATTTATCAGTACGTCTATTTCTGCGATATGTTGTGTTCTGGGAATATTTAGAGCCATTCTTAATACATTGTTTTGCAGAATTTGCAATTTGTTGACATTGTATTTACTAGAGCTTAGGTAGAATGCATTACAATAATCAATTTTAGAGAGAATTAGAGCCCTAGCCAAGGTGGTGCAGCTAGATGTAGAAAGGAATGCGTTGCAAGCATTGATTAGCCTACAAGTGTATGCTGTAGAAGAGGCTGTGGCATTGACTTGTCTTTGCAAGTTTGAGGCTGAATCAAGATAGAAGCCCAAGGTTTTTGCCTCCTTGGATACTTCAATATTGTTACCATAAATATTGAATGTTGTGAATTGATGGCTTAGTTTGTTTAGTCTAGCTGTAGAGCCGTTGAGCAAAATCTTGTTTTATCATTGCTAATACAGAGACCATGAGGGTCTTTACGTACCAATACAAATACGATGAACCTGCTAGACCCAGGGTGAATAGTGCTGCCTCCGCTTCTGTTAGTTCAGATGTTGAAAGTGACCCTAATTGCCAAAATGAAATTAGAGTCAAATCTGGCTCAGGACCCTCTACTGGTACAAGTACATTCTTAGCCAAAATTACACCTCCCTCTTCTTTTTTGGACCAAATACATTGGTTGAAAAAAGACAAGAGTAGGCCAAACCTCAAACAAGTTAGATTCCAAGACTCTGTTGCTTCAAATATTCCAATACAGGGCGGGAGTTTATGGCAAAGAGTGGTGGGGAGCACCCCAAGAGGAAACGACCCAGAACCAGATCCACAAATAACTTGATCATGACAACAAAAACAGCAGACCTAGGGGAGGCAATCAACTTAGTTTACAACTTGTCCTCTTATCAACTGCCATTGATGGAGACCTCTCTCCTGAATAAAGGTTTCTCATTTGCACCGTAACTAATTTCACTTATATCCAGATCAATGTTTTTAAATTTGTTAGGAAATTCAAGTTGAAAAAAATAGTTTGCTACTTAGGTCAGACAATATACAGCACCAGAAGAACAAATTCCACCTTCAGATCTCTCTATTTAAACTCTTCTTTCGAACCATAAATTGGTGTCCCTGGAGGACACAGATACTGCACAAAAGTGTACAGTACAAGATGTACTAAAAGAACTCAATATAAAAAAACAATTGATGGAGAATGAAGGAATTGAATAAGAAGTATGAATTCACTCCTGTATTTCAGGGTGATAATGTGATCGATACCTTCCATAAAGCAGTTATTTGTGACATTCATGCATTGGAAGATATGCCTCAGCCAATGCTCTAGTCTAATGTGACAATTTCTGAATCATCAGTTTTGAGACAGCTATTGGCTAACAATGCCCTAATTATCAAAGAGGCAGGCAAAGGTGGCAACATAGTAATTGTGGACAAATTAGATTATATAGAAATGACACACAGTGATCTGAATACACATAGATGCTATACTATACTTCTGTCCAATCACACTAAGTCTGTTTAAGTGGTTGCCAATCAGCACACTACCAATTAGCATAGAACAGGCCTGTTGACTGATGGTGAAAAGAAATGTTTGCTTGTAGATCATCCTATCATTTACCCAAGATTCATAAACATTGTGACAGGATACCTGAAGGCAGGCCTATCTTGAGCGGGATGGATTGGACTACTGAGCCTATGTCCCGTTACATAAGTCAAATTCTCTTGAAAGAAGCCATGCTTACACCATCATATCTAAGGGATACAATGCATCTCTTCCAAATAGATGGGAATTAATTTGTAATGGGACATATTTTGGTCACCTTGGATGCCAGGTCCCTTTACACATCCATTAAACCTGATCTTGCCATTGGGAGTGTTGACTACATTTTTTGAGACAAATCTTCAGCCTTTCATGAACACATTGCAATTATTAAAGAATGGTTACATTTTGCTCTGTGTTTTAGTTTATTGAAACATTTTACAAACAGCAGATTGGGATTGTAATGGGAGCTAGCTTTGCACCTGCTCTTGCAAATACTTTTATGCATCAATTTGAGCAATCATGTGCACTTGCTAAGCACCAATACCTGCCACATATGCATCTACATTACATATATGATGTCCTTATGATTTGAAAGGGTACCGAACAAGGGTTATTAGAATGTGTAGTCTATTTTAATGCCAATAATGTAGGATTATCTTTCACTCACAAATCAAGTAGCTCAAGCATAGTTTTTCTGGATCTGAATATCAGATTCACTCCTCAAGTTTATTCCACACACACCTTTTGTAAAGCTACAGCTGTTAATTCATTACATCACGCCACGAGCTGTCACAGAAAGAAAATGATTTCTAAAATTCCCAAAGGCGAATTCATCAGGGCCAAATGTAATTGCAGTGAGATCACAGACTACACCCAGGATGTTCTAATATCCGCAATAGATTCCTGGCTAGACAGTGTTCTGTGGATTTAGTTGACAAAGCACAGTTACAGTTTGGGAAGATGGAAGGAACCACTTTATATACACATAAAAAAGAGCTCCACAGATAATAATGAACTTAGATGTATCACTCATTATAAAACAGACAGTCATAAAATGTTCGGTATACTCAAGAAACATTGCCATCTTTTACGTATGGCGAAAGATTTGATAGACTTCATAGATACCAAGCCTAGAATCGCATACAGTAAAGCCCCAACAATTTAGAGAATCTTGGTCCCTTTTTTATGTCTACAACACATAAGACCAAAGATTGGTTTCAGAAAAGTCAAACAGGGGTGTTTCACAAATGTGGGACATGATCTATGTGCCGGTTTGTATTAGAAACTGATGCTCTCAAATTTAGCAGCCAAGACTCTTTTCATTTTCAGACATTTATTAACTGTAACACAAAATTGGTTGTTTATTTCATGATACATGTCTTTGGCAAATATTACATTGGGAGCATGACCTGTGCACTCACAATCAGGATCCGTTATCGAGGACTCTCGGGAGTCAAGATGCTTCGTACCCTTTTGCATTACATTGGCAGCTGAATCACCAAATGGACCACACCAACGATATTTGCTTTGCTGGACCTATTCAGATGACCCCACCAAAATGGGGAGGGGATTGAGAACTTATTCCCAGGCAACACGAATCAAGAAAAGATCTGCAAATACAGGACTTTGCACCATGGCCTTAATACATACCATGAGTTTTCTGTGTTTTTATGAACCTTAACTTGGTTGTTTCAATGTTGAACATTTACTATGGTTGTGTGTGGAAAATTCTACTCTCAATATGTGTTCATAATCATGTAATAACCACAGATAAGCAAACAAGCACACTATTAGCCAGTATACAATAGGGAGCATCTGAGCCAATGCTGGGGAGCCTTTAATTGGGCTAACACCCACTTAGGTGTTCATAATAATTTTGCTTTTTCTCTTGCTACAAATGTATGTTTTATGTAAATCTGTACTATCAATTGGTCCATTAAAATTTACTAGGTTATATTGCTACTATGGGACCTTATGTTTGGTCTGTTTCTCTTACAACACATACTTCATGTGTAATAATTAATTCATCCAATTTTTACATAGTCACGATGCATCTTAGATGAACCAGTATGTTGGAACGGTTTGAGATACAGGCATCTGCATTTTTCTCCATGGGAAGCAGATCACTTTATATATATAATTTACCATTTATATAGCACTATGAACCCTCAGGTATCTGAGCACTGCTTATTATTTCCTATGGTGTGTGGTGCTCATTTATCGACCTAGGAAGGATAAACAGCTGAGTTTGGCCCTGCCGGGATTTGATACTCCATCAGCAGTCTCTGCACAGATGTCAAATCGAGCGTTCTACTTGCTGTGCTATCAGACCAGACTTTCTATATTGCGTGTAGATAATCGGTGACCTAAATAAGGTTCAGGATTGTGTTATAGACATAGGGAAATGGAGGGCTTGGGGAGACCCCCCAAATAAAATGTAAATAAAAAATTCCATATTTTTTCTGTATTTCAGATTCGTAATTTTTTTTCTCGATAAAACACTTTTTTAAAATCACATATATCCTGAGTGAATTATTAAGTTCTTTCAATAGAATTGGGTTAGGCAGCCGTATGTCTCCTTTAAGTTTGATAACATATTTTCTCCTAATTGTTCATCCATCCACACAGTGTGATCTTGTTGTGCTTCAAATTTAAAAGAAAATCCAGTCCTAGAATATTTGGGGACAGTGTTGGTTAGTGCCTTTAAAACATAGATTGGGCCGCCCTCAATGTTTTCACTAGCGATAGTATCACTGGATAACGGTTCTGTCTGGGGTAGCTCCTGTGATGCATGGTTTGGTGGCTGCTTTTATGTGGGCTTGTGGGACTTCTGTGGGACAACTGTGCTTCATGTCATTGCTGCAACACAATGCAATAAAGTGGTGTGCAGCTCTATCCACAGTGACATGTGAGGTTGCAGAGATAATAGTGGATATGTTGTTCTTTTCAACAGGTGGCAACTTTTGATCTTACACTGCCTAGAACACAGTCCAACCCCACACTACTTTGACAAAAGATACGCTATTCCATTAAAACTTTAATTTATTTAAATAAAAGAAATTGAAGACGGTCCCCTTTCTTTATGCATGGTGAGTAACCACAAGACATCAGATATACAAAACTTGGCCTGCCTGTGACAATCTTGCTTAATATAATACACACATTCCAAAACAATATAACTAGTAATAATATTTCTACTGATTTTAATACAAGACGGTTTAAGGATTCCTACTTTATGTGCATTCGGTTTAAATGCAGGCTAAAATGAATTTCATCATAATTCTGCAGGTGTGTGTTGTGGGATGTTTTTATCCATGCATCCAAGCCCTACCACCAAAGCTGTGCATTACTGGCACTGAAAACATCATAATGGCCAGAGCTCCCCAGAAAATGCACAGCAAAATCCCATTTTGCCTATATTGTGAGCTCAGAGAGGCAATGCTGATTGCCAAAAGCAAACCCATAACTGTTGGGAATTCATTTTTCTTGAATGTCAAATATGGCAAAATCATGGGCACAGAATTACTTTACTGCAGAAACACACCAATGCCATGTCCTGAACATGGACAATATACTCCATTTAATATCACTTGCTGAAATGAATCAATCTAAAAAAAATCCCAAGGATGGATGCAGTAACCACAAAATCCTGAGGGTGGCGCTAGCGGTCTAAACTCTGACAGGAGAGCTGTCTTGCAAAACTGTCTAGTGCAAAGAAAGGGGTCTTATTTCATTAAAAGTTGAAAGGGGTTGCCTGTCCTGAGAACTCTTGACACTTCAGAACTCAACACAAGAAGCCAGGAAATCACAGGGTTCTGTTAATTAAATGCAAAGTGGCTCCCTGGCCTCCTGATCTCAGCTTCCCAGAGACCACACAATGGCCCCTCTCCTCTGAAAGGAATATGTTGATTTTTACTGTTTCCTGTCAACAAAGGCCTGCCTGCCCAGAGGACACATGTGACTGACCCACCCAAGTCTTGGAGGCGGACTCCAACACTCTGAGAACTGACTTGAAAGCAAAATATATATTTTACAAAAACACTGATAACTCTTTGTAATCAAATGACAGAAATGTATAACCTTGAGAGCCTTAATTTAGAGAATGTACCTTCAATTCAAGCCCAAACTCCAATTTGTGTGATGTTCTGGGGCAAAACCCAGCTAATTGTTAATATTACAGACACTGGCCCTCATTACGACCCTGGCGGAAAGCAACTGACCTGACCGCCATAGCGTAAATAGCGTTTCCGCCATTGCACGACGGAGTAAAGTGCGGCTAATTCTGACCCATCGGGCACGAGCACTACGCCATGGCTGAAGTGCTAAGTCCGCGATGGCGGAAATGTCCCCAAAACGCCCCTCACCGCCGTCGTACGGCGACCTAGGTGCAATTCCGCCACCGATCATAGGGGTCACCGTAATGAGCGGCAATCGGAAAATACGGTGACCGTAAATATACGGAAACGGAAGCAAAAACATGGTCCCGGAACGGGAAACAGCACGCCGTACACCTATAAAATCAGAATTTCCACACAACCATTAAAAATACTACCCTGAGACACATCCCAACCCGTCATCCACCCTAGTGAAAACAATAACAATGGGAAAAGTAGCAAAAAAAGCGTGCGACCGCAAGCGGCAGGTCCACTTCTCCCGTGAGGAACTCACGGTGCTCACAGAGACCCTCCAGGAGAATGCTGCCGTCGTCTTCTCGACGCAAATGACCAGGACGACACTTGCGAACAAGAAGGCCATATGGGCCCTGGTGGCACAGCGGGTAAGTGCGGTGGGGACCGCACCCCGCAACCCACGGCAATGCAGAAAGCGATGGGACGACTTGCGGATACGCGTACGGAGCATACTATCCGCCAACCGTAACATTGCCACAGCTACCGGGGGAGGATCGGAATCACCCATCAAGTTGACCCCCTGGGAAGAAATCTGTGCCTCCACCATTGGAATGGAGACTATAGAGGGAGTCGGAGGGATGGAGAAAGGAGTGCAGACATCCGAAGAATCAGGTAGGTGTCCCAAATAAAACAATGCTAAAACCACAATGTCCAATCATGTGAAGTACCATGTGTCCACATAGTGCAACAGAAACACATGTCCAGGAGAACGTCCACATACATTGGCCTGATAGTGCACATCAAAAGTCAAAATAAATAAATAAATAATTAAAATTCCTAAAAACACCCTCTACACGTGCAGCAGGCACCCCCTAACTGCAGGCTGCAAAACAACTGCATCCTCAATCCACACAAAAATGAAACCACCTCAAACGCCCTGACCCACATCACCCTCAGGTACCACCCCAATGCATGTGATACATTGCCATTCCAATTTCCACAGACCCATTAATAACGCTCGCCCTCCTTTACTCCACCACAGGGTCCGAATCAAACAACGAGCTCCAGGACACCCCTACCAGCACACCTGCAAAGAGGGCCAAGACCAACGGCCAAAGACCCTCCACCTCAGCTGCACGGATCAAGACACGGCAGCAGCACAAATCAAGTGGCAGCACACAGGAGGGGACTTCAACAGGCACCCCAGCAGCCAGCATGCCCACAACAGCACCACCACAGGCCCCCCCAATGGATGCCACAGAAGGCACTGCTTCTGGTGGCAGCAGCACCATAGGTGACACTGCATTAATGGCAGCATGCTCCGACACAGAAAACGGTGATGTCGATGTAGGATCCATCCATGACCTGTCTCAATCCCCCTGTTTGTTTCATCCCGTACACCATGAGGATACCACGCAGGGGCACCCACAAGACGACGACTGGCCATCCCCCACAAGCCCTGTGTCAAGCCCCTCTGTGACACCACCGCAAATGGCCATGGCCCAGCAGAGGCAACAGTCCCTCGACCAGGTGATCGTGCAACAGCAGCAACTGGCCACGCTCCTCAAGGACCATGCTGATGAATGTGGGGGTACTAAGGCAGCCATAGAAACATGTACTGAGACACTAAGGGTACAAATGGAGAGAAGCACCGAGAGCCTGAGAGTACAAATGGAGAGAAGCACCGAGAGCCTGAGGGGGGAACTGCATGCGACGTCCAAAGACGTATGTGCTGAACTTGCCGCTGTGCGCCGTGTGCTCACTGAGCTCTCACAAACCCTTAGGGACATGCATGGACGTGAGCAGGCAGAGACATCATCCGTTGCAAGTTCCGTCCAGGGCAGCCCCCAACGTAGATCTGGGAGGAACCAGCGCTCCACAGGCAGGGGTGCCCGTGATACCCGGAGAGGGGGCTTGCAATAGCGTCTGCCCACTGACAATGAGCATCTTTGGACACTGGTGTTCGGGGGGGAGGTAGGAGGGTGGAGGGGGTGTGTTGGGCTTACTTGGGTTGCGGGTCGATGGGGTGTGTAACATAATTTCACATATGCTATAAACATTTCACAATCATCCAATGAGATGTGTGGACATTGATCTTTGTGTACGAGGCCATTATAGGCGTACAGTCCATATTGTGCATGTTCCAGACACACACACTGCCACAAGTCCCGTGTCCATGTATCAGCCACCAGGCGTGAGTGCTAGAAGCATGAATCTATGATGATCTGACGAATTTCACGGCCCTCCTGTGCCTCGCGGACTCCTTGAGGTGCTGCCACATCCCCACCCTCATCATGACCATATTCAGGTGCTTGCAGTTCTGCGTCAGAGGCATGGGCACATTTCTACGTACGCACATGTTGTGTAGCATGACACATGCCATGACCATCATTGCAACCTTCTCATGGCGGTACAGGAGTGCCCCGCCAGACCTGCTGAGGCAGCGGAAACGACCCTTCAGTAGGCCGAATGCCTGTTCTATGACTACACGGGTACGTGAGTGGGCATGGTTGTAGTCCTCCTCATGCTGGTTCTGTGGGTTCCGGAGTGGTGTAAGGAGCCATCTCTTCAGTGGATACCCGGCATCACCTGTATGTGGACAATAAAGGATGTTTGTGGAATTACATTGCTACGTACGCACCCCCCCCTTCCTGCCAGGTCATTGCCGCATCACATACCCCACATTATCATGCATGAAATGAGACTCACCGAGTAGCCAGGATCTGTTCCCTGCGTGTCGCTCCATGTAGCGTGGTATTGTAGAGTTCCGCAAGACCATAGAATCATGGGTTGATCCAGGAAATCGGGCACAACAATGTGTAATGATCCTGTTTGAGTCACACACCATTTGTACATTCAGAGAATGATATTGTTTTCGGTTGCGGTACTGGGCCTCCATGGCATGTGGGACAACCAATTCCACATGGGTGCAGTCGATGGCACCAATGCAACCCGGTATGCCGGCAAGTGCATGGAATCCCACTTTTGTGTTCGTAATTTCCTGCTCCGAGCGTGGTAGAGAGATGTAGTCGTCTGCGTGCTTCAGGAGGGCATCGAGCACTTGCAATAGTGTCCGTGACAACAGTGGCTGTGAAATGCCATGCAACTGTCCGAATGTGTGCTGGTAGGTGCCTGTGGCCAGGAAGTGGAGTACAGACACCACCTTCAGTAGGGGTGGGATGGCGGTTGGGCTATCTATCATGCTGACAAGGTCAGCGTGTGTCATGTCCACAATGGCGGTTATGGTGTCCCGGTCCAAACGGTAGAGGGTGTGGATCTGCTCATCAGTGAGGTTGAACGGATGTGCTCGGAGGCGTGGGATTGCGGGCTGCCTGCGTGGTGGTAGTGGCTGTGCTGGTGGGCCTTGCTGGCCCTGCCTTGCCCTCCTCCTCCTCCTGCGTCTCCTCTGTGCGGCCGGTTGTTGTAGTAGTTAGTGTTCGTCTTCTTCTTGAAGTTGGAGTACTTGCAGTGCTATCAGGTCCCCCAGGGCCAACATCGCTAGTCCTGCCAGTAGCATTTTGGAGTGGGTGTGGTTGTGGGAGGGGGTTGGGTGTGCAATTTATGTGTTTTCAAGCTGTATAGCCTCCACCTGTGGTGATTCATTCCACCTGTGCAAGCTGCAATCCCCTTTGGGCAGGCACGTCCCGCACACAACGCTGCAATTCGACGCATGGCATCTTGCTATTACAATCATGTATTTCATCCCGATGGCAGTGAGATATTGGTTCATATGTTCATTCTGCTATGGTCCCATTGTTTCACATACTATCTTTGCAGTCGCGAACAAACTTGTGAAGGGTCAGTGGAATGTAGTACTCGATTGACGGTGGACCCTCATGCAGCACTGTACCGCGGTTCACCGACGGGCGGGGCGTCCCATGTGTGAGTGAAGCCAGTTGCCATTTACACACACTGCCGCACTACATGGATGGATTTGTGATTTCAAGCGGTCACAGATGGCTTTTCGACGTGATGTTGCAAATGAGGAATTCGAAGGACAGCGCTTTCTGTTTCCAGCTAGCGGCGAGGAGACGCCCACAGGTCTGACTGCAGAAATAAAGTTCTATTGTTTAATGTCCTTGGGACAGGGGCCATGGCGAGAATGCAATGATTGATATGAATAGTATGGGATGCGCAATAGCGTAGTGGACGATAAGGCAGGACGTTCCCAAATACATGTTACTTCACAGCACTAGGATTCCGGGCTGGAGCACAAAGGATTTTGCAGACTGCATTACGCACAGACTCAATGGAAATTTCACATGTTATGTGAGTAAATAATCAGGCGTTTTCATACAGGGATGAGGGAATGATGTATGGATGCATGGACAGATGATTTAATAGAGAGTTTGCCATGTACATGGCTTTTTGGTATCTATCCACTTCCCCTGCGCTATGTGATGCAGGGCTGCCATAGTGGGACCATCGTCTATCTGCCCTTGTTGAACCCTCCCTGTCTCGACGCGCCTTCAAACACTTGTGTCTATGCACGTTACTAGTGTGATCATTGAAGTGAGTAATTCAAATGAAGTTCTGATGCCCATACTATTCTTTTTCATTTCATTTGGGTGACAGGTATCTCCTCTCCTTTTGCCGCTGCCATCTGTATGCCACTCCTGCAGATGGCTTTTACTCCCGACACCTGCTGCTTCGTGTTAATCAGTGGAGCACCATTACGATCTTATGGGACGATCGCCAATGGCCCACATGCCCTTACGCAGTACTAGTGGCTAGGAGCAACATATCGACCTTTCAGCTGGACTAGTGCCTACCTAATGGGACGGCCCGGCGGTTCTAGGCGATTCCATGTTGCCTTTTTGAACGTGAATGTAGCCCCTGTGTACCATGAAGGAACAGGGTGTCACACAAGAAGAAGCTGGTCATTTATTCGGATGCAGCCCACAATAATGAAATATATTTTGGAGTTCATGACCTAATTGCTGTGTGGGCCTGGTGATTTTGTTGTGCATTCAATTTTGATTATGATATTGACCGTGTAGCGTTATTCTTTGCAAGTAATGTAGCATATTCCTATTTGTGGAGCGATGTATTGTGAGAAGATCTGCTTTGGGTTCCGGCTTCTGAGTATAGTTGCGTGGTACTGTACTGGGCGCTTTTGCCTACGAAGCCCAGTAAGGTCAGGGATAGGGGCTGCCATTATGACTGTTTTAATGATGTCATGCTCATGGGCGGGGGATTAGCTTTTGTGTAACAGATGCCAGTCAGCCAGGTGGATTGGTGGAATGATGTGATTATCAGAATATGGCTGGTCACAGGTGCCTGTGTTTGCGTGCGTTTCTTGGAGGGAGACTGAGGTCATGTCCATTGGAATAGCTTCTGTATTCGTGCCATCTGTGCCCTGCAGCTCCCATTGGCCCCTCTTGAGATGTGCCTGGCTGCTCAGTCACTCTGCCAACTTGTGTGGTACATGCTTATGCTGATGGTTGGTTTGTTTACTGGCAGGTGTACAGGGCTGGTGCAGTCTCACTCAGGATACTGCTTTGAATGTTGCCTTACACTGGTGTCAAGCGATGGGGGGCCTGTTTTTGTTTGTCTCAGTTTTCAGGTCATGTTGCTGTACTTGAACCTTCACATGCCTGTGCTGCATCAGTACGGCAATGGTGCCATGGCTAATATGGATGGCCACTCACAAGGCACTTGGAGCCCCTACATTCATTTGTTCGTTGGCATGCATGGGTGATTTGTACATTTCACTGGTTGCATTGTGTGACTTCATTCAACCTACGAGGAGTTGTGCAATGTGGCCAGGGAGTGGTGTACAGGCACTCAGTAGGGCCTTTTACGGTTGGTTCGCGGTGCCGTACTTCTCAACATGGCGGAATGGTACTTTCCGCCATGCTTGATGGCGTTAGGTACATGTCCGCTAGGGTCAGAATTCCCGTACCGTTGCGCCATGGTGGTAATTACGGTTTCGCATGGCGCGCGTGCGCGTACTTGGTGCAGTTAGCGTTGGCGTTCACTGCGGTGTCGCTAATGGCATCGTACTTTACGGTGACGGGTCATAATCGCACCGAGCGCTATTCGATGGCGGTATTGCATTTCCGCCATCGTTTTTCGATTTCCGCCAGGGTCGTAATGAGGGCCACTGTGTTTAAGTTAGACAAATGAAAATTTACTGGAGTATGTATGGACAGGCTGTGTACATTTGTATGAAGTTGGAAGAAAAATCTGATGTTGCAAAACCACTAAAAAGGTGCAAATATTGCCATTTCTGAATGCAAGCCCCCAGGAAGAGCAGATTTGGAAAGGGTATATCTCCTGTGATATGTGATGTGTGCATGTAATTTTAAACAAATGTTTACCTGTGCAAATATGTCTTTTTATATCAAATATAGATTGTGTGCAATTTGACAGGGGAGTGTCCTCTCTGCAAGCCATAAAATGACATCGCTCTGACTCACAGTTCCTTCCCCAATCAAGTGAGAAATGGAAGTTGGACCAATGGCAAGTGGAGAGGGGTAGGGTCTAGTGATGCTGCACACACACCCACATTCTAAACAGATAAAAGCAGATAGTGCAAGCCAAATAGAGATTCATTTTCCACTTGCAGCTGGAAGCTCTGCCAAAATTCCATAAGTGCAGTTGGACTTGTAATTTGCACCAATAAAATGCAAAATTAATAAAACCTAATCTCTGTGAAATGTATAATCAGATTAAAATGCTAAATAACGGCAACCAGCGTCGAAACTAGTTTGACATTATGTTTCCAACATTTAAATGCAGTAAAATTGTGTGCTTATGTAACTGGATTTTTTTTACAGAGAAACAAGTTGGAAAAAATCAAAAATAAATCTTACAATGAATACTTGCATGTAAAAGAATCCAAAATAAATGCAGTAAAAATGTGTAGTGTGCATTCCCATGGGTGTCCTATTTTGGGAAATACATGGGGTTCCCTGTAGGTTGCCCACATGAACAAATTGTGCTGTGGCGAAAGGCTTGGGGTTACCAGCGGGTTACCCTTTGCCTTTTGCGCCCCCGGTAGGTGCACCCACACATGTGAGGTACCTTTTTCGTCGGGACACCTGTGGGAACGCGAGAAGGTGTCATGACCACTGCCCCCAAGGTGTCAGACCTAGCCCAACATCCTTAGTAGCAGGGCATGACCCTCATTCCAGGCACCAGCCGGCCCCCGTAGGGGCCTTTTGGACCTTGTCCTGGCGCCAGTGGCGCCAGGCTCATGCTCATAAAGGGACCCAGTCCCGGCACTGGAAGCACCGGGTTCATATAAAAGGGATTGGTGCTTGGGTGGACTTACCTGCTGCAGACCATGCTGCCTTCCTACCTGCAGGATGAACTCTTCATCCAATCCTGCTGGGACTACTTTAACTGCTGGGTGGGGCCAGCACCACTCCCAAGAACCACATACTGGAACTCTTTTCTTACCTCTGGAGGCTGTGGAAGAAGACGCCTAAGCACTACTGAATGCTATTTAAACCACACCCGATTGGTTTCACGTGCTTCGCGTTATTCTGCAATAGCAGCAGGACGCTCACCGTGTCGGCTCCAGCTGATCTTCTTCTTCTGCACCTGAAAACAGGACAATCTTCAACTTACCTTCCTGAAATCCAGCTCCAGCCTTCCGTGACATCTGAAAAGGAAAACGAGAACATTAGAGTAGCACGAGAAAATACCAGAGCTGCTCTTACCACCCGTCGGCGCCTTCCAAGGCCTCGTGCCGCGATTCTTCATTCTCCAGCCATCTGCAACAACAAAGAATACAGGTTAGCGATAACTCCATGATATCTGCTTACCTGTGCCACGGTCTCTGGGAGCTCCGTTCTGCGCCATTTGTCCGCACCTGTAAAATACAAGAAGGACATTATTAGAGCTCAGGACTCCATTTCTACTCACGTGCCTCAAGTGGTCCTCCGGCACGATCCTTCGGCATCAGTCTTCATCGCCGGTTGCACCGCGACCTGAAAGAAAAGGAGAAAAAGACATTTAAAAGTGCATTTAACTTCAGATGAACCTTTTGCTTGCCTGCAAAAAACTCCGGACTTTTCCACTTACCGGATCAACATACCGGACCTGCAAAGGGGCAAGATTCTGAAAGGACAATAAAAGACTCAAATAAGGCACTTACCGTTCGTGCAGCTAACGACGGTCTTGCCTTCTGGACTCTACCTCCGCAATAAAAGGCTGAACTATCGTCCAGTGAAGTAACTGGCTACAGCGCCCCTGCACAGACGCAGGATGGAGAGTGCCGCATTTACTTACCTAAGGTGAGCACGTGCGGCCTAGGGGAGTCGTAGGAGTGTCAGGAAGGGGAAAGGGCCGAAACCCCGTCAGGAAGACGTTAACCCCTGTTTCTTCTCTGCCGCAGACATCTCACTCTCCAGATTAAGATCACAGTAAGGAGGGGGCCCTTCCAGGGTGGTGCCAAAGACCTGCGAGTGACTCTGGAAGGTTCGGAGAACGCCCACATGGCCTACCTTCCCGCGTCCCCACACGTGTCCCGATGAAAACGGTACCTCACATGTGTGGGTGCACCTATCGGGGGCGCAAATGGAAAAGGGTAACCCACTGGGATCCCCACGCCTTTCGCCACTGCCCATTTTGTTCATGTGGGCAACCTACAGATTTGGGCCTAGGGTGTCGAAGCCAGCAAGGGAAACAGGGAACCCCATGCATTTCCCAAAAGAGGACACCCGTGAGAATACACAGAGGTCTGCCTTGCGCAAATTGCCCCAGTTTTTGTTAGCCACAATCCCCGAAAAAGTGTGATATTTGGTGTTGAAAAAACACAATGTTCACTTTGTCTGGGGTTCTGGGTAATAAATTCTGGCCCGCTTCGCACAAGTCAGACCTCTGCGGATTCCCACGGGTGTCCTCTTTTGGGAAATGCATGGGGTTCCCTGTTTTCCTTGCTGGCTTCGACCCCCTAGGCCCAAATCTATAGGTTGCCCACATGAACAAATTGTGCTGTGGCGAAAGGCTTGGGGTTACCAGCGGGTTACCCTTTTCCTTTTGCGCCCCCGGTAGGTGCACCCACACATGTGAGGTACCTTTTTTGTCGGGACACCTGTGGGAACGCGAGGAGGTATGATATCTGTTGTTGGCAACCTGTTTCGGTGAGTGGACACAGGGAAATGTCTCTGAAATTGGCTGGAAATGAAGACAATTCTCAGACATTTCGCTCTGGCCACCCACCGAAACACACGTGTCCCAGAGGGTGGCCTAGGGTGTCGAAGCCAGCAAGGAAAACAGGGAACCCCATGCATTTCCCAAAAGAGGACAACCGTGGGAATCCACACATGGCCAAATTGGAGGGGCGGCCCATCTCATGTAGCCCTCCCCAGGGGCAGATAAGGGGGAGGCTGTCGTGCATTCCTCCCTGGGCTCAGGCATCCGTTCCTAGGAGCGGATTTCTGGTCCCAGGGAGGGCTGCATGACATGGCACCCACTCCATTGCTGCTGGGGGGAGGGGGTCAATGCCCCATCCCATTAGACAATTCCCAGACCCTTTGGGGTGCCCTACAGCCCCCCCTAAAATGCATTTCACCATTTTTCCTTTGGTAACCCAACTCCCCTTGGTGCAGAGAGGCACGTTGATGTGCCGTTCTGGCACCGGGGTGCCCAAACCTTACTGCCCCATCTATTGGGGGGCCTGTCCCACCATTTGTGGTGGCCCTCTCCTCACCCACATCGAACGGAGGGGGGGGCACATCATGCAGCCCTTTCTAGGAGGCTCAGGGAGGGCTGCATGAGGTGTCCCCCCCAGCCATTTGGGGTGGGGGTGAGAGGGCCACCACAAAAGGTGGGGCAGGACTCCCAATAGATGGGGCAGTAGGGTTTGGGCACCCTGGGGGCAGATTGGCACACTAATGTGGCCATCTGCGCCAAGCGAAGTTGGGTAAACAAAAAAAATAATACAAAATCGTAGGCTGCTTTTTAGGGGGGGCTGAGGGCACCCTGCATTGCCAGCAAATGTTCTACTGGAACGGGGGGTGACCCCCCCACCCCAAATGGAGGGCCCCACCTCATGCATCCCTCCCTGGCGTCAGATAGGGGGGCCCCACCTCATGCATCCCTCCCTGGGGTCATATGCCCCTTCCTAGGAGCAGATATCTGCCCCCAGGGAGGGTTACTAGGGGTGCCCCCCTTTCTACTTCGGTTGGGGGGGCCATCCCCCCTTTCATTCAGTAAAAAATCCATGGTGGCTAGTGGGCCCCCACCCCTACCCCCATCATTTCATTTTTTTACATTCCCTGGGGGCAGATGGTCAGCCATCTGCCCCAGGGTTCACATGCATGTGCCCCCATGCTTTGGGGGCCGGGAGGGGGGAGAGGGCTGCTTACTTGAAGCAGCCCCCTCCCCCCAACTCACAAACGGATCCATGGTGGTCTAGTGGGTTGCTGGACACGGATCAGCACCCTGCGCTGATCCGTGACCAGCAATGCCGCATGTAAATGGTGTCCTTGGAAAGGTTAGAACCTCCCCTTTCCAAGGACACCACTTTTTGCCATATCCCTGGTGGACTAGTGAACCGCCTCCCACCTCCCCCCTTCCCTCGATTTTTTTTTTCTTTTCACCCCTGGGGGCAGTGATCATCTGCCTCCAGGGGTCTCTGGCGCTGTGGCCCCATGCTTTGGGGCCACGGGGGGAAGGGGGCCACTTACCTAGTAAGCAGCCCCCCTCCCCCAACATCACAAACGGATCTGTATTGATCCGGTGACATTGCTGCCCGCGGATCGCGCGCCCTGCGCCCGTTCCGCGGGCAGCAATGCCACACAATGGGTGTTGTTGCAAAGGGGAGAATCTCCTCTTTCCAACGATACCCGCCTCGATCTCCGGCTTGAAATACAGCCGGAGATCGAGGCAGAGCAAGAAGGTCTCTTACCTTCTCTCTTCACCGCAGCAGCCGAAAATGGCTGCTGCGGTGAATTTTACTTTCAATTTCACGCCGATGTGCTTTACGCACACCGACATGAAACTGAAGGTAATCCAGCCCCCTGGCAGTGAGGGGGGACCTCCCCCTCACATAGCCCGGGGGTTGGATTACAGTTTTGCTCGATCCCTGCTTAGCAGGGATCGAGCAAAACAGAGTGCCAAAACCGACGAGCCGGCTCGTCGGTGGCAACCTGAAGCACTTTCCACTGACGATCCGGCTCGTCCGTGGCACTTAAAGGGTTAAATGAGTGTGGACCTTGTTTCCCAATGTTTTACAGAAATGTAAACTGCATGCAATACCTTACATTTACAATGTTTGCTCTTTTGTAAACCTAACCAAATTTATGGTTTGAAAGGTTTACATATTTTTGTGAACCATTAAAACAAAAGGTATACAACATTGTTGTAAACTATGTAATTATTTTGTTAATGGTTTACAGAACATTTGTAAACCTTTCAAACCATAGGTTGGGTATGGTTTATAAACAAACAAACCATTGTAAACAAAAGGTTTTGCACATAGTTTACAATGTTGTAAAATGTTTGCAAACATAGTGTACGCTCATTCAAATGTTGTGTAAACTGCAAGTAGACATTATGTTTCCAAATTGTTTAGAATAGCTGTGTAAACTGTTGCAAAGTTGAGTTTACGCAATGGTTAACCTATCTGAGAACATTTGTAAATTATCATTTTCATGCAGTGAGAGACCTGTGCAAGGGAGGGGGCTTACACACAAGAGCACGCCACCCAGCGAGGAGGTGAGGGGGGAACAACATGGGAAACATTAGGAAAACATGAGTTATAATATTTGAGAATGGAATAGAGGGAAGAGGAAAACGATGCTGATGCAAATTATACAAAAATTGGCTGAGTGGACATGAATGACTTTGGTTTGAGTTTAAGCGAAGGTTGCTAATTAATGTGCCTGTCACACCACGAGTACCCTCAGCAATCCCCACATCCTATCCAGCCTGGGCTGGCACTGGAGATCAGGCTTGCGCCCTCTTGCCACACCCGCTTACAACATGACCGGACACAGCAGTAAGTCCAAACCTGTGCAAGGGCTTGCTCTAGGCATCAGGCTTGCGGTCTCTGCCACACCAGGTCACACCAAAACATGGCTGGCCACGAGTCCAAGCATTTGCAAGGGCAGCATCTTTGCGATCAGGCAGGCATTTGCCTCTCTGCCACTCGAGGTCAGTGCAGCGAGTGATGTAAAGGGACTAGGAGCCCAACACAAGCCAGAAAGTAAACAGTGGGAGTCAGCTTGAGGCCCCCGAGGTACACTAAGCTTAATTTAAATTGACGAATGGTGGCCAGAGGCACTTCACTCTTGACTCCAGTCAGCATGCAGCCAAAGAGGTAGCTCTGCGTGTGCAGTGGCGCCTCGGCTGCTCCGTGGCTGTGACCTCCTAGCTAGTGTTTAGGGCCTCAACAGCATGTACGTGTGTGTGCTGCTGGAAATGCATCGGAGGGACAGGGCCTCCGTATCCTTGTCCTTTACTGCTTTTTATCGTGTGTTCTGTTGTGTTTCCATGCAGGAGTTCCTGGTGATGCAGCTCTCTCTTTTGGTTTGGTGTACAGACCCATGGGATACCCTTATGGCACCCATGGGTAGGGCTACAACCCTGTTCCCCTAGTGCATGTTTTTGAGCACCTGTGTGTGACCCACAGAGCAGGGTACGGGCTGGTAGCAGCTCTGTGCCAAATTGACTGGTGCCCTGAGCATCCTCCATTTTGGCATACCCAGTTGCTGTCATTGGAATCGGTAGATTCTTGATGGTGACAAGATGGCCCCCGTGGCTTCTTGCCTTCCTTCGCCTGTTACCTTGACCTTCCCGAAGTCCCGGGAAGCCCTGACTCTGTCCCTTCCCCCTGACTGGCTGTTGGGTGGAATTTCCATATATGGTAGTGTGGGGAAGTGCCGACCAGACTGGCTGGAGCCTTCCCAACGACCGTATGTTGTGGGTATACCTGTAGGTGGGACCTGTGTGAATGGAGTGTGCGACGAATCTACACTTCTTGTTGTGGATGTCTGGTATCTGGTGCTTGACACAATGACTGAGAAAGCCGTGCCCGAAACTGTAATGAATGCAGTGTGTAGTGTTGAATGGCATGGTACTTGTCCAAATCCACATTCTGTGTTGTGAAAGTCTGGATGGAGAAGAATGGCCTGAATGCACTGTGTCTAGGAATAGTGTTCAGAAGCTGAAGTCCAAACTACAAAGGGTAACTGGAGTGAAACTGAAGCTTGACATTGAAGCCCTGCTGGAAGAGAAGAATTGCTGTTCCTCTTCATCAGTCTGAAAGTTGCTGTGTCTCCAAGGGCTGACCCAGAGACGACCTGGTAAGGCGCCCTTTTCCCGAGCTACGAGGGACCATCGTGCACCAGCTGATCTTTGCCAAAGCTCCCTGGTAGACAGACCTATGAAAGGCTGCCGACCGGAGACAGGGACTGCTGCGGAATTCCAAAGAGAAGCACCCGGACTATTGTATGCCACCGTCGACGACTGCCTTCGCCGACCGGAGCTGCTGTGCTCCCGTTGCCTTTCCATTCACGGACACGATCATCCGCATCGCTGCCTGCCTTATCCCGCTGGAGAAGGCCAGACCGTGGACGCGCCAAGGGGCATCCACCGGTGGGTTTCCCACCACCCAAAGACCACAAGGATGCTGACGACCCGAGGCCCTTGCTGGGCCACAGTTCTTCAAACTCTTTGCGTCCAGAACAATCAACATTGAGGTGCCCCGTACGCCTCTTCCTTGCATGACGTATACACTTCTCCCATCGACGAGCACCGCTAGGAAAGAAACTGTCAATTCACTGCCGTAGTTCACCCTGTTCTTCGCCGGACGTTCGACGACCCGTGACTCCTGCCTTAAAGGGAGGGCACTCAAGAAAGGCTGTCGATCCCCCGATGTGGAACACTACAAAACCAAGTTACTTTGGGGTTGCTGAACTATTGGAAATACCATTGTGAACAATATATGGACTGGGCTTGTGATATTTCTTTATCCTACAGGTTGCCCAGGTGGGGGGATCTCCACACAGAGCTGTGTCTAGTGGTAGAGGCCAGTATTCTGCCAATTGTTCTAACCAACTGCTTTCCTCATATATCTATTGTTGGTTTCCTTTACGAACTGATTTGTGTTACATTTAACCGTACAGTTGATGCACTTTAAAGAGATCTAATAGTAAATGTGGTACCACGTAGAACTGTATAGATTTGCCATTCTAGATAACAGAGTACAAAGTGAGTTATCGTGATAATGTACATAACCTTGAATATTAATTATAGAAAGACTGTGTTTAAACTAACACAGTGTGCAGACATTCCTTTGTGGGTGCTTGGGGACTACACTGTACTTAAGAACCAGCCCACGTCACCTCCTGAGAAGCTAGTCCTTGATTGCTCAACCGCAATACCAATAATAGAGAATCTTGTCTGGGGTGCTCTGTGCCTCTCCTCTTCCATATAGAGCAGAAGTACAGACCCCCCTCCTGTCTTTACACTGGTGGCAGTGATGGGATGCTTATGGTTTTAAGAATCAGTGTATAACCGTGCCACTTACAAAATATCTGCACTTTCCTAAATTGAGGTTTAGTTGCGAACAAGATAACTGCATTACAAGAAATGGAATCTATTCCAAATGGCAAATTGACTCGGATGAGCTTAAAGGCTCTCCAGAGTGCTTGTGAAGCAAGGGAGTTAGACTTTGTGGATAAGCCTAGGGCTGAGCTTATAGCTGCCCTGGTGGACTACCAGACTGATGGGGAAACTCTTGAAGGGGGGATGCAACCAATGAGGACTCTGCCCCGGGGTTGTCTCTGAATCTGTTTCTGGGAACACCACCATTCCTGCTGCCTCTCTTCCGACCCCCAGCAATTCCTTAGAACTTGAGTTATTAAGGATGAAATTGGCCTTTGAATATCGCAAGTTGGAAATAGATGCTGAGCTTAAGAATGAGGAGTTGGCACAACAAGTGGAGCTCAAGACTAGCGATCTTTAACTCAAAGATATGGACCTTGAACTCAAGAACCGGGACACTGAATGTCAGCGAATCCAGTTAGAGAAAGCTCAAGTGGAGAGTTCAGCTAAACCAGTTGAGAGTGTCAGGTCCCCAGCAACCACATTTATGAAAGATTTGGTTGGTGTGTATGCAGAGGGTTCTGCTATCTGCCAGATGGATTGAAGCGTTTGAGATGGCTTGTGCAATTCATTATCTAGATAAAAGAGATTGGGCTAAGTGTTTGTTAAGCAGAGTGCCTCAGACTGGATATGACTGTATTCTGAGTGTCGAAGAAAGGGGTCAGTATGAGTGCATGAAGTCTGCTTTGATTGCCAAGTTTGGCAAGACACTGACCCAATACCTTAAAAGGTTCAGGGATTTTAAGAAACGAGAGAATGTGTCTTGGGTTGACTGGGTGAGTGCTGCGCACATGAATATGATGGGGTGGATTGATGGCTACAAAGTGAAAATGTTTGTTGAATTGTCCCACCTTTTGTTTTTTGAGCATTTTTCGGAAGCCTGTTCACCAGAGCTGTGTCAGTATGTTGCTGAGCAGAACACTTTGGACCCCTTTAAGCTGGCTAGGTTGGCTGACAAGTGGGTCTTCCACCGGGTGTCCCCTAAGGACTCCAGTGGGAAGGTCAAGGATAAAGAAAAGGGGACCTCTCAGAAATCTGAGGAGTCCCAGAAGCAATCACTGTCGAGTAAACCAAAACCTTCCTCTCCTAAGACCCAAAAACCTGGTGGGGATAAGTCTCTTGTGGGCGGGAGTAAGAGTAGTGGTCTGCCTGCTGCAAAGCAGGGTCCCAGTTGTTCCAGTACCGTACCCTACACTCCCGGCACTTGTTGGGATTGTGGGGCTATGGATCACCAAATGGGGGACCCCAAGTGTAAGGGTAAGGCACTTGGAGTCCAGGCTGTCAGCCTGACCTACCCCTACCCCTACCCCTACCTGAGGTGGAGGCCACTGTCCTCCCCTCCTCTACCGGGATCACATTTGGTGCTCTCATAGAGATTTCCTTAGTGTCAGCTGGGGCCTGGTACCTGTACGCAGAAGTACTGACAACTATCGCACAAAACACCAATAGGTTTTTGAGAAGTGTCCTCCTGAATGGCCAGCCGTCAAATGGTTTGAGAGACACTGGGCAAAGCATGTCAGTGGTGGACAGGACCCTGATCAAGCCAGAGGACTATGTAGGTGTTCCTCTGAGAACCACCAGGTTAGCTGGTGGGCCTCCCAAATTATCGCCTGTAGCCTTAGTCAACATTACGATTGGAGACAAGACAACAAAGCTTCTGGTCCTGGTTCAGGACAACGTGCCTACAAACATTTTGTTAGGCAATGATTTGGTCGAGTTTGGGATGATTACGGATGGTCTACCCATGGCTGCTGGGGCAGTCACCTGATCGCAGGTCACACAGGGTCCAGCTGTAAGCCCGGTACCATCGCCGTTGAGGAAACCCAAGGCACGAAGGAAACGGAAGAGTAAGGCGGCCATCCTTTGTGGAGGGGACTCCTGCACTTCCTGCTGTTCCGACAGCACCCATTGGGATCTATGCTCCATACGGGCTGGATCCAGTGGTAAACCCAGTCTCAACTCCTGAGGGAGAAGAGCCAGAAGACTTTCCTGTGGGAGAGGTACTCAACCCGGAGGACCACCCCGACCTTCAAAGCTTGTTAGCTGAAGGGGGACCCTCCCGGGCAGACTTATGTAAGGGACAGAGAGAGTGCCACTCTCTTGAGGGTCTGAGGAAACAGGCCCTGTCCCAGGCACAAGGAGAAGTGCCTAGGTCATTCCGGATCTATTGGGAGGGTGACCTCCTTGTTAGTGAGCCCACTAAACCTGAACCTGGTGCCCTCAAGAGGTTAGTGGTACTCCAGGTTTACAGGCCCTTCCTGCTGCAGTTGGCACATGAGGTGCCCTTAGCTGGTCATCTTGGTACCAAGAAGACTAAGCAGAGGGTCTCTTCCCATTTTTCCTGGCCACGGATGGGAGTAGAAGTGGAGTCCCACTGCAGCACCTGCCCAACTTGTCAGTTGTCTGGCAATACTGGAGGCAGTGTCATTGCCCCACTGGAGCCATTGCTAGTGGTTGGCACACCGTTTGAGAGGGTGGGCATCAACATTGTCGGTCCCCTGCACCCTCACACTTCAGATGGACATTGGTTCATCCTGGTCTTGGTCGATCATGCCACTAGGTACCCTGAGGCTATACCCCTTCGGACTGTAACTGCCAAGGTGGTTGCCAGGGCTCTCCTGGGCATTTTCACCTGTGTTGGATTCCCTAAGGAGGTTGTCTCTGACAGAGGATCCAACTTCATGTCTAGTTACATGAAAACCATGTGGAAAGAGTGTGGGATAACCTACAAGTTCTCCACCTCTTACCAATCCAGATCAACGGTGTCGTTGAGAGATTTAATAAAACTCTCAAAGGCATGCTAGGCGCTTTGGAAGAGCCCTAAGGGGGAAATGAAATCTCCTCCTACCATACCTGCTGTTTGCTTCCAGAGAGGCACCTCAAGAGGGTGTTGGATTCAGCCCCTTTGAGTTACTCTTTGGACATCCCGTGAGTGGGCCCCTTGCCTTGATCAGAGAAGGTTTGGATGCCACCCCTTCAGGTCCCACCAAGCAAGTGGGGGACTATGTGTTAGGCCTCAGATGGAGGATGACACAGATAATGGTTCAGGCGACAGCAAATCTCAGGGCCAGCCAGGACTTGAATAAATACTGGCATGACCTTAAAGCATCGCAAGTGGATTGGACTCTGGGACAGGAGGTCCTCGTGATGGAGCCTACCAAGCCTACAGCTTTGGCAAACAAGTGGACTGGACCCTTCAGGATCATCTCCAAGATGGGTGAAGTCAATTATCTAGTTGACATGGGAGTCTCTGGGGTAGCCCCTCAAGTATTCCATGCTAACAGGCTTAAGCCTTTCTACAGGTGAGCAGAAGTCTCATGTCTCTCGCTAGCTTCAGAGCAAAAAGAGGATGAGAGTGAGCCCCTTCCTGATTTTCTACATAGCAACCCTCAGGATGGTACAGTGGAGGGAGTGCATCTCTCTCCCGATCTGAAGACAGATCAGCAGCAGGCCTGCAGGGCTTTGCTCCAGCAGTACGCCTCTCTGTTCTCACTGACACCCGGCCTTACACCGTGGTGTAGGCACAAAATTGACACTGGTGACAGTGTGCCTGTCAAAAGCAGGTGCTACCGTATGTCAGATACAGTTAAGCACCACATCCAGGCGGAGGTCGTCAAGATGTTGGATCTGGGTGTTATTGAACCCTTAACCAGTCCTGGGTCCAGTCCCATGGCCCTTGTCTCCAAGGCAAGTTCCCAGGCAGGCAACAAGGATTGGCGGCTCTGTGTGGACTACCGAAGAGTTAATGCCGTCACCAAAACTGACACGCACCCATTGCCCCGGGCTGATGAGCTTGTGGACATCATAGGTGCTGCCAAATTTGTCAGCACTTTCAACCTTACCTCAGGCTATTGGCAAATAGCTCTGACGGACCAATCCAAGGAAAAGATAGCGTTCACATCACCTGAGGGACTCTACCAGTTTAGGGTCATGCCTTTTGGGTTGAAGAATGCCCCTGCCACCTTCCAGAGATTAGTCAATAATCCGCTCAGTGGGCTGGAGGCCTTCTGTGTGGCCTACTTAGATGACATTGCTGTCTACAGTTCCACCTGGGAAGAACATTTGACACATCTGGATTAGGTGTTGCAGGCCTTGAAAAGGGCTAACCTCACTATCAAGGCCACCAAGTGCCAGATAGCTCAGGGGAAAGTCACATATCTTGGTCATGAGGTAGGAGGGGTTCAAATCCAACCTCTCCCCAGTATAGTACAGGATGTACATGGCTGGGAGATTCCCACTGCTCAAACCCAGGGGAAGAGCCTTTTTGGGCCTCACTGGGTATTATCGCAATTTCATGGCAGACTATGGCACCATAGCTGCTCCGCTGACAGCTCTGTCTTCACCCAAACAACCTAGGAAGATTAATTGGACGGAAGACTGTCAGAGGGCCTTTGATGGCTTGAAAGGAAGTCTGTGTAGGGCACCTGTGTTGCGTGTGCCTGACTACAACAAGCCCTTTATAGTTCAAACTGACGCCTGCAACACCGGAATTGGAGCTGTCTTGTCCCAGTTAGATGACAAAGGAAGAGAACAACTGATCATATTCAACAGTAGACAACTCAAGGGTAGGGAATTTAGGTGGGCTACTGTTGAAAAAGGAATGTTTTTGTATAGTTTGGAGCCTTAGGTGTTTTAGATTCTACCTTAGCGGGTCCACCTTCAAGGTTCAAACAGATCATAAGCACCTGAAGTGGTTTATGCAGATGAAGGGTGAAAACCCGAAGTTCCTCAGGTGGTCCATTAGCCTGTAAGGGCTAGACTTCACCATAGAGCATAGACCAGGGAAGAGTCACGATAATGCAGATGGCCTTTCCAGAAGGTATGTTGACCGTCTGGATGAGGGTGTCAATCTCATGGGAGATTAGGCACCCTAACCTCATTCTGGGGGGGGGCAACTGTGATGCTGGAAATGCATCAGAGGGACAGGGCCTCTGTATTCTTGTCCTTTACTGCTTTTTATCATGTGTTCTGTCATGTTTTCCACACAGGAGTTCATGTGGGAGTCCTGGCGGTGCAGCTCTCTCTTTTGGTTTGGTGTACAGAACCATGGAATAACCTTATGGCACCCATGGGTGGGGGTACAACCCTGTGCCCCTTGTGTATATTTTTGGGCACTTGTGTGTGACCCACAGAGCAGTGGATTGGCTGGTGGCAGTTCCGTGCTGAACTGACTGGTGCTCTGGGCGTCCTCCATTTTGGGATACCCAGGCCCTGTCATTGGAATCGGTAGATTCCTGATGGAGACAAGATGGCCCCTGTGGCCTCTTGCCTTCCATCGCCTGTTACCTTGATCTTCCCGAAGTCCCGGGAAGCCCTGACTCTGTCCCTTCCCCCTGACTGGCTGTTGGGTGGAAGTTCCATATATGGTAGTGTTGGGAAGTGACGACCTGACTGGATGGAGCCTTCCCAACAACCGTATGTTGTGGGTACACCTGTGGGTGGGACCTGGGTGAATGGAGTGTGTGACAAATCTACACTTCTTGTTGTGGATGTCTGGTATCTGGTGCTTGAAAAATACCGGAGAGGTTGGCACCACAATGTTTACTCACTTCTATGCAATGTGTACATCTCTCAGTTAGTTTCCAATATTTTGGACCTGGAGCTGCCAGTTTAAACTGGTCCTATAGCACAAGGACCTCCATAAACCACAAACAAAAGAAAACAAGGCAACTTTGCCTTATTATTACTGGCGCTTCTCTGTTGGCCCCTAGAGAGGGCTGCAAGTTCCCAAAGTACAGGGATGTGAATAAAACATTCCTGGCCAAAACTGCGCAGATCTAACTGATGCGTTCATTTTATTAGAATATTGGATATAAATACTTTGGGAACTTGCAGCCCTCTCTAGGGGCCAATTGAGCCAAAGAGTGGAAAAAGGAGGTGTGGCTGGAAGGGAAATGGGTGGTAATGGGAGGACATTCCAATACATTTCACTTCCCGATGGGCGTTACATGGGTGGGAAACATGGTCAAACTACCATGAGTCCATCCTCATATGCCAACCTGCATTGAAAAGCATTACAACAAACCGATATGCAAAGCCCCTGTTTCAAACTCTCATGTTAAAGCTCTTATTTTAATGACAATAGTTTCGGCTTTATAGGTAGCGCTTTCAGCGCCACCTAATAGCCAAAACTAAAAATAGTAGGATCCTCCTGGGATTTCAAACAAGTATTCCAAAAAAGACAGTTCCTATGTTTAAAGAGTGTTAACAGTCTGTGCCCCCTCCAAACATTCCTTCGGGAGGTTCAGTCAATTATAATCTGGTGTGTTTACATTATCCCTTGCAAGTCATTCCAAATGCCCAATATCTGATATCTTCTCCTTCTCCAGCTTCCCAATAGGATACTTTTCCAGAGGTCACCTGAGGCCAAAATCCAAATCTCAGGGACCATGAGAATGGGACTATAGATCATCAAGCTAAAGGAAGCACCAGCTAACGCAAACGGGGTGCTGCTGTGCTGCCTGCTGTTATGCCACTCCAAATGAGGTGTGGTACTGCATTGACTGTTGAAATTCTGTAATCACCAGTGATAATATTACTGGTGAAAACATTGAGGGTGACTCCTTAATCTTTTAAGGGCTCCCTCCCCAACATATTTTAGGACTGGTGCAATTATATAAAAAAAAATCAAGTCCTAGAATATTTGGGAAAAGTGTTGGTTATTTCCTTTAAAAAAGATTGAGCTACCCTCAATGTTTTCAGCAGTGATGACATCAATGGATACCGATTCTGTCTGGGGTAGCATGCTTTGATGGCGGTTTTGATGTGGGCATGTGGGCCTGATGTGGGACAACTGTGCTTCATGTCATTCCTGCAACACAATGCAATAAAGTGGCATGCAGCTCTCTCCACAGTGACATGTGAGACTGTAGAGATAATAGTGGCTATGTTTTTTTTTCTCCAACAGGTGGCAACCCGTGATCTTGTTGATAATGATATGATATGATATCATATGATAGGTTATTTATAACATGCTTAATACCCAGTGGTTTCTAAGCACGGACACAGGGATCAAACCTGCGTTGCTCTGTGTCGTCTTGCTTCCAGGATGAGCACGTTGCCCCTGAGCTGTCCTCCCGAGACAAATATTAAATATTAAACTGATATAAATATTCAAAATATCAAACTGATAAAATTTCTCATTCAATTGTTCATCCATTTGTGCAGTGTGATCTTGTTCTCCTTCAAATGAATGTAATTATAGGTTATTTGGGGCATTGGGTCCTCTTTTGCATGATCACCTGCCGCAGATACCTTTCAGTTATTTAAGCTTGTTATTTAACTTACATCAAATAGCACAGCAGGTTCAAGTCTAATTGACCCAAATCTGGTTGTCTGTGTGTTATTAGCATTGAACCACAGCAGCTGTCACACTAACCTTCCAATGTATTTTGACATGGTTCAAGAAGCAGAATATTTACTCACTAGAGATGATGATATTAAGCCTCTCTTTTCTGCAATAGGATCCACACTACATCCTTTCACATATTTTTGGGAAATAATCACACTTAAATAATGCCAAACCCAGAACAAAATACCACAGAGTCTTAGGATACTCATCATGCTAGGTTTTGACAACCTTTTAGATAGCGACCTAGCATTCCAATGGGAAGACAATCTCATTGCAAGTTCCAAAACAATGATTACTCTGCTTATTGAACATGCTGAGAGAGAACATGCACGTATCAATGTGCAAATTGATACCATTGAAAAAGAGATAGAGACCATGGAAGCTCCAAAAACTGCTAAAGATAACATTTACACAACCATGCACACTATAATTCGTCAAGACAAGGTTAGGTTCAGGAAGTAATGTAAATTTTCATGGGACGGCAAGGATTACAGAGAAGACAGGTTTTTGTTTGTTTGTTTGTTTATTTATTTATATTGTGTGCCTAACCCGTAGGTATCTGGGCACATTTACACGGTTACATTTAAGTTACATAATGACATTACAGTGATAGGATACAGACATCTATTTACAATGCATTGATGTAATATGAACCAGAAGTTCTATGTTACAAAATTACAGTACATAAATATACAGGAAAGGTATGTACATACAGAGTTAATTTACATGTGAGAAGAGCCATCATTTGGTTATGTTTCTGAAACTGTGGAAGGAGGCTTCTGATCTTAAGGTAGCAGGTATAAAGTTGCACAGTTTGGCTGCCAATACCGAAAAACTGCCACCTCCTGCTTTGGTAAGCTTATATCTGGGAACCCTAAGGCAGTTAGAATGTTGGGTTCTGGTCGGTTGAACCGATGTGTTTTTGTAGAATCTATCTACTATATATTTTGGGGCTGAATTGGTGAGGCATTTGTTGGTGATGGTTAATGATTTCAAGTTAATTCTATCCTTCATGGAGAGCATTTATCAGTACGTCTATTTCTGCGATATGTTGTGTTCTGGGAATATTTAGAGCCATTCTTAATACATTGTTTTGCAGAATTTGCAATTTGTTGACATTGTATTTACTAGAGCTTAGGTAGAATGCATTACAATAATCAATTTTAGAGAGAATTAGAGCCCTAGCCAAGGTGGTGCAGCTAGATGTAGAAAGGAATGCGTTGCAAGCATTGATTAGCCTACAAGTGTATGCTGTAGAAGAGGCTGTGGCATTGACTTGTCTTTGCAAGTTTGAGGCTGAATCAAGATAGAAGCCCAAGGTTTTTGCCTCCTTGGATACTTCAATATTGTTACCATAAATATTGAATGTTGTGAATTGATGGCTTAGTTTGTTTAGTCTAGCTGTAGAGCCGTTGAGCAAAATCTTGTTTTATCATTGCTAATACAGAGACCATGAGGGTCTTTACGTACCAATACAAATACGATGAACCTGCTAGACCCAGGGTGAATAGTGCTGCCTCCGCTTCTGTTAGTTCAGATGTTGAAAGTGACCCTAATTGCCAAAATGAAATTAGAGTCAAATCTGGCTCAGGACCCTCTACTGGTACAAGTACATTCTTAGCCAAAATTACACCTCCCTCTTCTTTTTTGGACCAAATACATTGGTTGAAAAAAGACAAGAGTAGGCCAAACCTCAAACAAGTTAGATTCCAAGACTCTGTTGCTTCAAATATTCCAATACAGGGCGGGAGTTTATGGCAAAGAGTGGTGGGGAGCACCCCAAGAGGAAACGACCCAGAACCAGATCCACAAATAACTTGATCATGACAACAAAAACAGCAGACCTAGGGGAGGCAATCAACTTAGTTTACAACTTGTCCTCTTATCAACTGCCATTGATGGAGACCTCTCTCCTGAATAAAGGTTTCTCATTTGCACCGTAACTAATTTCACTTATATCCAGATCAATGTTTTTAAATTTGTTAGGAAATTCAAGTTGAAAAAAATAGTTTGCTACTTAGGTCAGACAATATACAGCACCAGAAGAACAAATTCCACCTTCAGATCTCTCTATTTAAACTCTTCTTTCGAACCATAAATTGGTGTCCCTGGAGGACACAGATACTGCACAAAAGTGTACAGTACAAGATGTACTAAAAGAACTCAATATAAAAAAACAATTGATGGAGAATGAAGGAATTGAATAAGAAGTATGAATTCACTCCTGTATTTCAGGGTGATAATGTGATCGATACCTTCCATAAAGCAGTTATTTGTGACATTCATGCATTGGAAGATATGCCTCAGCCAATGCTCTAGTCTAATGTGACAATTTCTGAATCATCAGTTTTGAGACAGCTATTGGCTAACAATGCCCTAATTATCAAAGAGGCAGGCAAAGGTGGCAACATAGTAATTGTGGACAAATTAGATTATATAGAAATGACACACAGTGATCTGAATACACATAGATGCTATACTATACTTCTGTCCAATCACACTAAGTCTGTTTAAGCGGTTGCCAATCAGCACACTACCAATTAGCATAGAACAGGCCTGTTGACTGATGGTGAAAAGAAATGTTTGCTTGTAGATCATCCTATCATTTACCCAAGATTCATAAACATTGTGACAGGATACCTGAAGGCAGGCCTATCTTGAGCGGGATGGATTGGACTACTGAGCCTATGTCCCGTTACATAAGTCAAATTCTCTTGAAAGAAGCCATGCTTACACCATCATATCTAAGGGATACAATGCATCTCTTCCAAATAGATGGGAATTAATTTGTAATGGGACATATTTTGGTCACCTTGGATGCCAGGTCCCTTTACACATCCATTAAACCTGATCTTGCCATTGGGAGTGTTGACTACATTTTTTGAGACAAATCTTCAGCCTTTCATGAACACATTGCAATTATTAAAGAATGGTTACATTTTGCTCTGTGTTTTAGTTTATTGAAACATTTTACAAACAGCAGATTGGGATTGTAATGGGAGCTAGCTTTGCACCTGCTCTTGCAAATACTTTTATGCATCAATTTGAGCAATCATGTGCACTTGCTAAGCACCAATACCTGCCACATATGCATCTACATTACATATATGATGTCCTTATGATTTGAAAGGGTACCGAACAAGGGTTATTAGAATGTGTAGTCTATTTTAATGCCAATAATGTAGGATTATCTTTCACTCACAAATCAAGTAGCTCAAGCATAGTTTTTCTGGATCTGAATATCAGATTCACTCCTCAAGTTTATTCCACACACACCTTTTGTAAAGCTACAGCTGTTAATTCATTACATCACGCCACGAGCTGTCACAGAAAGAAAATGATTTCTAAAATTCCCAAAGGCGAATTCATCAGGGCCAAATGTAATTGCAGTGAGATCACAGACTACACCCAGGATGTTCTAATATCCGCAATAGATTCCTGGCTAGACAGTGTTCTGTGGATTTAGTTGACAAAGCACAGTTACAGTTTGGGAAGATGGAAGGAACCACTTTATATACACATAAAAAAGAGCTCCACAGATAATAATGAACTTAGATGTATCACTCATTATAAAACAGACAGTCATAAAATGTTCGGTATACTCAAGAAACATTGCCATCTTTTACGTATGGCGAAAGATTTGATAGACTTCATAGATACCAAGCCTAGAATCGCATACAGTAAAGCCCCAACAATTTAGAGAATCTTGGTCCCTTTTTTATGTCTACAACACATAAGACCAAAGATTGGTTTCAGAAAAGTCAAACAGGGGTGTTTCACAAATGTGGGACATGATCTATGTGCCGGTTTGTATTAGAAACTGATGCTCTCAAATTTAGCAGCCAAGACTCTTTTCATTTTCAGACATTTATTAACTGTAACACAAAATTGGTTGTTTATTTCATGATACATGTCTTTGGCAAATATTACATTGGGAGCATGACCTGTGCACTCACAATCAGGATCCGTTATCGAGGACTCTCGGGAGTCAAGATGCTTCGTACCCTTTTGCATTACATTGGCAGCTGAATCACCAAATGGACCACACCAACGATATTTGCTTTGCTGGACCTATTCAGATGACCCCACCAAAATGGGGAGGGGATTGAGAACTTATTCCCAGGCAACACGAATCAAGAAAAGATCTGCAAATACAGGACTTTGCACCATGGCCTTAATACATACCATGAGTTTTCTGTGTTTTTATGAACCTTAACTTGGTTGTTTCAATGTTGAACATTTACTATGGTTGTGTGTGGAAAATTCTACTCTCAATATGTGTTCATAATCATGTAATAACCACAGATAAGCAAACAAGCACACTATTAGCCAGTATACAATAGGGAGCATCTGAGCCAATGCTGGGGAGCCTTTAATTGGGCTAACACCCACTTAGGTGTTCATAATAATTTTGCTTTTTCTCTTGCTACAAATGTATGTTTTATGTAAATCTGTACTATCAATTGGTCCATTAAAATTTACTAGGTTATATTGCTACTATGGGACCTTATGTTTGGTCTGTTTCTCTTACAACACATACTTCATGTGTAATAATTAATTCATCCAATTTTTACATAGTCACGATGCATCTTAGATGAACCAGTATGTTGGAACGGTTTGAGATACAGGCATCTGCATTTTTCTCCATGGGAAGCAGATCACTTTATATATATAATTTACCATTTATATAGCACTATGAACCCTCAGGTATCTGAGCACTGCTTATTATTTCCTATGGTGTGTGGTGCTCATTTATCGACCTAGGAAGGATAAACAGCTGAGTTTGGCCCTGCCGGGATTTGATACTCCATCAGCAGTCTCTGCACAGATGTCAAATCGAGCGTTCTACTTGCTGTGCTATCAGACCAGACTTTCTATATTGCGTGTAGATAATCGGTGACCTAAATAAGGTTCAGGATTGTGTTATAGACATAGGGAAATGGAGGGCTTGGGGAGACCCCCCAAATAAAATGTAAATAAAAAATTCCATATTTTTTCTGTATTTCAGATTCGTAATTTTTTTTCTCGATAAAACACTTTTTTAAAATCACATATATCCTGAGTGAATTATTAAGTTCTTTCAATAGAATTGGGTTAGGCAGCCGTATGTCTCCTTTAAGTTTGATAACATATTTTCTCCTAATTGTTCATCCATCCACACAGTGTGATCTTGTTGTGCTTCAAATTTAAAAGAAAATCCAGTCCTAGAATATTTGGGGACAGTGTTGGTTAGTGCCTTTAAAACATAGATTGGGCCGCCCTCAATGTTTTCACTAGCGATAGTATCACTGGATAACGGTTCTGTCTGGGGTAGCTCCTGTGATGCATGGTTTGGTGGCTGCTTTTATGTGGGCTTGTGGGACTTCTGTGGGACAACTGTGCTTCATGTCATTGCTGCAACACAATGCAATAAAGTGGTGTGCAGCTCTATCCACAGTGACATGTGAGGTTGCAGAGATAATAGTGGATATGTTGTTCTTTTCAACAGGTGGCAACTTTTGATCTTACACTGCCTAGAACACAGTCCAACCCCACACTACTTTGACAAAAGATACGCTATTCCATTAAAACTTTAATTTATTTAAATAAAAGAAATTGAAGACGGTCCCCTTTCTTTATGCATGGTGAGTAACCACAAGACATCAGATATACAAAACTTGGCCTGCCTGTGACAATCTTGCTTAATATAATACACACATTCCAAAACAATATAACTAGTAATAATATTTCTACTGATTTTAATACAAGACGGTTTAAGGATTCCTACTTTATGTGCATTCGGTTTAAATGCAGGCTAAAATGAATTTCATCATAATTCTGCAGGTGTGTGTTGTGGGATGTTTTTATCCATGCATCCAAGCCCTACCACCAAAGCTGTGCATTACTGGCACTGAAAACATCATAATGGCCAGAGCTCCCCAGAAAATGCACAGCAAAATCCCATTTTGCCTATATTGTGAGCTCAGAGAGGCAATGCTGATTGCCAAAAGCAAACCCATAACTGTTGGGAATTCATTTTTCTTGAATGTCAAATATGGCAAAATCATGGGCACAGAATTACTTTACTGCAGAAACACACCAATGCCATGTCCTGAACATGGACAATATACTCCATTTAATATCACTTGCTGAAATGAATCAATCTAAAAAAAATCCCAAGGATGGATGCAGTAACCACAAAATCCTGAGGGTGGCGCTAGCGGTCTAAACTCTGACAGGAGAGCTGTCTTGCAAAACTGTCTAGTGCAAAGAAAGGGGTCTTATTTCATTAAAAGTTGAAAGGGGTTGCCTGTCCTGAGAACTCTTGACACTTCAGAACTCAACACAAGAAGCCAGGAAATCACAGGGTTCTGTTAATTAAATGCAAAGTGGCTCCCTGGCCTCCTGATCTCAGCTTCCCAGAGACCACACAATGGCCCCTCTCCTCTGAAAGGAATATGTTGATTTTTACTGTTTCCTGTCAACAAAGGCCTGCCTGCCCAGAGGACACATGTGACTGACCCACCCAAGTCTTGGAGGCGGACTCCAACACTCTGAGAACTGACTTGAAAGCAAAATATATATTTTACAAAAACACTGATAACTCTTTGTAATCAAATGACAGAAATGTATAACCTTGAGAGCCTTAATTTAGAGAATGTACCTTCAATTCAAGCCCAAACTCCAATTTGTGTGATGTTCTGGGGCAAAACCCAGCTAATTGTTAATATTACAGACACTGGCCCTCATTACGACCCTGGCGGAAAGCAACTGACCTGACCGCCATAGCGTAAATAGCGTTTCCGCCATTGCACGACGGAGTAAAGTGCGGCTAATTCTGACCCATCGGGCACGAGCACTACGCCATGGCTGAAGTGCTAAGTCCGCGATGGCGGAAATGTCCCCAAAACGCCCCTCACCGCCGTCGTACGGCGACCTAGGTGCAATTCCGCCACCGATCATAGGGGTCACCGTAATGAGCGGCAATCGGAAAATACGGTGACCGTAAATATACGGAAACGGAAGCAAAAACATGGTCCCGGAACGGGAAACAGCACGCCGTACACCTATAAAATCAGAATTTCCACACAACCATTAAAAATACTACCCTGAGACACATCCCAACCCGTCATCCACCCTAGTGAAAACAATAACAATGGGAAAAGTAGCAAAAAAAGCGTGCGACCGCAAGCGGCAGGTCCACTTCTCCCGTGAGGAACTCACGGTGCTCACAGAGACCCTCCAGGAGAATGCTGCCGTCGTCTTCTCGACGCAAATGACCAGGACGACACTTGCGAACAAGAAGGCCATATGGGCCCTGGTGGCACAGCGGGTAAGTGCGGTGGGGACCGCACCCCGCAACCCACGGCAATGCAGAAAGCGATGGGACGACTTGCGGATACGCGTACGGAGCATACTATCCGCCAACCGTAACATTGCCACAGCTACCGGGGGAGGATCGGAATCACCCATCAAGTTGACCCCCTGGGAAGAAATCTGTGCCTCCACCATTGGAATGGAGACTATAGAGGGAGTCGGAGGGATGGAGAAAGGAGTGCAGACATCCGAAGAATCAGGTAGGTGTCCCAAATAAAACAATGCTAAAACCACAATGTCCAATCATGTGAAGTACCATGTGTCCACATAGTGCAACAGAAACACATGTCCAGGAGAACGTCCACATACATTGGCCTGATAGTGCACATCAAAAGTCAAAATAAATAAATAAATAATTAAAATTCCTAAAAACACCCTCTACACGTGCAGCAGGCACCCCCTAACTGCAGGCTGCAAAACAACTGCATCCTCAATCCACACAAAAATGAAACCACCTCAAACGCCCTGACCCACATCACCCTCAGGTACCACCCCAATGCATGTGATACATTGCCATTCCAATTTCCACAGACCCATTAATAACGCTCGCCCTCCTTTACTCCACCACAGGGTCCGAATCAAACAACGAGCTCCAGGACACCCCTACCAGCACACCTGCAAAGAGGGCCAAGACCAACGGCCAAAGACCCTCCACCTCAGCTGCACGGATCAAGACACGGCAGCAGCACAAATCAAGTGGCAGCACACAGGAGGGGACTTCAACAGGCACCCCAGCAGCCAGCATGCCCACAACAGCACCACCACAGGCCCCCCCAATGGATGCCACAGAAGGCACTGCTTCTGGTGGCAGCAGCACCATAGGTGACACTGCATTAATGGCAGCATGCTCCGACACAGAAAACGGTGATGTCGATGTAGGATCCATCCATGACCTGTCTCAATCCCCCTGTTTGTTTCATCCCGTACACCATGAGGATACCACGCAGGGGCACCCACAAGACGACGACTGGCCATCCCCCACAAGCCCTGTGTCAAGCCCCTCTGTGACACCACCGCAAATGGCCATGGCCCAGCAGAGGCAACAGTCCCTCGACCAGGTGATCGTGCAACAGCAGCAACTGGCCACGCTCCTCAAGGACCATGCTGATGAATGTGGGGGTACTAAGGCAGCCATAGAAACATGTACTGAGACACTAAGGGTACAAATGGAGAGAAGCACCGAGAGCCTGAGAGTACAAATGGAGAGAAGCACCGAGAGCCTGAGGGGGGAACTGCATGCGACGTCCAAAGACGTATGTGCTGAACTTGCCGCTGTGCGCCGTGTGCTCACTGAGCTCTCACAAACCCTTAGGGACATGCATGGACGTGAGCAGGCAGAGACATCATCCGTTGCAAGTTCCGTCCAGGGCAGCCCCCAACGTAGATCTGGGAGGAACCAGCGCTCCACAGGCAGGGGTGCCCGTGATACCCGGAGAGGGGGCTTGCAATAGCGTCTGCCCACTGACAATGAGCATCTTTGGACACTGGTGTTCGGGGGGGAGGTAGGAGGGTGGAGGGGGTGTGTTGGGCTTACTTGGGTTGCGGGTCGATGGGGTGTGTAACATAATTTCACATATGCTATAAACATTTCACAATCATCCAATGAGATGTGTGGACATTGATCTTTGTGTACGAGGCCATTATAGGCGTACAGTCCATATTGTGCATGTTCCAGACACACACACTGCCACAAGTCCCGTGTCCATGTATCAGCCACCAGGCGTGAGTGCTAGAAGCATGAATCTATGATGATCTGACGAATTTCACGGCCCTCCTGTGCCTCGCGGACTCCTTGAGGTGCTGCCACATCCCCACCCTCATCATGACCATATTCAGGTGCTTGCAGTTCTGCGTCAGAGGCATGGGCACATTTCTACGTACGCACATGTTGTGTAGCATGACACATGCCATGACCATCATTGCAACCTTCTCATGGCGGTACAGGAGTGCCCCGCCAGACCTGCTGAGGCAGCGGAAACGACCCTTCAGTAGGCCGAATGCCTGTTCTATGACTACACGGGTACGTGAGTGGGCATGGTTGTAGTCCTCCTCATGCTGGTTCTGTGGGTTCCGGAGTGGTGTAAGGAGCCATCTCTTCAGTGGATACCCGGCATCACCTGTATGTGGACAATAAAGGATGTTTGTGGAATTACATTGCTACGTACGCACCCCCCCCCTTCCTGCCAGGTCATTGCCGCATCACATACCCCACATTATCATGCATGAAATGAGACTCACCGAGTAGCCAGGATCTGTTCCCTGCGTGTCGCTCCATGTAGCGTGGTATTGTAGAGTTCCGCAAGACCATAGAATCATGGGTTGATCCAGGAAATCGGGCACAACAATGTGTAATGATCCTGTTTGAGTCACACACCATTTGTACATTCAGAGAATGATATTGTTTTCGGTTGCGGTACTGGGCCTCCATGGCATGTGGGACAACCAATTCCACATGGGTGCAGTCGATGGCACCAATGCAACCCGGTATGCCGGCAAGTGCATGGAATCCCACTTTTGTGTTCGTAATTTCCTGCTCCGAGCGTGGTAGAGAGATGTAGTCGTCTGCGTGCTTCAGGAGGGCATCGAGCACTTGCAATAGTGTCCGTGACAACAGTGGCTGTGAAATGCCATGCAACTGTCCGAATGTGTGCTGGTAGGTGCCTGTGGCCAGGAAGTGGAGTACAGACACCACCTTCAGTAGGGGTGGGATGGCGGTTGGGCTATCTATCATGCTGACAAGGTCAGCGTGTGTCATGTCCACAATGGCGGTTATGGTGTCCCTGTCCAAACGGTAGAGGGTGTGGATCTGCTCATCAGTGAGGTTGAACGGATGTGCTCGGAGGCGTGGGATTGCGGGCTGCCTGCGTGGTGGTAGTGGCTGTGCTGGTGGGCCTTGCTGGCCCTGCCTTGCCCTCCTCCTCCTCCTGCGTCTCCTCTGTGCGGCCGGTTGTTGTAGTAGTTGGTGTTCGTCTTCTTCTTGAAGTTGGAGTACTTGCAGTGCTATCAGGTCCCCCAGGGCCAACATCGCTAGTCCTGCCGGTAGCATTTTGGAGTGGGTGTGGTTGTGGGAGGGGGTTGGGTGTGCAATTTATGTGTTTTCAAGCTGTATAGCCTCCACCTGTGGTGATTCATTCCACCTGTGCAAGCTGCAATCCCCTTTGGGCAGGCACGTCCCGCACACAACGCTGCAATTCGACGCATGGCATCTTGCTATTACAATCATGTATTTCATCCCGATGGCAGTGAGATATTGGTTCATATGTTCATTCTGCTATGGTCCCATTGTTTCACATACTATCTTTGCAGTCGCGAACAAACTTGTGAAGGGTCAGTGGAATGTAGTACTCGATTGACGGTGGACCCTCATGCAGCACTGTACCGCGGTTCACCGACGGGCGGGGCGTCCCATGTGTGAGTGAAGCCAGTTGCCATTTACACACACTGCCGCACTACATGGATGGATTTGTGATTTCAAGCGGTCACAGATGGCTTTTCGACGTGATGTTGCAAATGAGGAATTCGAAGGACAGCGCTTTCTGTTTCCAGCTAGCGGCGAGGAGACGCCCACAGGTCTGACTGCAGAAATAAAGTTCTATTGTTTAATGTCCTTGGGACAGGGGCCATGGCGAGAATGCAATGATTGATATGAATAGTATGGGATGCGCAATAGCGTAGTGGACGATAAGGCAGGACGTTCCCAAATACATGTTACTTCACAGCACTAGGATTCCGGGCTGGAGCACAAAGGATTTTGCAGACTGCATTACGCACAGACTCAATGGAAATTTCACATGTTATGTGAGTAAATAATCAGGCGTTTTCATACAGGGATGAGGGAATGATGTATGGATGCATGGACAGATGATTTAATAGAGAGTTTGCCATGTACATGGCTTTTTGGTATCTATCCACTTCCCCTGCGCTATGTGATGCAGGGCTGCCATAGTGGGACCATCGTCTATCTGCCCTTGTTGAACCCTCCCTGTCTCGACGCGCCTTCAAACACTTGTGTCTATGCACGTTACTAATCCCATCTAATGGATTCTGTTTTAACAGACGCATGCACACAAACACTCGTTTGTAATAGTGTTTTCACCTCGATTTATATGGTTATGATTCGCAAGTGATTTTTGGGTGGGAATAATCCTTTTGAGTGGGCTAGCATGCATATGGCTGTGGATTTAGTGTGATCATTGAAGTGAGTAATTCAAATGAAGTTCTGATGCCCATACTATTCTTTTTCATTTCATTTGGGTGACAGGTATCTCCTCTCCTTTTGCCGCTGCCATCTGTATGCCACTCCTGCAGATGGCTTTTACTCCCGACACCTGCTGCTTCGTGTTAATCAGTGGAGCACCATTACGATCTTATGGGACGATCGCCAATGGCCCACATGCCCTTACGCAGTACTAGTGGCTAGGAGCAACATATCGACCTTTCAGCTGGACTAGTGCCTACCTAATGGGACGGCCCGGCGGTTCTAGGCGATTCCATGTTGCCTTTTTGAACGTGAATGTAGCCCCTGTGTACCATGAAGGAACAGGGTGTCACACAAGAAGAAGCTGGTCATTTATTCGGATGCAGCCCACAATAATGAAATATATTTTGGAGTTCATGACCTAATTGCTGTGTGGGCCTGGTGATTTTGTTGTGCATTCAATTTTGATTATGATATTGACCGTGTAGCGTTATTCTTTGCAAGTAATGTAGCATATTCCTATTTGTGGAGCGATGTATTGTGAGAAGATCTGCTTTGGGTTCCGGCTTCTGAGTATAGTTGCGTGGTACTGTACTGGGCGCTTTTGCCTACGAAGCCCAGTAAGGTCAGGGATAGGGGCTGCCATTATGACTGTTTTAATGATGTCATGCTCATGGGCGGGGGATTAGCTTTTGTGTAACAGATGCCAGTCAGCCAGGTGGATTGGTGGAATGATGTGATTATCAGAATATGGCTGGTCACAGGTGCCTGTGTTTGCGTGCGTTTCTTGGAGGGAGACTGAGGTCATGTCCATTGGAATAGCTTCTGTATTCGTGCCATCTGTGCCCTGCAGCTCCCATTGGCCCCTCTTGAGATGTGCCTGGCTGCTCAGTCACTCTGCCAACTTGTGTGGTACATGCTTATGCTGATGGTTGGTTTGTTTACTGGCAGGTGTACAGGGCTGGTGCAGTCTCACTCAGGATACTGCTTTGAATGTTGCCTTACACTGGTGTCAAGCGATGGGGGGCCTGTTTTTGTTTGTCTCAGTTTTCAGGTCATGTTGCTGTACTTGAACCTTCACATGCCTGTGCTGCATCAGTACGGCAATGGTGCCATGGCTAATATGGATGGCCACTCACAAGGCACTTGGAGCCCCTACATTCATTTGTTCGTTGGCATGCATGGGTGATTTGTACATTTCACTGGTTGCATTGTGTGACTTCATTCAACCTACGAGGAGTTGTGCAATGTGGCCAGGGAGTGGTGTACAGGCACTCAGTAGGGCCTTTTACGGTTGGTTCGCGGTGCCGTACTTCTCAACATGGCGGAATGGTACTTTCCGCCATGCTTGATGGCGTTAGGTACATGTCCGCTAGGGTCAGAATTCCCGTACCGTTGCGCCATGGTGGTAATTACGGTTTCGCATGGCGCGCGTGCGCGTACTTGGTGCAGTTAGCGTTGGCGTTCACTGCGGTGTCGCTAATGGCATCGTACTTTACGGTGACGGGTCATAATCGCACCGAGCGCTATTCGATGGCGGTATTGCATTTCCGCCATCGTTTTTCGATTTCCGCCAGGGTCGTAATGAGGGCCACTGTGTTTAAGTTAGACAAATGAAAATTTACTGGAGTATGTATGGACAGGCTGTGTACATTTGTATGAAGTTGGAAGAAAAATCTGATGTTGCAAAACCACTAAAAAGGTGCAAATATTGCCATTTCTGAATGCAAGCCCCCAGGAAGAGCAGATTTGGAAAGGGTATATCTCCTGTGATATGTGATGTGTGCATGTAATTTTAAACAAATGTTTACCTGTGCAAATATGTCTTTTTATATCAAATATAGATTGTGTGCAATTTGACAGGGGAGTGTCCTCTCTGCAAGCCATAAAATGACATCGCTCTGACTCACAGTTCCTTCCCCAATCAAGTGAGAAATGGAAGTTGGACCAATGGCAAGTGGAGAGGGGTAGGGTCTAGTGATGCTGCACACACACCCACATTCTAAACAGATAAAAGCAGATAGTGCAAGCCAAATAGAGATTCATTTTCCACTTGCAGCTGGAAGCTCTGCCAAAATTCCATACTTTACCTCCATCAACATCCAGAGATCCAGACTTCAAATCCCTCAATCTCCAGAATCCAGAAGCAGTGCTGTACCCAGAGAGAGAGAGCAGAGCTGACCCAGGCCAATGTTAGCAGAACCAAAGAGCTGAACCGGAGTCCAGTCCAAAACCTGACCAGATCCGTGGCGAGGCATATTTCTAAATATAGTGTGAGTACATAGTAGAACTGTGCAGAAACAATCTCTTAGTTAAAATAATATAATTCAATCCTATTTTAATCTAAGTAGAACTGTCTCCTAACTGTCACCTGTCATTTGTAAAGCTGTCACTTGTCATTTTCTAGTTGCTAGCTGTCACTTGTCTTTTTGAACTTTAAAATTTAAAATCTGAAAAACGACCTTCACAAAATCGCTCATATCTCCGCAACCGTTTGTTCCTCTGTAATCGCGAAAAACGGACTCGCAAATTTTACCGCGATTTGCAAATTTCTCCACGTGTAAAAATCTGCTGCTGCTTGCCTTCCGTTAAAGAAAAATTCGTTTAACCTGCTAATCATCCCTGAATCATTGCTAGTGTGAGCCCGGACTAATATTAACTAGATACCACTCACCCTGAACCTCTAGAGGGAATTAAAAGCAATTTAGCATATTTTTCACTTAATTGCCAGCACATATAAAAGCATTTTGCCTGTGTTTCCAACTTCTGTAGTCTAAGTTGCTGGGTGAACTGAATTACATTTGAATTGCATTTCTGAGAATTGTGTGCCTTCCTTCCATTTCCTTGCATTGCATAAAGGGGGGGAGTGGATTGCCAGAGAAAAGTGATTACATTGTTTTGTTGAAATCATATTGAGTATTTTCTGTACTGCCTTTCATTCAACATTGCATCCATTTGAACTCTATAAAGCATTCTCTATCATATTATTCTTCTGTCCCTACTTACCAGTGTGCTACCTTATCCATTTCATGTCAACTCCTTAGCGATTATAAAGAGGTGTGCTAGTGCCAGACTATCCATTATTGTTTACTGATCAGATTAAGTGTGATATTCAATTATTAATTTATTATAAAGCGTGATATATATATCTATTGTTTAAATTATCAAATAAACCTTTCAACTTGCAAAACAGAAACACTTCTTGGCTCAGTGGGGTCAGGAGGATTCCAAGAGAGGGGTGTTATATAGGGGTAGTCATCCAGAACGCATGAACTGGACATAAAGATATATCAATAAGGGTTTTCATTCAGTATTCTAGACTAGGCGTTGACTTGGCTGTAGTGCTGAATTGAATCCTCTTACAAATTGGGGGCTCGGGCCGGACGTCTGGGTTAGATCCATCGCTTGTGCAGATTAATACAGTGTGCCAGCTGACCAGATACACATATCCTGTCGGATCACCACGCTGTGTTACGCTGTAAAGCACTCCTCAAAGGAACGCTCTAGGAAACGGTCTGTTTTGCAAAAATAAAATACAAACTTCTGTAAATCAGGACAGAGACCAATCTCTAGAATGACGACCTTAGTAGACATGAAAATAGCCAGAGAGCACTTCTTACATAAGTTATTTGTGAGAGGTGAGTGGACTCACCAGGACCAAACAGTCTGGTTGCAGGCCATCACACCCCAAATCACGGAAACAGGGTCAGATATATGGAGAGACCAGGGTCCCTTACATGTGGCCCTGAGTGAACTATATATGTCCTCTAAGGCCAAGGATGAGCACAACAAGATTGCCAGGGTAGCGGCATATTTATATTTACATATGGGAGCCATGCAGGACAAATGTGCTGAAGGCCAAGATCTGGCGAGTAGGCAACTGCTGGCATTACAGAAGGCCCAATCTGAGCTGGACTCTTCTGAGCAGAGGCTGCTCAGGAGCCAGGAGTCAGAAAATGACAGTAGGCAGCATATCATTAAAATAAAAGAGGACATGGATATACTGCAACAGGAAAAGGCTGACCAGGATACTAGATTTCTGGCCCTGCAGAAGGAGCACCGAGACAGTTTGGACTCCTTACTGCAGAGCCAGAAAAAGCTGGAGCAACAATTAGACTTTAACAGGCATGCACGGAGCAGGTAGCCACCCTGCAAAGTCATCTAGATAGAGTGAAGGTAGAGAGCAACAAGCTGATTTCGAAAGACCTGGATACCCAGGCAGAGTTTGATGAAGAACGCCAGAAAGCTGGTGCCTTTCAAAGGCAGAGGGACGACCTGGTGGCACAAATGCAGGCTCTAAGTCAGGAAAGAGACGCCTTAGGCCAGGAAGTCTGCCATTTAAAAAGAAAAATGGAAGAAAATCACCTGGCCCACCAGGGACTGGGTGATCTCCAAAAAGAACACCAGAACTTGTTAGAGCACACCAGGAGGGTGGAGGATGCTCTAGCAAGAAAGGAGCAGGCCAATAGGGACACAGCTCAGGAGGTAACCCTCCTGCAGCAAAGACTGGCCCAGTGCTCCAGGACCAATCAGGAAACACAGAGAGAGAATGAGGCTCTCTGCCAGCACAATGATAGGCTCCAGCAACAGGTAGCGATGCAGGAGAGACTGATAGAGTTTAGTAAGGCCTTAACTGAGGAACTGAAGGCACAAATGCAGGCTCTTGCATTGCAACAGGGAGCAGGGGCGGATAGAGATGAGGTTCGCTGGGAAAGGGAAGCTCCGGAGCATAACCTCAGGAGCCCTAGTACCAGAGGCCCTCATACCTCTCAGTCACTGGACTCTGCCACCCCCATATTCCCTGGCGCACATGAGCACCGGGCCACAGGGATGGCAGACTACTATCCAGACAAAAGTATGGGGCTCATAGGCCAGTACCACCCAGGTATGGAGGGGAGGGCATCCGGGTATGGGCACCCCAGCACAGTGCAATTTAATGGGGAACCCCAGGAGAGTAGGCCCATTAAGGGCATCCTGAAAACCTCTGCCCAGTTAGGTCAGTGGGGGGGGTACCCATCAAATCCTGGCAGCAAGGAGGAATCTGAAGACTCCTCTGAACTGCGCAGGACACAGGAGACCAGGTCCCCACATTCGGCCAGCCATTCCCAGGCTCGCAGAATCCGGGAAAACCTGGAAGAGCAGACAGGAACCTCTGGGAGCAGTGCCTCTGAGTCAGAGGATGAATGGACAAGGGTTACCCGAACCAAAAAGGCCAATAAGGCAAAAAGGGCCTTGCTTAAGGACCCCTTAAAGCAGATTAAGGCGATCAGGAGCGTCATCACGCCTTACCATAGGAACGCTAAGTATTCTGTTTGGGAGCACTTAGAGTTGTTTGAGCAAATGATGGAGACTTTCCATTTGAAGGACAGCCAAAGCTGTATTCAATATGTAAAGTGGACCTTCTCCCCGGAATACTCCAGTTTCTTTGTGGGGCTGGAGGACCAAAATCATTTAAGATGGTCCACCTATAAGGTGGCCAACTTGAAACATTTTTCTGTTCACAGAAATCCTCAAGAGGCTCGCAAGGCAGCCTACAATTTGCAATGTGGGGAGGATCAGGCCCCACAAGTATTTGTGCAAGAACTGAAACGTGCTTTTGCGTAGACCACCAGAAGGGTGCGCACAGACAGTAGAGAATTCATTAATACATTTTTTCATGCCTTGCCCAAATACATAATGGCCCAGCTCGTGAGGGATTTTCATGAGAAAAGATCTTTAGACTGGGTCATTGAACAGGCTACCCGGATCTATGAGGTGCAGAAACCGGTAGATAGCAAAAGTAATGCCCAGAAAAACCCCAAAGCCAACAGCACCCCTGCTGCTGCCAAGGTGGCAGAGGTAAAGGTCACCCCCATTTTGGATTTGGAGATGGGGGGGCCGAAAAACCTACCTGCACCTAATAATGCTAGGCCCAGAAGGTCCTCGGGCCAGTCACAGGCAGGGAGCCAAGGAGGCAGCCCCACAAATGGGGTCCCTCGCTCTCCTGATTATGTAAGTCCCCGTTACAAGGGAAATCGACCCATCCTGGGTTATGTGTGGACTCCTCCAGCCCAAGGGGGGGAATCCAGCCAAGCACCTAACCCAGGGAACTTCCCTCCCAACTTCCCACGGGAGGGCAGAAATTCTCCAAATCCTGGGCAGAACTTTTTCCCCAGGTATCCACCCAATTTCCAACCCCAAAATCATCCATCCTTCCTTCCCCAATTCCCTGAGCCCAGACAACCTAATCCGGGAGAGGGGAGGCCAGGGGTGGAGGGGTACCCAAATCTTCCCAATCCGGGGTATTACCAGAGAAGGGACAGCTACCCTTCCCGGGATCAGCCCAGGGGAGAAAACAGGGCCCCGTATCAGCCTGAGCGGGTTTCCCAGTTAGAGCGCCAGGTTCAAAACATGGCGCGGGATCTGGGTCACATACTGAGGGCTCAGCAGAACCCTCAGATGGGCGTGCCAGCACAGAACGCACCCAACTCTGGACCTGGTGCTCCAGAACAATGACGGGGGCAGCACCCCGATAACTCACCGGTTCCCAGGGAGGAGGCACAAAGGGAAGGGGGGTGTAAAGGCTTGGAGGAAGCTTCCTTCCTCACTTGTAAACAGCCCCTGGAAACCCAGGAACCGGAAACAAAATCTCTTGCCCCTGAAAGTCTGCCTCCTAAGGAGCAGAGGGGGGGTAGGAGAAACAAAAGACCCAAACAGACTCAGTTTGAGGAGGAGGTACAGATCTTTCAATTTGAGGGAGAGGGATCCTGGGAAAAGGATCTTCTCCTTCAGAGAGGGGGGAACTCCTCCCAAAGAAAAATGGGTCCCTAGGGATGCAAATCCAGACTGGGGAGATGTGGAGACTGAGCTACCGCCGCCCACCATCTCATCCCAGAACCAACAGCAAGAAAATCCCCTGGTTCAAACCCATCCTGGTGACTGCCTCCAAAAAGGGGGGGGGGCGGCCCGGAACCGGAGCCAGGGGAACCCACAATGGCTCTGATCTCCAGTTGCCAAATTTTTCTTTCAGATTCCCAAGGCTCTCCACAGAATTCCGCCCAAATCTCTTCGCTAGCGATGTCCAAAACCAGAAAGCTAGCCCACCAGTTGTCCAAAAATGTGCATTATCTGTGCCCCCTTGAGGAGAAGGAGGGAAGATATTATGCCCCGGTACAAGTACAGGGGCAGGGTACAATTTTGGCACTGGTGGACACTGGATTTCAAGCTACCCTTCTGTCCAGAAGGGCCTTTGACGAACTGAATGCAGGAAGGGGAGGGAATTACCAAATTCCTCTCACCTCTCTTCCTGAGCAACTCCAGAACTTTGACGGGAAGGAAATTCCCGTCGAGGGGACGGCAGATTTGGACATTAAAATTGGGCGACACAAGTTGAAACACCCGGTCATAGTTGTGACTCCAGAGGGCACCCCTTGTTTACTAGGGAATGACCTCCTGAGAAGGTTGTCACCCCTAATAGATTGCGTAAACAAGGTCCTCTGGACCCAGACTAGCCGACCAATAAAATTAAAACAGAGTGTCAACCATGTTAGTTTAAACGGCACCTGCCACATGGTTGAACAAAAATCTGACCAAGTAGAATTTCACTTCCAGAACAACCAGATTCCAGACGTGACAGTAATAGCAGTAGGACAACAGACTGGTGATGGGGGGTCCTCTCTATTTCTGAAAATCAACCTTCCTTCCAGTTTAAGGTGGTATTCCACAATGGAAGGAAACACCCTGAAATTCTTTACTAATCCACAATCAGAAACTCCCACTCCTATAGTCCAGAAAGGTGTGAAATCAGCTCAGAGCCTGGCTGAGATTCAGCAAATTGGAGAGCAGTTGTTCATCCCTGTCCAGTTAAATGATGGGAAGGACTCTGTTCTCGCTCGAGTGTGTGTGAACAACGGTAAGAGCTTCATCAGCGAAGCCATGTTCCGCCAACTCCCAAAAGATCCAGCCATTCCCACATTCAAACTGATAGACAAATGGGAAATGGACCTGGAAGCACCCAATTCCAAACATCTCCTGCCAAGCAGGTGTATGCTCAAAATCTCCATTGGCAACAAGAGCATAGTCCACAATTGTTGGGTCGTGCGAGACGTCCCTGCCGCCTTTTATTTAGGCAGTGACATTCTCAATCGCTTTGCCATTAGTTTGGACCTAATAAACTTCAAAGCTTGGTCTCGATTAGCGGATAATCCCATGGGCTTTGATGATCCAGAAAAAGCATTTAGGTCAGCTCAATTGCTACCTTATGCAGTTGAAATTCAGGTTAAAGAGGAAGTCACCATCCCAGAAAGGACCCGACAATTCTCCCTGGAAGTGAAAGTTAAAAGGGGACAAGAGTTGCAAAACCCTGATGCGTACATACATCTAAATGCTTCTCTCCAACAGCAAGGGTTGGGGGTAAACCCAACACCATTAGTCAACATAGAACATGACACCATTCCAATAGAGGTGGATAACAGCGACTTAAAGAGTATTACTCTAGCCGCAGGCACCATTATTGGAATGGCGGTTGATGACCGACATTTCTCCATTGATCTTGGAAATGAACTGTTAGGACCAATCCCCAAGGACTGTTTTGACAGTGACAGTGATGACAACGCAACACCAGACAGGATCTTTACCCGGCATGGGGGGAACTTCCTGGTGTACACTTCCTGCCCTTATGGTAAGGAAGATGTGAATTGTGACTTCAGGAGGGATGAGGTGATTTTCCAGGTCCATGAGGGCTGCCTTTCCCACCTGAAGCCTCCAGTCCAAATCAGCACTCTGACCAGGGACTTCTCCACCCAGCTGGAGGAGGCCGCTGAAATAGCCAAACCAGAAGTCTTTCCAGGCTTCAGGCAGATGGTGGAAGAGAGAGTCAACCTAGCTGATGCCTGTGTGACTCTGGAACAAAAGCAAAAGTTGAAACAAGTTTTCTTGGATTTCCAAGATCTCTTTGCGGTAGACTCATATGACTGTGGTCGCACTGACATCCACACAACAACAATCCCCACGGACCCTGGCATGACTCCTGTGTTTGTGAAGCAATATCGCTTGCCTCTCGCATCAATGGAGTCCCTTACTGAAATAATTAAGAACCTTGAGTCCCGGGGAATAATCCGTCCAGTCCACAGCACCTTCAATAATCCGGTGCTGGGAATATTGAAGCCAAACGGCCAGTGGAGACTCTGTGCCGACCTCAGGGAGCTCAACAAACGGGTCCATACTTCCCGATGGCCTCTGCCCTACATTGACCAAGGGCTGGCCCAGATTCAGGGGTCGCAGGTATTCACTGCAATAGAACTGACCAATGGATACTGGACTGTGCCTGTCAGTAGGGAGGACCAATACAAGCTGGCTTTTACCTTTGGGGGCCAGCAGTACACATGGACCCGGACTCCCTTCGGATACCTCAACTCCGGCAATGAATTCAACATTTTCCTACATAAGGCCATGCCCGACCTGGGTGCGAGGGGTAACCTGGCTTATGTAGATGATGTCCTCATCAAAAGTTCATCTGTGGAGGTACACATAGCGGAGATCTGTTATGTTCTGACGCAGTTGAGGGCCGCCGGAGCAAAACTTTCCTTTCAGAAGGCACAGTGGTGTAGAACCCGTGTTAATTTCTTGGGGCATGAGATTACTCCTCAGGGTCTCTGTCCCCAGGAAAAGAAAATGGAAGCACTTCAGAAACTGAAAGACCCCACAACTCTGCGAGAACTAAGGAGCCTCCTTGGACTGACTAATTACAGCAGAAAGTTCATTGAGGGCTACGCAGAGATTACCAGACCCCTGATTCATCTCCTGAAGGGGGGGTCAAGTGGGAATGGGTCAAGAACAAGCCGAGGCAGTAAGACAACTCAAGAGAAGCCTCTCACAAGCGCCTTGCCTAGCTTACCCTGTCAGAAACAAGGAGTTCTTCCTGGAGACGGGGTTCTCTAATACGTGCTTGATGGCAGTATTATACCAAAAGCATGACAAGGTCAATAGAGTAATCTCCTATGCGAGCAAAACTTTATCCTCTGTGGAGGAAAAATTCAACGATTGTGAGAAGGCACTCCTGGCAACGGTGTGGGCATTGAAGAATTACCGCCCGTTTATCCAGGGGGAACACATCACAGTGGAGACTCCACACCAGCCTCTGCAATATCTCCAAAGTGACAGAATCCGGGCCGGAAATGTGAGTAATTCCCAAATTACTTCCTGGATTCTGTCAATGCAAGGCTTTCCTGTGGAGGTCAGATATGGCCAAAACAAGAAGAGTCCCCTCGCGCAAGGTCTGGCTGACTTGCATGATTGTGCCAGAGAAAACTGTCTCGAGGACCAAAGTCTAAAAATCAAGGACAACACGGAGGCATACCTTAATTCCCCACACAAAGTCTTTGAAGAGGACAAGTGTGAGGGAATGCCCATTGTTTATGTGGATGGATGCTCTTACCATGTTGACAACAACGGGGAGAAAGAACTGGTGGCCGGCGTAGGGAATACATGGGTGAATGAGTCCCCAGAACCCTCCGCTGGATACAAAATGGGTCCCCAAAGTAGTCAGGTGGCAGAATTGATGGCTGTGCATCAGGCCATCCTCACTGCTGTCCAGCATCAACTCCACGAACTGGTCATAATCACAGATTCGGATTATGTACGGAACGGGTTCGTGGAGCACCTGGTTAATTGGAAAACCTGAGGCATGTTATGTGCTAACAACAAACCCTTGAAACATGGGAAGTTGATCCAAAACATTGATGATCTGGTCACCTCGAATGAGATGACCATCTATTGGAAAAAGATCAAGGGTCATTCCAAAGTAGAGGGACCAGACAAAACTGGAAATGACTTAGCTGATCAGCTGGCCAAAACTGGGGCCATCAAAGGGGATCTAATTGAAATTGAGTCCCTGTTGGGGGAAATCCAGGTCACTGCTATCACTAGGTCCCAGACAAATGCTCACAACGACCTTTCAATTGCACAATGGAGTAAGGAGACCCCTGATGCTGATTTGATTACAGCTCAGAAGGGGGATCCAGTTATTGGTAAGTTTTACCAACACCTTGAGGACCCTGAGAACTTTCCCCTGACGGATACCGATTACATTGGAAAGAGGACCTAAGAGTGTTGATGAAATGTCCAAAAATGTTCTGGATCCAAGACGGTTTGCTGGTAAGGAAATCCAAAGCTGGCCACGATCAGTGGGTGGTTCCTACCTCATTCCGAAGCTTGATGTTAAGTCACGCCCATGATGCGGCCACCGCCGGTCATAGGGGGTTTCACACAACATTGGAAATCTTAAGAGAGGTTGCATACTGGCCACACATGGGGCAGGACCTCGTCCAATACTTGAAGGGGTCGTCTTGTGTGTGCACAATTTCAGCCATCATCCCTCACACACCGTGCGCCTCTCCAAAAGCGGGGGATGACACTGCCATGGTCAGATTTACAAATCGACTTTGTAGGCCCCGTGATTCGCTCTGCTAGGGGGAATAAGTACATGTTGACTGTGACATGCTTGTTTACCAAGTGGGTGGAATGTCTCCCAGCCCCAAATTGCAAGGCAGAAACCACAGCTGCCCTGATGATTAACCATATCTTTTTCCGTTTTGGTCTACCTCAAAGGATTGAGTCAGACAGAGGTAGCCATTTCACCAGTGAAGTAATGACAAAGATGTGGGAGATACTGGGGGTCAAAAGGAAGTTGCATATTGCTTACAGGCCAGCTTCTTCTGGGGCAGTAGAGAGATATAACCGGACAATTGTGAGCATCTTAAAAAAGTTTGTGGCAGATTCTGGGCCAAGTTGGGATATCCGATTACCTCTGGTCCTAATGGCCATCAGATCTACCCCTTCATCTGCAACCAAAATGTCACCATTTGAGTTGATGACTGGGCGCAAGATGGTGCTTCCTCAGCATTTGCTCTACAGGACCCAAGAGCAGACACTGATAAATGCCTCCACTACTCATGAGTATGTGGAGAATTTAAGGAAACACCTTCAATATGCTTTTGCTTATGCTCAGCGGAATCTAGAAAGATCGGCTGATAGCATGAAGACCCATTATGACCTGAAAACTTCCAGGAAGGAATATCAGGTGGGATACCGGGTCTATCTATACAACTTCCAAAGGAACCAGGCCAAGCAGCGCAAATTTTTGCCTACATGGAAGGGACCCTTTGAGATCATCGACAAGATCTCCCCTGTGGCCTACAAAATCCACATCCCCAAAGGTCCTTTGGCAGCGGGGGAAGACAAGTGGGTCCACATAAACCAGTTGAAATGTTGCCATCCCAGGCACACTCTGCAACAACTGGAGGAATCCTCTGGAACCCTAGCGGGTACTGTCTCAGACTAATTCAGTTCCAATCATAAAACATACCACATCTAGTCTCTAAAATATTGTGATTTGCATGAAACTGTCTCTTAGTTATACTGTTTTTTTTTTCAAAATAAGAATGTAATGTTTCGTTATGATGAAATGCATATGCTGCCCCACTATCTCAACAGTGGTGGGAAAACGTCTATGAATAGGTATTGCCGCTCTTCCTTTGTCGTCCTAGGAGAAAGAAAACCTGGAGACCGGCCAAGGAGGATGATCCGGAGACTGGGAGGATGACGCAAGGGGGCCCGGGGTACCGCCCAATATTCCCATCAGGACTGGCGAGGAGAACCGATCGATCAGTACTGGATGGAGGAAAAGATGCTGAACTGTGCCATCTATTGGAAGAAGATGAGGAAACATCCCAGGTCTTGCGAGTCCCATCAGGATCAGATGGCCACCGCAAGAAGGGGGGCTTGTGGGATGTTTTTATCCATGCATCCAAGCCCTACCACCAAAGCTGTGCATTACTGGCACTGAAAACATCATAATGGCCAGAGCTCCCCAGAAAATGCACAGCAAAATCCCATTTCGCCTATATTGTGAGCTCAGAGAGGCAATGCTGATTGCCAAAAGCAAACCCATAACTGTTGGGAATTCATTTTTCTTGAATGTCAAATATGGCAAAATCATGGGCACAGAATTACTTTACTGCAGAAACACACCAATGCCATGTCCTGAACATGGACAATATACTCCATGTAATATCACTTGCTGAAATGAATCAATCTAAAAAAAATCCCAAGGATGGATGCAGTAACCACAAAATCCTGAGGGTGGCGCTAGCGGTCTAAACTCTGACAGGAGAGCTGTCTTGCAAAACTGTCTAGTGCAAAGAAAGGGGTCTTATTTCATTAAAAGTTCAAACGGGTTGCCTGTCCTGAGAACTCTTGACACTTCAGAACTCAACACAAGAAGCCAGGAAATCACAGGGTTCTGTTAATTAAATGCAAAGTGGCTCCCTGGCCTCCTGATCTCAGCTTCCCAGAGACCACACAATGGCCCCTCTCCTCTGAAAGGAATATGTTGATGTTTACTGTTTCTTGTCAACAAAGGGCTGCCTGCCCAGAGGACACATGTGACTGACCCACCCAAGTCTTGGAGGCGGACTCCAACACTCTGAGAACTGGCTTGAAAGCAAAATATATATTTTACAAAAACACTGATAACTCTTTGAAATCAAATGACAGAAATGTATAACCTTGAGAGCCTTAATTTAGAAAATGTACCTTCAATTCAAGCCCAAACTCCAATTTGTGTGATGTTCTGGGGCAAAACCCCGCTAATTGTTAATATTACAGACACTGTGTTTAAGTTAGACAAATGAAAATTTACTGGAGTATGTATGGACAGGCTGTGTACATTTGTATGAAGTTGGAAGAAAAATCTGATGTTGCAAAACCACTAAAAAGGTGCAAATATTGCCATTTCTGAATGCAAGCCCCCAGGAAGAGCAGATTTGGACAGGGTATATCTCCTGTGATATGTGATGTGTGCATGTAATTTTAAACAAATGTTTACCTGTGCAAATATGTCTTTTTATATCAAATATAGATTGTGTGCAATTTGACAGGGGAGTGTCCTCTCTGCAAGCCATAAAATGACATCGCTCTGACTCACAGTTCCTTCCCCAATCAAGTGAGAAATGGAAGTTGGACCAATGGCAAGTGGAGAGGGGTAGGGTCTAGTGATGCTGCACACACACCCACATTCTAAACAGATAAAAGCAGATAGTGCAAGCCAAATAGAGATTCATTTTCTACTTGCAGCTGGAAGCTCTGCCAAAATTCCATACTTTACCTCCATCAACATCCAGAGATCCAGACTTCAAATCCCTCAATCTCCAGAATCCAGAAGCAGTGCTGTACCCAGAGAGAGAGAGCAGAGCTGACCCAGGCCAATGTTAGCAGAACCAAAGAGCTGAACCGGAGTCCAGTCCAAAACCTGACCAGATCCGTGGCGAGGCATATTTCTAAATATAGTGTGAGTACATAGTAGAACTGTGCAGAAACAATCTCTTAGTTAAAATAATATAATTAAATCCTATTTTAATCTAAGTAGAACTGTCTCCTAACTGTCACCTGTCATTTGTAAAGCTGTCACTTGTCATTTTCTAGTTGCTAGCTGTCACTTGTCTTTTTGAACTTTAAAATTTCAAATCTGAAAAACGACCTTCACAAAATCGCTCATATCTCCGCGACCGTTTGTCTTAGAGACTTGCAGTAACTTTCATCTGGAAGCTGTGCTCCTAGGCTGTCTGACGACCCCAAAATGATAGTGATAGTCCTTGTAGTTCCTCTGTAACCGCGAAAAACGGACTCGCGAATTTTACCGCGATTTGCAAATTTCTCCACGTGTAAAAATCTGCTGCTGCTTGCCTTCCGTTAAAGAAAAATTTGTTTAACCTGCTAATCATCCCTGAATCATTGCTAGTGTGAGCCCGGACTAATATTAACTAGATACCACTCACCCTGAACCTCTAGAGGGAATTAAAAGCAATTTAGCATATTTTTCACTTAATTGACAGCACATATAAAAGCATTTTGCCTGTGTTTCCAACTTCTGTAGTCTAAGTTGCTGGGTGAACTGAATTACATTTGAATTGCATTTCTGAGAATTATGTGCCTTCCTTCCATTTCCTTGCATTGCATAAAGGGGGGGAGTGGATTGCCAGAGAAAAGTGATTACATTGTTTTGTTGAAATCATATTGAGTATTTTCTGTACTGCCTTTCATTCAACATTGCATCCATTTGAACTCTATAAAGCATTCTCTATCATATTATTCTTCTGTTCCTACTTACCAGTGTGCTACCTTATCCATTTCATGTCAACTCCTTAGCGATTATAAAGAGGTGTGCTAGTGCCAGACTATCCATTATTGATTACTGATCAGATTAAGTGTGATATTCAATTATTAATTTATTATAAAGCGTGATATATATATCTATTGTTTAAATTATCAAATAAACCTTTCAACTTGCAAAACAGAACCACTTCTTGGCTCAGTGGGGTCAGGAGGATTCCAAGAGAGGGGTGTTATATAGGGGTAGTCATCCAGAACGCATGAACTGGACATAAAGATATATCAATAAGGGTTTTCATTCAGTATTCTAGACTAGGCGTTGACTTGGCTGTAGTGCTGAATTGAATCCTCTTACAGTGTCCAAAAAGCAGTGCTATCAAACACACATGGTGTCAGTCCACCTACCCAACATAGGTAAATCACTTTTTTATTTTCTAATACAAGGACTGGAACCACTCCCATTTGACTTTGTGAATCAGGTCCCAGTGGTCTAGAGTCATTCCCTTACTTTAAAACATCAAAAGAGAGAGGAGGGTGTTATTATATCGGCATTATTTTCATTGGATGTGAATTTAGGATGACTAAACCCTATTTCACTTCACATTTACTTGTTAATGTCTATGGCATTCACAAGCGGTAAATTATCAAGCATTTTTCCTTTTAGACTATGAAATATGGCCACTGATTTACAGTACAGGGTATTATATTATACCCGTGAATACTGCACTATCCAATTTAACTATCATTTACTAAATACTACAATGTCTACTCTGGGAAGCGTTCCTTGTTTTACACAGTGTTCACAGCACAGAAAATGTGTTTTTATTATTGTTTAAATGTAATCTCCCTCAGCTTTAATGCAGTGAAAATAGCATGTAACTCCCACTTGCAAATTATGATACCCTATTCTCACTCTGATTGATCAATTTATCAGTTCCAGCACCATGTGCACAGAACAATGCTATGTTTTCATTTTCAACAAGAAGTCAAATTTCACCTGTCCTTTAACACAGTGAAAAGCCCAGTGCTATATTCCACTATAATATTAAGGTATTCTTTTAGGAAGGAGCGATCCCTAATGAAACCAACAATTAATTCCCTTCCACTCCGCAGACTTAGCAGGGAAATGATTCTAAGAGACTTATCAAATTACATTTGGGGGATTTTTTAATACTCATTTTGTATAGTTCTTGAAGGCACTGAGCCAGCAGAGTCCCTCAAATTTAGCCAGGGAATTCCCAGCCAGCAGGTCTCATCTGGTTCCCTACTCCCTTTTTTTCAGGAAGTCAGGTAGCCTTAGTTAATTTGGTTCAGAATCCCTCATGGACATGGCCCAATTTTCCAGGTGGCATCCAGATTCAGTCTCGTGGGGACAGGTGTTTTTCTTCCCTGCTGTTTTTATTCATTGGTGAGCTCCATATTTCCTGTTTGCTCCTGCTTTTTATAATCACTCATAGTCCCACACTTTGTCATGATTATATCACACTTTTTATTTACTCAAGATCTTCCATTGGTTTATCTAAAGGTTAAAACTCCCACCTTAAGAATCCCCTCGATCTCGATTGGATGTTCATATGTCTGAATATGAAAAAGTTGGGGGATGATTTAATTACAGTAATATTCAAATCTACATCAGTAGTTCTTTTCATAATTTTTCATCCCCTGGCCTACATACATTCGTGGAGTAGATTGTCATAAAGTCATCAATATTAATAAATATGTTCATGTTTAAGGCAAGTAGACAATTCAAATGTAGACTGACTGCATAGAGGAACGTCTCATGATAACAATGCACCCCTCCCCTTGATTGTAACTGATTTGGTTGCAGATTTACCACAAGATATATTTTCACATGCATTTGTAATTCTATTTTAATGTCCCTTTATTTCTTATGTAAACGTTTCAGTGTTATGTTTTCCTGCCTTAAGAAACTCTAATGCTAGCATGCCTTTCAGTTAATAAATAACATGGGTCAGCTGATTCGCTTCTAATTCGCATAAGGGTGACCATGTTATAGGGAGTTCAAATGGTCCTTTGTTAGTGCAAAAAGTTCTGTTTGAAGCTAGGCCTTTGTTGAACAGGCTTACCACCCAGCACAACATAGAAATTGCATCTGTGGAATTTATTCTGTATTAATAAGAATATCTACTTTTGAGATGATTTCATGCAGGTGGGGGCTGCTCATTAACTCACAAGCACGGGTTATACATTCTAGATCATCAAGGCAAGTCTCATCTGAGTCTTAACCTCCCGCACATGAGAACATGTAAACAGGGCTGAAGTGAAAAAGTGAGCGATTTCACTGTAAAACCAACCAGTATTGCCCAAGCCAGCCCAAAGCTTCAAACCAGCCTGAAATGCCTATTTACTTCTTTTGTAATAAGAAAGTGCAAGCCTTTACGATCAAACAACATGTCAACATCTTCATTCATTTTTGCTCAACATGTTCTAGACAAGAAGTATTTTGAAATGTAAAAACTGCCAATGAAATACAAAAATGGTACTCTACATTGCTATTCACTTTTAATAGAGAACATTTTAGTTTATAAAATGACACATAAACTTGTGTTGTCTTCAATATTAATGTTTTCCTGCTTTGCAACTAGCGCTTGTTTTCTTTAACCTTCATTACATTGATTCAATGTGACCAGGCAGCACTTTAAATGGCACAGAGTTTTACTTTATTTATATTTTCAGCACATCTTGTCGTAAATGTATAATCCTGCTAAACCAAGCGTGTGGGCTTTGAAGACCTTTTGGCCTTACAGTTCATTGCAATTCATGATGAGAATCAAAATCTGTTATTTGTCGGGTGTCTCTCAAGGAAGCAGGTAACTTTTTACATCTTGCTGGTGCGTCCTTTTCTTGATAAATTAAACAAAACACTCCATTTGTTTTTGATTTTCCCTTACAAGACACGTAGGCCACATTGCAAGTACAGTGGTGTGGGGAACGAATTGTCGTAATGCAGTGGTAAATCTGTAACCAATACATTACCACACTCTCTGCAGCTCTTCTGCGACAAAGATCCTCAGCGAGATCTACATCTGAATCTCCTAAAACCATGCGGGATGATTGCCTGCTCTGACGTGTAGGCAGACGAAGACCTGCAGGGATGGCTGCCTCAGAAGTAGACAACAGCCAGGACCACCCGAGCTCACCATCACTGCTGACAAGACCCGTCCCAAACAACAATCTAGTATAGCTATACCTAACCAACTAACCCAGAATACAACTGCCACCCAATTCGGCAAGTTAAAAAAAGCACTTATCAATGCAAGATCTCTACCTGGCCATACCCTGGACATGCACAATCTCATTGGAGCTCACAGCTTAGACCTTTTAGCCATCACTGATTCCTGGCTTCATCCAATCTCAGACCCTGCACTCTCCATTGCCACTGCGCTAGGGTACAATATCCTAAGAGCTGACAGGCAAGACACAAGGGTAGCTGGAGTTGCACTAATATTCAGAGAAATGCTAAATATTCGAGAATGCCCTTCTAATCCAATAAGCAACTGTGACCTACTACCCCTAAAACTTACCACGTGACATGCCAGCTCCATAATATTAAATCTAGTATACAGGCCCCCGGGATCCCCTGGAACCTCCTCAATGCTAACCCAATACAGGCCCCCAAAGTGATCCTCCTAGGAGATGTGAACCTGGGCTTAAACAAACCAATAGACCATGATGCCACCTCTCTAGCCACAACACTGAATGCACTAGGCATTAAGCTTTGCATAAACACCCCCACCCATGTTAAGGGCCGTACCCAGGATTGGCTGGGAGATTTTAACTATGAAGTCAACATCAAAGATGACTTCACATGCCACTGATCAGATCACTTCATCATCAATTTCGACATCCCACTTCCCCGGAACAACCGCCAGTCAGGTATCCCCATGCCTCCCACTTGGGTAAGAAGTTCCCATAAAATCAACAAAGACAACATCTCGCCACTTCTGACTAACCTACACTCCGACCACCTTGCATCTCAAGCTAACATCCCAGTGAACCTAGCTGAACTGTACCTTAAAACAATAGAGGCAGCAGTGGATATGGTTGCCCCACTCACCACACGCAAAGCTTAAGTGCTCTCACACACCAACTCCTGGATCTCAGAGGATCTCCAACACCGAAGGGCTAAGAAGCGCCAGGCAGAAGCATCCTGGAAAAATACTGAACAGATAGCTACCAGGGCCTGTTTAAGTCTTCAGCCAGCACCTATACATCAGCCATTACTAAGGCCAAAGGCGCCTCCTACAATGTCAGGATTGCTAATGCTTACTCTAGCACAATGGAGCTCTTCACTATTCTGAAGGAAATGGAAGCGCCAACACCCTCGGATATTATCAAAGTTGCTAGTTGGTGCGCTAATGTTCAGGATGACCTAATAGAAATGTTGCCTCCCTCCAAGAAGAAATCACTGCCAAATAATCTACCATTAAACCACCTCTCCCTACATCACCACAATGGCCCCACCTAGAACAAACCCCCTTCTGTTTCTCGACAGTCTTTGAAACAGAAGTAGGCTTGATCTTCAAATATCTCAAACCATCCAGATGTAAAGAAGACATGTGCCCTGCCCTTGTCATAAAAGAATGCACGGAACATTAAAAACCAACTTGACTCCCTCAGAGACAAAGGCAAGCAGGCTCTCTTGTTGTTGCTCGATCTATCCACGTCATTTGATCTAGCTGACCACACCATCCTCTACCAGCATCTCAAATAAGCGGCCAACTTCTCAAAATAATCCACGTCCTGGATAGCCTCTTACCTGGCCAACAGAAGGGTTTTCTCAGAATTAGCCTGTGCCCTTTCCCCCATCTCATGTGGCATTCCCCAAGGCTCCGGTGTCTCCCCAACACTGTACAATAAATTTGAAAAACGCTTTTTCGACCTCTTGGTCTCCATTGGAACCACCTACACTAACTATGCTGATGATACGCAAATTCTTCTCCCCCCTCACTGGCATACACCCGGAAGACTCCCATGCCCTCAACTCAATCTACTCAGCCATCCAGGCTTGGATGGCCGGCAATGGCCTTTGCCTAAATGATGATAAGATTGAACACCAGATAGTTGGGCCCAATACGCCATCTTCAATATTGATAACCTCCTGATACCAGTATGCACATCAGAAAAAACCCTAGGTTTCCACCTAGACTCTACGCTCTCCCTTCTGCATCAAGTCAACACCATCGCAACATCGGGAGGATACACAACAAAGCACTTCAATGCCACCAGACCATTCCTTGACCACGCCAACTGCCTCGCAATCGCAAGAGCCATCATAGGATCAAGATTGGATTATTGACATGCCCTTTTTTCTGGCACGTCCGCACACAACATACGCAAGCTTCATATAATCCAAAACAATGCCATCAGAGCAGCCCTCAATATCCCTAAAAGAGAGCACATCTCGGAGTCTAGAAGAAATTGCCACTGACTACCTGTCAAGGAAAGGATCATTTTCAAAACACTCTTTATCACTTACTGATGCCTATCCAACACATTACCCAGTACAATCCTTCAGACCCACCAGAAGAGCCTATGTTGACAGACTGATCTTGCTTAAATCCAAGCACGACAAAAATGTAAAAATAAATGAATAAATAAATGATTTCCATGCTATAATACAACTTTAGTGGTGAAGCGAAGAAAAAACCTCCCTCGAAATGCTTGAGGTAATTTGGCCCTCATAGCGCTAAAGCAGGCAAATTGTCAGAATCGCAGCAGGTGGTAATTTCACTGAAATCCCTATGGAGACCTATGAACTCCATATATGAAGATTAACCCTGCCATTACAACACTTGTAATACAGCTGTCACTTTGCCAGATCAAGTGGCAGTAACAATAATTCTGTTTGGCGGTATTCTGGAAATGTACCACCGGAATTCTGCCAAACCTGTAATGAGGCCCAATGTCCATATTTGCTCTATTATAGTACCTCCTCACTCAATTTTTGCATGGTTTCAGGTGGTGCACTTTCTTAAGTCATGCACACTTTGTTATGCTTTCTGCTTGTATCAGAAACCTGACCAGAATATGCTCTGCCTCTTTTTTTCTAACTACATGTGGTTGGATAATATGCCCAGCATATCTGCATGCTCATTTCTGACAGAGTGCCAGTGGATAACCTATGCATAGAATCCACCATTGACAAATAGCCTGTCTTTCCCTCCGTTCTGTGATGAATATGTAAAAGCTTATAAAACATTTTAAAATTTTGATCCGACATGTTTTTAAGCATTTGCATAAATCAGCACGAGGAGAAGGCTATGGAGGGACCATTTGAGGAGTTAAGAAGAATGTCACAGCTAAACACATTCCAGATCTGATGTCAATTACAACTTAAACAATGTTTAAAATGGCTTATAAAGTAATAAAACAACAGACATATAACAGAATTCAGATGATATATGCTATCAATGTCAATGAACATTATGAAGCCACTGCCTCACCAATAATATAAACAGAGTTAGGCAATTAATCACTGGTTTCATTATTCCTCCCTCCTTATTTTTTTTAACCCCCCCCCCCATGGTCCCCACTCTTACCAAGTTTCTCTCAGTTCTTGAACTTTCCAAAAAGTCACATTTTCAACTTTACCTATGACAATGTATCCTGTTTTTCCTCATTCCTCTCAAGCTGGACTACCGTATCTCTCTTTATCTGGGCTGCCCAAGACACCTGCCTGCTTCTCCTTCTTCAGATCATTCAGAACAAAACAGCTAAGCTTGTCCTGGGCCTCAGACCGCATGACCACATAATTCCTGCTCTGAAATCCCTCAACTGTATCCCAGTTGAGTCATTTATCTTTTTTATAACACGTTCCATCATCCACTGGCCCTAGGGAAAGTGTGGGCCTGCACACTTACAATGAATGGTGTCCATGTACTGCCTGTACAGGATTTAAGATTTCCCGCCTGCAGATTAGTTGTGGTCCAGCTCTCCATGAAAAGTAAACATGGTTGCAGGATATTACGATCTGCAGTGATATACTCTGGAACTCCACCCCAACTTCCCTCAAAGAAAAAGAAAGACATCTTCACTTCAGGAAATAAATACATATATTTAAGTAACACTGTAGGATGAACTGCCAAATTAATGATACCCTAAATGTCGGCTGAACATAAACCATGGCTGTAATATATTGAAGGACTAGCAGCCTTTGGGACCAGTATATATAGAATACATGATATAGAGATATCGACAAGGCCAGTAGGTTGGCCTTGTCAAGAATGGATAATAACCACTCTCAGTTGGGGGTGGGAGCACTTTCATTGAGTTTTCCTTCCTCTGAGGAGGATGGAGGCAGTTGAGACATTACCAGTTCCTGTCCCCCCATTCTTTCAGCATGCTGTTATGTCGTCCACAATTGTCTGGACCATGCCTCATATAGAAAATGCTCACCAGACTCGTTCTGTTACTTACAGCATCAGCAGCAGAAATGTCATGAACCTAGAGAAGACCATGAGCAGACCTGTACTACCACCTACGCTCCAGAAACGATGCAACACCTGGACCCGATGTTCTGCACTGAGAAGAAATGTACCTCAAATTCAAAGCACCACCAGCAAAATCACCTAGCGGAAGTAATCGGAGCCACACAAAACTCCACAGTGTTGGCAGGCACACACTGCCACTGCACCCCAGACCACCAGTGATTAAGTAACAAGGGCCACCAAAGAGTTTACATTCCCCTAGCACCAACAAAAACATTGAATGCTGTGGGCATCCATCATGGGACACACAAGCCCATGCGGATAAAGGCGGCAGGGCATACATTTACAGTTTTCCAGCTATGATCACGCCAAGGGTAGGGTAGATAGGGTCAGATTGGCCAGTCACAGAAGACCAGTGGAGACAGGAGGTGGAGCATAAAAAGGAGAACAGCAAACAGCCAGTTGTTGGTTGTTCAGTTGAGGACAGATGGGTTGGGGGAGGTGGACCAAGAGACTAGCAAGAGGAAGAAAGGAGCAATGAATTGTGAAGGAATTTGCTGGAGAATGTGTGGTTTTGAATAGTGATTAGAAGTGGAACTGCAGTAGATATGTGCATGTTAGTGTGGCAAGTGTTGTTAAGTGCATTAGTGTAAGGAGTGAATGTGAAGTGGATGTAACTGGGTGAAAGGCGTGTGACTGAATAGTTAGTGGGGATATTGGGAGTTATGTGGAAGAAGTTTCATTAGTGTGAAGTTTGGTGTGGCATGGCCCTAGAACCCACAATTCTTTCAATAAAAACTCTTGAACCATTTCCGTCAATTGTACAAGATGTAATATGTGATATCCGGCAAAATACATTGGAAAGTCTCAAGGACCATCAACGTCAGGGATTACAGGAACACAATTGTATGCTCCAAAGGTTTTAGAGATTGATAGCCAAGACACAGCTTGACAGATCAAAAGCTGCTGCTTGAATTGTATTGGAAGCTACACATCATGTTTTATACAAAAAGATGGATGAGCAAAATTACATTTGCAGACCAATCAATAAGAAAAAGGAAATAATATGTTTGCCAATATGATGGGAGGCACGATAGGGGAAAGAGAAAAGAAGGAAACCAAAGGTATGAACTTATTGATGATTAGTGGTGATCAAACTTCCAAAAAATGGACCCAGCTGAATATCAAGTTTTCGGGGTGGGTTTGAGCCATACTGTTGCATTCTTGGTGTATTTCCAGAGGGTAAAACCTTGAGGTGAGTCTCACAATGGAGTATGATCCATGTCATGCAGTCCTGAGAGCCAGAAGGAGAATGTAATTATTCAAATAAAGGCCCTGAGCCATTCTAAAATGGGTTTGAGGACTATTAAGAGAGATATTGCTTCCTGCTTCCTTTATGGGCTTTGTTTGGCTGTCAATTTGGAATGGACAAGAAATGCTCACACACTTAAGGTTTTGAAAGGGTTCATTTTGTGAGATAAATAGAATTGTGGAATGGTTTAGAGGCGTGTGTCAGTTGTTTGTGGTTTTATGGGTGTTTCTTGATGCCTGTTTTATCCCCTTTTCTGGGAGTTCTTCAGGTCCCTACACTAATATTCCCTTTTTATACTTACGTTTAAAATTTTAAAAAGTTGCTTTTGTATTTTGTCACTGATCCCTTTGTGCCATCCCAAATATTTACAAAAACAAAAAGAAACATTTCCTAAAACCTTTTTTAGGGTTATCGCGGTGCACAGTATACTTCTACACATTCAGGGTATATGTGTTCAAATTGACACACGTTTTGTTTATAAGTGTCTATCTCACATGTATGTCCCCTTATATGATCCTGAGTTGGCTCAACAGACATTGAGACCTCCCAATAAGCAGCATCTTAATTTGTTTTGTTTACTAAAATTGATTCCTTATTGGACTAGAATTAGCTTAGCCAATAGGACAATCTCTCATTTCCACATGAATAATTTGTACAGACGCAATGAGAGATTAGCTGTTTACAAAAAGTTTATGCTATACAATTTGTTTCTTGTTGTGTTAAGGATTTGCTTTGAACATTAGCCTTTTCTGTTTTGAACTTCCAAATTCCTTACCTTCTACTTCTAGACATTTATTTTCAGGTCCTTTCTATTTATTATTGTTCATAAACAATTTGTTTACTTTGAATTTTCCATTTAAATATTTGTTATAAAGAATAAATATGTGAAATTCACACAAATTCTAAGTATCTAATACAGTGTATTTCAGCTCCTGCGTGTCTGAGAGCAAATGCAAGTACATACCACTACGTGTTATTGAATAACACAAAGTGTGGGCTCTACCGCTGGAATAGAGTCAGTACAAGGACACCATAATAGGTGCAAGTTATACACCCTCTAGACAGGGTGACCCTTTCTCAGCAGCCATTTAATGAGAGAGTTTACGGTGACTTCTTCCACTGTTATAACACATATTTTTTTTTCCCTTGGTGGGGGGAGAAATTAAGGAATTAATTAATCTTTTATAACATGCTCATTACGGGATACCAATCTCTAAGCTCCGGCCTGGGATTCAATCCTATGCTCTCCCGCGTTCTCCTGCTTCCAAGACAAGCGCGTTTAGGCTGAGCTATCGTCCACACCCAAGATGGAGAAGAAAGGAAACTGCACTTCACCTAACCTTTGTGTCAGTGGTTGAGGTAGAACAGGAGTGAGGGTGGAGGGAGGATGAAATGGAGCATGAAGAGGGGATGTCAGTGTATGAGAAGAGGATAACTGTGCTGAAGGAGGGGAGACTGTTGTTGAGGAAGAGAGATACTCTTTGTGGAGTGGAAGACAGAAAGTGACTGATGATGATATAGCTACCATTTTGGAGCAGAACCTTGTGTCTGAAGTCTCACTCAAGGAGTAACTGCAAAAGATTAGTGAGTACTTTGACTTCGGAGTTGGTGCAGAGGAGGTCATAAAGGAACAACATGGAAGGTAGATAAAGTGTTGCAGGATGACAAAGGGCAGAGGGGAGAGAATAAGGAAGCAATGGTGGTTGCAAGAGACCAGCAAGCACCAGACCGAGGAGCCAGAGATGGTCCTCATTCAAATGACTAAGGTTGTGGAGACAGTGGCCACTGCTTTATAGCTTTACTGAGTAAAGGGGCTAAGGTTGGCTCAGGCTTTCTTCAGGAGGGTGACATCATATCAGAGGAAAACCTCACCCATGACTGCCTATTGTTGATGTCGGAGAGGTAGTAAGCATTGTAATATGCAAGCTCTGACAGAAGAACATTCATTGGGATAACCCATTAAAAGGTGCCTTGGGAAATTCCTTCATATGCAAGCCATATAGGCTCTGCTACAACACTGTTTTCCAGAGGCCCAGTGGCACAGTCGATTAGCAGGTCCACTTTACCACCATTAGCAGTTCAGCCACCTATTGGTGGTGGGAAAATGTAGTGTTTGCTGCCACGTGGGCTGAGCATGTGAGACAGAGCAATGAGGAATGCATGAACATACTCCGTCAATTGTCTGTCATCTGTCAGGTGGTGTAATCTTGATGATGAGCTAGTAGTGGATGCCATGGAGAGGCATCACCATATCCTCTTTTCGATGAGTTGGCAAGAGTATGGTAAAAGGGAGGACATGGTGCAGAGTGCAGAAAGGGCATTAGTGATAGTGCTGCTGGGTGGAGCCAAATACATTTAGCCCAAACCTCCAGTTTGTGAGTACAGTACTAAAATTTGTAAATTGGCTCTTCTGATAGAGCCAAATACATTTCGAATGTTGGGCAAACTAAAGATTTACATTTGCAATGCAGTCAAAATATACTGACAAGATCTAGGTCTACAAACCTATCCTCGTGCTGCACCATCCACGTGGCTATAGCTGGCTCACACACACATCTTCCTTATCTGAGGATTCTGTTTTCTTGTCTCTCAAGCAATGGGACTTGTGTTATCTCCCACTCTAGTCACCTGCAATAAGAGGCCTGTTCATTCTTATGGAAGTGTGCTATATTCTTTTGTTTAATTCAAAATGAAATCTAAACCTATCCTTATTTCAATAAGAATTCTAAACCTATCCTATCCTTAATCAGTCCTTGTCACAACAGGGATCCCTAAACTAGTCAAATAAATGTTCCAAGGAGATGGGCTTCCAACATTCTTAAAACCCAAATCTTGAGCAGTTCTGCTAGCTCCTAGGCTGACCTCAGACTAGGCAGCACAATGTCCAAAGTTATGTCCAACAGAGAGATCCACAGCTTATCTCTATAATGTGTAGCTATATTCTACAACATAATCAAAAAGAGCCTTCATTCCAAAATTCATTAACTAATACAAATTAAAAAAATCCAGGGCTTCTGTACCCATGGCATATTGCAATTCATCACACCTTGACTGGACATTCCTTTATTTCAGACTGCTGTACTAGCACTATTTGGTTTGCTACAGTCATTACATGTACAACCCTCTTAAGAGTTTAGCCTGCCCTCCACCCACACTACCACAAATGGCAAAGGAGGTATGCATCTTGGCTACCCCTTGTTCACCTTCACTGTTGGTTTGTAGTAATGTGAGTGCTCAGTAGACAGTTTTGTCACTACTCATCCTTGTACTCCTGCAGAGCATTAGTCATTTCATCAAACACATTCCCCTGTTTTTTGAAGAGGAAGAGTCCTGCAGCTACTGTTTGACTGCTGGAGCGGGCACATAGCTCCACATATTATCCGGTCTTCTCCAATGTAACAGTTGCTGAAGTAGCAGGTGAAACACAACCAACAGATACAATCCTTCCGTGGCCTTTAATTGGTCTGCTACCAAATTCAGACACTGCCTTATTTTTAGACATGTTCATTGAATTCACCACTTCCCTTCAATAAATGTGCCTGGGTTTCTTAGTGCCCTGGCCTTCTCCTCCACCTACCAAATGGATGTTTGCTTCTCAGTGCTCTACATTCTCCGATTTCCAGTAAATGTTGTGGTGTCTACTCAGTACTTTGGCCTTCTCCTTCTCTGGATAGATGCATCTGGGCTTCTTAGTGCTTTGACTTCTCTGCCTAATAAATGTACTTGGGATTCTTAGTGCTCTGGCCTTCCCCTCCATCTTCTAAATGCACACGAGGTTCTCAGTATTGTGGCATTCTCCATCAAGTCAATGTGCTTGGTGTTCTCAATGCTTTGGACTTACCCTCTGCCTAGTACCTTCAAAAGGAGTTTTCAAGGATATAGCCTTCTCTTACAAATACTATAGGCACACAGAGAGATCACTGCTTTTGGCTTCTCCCACACCTGGAAAATGCATGCTGAGTTCTCATTCCATAGGCCATCTACTATGCCTAGTAAATGAATATGGTATTCCAACTGCTTTGGTCTTATCCTACATAATGCAAGTGGGTTTTATTACCCCTCCAACCACAATTTACACCCAACCTACACTCAAATCATATTCCCAAATTCATTCATTTCAAAACTTTCAGAACAGTTCCCTAACTATTGCTATGCCCAATTATCGATTTAAATCTATCTAATCTAACTACGCTTTCCTGACAAACCTCAGCAGTTTCTGCTTCATCAAATGGCAACTATCCACTGCTCAGAGATTCCAATTGCCTGTTTTATTTTGACACTAGGCCAACCTGGATGAACCCTCTGAAATGTTTACAGGTTTGAGTTTTGTATAATCCATCCTACCTAGGCTTATTTATGGGGTGCTTTTGCATGCAGTGTTCTATTAGTGTATAGCTTTGACTGCTGTCCTTGCAATTTGGTCACAGGTGGTGCTCTGAGTAACTTTTTGTGCATTATCCTCTGATCTTTTACTGAACCATTTAAATTAGGGATGCATTCTTCTGGCACATCGTCTGTCCACTTATCTCTGCCTATTGTAATGTAACATGAATTGTTTCCGCTTTTCAGTGACACTTAAAACTGTTTTGAAATGTGAACACTTACTTGGTGGAAGCAGTATAAATGATGGTAAGATCAAATTGTAGAATAGTAGACATTATGTCAATCCTGTCAGGTTGATCAACTAAAGGGTGACAAAAGGGGAACTGATAAGATAATTGACCTCTTCCCTAAACTCCACTGGTTCTATAAAGCATGGTCTCACCTTAACTAGTTAACTACTGTAATTTTGCTGTGTTTGATGTGATAGAGACAGACAGACACAAGTTAAACATGGTTTCAAACAAAGGCATTTATTGAATAAAAATGGGTTGAGAAAATGCCTTGCTGACCCTATTCCTTCCAAAGAGGAATTTACCAACCTAGAAATCAAAACTAAGGCTCTGTCTGTGTCAGAATGTCAGTAACTGAAAAGATGTCCTTATGTCTAAAACCTATCCTGACCCTCACACTACAAACAAAACAACAAAGGGTGCAAGGAAATGTCTTGACTTGATGTTGGCAAAAGTATTCAAAATCAGTATAAGAATGACTACAATGAAAATATTCTACAAGATAAAGTCCCTTGCATTCAGAGGGAGGTCCCCTTCCCCTGGATTCTTAAACAGGATGGCAAAACTGTATTTTTAACTAACTGTTCCTTTGTGTCTTCACTGGACTCACACAATTCTTGTGTAAATAATAAATTATGTAACAGTCTTTCTGTAGAATTCATTTTAACTCTGCAGAGTGCTTAGTATGCTCCCCTTCCAGGAATCTGTATTCATGTTCAGCTTGTGGTGTACTCATCTCCCATTACTTCTTGTATGGTTCTTTTCCAATCACCTGGTATACTCCCCAGCCAAGAATCTTTATTCAGTTTCAGCTGCCTGGTGTACTCACCTGCCAGGACCTCTTATATGTTTCACAGTTCTTTGGCTATACCAAAATAGCATAACTATACTAATAGATCGTAACATTTTCTCACCTTTTTCCCTACAATGGCATTTCTACTGGATTGGAGTTTGCCTTTGTACTTTGCCTATTCTGCATTCAAACATTCTTCTTACTTTGCCTTGTCAGCATTCAAACATTCTTCTTATTGTGAGTTGAATTTTTACTCTGACTTGTCTGCATTCCAACAAACTTCTGGTATTTTCTGCATCAACGATTTTGTGCCATTCAAACATTTGTTGGTGCTCTTGTCGGAACACCCCAGGATTCCCATCTGCTTTAGGCAGACTCAGTGGTTCTTTCCACCATCTCAGATTCTGCTTGCCCCTCTGCAGTGGAGTTCCTTCTCCAGCTTTTCACTTTGGAGTGTGCAGAGCTTCTTCCACCGCCCTGCATGGCTCTACTGTCACACACCGGCTTACCTTTTCGAGCCAGACTGAAGAACGCTCTTTTTCTAAGAGTGTAAAATGAACAGCATAACAGGAAGATGGGCTTTGAGGGGTGGGTGGGCTGCTTGAGTTTCCTCACTTTTCCTTTGACCTGTCCAAATGTCACCATTTAATTCCCCCAAATTTGCCACACTGGAATCTTCACTTTCTCACATGGTGCAAGTTCTGCTGCCAGACACCTTAGCCTGTAAGATGCAGCACACGTGGGGGATATGTCATAAGTTCAGTCATTGAGTTCTCTTGATGAATCTCTAGTGAAACTAACCTGAGGGCTCCTGTGGAGGCTGTAGTTTCCTCCTCTTGCGGGATGGTATTTTGCTAAATCTATTTATGTGAACACCATTTGAAGTGATTGTGTGTGCTTTTGGTAAAGATATGAGCCTGACAACCCTGGCCAAACAGGCACTTGCGCATGTTCCACTACACAAAGGGAACCCCATTTCATAAGACATGTGACAAATGCCCCTTCCTGAATCTGGGGAATGACAGTGGGCTGATCATAGGGCAAGGTGCCAACTTGAGCCCACAGATTCTGTGTCTAGGGGTGGTATGGGGAGGATACACTGCGTACTTATTTTCATCCTTATTATTTGGCAGGGCACTGTCACATGCAGTGGCCTGCCCTATTTTAACCTCACAGCGACTCTGTCAGATCCATCCCACCATCAACCCAATCCATACACTCTCCAGACACACCATCTCTGAAAACCACTAACCCTGCAAGAAGGAGAGATCATGCAAGTGGGAAGACAGAAAAAAAGGGAAATGCTGATACTCTGCCCTCCCTACTCTCAAAGGGAAATGTCGCCACCAACCCGAATGTAGAGAAAAAACTATATTCCCATTCAAGTAGATAATGCACGACCCGGGTAAATCAGAATCATACGGAATCTGTAGTAACTTGCCTTCTTAATACCCCCAATAATTTCATTTATTTTGAAAGGTAAGACAAATTCAAACACTGGCCCATTAAGAGCTAAAAGAAAGATCTGTCCTACATTGTTTGTTTGTTTGTTTGTTTGTTTGTTTGTTTATTTTATTTCTAATGCGCTCCAGACCCGTAGGTAGAAGGGCGCAGCAGGTAGGATAATGCGAAGCTTACATTGTTACAGATTATACAGGATACAGTAAAAGTTATACATATTATACAAGATACAGTAATGGATATTATAGATATTATACAAGTTGTGCAAATTATACAAATTATACAAATTATACAAGTTACAGTAATAATATACAAATGTATACAAATGTGCAGGACCATCATCGTGCAGGTCGATGAGTTACATAGAGGATGGTACGCATAACATATCGTGGGAAGGAGGAGAGGGACAAGTGTCAAGTCTGGGAATATTATAAGCCTAAATCTAGTGGTCGTTGGAGATAAAATATTGGATAGCATTCCTTCTGAATAGTGAGTACGGCTGGTCTGCTCTTAGATTGTTGGGTAATAGATTCCAGGTTTTGGCCGCCTTCACAGGGAAACTATTCCCACCGACCGTGGTAAGTTTAAATCTAGGTACTACCAGACAGTTAGTATTGGTAGCTCTGGTAGGTCTAGTAGAGGTTTTTTTTTGCATTTTGTTCGTGAGGTAGCTTGGGGCGGCGTTGTTAAGAGCTTTATGTGTCAGGGAGATAATTTTTAATTGAATTTTGTGGTTTGTAGATAACCATTTGTGTTGGCGTCTAATGGTGGAGAAGTGTGTTCTTTTGTTTATGCCAAGCGCTGCTCGCAAAGCATTATTTTGGAGCGTTTGAAGTTTCTGTATGGTAGATTTGTTGGCACCACTATAAAGGGCATTACAGTAGTCGATCCTGGAGAGGATAAGTGCTCTAGCCAGGATCATGCAACTGTCATTAGAGAGGAAAGGCTTGCCTGCTCTTATCAGTTTGCAGGTGTATGCGGTGGTGGAGGCCAAGGATTTTAGTTGTTTGTCGAAAGATAGTGTGGAATCCAAGTAGAAACCGAGGGTTTTTACTTCCTTGGAGACCCTGATAGGATTTCCATCAATATTGAAGGAGGAGAATTCCTGACCTAATTTTTTGATGTTCGTATGTGTTCCCAGGATTATCAACTCCGTCTTGTCGTCATTCAAGCACAAGCCATGTGTGGCCATCCATGCTTGAATGACGAGATATACCCTATTCACCAATTCCGAGTCCTTCCTATGATCCCCAGAAAGCGGGAGGAGAATCTGTGTATCATCTGCATAGTTAGTGTAGGTGATACCCAGAAGGTCTAGATCATCGAACAAGGGCTTGGTGAAGATATTGTATAGGGTAGGCGAGACACAGGAGCCCTGGGGAACGCCACATAATATAGGGGTAGGGTCAGCTGCGGCCGATGGGGAAAAAACTCTCATTGTTCTTTCGCTGAGGAAGGATTCGAGCCATTTGATGGCCTCAGGAGAGAAATGGGCAGCAGAATCCAGGTGTTTGCAGAGTACCTTGTGATCGACCAAGTCAAATGCTGCAGAGAGATCAAGTAGGAGCAGGAGTGCTGTTCCTCCTCCATCCCTCAGCTCGTCGACCTGCGTCTTTAAATCAATTAAGGCGGTTTCTGTTCCATGAAGTGGACGGAAACCAGATTGTCTTGCTCCTAGGAGCTTATACAGGTCAAGGTGTTTTTGTATCTGAATATAGGCAGCTTTGTCCAATATTTTGAGGAGGAATGGCACGGTGGTAATGGGGCGGTAGTTGGTTGGGATAAGTGGGTCTAAGATCTGTTTTTTGAGAAGTGGGAGCACCCAGGAATGTTTTAAATTGGCTGGGATAGTGCCTGATGTGAAGGAGGCATTGATTAATTTAGAGATAAATGGTGAGAGGTCTCTGGCAGCGTCTTTTATTAACTGTGCTGGGCAAATATCACCCTTGCAGTTAGAAGGTTTGAGTGAGAGAATGATTTTTTCTACTTCTAGTGGGGATGTTTTGGAGAATTGAAATTTGTTGTTTGCCTCTGGTGGGATACTATATGTAGAGGTGTTAGGGTAGTGCTGAAGGTTGAGCATATCTTTTTTTTGTTGTATTTTGGTTTGAAGTGTATTGATTTTATTTGCTAGCGCATTTTGAATATCTGTGCACCAGGTCTTATCCTTGGTAACTAAGTCTGGTATGGCTATTGGTGACTCTAATTCCTTCAGTATGGCGAAGAGTTCTCTCATGCTAGAATTAGAGTTGGTGATACGTTCATCATAGGAGTTCTTTTTGGCAAGTTTCACTTCTTTTTTGAAGTGAGAGGAGATGGAGGATAGTTTTGCTTTATTTTCGATAGAGGGACATAGTCTCCAGGAGTTTTCACTTTTTCTTTTTAGGAGTCGTAAATCTCTCAATTGGGGAGTGAACCATTTGTTAAGGTGCGCTTTGGGTTTGCTTTTTCTAAGTTTGAGCGGGGCGATTTTGTCCAGTGTGTTGAGCATAATTTTGTTATATTCTTCAACTAGAGTACTAGGGTCTAGATTGTCCGATAGACCGTTTAACGTGGGTAGGATGGCAGGGATGACTTTTTCCGCTGTAATACTCTTTTTGTTTCTGGTTAGACAAGGCGGGGCTAGCAATGGGACCGTCGGAGAGGGTCTGGCTGTAGATAGGTTAAAGGTTACAAGAGAGTGATCTGTCCATGATTGGGGAGAGATGGAAGTGATGGAGGCTGTGCAGTTGTAATCTGCTATCCAGTCTAGTGTTCTCCCTTTGGAGTGAGTGGGTCTGTTGTCTTTCTGAGACAGGCCTGATGCATTGATGGTATTGGCTATGTCTGAGGCTTGTTTGTCCGTGGGGTCATTAAAGCCAAGGTTAAAATCTCCTAATAATAGAAGCTGGGAGGTAGGTTTAAGGTTGTTGGTGATCAGGCTATGCAAGTCCTCGTCGAAGGTACCGAGAGGACCTGGGGGTCTGTAAATTAGGTGGATGGTGAGGGTTTGTATGTTATTTATCTGGAATTTGACCGAGATATTTTCACAGGATTGTAGGGTTTGAGGAGGGGATGTTCTGAGAGAGAGGCTCAATTTGGAAATGATGGCAATTCCGCCACCTCGTGTGCCATCCCTATCTTGTCTTGTTATGGTGTAGCCTTCTGGAATGGCTAGCATTAGAGATGGTCCAGCTGCGTTATGTAGCCAGGTCTCGGTTACTGCCAGGAAGTCCAGATTGTGTTCTGTAATGAGGTCGGCTATGTCGAGGGCATGGGCGACAAGGGATCTCGCATTCAGGAGTGCTCCTTTGAGTACTAGCGTCTCTTTGGGCTTTGGGCATGTTTGCTTGGCTAGGGGTAGTTGAGTTGGTATCTGAAGTTTTGGACTTTTGTGTTTTGATTGTAGTGATATTTGTTGTTACCGTCTGGTGTGGTTTATGTGCGTAATTTGTTTTTAGGTTGGTTGATGGTAAGGTTCTTCTAGGTGGTTCATAAAGTTGTGTGAGTCTTGCACGAAGTGTAAGATTTCTGTGTAGTAAGGTGCGTGGGAGGGAGGTGAGGGTTTCACCTCTGGTGCTAATATTATTTGGTGGAGAGTTAGTAGGGTTATTAGTCACTATGTTGGGCAGCGTATGTAAGGCCGGGTCTGATATCAAGGCAGGAGATGCCGTAAGGTGGTCTTGGGTCATGGTGATAAAACTTAGAGTAACAGCTATAGTGCTGTAGTGCAATAATGGATGCAGCATTTTTAGTGGGTCCAGATATATGCACGTGGGTGCTTAGGACTATAGGCAGGGTGGGGCGTTCACTAACACGGCACAAATGGATGTTCAATGGCAAGGTGCATATGGGCGTTCAGTGGCGGGGCACATATAGGCTAGGTGGGGCGTTCACTAACATAGGCTAGGTGGGGCGTTCACTAACAAGGCACAAATGGGCAATTTAGTAGCAAGGCACAGCTGGACTAGGTGAGGCATTCGCTAACGAGGCATAAGTAGGTTAGCATTCACTAATGAAGCATGCCTAGGGCGCAACAAGGTCCAACTTAAGGCTCAGCATAGGTTAGATGTGGTCGAATGGCGACCATAGGGCACAACACAAAGCTCAACCTAGGTAAGATGTGGTCGAATGGCGACCATAGGGCACAACACAAAGCTCAGTTTAGGTTAAATGTGGTCGAATGGCGACCATACGGCACAACACAAAGCTCAACCTAGGTAAGATGTGGTCGAATGGCGACCATAGGGCACAACACAAAGCTCAGTTTAGGTTAAATGTGGTCGAATGGCGACCATAAGGCACAACACAGAGCTCAACCTAGGTAAGATGTGGTCGAATGGCGACCATAGGGCACAACACAAAGCTCAGTTTAGGTTAAATGTGGTCGAATGGCGACCATAAGGCACAACACAAAGCTCAACCTAGGTAAGATGTGGTCGAATGGCGACCATAGGGCACAACACAGAGCTCAGTTTATGTTAAATGTGGTCGAATGGCGACCATAAGGCACAACACAGAGCTCAACCTAGGTAAAATGTGGTCGAATGGCGACCATAGGGCACAACACAAAGCTCAGTTTAGGTTAAATGTGGTCGAATGGCGACCATGAGGCACAACACAGAGCTCAACCTAGGTAAGATGTGGTCGAATGGCGACCATAGGGCACAACACAAAGCTCAGTTTAGGTTAAATGTGGTCGAATGGCGACCATAAGGCACAACACAAAGCTCAGTTTAGGTTAAATGTGGTCGAATGGCGACCATAAGGCACAGCACAAAGCTCAACCTAGGTAAGATGTGGTCGAATGGCGACCATAGGGCACAACACAAAGCTCAACCTAGGTAAGATGTGGTCGAATGGAGACCATAGGGCACAACACAAAGCTCAGTTTAGGTTAAATGTGGTCGAATGGCGACCATAAGGCACAGTACAAAGCTCAACCTAGGTAAGATGTGGTCGAATGGCGACCATAGGGCACAACACAGAGCTCAGCAAAGTCAAAGGGAGATTGGACATGACCATGGGCCACAATATGTACTACTATGGAGGAGCAGATCATTTAGAGAAATCACAATAGCAGAAATGCGGTACGTCAGCCGATGGGAGGGTAAGGTTGTGAAATTAGTCTTGGGCGGGGATGCAGGGACAATCAGGCAGCTGCAAGGATACTATTGAGCGTTTGCCTATAAATTTACCTTCGTGCTGTGAGCCTTATATGCAGGTGTTTGCAGATACATGCTCCGAGATTGGATGGTAAAAACAACAGCGATGGCATGGAGAGAACGGGCAGTTTGAGTTCCTGATGCAGTTCTGGGTCTATCTATAGGTGTTTTCTGGAGGCGCTCAATACCGCTCCAGGCCGCAAACAGGGCCTTTGTACGGCCTTCGTACAAGGCCCGCGCATCCGCCTGCCGGCGGATGCAGGATGTAGATTATGGGCCGGATCGAGGCTCAGCCTCGCTGTGGTGCCGCGTCGCGCCCGGCATGGGCAGGTCAGGCATGCGGGAGGGACACGGTCAGGCAGGCCGTGTAGTGCAATGGGCTGCACTTACTTCGCGTGCTGCCTAATGATCCTACTTGTGGCTGCAGGAGAGGAGGGGGGCTCCTGCCCTCTTCCCTCGTCGGAGGTCGCTGAATTAAAAGTGACATGCCAAAGTGTCTTCATATCAGGTACACCACCCAGTTTCTAAAGAACAGCTTTATGGGGAGAGAGGGATGCATTCAGACAGTACATGCTGTTTTTTTAAGCCTTCAGAGCCTTTGGAACTGCTTATCATAATGCCGCGAGGGAAACAGTTTTCCCCAAAATGGAACATACTCACCTGATTAGAGTCCATAAAGTCAAGAGTGCACTGCGGCACTTGCTTTCATGCTTACAAGCCAAAATTACAACCACTGTTACCCAAATTCTCCCGTAGTGCACCTGCATTTGGAAACTGGGGTGGGAGAATAAGAAGCCCATTCGGACTGCTCACCATCCTTGGATGGTCACGTGGAGATCCAGAGGATGCTCCCAGGGGATGCTGAGGCAAAGAGAGCAGGTGATAGCCAGGGCTGCCACAGTTATAGAATCCAAAATTGAAAATGATAGAGAAGGAGTTTAGAGAACACTGGACTGAGAATTAATTGAGATGAGGTGGCAGATAGCAGGAGTTGGAAGGAGTTTTTTAATAGGAAGGAGAGTGGGGTGTGTTGTAGGCTAGAAGGGGAGATAATCTGTAAGGAGAAGGTTGTAGGAAGTCATCCTGAGGAAGTGAGGTCAGGCAAGCAGGAGACTGGTGTGAACAATCTAGAGTTGAGATGATTAGACCATCAGGATTGGAAAGAAGGGGCCCATTAGGAGAAGGAAGGGATAACTGTTCAGTGGGTAATGGGGCAGCAGGAGACCGAAGGGTTGATGACATCCTGGAAGTCTAGGAAGGCATAGGATGTCAAGCTTTGCCTAGAGCAGGGGTTAAAGTTCTAAGTGGGCTCTCGAGAGGTTAAGCCCATGGTGGGAGGATGAAGGAGCTTGAGGCAGGATGAGGATGAGGTGAACAAGCAGAACAGGAGTAGAAAGAAAATAGCAAGGGTAGAAGCCAGTACTCTGATTGGGAGAGGTGATGGAGACTCTCTAACTATTAATACTGACAGCAGGAAAGAGTGCAAGAACCCTTAAACGCAGAACTGAGAACTGAGTCAGAGGAAGTACCTGTAAGAGTCCTAGTGAAGTGTTTTGGAACCCTTAAACTCAGAACTGAGAAACCCGGGAAGAGATGATCCCCAGACCTGTGCGGCAAAAGTTTTCAGGGAACCATCTGCCTCATGTTGTGCTACAGGGCGATTCCCTCACGGGAAAGATAACCTGGGGTAAGGAACCCCTTGTTGCCCATGTTTGTGTTATCCTAAGTCACATTTACAATATCTATTTTGTTCTGTTATAATATACTTTGAGCATTTTCCAAAATAAAGAAACATGGTTTAAATCATCGTAGCCCATACCCATCATTATTACTTTACTTTACTTTACTTTACTTCACTTTATTACATTTATATTGCGCAACCATAAACCCATAGGTGTGAGGGTGCAGACAAGACTGATAAAGACTTGGAGAAGCTGGGAGATCCGGGAATGAAGAAATGGTACTTAAAGGTTCAACTACTACTTGAAAAGGAAGGTTTTTAGACCCTTCTTGAAGTTGCTCAGGGCTACAGAGTTTCTCAGCTGGTCTGGTAGGGTGTTCCAGAGAGCTGGCGCAGCAAAAGCGAAGGCGCCCCATTGTGCTTTTTTGGTTTTAAATTTGGGCTGGTGAAGCAGGTTCGGATTATTGGAGCAAAGATTTCTAAGGCAAGGTTTTATTCCTATATACCTTTGTAGGTAGGTGGGCATAGTGCCCTTGAGGCATTTAAAGGTGATGACCATGAGTCTGTAGGTTATTCGTGACTCCACGGGTAACCAATGCAATGCTCGACGTGTCTCAGAAACATGTGCCCTGTAAGCAAGTCCAGAAATCACTCTAACCGCTCCATTTTGAACCACCTGGAGACAGTTAATGGTCTTTTTGCCCTACCCTTCTAATTACAAATCCCTTTTTAAATTCCCCCAGAATTAGTTCTTTTAAAAAGGATTTGCTCCTTTAGCCCACTTATGTTTATAAGGTTACAGGGAGTCCCATAGCGTGGAACTGATGGAGCAGACCCTGCCCTACACACAGTACTACCCATTGTAAAGGGAGGCCAGAGGAAGGCCCCGGTGATCAATCCCACCACCGTGGCAGCCTCTGACAGGGCGCCACTTTCCTTACTTGCCTCCCATCACGGTCCTAACAACCCCAAAACCCTTCCACTTAACTCTATAAACCCTCCCCTACTTAACATTCCTAACTTAACATTGCCTACATTTTCCTAAATTCAAAGACTTATACTTAAAAGCTATACAACTATATCTATACCAGTAGATATACATTTAGACATACAACAAATAAAACAAATAAAACATTAATTTACACAGTGGTGATTGATGCAGTCACCCGGTCTTTTTCAGTACCTTTATGTACGGTTTGGGATCCGCCCTGGATGACATGTTGGCTGCTGACTTCTTTTCTTCTTGGGTGTCCTCCTCCACCAGGTGAACAATCCTACCTCACCACATGTCACCGTGCAAATATGCTGTCTTATTCGGCACCCCTGTGCACGGGTAGAGGTCCAACACAGTCATCTCCACTACACTGCTTACCTTTTGTCTCTTCTGGGTGACCCCATGCACTGGGAGTGGGGCCCAGAGAATACCACTACAACCCCAGAGCCCTTTCCACAGTCCTTGGTGTCACAAGTGCCCCGGTGGCCTGCCCACAATCAACACTGCACCCTGTGTCTTTCATTTCCTCCTCTGAGCTGCCCCATACCCTGGGGCAGTACTCACATACATGGGGACACTGCTGTCATCATAGGGACACTCACCCTCACTCACACTCTGTCCTCTGTCTTCTCTGCATCAATGTGATGCAGGAGACGAATGTTCTGATGTCGAAGCCCAGGATTTTTCTTCACCTGGGCTGCTCGATGGAGTATCCCAGGACTTTGTTCTTCACCTCGTCACCTTCCCGGACAGAGCAGACTTTTCTCAGAGCAAGGGTGTTCAAAGCAACTGGCTTCCCCAGGGAGCTGTTGATTGTGCTTCCATCTTCCATTTTATTAACTTTATTTTTTCTTTCAATGTTTTTTTTTCCTTTTCGAATCTTCTCCCCTGCCCAGCCCATTCTTGGGCATGGGTGTTCAGTCCTTTTTTCCTAACACTCCATCTGCCCCATTACTCAAGGTAGGTACAGTAACATGGACACACACTGCACATAATACACATTACATAAACCCTTAATAAATGATTGTATTCATACACCCTGGTGTCTGTGTTTTTATTTCTGGATTTCCCTTAGGGGAAAAGCATGTAGCCCTACCTAGATGGGTTACACCATTATTCCACCCTGACTAGTTTGTTAATCCTGGGCATCCTCTTGACAGACCTTACGGACATCTTACTATATGGTAAAATATGTCCATTGTCCATGCCTCGCTTCGCCGAGATCAACTTCTCCACCTCAGTAGTCTCTTTTGTGTCCTGGCTGCTGTATTGCCGTTGTGGCAGGATTATTGGTTGATGATTCTAATGTCCTGTGTTGGAGATAGGAAAGATAAGTACACCACATTTCAAATATTGTGTTACCTTCATGTTCTGTTGCCCTGACTCTACCTTCTACTTCCCTTTACAATTAAATAGTGAGATGTGTCAACTTTCTGCTCCACTGGGCGCGGTTCTCTGTTTCTAATTATAACACTCCTCACGTTGAAATGCTAGCAAATGCTTTCCTTTTCTCCCACTCAATCTACCTGCACAGTTGCATCCTGTAAACATAACTTGAACAGGAAACAGGAAGTATAACTCACATTAACTTATAGGTGCCTAATGTTTGAAATAGTTCAAGTTGATGTTACCCGCATGCAACACTTCACTGCAGAGGCCTCCAACCTGCGGCTCTCCAGACATGTTGGACCACAACTTCCATGATGCCTCACCATTGTTGTCTGCGCCTGGTGGGTATTGGAGTACATAACATCTGGATAGTCAAAACTTGCAGACTGCAGGCCCCATTGCCTACTTGAACAACTATGCAGATGATTGTCTTCACTGAAATGATTCAGCCCATGATTGAATAAAGCAGTTTAAGGCTCACCCATCCCAATTAATTAATGGATAGCCTGCTTTATTATTTATTTATTTTTCAAGATGTTTGCATCATATTGTAGTTTCAATATATCTTACTTACAGATATCATGCAAAGGGTGCAGACACTATCCAGAAAGACTCAACAATGGTCTTAAAAGGCTTACGATTCCCACAAATAGACGTTATACTTTATGCATCGTTTAAACTACCTACATGCATTTTTAGCCTATATTATGATTTTCGAATTTAGGTGAACCCTCATTGCTTAAAGTAATGCACCATTCAGCCTATATTGTAATTTTCGAATTTAGGTGAACCCTTACTGCTTAAACTAGCCACATGCATTTTTAGCCTACATTGTTATTTTCGAATTTAGGTGAACCCTCACTGCTTAAACTACCTACATGCATTTTTAGCCTATATTGTGATTTTCGAATTTAGGTGAACCCTCATTCCTCAAACTAGCTACATGCATTTTTAGCCTATATTGTGATTTTCGAATTTAGGTAAACCCTCATTGCTTAAACTAGCTACATGCATTCTCAGCCTTTACTGCGACCGTCACATTTAAGCGATCCCTTCACTGTTTAACTTGCTATTTGCATTCTCTGCGACAGCTCCACTAGATTATCTCCCATTACTGAAACCGATTTCTGACCATCATTATATAGTAGCACATTAGTGACACCCAATACTACTGTTACTACTAATAACGCCAACTAAGTGCCTACTGCCCACAACCTCCTTGCCTAACATGAGTAAAAATACAAATACCCTGACTCTTATGCTCACTATTGGTCTCATCATAATCATGGCCTCTGCTACCTACAGCACAAATCCACCTACAGACAGAAACTCGGGACTTAGGTCAAGACTACCCTGCACCTATGAACCTAAAAGAATTAAAACAAACAACACCACTGGATTCCTCTCCACCCCTCACCACCTGGCCAAGAGAGCACAGTTAGATAAAACAGCCACTCCTAGCTTAGTGCCGGACCACTCTCATTTAAAGAAGTACTCTAACCAAAATAAACTCATAACCAAACCCTCTCACAATCCTAACCCTAAAAGCTCTGTAACGCTAACTAGATCACTCATCAACGCCAGATCCATGGTGGTCCACGGCACCGAAATTACAGACATCCTAAACAACGATAGTCTGGACCTGCTCGCCATAACAGAGACATGGCTCCACGAGGCTGCGGGACCTACTCTGAGGTTAGCTATACCTGACAACTACCAGATCCTTAGGGTAGATAGACCCAATACCAAAGGTGGCAGCCTAGCCATTATCTCCAAAACCACCCTGCACATTAGGCTTGCCACCTCTCCCCCATGTTCCTCCTGTGAAATACTCACAGCCAAACTGCTGTTATCTAATAACCACACGCTGACCATCCACTTGATCTACAGGCCCCCAGGACCACTAGGGACCTTTGAAGATGACCTATCCAACCTCATAGCGAACAACTCTCAAAACCACTCCCAAACATTGCTGAGGGGCGATTTCAATATTGGCCTCAATGACCCAGATAACAAACATGCCAACTCAATTACAGCTCTACTTAATGATCACCGGCTCACCCAAAAAGTCCTCGCCCCTACCCACATCAAAGGCAGAACCCTCGACTGGGTATCAGACCTCAACTGTAACATTGTCATCACTGACATTGTCCCACAACTCTGGACGGACCATTATCTAATAAACTTTATCGCCACACTTGATCTCCTGAGCCCTAAAAGTATCAACATGGCACCCTCCCCACCAGAAGCAAAAAAGATATTACTGCCGAAAAACGTATCCCTCTCCTCCTCCCGGCTATTAATAGCCTGGACAATAACACTGACCCAGATACCCTAGTGGATACCTTCAACAAAGCCATGACCACTGCACTAAACACCATTGCACCAACCAAACTGCGTAAAGGCAAGCAGGAAGCACACCAATTTAAGGACTTAAGAAAACAAAAAAGAAATCTTCAAGCCATCTGGCATAATTCATCTACCGAAAACAACAAAGTTAAACTAACCCAACTATCCAAGCCCTATAAGAAAGAAATCATTAATACAAAAAAAATCTATTCAACGATAGAATCACAAAAGCCAAATCAAATACCAAGGAGCTCTTTTCCATCCTCCGGGAAATGGAATCCCCCCTTCAACCAGCAGACACCACTCCCATGGACAAGACATTGTGTACTAACATACAAAACGCCGTATCTAACAAAATCACCAGCCTTCAACACAAAATAACAAAAATAACAGGACTCTCTGCCCCTCTCTCATCAAAACCCACAACTGCCCATCGAGCCTAACACTATCCCTCCCACCCTTCAGTTTCAAAACCATCTCCATTATTGACACTGAAAATGTCTCTCCCTGAAACCGTCCAACTGCAAGGGCGACAGCAGCCCAGTGCAAATAATAAAGGACGCAGCTAGGGACCTAGCCCCTTTTATCTCAAAGCTCATAAATTCCTTTTAAATCTAACACAGTACCTACCAACTTGGAAGAATCTTGGGTTCTCACCCTACTCAAAAAACAAACCCTCGATCCATCCATCCCAACCAATTACAGACCCATCACTACCCTGCCATTCCTTCTCAAAATTATTGACAGAGTGGCCTACTTACAAGTCCAGGACTACCTGGAAGCCAACCACCTGCTAGGCTCTCGGCAATCTGGTTGCGGTCCCCTCCATGGTACCGAAACAGCCTTACTAGACCTCAAGACTAAAATTGAGGAGTTTAAGGACAGTGGACTAATGGCATTACTACTTCTACTGGACCTGTCTGCAGCCTTCGACCTGGTGGATCACGCAGTTCTATGCAACCAACTCAGGCTTGCTGCCAATTTCACAGGAGAAGCCATAGCATGGGTCCAATCCTTTCTAGCTAACCGGACTATGAGCGTCTTTTCAACCTCAACTTGCGCTGATCCTATCCAAATAACATGTGGAGTCCCACAGAGCTCCTGTGTCTCACCCACTATGTATAACATTTTCACCAAGCCACTGTTTGACAAGTTGGACAGACTGGGCGTCACCTACACAAATTATGCAGATGACATCCAGATCCTCATACCCCTTTCGGGCAACTATGAAACAGACCTGGCTTTGGTGAACAAGATATACATCCTCATTCAGGCATGGATGACGACCCACGGCCTCTGCCTGAATTACGATAAAACTGAGATACTACTCCTCGGATCTGACACCAACCTAAAAAAACTACCCCCAAACTATGCATCCTTCAATATTGATAACAATATCATCACAGTTATGCCTGTAGTAAAAACACTAGGTTTCTATCTAGACTCCTCCCTCACCCTAAAAAAATAAGTCAGCTCCCTTGCCTCCACAACTGCTTACACCTGCAAGCTAATCCGCGCTGCCAGACCATTCCTCTCCAGTGGCAGTTGTATCACTTTGGCTAACGCTCTAATCATGCCCAGACTAGATTATTGCAATGCCTTGTACTCTGGCGCTACCTATATGTAACTGACAAACTACGACGACTGCAAAATAATGCCCTAAGAGCAGCACGGAACGTTCCAACTAGAGACCACATCACTAAATTCAGGAAAGAGACCCATTGGCTAAAAATTAAACACATAATCCTCCTAAAAACTATTTCCATCACATCCAAATGCATAAACAATCTAGCTCCCTCGTACCTAGTGACAAAAATCTCTAGAAGAACCACAACCCGACCTACCAGATCTGCCAATTCATTCATGCTCGAAACCCCTCGATTTAAGTTGTCTATGGCTGGAGGAACCAGTTTCCCCGTCAAAGCTGCGCAATCCTGGAATACTCTTCCAATTGACCTTAGACGCCCACTACCCTACACCAAATTTAGACACAATGCTATCAACTGGCTCCGCACCAACGACCTATAACCTTCTCGGCCCCTCTCCTGCCACTCCACCCTCACCCTCAACTGAGACTATGCTTAGCCCTGGTCCTTGACCTGCACGTTTGATCAGCTAGATCTTGTATTATACACTGTACTATATGCTGCATTCACATGTATATACGCACCCTAAATATAAGCAATGCCCAGTATGGCATTGAGCTGTGTCTTGATCAGCCATATCTTGTATTATATACTGTATTATATTGCACTGTATTATATTGCATTGTACTCACTTTAAATGTACTTGCCTAGACTGGCACTGTAACTAAGCCTCGAGAATTTGTGTACTGTTGCGCCCGTCTACCTAAGGGTTTGGTGCACATTACTAAATGAATAAACAAACAAACAAACAAACAAACAAACAGAAAAGATTTCTCATTGTGCCATGTAAATTATTTTGGACATATACTCTTGTTGTAGATGGGTTGCTAACATTGCACATTTCCTTGCATGTGTCATCTTCAGCAGCTGTGCACAGGCTGCAGCTAACAATTTAGTTTTAAAATTCAGTGTTTTTCTCTGCATAGTTTTCTTCAGTGTTGATTTCCCTACATTGCTAAAGAAAAGGAGTCAGGCTTTACTTTTAAGGCACACCTCTCTGTATGCCCACATATAGAAGACATGCAAATGCACATTTTTAGTTTTGACGATAGAGTTCATATGCCCAAGCTAATGCATTTCAGTACAGTTAGAAGGGATATGATATGTGAAAATTGGCACACAGCGTGTGGTTTTGTTTGACTATTTACGCACCATTGACTGTATATGGCCTTTTCTATCGAATCAGTCTGCTCAGTGATAATGGCTTAATTGCATCTGTTAATGTGCATGTAATGTAATAAAACTCCTTCATGAAGTGGGCATTCTTTCACTTAAATTATTATTAATATGATCTTTATTGTGCGGACGTACTTCGAGAAGAAACAGAGCTCTTTACAGAGGAAAGTACAGATGCATAATGGAGTGCTTTTCAGAGGTAAGTAAAGAACATATATACAGCAGGAGGTAGGATACAGAGGTGCACAGAGGAGGGATACAGCTGTAGAGAGTGGCAGGGAGGAAAAGGCTGGATGGCATTAAGCGAGTAAGGTGGTGTGGGGGCAACTGTGAACCCCACAGTCAAAATCATAGGTTAATTTGGGTACTATCTTTCCTTCGTAGTACATAATCGCTGGTTGTATGGAGAATCACCCAAACTTGCTGTCCACTCTTCGCAGTTGGTTTAAAAGAGCTGCAGCCTTTTGTTTTAACACAATGGACAGATTTCAGTTGCCTGTTCGCACAGTTTGCAGATATTGGTATGTGACACTCTTAGCTGTTTGGATTAACGACTTTCCTGTTGTCCACTTGAGCACCACTGCCCTTTTCTTATTTTAGAATTCTAATAAAAAAGAAATTCTGGGTTTATCACCTGTCTGTTCTCAAGGGGATACTCCTCAAAAGCTCCCAATAGGCACTGGAGCGTCTTCTTCAAGAGGTTGATCTTGAGTTCTTTTCTGAATTGTCGGAGTGTGGGGGCGACTCTAATGCTGACGGGGAGCAGATCCATAGTCTTGGGGCAGAGGCAAAAAAGACTTGTTTTTGGGTCCTTTCCTTTTTGCAGTGTGGGATTTCACGTCTACACATGTCCTGGCTTCCGGTGGTGCACTGTCTGCCGGTTATGCAGAGTTTCTCTGCGTGGTAGCTGGGTAACTTGAGGGCGACTGCCTTATAGATGATGCACCAAGTCTTGAAGGTGATCTGTGCATGCAGTGGGAGGCAGTGAAGGTCGATGTGTGCCGGAGTGATGTGTTTGCATCTGTGCAGACCTTTGATGAGGCATGCAGCCATGTGTAGGCCACTTAAATGTCTTTTCCTTGCACTGAAGTTATGTTAAAAAGGATCATTGACAAAGTCAACACTTTTGACTTGTGCATATGAGAAACAGTAGCCAGGCACTGCTATCATATTTCCAGGTGATCACACCATTTTCAAGTTGTTGACATCGTATGGCCACATGGCTCCACACCCCAGTCCCCCCTCCCCAATGGTGCCTTGCAAATGCCCATCCCACGCCTACATAAAAGTCAACATTGTTGGCTTTTTCAATGCTTGTTATAGGTTGATAGTAAGACTTAATCCACATTTTAATTAAGACAAATGTTGCCTGGGCCCAACACCTATATTGTCAGTGTACCCAAGTGTACATTGAGCATGTCGTTTGGTAAGTGATTAAAACGGATGTAAGCTTCGAAAGCTATTCCCCACATAAATTGCCATTTTCACAGGCATAACTAGCTACAGCAATGGCACAATTCAACAGCACATGCGGGAATCAGAAGGTGAACGCATGATTAAGCCTCTGCCTTAGTATACTGCCTTGGCTTGACCTGGCAGCTTCTCGAACTAGCCCGAGACCCATTGTGTGTGATTTGCGAGGTAAGGCCTTGCATTCCAGGTCTTGCATCCAGTGGGACTGGAATGCAATTTATCAGACTGACATTGGGAGTTAAATTGGTAGAGATTGTCTCTTTTCACCCGCTTTCAATCAAGATGTCGTTTCTGGACTAGAATGGTTTACTGCAGCCTTTTTACGCACAATACTAAGCAACTGAAAACATCAAGAGAGAGATGTTCTGTGAGAAAAAAAAATAAACAGGACAACAAATGAGGCCACACTTCTGATAGACAATTCTGATTGGACATGCTTATCTAGGTCACGTTCTGAACGAACTGCATTTGCATTAGAACATAGAAGCATTTATGAAGAACAATGCATTTAGTTTCCATAGCTTTTCTTCCCAAGGGAATCAGCATGAGCGATGGCAGTCGTTAATAGGGCAGAACATGACTGACAGATAAGCGTCGCACGAGACGTTTTAGGCACAGTGATGGATACTGCATGTGGTCAAGATTTATATAGAGCTGCAGGCACACGCAGCTTTCTTGCGAGGTGCCCTGATTGCGTACACAGAGGAAATGCTCCAATATGAGACTTTTTATCGTTTTCATTAGAAAGGATTAGAGACACTGGAACGAATTACATAAACTGCAGGGGGGCGTGCTAACTTGCATTTTTGTTTTATAATGCTAGAGTGTGCAAATAGCCCCAGAGCTATATTGCGCACGGTAATGCTTATAAATAGCACAAGTTCATAAGCTCTAAGTATGTGTTTTTTTTTAAGGAAAATGTCTAGACAATTTGAGCGTACGTCAATTTCACTTTGAAAGGATAAAATAAAGGAAAGGTCTTTGTATGTGCGGTGTGTCACATAGTTTACTACAATCCTTGCAATATTTCTCTGTTCAATTTATAAACTTGCCATTGAGATTTTTAATATTGGCCAACACACAATGCATTCGTTGTAGTGTTACATACCCCTAAAGGCAAACTAACTCCACTTCTCTACTCCCTCCGAGGGGTGGCACGAGAAGCACGACACACTGTCAATGTGCAAGATTTAGCCTTACCCAACATATTGCTTTATGGACAGTCTGGAAAAACAAGATCTCAGAGATATCCCCAAGTTTGTTGGAGCAAGAGTAGTGGTCTGTGCTTAGATTAAACATGTATGCAGTTGTATGTCCTTGCACAGAATTGCAACTGTGTAGAATCCCTGGCTTGTATGGGTCCTTTAAATTAATAAAATGATGTGGGTAATTTCATCTCTGGTAATTTCATCTCTGAAGGGGCAATCTTCTGATCAGGTTCCCTTTTCATAGGCTCCAAGCACAAAAGCATATTGTCACTTGTGCCCTAATGCATCAGTATCCTGATCTGCTTTATCAGTGGCTGATAGCAGGTTCAGAGGTCACAAGCACCCATTTGACAGCTGCAGTGACATGCACGCCTGTAGCAAAACCCATAATTGTGTGTCTCCTGACCTGATGGCAAAATAATCTCTAAATATAAGTCATACCTGAGTTAGGTTATGGTGGATGGTATTCTCATAATTATTACAGCCACAGCAGTTTAATACCAGACAGGTGTTGGCCATGTGACCCTAGCTCAGCTGTGAATGGGATAGATGCATTCTCCCCAGATAGGGTGATCTCTACACTGGTAGCAAGACTGCAGCCCCAAGGAGTGCCTCTCTTTGATTCATTTGTGAGGGCTGGTAACCCCTCTCCAGAGAGACAGTCCCTCTGCAGGAAGCTGACCTGGGAAGGAACACGCCCATTCACACAGGAATAGCCTCCTACAGAGTGCTGCATAACCAAATGCCTTTGATTCTATTTAGAATGGAGGGGTTCGGGATTAGTGTGGGCTGAGGGAGCACTTGAAAACTGTAGGAAGGTTCCACCATCTTGTTTCTCTCTACCTCAAACACTTCTTCCTGGCCACCCCACTTCCTGTATTACAAAGTACTTTGTGTGTGATGTCAGAAGGCAAAGTGCACTGATTCTAGGGACTGTGATTAGACACCTAAAGCAGCATGTTTTTAGTCCAATCACCTGGGGACTTTTACCTTTCAAAGAAGGGGTCTTCCCACACTAATTAAATTCACACACATGAGAAGGATTCATTTAACCTCTTCTGGGAGAGTTGCACTTTCCAAAGCCATCAACCAATGAGGTGAGGAAGGAGCAGTCCAAGGCAGAGGAGAGATCTGTCCCCTAACCACTCCCAGTGGTACATTGGGGGAACTCTTACTGTGGACCAGGACCTGCCACCCTGCACCAGAGTCTCCCAAAGCTGAAAGAGAAAACCCTAAAAGGAATCTCCCTGTCCTAAAGTGCTCGAAGTGGGTCTCGCAGCATCTGGAGGACCATATCAGCTAAGGCTACCGGTTATTCTACCTCAACACCGGTCAAACTGACATCAAGCCATGTTCAATGCTGAGGGATCACACCAGTGCTGCTTTTCGGCACTCCTCCAAACCTTCGAGCTACAGTGCCTGCATCCCGATTCAGCTCAATACTTCCTAGTGCCCCTGCTAGGCTCAAATCAAACGCTTGACACTGTGACCTGACTCAAACTGCTGGAGAGTCACTTGCTGACTTGAACCAGAGGTCACACCAGGACTTGACATGTCCCCCCTTTGAACTGTCGCCTAAACGAACCGCACACCGAAGCAACACAATCACCTTTTTGATACATCAAAATCCACCGACTCAAATCGCTGGAGTATCATTCATCGACCCTTACCGGTGGTTACAACTCCACCTCAAACAGATCCTGGTGAGCGGCCCACCCGCTTTTCAGAAAGCCACTTTCAATCTGCTCAGACACAATCCAACCTAGCCAAACTAAGCATCATCCATAGGCTTTAATGCTCGAAGCCAGCTTTGAAGTCATTGGCCCACCAAAGACCCAAATCAAGGTACTATCAACCGATAACTGCCCCTGTGGTCCTTTGTAGGCACTAGAGAGTGATTAGGTCATTTGTGCATCTATTGTGATTTTAACAATGGTAGATTTTGTACAGTGTTTTCTATTTAGTTGTTGTTGATTGAAGTAGTGGCTGTGTAGTTATGGTTAAATTGCTAATCCCATAGGAAGAGCACTTTTTGGGTGGCTTATAACTTCGCTCCCTCTGGACGAATCCTCACCAAACTTTGCAAAAAAAGTATATGGCCCACTCTGAATTTTGCAAGGTTTGGTGAGGTTTGGTCCAGGGGGGCAAAGTTATAGGGGGGTCCCAAAATGTATTTTTCCCCATAGACTGAATGGGGAAAAAACTTTGATCTGATCGGCTCGCGTCGTGTACGCGGACATGTGACATGTTCCTTGATTGGATGGTGAAGAGCGTGAAGTGCATCAGATTGTTCCGATGCACCCGCCATCTTGGATCCGCCGACAGCGCGGCAGCGAAACGAGGCAAAATGCAATTTTAGGGAGTGTTTTGGTGTGCAAGAGTGCTTGGGGAGGTTTGGGGAGTAAGAGATGGGTCAAATACTGTTTTTTTTTAGGTGGCAGGTGCCCTAATGTGTTTGCCATGCCCGCGGACAGCCGCGCTGTCCGGGATGTCTGTAATTAGTCAAAATGAAGAGTGTCCTAAGCACACTATTCCTGTCCGTGCTGTCCGCAAGCAAGGTGAAACTGTTCTAAGGACACGCGTGGTGTCCGCGGACATGAAAATGCTCATATGGCATAGTTAAAATGTTTGATTCTATGGGTGTGATCTATGGGTGTGATATGCTGCGGTGGTTGTGGCCAGGGCCTAGACCCTGGCCACAACCACCGCAGCATATCACACCCATAGATCACACCCATAGAATCGAATATCTATCAAATATTTGCAAATCTACAGTTTGTGTACTGTTTGTTTTGTATAGTTTGTATGTGAAGTTTTGGCTATGTCATGTCATTAAGATTGTAGAGTTTGGTAACAAGCACTGCAGTACAACATATCCATGGAAGTAAACATTTTGTATTGTGGTGTATGCTTAGATGTTTGCTTCAATGGTTCTGTTATGCAGCAGTATTTATGCGTTCTATTAGTATATACTTACTGTTTGATTTTTTTGTGATTGGATATATTTTTTTCATGAGTTGGCTAACTGGAGCAGATATTCTTTTTCAATTTCTGTGATAAAAGAAATGATCATGTTAGTGTAGGTATTTTATAAAGACTTATTACATTGCAAAATAGACATTTCAGATTTTTGTGACCCTCATATTTAGTAGTTTACAAACCAGTGTACTGTGCAGTTTGCTCAGTTTCTGTGTTTGTTTTTTAAATCATTGGGTCTGTGGGAAAAAAAATCCATGTTGGATTAAAGAAAAAACTTTTTTTGTTATGCTACAGTATATTTGTTTGTTTGTTTTCAGTGTTCACTTGTTGTTTCTGGCTAATGTTCTATCTGTTGGCTTGTAACAGATTGTTACATGCCTGTTGTTGAATTTTAACTGGTTATAGTTTTTTATTTATATTCTCAAGTTGCTGATCTATCTGTTGGGTTGTTGAAGATTTTTGGAGCAGTTAGATACATGTTTGCGCCTTTTAACTGTTTATTTCTTCTTATAATTTAGTAGTATTGATTTATCTGTTTGGTTGTTATAGAATCTTGGAGCAGTTAGATACCTGTTGGCGTATTCTAACTGTTTATAGTTTTCTAATTGAAGTTTTGTTAATGTTTAAGTACAGATTAGTTATTAAATTTTGGTTTCAAGAAGATTAAATAAGCATGTATAAGATTTGCTGGCAATCTCTGCTTTAGAGTAATAGTACTATCATTACATTCGAACCATCCACAATTCTTTTTTAGATATGCAGTGTAGTGACCTGCTTTGGTTGTGGCTCCTGCGTGGTAGATTATACCTATTGTTGTGAAGGTTTTCTTACCAAGCGATACTTGACCATGTGTGAATCTAGTCAGCTTGCAGTTGTTTTTGGTAGTATCTGCATTGTAACGTAGAAGCATTAATATTACGTATTTACTCTGTGTTTGTATTAGTAAGGTGGAGCGATTATCTGAATTGCAGGTAGTACATAATCTACCATGATTTGCATTTTGTACAAGTTGCTGAAATGGAACAGATTCACAATTAGGTATGGATACATACACAAAGAGCTCATTAGGGATTTGTTCCTGTGTCACATTGCTGCAGAGAGTGCATGTATGTTTCCACATGTATGAAATCTGCAAGATTTCATTTATAGGTATGTTTTTGTTTTCCAGTACTTGTAGTAAGTAAAGAAGACATTTTTGTGGATCTTCATGTGAGTTTATAGTGAATTTCACCATTCCAGCACAGTAGTCCTATTATCTTATTCCATGAACACTATATGTGTTGTCAGGATTGTTGGTTGCGTTTCTATGAAAGACTAACATTTGCAAACACAATTGGTCTGTACTGTGTATGTAAATGTTGTCAACAATTGGTGGAAATTGAAATAGAATATTTTTTGCTACATTTGCATAGCAACTTACACTAGTTATATTTGAAAATTTGAATGGACCAGATAGTTCTGTGTCCAGTACCTGAGTTACTTTGAGGAATAGATTCTTCTTTGGTTGTGGTAATTGATGATGTATTAGCTTCTTTTAATCTCTTTGGAGGATTTGTAGTGAGATCCTGTTGCATTTCTGTTTGAATTAGTTTTATTTTACAACGTTTTCCTTTTTGTGGAACAGGAAATGTTTTTAGATCGGGGTGTATAGTGAACGTAGTCTATTGTATTCTGAAAGGCAAGGAATATCAGCGTTTACTTTACTTGCATCAAAGTTGATTAGAAATGGACCGTCAAGTGTACGTAAGCGTGATAGTGCTACGTAGCTCATGCCTTCTTTAAAGACTGTGTTCCCAATATCTATCAATGCTTTATCGAGGGTAAGACCTTGTGATTTGTGAATGGTGACTCTGTATGCTAGAGTTAGATAAAATTGTTCTCTGTGTACATACATGTCTTTGAAAAGAAGCAATCGAGCTGTTGAGCACCCTATCCTTTTAACTTCTGAAAGTTTGTCCGAGAAAATATTGACAAACTGACAGGCCGATTCATGGAATAATTAGCACGGCGCAAGTGGCCAAAAACGTGCGATTCGCAGTGGAATAGCGAAAATCGCAGTGCAAGTGCGAAAATCGCACGAAAAGCAGCGCACATCGATTCATGTAAGGCCGTGCGCGAGAAAACCATCGGATGTGCGCTAAAAAAGTGCGCGGCGCACGTTGGCGCACAGGCCATCTAACGGCGTGTGCCAGGTCACAGCGAAAATCGCACAGGCCACAGCGAAAATCGCACATAGCGCAGCGCACACAACAAAAGTAGGTGGAACACGGGGCGTAACACTAGGAATGGGGAACAACTTGCCAAAATGTGGGCTTCACGGGGGAAGTACAGGGTGCAAGTGCGCGGGACGCCCACATGCTCGCCTACAACCCGTATTCATGGAATCGAATAGGGCAAAAAAGCGCACGGTCAAACCAGCGCACAGGCACAAACACGACCGCCACAAGAAAGCAGGCAGTAGCGTCTCTGCGCCTGTAATAAATGTGCGCCAAAAGGTGCGCCAACAAATAGCACCTATATACAGCCATGATGAATGTCCTATACTGTGGCCCTCCAGGACAAGTGACGTGCAAAGGGGTACCCACAAACACGGACACCCACTGACTGAAAAATAACGTGTGCGTGTATTCCGGGGTGCGCGGGAAGTCTCACACGTGATTTGGCAGAGTACGTGGATTTCAGGGGTGCGCGGGAAGTTCCACACGCCATTTGGCCGGGTACGTGCGCGGGAATTTCCACATGCGATTTGTCTGGGTACCTGGATCTCAGGGGTGCGCGGGAAGTCACACACGCGATTTTGCAGGGTATGTGGATTTCAGGGGTGCGCGGGAAGTTCCACACGCGATTTGGCCGGGTACGTGCGCGGGAATTTCCACACGCGATTTGTCTGGGTACGTGGATCTCAGGGGTGCGCGGGAAGTTTCACACGCGATTTGTCAGGGTACGTGGATTTCAGGGGTGCGCGGGAAGTTCCACACGCGATTTGGCTGGGTACCTGCGCAGGAATTTCCACATGCGATTTGTCTGGGTAAGTGGATCTCAGGGGTGCGCGGGAAGTCTCACACACGATTTGGCAGGGTACGTGGATTTCAGGGGTGCGCGGGAAGTTCCACACGCGATTTGGCTGGGTACGTGCGCTGGAATTTCCACACGCGATTTGTCTGGGTACGTGGATCTCAGGGGTGCGCGGGAAGTCTCACACGCGATTTGGCAGGGTACGTGGATTTCAGGGGTGCGCAGGAAGTTCCACATGCAATTTAGCCGGGTACATGCGTGGGAATTTCCACACGCGATTTGTCTGGGTACGTGGATCTCAGGGGTGCACGGGAAGTCACACACGCGATTTGGCAGGGTACGTGAATTTCAGGGGTGCGCGGGAAGTTCCACACGCGATTTGGCCGGGTACGTGCGCGGGAATTTCCACACGCGATTTGGCTGGGTACGTGTATGACAGGGGTACGCGGGAAATTCTACACACGATTTGGCTGTGTGTTCCCAGGTATTCCCTGTACACCCTCCATGGCCCCTGCAGGCAGCCGACACCACCCCAACCCCCCAGCAGTGCAGTGGCACCCTCCACCAGGCCCCCACTCATGTCTCTCACCACCCCCACCCCCCAGCCACCAGGGGCAGACTCCACGAGGCCCCCACTCATGTCCAACTCAGGTCTCCCACCACCCCCACCCTCCAGCATCCAGGGGCACCCTCCACCAGGCCCCCACTCATGTCCCCCTGCACCCCCACCCCCAGCATCCAGGGGCACCCTCCACCAGGCCCCCACTCATGTCTCCCACCACCCCCACCCCCCAGCATCCAGGGGCACCCTCCACCAGGCCCCCACTCATGTCCCCCTGCACCCCCACCCCCCAGCAGTGCAGGGGCACCCTCCACCAGGCTCCCACCCATGTCTCCCACCACCCCCACCCCCCAGCATCCAGGGGCAGCCTCCACCAGGCCCCCACTCATGTCTCCCACCACCCCCACCCCCCATCAGTGCAGGGGCAGCCTCCACCAGGCCCCCACACATGTCTCCCACCCCCACCCCACCCAGCAGTGCAGGGGCAGCCTCCACCATGCCCCCACTCATGTCTCCCACCCACCCCACCCCCCAGCACTGTGGGGCACCCTCCACCAGGCCCCCACCCATGTCTCCCACCACCTCTACCCCCCAGCAGTGCAGGGGCAGCCTCCACCAGGCCCCCACTCATGTCTCCCATCACCCCCACCCCCCAGCCACCAGGGGCAGCCTCCACCAGGCCCACACTCATGTCTCCCACCACCCCCACCCCCCAGCAGTGCAGGGGCAGCCTCCACCAGGCCCCCACTCATGTCTCCCACCACCCCCACCCCCCAGCCACCAGGGGCAGCCTCCACCAGGCACCCACTCATGTCTCCCACCACCCCGACCCCCCCAGCAGTGTGGGGCACCCTCCACCAGGCTCCCACCCATGTCTCCCACCACCCCCACCCCCCAGCATCCAGGGGCAGCCTCCACCAGGCCCCCACTCGTGTCTCCCACCACCCCCACCCCCCAGCAGTGCAGGGGCAGCCTCCACCAGGCCCCCACTCATGTCCAACTCATGTCTCCCACCACCCCCACCCCCCAGCATCCAGGGGCACCCTCCACCAGGCCCCCACTCATGTCCCCCTGCACCCCCACCCCCCAGCATCCAGGGGCACCCTCCACCAGGCCCCCACTCATGTCTCCCACCACCCCCACCCCCCAGCATCTAGGGGCACCCTCCACCAGGCCCCCACTCATGTCCCCCTGCACCCCGACCCCCCAGCAGTGCAGGGGCACACTCCACCAGGCTCCCACTCATGTCTCCCACCACCCCCACCCCCCAGCATCCAGAGGCAGCCTCCACCAGGCCCCCACTCATGTCTCCCATCACCCCCGCCCCCCAGCAGTGCAGGGGCAGCCTCCACCAGGCCCCCACTCATGTCTCCCACCCCCCAGCCCCCCAGCACTGAGGGGCACCCTCCACCAGGCCAACACTCAGGTCTCCCACCCAACCCACCCCCCAGCATCCAGGGGCACCCTCCACCAGGCCCCCACTCATGTCCCCCTGCACCCCCACCCCCCAGCAGTGCAGGGGCACCCTCCACCAGGCTCCCACCCATGTCTCCCACCACCCACAACCCCCAGCATCCAGGGGCAGCCTCCACCAGGCCCCCACTCATGTCTCCCATCACCCCCACCCCCCAGCAGTGCAGGGGCAGCCTCCACCAGGCCCCCACTCATGTCTCCCACCCCCCCAGCACTGAGGGGCACCCTCCACCAGGCCCCCACTCATGTCTCCCACCCACCCCACCCCCCAGCACTGTGGGGCCCCCTCCACCAGGCCCCCACCCATGTCTCCCACCACCCCACCCCCCAGCAGTGCAGGGGCAGCCTCCACCAGGCCCCCACTCATGTCTCCCACCACCCCCAGCCCCCAGCCACCAGGGGCAGCCTCCACCAGGCCCACACTCATGTCTCCCACCACCCCCACCCCCCAGCAGTGCAGGTGCAGCCTCCACAGGACCCCACTCATGTCTCCCACCACCCCCACCCCTCAGCCACCAGGGGCAGCCTCCACCAGGCCCCCACTCATGTCTCCCACCACCCCCACCCCCCAGCAGTGCAGGGGCAGCCTCCACCAGACTCCCACTCATGTCTCCCATCACCCCCACCCCCCAGCCACCAGGGGCAGCCTCCACAAGGCCCACACTCATGTCTCCCACCACCCCCACCCCCCAGCAGTGCAGGGGCAGCCTCCACCAGGCCCCCACTCATGTCCAACTCATGTCTCCCACCACCCCCACCCCCCAGCATCCAGGGGCACCCTCCACCAGGCCCCCACTCATGTCCCCCTGCACCCCCACCCCCCAGCATCCAGGGGCACCCTCCACCAGGCCCCCACTCAAGTCTCCCACCCCCCAGCATCCAGGGGCACCCTCCACCAGGCCCGCACTCATGTCCCCCTGCACCCCCACCCCCCAGCAGTGCAGGGGCACCCTCCACCAGGCTCCCACCCATGTCTCCCACCACCCCCACCCCCCAGCATCCAGGGGCAGCCTCCACCAGGCCCCCACTCATGTCTCCCACCACCCCCACCCCTCAGCATCCAGGGGCACCCTCCACCAGGCCCCCACTCATGTCTCCCTGCACCCCCACCCCCCAGCATCCAGGGGCACTCTCCACCAGGCCCCCACTCATGTCTCCCACCACCCCCACCCCCCAGCATCCAGGGGCACCCTCCACCAGGCCCCCACTCATGTCCCCCTGCACCCCCACCCCCCAGCAGTGCAGGGGCACCCTCCACCAGGCTCCCACCCATGTCTCCCACCACCCCCACCCCCCAGCATCCAGGGGCAGCCTCCACCAGGCCCCCACTCATGTCTCCCACCACCCCCACCCCCTAGCAGTGCAGGGGCAGCCTCCACCAGGCCCCCACTCATGTCCAACTCATGTCTCCCACCACCCCCACCCCCCAGCATCCAGGGGCACCCTCCACCAGGCCCCCACTCATGTCCCCCTGCACCCCCACCCCCCAGCATCCAGGGGCACCCTCCACCAGGCCCCCACTCAAGTCTCCCACCCCCCAGCATCCAGGGGCACCCTCCACCAGGCCCCCACTCATGTCCCCCTGCACCCCCACCCCCCAGCATCCAGGGGCACCCTCCACCAGGCCCCCACTCATGTCTCCCACCACCTCCACCCCCAGCATCCAGGGGCACCCTCCACCAGGCCCGCACTCATGTCCCCCTGCACCCCCACCCCCCAGCAGTGCAGGGGCACCCTCCACCAGGCTCCCACCCATGTCTCCCACCACCCCCACCCCCCAGCATCCAGGGGCAGCCTCCACCAGGCCCCCACTCATGTCTCCCACCACCCCCACCCCTCAGCATCCAGGGGCACCCTCCACCAGGCCCCCACTCATGTCTCCCTGCACCCCCACCCCCCAGCATCCAGGGGCACTCTCCACCAGGCCCCCACTCATGTCTCCCACCACCCCCACCCCCCATCATCCAGGGGCACCCTCCACCAGGCCCCCACTCATGTCCCCCTGCACCCCCACCCCCCAGCAGTGCAGGGGCACCCTCCACCAGGCTCCCACCCATGTCTCCCACCACCCCCACCCCCCAGCATCCAGGGGCAGCCTCCACCAGGCCCCCACTCATGTCTCCCACCACCCCCACCCCCTAGCAGTGCAGGGGCAGCCTCCACCAGGCTCCCACTCATGTCCCCCTGCACCCAGGTCCTCACAATCCCCAATCATGTGCGTTATGGTCAGCCTCCACAGCCAAAAGGCCCTACCAAGTAACCCATTCACCCACATGGAAATGGAAATTACATGTTACACCCCCAATGTTCATAAAGCAAATTAACCCATGTCCGTCACACACAATGGTTGCAAATGAATGGGAAAACACCCAACATGACATGCGTGAAACCAATGAGATGATACCACACAGTGAAGTATGAAAACAAAATTGTATTAAAAAAAAATTGAATGAAAATGAAATGAAACAAACTACAATGGCAATGAAAAAAAGATAAGCTGCATGTCCGTCCAAAAAAATCAAAACTACAAATCCAAATCCAAAAAAATGTTGTTCAAAGTCACATTAAAAATAAAATCAATCCGAGAGATAAAAATAAATGCAAAGACCATTGCTCCATGGAGAATGAATCAAAAATAAAAAAATAAAACAATCCAATGAAGAACTATGTACAAAACATCCAAGGGTCCATGAGCCTAACTGAACAAAGGAAACCTACAAAAAACCCTAACTAAAATGCAACTATATACAAAAAGTGGAGCTGTGTCCGTCGACTCCAAATCATAAGAAGAAACAAATGAAACCTAAAACTAAAGAACTATATACAAAGGCGGCGGACAAGTCCAGCGGCTCACTCCGTGGTGTTCCGGGCCAGGGCATCATCAAACTCCTCGTCTATGTCCCAGAGGCGGTCCTGTTCCATGGCCCTGAGGGTCCGCAGGGACGACGCCATCTGCTCCTCCAACCCCCTGCGGATTGCCTCGAGGCACTCGGCCCGCTTCAGGGCCTTCCTCATGGAGTTCTCCGCCCTGACCATCGTGAGCCGCGCCTCTTCCACCCGCTGCCGCTCCGCACCTATCTGCTGGCCCAACCGCAGCCACACGGAAGACAATTCCTGTCCTGGGTCCTCCTGCCCTCCGGCCGATGCCTGCCCCTCCGATGTTGATGGCCCCGAGCCATGATGCCTCCCACGTTGACTCTGCTGCTGCCTCCGACGCAATTGCCTCTGCCAGCACGACGGCATCCAGGCTGATGGAATCCACCGACGCCGTCGTGCACGTGCCCTGCCTGATGATGTTGGCACATCCTCCATCTGCTGGGGTACAGTTGCTGTGGTGTCCACCCCTGCTGGACCTCCGACTCCCGACTGTGGCAGGGATGGGATCCCCACCCAGCTGGCTGCATTGGTCAGGGCAGGTCCACAGGGGGCCCTGGTGGCATCTGGGCCGGAAGACGGCAAGGAGAACGACCGGTGTATAGCTTCCACAGAGGAGGAGAGGGCCGCCAGATTGGCCGACACATGCAGGAAACCCCCGAACATGGAAGATCCCAATTGGGCCACGTCGGCACGGTGCTCTTCGTGATGATGTGCGTGCTCCTCCCGGGAAGCACGCACGTCATCACGAATTGCACCCGCGTGCATCGCAACCCCAAATAGGACCTTCTCCATACGGACACGGGTCCCCTCGTCCGCAGGAGGAGGGGAGTCAGGTGACATGGACATCCCCTGTACCTGTGGACGGGCCTGGGATGGGGCATCCCTGCTGGTGCATGGTGGTGCACACACAGGGTCAGGGACAGCCCCATGCACAGGCCCCTCCACGGTGACCTGTGCTGCCTCCTGCCCCTGATCCTGGACTGCACCACTTGCACCAGCAGGGATGCCCCCACCAGGCCTGTAGGGTATTTTGTGGAGATTTGGGGCCTGACGGTATTTTATTACCGCCGAAAAATAACTTAGCAATAATCACTCCTTGTATTCAGATTTGGCCATGTGCAACAATAGTACAGTGGACATGCACTATTTCAGCACCCAGGCATGCATATTTGGTATGCGTGGTTGGTAGGCGTGGTTGGTGGTATTTTGGTGAGCATTATTCCCTTGTTTTATTGGTGGCCCCAATGTCCAGAATCCCTTATCTTTGCTTAGATTTTTCGTGTAATCACTAGAGAGACCTCAGGCCTACATTTCAGGAATACCACATTTTCAATGTTAGTGTTAGTGTTAGTGTTAGTGTGCCACCATGGGCAATCTCACTGACTTATTTACGACAGAGAGCTATATGCGGTAATTTTGTGGTAATTTCCACTACCTTGTATACGGTAGGGAACTATGTCCAGAGAGTCTCTCTTCCCGTTGGCTCATGTACCTCCAACGAGCTATGCTACAGTCACTCACAACTGTTCAGACTGAATCTGACATGCACACATCTGTCTTAAAATGATCATTGCATTGTTTAAAAATCTCCCCACATCATCAGAATTGTAATGGTAAATAGTAAACACACCACCCGTCTGCTTTCAAATATTTTTCTGTATTATAAAAGTTGCATTTAAACGCGATCTCATTCTTTACAGAAATAAATACAATAGCACAGTAACAGCTTTGTCTATGACACACTGCAAAGAGAGTGGCGGAGAACAGAACTCAAATTGCAACATTAGCATTTGATTAAGGCATGCACAGGAATCCTACACTGACTGCATATTCTCGTACACACTCAGCTCCCACACTTCTGTAATTACCTTATCTCTTTAATTGTTCTCTTTATGAATGTGGCTCCTTTGAAGATTAACCCCAGTGAAAACGAACGCTTTTCGTTCTCAAACCGGGGTTATTATCTGGAATCCTCAGCTTCTGCAGATAGGAATGCCTCAGCCAGGGGAAAGGTCCTTCTTCCAGCTCTGCCAAATCTTGACTGACTTTCCTCTTCCTCATACTCCCCCCAGCAAAAACCTGATCACTCCCTCTAGCATGATACTTGCTATGACGCTGCTCCAATCAGAATTAATCATGCCATCTCCTCCTTCTCTACACAATGGCTGATTTTTATAGTAATACTTTGTAACCAACTGATTTCCTGTTCTTTCGAGCCCATTTGCTTCCTGTAGTTATATGGACAGGGCAGCAGAGAGAACAGAAAAAAAAAATGGATGTGCGTTTAAAAGTTCACTTTCAGAATAGGCCTAATTCTGCAGTGGAGACACATTTTTATTAGTGGATTATGTTTCATTAGTCAGGTTAGTTATAAGTTATGTTAGTTGTTATTTTCAAATGTGTCTCTCGCACCATAGGCATTTCAGGTGAAAAATAGTGTGCATTTTTAAATGAGCACGTGTGCTTTTAACTGTAAGAATAGATTTGCATCTTATATGTTAAAATCGTTTTTGACTGAATAGCCTGTCTTTTCTTGTTAATCTGGTAACACATATAGCAATGCACCGCACCCTTGTGGTGGTGCTGCAAAAAAAAAATTGCTACCTGTGCAGTAGTGCTGTACTCTGTGCTGTTTGCTACCTGTGTAGTAGTGCTGTACTCTGTGCTGTTTGCTACCTGTGTAGTAGTGCTGTACTCTGTGCTGTTTGCTACCTGTGTAGTAGTGCTGTACTCTGTGCTGTAACACGCCAAATATCCTTACATACCCTCCTTTTGTTTTTAGAACTTGGCTATAATCCAAGCCAATTCCTAAAAACAACTTGTTCTCTCTTTTTTTTTTTTACAATATAGCAATCCAACAAAATGAATTTGCATGTGCATCAATGAAAAATTTCAATCAACACAGTATTCATCTGAGTTCATTAGTTTACAAAATGTTCTACATTTGCCTTCTCAGTTGAAGTGGCATTACTTTAAGTTTAGATTTTCCAAGTCAATTAAAAACAAAGAAATAAAACAACTAACTAAAACAAATAATTAATATAACAAATTAAAATAAATAATTAAAATAATAAATACGTGGGACTCCATATGTCAGGACTCTTGTCCGCTTCTGATATGTCCCGACCAGCGATGTTATTCGGTTCATTCGAGTACACTTCCATCTTGGCAATCTTAGATCCATAGGAGTCATCCTTTTTAGCATTCTGGTAATCTTGTCTTCACCTCCACCTGGAGGCAGGCATCTTTTGGTCTTCATCCAGGGGACTCCAGGACTCCATCGTCTCCCGTGGGCTCTGATCCCGGAACCTCCGACCAAATAATGTTAATTGTCTAAATCAAAATAGAAAATAAACAAATTAAGTACATAGCACAATACTAACTTCACCCTTTTGCCAAAAATAAAACATGCCTGGAAAAAATATTTCTTTTTTTTTTTTTTGTTGAAATAAACACAAGTTAAAAGAAAACAAGCACATATAAAACAGCATTCAATATTTAATACACTTTCTCTCTGCACACCAACCATGAGCTTCCATTATATATTTATTTATTTATTTTATATTATATATTTTTACATATACTACAGTGTTTATGTGCCATCATAACAATCAATTTTTTTTACTCTTTTGTCACTGCCTCCTGATTGTACCCATTTATTTTCTCTTTTTGTGCTCAAGGGACTTTATCTGTTTCTACATGCTCAAGCTGCCTGATCTCATGTCTGGGATGGCATGGTTTGATTTGATTTACATGGACAAACTGCTCTATTGCTGTTTCACCTTCATTTTTCAAAATTTTATAAACCATAGGAGAGACCTTATCTATAATTCGAAATGGCCCCTGCCAGGCTGCTAGAAATTTAGAATTTTTCTGTTTACTTTTTCCAAAATGAAACTTGTACACCTGATCCCCTACACTGTATTCCTTTACTGATGTCTTTTTGTCATAATAAGACTTTTCACTGTCAGCAGCTCTTTCCAGATTTCTCTGCACAAAAGCAAATGCATGTTGCAAATGCCTCCTCAGTTCATCAATATATTCATGAACTGTGGATGCACTCACAAGTGTTTGCTCATGTGTTCTGTATAGTAGGTGTTGTGGTAACACCATTTTCCTACCTGTCAAGACCTCATGAGGGCTAACACCTGTTGCTTTGGCAGGAGTCGATCTGATTGCCATCAAAACCAACGGTAAACGTAAATCCCAGCTGGAACCTGCTTCTGCCACAAATTTCTTTAAAATATCCACAACAGACCTATTGCTTCTTTCAACTGTACCTGAAGACGCCGCCCGATATGCGATATGTAGTTTCCTTTTCACACCTAGTATTTGCCATACCTTACTCATTAGAGTACTTGTGAAATGACTTCCTCTGTCTGACTCAATTCTTTGTGGCAACCCAAACCTTGAGAACACATGGTTCACCAGCAATGTGGCTGCTGTTTGCGCACTACAATCTGGTGCAGGAATGCATTCAATCCACTTTGACATCAAACATACCACACTCAAAATATAACGGTGTCCCCTGCTCGACCTTTTTAAAGGACCTACATGGTCTATTTGCAAATCTGACCATGGGAGAGTTAGGCCTCTTTTCATCAATGGTGCTCTATGCATTGGTGAAGCAGGTTTAAATTGGGCGCATACTAGACATCCTCTAGTATATAATTCCACATCTTGGGACATATGTGGCCAGTAAGCATAATCTTTTAGTATTTCTAATGTTTTTTGTGAACCTCTATGGCCTGCAGTTATGGCATCATGTGCATGGTGTAGCATTAGTCCTCTGAATGAAAGGGGTACTACCCACTGTATTTGCCCTGTTATGGACTCTCTAATCATGAGTCCATCCTGTAATCTGATTCGTGTTTTGTTCTTTAATAGTACCCTCAACTCTTCTTTTCCCATACAATCTTTTTCTGTAAAAGGATTTTGTTCAGGATCTATCAAATGATTATAATAGATTCCCAAAATTTGATCATTCTTTTGTGCCTCAATCAAATCTTGGTCTGGCGTGTCATGACTCCACTGCACCACCGGTTGATCTACCTCCTTTGATGCTTTAGAACGTGTCACTGCATCAATTTGTATTTCACCCATTAAATAATCAATAGGTAGCAATTCTCCCATCACAGCCCCAATCTTAGCCAGGTGGTCTGCCTTATCATTTCCCTCCTTATCCTCTCCTGGTGTTTTTAAATGCCCACAAATTTTTCTCCGGTATATTGTTAAATTATTTCCTGACACCAATTTGTCTATGGCTTGTATCATTTTTCCATGTTTAAGTGGCTTTTTGTTGTATGTAACCATGCCTCTCGCTTTCCAACCAGGCAAATACTCCACAAAGCTATTCCGTGCATAGTCAGAATCAGTCACCAGGACAATTTCACTGAACCTTTATCAACTGCAGTAGCAATTGCTTTATAAATGGCTGCCAATTCTGCCACCTGACTGCTCCTATCCCCAATCCTCATCCCTATACTGGGGACGCCTTCACATTTCAACCAGACATTTCCTATTCCTGCCACTAACTGTTTGTTACTGTCATTTTCAATGTGAAAAGCACAACCATCCACATATACAGTTGGCAAATCCTTGCATGTTTTTTCATCAAAAGCTTTGTGTGGTGATTGTTCAAATTCCTGCAAACTAGTTTCCACTTCCATTTCATTTGGTATTTGTTCAGCTGCACAGTCATGTAAGTCAGCTAACCCTTGAGCAATTGAGCTCTTTTTATTTTGTCCATATCTCACTTCTACGGGAAAACCTTGTAATGCCAGCGTCCATGAAGTGATTCTGGATTGCGCTAGATTGCCTGATCTAATTCTTTTACTCTCTAAAAATTGCAAAGGTTGATGATTTGTTTCAATAATCACCTTTTCTCCCTGAACAATGGGGCGGAAATGTTGTAGCGCCCACACAGTGGTTAATAGGGCCTTTTCACATTCATTAAATTTCATTTCAACTTGGGAAAATGCCTTACTTGCATATGCAATGGTTTTGTGATTCAAATCGTGTTTTTGTGATAACACTGCTGACATACAATGTTCAGAAAAACCTATTTCTATAAAGAAATCCCTGTCCTTTATGGGGTATGCTAAACATGGTGCCTTTACAAGACATTCCTTTAATTTAGCCACTGCATCAGACTGCCCTTTTTCCCATTTCCAGGGAGTATTCAGTTTAAGCAGTTTAGTCAATGGTTGAGTTATTTCTGCATAATTTTCAATGAACTTTCTGTTATAGCCTGTCATCCCTAATAAACTTTTTACTCCTTTCACATTTTTAGGATCTTTTAATCTTTGTATGGCCTCTATTTTCTTCTTTTGTGGATTTAGCCCATGTACAGTCACTTCATGCCCTAGAAAGTTCACTTTTTTCTTGCACCATTGTGCTTTTTGCAAAGATACTTTGGCGCCTGCTTTCTGTAATTGGCCAAGTACATGTCTTATTTCATCAAAATGACTTTTCAGGCTTTCATTTTTTATCAGGACATCATCCACATAAACTATTGTTCCTCTTTCCGCTGCATCCGGCATGGCCTTTCTCAAAAATATGCCAAATTCACTCCCACTATTGATGTACCCGAACGGAGCTCTAAGCCAGGCATATTGAGTCCTGTTGAATGTAAAGGAAAATAAATGTTGTATCTCTTCTGCCAATGGCACGCACCAATATCCAGAGGTGAGATCTAATGTGGTAAATACATTTGAACCATGTATCTGAGCTAGGCCCTGATCAATGAATGGCAGTGGCCATCTAGATATTGGTACTCTTTTATTTAACTCTCTCAAGTCTGCACATAGCCGCCATTGACCATTTGGCTTCAATACACCTAAAATAGGTGTATTGGATGTGCTATGAATGGGCCTGATGATTCCCCGTGATTCCAAATTTTTAATAATCTCTGCCAATGATTCTAAACATGCCAGCGGTAGTCTATACTGGCGTACAAACACTGGATTTCTGCTACAACCTTCTGGTAGTGTGGCCACATGTAAATCAGTTAAACCACAATCATAAGCATCTTTTGCAAATACATCCTTAAACTCCATAAATATTTCCCTCAGGTTGTCCCTATCCTTATCGCTTTCACATGCATCCGCTAAGGAGACCTGCTCTTCTACCATTTTGGAAAATTCTGGAAAATCTTCTGGTGAGGGAATCTCGGCGCTTTCCTCTAACTGTGTGGCTGTGTCTTTTTGTAAAGCTGCCACTTTTAAATATTTTGGCATATCAGCTTCCACTTCAATGGGCTGATTTCCTGTTTCATTTTCATTTAAATTAAATATTATGCAATCCTCTTGATGGCAGCACACTGTCTCATTTGAATCATAAGGATACACAGAATGAATTTTAAATATTCCTTTGGGCTGAGAGTCCAGGTGTTCTGGCAACTCGCCCTTGGCATCTACATAATTTTCCGGAATATTCCCAATCACCATGTTATTTAAATCTGCCGTATAATGTGATTTTTGTATGGCCATTCCTAATGGGGAGTTTTCCTCTAAATGAATATCCTGACAACCTTTATTATTTACCATGATTTTTACAGATCCTTCACCAATGTCTACCAATGGAATGTATTCATAATACAGGCCTTGCTGTTTTATGGACTCATTCAGGCATACAAATGCATCAGAGCCTTTCATCTGCTGCCCATTTTTGCATTTCAGTGTTATTGCAAACTGTTTTGTAAATGCAGGAATAATAGTATCTTTCCTCATTTGTAATTCAATTGCGTAAGGAACCAGTTGTGCACAATGATAAGCCCTTCTTTTGTCTTCAAATTCAGGTGCCGGACCACCTAGGTGTGATCATATTTTTTGATTAAGGAAATCTAACACCATACACATTCTGTGCATGATGTCATTTCCCATGTAAAATTCATTTTGTGCTCCACTCACTATCCAGACATTATGGTAAATTGTTTTCTGCCCAATGCTAATTTTAAGCATGCATCTGCCTGCAATTCGGTTTTCAAAGTCTGGACTGTCCAACCCAGAAACATATTGGTTTTTAATCCTAAATTTCGGGATTTCTTCCCTCTCCATTATTTTTTGCAACAATTTCTCATTAATGAAGCTCCTTTCATGTCCAAGCGCTAAAGTGGCTTTTATTGTTTTAAAATAGTCATTTATACCAACATGAACCCATGGTTGCTCATCTTCCATGTGTATTTCTGCCAGAGTGGTAATGTGTTTTTCTGAATCTGTTTTAGGAGCAATATTCTGTTTGCATGTTTTCTCTTTTAAATAGAAACGTAACGTGTGCTCATCTATGGCAATCTGCCAATCTTTCCTTGGGTCCAAGTATATTTGTACAGGTAGTTTTTCATTGTCGCTCTGCATTTTGTCTTGACACATTAATATAACAGTGACACTAGGTATGCAGCTATTCTGGAGATATACCTCCACAGCATCATTTGTTCTGGCAACGGTGTGACATTCATTTATATTGCTGTTTTGTGATTTTAGTTTCTTAGGCCTCAATGGTTTTTTGGTTAAGGACCACAGCACTCCATTCACCCCATCTATGAGAGGAGACAATCTTTTCAGGCAATCTGTCCCCATCAGAAATGGAATTTCACTAATAGATGTGATCAATACCTCTTGTTTCATTCTGTGCTTTCCTATTTTTATGTCAACCTCAGTTACACCTATGATGGGCACCCCCTCCCCATTAAAGTTATGCACTGGGCCTTGATTTTCCATCACTGTGATCTGACTCTGTGGAGGCCTCCCTTCACTGATACTCTTTACCAGCTCCTTGGACATAATTGTGGCCTGTGCACCAGTGTCAATCATAGCAAAGGTGTGGCATTTTTCTTCTACAGTGATGGGTGCATAATATCTGTCCTCAACTTCCTCTAATACACATAAGAAATGTGAATTCTTACTGATTTCAGGGCTCACCTTTCTCAGGTCTTTTTCACTTTGGCTAAGCACATTGGTAAATGAAAAGACATTTTTCCCTCCTTTTTACCCATTTCTGTGCGAGAGATTTTATTCATTTCTCCATGTTCAGAGGTTTTTTGGAGTGTGGCCACTGTTCGCCCATCCATCTGGGTAACATCAGAGACCACACTACAATCCTCCAACTGAACATGTGTAACAACATCATTCAGCAATTTGTCATTTTTTAATTCTGTGCATTTGTGATCATTTAGTGTGATACCAGCCCTTTCAGCCTCTTCAAAAATATGTGGATCAAAGAATTCTTCAGGTGATTGACTTGTACCCTCCTTGTGAGTATTTCCTTTTTCTGTCTGTGTTTGGTCATTGTTTTGCTTGCCCAGGGAAGGAGCTATAGCATCCCCACTTACTCCCTGTTCACTGGTATTCCCCACGCATGAGTCATTTTTCTTAAATCTGTTCCTTTGTTCTTTTGGAATTCCTAATGTTTCTTTTTCATTTGTGCAAATCTTTACTGTTTTATTTAGCTCTAAGTTAAACCGTACCTCTTTTTTAGAAGTATTTGCACTTTCTGTCGCAATTTCATTTACTGGTACTTTCATTTTTAATCCATTAGACATCTCAGAGTCGTTATGCAAAATTATATCAGAGCAATCTGTCATTTTGGCACTGCAGTTATCATGAGTACTTAGTCACTTTTCGGAAGCCCCCCGGTCATTGCTATGGCCATCAGCCCCCTCTTTGGAAGGTTGTTTTTGCGCTGTATAGAGCTTTCCTATTTGCTCAGATAACATTTTCACTTGGGCCTCAAGGCACTGGAACCTTTCCATCTCTCTAGGATCCTCTTTCTGTGGCCTAGGTCGATATTGGTTGTTTTCCCCCTGATTGGATCTATTCTGATACCTCTCAGGTGATTGATGTCGGTTGGGATGGTTTCTGAACTCTTGATTCATTTGTGGAGGGGAGCGGGTTGCACCCATCCTTTGATTATAGTCCCCTGGTGGGGAATCATTGTACTGGCGTGGATTGTAGTTCACGTTTTGCCTCATGTCCTGTCTCTCAGATTGTGGGTACTGGCCCCTATGTTGATTTCCATTATCAGTAAATCGATCCACATATCGGGGCCTATCCTGATTACCATATATCATGGTGCTGGGATCAAATCTGCTCTGTGTCCCCAATGACTGGTAGGGACCATCATTTCTTTGATCTTGATTTTGTCTCTGGTTATTGTTCATACCTGCCATATCAGACCGGTATCCTACCCGGGGTCTGTCCCCTAAATACCTAGGGCTGATGTAGCTCTCTCTATTACTAGGATCATGTGATTGGAACATTGGTACAGGAAATGGCGATCTTTGTTGATTACCCCTTTGTTCAGGTGTCACATTATTTTTACCTTGGCTTTGAGCAGACTCAAGGGACATTTTGGCTGACCTGATTTCCATTACTGTGGCTGAGGGTTCTTTAGATTTAGGTCTAGTATCTTTCATTTTATCACTTTCTCTACCCTGACAATAGAGTACCTCATATAGTTTTGTGCTTTGATGTACAATCCATTCAAGGGACTTGTCACAGTCAAATTCACGGACCAATTGGGATATGATGTCTTTCTGTAGCCCATAGAAGTATGCAGTTTTAAACTCATTGGAATTTGAGTCAAAAGATACATCAAAGCGAGAAAATGCTCTTTTTAAGTCTTGTAAAAATTGGCGAGGGGATGTATTAGGTCCAGCAGTAATTGTGTACGCGACTTTCTTTGCCTCCTGCAATGACTGAAAAGGAGAAAAATGACGCCTAATTTCTTTTTAAAACTCCAACCAGGTCATATTCTGCTGTTCATTTAATCCCCTTATGATGCTGGCCGTCGGGGCATCTAAAGTTAAATGAAAATATTGTCTGTACTGTTCCTTAGGTATCTGGAGTGCTTTAAAAATGTCATGTACCGCTTCTAAGTGATCCTCAATGCAGCATTCACCTCCCTTTTTAAATGGTTTGATAAGGGCTTTAATGGATTTCATTATTTTTATGGGGCTACTTGTTGCAATGCATGGAACTGCACTATTTTGTGATTCAATCCTGTTTTCAGGTGTATGAGATTGGTGGCTGCCCCCAATGGGAGTATCAAATCCCCCAAGGGCGCTGCAACCAAGTTCAGTCACCGGCCCAGTCACTGGGGCACTAGCTCTTTGGGCAGAGCTAGAATTCACCTCCACTCCATTGAATGTGGTACCCTGCCGTCTCTCCTGGGACCTGGGAATGCACATTTGCTGTTCTAAGTCCTTACACTTTTTAAGGAGTCTGGTTGCTTCGTTTTGTAAAAAATTATTTTCATCACTCATCTTATTAATCACCTCCTGCATGTCGCACATTTGCATTTGGCATTCAATGAACTCTTTATTTCTCTTGTCTCTTTCTTGAATCATTTTAATCATTTCTTGTTCTGCACTCTGGAGATCACGTTCTTTTTCACAGTGTTCTTTTTGTAAAATCTGCATCTCTGAAACAACCTCATCTTTATCTTGTCTAATGTGATCCACTAAGGCTTTTAAGTGTGCCAATTCTTGCTCACTATCCTCAAATTGTTTCTTGCTTTTGGATAATTGAGTATCAAAGTCTCTGCATTTTAATTGCATGTCTTTTTGGCATACATCCAATTCTGCTCTCAACATTTCCTGATTTTTACTTGCCCCCTCTAATTCAGTCTTTAACCTGTTAATTAGCTGAGTATCATTCTCTTGCATTCGCAGGGACTTGTTTAAAATAAACCATTTGTTAAATGGTTAACCTTGTTAAAAATAAATTTAAATCTGCCGTATAATGTGATTTTTGTATGGCCATTCCTAATGGGGAGTTTTCCTCTAAATGAATATCCTGACAACCTTTATTATTTACCATGATTTTTACAGATCCTTCACCAATGTCTACCAATGGAATGTATTCATAATACAGGCCTTGCTGTTTTATTTTGCCGCATAGCCGTATTAAACAGTCTTTCTCTGCACTTTTATCGGCTGCATTCAATAATCTTGTAAGGCAGACCTGAATTATGCTGCCTTCTGCAAAAATATTGTCTAGTTTTTCTTTCTGCACCTCACCCTGAATGCGGTTACTCCATTCTAACGTGCTATTCGAAGACCAATTCCCATGTGCAAATAACTTTGCCTCTAAATATTGCACTAGATCTGAGAATGTGGTTTCCCTTTGTGACATTCTGAAATTCGTTTTTAGTGGCACACTGCTATTATAAAATGGGTTCCCTTTAATGTGCAAATGGCAGTGTGAGACACGCTTGCCACGCCCAGTAGGTACTCTATGATCACTTTCCCGGCCTGCAACGCACCATAAATATGTAGGGTATTTTGTGGAGATTTGGGGCCTGACGGTATTTTATTACCGCCGAAAAATAACTTAGCAATAATCACTCCTTGTATTCAGATTTGGCCATGTGCAACAATAGTACAGTGGACATGCACTATTTGAGCACCCAGGCATGCATATTTGGTATGCGTGGTTGGTAGGCGTGGTTGGTGGTATTTTGGTGAGCATTATTCCCTTGTTTTATTGGTGGCCCCAATGTCCAGAATCCCTTATCTTTGCTTAGATTTTTCGTGTAATCACTAGAGAGACCTCAGGCCTACATTTCAGGAATACCACATTTTCAATGTTAGTGTTAGTGTTAGTGTGCCACCATGGGCAATCTCACTGACTTATTTACGACAGAGAGCTATATGCGGTAATTTTGTGGTAATTTACACTACCTTATATATGGTAGGGAACTATGTCCAGAGAGTCTCTCTTCCCGTTGGCTCATGTACCTCCAACGAGCTATGCTACAGTCACTCACAACTGTTCATACTGAATCTGACATGCACACATCTGTCTTAAAATGATCATTGCATTGTTTAAAAATCTCCCCACATCATCAGCATTGTAATGGTAAATAGTAAACACACCACCCGTCTGCTTTCAAATATTTTTCTGTATTATAAAAGTTGCATTTAAACACGATCTCATTCTTTACAGAAATAAATACAATAGCACAGTAACAGCTTTGTCTATGACACACTGCAAAGAGAGTGGCGGAGAACAGAACTCAAATTGCAACATTAGCATTTGATTAAGGCATGCACAGGAATCCTACACTGACTGCATATTCTCGTACACACTCAGCTCCCACACTTCTGTAATTACCTTATCTCTTTAGTTGTTCTCTTTCTGAATGTGGCTCCCTTGAAGATTAACCCTAGTGAAAACGAACGCTTTTCGTTCTCAAACCGGGGTTATTATCTGGAATCCTCAGCTTCTGCAGATAGGAATGCCTCAGCCAGGGGAAAGGTCCTTCTTCCAGCTCTGCCAAATCTTGACTGACTTTCCTCTTCCTCAAACTCCCCCCAGCAAAAACCTGATCACTCCCTCTAGCATGATACTTGCTATGACGCTGCTCCAATCAGAATTAATCATGCCATCTCCTCCTTCTCTACACAATGACTGATTTTTATAGTAACACTTTGTAACCAACTGATTTCCTGTTCTTTCGAGCCCATTTGCTTCCTGTAGTTATATGGACAGGGCAGCAGAGAGAACAGAAAAAAAAATGGATGTGCGTTTAAAAGTTCACTTTCAGAATAGGCCTAATTCTGCAGTGGAGACACATTTTTATTAGTGGATTATGTTTCATTAGTCAGGTTAGTTATAAGTTATGTTAGTTGTTATTTTCAAATGTGTCTCTCGCACCATAGGCATTTCAGGTGAAAAATAGTGTGCATTTTTAAATGAGCACGTGTGCTTTTAACTGTAAGAATAGATTTGCATCTTATATGTTAAAATCGTTTTTGACTGAATAGCCTGTCTTTTCTTGTTAATCTGGTAACACATATAGCAATGCACCGCACCCTTGTGGTGGTGCTGCAAAAAGAAATTGCTACCTGTGCAGTAGTGCTGTACTCTGTGCTGTTTGCTACCTGTGTAGTAGTGCTGTACTCTGTGCTGTTTGCTACCTGTGTAGTAGTGCTGTACTCTGTGCTGTAACACGCCAAATATCCTTACAGGCCCCATGTGTGCCTCACTGGCGGCCTCCTCCTCCTCTGTGGAAACCACCAACCTGGATGGCTCCTCACCGTCTTCCGCCGTAGCAGGCCCCTGTGGGGGCTCACCCACCCCTTCTGCTGCAGCCGTGGGGGCATCCCCGCCGCCTTGCTCCACAGCGCCGTCTCCTCCCTCTTCTTCACTAGCCGCTGCGTAGAGGGAGACATAGAACACAAGCATCAGGATACTGTACAATGGTCCCCTAGACAGGAAGCAATAGCAGATGAGTACCACTGTCAAAGTACACTTCCATCATGTCCCTCCACAACACATGGGTCAGTCCAGGCAAAACACACACAGTAACAGGCATGGTGCATGCCATGGACATTTCCATACATGTCCAATGGACTCTTGAAAAATACAATGATATGGAACTCACATGCATCATGGGTCATTCCTATCACATGCACACACTTCACCTCAGTCACATCCATCTGGCCTCATACACCCCAAACACAGCGGATACAAGGGTAACTAGGCTGCATCAATGAATCTGTGCATTGTCACACACATGTGTCATGCATCCATGGCATTCACAAGTCACAGACACGCAGGTCAGGCACACAGACATGGCTACCATATATGTACCTGGCATCAACACCCATCCCTCACCCCCACCCATGTCCAGGAACAGAGACTGGCATGCTCTCATGTGTAAAATCTGCATAGGGCTCCCCATGTGGCATTTAAACACATGCAACAACCATGTGGTTCACACATCACTGGTCGCACATGCATTACCATGATGTCCCTGCACACATACATGCATACATGGCCTATGTCACACATACAGGCAAGCATCAGACAACCAGCACACAGCAACATGCCCTGTCTCACACAGCAATGCTTGGACACTTACCGCTCAACTCCAGACCGGTCTCCCTCTTAAGGATCTGGGCGTGGAGCGCTGGGCGTACGCGTTCCAGGACCCTCATCTGGATGGAACTCATGCAGCCCCGGCCCCCCTTCATGAGGCGCCGGGCCTTCACGAGGGTCCTGGACCTCAAGTCCTCCCAGCGCTTCTTGATCTTCTGGACGTCGCGGGTTGCCACCCCCTCCGCGTTCATGGCAACCACACAGTCGGCCCAGATCCTCTCCCGACCTTCCTTGCTGGCGCGGGACGATCCAAAGAGGGCATCATACTGCCCCAGGACATGCTCCACCAGGACACCAACTTTGGTGGCAGTGAAGCTGGTGCCCCTCTGCCCCTCTGGCCTGGGGTTGCCACTGGTGCCAGATGTGGAAGTGCCGGACATGACAACCCCAGAGGCAGGAGTGGGTGGGCAACTGGGTCCTGGGGCTGGGCTGTGGAGCGATGTTATCCCAGTCGGGAGTCTTCAGTTCCAGCAGGGGTGGACACAGCAACTGGACCCCTGCAGATGGCTGATGTGCAGGCACCAAATGGCAGGGCACGGTGGCAGCAGGCAGGCAGGCAGGCAGGCAGCAGCAGCAGATGGCACGTGGGAGGCTGCTCGGGGCACTGGGGGGCAGTAATTCGGCCTTCTGGGCAGGAGCGTGGTCTTCCGTGTGTTTTCGCGTGGCCAGCTTGATACGGAGTGATTTGGCATGTGAAAATCCTGCACGTCAGCGTGAAATTCGAGGAAAGGTCCTTAGCGCGTAAGCGCGTCAGCACGCATACGCGATTCTATTGGACCAAAGGGCCTCAGCGCGTAAGCGCGTCTGTGACGTGACCCGCACGGGTGTTTCCCTCATAGCACGTGATGACGGAGCACATGTGGAAAGACTGCACGTCAGAGTGTCATCTTGTGTAATTGGACAAAAGTGCGCGTACACGCGATTGGCCTATGTACGTGTATTTGCACTGGTGCGCGGGCACTTACACACGCGAGTACATCAGCGCACCTGTATACCGGGGTGCGCGGGAATTTCCACACGCTATTGGCCTGGGCACTGGATATCAGGGGTGCGCGGGAAGTTTCACACGCTCGCCTACAACACGCGCAAAGAAACACGTAGGCCAGTAGGAAGCAGGCATACATCGACCCGCGACGCATAAATTCGCGCGCAAACAAAATAACAAGCTCAGACGCCAGGATGAATATACCGTTCCTAGCAGCAGTGGCCGTGGGCTACCAAAGGAGGAGGAGGAGGATAGTCAGGGCCAGAATATTCACACCCAGAACCAGCCTTTTCGGGATGCCTGATGACCAGGTGTATGGGAAGTACAGGTTTCCACCACACATAATACTGGACCTGGTGAGTGAGTGGGAGGATGACCTCACATCACCCACCCTGTGCTCCCAAGCACTCAGCCCCCTGGAGAAGGACCTCAATGTACTGCACTTCTTAGCCACTGGATCATTTCAGCGGACAAGTGCCATAGTGGGTGGGGTGTCACAGGCCACGCAGTCACGCTGCCTACACCAGGTCTTGAACATCATCCCACATCAGTCCGCAGGCACATATACCTGCCCAGAACACCTGCAGAAAGGCATGCTGCCGCCCTGGATTTTTACGGTGTGGCACGATTCCCCAAAGTGCTAGGTGCCATCGACTGCACCCATGTGGCTCTACGTCCCCCCAGGGCATCTGAGCACAACTATAGGAACCGCAAGCACTGGCATTCCATCAACATGCAGGTAGTATGTAATGCGAAGGGAATCATCACCTCAGTATATGCCAACTATCCCGGGTCCACCCACGACAGCTTCATTTACCGAATGTCCACCCTAAGCCGGGACCTAGAAGCTGGACGGCATGGTGGTGATACATGGCTGCTTGGTGAGTATGAATGCCACTGCACATGCATGCATGTCAGATACTGAGCAAGGTCACAACCCCACCAATGATACCAATCACCACCTCCACAGGGGACATTGCCTACCCTCTCAGCCCCCACATGATGATGCCAATTCGGAACCCCACATTCGGAGTGCTTAAGTCACGCTTTCGCTCCCTTGACCGTTCTGGCGGGCAGCTGTTATACGCTCCCCCAGTAGTGTGCAGGATCATAGTGGCAGCATGTGTCCTGCACAACGTTGCAACACGCCGGGGCCTGGCCGTGGACATGGTGGTGGCCCCACATCCCCAACCACATGCACGGCTGCTGCGCATGGGAGGGGAAAGGGCACGGGGGGAGGCAGCCCGTACACAGCTAGTGGCTAATTACTTCACCTAGAAATCACACCCCTGTGGAGTGCACACTGCCCTGGCACATACATCTGACAATCAATGATGACTCAACCTGACACTGATCCTGAATGTCTGGAGAATCAACCGTCAAAACCATATCAGCCTGAGATTGTTCACCTGGAAGTGTTACAATGTGTGCATCCCTACCTACACAGACACCACCAATGCAGTTTTGTGAAAAAACACATTCTAGCAGCTAAAATGAATGCCCACTTGCAAAATGCAACATGAGGACAGTGCCATGTCACCCAACCCATCCCCAGCACCGCCACACGACACACCGTGCCATGTCATGGTATGTGCAGGTAAACAAAGTAATCCCCACAACATGACACAAGTGTCACAATGTACAGTGTCCCTAATTGAAACTCGTGACACCTGAAATGCTCACAGTAATGCAGGACCAACAACACACTTGAGCAGGTATTTAGCAATAACACTTATCAGCCACTGACCCTCAAAAGTACCATTAACATGACATTACGAATGTAAGGAATTAGTAGTCTCACCACCTGGAAATGCCTGCACTCCCACCACTTCCAACTGTACAGTGTTGCCGCCATGTAGAATTGTAGGTGCACTGCTGCCAACATGGACCCCATCTCCAAACTAGAGGGCCTTGTGTAGACATGAGGAAAGGACCTGCAAATTAGGAGGTAGACACGGATGATGAGTTACACATCAATGCAACATGCAGTGTACAACACAACAGCAATATGCACTAGGAATGTATACACAGTATTGACTAGACTACCCACACATGTAGTGGGAGTCCAATGTCACCATGTACGTCAATGTCACTTGGGCACACCCTTTGCAAGCCCATGGAAACGGGAAGCAGGAGGGGTGTGTGTGACAAAAACCCAAGCATCTGAACCAAATACATGACAAGCCTGCATGTGCCCAGCCACAATGCAGCGTATGCCCACAGGAGCCACGGAAGGCAACACATTGTCCCAAAAAAATAAAATAAATAAAAATAAAAAATAAAAAATGGCCCGGGGGGGTTGGGGAGGCCACCCAGGAGGTCCGAGGACAGGGTGCACCCCAAAACCCACCTGTGTGGATCTTGGGGAAAAAAAACACCTCCATGGGCTCATGGCCCACACGGCTACCCTATTGTGGGAGTATCACTGCTGTCGCTATTATCACCCTCTGCAGCTGCATCCGGAGGTGGTTGCACTATGGGAAGCAGCCCACGCAAGGCCCAAGTCTGTTCCTCCATGGCTGCAAGCATGCGGGTGTGGTAGGTCTCGTTCTGGAGGATGAGTGTGCGGAGGTCCCCATGCAACAACTCACGGGATGCCCGGACCTCCGCCCTCGTTGCCTGCATCTCAGCTGAGAGCGTACGGGTGAGACGCTCCAGCTGCTGTTCTGTTCTTCGGTTTGTTGAAGCCTCAAGCTCAACAAGAGTTGTCCTGAGGTGAAGGAGCTCCTGCCTCAGGGCTTCCCTGTGGCCCTGGGACTCTATGGAGATGGCTTCCTGCAGAGTCGCCAGTGCCGCCCGCCTGTTGGACGCCAACATGTCCTCCCTGTGTGACTGGCAGAAGGAGTCGGTTTCCTGCTGTAGTCGCTCCATCAGCCTTTCGGGGGGACAATGGAAGTGGCCACCCTATCCATGGCCTGATCCATCATCTCTGATGATGCTGCCTGTTGGGTTGCCATAACGTAAATGGATTGCTCCCATGCGGTATTGCCAGGTGGCGTACGGCCACCACGTCGGCGGGCACCAGACCTGTCTGGGGCAAGGCGAACTGCGCCTTGCTGTGCCGGAACTGCCTGAGGCTGCAGGACTGCATTCCCCCTCTGATCTGCTGGCCCAGGAACAGGATCAGATGTCGCGGAGTGTGACCCTGCATCCGTAACCACCAAAGTCGTAGCTGCCAACACTGACATCCCCATTGAGGGTTCTGACCTTGGTGCAGGTGGGTGGGACAGAACAGAAACCCTCCCAGGAACACTCACCTGCGACGGCACGTAGGTCTCATCATCCGAATCAACACCTGAGTACAGCTCGGGGGAGGTGCAGCCAGAGACACCCCTTGAGAGCACGACCTGCAGCAGTTGTGGGTTCTCACCCACCACCACACCACGTCCCTCACTGGTGGTCGGTCGGCCCTCGGACCCCTCCTGGGTCTGCACCATCTCCACAACCCCAGCAGTATCAGGTGCGTCTTCCCTTGCAAAGACATAAAAGCAAACAAATGGAAACAGGCATTAGCACCATGGCACACAATGAGGGCTGAGAAGCAAGAGAACCAGTACTTGATTGACACATGTCCCACATGACTGAAACCCTCCCATGCATGCACCCTCACTGCGTATGAAGGGCAGGCAAATGGCACACACTGATGACACCAAGATGGAAGATGAACACATTTTCTGCATGCTGCCTGGCAGTGGCATCACACGTTGGCCTGTGATTGCCAGGTGAAATACACATGCCATCACACAGATGGCATGTACCATTGCTATTGAGTGAAGATGGAGAGGAGGGCAGCACTTATTCATTCAGTCCAGTTCCCGCATGTAATAGCTTTTCTAATTCAAACAGGTCTGATTTTTCACCTGGAGCTGCCTGTCCAAAATGGTCCGATTGCACAGGGACATGTGTGAACAAATGATATCCAGGTAACAAAGTCACTCCACTTTACCATAGCCATGTCAGACATGTGACTAGAGGACTGAGAAATGCCTAGTAAAAGTGGTGGAATGCAAACAATCTGCCTGAATGAACAGAGAAAAATAAGCAACAATGTTGTGGCAAGGTGACACTTAAAGGGCAACTGGCGTGCTGTTGGCCTAGATGTCTACTGTTGGCAGAAGGGATACTGCTATGGCCAAATGCTGCTGCGCAGGATGTATTGCATGAAGCATATGGGTGACCCAAACGACTCAGGCGCACCCACCCTCACCTGGCACACAAAAGGAAGCCCTCACACACACACCATGCACATGGATGACACACACATGTATGTGCACTCACCGGACAATGCCTCATAATCAGGCAGATCTCCCACGCCTTGGATCTGTTCCTCCGTGACGTAGGTCCCAGCGACTGACTCATGTGGAGTGAGTTCCATGTCTTCTACTGGAGACCCACCTCCAGTCACTAGAGTTGCGGCATGACTTGAGGCCAGCTTATTCTTTGCCTTGCGCTTTAGGTCATTCCAGCGCTTATAGCAATCATTGGCTGTGCGCCTCACGATTCCAGGGGCACTTACGATGTCCGCAACGGTCTGCCAGTGTGCCTGGCATTGTGCAGGTGTGGTCTTGGATCCTGCAACAATGACCATCTCGTTATCATGTCCGGACACATACTCGACAAGTGCATTCAGTTCGGCATCCGTGAAGCTGGGCTTCCTCGACGGGCCGGACTGTGTAGCCATGTCTGGGGCATCAGCCTGTGCCGGACGAGCACTCTTCCTCTTCCGCTTGGAAGGTGGTGGTGATCCTGAGTGTCCTGCGCCGCTCTGGACACTAGGTGCAGGAGCCCTGGTGGACTCTGTATCAGGAGTGTGGGATTGCACACTCAGCATGGGAGTTGGTGCAGGCATTGGCTCAAGTGTAATGGTGTCAGGGGGAATGTCAGCAGGATGGACTAGGACCGAAACTGTCCTGGCTGGGTGTGTGAGAGCTGGGGTGGATGGAGCCGCAGCTGCTCCTGCAGCCTCTCCACCCTGCCTACTTGGGGCAGCAGATGACCTTGCTGCCCCAGATCCACGTGGCCTAATGACATCAACGTGCACCAGCGCACGTGTCATAGGCCTGCTGACCTGGAAGTCAGCCATGGAGTCAGCCAGGTCTGGTGCTACAATGGGCTGGTCCAACAAGGGCTGAGCATGGATGGTGTCAGCCACATCAGCCTCAACCAGGGGGGGGGATTATGGGTGCCCTTGACTGGTCCTCCACACATGGGGGGACAGGGTCACCCTGCAAGTAACGACCACGTCCCCTACCGGATCCACCACGGCCACCACTTGTGGCTCGTCCACCTTTGCCACCCTTACGGAATCCTCGCCTCCCAACCATGGCACTGATGTTAATGTGCGTATGGGAGTGGCTGTAAACTATTGTCCTGGGCAATTGGGGGTCAAAGAGGTTGGGTACCAGATGGTAATTGTACCCTAGTGCTCTAGCAAGGCTGAATGTGACCCCTGGGGAAAGATGACGGGTCACGCAATGCACAGGAAGCCCAAAAAAGGGAGATGACGTGCACGCAACCCCTCCTAGACCACGTGTGCAGAAAGAAAAACCTGCACTACGCTGTGGCACCCAGTAACACAAGAATGAACGTATGCGTGTCACACGCAGCCTAGAATGACCTCTGAAGGGGTAGGCTACACACGGGGCAAGCACAGATGTTAGATACGTGCGTGACTCACCGTCTGCCAGGAAAAAGAGCGTGAAAAAGTAGCGCGTTTGGTTGGCAACACCCCCGCCAAAAGAAGATTTGTACGCTGTCTGAGGAGACAGGACAACAGTAGAACGGAACACTGTTTGAGGGAACAGGCCCAGGAAAACCAGAAAAAGAGAAAAAAGAGAAAAAGCTGTCAGAGGTAACAGGGAGTACGAACTTGAAACGCCGTGAAGTAAATCGCGTGTGAAACGACAAGAAGTACAGAATTCACCCACTCGCTCTCCACGAAAAGCACGTACAAGGAAATGGTGTTCTACACGTACCTTTTATGCAGGCCCACACGTCCAGCGTCACTTACGCGGCGTGTACGCGCTGGGGCCATTTCCACCAATTACACGCTTTGTCACTTCTGCGTGTAGGGCCATTTTCACCAATTAAACGCTTTGTCACTGCCGCGTGTACGCGCTAAGCCCATTTCCACCAATTACACGCTTTGTCACTTCTGCGTGTAGGGCCATTTCCACCAATTACACGCTTTGTCACTTCCGCGTGTACGTGCTAAGGCCATTTCCACCAATTACACGCTTTGTCACTTCTGCGTGTAGGGCCATTTCCACCAATTACACGCTTTGTCACTTCCGCGTGCACGCGCTAAGGCCATTTCCACCAATTACACGCTTTGACACTCGGACGTGTCTTTCATTTTTTTAACACGCAACATTTTCCAACGTGTGCCCTATTCAACGTGCACGTGACTTCATAGACGCGCATACACTGGTGACGCGTTTACGCGCTAAGGGCCTTTCCTCGAATTACACGCAGACGTGTTGGATTTTCACGTGCCAAATCACTCCGTATCAAGCTAGCCACGCGTTCACACACGGAAGACCACGCTCCTGCCCAGAAGGCCAAATTACTGCCCCCCAGAGCCCTGAGCACGCTCCCACCTGCCATCTGCTGCTGCCTGACTGCCTGCTGCCCACGTGCCCTGCCATTTGCTGCCTGCACATCAGCCAAGGGTGCTGTTGCTGTGACCACCCCTGCTGGAACCGAAGACTCCTGACTGCTTTTCCATCGCCCCACAGCCCAGCCCCAGGAACCAGTTGCCCACCCACTCCTGCCTCTGGGGTTGCCATGTCGGGCACTGCAACATCTGGCACCAGTGGCAACCCCCGGCCAAGGAGGCAGAGGAGCGCCAGCTTCACTGCCACCGAAGTTGGTGTCCTGGTGGAGCATGTCCTGGGGCAGTATGATGCCCTCTTCGGAAGGTTGCGCGCCGACAAGGAAGGACGGACTTGGATCTGGATGGACATCGTGACTGCCATCAACGCGGAGGAGGTGGCAGTCCGCGACTAAGAACGTGTCAGGAAGCGCTGGGAGGACTTGAGGTCCAGGACCCTCAACAAGGCCCGGCGCCTCCTGAAGGCAGCGGATGCTAAGGGGCGCCGGGGCCACTTGTCGGAAGATCAGATGAGGTTCCTGGAACGCATATCCCCAGCGCTCCACATCCAGGTCCTTGAGAAGCAGACCCGTCTGGAGTCGAGCGGTAAGTGTACATGCATACTGATTGTAAGCTGTGCGTGTGGTGGTGTGCCAGGATTGTGCAGGTTGAACATGTATTTTTATGTGGCCAAGTAGGGGGGGTGTACAGGGCCGTGAGGGTGACACATGCGAGGGGTCTCATGTGTGACACATGGATGGTGCTTGTGTGTGTGGACTTGCATGGCACAGGATGTGGAGGAATGATTGTCAGGTGTGACATGGATGTCGATCAAAACACTGCGACAGTTGGCGGAGGTGTACACATGCATGCAAGTTTGGTGTTGTGTGTGCATGTGTAGTGTACTCCCTATGTTGCATGTGATGTGTGGATGACCTTTGGCTGCTCATGCTGTTGTATCTGAATGGATGGTGCTGGCTGTTGCAATATGGCTGTGGTATGGCTCATGTGTGCAAGTTGAAATGACATGTGTGTTGGGGATTGTGATGCCATGTCTGAGGTTTACCAATGCCACTCATGTATAACTGTCATGTGTGTATGAGTCCATTTTACAGTGCCCTGATGCCTGTGTTTTCTTTCTCCCTGTCTGCAGCGTCAACTGATGAAGAGGGCGGAGAAGGTGCTGTAGAGCACAGCGGCAGGGGTCGCACCACCAGCTAGAGACGCAATCCCTCCCAGGTTGTGATCTCGTCGGGGAGTGAGGAGTCCGGTGCCGCATCCCAGGCCGCAGCTGCCGAGGGGAGGTCCAAGAGGCGGAGGTTGGAGTTGGACTCCTCAGCAGCAGAAGGGGCAGCTGGGAGCCCACAGGGCCCAATGGAGGAAGATGGCAGGGAGTCATCCAGGTTGGTGGGGGGTTGGTGGAGGAGGAGGCCGTGCAAGCGACAGTGGTGGGGTCTGGAGGTGGGGATTCCACTGGTGCTAGTGGTGCAGTGCAGGATCAGGGACAGGAGGCAGCACAGGCCGCCGCGGAGGTGCCTGTGTGCAATCCTGTCCCTGCTCCTGTCACTGCATCATCTTGCACCAGCGGGGATGCCTACCTCCAGACCCGTTCTCAGGGAGAGGATTGGCTTACAACACCTGGCCTTCCTCTCCCTGCGGATGTGGCTATCCTGCACCAGGTTGAGCCTGTCCAGGGTGGGGTGGCGTTGCGTCAACGGGCCATGCGAGCTGACCTGCAGTCTTTTCATGATGAGTCTGCACGTCTTCTCGCATGGCTCGTTGACCGCGTTGACCCACTGGGACAGCTCACCAGGGCTGGATTCCTCCGTTTCCTGGACCTTGTTCCGACCCCCTTCTCCACAGAACCCCCTATGCCCCAGTCGTCCTCCATGCCATCTTCCCACCCATGTGTCACCTGGGTGCCCTGTGGAGCTGCCTCCGACCGTGTGGCCAGGCTGGTGGACAACAGATCCCTGCCACAGTCGGGAGTCGGACGTCCAGCAGGGGTGGCCACATCAACGACTGCACCCCAGCTGGAGGAGGATGTGCAGGCACCATCGGACAGGGCACATGGACAGCAGCAGCTGCAGCAGCAGGAGGCTGTAGGTGGGAGCCACGATAGCTCGGGGCCTTCAACATCGGAGGAGCAGGCATCGGCCGGAGGGCAGGAGGACACTGGACGGGAAGTGTCTTCCGTGTGGCAGCGGTTGGGCCACGCCATAGATGCGGAGCGGCAGCAGGCGGAAGAGGCGCGGCTCACGATGGTCAGGGCGGAGAACTCCATGCGGAGGGCCCTGAGGTGGGCCGAGTGCCTCGAGGCAATCCGCAGGGAGTTGGAGGTGAACATGTCGGCGTCCCTGCGGACCCTCGGGGCCATGGAACAGGACCGCCTCTGGGACATAGACGAGGAGTTCGATGATGCCCTGGCCCGGAACACCACTAAGTGAGCCGCTGGACTGGCCCGCCGCCATTGTATATAGTTATTTAGTGATAGGTTTCCTTTGCAGTTTATTTTTATTTGGAGTCGACGGACACTGCTCCATCTTTTGTATATAGTTCCATGTTAGATAGGTTTTTTGGTAGGTTTCATTTCTTCTCTTGGGATGATGGACCCTGAATACTTTGTACATAGTTGGACTTTGGATTTGGATATTTTTTTTACTATGAATATTTTTTATCATGGAGCAATGGTTTTCTATTTCTTTTTTCCCTTCATTTCCTTTTCATGGACTTGAACTTTGGAAGATATTTTTTCGGATTATCATTTATTGATTTTAATTTGAAAAGGGACAGCCTGCTTAATTTTGTTATTTTTTTACTTGTGTATTTTGGTTAATTTTGATTGCCATTGCTGTTGTTTTTAATACATTATTTTGACTTTTTCTTTCTTCAATGTGTGGTTTCATCGCATTGTTTTCATGCATGTCATGATATGGGTTTTCAGGTTCACTTGCAACCATTGTGTGTGTGTGAGACACATGTGTTGATTTACATTGTTTCCATTGGAGTAGTATCATGGGCACATGTAATACTTGGTTGTGTCTTCGGGCTGTGGTGGCTGGCCATGAGGCACATGCTTGAGGATTGTCAGGGCCTGTGGGCAGGGGGACATGAGTGGGGGCCTGGCGGAGGGTGCCCCTCAGTGCTGGGGGGTGGGGGTGATAGGGGACATGAGTGGGGGCCTGGTGGTGGCTGCCCCTGCACTGCTGGGCGGTGGGGGTGGTGGGAGACATGAGTGGGGGCCTGGTGGAGGCTGCCCCTGGTGGCAGGGGGGTGGGGGTGATAGGGGACATGAGTGGGGGCCTGGTGGAGGGTGCCATGACTGCTGGGGGGTGAGGTGCAAGGGGACATGAGTCGGGCCTGGTGGAGGGTGCCCCTGGTGGCTGGGGGGTGGGGGTGGTGGGAGACATGAGTGGGGGCATGGTGGAGGCTGCCCCTGCACTGCTGGGGGGTGGGGGTGGTGGGAGACATGAGTGGGGGCCTGGTGGAGGCTGCCCCTGCACTGCTGGGGGGTGGGGGTGATAGGGGACATGAGTGGGTGCCTGGTGGAGGCTGCCCCTGGTGGCTGGGGGGTGGGGGTGATAGGGGACATGAGTGGGGGCCTGGTGGAGGGTGCCCCATGACTGATGGGGGTTGGGGGTGATAGGGGACATGAGAGGGGGTCTGGTGGAGGCTGCCCCTGCACTGCTGGGGGTGGGGGTGGTGGGGGACATGAGTGGGGGCCTCGTGGAGGCTGCCCCTGCACTGCTGGGGGGTGGGGGTGATAGGGGACATGAGTGGGTGCCTGGTGGAGGCTGCCCCTGGTGGCTGGGGGGTGGGGGTGATAGGGGACATGAGTGGGGGCCTGGTGGAGGGTTCCCCGTGACTGCTGGGGGGTGGGGGTGATAGGGGACATGAGTGGGGGCCTGGTGGAGGCTGCCCCTGCACTGCTGGGGGTGGGGGTGGTGGTAGACATGGGTGGGGGCCTGGTGGAGGGTGCCCCTGGTGGCTGGGGGGTGGGGGTGGTGGGAGACATGAGTGGGGGCCTGGTGGAGGCTGCCCCTGGTGGCTGGAGGGTGGGGGTGCAGGGGGACATAAGTGGGTGCCTGGTGGAGGCTGCCCCTGGTGGCTGGCGGGTGGGGGTGGTAGGGGACATGAGTGGGGGCCTGGTGGAGGCTGCCCCTGCATTGCTGGGGGGTGGGGGTGCAAGGGGACATGAGTGGGGGCCTGGTGGAGGCTGCCCATGGTGGCTGGGGGGTGGGGGTGAGAGGGGACATGAGTGGGGGCCTGGTGGAGGGTGCCCCTCAGTGCTGGGGGGTGGGGTTGATAGGGGACATGAGTGGGGGCCTGGTGGTGGCTGCCCCTGCACTGCTGGGCGGTGGGGGTGGTGGGAGACATGAGTGGGGGCCTGGTGGAGGCTGCCCCTGCACTGCTGGGGGGTGGGGGTGGTGGTAGACATGGGTGGGGGCCTGGTGGAGGGTGCCCCTGGTGGCTGGGGGGTGGGGGTGATAGGGGACATGAGTGGGGGCCTGGTGGAGGGTGCCGCTGGTGGCTGGGGGGTGGGGGTGGTGGGAGACATGAGTGGGGGCCTGGTGGAGGCTGCCCCTGGTGGCTGGGGGGTGGGGGTGCAAGGGACATGAGTGGGTGCCTGGTGGAGGCTGCCCCTGGTGGCTGGGGGGTGGGGGTGATAGGGGACATGAGTGGGGGCCTGGTGGAGGCTGCCCCTGCACTGCTGGGGGGTGGGGGTGCAAGGGGACATGAGTGGGGGCCTGGTGGAGGCTGCCCATGGTGGCTGGGGGGTGGGGGTGATAGGGGACATGAGTGGGAGCCTGGTGGAGGCTGCCCCTGCACTGCTGGGGGGTGGGGGTGGTGGTAGACATGGGTGGGGGCCTGGTGGAGGGTGCCCCTGGTGGCTGGGGGGTGGGGGTGATAGGGGACATGAGTGGGGGCTTGGTGGAGGGTGCCCCTGCACTGCTGGGGGTGGGGGTGCAAGGGGACATCAGTGGGGGCCTGGTGGAGGCTGCCCCTGGTGGCTGGGGGGTGGGGGTGATAGGGGACATGAGTGGGGGCCTGGTGGAGGCTGCCCCTGCACTGCTGGGGGGTGGGGTGGTGGTAGACATGGATGGGGGCCTGGTGGAGGCTGCCCCTGGTGGCTGGGGGGTGGGGGTGGTGGGAGACATGAGTGGGGGCCTGGTGGAGGGTGCCCCTGCACTGCTGGGGGGTGGGGGTGCAGGGGGACATGAGTGGGGGCCTGGTGGAGGGTGCCCCTGCACTGCTGGGGGGTGGGGGTGCAGGGGGACATGAGCAGGTGTGCAGGGTATTCCCCATTTTTGTGGGCTGCCTGCAGGGGCCGTGGACGGTGTACAGGGAACACCTGTGAGGACCCACCCAGCCTAATCGCGTGTTTAACTTCCCACGCACGCCTGTAATACACATACCCAGCCAAATCGCGTGTGATAATTCCCGCGCACCCCTGTAATACACGTACCTGGCCAAATCGCGTGTGATAATTCCTGCGCACCCCTGTAATACACGTACCCAGCCAAATCGCGTGTAAAACTTCCCATGTACCCCTGTAATACACGTACCCAGCCAAATCGCGTGTGATAATTCCCGCGTACCCCTGTAATACACGTACCCTGGCTAATCGCGTGTAAAACTTCACGCGTACCCCTGTAATACACGTACCCTGGCCAATCGCGTGTAAAACTTCCCGCGTACCCCTGTAATACACGTACCCTGGCTAATCGCGTGTAAAACTTCCCGCGTACCCCTGATATAAACGTTACCCGCTTTGCGTTCCTTGTTTGGCAGCCCTGTAAACTGGTCCAGGGTTAGCGCAGCCCTTTGCGATGATTTAGCAATTTTGATGGCTTTTCCTTGCGCGAGGGCGTTCTTGGGGGCGTTACTGGCGCTGCTGCAGGGTCGCTGCGATACTCTGCGCCACGGCTGGTTTGGGAGCCTAAAATCCATGAATACGCTGTGCGCGGAAATCGGTTTTAGCGCACGTGCCTGGCGCAGACAATCGCACGCGGACACTCTGCGCCAGCCGCTTGGGACACTTTTCTGCGAAATTCTATGAATTACCCTGTGAATGTTGTTGTCACGTGGGTATGTTTGAAAGCCATCAACTGTACCGAGTGCTCCATTAACTAGTCCTTGCTCCACGTCAAGGTTACGTTTAAGCATTTCTCTACAGTTTAAGGATCATTTTAATATTTTCTACAAACCCGCTGTGTTGGAGATAGAATTTTCTAAGGCATTTAGTCTTGTTGTGGCTTGTTGACACATGGGTAGTGTCATACCATGTACGTCCAGTTTATCTGTGGAGAAAATTTCAATTCTTGGTTGCATTTCTTTTTTCAACATTGTTTCATTGAATTTGGAACAGCTTGCAAGAGTTGGCATTAAGGACATACATTTGACATGTTTGTGTGCTAATTGTTCCATGACATCAGTAGCACAAGAGTTATGGCCATAAAGTGCATGGATTTGCCAGGTTTTTAATATTGCTTGTGCTTCTGGAGATAGTACACCAACTCTAATACTTTTAAAATGTTGGCGTAAGTGAGGTCTGCAGATTGGCACATGTTTTCTGTTAATTCTTTGTATTGGAAATGTTGCCAAAGGTTGACATTTCCTATGCTGCCAACATTTTTACGGCTGAGTTTGTGTCCTAAGGTTTTAAAAATAGGTTCACCTTTCACTGGTGGCAATTGAAGAAGATCTCTGAAAACAATAATGTGTTTTCCTCCAAGGAGCACTTCGTAGTTTGTTTTAAGTACTTCTTGTAATCTGAGGTGAATCAAAGCCAACATTAGGTTGGAGACCATGCTCACTTCATCTATTAGTAGCATTTTCATTTGTTTTAACACTCTGCGTAGTTCCATTGCAGCTTCTGTAAAAAGTTTGTAATATTCTAATTTGTTTTGGTGTTCTACTGGAAGGAGTAGTAATCGGTGCAAAGTGGCACCGCCTATGTTGTAGGCAGCTAAACCTGTGGGGGCAGTTACAACAGCTGAAAGTTCGTTGTTTGTCAATTGTTGAAGAAACTTGCTGATGATTTTGATTAAGAATGTTTTGCCTGAACCAGCTTCACCACTGATGTATAGTAGTATAGGTTTGTAATTTTGGCAGGAACATTCTTTATTTTCATGTTGTACACCATGTGCAATTTGTTTTGTTACTTCTTGAAAAATGGTACGCTGCTCTTTGTTCAATTTTGATTGTAGTACAGTTAAGTCTTCTGTATCTTCTTCATAGTGACACATGGTGTTCTCTACATCTGTCATAGCTAATTCTGCCTCATTTGCTATTAGTGGCTGTCCCGTTGGTTCTTGGCTTCCTGTTACAGAATGTGGACTACTGTCGGGAGTGTCCTTATCTAGTTGGGCCTGGAGTTCTTCGTGTTTCTGTTCATTGTGCAACATTGTTTTGTACTGTGTAAAGTTTACATTGGTGATAGTGTTTTCATTTGCTTTGAAAGCCTCTTCATAGGAGTCATAGTTTTCTAGTACCTCGTCTTCTTTCCTCCATGGTTTAAAAAGTTGTAGCAGGGACATATAATATAGTTCTTTATGTTGCGGAGTTATTAATGACAATTTGATATGATTCATTAAGCTTTGTTTGGTAAGTTTCACTAAGCTGCCTTCACAATTTGTTACTCTATATCTACCTTTTTATTCATCAGGTTTTATATTATGCTTGTATATGAAGTTTTGGGCTATGTGGTATAGACACATGGGACCTCATTAGGACTCCGGCGCTAAACCATGGTGCTATTAGCACCATGGTTCATGCCGGAGTCCGCCATGGCGGAATGGGGAATTACCACCCCATTCCGAGGATGGTGGGGCGGTAATTCCCCATGCCGCCATGGCCCTTCCCCATTCCCATTTTTGCCCCATAGGGCTCAATGGGAATGGGGAAGGCGCTAATTACGGTACCGCAAATTGTGGTACCGTAATTAGCACCAAGGTCCCTTTGCGGGTCACTACTTTAAAGTCTGGTAAAACCAGCCGTTAAGGCCGGATCCCGCAAAGGGACCTTGTAATTAGGCGCTAGGTGTTTAACGGCGCCGCAGCGTTAACGGCGCCGCAGCCTTTCACAGCGCCATTAAACACTTAGCGCCTGGGTCATAATGAGGCACATGGTTTCCGAAGGGTACTCCTGTTTGGGTAGTGTGTGTCTAGTATATTGTTTTTCAAAATGTCTTGGCTGTTGGGATCATTTTTGGCTATTGTTTCTATGTCGTCGTATGATTTGAGAACTCTTTTTCTAGATTTAGCAGGACCAAGACTTAGCCATACTATATTTTCAGATTTTCTATACAAAGCAGTACCGGTTAAACGATCTGCAGCTTCATAGGAGCCACATTCTCTATGAGAGAGCATTTTTATGCCTAAGCTGTACAATTTCTGAGATAGTGTTTTGCCTGATGATTAGTCATTACAGAGGTCTTGAAGCTCTGTTTTTTCTGCTTTTGTTAAGTAGGCTGTAACATATCGTGCAACTGCAGTGGAATTGTCTGCAATATACTGCACATCTATGTTTGCATTCCATAAGAGGGCAATGATTGCATTGTAATCATTGATATATTTTGCTTCTTCTGTTCTTTTTATGTAATATGTTTTCTTAGGTGATTTACCTTTAACACTCTGGGCCTCATCACGAGTCTGGCAGTAACCCTTAAATGCGGTGGTAGCGCTATTACCACCGCATTTAAGGGTCTGCCAGATCCTGGCTTTGGTGGATTTCCCCCCAGCTCTGAGCTGGGGGGAAATCTGCAGCAAAATTGACGATTTTTGGCGTGATTACCGCCGGTGGGAAATCCGCTGGCGGTATTAGCGCGAAATGTCCCCATTGGGCCCAATGGGGAATGAGGAATTCCCGAATGGGCCCAATGGGGAATGGGCAATAACTCTTCCGCCAAACCCGTGATCTGGCGCTAATAGCGCCGGGGGGTTTGGAAGTAGGGCCATTACCGCCCAACTCGTGATGAGGCCCGATGTCTAACTGAAGACATGAAGTTCTTCACTTCACCTGTTTCTGTAACTTGTATAGGGAAACCAAATCGGCATTTGGTGTAGTATTTCCCTTTGATTTTGTATTTGCGATGACAATATTTGCCACATTTGTGTCTTTGAAATTGTACAATTTGTGAATCAAGATCACTATTTGTTGCTTCCGATGGAATTTCACAAGAGACATATTTTTCGATAAACTGTAAAACAGTAGCATCACTGTCTTGACCAAATTTAGGAGCATCTTTAATCCATAAAAGCATGTGAATATGTGGTGCTCCTCTGGCTTGGTATTCTTTTCTCCAAAAGAAGTGTTGCACTTCTCCGAGGGGAGGAACAGTTTTATTACAAATAAAGTGTAGCATAGCAATGAAATGATGATGGAAATATCTTGAAACATTACCAGGATTTAGAGAGCAAAGTTCTCCAGGTGTTAGTATATCTATGTTTGTTTTGTTTTTGTTTGAGATGCGTAGGAAATCATGTACATCTTCCCTTGCATATTTTGCACAACTTAATGTAACAAACCAAGTGGGTGGGCCAAGGTTTCTTATCATACAACATACATTTCTGTGACGTTGGAACCAGTACTCTTTCGTACCACGCATTTTTGCTAACAGATTTGTAAGGCTTGATTGTAAAACCTCATCTTTTTCTTGCACTTTTTGTATTAATTGCATAGCTGACATATTTTGAAATTGGGTTCCTGATTTCAATGTGTGTGAAACTCTGTAACATAGAGTTGCTAGTTCACTTTCAAAGAGTAGGTGGAATATTTATTCCACATTTGGTCTAAATCTGGGATATTCCGAATACATTTGTAATGAGTGGTATTCTGATGCTGTGATCTGAATAGGTCTATCATCGTACCTTCCTCCTTTGCCAGTAGGAAAGAGTAGAGGAAAAGCATGTGCTTCTATACTTTTTTCCCATATGCTGATTGGTAATCTTTTGGTTTGTCGCATTTGGTACGTTTCTAGTGCATCATCTATGGTGTCATTAGAGTGTAATGGATGAATTGTATAATGGTCTAAAATATTGGATACTGTAGCAGGATCTAGAAGTTTAAATTGACGAGTTTCTGGTGACTCTTGAATAATTTCAGTTGTTTCCCTTAAGTTTTCTTCAATATTTATTTCTTTGCAGTATTCATTATTGTCTTTTAGATATTGCAGGGCTTGTCTAACTTTACGTAAGTCTACGAGTTGTTGCCGAATTGTTTTGTCTTTTGTAGGTACACCATTTCCTAAGACAATTAAAGATTGCTCCATTGGACATTGCACTCCCAGAATGTGCACATTTTCTTTTAGATCTAATGGTAAATAAATTACCTTGACACAAATGCCTTTCACCAATTCAGAGGGAGGTAATTTTGCTGTTTTTGGTTGAAGGCTTATTATTGCTTGAAATGCGTGCACTGTTTGAATTATGATGCTGTCATATAAATTGAGTTGTTGGAGGGGTTTTGGTAGTGGGAATAATTCTAAGTTATTTGTGATAGCACATGAAGGAGTTTGGTTGTTGTCAAGTTTTGTAATCCAGTAACTGCAAATTATTAAGGGGTCAGTTATTTCATATTTGTTGTCTGCTATAAGGTAGAGAGCTAATTGAAACCATTTGGAATCTTCATTGACTTCTTTTTTGTGTGTTACGTCTATAGTTTTTGTGTTACTTTTATAAAAAGTTCTGCAGCAACACACACACACATGGTTTGGGACATCAGCGGATGTACATTTAAATTTTAGTATTTCTTTTTTGTATGTGTGTAGTAGAAGGTTGCCATGTGTAGAATTGTTGATAGTCTGTTGTGAAGCTATTGCATTTTGTAAGTGGCTTTCACTTCCAAAATATCTTTTTCTGGATATGCTCGATTTCTTTGAGTAGGTCTTTGGCTGTACCATGTAGAAGATTGTTATTTAAATTGGCTAGTGCTAAAGTAGGACTTTTAGCGTAGTACCGTTTATAGACTAGATTTCTTATAGTTGGATGATGTGTTGATATCATTTTGATATGATGGAAGGTGCTTTTGCAAATAGGTCCTGAAATGCAGGCTAATGAATGTCCTTGTAGTCCTGTATATTTGCGCACTGGATAGGTATCCATATTTTGCCGCAGTTTCATTTTGATGTTGTCTTTGCCTTTCACATACTGATTGAGGAACTGGCGTAAAGATTTGAAAGATTTTTTGGGAATGTTACACATTGACGTGCATGGCAATTTGTATACTGGATGTTCCGGTTCAGTCGAATGGAGAGGTAATTCTGAGTTTTCTGGGGATATTTCTGTAAGCAGTATTTCTTGTTGCATTATGGTATTATTAAATTTTTCATAACCTTGTCCACTGCTATGTATGGCAATTGTGTTTGTTTGGTTTTGTTTGTATGCTTATTCATTAAAATATGGTTCTGTTCTCGTAGTGTGACTCCATTCGCCTCCACAGATATTTAAGAAGTTATTTTTGTTGACATTCTGTTTATTGAGAAGTCTTTTCTGTAATTTAGTAGTTAGTTTTGTTAGTGGTTTCATTCTGTTTAACACTAAAATAAATAACTTACTTTTGCGAAGGATTGCACTGTCTATCAAAGCTTCTAAGATTAATTTTCGATGGTAGGTTTTAAGGGTTGTGCATGATTTGTCTCCTATTTTTGTAAGATTCTGAAGGACTCTGTGGCAGGACATTTTTATTAAAATACTTTTTTTGGTATGGTTATTTGCTTGTATATCAAGATTTATAGGAGCAGTTTTAGCAGTAGTGGTAGCTGAATTCTTGTTAATCATTTTCTGTTTCATTTTACATTTTGATAGAAGAGACAAAGTTTCTGTACTGGAAGCTTGTTTTGTTTCGCTAAATGCCTGTATTAGCTGTTTTATTTGAACTTTTTGTACAAACTCTGTTAGAGATGGATGCTTATTTCGGACACTTTTATTTTCATTTGCTCTATTTCTGCTTTGCTTTCTACGGACTTGCTTTTTGGAAGGCATTCTTTGGGGTCTATTGGAAAAAAAAAAGAAGGTATGGGTTGGGCCGTTCTGCAATGTATGTGTGCTGTGTGCATGAGTGTCTGAGTATGATGGTAAAGATGTATGTGGTGGTGTGTGATTGTGCATTGGGCAGCTACAATTAGTTGGGAAGGCTATTCTTCTATTTGTGTGTTACTATACTGTGGTTCAGATGGCAGTAGAAAGTGAGCTAGTGGTGAGGGGAAGCACTAATAGTAAATCTAATGGTATAAAATTAAAACAGTTCTTTGTTTTGTAATACTAACATTCTAGGGGTTGAGTTATGTTATTTGTGTTCCAAAAAACGGGGATTGGTGTGCCATTCTGCCTGCTAATCCCTGTTTAATAAATGGGGATTTTTGGGCAGAATGGTTCAGAAATCTCTGTTTTATTTGGTGCACAAATTACCTGAATGAACCACACAGTGTGTTTGAGTAACATTAAGAATATTAAGATAGTATTGTGCTTACTCTTTTTTTGTGGAATGAGTAGGTTTCTTCGGATATGTTGTTTGTAGATCAGATGCTGCTGATTTTCAGGAGAGTGGTCTTCACTGCAATTGTAAAAGAAAGAAGTTAGTCATTTTGTGTGTTTATAGCACTGATGTTAATTTAGACGTTGGTTTTTATGTTTTGCAATAGTATTCTTGTTTGATATCTGAACATAGTGTATGCATGCATTTCATATGACTATGTGCAGCCTTTATATTTTAATTATAATATGTTAGTTCAACATGGTTTGCAAATGAGTAGAATATTAAGTGTATGAAATTCACTTGGTTTTTTAAAGCTGTGTTGTAGATAGCAGACAGGTTTGGAAGTGACAGTTGATTATAGTAGATGGGAAAAATTGCAATAAGTTCATTTTATAGGTTGTACGGGTTTAGTGGCATTACTCTGTTTATATGCATTCATAAGAGGTGTACATGTACTGTGAATAAAATATGCATGCCTGTAGTTTGTATTCATGCATGTGGATATGCATGCAGCTGTAAGTAGAAATCTTGGAGACTTGTAGAGTAGTTTATGTAGTAGGTGCTTTCCAATGATATGAGACTTGTACTCAGAGTGATCAACAGTACATTTTAAGTGCTGAATTGTCATGATTCCTGCCCCTCATGTCCCTGCCCTCCAAGATGTCAGGCTGGAGCCAGGCCACAATCACCTACATGGCCCTCAAGGGCCTCTCCATCCCTCCAAAGACCCACTTGGAGTCAGACTTGTTGCTGGTGGCACCAGACTCACTCACTCCCATAGGATAACATTGGGGATTGGACTTGAAGTGCATTGATGGGGACAAGATGGATGCCCCCATAAATTTTGGTTCCCAGAACTGCATGTGCAGTCTAGTCCTTAGGGTGTGGTTCAGCCCAGAGACACCTGGGATACACAGAGACTATTTAAGCCACGCCCAGGCTGAGAAACATGCTTTGTGTTTTCTGCACCTGCAGCATGACACGCACCGTATTCGGATCGGTCTCCAGTAGGCCTGCATCTTTCTTCTGCGCTCAGCTCCTGCAAAAACAAGAACACCCTTAGGAACAGCCTTATCTTGCAGCGCTTCTGCCCATCATTCATCACTCCTTCTGTTCTGCGGTCATCTTCGGCGATGTCCTTCCCATCCCGGCACGCCACTTCCTAAGGAAAAGGGAAAAGAACAGAAAAAAGGCATTAGTAAGTATTCAGCAATTCTTCGCTTATTTTTAAAGACTCTACGAGCTTCAAACGCTTACCTGAATCCCAGCCGCTCTGGGGGAACTCTGTCTCTGGAACTTCTCATCCATCTGCAAGAGGGAAAAGACACTCCATGTTAGCGTGTAAACATCTAGAGGCGCCGCATACCGGACTTACTCACCGCATTTCTTCTTCATTCATGCTGAAAACATTGCGGCACCTAAAAGACACAGAAAAAGAACTCAGTTCAATACAAATACGAAAGGGTCGCATTGCGCATCGCGTTCTCACTCACCTTCAGCACTACTCATCTCAGCAGCACGTCGCCATCCCTGGATGCCGGCCATCATCTAAGGAAGGAAAGGAACGAAGTTAAAGAACTGTTCAAAAGACTCATTATACTTACCTGTTGGACTCTTGCCAGTGAAGTAACTAGGCAGCAATGAGCCTGCATCAATCAATGCGCCCCTGCGCTGAAAGCAGGACGGAGAGCACACTTTCCAAGAAAACAAGGTGAGCTGTGGATCAAAGGGAAGGGTTGGACCCCGGGGAAGAAGGGGTTCAAGCACACAGGGACAATAGGGAGTTAAACTCTACCAATCCTGTGTTTCAGGCCCAGTCTCCAGTCAAGTAGACTCCAGGGAAGTGTTTGAGGTCGTAAGAGGTTAGAACATGCTGAGTGACCTGCCCGTGGATACCAGGTGAGCGTTACAGGAACTCTGATGATGGAGTTAGATGTAGAGGTCTTGGATGTGATTGGTGGATGGTTGTGTGACTGCTTAGCTGTATCCATTGAGAGAATGGCACAGAAAGTGATGTGGAAAGGGTAGAAGGGCTGGCTAAGAGATACGCGCTTCGTGGACACCGCGGCTGTCTGCAGATAGGGTGTGCCACATCCCGGGTTTTCAAGCAAATCCAGCATGGAAAGGGGACTGTAGGGATCAGCCAATCAGATGTTGAGGTTGTGGATTTGTGTTGAAAGAGACTATGTGTAGTGAAGATGGCAGAGGTGGAGAAAGTCAGGGTGTTGGTGCTTGGAGGTATGTTTGTGCATGCTTTACAGCAGTGTGCTCAATGCAGGTATGTAGCAAACAATTTCGATGTTAAAGGAGTGGAGGTGGCACTGTGCCTGATTGCAATGTACAGGGAATGGTACAAGTTTGTGAAGATATGGGCAGGATGAAAAGTCCCCATCTGGTAATTTGGCACTATGGTGCTTTCCATTTGGGCTATGCCAGTGCCCCTACTTTGTTGGCAGATTTAGAACACTTGGTTCAAGCAGTAATGAACATCCTTCCAAATGCCAAAGTCATTTTTTTCTGGATTACTACCTAGGGCAATATGGGACAATAGTTCTGTTTTTTGTCCTCAACAAAACATTGGTAGGTGTGCAATCAATCGAGGCATGTGTGCTTTCATGCTTAAAGCTGGTATGTTTTTTTCTGTAATAATGAGAATATTGATTCCAGTAATGCTGTTTATTTTAAAGAAGATGGCATTTCCTTATCTTTTTTGGGAAATGCTATGCAGTTTTGGAATATAAGGGTTGCTTTGGAGAAGGTTATGGAAGATTTTAGTAGTAAAGTAAGAAGAAAAAAAAATACAAAATGACAGGTGTCTGTCAAGCATATGCAAAAAAAACAAAAAAAACAAAAAAAACGGCTCTTTTCAGAGCCAACCTCAAAGGGCAAATGGGGCACACTATTTAATTTTACATTCTCCACGCTCAAATTTTCGATATGTCCGTGGACATGGCGGTAGTCCGCGAACATCGCGTATTACAAACATGGGTTTTGGGGTGGAGAGGCACGCAAATGAAAATGAGCAGAGCAAGGGATTGGTCAGTAAAGTTTACTGGGTGTGTTGTGTAACGAGAGAGTTTGTCAGAACGTCTTTTTCATGAGAGAAGAACAGATAGCTATGGCTGTGTGTTTCCGAAAACAGATTATCTGGATTTGGGAGTCATGGATACATTGGTTGGAGGTGCATGCAGAACGCTGTGGAGTAGCTGCAGAACTTGGAGTCCCTCATGTGGAAGTGCACTGGAATGTAGTGCGTGGAATGAAGTGGCTGGACTTGGTACCTCTCTGTGCTACTTTGGAGACAGAGCATCATCCAAACATAATTATAATTCATTGTGGAGGGAACAGTTTAGGACATGTGTCTGCAATTTCTTTGCAATTTGCAATGAAAGAGGACTTGGGAAGGTTATGGACATGTTTCCAAATTCCCAAGTAATTTTTTTCTCGTATTGCGCGAAGACAAATGTGGCTGCGTTCTTCTTAATTTGGTCCACACATGGAGAAAGCGAGGTGCAATGTCAATAAAGCTGCTTGTGCCTTTCTAAGAGATGTTGGCATGTCCTCTTTTCACAATGAAAATATTATGTTTCGTAGCACACACGTTTTTCTCGTCCATCTTACTTATGCTGGCAATCAGATTTTTTTGAGAAATGTACAACATGCATTGCAACCTTTTTTGGAAATACAGTCATCTATTTTGCAGTAGATGTTGACGATTTCAAGTTTTTCAAACACACAAAAACACCACCAAAAGGCTCTTTTCAGAGCCACCACTTCCTCCCAGAGAAAAGTGCATTGGTTTTGATAGGGCAGCACCCTAAAACTTTACATGTCCTAGAACTGTCTGCTGACTTCTAAAAAATGCACAGGGCCCTCCACTGTTTATTTGCCACTTCTATTTTTAAACTGTGAAAGGCGGCTCTGAAAAGAGTTTTTTTATTTTATTGTTGTTCTTTTATATTTTTTGGGGTTATTTACACACGACAAACTAGGAGAGGAGAGGAAAGGAGGGTAATGAAGGGACACCAACCACCGGGATAAGAAAGGGCAGGTGGAGAGAGGAAGATGTAGGGTGGGCCTTAGGTAGGTAGCAGGTCTTCTGGTGCTCCGTGACAGCAGTCTCGAAAGCACTTCGAAGACTCTCCCCCTGCAGAGTTCCTGCATTGCAGTACATACACAATATTGTGACCCTTGAAAAGTATGGGTCAACAGCATTGTGAATGACCTGTGAGGCAGCTGGAGGGATGCGCTCTCCCACAGGAGTGTCTCTTGTGGTAAGAGGAGCAGAAACGGAGCATGTGGTAGAGGAACTCAACCTACTATGTTCATCACAAGGTACAACCTTGCGAACGGCCCCACCGTGGTACGACTTCAGATGTCGCTTCATGAATGTCGTACCAAAGCTGTACGAACCACGTCTCCCACGACTCAGCACCATTTTGCACTGGTTGCAGGTGACCTTGTTCGCTCGTGCTTTTGGTACGTTACCATGAATGGTAAACAACCGCCACTCCCAAGACTCCCGGCGAGTGCTGGTAGTAGGGAGTTCCTCTACCTCATCCTCTTCATCCTCATCCTCTACATCCTCATGCCTGTTCCCCTCTGCAGGCCCTTGGGGACGTGATGGTGGTGGAGGTGGTGGGGGTGGTGCTGAGGCAGATGTAGTAACAGCAGCCATGGATGCCATCAGGGTTGATGAGATAATCTCAGCAAAAGCAGCAAAGGCATCAAACGTCAATCTGCAATAGCCAGAACCACAATGAATATCAGCTCTGGGGTGTGGCCTTTTATAGGGCTGGAGGGGTGCGCTTCGCGGATAGATCGAACACCCCAAAAAGGTTCAAAAAGTTCCAAAAAGTATGTGGAATGCCAGGGCCATTGTTGGTACATGTGCAATGGTGAATTTTTACCGTAAAATAATTTGGATTGTCTGAATAAGTTATTTTAAAATGTTTGGGAACCGGACAGTGTCCACAAATCAGGACACACGCTCAGCGTGGGTGCGGTCACATGATGACGTCGGGAACACGTCCATGAAGGGAACGGGTGTCCACAGGACACCAAATGCACGGGTACGGTCATGCTCATGCACGCGGGTGTTCTACGGACAGTGTTTGGGTCCTCAAACAAATTAAAAGTACGACACAAGTGAGACAGACAGTTATGGACAGGCACGATGTTCGCAGGACGTATGGGTGTGGTGCACATGTGCGTAGATGTTCTACAGAATGTACGGACAGGTATATTGTCCTTAGGACACCTCCATTTTGTTTAATTATGGACATCCTGAATACCGCGCATGTTCTAAGAACAGTTCTATTTTGCTTGCGTACAGTATGCACAGATATAGTGTCCTTAGGACACCCCCATTTTGTTTAATTACGGACATCCCGGACACCGCGTGTGTTCCTAGAACAGTTCCATCTTGGTTGCGAACGTTACGGATAGGTATAGTGTCCTTAGGACACCCCCATTTTGTTCATTTACGGACATCCCGGACAACGAATGTGTTCTAAGAACAGTTCCATCTTGCTTGCGAACGGTACAGACAGGTATAGTGTCCTTAGGACACCTCCATTTTGCTAATCACGGACATCCCGGACAGACGCGCTGTCCACAGACACCCCAAATGACCTTTCAAAAAAAATAACACACAAAGGATTGAATTAAAAGACACATAATATTTTTTTTTAAATTATATACAGATACAACATTTATGAAAGAGAGGGGGAAGCAGAAACTGACATAAATACAGGGGAATTAGGGGTTTGGAGAGGATGGATGGGAGGAGATGAAGGGATAGAAGTCTCATAATAACGTTTTTTTTGGTGGTGAGGGTTTGGGGATAGTTGACTGGAGAGGGGGAACAGGTACATGTGGGACAATGGTATTTAATTTTTTCTTTTATGTGGTCCTCCACAAAATGTTTCAAAAGATTGAAATTTTCCATGAGCATGTCTATTTTTTGTTCCATGCACTGCAGAGTATTTTCCAATGTGTCTTTTGGTGTATTATTTTCAATGTTTGTATTGTCTGTTAAAAAAATATATATATGGTAAATGCACATAACGTAATGATTATTAATAATTTGCTTATAAAGAGAAGTGTCTACCATTAGCATTACTGTCTTCAGACATTTCCTCACGTGGGAAATTTTCCTCAAGCCATTCCAAAGTAGTGGACATTTCTGTGTAAAAAACAAAAATATATTACTTTTAGTGTACCTAATACAAAAGGTTTAGAAATGTATAAGAAAAATGAAGTTTACTTACTGGTTTCTGGTAAATTGTGTTCTTACTGTTATGTAGGTCTGCTGTTGCTCCTAGCTGTGCAGTTTCTGTGAGGTAATTATGTTCGAGGCATATCTTTTTTGTTTTGGTATATTCCATTTTAGTACATGTGGTATTTGAATGGATGGTTTATGTGTTAGATATATTGGTTCCACTCCTTATTTATTATTGCATATTGTTGATGTGCTGCTTTTTGAACTTCGGCAGTGTTTATATGGCATCAAAGAACAATTTAAGATACCCCCTGAGTGTTTGGGTAGTGTTGATGTTGTCCGCGTCTGCCCACGGGCATACGCACAGTCCGCGGACATCAAAATCACTAGCTAGAGGTTCAGTATGTTCTATGTTACATGTATATAAAGTAAGGGAATCCTAGTAAACATCTATCAAATTCACTCTATGAAAATGTACATTCAGTAAAAAAAGACTTTGATAAAGGGAGGTTATGGTTAAGTTGTGCTACTAAAAACCTACGACAATCAATAAAAACACGTTTTTAAAGGGACGTTATGGTTAGGTTGCGCTACTAAAAACCTATGAAATTCAGTAAAAAAACAGTAATGTCATCAATGACATTTGTGATGTCATCTTTGATGTCCTGGGTGTTAGTCTTAGCAGTGCACTGTGGTGGCACGAGTTATGGTTGCTTAGCTTACCATAACTGGCGAATTTCAGGGGGTTTTCAGTTTTACTTGGAACCATAACGTCCCTTTAACAAAGTTTGTTTACTGAATTTCATAGGTTTTTAGTAGTGCAACTTAACCATAACGCCCCTTTAACAAAGTTTTGTTTCCTGAATATATATATATACACATTATAGAACCTTGTTTGAACATTCCCTTTATTTTGGACTGCGTTACTGTGTTGTTTTGGTCACTACTGGATCACATTCACACTCTTCTAAAGAGCATAGCCTTTACTTGGACCACATTACCACACACGGTGAAGGCAGTTTATCTTTAATGTGCCTGTGTTACCGTTATGATTGTGTTGTCTCTTGGTTTGTAGAAGTGTGATGGCTCAGTGGGCATTTTAGTCCCTACTCTTCTATGTACTCCTGCAGGGAAGAGGTCAATATTTCACACTAGTGGCAATGGTTGGGATTTGAGACAGACTGCGCCAACATCTCAGCCAGCCAAAGCAAATGTGCACAGTTAACCTTAGTTTTCACTGTTAAGGTATGTTTATAACAGTGGAACTTGACTTGATCATTATGCAGACCTTGACAGCAAGTATCTTATGTTAACTCTTTCAAGAGAAGGGACTGCCTCGTGGCAGTAAGGCTAGGTAAGCCAAACTGTTAAAAAGCCTCCAAGCTAATGAGGACGCTATGGTGGTGGAGGATTCCCAGGGGCCAGGCTGCGAACCGGTGCCCCAGCCCTGCTGCCCATGCTTCTGAGCAGCGTGGAACATCTGGAGAGAGTGAAAGTGATACCCCTTCCCAGCATTACTCCCACAGGGCAGGCACTGTGATGTTCCAATGGCCAGAATCTTCCCGCAAGTCGCAAGCATCCATTATATTATATATTAATTAATTATAGATTCCGAGGCCTCTGTTAGGTCCAGTGGGAGTCTCACATGGGTTGGCCCTGATAGGAAGTACCTCCTTGAAGAACAAAGGGTAGCCCCTACAGAGCAGAAGCAGAAAGCTGTTGAATCCCTAGTTGAGAAGAAGCAGGGGACTATGCAATGCTGCACAAGACAGAGCTTGAGGCTCCGAAGGAGGCCACCAAAGCTTCCATTGGGGATGAAAATGTCTCCGGTGGTGGTTCTCAAAGAAAGCCTAGATGCCAATTCCCTAAGGACTTTTTCCAACCTTATGAGGAAGGGAGAGATATTTTCGACTAGTTCAAAAAGCTGGAGTTAGCATTCATCTCCAGGAGATGTAATAGGTGTTGTGGAGTGCAGCCATTATGAGCTGCCTACTGACTGTTGGAACTAATATCATTATCCAGTTGACTCCTGAACAGAGGCTTATGTATTCCAAAATAAAGACAGCAGTCCTCAGGAGGTTCTACAAAACCCCAAAATAATACCTCAAGATCTTGAGAGAGCTCACCAAAAGGTGAATCAAACCTTTGAGGCCCTTACACATTTGTCTCTGAAATAGCCAAGTGGTTGGGTCGCAGGTAACTAAGTTGACAAATTTGAGGGCATATTTAATTTGTTTGTATGTGAGAGTGTCCTTAAACAATGTGAGAGTTAGTCACACCAGCATTTGGTGGACAAAACTATAACAAACTGTAGTGAGCTTGCCAAAACAGTGGACAGGTTTGTGGCTACTTGGGTCTAGAAAAAGACAGTGGCCAGTCCATCAAAACGAGATGGCAAAGGCTTTGAGAAACGTAAATCCAAGAAGGGTAAGGACAAAGATCTGGACCCTCTTTCTAAGAAAGGGCCCTAAAAGCCTGAAGGAAACTCTAGTCACATGCATTGTCTGATCACACGGAAAAGAAAACTGAGGGCAACCCTAACACTGGGGCACCAACATTCACAGCCCCACAGCGCTGTTTTACATGTGGAGACCTAAAACGGGAAGGGTACCCTGCCTGTACAACCACATCAATGGGGGCAGTAGTTAGTGCTACTCTCATGGAGTGGGAGGGAAAAGTGTTTGTAAATGCGGAAAGCTTAGATGATGAATTCCCACTGTGCCATGGCCTGGCTGAATGTGCCATAGTATCACTGAGCAGGGAAGGTACTGTGTCAACCACAGCAACCCAGGTTCCTGCTAATACAGCCATCTTCTTGGACATGCGTTCATAAATGGGAACAGAGACCCAGCACCTTGTGATACTACTGTGAGTACCACAGCTGTCTGGCGATGGTGGGTGAGTGAGGGCCAGATCATTCCTGGTCCTCAGAAGCTAGTTACGGAATTTGCTGGTTTTACCTGATGCCCATGGCTATCATGGAATTCATTTGGAGGGGTGAAATCATGCTACTTTGAGTCACTGCAAAACATGCCATTCTAGCAGACTTTCTATTTTGAAATAATTAACCTGAAGCTGACATCATTGCAGCAATCACACCATGTATAACCAATGAAGCATTTTGGGTAGCAGCCCTGGTGGTTGTGGGTCTAGGGGCTCTTCCAGCTAGAGATGGCAAAATACTGGCACCTTTGGTAGTACCCAGTCCAGATCCAGAATCCACAGAAGCACCTGTTCCTACCAGTGAGAGCCTACTGCCCACTGAGATGCCTACTGCATAGGCATCAGTCTCAGTGATCTCAGGGTTGCCTACAGGTATAGGACAGAGTAGTTCCAGACGTCAAGGACTAAGAGACCTGTCCTTAGCTGGGGATTAAGTCAGGATGACTGGTGTCAAGCACAGCTGAACTGTCCAACTCTGGCAAATGTGTGAGAGCAGGCAGAGAAGCAGGCCCAGGGGGAAGCCCCTGGAATTTTCCGGGTGACTAGGAGAATGGTTTCCTCTACAGTGAGCCCTAGAATTCTGAGGCAGGGGTCAGCCGGCATTTGTATGCTACAGGAGATTCCGTCTGGACTTGGCTCATGACATTCCACTGGCAGGTCATCTAGGAATGAACAAGAAAACCAACCTGCTGTCTCCCCAATTTTACTGGCCCCAGATGGAAGTCAAAATCAATGAATGTGCCAATCTTGCAAAGAATCTGGAAAAGCTGGTGGAGCAACCAACACCCCCATATTCCCACTACCCATGGTTGAGCTGCCTTTTGGGAGGATAGGTATGGGCATTGCATGTTCTTTGGATCCGCAAACCTCCTCTGGAAACTGGTACATTTTGGTAGTGGAAGATCACCCCACCCGGTAACCAGAGGCTGTAGCTCTGAGGAGCATCAATGTTCCTGTGGTGTCAAAGACCCTCATTAAAACATTCTCTCATGTAGTCTTCCCTAAAGTAGTTATTTAGGACCGGGGAATCAACTTTATATCTGTGCACAAAAAGCATATGTGGGATGAGTGCGGAGAAACCTACAAGTTCTCCAGGGACTTCCGCCCACAGCTCAATAGGCTTTCTGAGTGGTTCACCAAGACTCTAAAAGGCATGATAGGTGACTAGCAAGAGCCCCTCAGAGGCAAGTGGGATATTCTCATTGCATGCTTCCAGTTCTCCTACTGGGAGGTACCACAGAACATTGCTGGTTTCAGATGCTTCCAGTTCTCCTACTGGGAGGTGCCACAGAACATTGCTGGTTTCAGTCCATTTAAGCTCTTGTTTCGCCATCCCATTAGGGATCCACTAAATCTGTTGAGGAAAGGCTGGGCCGGGGAATCCCCAAACTCCTTCCCATGACATAGTGGACCATATTCTTGGCATCAGATCCAAGATGGCTAAGTAATGAGTGCAGAACACCCACACCTCAAGGCCTGCCAGGAGCTCATGAAGCACTGCTTGAACAGAAGGCCAACCTGAATGAGTAAATACAAGGCCAGATGGTCTGTATCATGAAAACAGTCAAGAACAGCACCTTGCATGGCTAGTGAACTGGGCTCTTTGTGATGCTGGAGAAAATCGGTGATGTTTACTACCTCATTGACACAAAGTCCCTGAAACAGACACATCAGGTCGTCCATGTCAACCGGCTGAAGCCCTGTAACAGCCAGGATGACTTAGTGATGGCTCTGGACACTACAAATGAGACTGAGAAGGAGACTGATCCCCTCCCAGACTTGTTAAATACTGATCCAACTGACAGGTCTCTAGAGGGATTGAGATCTCACCAAACCTCACAGAACAGCAATGTCAAGACTGCCAGCATCTGCTGGATCAGTTTGTAGGACTGTTCTCTCTGACTCCAGGGGAAATTGATTTGCATGTCCATGATAACGACACTAGAGACAGCAAGCAGATGAAAGTTAGGATTCACCAGATGTTTGACATGGTCATAGGCACCATCAATGTGGAAGTCTTTAAGATATTGGCCTTGTAGGTTATTGAGCCATCCTCAAACCCCTGGATTAGCCCAGTGGTACTGGTCAGTAAAAGGTCCAGTAACGGGAAAACTAAAGTCGGTTTATTTCTGGACTACCAGGTGTTCAGCTCTGTCCCTAAGACAGATACACATTCCATCCCTAGGGCAGAGCAACTGATTGACAGGTTTGGCGTTGCCGCGTTCATGAGCATCTTTGACCTCACTACGGGGTAGTGGTAGGTCGGTCTGACAAATCATCCAAGAAAGAGGTCAGCATTTTCCACTTCAGAAGAACACTAGCATTTCATTGTCATGCCTTTTGGGTTTAGGAATGCCGCTGCCACCTTTCAGAGAATGTTAAACCAGGTGCTGTTAGGGCTTGAAGACTTCAGTGTTGCCTGCCGAGATGACATTGCAGTATTCAGCTTCAACTGTGAAAACCGCCTATCGTTTCTATGCGAGATGCTTCAATCCATGCTGAAGGATGGCTTGACTAGCAAGGCTTCCAAGTGCCCTATAGTGCAGGGAACAGTGACATACTTAGGACACCAATTATGTGATGGAAAGAAACAAACTCTTCAGGCCAAAGTCCAGGCTGTGGTGGATTGGGATATCCCCACAACCAGATTCGAGTACGACCTTCCCATACCTCATGGGTTACTACAGGCCTGTATGGGACTCTCACCCTACCCCTCAATGATGTGACATCAAACAAATTGCTGAGGAATGTCCAGTTCTCCTTCAAGAGCTTCAAGGATGGCCTGTGCCAGGCCACAGTTCTAAATAGCCAGGATTTTGGGGAAGAGTATATCATTCAGAAAGAGGCCTGTGAATTTAATATTGGTGCAGTGTGAATGCAACTCAACTTTGAAGGAGTAGAACAACTTTGTACATGCCTGAGAAGTCACTCGACCAAGTGAGATCACAGCTGAGTCAAAACTGAGAAGGAGGCATTTGCATTACTTTGGGTAGTACATAACCTGAAAGACTACAATTTTAGGTATCAGTTCACTGTCTAAACAGACCTCAGACCTCTTTGGTGATTTATAGCCATGCAGGGAGACAATCCAAAGTTACTGCATCGGGACATATCCCTACTGGCATTGGACATGGACATCTAACACAAAGGTGGGTCGCAGCACTGCAATGCAGATGGTCTCAGTTGATATGTTCACTAGGAGGATGAGCCAACAACTTAGAAGCGAGAGTCACAAACTTTTTGTTTTGAGCGAATGTGCGGAATGGCTGTCTGGCAAAGGTGTAAAAGCCCTTGCTTTTTCCATTTGTATTAATTAATAAGATGATCCAGGTGATTCCATCTCTGAAAGAGCAAGTCAGAGGCTCCATGCCAAGAAACATAGTGTACACTTGTGCCCTGTTGCATCAGTATCCTGATCTGCAGCACCTGCTCTATCAGTTACAAAGAGCAGGTTCAGAGGACACAAGTAGCCATTTGAAAGCTGCTGTGACAGCCAATGGTTCTGCAGCTCATACACACATGCACCAAAACTCAATGACTCTGTTTGATTCCTTTGTGAGGACTGGTAACCCATGCACAGAAAGATAGTCACTCCACGGGAAGCTGGCCTGGGAGCAGGGATCAAATGAGCACACCCATGCACACAGGAGTAGCATCCCACCAGGGTGCTGCATAACCAAAGGCCATTGATTCTATGGAGGATGGAGGGGTATGGGATTAGTGTGAGCATAGGAAGCTCTTTAAGCATGAATGAGGTTCCACCATTTTGTTTCTCTCTGCCTCTATCCCACCTTCCTGTCTACTTCACTTCCTTTAGCAAAAAGCACTTTGGATGTGATGTCAGAAGGCAAAGTCCACTGATTGCAGGAACAGGGATTGAACATCTAAAGCATGCTAGCTTTAGTCCAATCACCTGTGGTCTTTTACATTTAAAAGAAGGGGTCTTCTCCCACTAATTTTACTCAATCTGTAACAAACACCTGAGATGTATTGATTGAACCTCTTTTGGGAGACTTGCATTTTACAAATCCCTCAAACACTGAGGTGAAGAATAAGTAGTCCAGGGCAGGGAAGAGCTCTGCCTCCTAATAATATGATATGATATGGCATTTATAACGTGCCTATACACAAGTGTTTAAAGGCACGATGCAGCAAGGGAGGGGGAACAGAGGGAAGACACAGACAACTATCTTACTAGGCCTGGTGACATAGAGATCTCGCAAGTGCAGGGGAGGGGGAAAGGGAAAAGTGCGGGGGGGAGCGGGAGGGGGCAGTGCAGTAGATGGGATCGACAATAAAAAATAAGTAGAATAAATAACAGCAGTAAATAAAAGTGCGGCCAGCTGGTAGCCAATGCAGGGGTAAGTGTCACACTTGTTTGTCCTTGGTAAACTTCTTCTTTGGAGGTCTTTCAGCGTTCCGGGATGTCCAGGATTTATACAGGTAAAGGCGGTGGTGTTCCGTATCCAGTGTGGGGACAGTAGGCAGACTCGGGAGGAGAAAGGAGTTCAGGGTTCCGGGAAGGTAAGAATCAGGTAGTCTATGACCGGGATGATGCGCGGAACCGGGAAGGGAACGGCACAGCTCGCAGAGGACAGGGAGATTGCAGTGAGCATGGAAGTAATGAGTGGTTTCCAGGAAGGATGGAAAGAGCGGCCTCAGGTGGAGGCGGAGGCGGAGGCGAAGGACGCGCTATCACTTCAAGAAAGAAGAGGAAGGGACAGAATATCGGGTGGTAGGTTCTCCGAGAAGGAAGGAAACAGCGAGCATAATAGCCACAAACTCGAAAGGGACGGTTGAGATGCGCAGTGTTGTGGGGGCGTGCCCGTTTTCTAGGAAGCCAGAGTTCCTGCGTAAATGCTACGTGTCTGAGCCGGCAGCCATGTTGGGAGGATAGCGGCTCCAATGTTGCGGTGCACCATGGACCAGGAAGTCCAAAAAGGGTGTAAACGGCGAATCATGACAGCGTGCCCCCTCCTGAACCTTGTCCCACCGGGTTTGCCCAGATGAGTTAGATGGAATCTCCGCACTAAACAAGGGGCATTCATGTGGGAGACAGGTTCCCATGTCCGTTCGCTGGGAGGATGTCCCTTCCATTCCACTAAGTACTGTAGCCGACCTCTTCTACATCTAGAGTCACAGATCCTGGAAACTTTGAATTCAATCTGGTTGTCGACAATCACAGGGTTAGGACGATGAGCTGATCTGGTGGATTGAATATAGGGTTTGAGCAAAGAAGTATGAAAAATGGGATGAATCTTCTTCCAGGAGTCTGGTAACTGAAGTCGATTTGCCACAGGGTTGATAACCTCTTTGATAGAAAAGGCGCATAGAATTTGGGTGCCAGTTTATTAGGTCGTAGATGTCGAAGCAAGAGTTTGGAAGAGAGCCATACCTTGTCACCAATTCCATATATGGGGCTAGGTCTCCATTTGGCATCAGCATGTCTTTTGACATCATCCTGGCCTTTTTTAATTGTTCTTTTACATCCTTATGAATAGTGACCAGTCGGTCAATCTAGGAATCAATCGACGGAACCGGGGTGGACTGTTTGCAGGACAGATGGATGGAAGCCTTGACCGCAGAAGAAGGGGCTAGTCTTGATGGTAGAGTGATCAGAATTGCTATAGGCAAATTCTGCAACTGGAATCAAAATTGACCAATCATCCTGGACATTGGCTGAACAAACTGCAAATATTGTTCTAGGGTCTGATTCACTCACTCTGTTATTCCATTAGTCTGGGGGTGGTATCCAGAGGACAAGGTACGTTGAATACCTAACATGTGACATAGGTGTTTCCAGAATTGGGAAATGTATTGAGGACCACGGTCTGAAATGATCTTGGAAGGAAGACTGTGTAGCCTAAAGATGTGATTCAAAAACATCCCTGCCATTTCTTGAGCTGTTGGCAATTTGTACAAGGGGGTGAAGTGAGCCATGTGGGTGAATAGATCGATAGTAACCATGATCATAGTGAAGCCCTTGGAAGCGGGCAATTCCACAATGAAGTCAGTAGCGATTACTTCCTAAGGACGTTCTGGCAAGGTAGGTTGATGGAGAAGACCTGCTGGCTTTCTATTATCACACTTATTCTGGCTGCAGATAAGGCAGGCTTGGACATATGCCCTTACAGTGTAGAGCGGAAGTAATGCCTCGATACCCGGAATGGAAGGTATCATGACATAGGTTTATAACCTTGGTTCTCAATTCTTGCGTGGGTACTGCCAGTCTTTTATCTTTAGCGACTAAAGTCCATCGGTTTGCCTTGATGTAATCCTCCCAGAGATCAGAAGGTGGTATTGCCACATGGATATCTACCAATAAGGAGTTGGCTTGGGCCACAAAAACCGTGTCGGGAAACATCTTCGGCAAGGCGTGGGCCTCAACCGGCACGTAATCAGGGTGCCTGGATAGTGCATTGGCGATTACGTTATTAGTGCCAGGAACATGGTGTATGCAAAACTGATACTGTGCAAAGAAAAAGGCCCAACGAGCTTGGTGACTGTTCCTGCATTCTAAGGATTGCAGGATCTGCAGGTTTCTGTGATCGGTTTGCACTTGGAAGGGAAATTTGGCACCCAGAAGTAAATGGGGCCACTTAGTAAAAGCCTGCCAGATGGCGAGCAATTCCTTCTCCAGAACTGAATAGTGGGTCTCGCTGGGAGTCAGTGTTCGGGATAGTTAAGCGAGGGGATGTTCGGTTCTATCCTCAGATTCTTGTTTTAGTACAGCCCCAATTGCATGTTCTGAGGCATCAGTTTCTACCAGGAAGGGACCTTGAGTAAATCTTTGTTTTAACTTCTGGAAGGATGTCTCTTGAGCATCTGACCAAATGAAGGGAATGTCTTTCTTTAACAATGCTACTATCGGATGTACAATATCTGAGAAGTTTGGAATGAATTTCCGGTAAAAATTGGCAAGTCCCAGGAAGGATTGGATCTGTTTCACTATTGTAGGGGCTGGCCATGAGAGAATGGAGTCAACTTGGCGGGATCCATTTCTATTCCCTGGGAACTCAGAACGAAACCTAAATAATGAACAGTTTGGGCATGGAATATGCGTTTTTCTGGTTTGACCAGGAGTTTGTTCTCTCGTAGATGTTGTAAGACTGATGTCACTTGTTCCTGATGTATCTGGGAATCATTGGAATAGATCAGTTTGTCATCCAGGTAAACTATGACAAAGAGAAACAACATATCTGAAAAAACTCTGTCCATGAAGCGTTGAAACACCACAGGGGCGTTGGCAACACCAAAGGGCATTACCAGGTATTCAAAATGCCCAAAGGGCATCCTGAAGGCGGTCTTCCACTCATTGCCTTCCTTTATTTGGATGAGATGGTAGGCGACCCGTAAATTGAGTTTGGTAAAGATTACAGCATCCCGGACAGCTTCCAGTATGTCGGAAATGAGCGGCAGGGGGTAACGATCTTTAAGGGTGCATTGGTTAAGGTCCGGATAGTCCAGGCAGGGTCGAAGTTCCTTGGTATCCTTCTTGGGCACAAAGAACAAGGAGGCTCTGGCTGGAGATTTTGAGGGTCAAATGGTTCCATTGGCGAGATTTGTATCCAAGTATTCCCGTAATGCCTTTTTCTCACGCTCGGAAAGGATAAACATTCTTTCAAATGGTATCACTGCAGAATCTTCTGTATCGACTGCACAATCTTCTGGTCGATGAGGTGGTAAATATTGGACAATGGCAACATCTGAGTATTGTTGGTAGATCTGGGGTACTTGGGCAATGTTTGAAATACGAATGGATGGTTGTTCGAGGGTCTGGGGTTCCATAGATAAAGTCTGCACCATGTTCTTGGATAAGCAATGAGACAAGCAGAATTCGGAGCCTAGGAATAGAGATCCGGCAGCCCAATTGATATAAGGGTTATGTTTTTGTAGCCAAGGCATTCCCAGAACAATGGGGTAGTGTGCTGCTTTGATGATATCAAAACGGAGCATCTCCTGATGGTTGTTTATTGAGAGCCATCAATTCCTTCGACCGCTTGGATTGTTTCTTTGGATTTTCAAGAAATGTTGTGCTTTAAGGCCCATTCGTGGTCCAAGAACACTCCCATGGCACCGCAGTCCACTAGGGCCAGGATAAAATGAGTTTCCTTATTGGTGGTTGTCAAGGATGTTTGCAGGACCACCAAGGTGTTCAATCGAGGGGAATTCAAGGAAGGAACAGAAGCAGAGCAAGTATGTATCTCTCGAAGCTGGGCTCTGCTCAAGATCGGGAGTTGGCGTTTCCTGAACGCCTAGGTGGAGCTATAGGACAGATCCTTACGAGATGTTTGTCTGAGGTACAGTACATACAGAGACCTGTATTAATCCTACACATCCTTTCCTGTGAATATATCAGACCCCGCAAAGAGCCCAATTGCATGGGTTCTGGATCCGGAGAGTGCTCTGCAGCCGTTTCCTTTTGGCAAGGCAAATCCATGGAAACCTTTGCAGAAGCAGTCTTTGTTTTTCTTTTCTCTGCCTTCCTTTCCTGGATACGAAAGTCGATATGGAGGGACAGATCTATTAAAGCCCGGAAAGAACTTGGACGGGCTACTCTAGCTAGTTCATCCTTGATTTCGTCATTTAGCCTTCTTCAAAACAAGGTAAAACTCACCTCTTGGGACCAATCGGCCTCTTTAGCCAATTGCTTGAAGCGAGTTACATAAAGCAACATGTCTTGGTTCCCTTGTTGAAACTCCAGGAGCTTTTCCTGAGTACTGTAGACTTGTTCAGGGCGATCAAACATGGTCTTAAAGGCTTCTATAAATCAATCATAATTGTCCAGTAGTGGGTCTCCCGCATTCACCAGGGGAGTTGCCCAGGCCAAAGCATTACCGGCGAGATGTGATATTATGAATCTCACGTTGGCCCATGGTGTAGAAAAATAGTATGGTTTAAATGTGAAATGCACCAAAAAAGAATCAAGGAAGGATCGCAGTGTTTTAGAGGAACCATCATATTTGTCCACTATGCCCCCTACCAGGGCACTTTTCTGGAGCGCCGAATCTCTGAACACCGTGAGTTGTTTTAGCACAGCATTTTCGGATTTGAGATTTTGCACCTCTGTGGTCAGTTCTTACATTCCTCTCATGAGGTCCTGGACAGCAGCCTCCATATTGAACTCTGTATCAGGTCTTTGGTGCCTCAAACTGTCACACTCAGCCCCTGTTCTCACCTGTCTGTCCTTGGTAATCTTCTTCTTTGGAGGTCTTTCAGTGTTCAGGACATCCAGGATGTATATAGGTAAGGGCGGTGGTCTTCCGTATCCAGTGTGGGGACCGTAGGCAGTCTCGGGCGGAGACAGGAGTTCAGGGTTCCGGGAAGCTGAGAATCAGGTAGTCTATGTCCAGGATGATGCAAAGGAACCAGGAAGGGAACAGCACAGCTCGCAGAGGACAGGGAGATTGCAGCGAGCGTGGAAGTAACACGTGGTTTCCAGGAAGGATGGAAAGAGCAGCCTCAGGCGGATGCGAAGGCCGCGCTAGCACTTCAAGAAGGAAGCGGAAGGGAATGAATATCAGATGGTAGGTTCTCGGAGAAGGAAGGAAACAGCGAGCACACTAGCCGCGACCTCGAAAGGGAGCGTTGAGACGCGCAGCGCCGCGGGGGCATGCCTGTTTTCTAGGAAGCCAGAGTTCCTGCATAAACGCTGAACCGCTACGTGTCTGAGCCGACGGCCATGTTGGGAGGATAGCGGCTCCAACATTGCGGTGCACCATGGACCAGGAAGTCCAAAACGGGTGTAAACAGCGAATCATGACAGCAAGTGCAGACATCAGTTGTCAAGTGCTGGTAGGGGACTTTAGGGATACAGAAAAACAGTCCCCAAGTGTAGGGGTTGGCAGGAAGGCAGGGCATGTCTGCAACTGGCGGGGGAGGGGACCTGGGCCCGAGATCACAGGGTGGCCAGGTAACAGTGCAGTTTCATTTTCAGCCAGGAGTTCAGCAGGGGAGAGGAGGAAAGAAAGCAGAAGCAAAGAGGAAGATTTTGAGGTGGTTCTTCTCAAGTTTCAGGGAGGCAGGGAGGTTGTTCCAGGGGGAGGCTCCAGCCGAAGAAATAGATCTACTTCCAACTCATTGCTTGGAGAAGTGACTGACCCTGAGGGAGTTGGAGGTGGATGAGCTAAGAGCTCAAGAAGGAAGATATTTAGGAAGAGAGAGTTGAAGGTATTGAGGGCACAGGCCCCAGAAGGCCTTTGCGGACAATGCAGAGGGTTTTGAACTTAATCCTTGCAGCCACTGGGAGCCAGTGCAGAAGTTTCAGTCCTGGAGAAATACGATCCCTGGGCTTGAGGCCAAGGACCAGTCTCGCAGTCCAGTTATGGATGAGTTGCAGAGGGCGGAGAGTAGAAGCAGGCAGATTTAGAAAGAGGATTTAGATTTAGAAGTGGATGTTGCATTAGTCCAGCCTAGAGAGAATCAGAGCTCTGGAGAAGGAAAAGGGCCAAGAGAGGACAGCCAGAGAGTGACAGGAAAGGAGGGAGCAGGTGTGCTGATGAGGAAAATCTCAATCTTACTCAGTCTTACTTGTATTAAGGCAGAGATCATTGGCAGCACACCACTCCTATATAGCAGACAGACAGTCAGAGATAAGAGAAGGAGAAGAGGTGGCTGAAGGAAGCCGGCAAATTAAATGAGTGTTTTCTGCATAGCACTGAACGTTGGGGCAGAGAGCGGCAATGCAGAGAGCAACAAGTGGCAGGTATTGGTTGAACAGCCAGGGAAAGAGTTTACACCTCTGGGGAACACCACAGGTAGAGGTAGAGATAGAGATAGAGGAGAGGAAGGACCCAAGTTGGTCCTGGGAGGGTCGATCGAAGAGGAAAGAAGACAGCCAAGCCAGGGCCTGACTGGTGATACCCAGGTTATCACGGAGACGGTTGAGCAGGATGTCTTGGTTGACTGTATCAAAGGCAGAAGAGAGATCAAGTAAGATGAGGACACAAGGGGTGTTGGAATAAAGATTGGAGAGCAGATCTTCACGGATGTTCAGGAGAGCATTTTCTATGCTTTTGGTAGCTCTGAAGCCAGACTGGTGGTAATGAAGTCAACCAACAGATTCAGTGTGAAGATTAAGCTGGTAGATGGCCAGCTTTTCCAGGAGTTTGCCCAGGAAAGGAGTGATGGAGATATGATGATAGTTAGCCGGGTAGGACGGCTCGGCAGAGGGTTTCCTAAGAAGAGGGTGAACAAGGGATTGCTTCAGAGGGGGTAGGGAAGACTCCATTGGTGAAGGAGTGGTTGCATAAGTCGGCCAGAGCAGGAGCCAGGGAGTCAATGTGGTCCTTGAAGGTTTCGGAGGAACAGGGATTAACCTGTTTTGACAAGACTTTCATAGATCAGACTTGTCTAGAGTCCTTGTCTGGGGAGAACAGGGGAAAAGCAGAGAAGGGGGGAGGAGAGGTGGCCAAGGAAAGGTCAGAGGGAGAGTAGGTGGTACAGGGAGAGGGGGATAGGACGAGAGAGAGGACAGGATGTCCTGAGTTTTAGAGATGAAATGAGAGGCCAGAGCTGTGCAGAGGCCCGGGAGGGGACAGGAGAGGTAGAGACTGCAGCAGGATTGGCAAGTTCCTTTCTGATTTTAAAGAGTTTGGCCAAGTTGTTAGATGCCACAGAGACACGGTTTTGGATTTGAGCTCTGCTCTTGGTGCGGACAGAGAGCCAGTATTGCCTTTGGAACAGGCGGCAGGCCAGTTTACCATTTCTTCTCAGCCACCCTGCACTTGTGTTTGAGGGTGAGGAAGTCTGAGTCGTACCAGGAGTCGCACTTGGCTTTGGGCTTCAAGCGGATCCTCATGACAGGGGAAAGAACATCGAGAGTATCAGGTATAGCACAGTGGAGCATGGAAAGGGCTGTGTAAGGGTGTGAGTCAGCCAAAGGGGAGGTGAGGGCAAGAAAGCCTCAACTAACACACGCTTCATGGGTCAGATAACTGAGAAGGTGGATGGAAGTGTTGGAATTAGCTTGGCCTGAGGAGTAGAGAGGGTGAGCAGGGAGGAAATGAGAAAGTGATCAGTCCAGGAGAGAGACGTGGTGAGAGGGATAGAAAGTGGAAGGTCTGAAGAGAACAGAACATCCAGTGTTCCCTGCAATGTGATTCGGGCCAGAGGGTAGAATAGAGAGTGAGAGAGAGTCACAGAGGTCGGGAAATAGTCCAGAGAAGGGACAGGAAGCATCCAGGTGGATGTTAAAGCCTCCAAGAAGGAGGAGTTGAGTGGTCGAGACCAGGAGGGAAGAAGAGAGGTCCACCCACTTAGAGAGGAAGGAGGAGATCTGACCAGGTGACTGATAGATAGTAGCCACAGTAAGGGAATGGCTAGTAGAGAGAGAGAGAGAGCCTGCAGATGAGGAGTAGGCCTGCATAGGAATGACAGAGGCAGGGATCCACTCTGGGAAGATCAGGGCTACACCCCCTCTGGATCAGTTGGATCTGGGCACAGAGAGGATCTTGTAGCCATCAGGAAGCTTGTGACAGTGCTGGCCATAAACCATGTCTCGTTGAGACCAAAGACATCAAGGTCAAGTTCTTCCAGGAGACGGCAGATGTCAGAGGAGTGTTTGACAGACGAGCGAGAGTGGCAATATGGAGAAGGTTGCCATCCTTGAAAGACTTCCGAGGAGGGTTACAAATCAGAGGTATGCCCTGCAGAGTTGTAGAAGAAGCCAGAGGGGGGGGGTGAAGATGAAGGAGGAGAGGGTAAGGTAGCCAAAGAGGAGACAGTAGGGGGCGGCAAGGAAGCTGTGGTGGGAAGAGAGGGGACAGCGGGAGGGGAAAGGAAATTGATGAGACGCGGGAAGCATCTATCAAAGAGAAGGTTGACATGAGGGCCTTGGACCAAGACAGTACCATTCAGATAAACCTTAATGATGACCTTACAGAAGTGGAAGGGGGACACCATTAAAGGGAGAAGAAGAAAAAGGAGAAAGCACAGAGACCATATGAAGAATCCATAGGTCTGGCAAGGGAATGACAATAAGGATGTTGGTGAGGGTTTGCCTGGAGGAGGCACTGTTATAGATGTAAGCGATAGGGAGGCTAAGCTTGGAGACTAGTATGTCCTTTTTAAAATTCTTCCTACCAGATTTAGTGAGTAGAGCAGGATAGTCGATAGAGAAGCAGTTTGAAAGATAGGAGAAACAGAGAGCACCATAGAGTAGATGGGGAGAGGAGAGAAGAGGAAGGGGGAGGGAGTGGGGAGAACACTAGGGAAGGACAGAGGGAGGAGCACAAACAGATGAGACAGAGAGAGAGACGAGACAATAGGACAAGATAACAGGAGCTCAGATAATGGTAGAAAGGTTTGCTAGATGAATGCTTTGCTAAGAAGGCAAGACCACAGAATGGCACTACTTTCACAATACAATTTTAAATACCAGAGAAAAACACACCTAAGTCTGAGAGTCCTGTATAGAGGGAAAAGAGGCCTATGTTTCACAATGCACATTTTAAATACCAGAGAAAAGAAGAAGAACACATCTAAGTCTGCAAAACAGGGTAGAGTGAAGGCTCTATGCCTGACCTGCGCCCCTCCTACCTTACTTAGTCGCTGCTGGTTGATGGCCGACAACTGGCTTCCCCTGCTGATACCTGCACACACGAGCTGGAGCCACCTCTGTAGGAGCCACCCTTTGTCTTGGGACCGTTAGCCGCAGGGGCTGCCGGGCAGGGGACTGCCCAGGGGAGGTCAGTGATGACCAACAAGCCACCAATCAGGAGAGGAGGGTGGGCTGGGAGGGAGAAAAAAATAAAACAGGGAGAGAGGAGCGCGCAAACAGCGCTCAGAGAAGCCAAAACCCAATAAATGAAATGCACAAAACAAGTGGAGGGAGAAGCTGGCGCTGGATGCCTTACTTCAGCACCTGGAATGCCAAAGTGGCGACCATGAGGCAAGCAAGCACAGGACTAGCTCCTCGCTCGAGCTGAGGATGAATTAGCCAATGGGGGGGTGAAGGGAAGGGACAAGGGGAGGGCAGCACAACACGGAAGGAGGTAATAAAACAGGGAGAGAGGACCGAGTGAATGGTGCTCACAGAGGCCAAAACACAACAAATTAAATGCACAAAACAAGTGGAGGGAGCAGCTGGCACTGGATGCCTTACTTCAGTGCCTGAACGGGCAATGTCTCCCAAGGCACATAAGAGGGGATTTTCTGTGGGCCAGGACTTACCACTCTCCATCAGAACCTCCCAAGTATGAAAGAAAGACCCTGCAACGACTCATTCTGACCTCAAGCCCGTGAAGCGGGACTCTCAGCACCTGGATGACCAGATCAGCTAAGGGTCCTTGTTTTACTGCCTTGAAACTGGTTGAACTGACGTCAAGCCATTTCCGATGCTGAGGGATCCAACCAGTTCTACATTGCGTACATCTTCATTCAGCTCAACACAGCTTTGTGCCGTTGCTGATCCAGTGACCTGCTAGGCTCGCATCAACACGTGACAACGTGACCCGACTCGAACTGCTGGAGAGTCACTTGCCAACTCAAACAACGGGCTGCACTACGACTCAACTTCACTCACTGCTTCACCAAAACGCACACCAGAGCAACAGGAACACCTTTTTGAACCAACGCTGGCCACCAACATGAACTGTTGGCATTTAACTCATCAACCCTTCTTGGTGGTTACCACCCGACTGGACCAACTTCACCTCGAATAGATCATGATGAGCATCTTGGCCTGCTACACTAAACACTGCCTTCAAACACCACACAGCGATAACGCATTCAAACCTGCTTGACTCCCACTTGTCGCGTGTACACACATGATCCAAGGTAACCAAACTGAGCTCAATGCGCTCGCATCACTGCTTGAAGCCAGGTTCGATGCTGGTGACCCACCAAATACCCAAAACAAGGTACTAACAACCATTAATTACCCCCTTGGTCCATTTTGGGACATAGAGCCTGGTTAGGTCACGTGTGCATAATTTGCCTATCACGGCTGTCTTCATCCTAAGAGTGCTACATTCTTCTATCTGTTGCATCCCCTCTGTTCTCCACATGGGAGGATTGTGTACAGTATGCATTCTTTAGTTTTCTTGCAGATGGTGTCTTTGATTGAAGCATATATATATATATATATATTTAAAAAAACATTGATTGGACATTCCTTTATTTTGGACTGTGCTACTGTGTTGTTTGGGTCACCACTGGATCACATTCACACCCCTCTTACGAGCATATCATTCCCTCGACCCACGTTACCACAAATGGCAAAGAAGATATATCTCTTAACTGTCCCTGTGTTGACTCTTGGTTTGTAGAAGTGTACGGGCTGAGTGGGCATTTTAGCCCGTATTCATCCATGTACTCCTGCAGGGCAGAAGTAAATTCCATACAATGCTTCAGACTTGATCGCAGCACTGTCAGACAAGAAATGTAAAAAGTGAACTTGGAAAAGGGGAGCAGCTATGGGAATTGACTCCGAACCTGTCATTACATGGCTAATACTGGTCTACAATTAAAAGAAAATAATAAAAATGTGATCACTTGTACAAAGCACGATTCTCCATCTTAAAGATTGGATGTCTATTTTCTCTTTATTAACAGTAGTTTGACTCTGAATTTCCCTACACATAGAGCATAATGTTTCATTTAAATGTGCCCTACTGTTTTTTTCGCTCTTCTAGGGTGGGCAAACTTTGTCACTATACATGATCTGAGGTTTATCCCCAACTGACTTTAATTTTAAATCCGCTACATTTTGCTAGAGGTCAGGAAATGCTACCAGAATTTTTTTTGTGGTTAATAACTAAAGGGGTATTACTGTTTTCATTTGAATGACTCCGGCCTACAAGTCCCATAGTGCATTTGCCCACACTTAGCTAGTACTTGTGCATTGGTATTAGCAGTGGTTAGTGAAACCCGAGTCACTGCAAAATAAGAGTCCATGCACTGACCAGGTTGAAATACAATGAATCCATCAATTTTATTTCGGACTAAAGACCATAAAAGTGTATACACAGGTTAAGTGTGAATGGCATGTCATGAAAAAACGCATACAATTCAATAAGAAGGGAACCATTCTGAGATATGTATCATGCATAAAGGTTTTTGAAAAAGATCATCCATCTATACAATATAAAAACAGATTAAATACAAGTACCATATAATTAAAAAAACACATTGCACAGTTCACAAAAAAATCAATTTTTACAGCTGTTCTTCATGCAAAAAAGAAATGTGTAGTTAAAGGCAACTGTTGCAGTGTGAAATTAAAGTCTGATACTGAAGGTAAGGGAAGTGAACTTCTTCACTAAGTACCAGTGACAAGGTATATACATCAGGTAAGTCCAAGGTTAAGCATTTCGGTGCTGGACTGCCCTTGTGGGCAGGACAAAGACTGATATGCAAATGGATATTTCCCATCTGTGAAGGTACAGTGAGCAAAAAGCAATGGCTGCGAACTCTCAATGTGGTTAATAACCACTGAACAGGTTATCATGCCTTGTTCTTTCGAGAGAGGGGCGCCTGCTACCTTTTTTGTATTTTTGAAAGGAACTTGGGGTTGGTCACCCTAGGTTACCTGGGGGCAACCAGACGTGGACTCCCTGCTCACTGTGCTTAGAGAGGCTCAGCTTCACCTCACTGATGATGCCCAACAAGGCTGAAACATGTGTATGGGGTTGCTGATGGTACTCATGTTCAGAGATGAATTGCCATAGCATTTCGGTGCTGGACTGCCCTTGTGGGCAGGACAAAGACTGATATGCACATGGGTATTTCCCATCTGTGAAGGTACAGTGAGCAAAAAGCAATGGCTGCAAACTCTCAGTGTGGTTAATAACCACTGAACAGGTTATCATGCCTTGTTCTTTCGAGAGAGGGGCGCCTGCTACCTTTTTTGTATTTTTGAAAGGAACTTGGGGTTCGTCACCCTAGGTTACCTGGTGGCAACCAGACGTGGACTCCCTGCTCACTGTGCTTAGAGAGGCTCAGCTTCACCTCACTGATGATGCCGAACAAGGCTGAAACACGTGTATGGGGTTGCTGATGGTACTCTTGTTCAGAGAGGAATTGCCATAGCATTTCGGTGCTGGACTGCCCTTGTGGGCAGGACAAAGACTGATATGCAAATGGATATTTCCCATCTGTGAAGGTACAGTGAGCAAAAAGCAATGGCTGCAAACTCTCAATGTGGTTGATAACCACTGAACAGGTTATCATGCCTTGTTCTTTCGAGAGAGGGGCGCCTGCTACCTTTTTTTGTATTAAGTAAGTAGGAAGGTACACAAGAGACATCCACCGGCCTCCGCTCTCACAGCCTGCTTCACTCCAACTGACATTCATGAAACTAACAGGGGCACTCACCCCACAACATTCCACGGGCATACATTCCACCAGGCATTCTCTCAAGTAAGCATTCATGCAGGACCAAGCCAGGGAACACAAGACACAACAGCAACCTCTCCAAATTCATAATATGATTATAATAGTTTATGCAAGATCAATATATCACTGTTGGATTTTCAGTTCAAAATCTATTTTATGGGGCATTATTCAAATATTTCTCTCTCCTTCGCCAGACCTTCTCAGCAAAAGTAGGTATTGCATAGGTTATGCCGATTGAGTCTGCCCTAATGCACATTTTTTTCAGCTATTACCAGTGATTGAATGCCTTTGTTTTCAAGGCATACGGTCAGATTCATTTCACAAATATCTCCATAGTGAAGATACATAAACAAAAAGTGCTGCAGCGTTTCAGGTCTATCCAAACGGAATGGGCAGGACCTAGTTGCACCCTGCTTCCATCTAGCCATGACATTTGCTGTGGGCAAGATGCCCAATGATATTTTAAGATAAAGTGCTCTTGATAATGGTCTCTCCATAACGCAGAGATAGTTTTCCATTAAATAATTGTTTTTTTATAAACAGATATTTATATCGCATAGACAGAGAGAGGCATTTTGTTACAGACTGCCTAATTATGAAGGTCAGCATGTGCATCCATTAGCACCTGTCTAGTGGATGCTGTAATATTTTCGAGGTGGAACCATAATTCTTCAAGATATAATACTTTTAAATACTACTTAATATGATTAAACCAGCAAAGGCTAAGTACACGACGATGGATAAGGACATCGTTGTTGCAGCTCTATATTTGTCTAGCATGGCCAATGGCCATAGGCATACCCAAAAGAATAGGGGAACAATAGTGTGTTGCTCGTTAATGAGTCTAAGTCCCAGCTCCGTGTAGAGCAGGCTACTGGGTGAGGTACACAAAACCCATAACAGCTTCTTAAGAAATGTTGTTTCAGTTATCGCCAGCATATCTTTCTATGGCCCCACACCTCTGCTCCATGTAGTGCAGATTAGATAGCATGGGCACGATATACATCTAGGGCTGGTTTAAGGAGATTTTTACCATGGAAATAAAATAAAAAACAAAAATACCGTGACATTTTCTCTCAAGTGATAACTTGTCCTTATCTACATGTAAGTGACTTCAATTCAGCAATCCAACTAAGTCAATGCCTAGTCTGGGATGCCCAATGGAAGCCCTTATTTATATATTTTTATGTCAAGTTCTTAGTTCTGGATGATAAACCCTTATATAACACCCCTCTCTTTGAATCCCCCTGACCTCACTGAGCCAAGAAGTAGGTTTGTTTTGCAAATTAAAAGGTTTATTGGAAAAATTAAACAATATATATATATATATATATATATATATATATATATATATTTGATAGCACATTTATGAGTATGAACAGTGATCAACAATGGATAATATTACAGTAGCACAATTCCTAAATTACTTAGGAGTTGGTACAGAAAGGATAAGGTAGCAGAAAATACTTTGTATGGTTACAAGGAAAAGCAATGATGGAAAGTATGCAGCACAGAAATAAACTGGATATGGTTTCAACAAGAGATAATCTGATCACTTTTTCCTTTGTGACAACTCACTCCCCCCCTATGCAATATGAAGAGATGGAAATGAGGGCACACAGGTTTTCAGGAATACAATCAGAAGCAGTTCAGTTCCTGTTCCCCCCAGCAAGCTAAGAGAAACAGGGATGATTTTAAAACACAGGCCAAATACTTTTAAATGTGGTTGCAATGAAGTGAAAAATATGCTAAAAATGATTTTAATTCACTATAGGAGATTCAGGGTAGGTGATAGCTACTTTGAATTAGTTCAGGTCAACACTAGCAATGATTCAGGAATGATTATCAGAGTGAAAATGAATTTCAGCAGTGGAAAGCAAGAAGCAGCTATTTTTACAAGTGGTGAAATTGAGTCAAATTGCAATTCGCGGGGAGTTGGGTTTGGTTCTTAGCTTTAAAATGACAGTTAAATCTTGCTTCTAGGACATACGGTTCTAAAGATACAGATGTTTTTGTGGAGGTAGATTTTCAGAAATGAAGTCAAGATTTCAGAATGACAGATGACACTTTTACAGCTTTGAAATCACAGGATGGACACACAATTTCTATGCAGTTCTAATTAGGTTGAAATGGATGGGATAGGATCACTTTAGACTAAGAGATTGGTTCTGTACAGTTCTGGCTGGATACTCACTCCTAATTTTGGAAGGAATGCGACCTCGTCACGGATCTAGTCAGGTTTGGGCAGCGGTTCTCTCTCCGGACAGTCTCTGGCACTGGTTCTGCTCACAGCGGTCTGGTCTGGGTCTGCTATCTGCACTGCACAGCGGTCTGGTCTGGGTCTGCTATCGGCACGGCACAGCGGTCTGGATATGGTTCTGGCACAGGGTTCTAGCCAGAATCAAAACAGCTCGCCCGGCTGTTGAATAGTTTAATTAGGTTGCTGGATTCTGAGGCCTGCTGAGAAGGATTCAGATTTTGGTTCAGGCCTCTCTGCTTCAAGTTCTGGAGTCTATCTGGAGTCTAAGTTCTGGATATGGTCGGGCAGCGTGCTGCACAGAAATCGATCAAAGAGTGGAAAATGAATGTCCCCATCTGGGTCTCAGTGGTTCTTTTTATGTCTTTTGAATGTGGGTGGGAAGGCTGACTTTCCATGCCCAACCCTCTGAGGATCCTGATAGGTTAAAGGATGTACTGTGACCTGAATGGAGAAGGGAATTGTGAGTCAGAATGAGTCATCAGGTATCATCTTTAGGGCTCAAGGAAAGGATACTCCCCTTTGTGTCCGTACAACATAATCTTCTTTTTCCTAAAACACATAATTACAATATACCCCACTTGTTAATATTACCTAGATTGCATGACAGATTGCTTAAGGTACAGTTCTGTTCAAGTCACATGTTTCTACGAGCTTGGGTTCAGAAATGACAATATTTAGTGATTTTAGTGGGTTTTGCCATATTGGTTTTTCATCAAATCTGACACGGAGGTACACACCCTCTCTGGGCATATTACAGTAAGTTTTGAGGTATCTAGCATAAACACAGACATTACAATATTAATAATTACAGGGCTTGGCCTAAGACCATCCCACAAAGTCCAGCTTAGTCTCAAATCATGGGTGAATTTTTCAAATTAAGAATCGCCAAATTTTACATTTCTGTCAACTTGATACAATATTTTATAAGCAATTTAATAAAACATACATTTGCCTCCACTGCAGTACACCCATTGCTTTGTCCCTGCCCTAGAATCTTGGTTTGACTCAGAGATCAGATGTCTTGCCTTCCCCCAGAGCATTGTTAACAGTTCACACCCAAAATCAGCATACCCAATTCAGCTGAAGGAATCCTTTGTCTGGTTTTTCCTGCTAGCAGGTCATCAGTCCAGGGTGCCACTCTCCATTTGATTAACAGAACCTTTTGATTTCCTGCCTTCTTGTTGAGATGACCAGGTGTGAAGGCTTCTCATGGACAAGCAAGCCTTTGAAGTACCAGCTAACTCAGGTTCACTATTTAGCTCCTGAAATACAAGTCTCCTGTCAGAATTTAGATCGCTAGCACCAGTCAGTGGCGGGCACCAGTATTGCACCCATTTTTGACAGCTGCCTTAAATTAATACATTTCAAAAAGGGGATTTTACTTGATAGCATATAATCCTTGCTAACATTGTATTGATGTGGATTCTGCAGTAGAGTAATGTAGAACACCCAACCAGAAGTTGGATTTATTTGGTGGTTTCATGCCCATGATTTTAGCAATTTTGACAATCAAGAAAATGAATTGTTGAACAGCTCTGCATTCCTTTGTCTGCTTTTGTTCTGTGGGCAGCCAAAGGATGGGGCTGGCAATGGTCTCCTGTATTAACACTGACAGAGGCAAAAGAAGATGGCAGCCTGTCTGTCAGGTTCTCACTGCGCACTTTCTGGTGATTTCTGGCCCGCAGCATGCTTTCCGGCGGCCATTATGATGTTTCCCATGTCAGTAATGCACAATGATGTTGTATGGCTTGGATGCGTGGGTTGAAACATCCCACAAGCCCCCCTCTTGCGATGGCCATTCTGATATTTCATCGATGGACCTTGCAAGACTGGGATGTTCGCCTCATCTTCTTCTGATTCCGCAGATGGCAAAGTTCAGTATCTTCTCCTCCATCAGGGGTGGATCGATCGGTTCTCCTCACTGGTCCTGATGGGAGTATTGGGAGGTACCCCGGGCCTCTCGGATCTTTGCTCCCGGTCCCCGGGTCGTCCTCCTTGGTCGGACTTCATGGTTTCATCTCTCCTAGGATGACAAAGCAAAAAGCGGCAGAAACATATTCGTAGACATTTCTCCACCACTATTAATGTAGCGGGGTGAACATATACATTTTTTTTAAATCAGGAGACATTTGCATTCTTATCATGCATTTTATAGACTATATGCGGGATATTTTAGGGTTGGAAATGTATTAATCTCGAGCGGCCCCCTCTGGGATTGCAGAGGACTCCTCCAGTTGCTATGAGTGTGCCTGGGATGGCAACACTTTAGCTGATTAATATGGACCCATTTGTCTTCCCCTTCCGCCACACTGCCTTTGGGATGTGGATCTTGTAGGCGACTGGTGAGATCTTGTCTACAATTTCAAAAGGTCCCTTCCGGGTAGGCAGAAATTTCCGCTGTTTGGCCTGGTTCCTTTGGAAATTGTATAGATAAACCCGGTCTCCTATATTGTATTCCTTTCTAGTGGTCTTCAGGTCATAGTGGGTATTCATGCTATCGGCTGATCTTTCTAGATTTCGCTGAGCATAGGCAAAAGCATGTTGACAGTGTTTCCTTAAATTCTCAACATACTCATGAGTTGTGGAGGCATTGATCAATGTTTGCTTTAGGGTCCTGTAGAGCAAATGCTGGGAAAGCACCATCCTGTGTCCAGTCATCAGCTGAAACGGTGACATTTTAGTTGCAGATGAAGCGTTAGATCTGATGGCCATTAGGACAAGAGGTAATCAGATATCCCAACTTGGCCCAGAATCTGCCACAAACTTTTTCAAGATGCTCACAATGGTTTTGTTGTAACATTCTACTGCACCAGAAGAAGCTGGCCGGTAAGCAATGTGTAGCTTCCTTTTAACTCCCAGTATCTCCCACATCTTTGTCATTACTTCGCTGGTGAAATGGCTACCTCTGTCGGACTCAATCCTTTGGGGTAGTCCAAAACGCGAAAAGATGTGATTGATCATCAGGGCAGCTGCTGTTTCTGCCTTGCAGTTTGGGGCCGGGAGACATTCCACCCATTTGGTAAATAAGCATGTCACAGTCAACATGTACTTATTTCCCCTAGAGGAGTGAATCACGGGGCCTATGAAGTCGACTTGCAAATCTGACCATGGCAGTGTCATCCCTCTCTTTTGGAGAGGCACAAGGTGTGTGAGGGATGTTGGCTGAAATTGTGCACACACAAGACACCCCTTCAAGTATTGGTCGAGGTCCTGCCCAATGTGTGGCCAGTATGCAACCTCTCTTAAGATCTCACGTGTTGTGTGAAACCCCCTATGACCGGCGGTGGCCGCATCATGGGCGGGACTTAACATCAGGCTTCGGAATGAGGTAGGAACCACCCAATGATCATGAGCAGCTTGGGATTTCCTTAGCAACAAACCGTCTTGGATTCGGAACATTTTTAGACATTTCATCAACACTCTGAGGTACTCTTTTCCAACGCAATCGGTATCCATCAGGGGAAAGTTCTCAGGGTCCTCAATGTGTTTGTAAAACTTACCAATTATTGGATCCCCCTTCTGAGCCGTAATCAAATCAGCATCTGGGGTCTCCTTACTCCATTGTGCAGTTGAAAGATCATTGTGAGCATTTGTCTGGGACCTAGTGATAGCAGTGACCTGGACTTCCCCCAACAGGGACTCAATTTCTATTAGATCCCCTTGGATGGCCCTGGTTTTGGCCAGCTGATCAGCTAAGTCATTTCCAGTTTTGTCTGGTCCCTCTACTTTGGAATGACCCTTGATCTTTTTCCAGTAGATGGTCATCCCATTCGAGGTGACGAGATCATCAATATTTTGGATTAACTTCCCATGTTTGACCGCATCAACCGCATCAACCGCCATTCCAATCATAGTGCCTGCGGCTAGAGTAATACTCTTTAAGTCGCTGTTATCCACCTCTATTGGAATGGTGTCATGTTCTATGTTGACTAATGGTGTTGGGTTTACCCCCAACCCTTGCTGTTGGAGAGAAGCATTTAGATGAATATAAGCATCAGGTTTTTTCAATTTTTGTCCTCTTTTAACTTTCACTTCCTGGGAGAATTGTCGGGTCCTTTCTGGGATGGTGACTTCCTCTTTAATCTGAATTTCAACTGCATAAGTGCCAAATTGAGCTGACCGAAATGCTTTTTCTGGATCATCAAAGCCCATGGGATTATCCGCTAATCAGGACCAAGCTTTGAAGTTTATTAGGTCCAAACTAATGGCAAAGCGATTGAGAATGTCACTGCCTAAGGAAAAGGCGGCAGTGACGTCTCGCATGACCCAACAATTATGGAATATGCTCTTGTTGCCAATGGAGATTTTGAGCATACACCTGTTTGGCAGGAGATGTTTGGAATCAAGTGTTTCCAGATCCATTTCCCATTTGTCTATCAGTTTGAATGTGGGAATGGCTGGATCTTTTGGAGTGTTTCCTTCCAGTGTGCAATACCACCTTAAACTGGAAGGAAGGTTGATTTTCAGAAATAGAGAGGACCCTCCATCACCAATTTATTGTCCTACTGCTATTACTGTCATGCCTGGAATTTGGTTGTTCTGGAAGTGAAACTCTACTTGGTCAGATTTTTGTGCAACCATGTGGCATGTGCCGTTTAAACTAACATGGTTGACACTCTGTTTTAATTTTATTGGTCGGCTAGTCTGGGTCCAGAGGACCTTGTTTATGCAATCTATTAGGGGTGACAACCTTCTCAGGAGGACATTCCCTAGTAAACAAGGGGTGCCCTCTGGAGTCACTACTATGACTGGGTGTTTCACCTTGTGTCGCCCAGTTTGAATGTCCAAATCCGCAGTCCCCTCGACGGGCATTTCCTTCCTGTCAAATTTCTGAAGTTGTCCAGGAAGAGAGGTGAGAGGAATTTGATAATTCTCCCCCCTACCTGAATTTAGTTTGTCAAAGGCTCTTTTAGACAGAAGGGTAGCTTGGGATCCCGTGTCCACCAGTGCCAAAATTGTACCCTGCCCCTGTACTTGTACCAGGGCATAGTATCTTCCCTCCTTCTCTGCAAGGGGGCACAGATAATGCACATTTTTGGACAACTGGACATTGAAAGAGAAGAATTTTGGGCAGAATTCTGTGGAGAGTCTTGGGAATCTGAAAGAAAAAGTTGGCATCTAGAAATAGGGGACGTTTTGGGTTCCACTGGTTCCGGGACGCCCCCCCCCCCTTTTTGGAGGTAGTCACCAGGATGGGTTTGAACAGGGGATTTTGCTGTTGTTGGTTCTGGGATGAGATGATGGGCGGAGCTAGCTCAGTCCCCACATTTACCCAGTCTGTCTGTGAATCCCTTGGGACCCATTTTTCTTTGGGAGGAGTTCCCCCATCTCTGAAGGAGAAGATTCTTTTCCCAGGATCCTCTGAGGATCCCTCTCCCTCAATTTGGAAGATCTGTACCTCCTCCAAAAAATGGGTCTGTTTGGGTCCTTTGTTTCTCCTACCTCCTCTCTGCTCCTTGGGTGGCAGACTTTCAGGGGTAGAAGATTTTTTGTTTCTGGTTCCTGGGTTTCCAGGGGCTGTTTACAAGTGGGGAAGGAAGCTTCCTCCAAGGCTTTACACCCCCTTTCCCTTATGCCTCCTCCCTGGGAACCAGTGGGTTATCAGGGTGCTGCCCCGTCATTGTTCTGGAGCACCAGGCCCAGAGTTTGGTGCATTCTGCGCCGGCATGCCCATCGGAGGGTTCTGCTGAGCCCTCAGCACGCGACCTAGCTCCTGGGCCATATTTTGGACCTGGCGCTCTAACTGTGAAACCCGCTCAGGTTGATACAGGGTTCTGTTTTCTCCCCTGGGCTGATCCCGGGAAGGGTAGCTATCCCTTCTCTGGTAATACCCCGGGTTGGAAGATTTGGGTACCCCTCCACCCTTGGCCTCCCCTCTCCCGGATTAGGTGGTCTGGGCTCAGTGAAGTGGGGAAAGAAGGATGGATGATTTTGGGGTTGGAAGTTGGGTGGATACCTGGGGAAAAAGTTTCTGCCCAGGATTTGTTGCATTTCTGCCCTCCTGTGGGAAGTTAGTATGGAAGTTCCCTGGGTTAGGTGCTTGGCCGGATCCCCTCCTTGGGCTGGAGGAGTCCACACATAATCCAGGATGGGTCGGTTTCCCTTGTAGCGGGGACTTACATAGTCAGGTGAGTGAGGGACCCCATTTGTGGGACTACCTCCTTGGCTCCCTGTCTGTGACTGGCCCGAGGGCCTTCTGGGCTTGGAATTTTTCTGTGCAGGCAAGTTTTTAGGCCCCCATCTCCAAATCCAAAATGGGGGCAACCTTTACCTCTGCCACCTTGGCAGCAGCCGGGGTGTTGGTCGGTTTGGGGCTTTTCTGCGCATTACTTTTATTTTCTATTGGCTTCTGCACCTCATAGATTCGGGTGGCCTGTTCAACGACCCAGTCTAGTGACCTTTTCTCATGAAAATCTCTCACTATCTGGGTCACGATGTATTTGGGCAAGGCATGGAAAAAAGTGTTAACAAATTCTTTGCTGTCCATGCGCACCCTTTTGGTAGTCTGCGCAAAGGCACGTTTCAATTCCTGCACAAATTCTTGTGGGGCCTGATCCTCCCTACATTGCAAATTGTAGGCTGCCTTGCAAGCCTCTTGGGGATTTCTGTGAGCAGAAAAGTGCTTTAAGATGGCAGCCCTGTAGGTGGACCATCTTGCATGATTTTGGTCCTCCAGCCCCGCAAAGAAACTGGAGTATTCTGGGGAGAATGTCCATTTGACATACTGCATGCAGCTACTGCTGTCTTTCAAATGGAAAGTCTCCATCATTTGCTCAAAGAGCTCCAAGTGTTCCCACACAGAATACTTGGCGTTCTTGTGATAAGGCGTGATGACACTCCTGATTGTCTTAATCTGTTTTAAGGGGTCCTTAAGAAAGGCCCTTTTTGCTTATTGGCCTTCTTGGTTCGGGTAACCCTGGTCCATTCATCCTCTGACTCAGAAGCACTGCTCCCAGAGGTGCCCGTCTGATCTTCCAGGTTTTCCCGGATTCTGAGAGCCTGGGAATGGCTGGCAGAATGTCTGGTCTCCTGTGTCCTGTGACGTTCAGAGGAGTCTTCAGATTCCTCCTTGCTGCCAGGATTTGATGGGTACCCCCCCACTGACCTAACTGGGCAGAGGTTTTCAGAATGCCCTTAGAGGGCCTACTCTCTTGGGGTTCCCCATTAAATTGCACTGTACTTGGGTGCCCATACCCGGATGCCCGCCCATCCATTCCTGGGAGGTACTGGCCTATGAGCCCCATACTTTTGGCTGGATAGTAATCTGCCGTCCCCGTGGCCCTGGCCTCATGTGCGCCATGTGACATGGGGGTGGCAGAGTCCAAGGACTGGGAGAGATGAAGGCCTCTGGTACTAGGGCTCCTGAGATTATGCTCAGGTGTTTCCCTTTCCCAGCATACCTCATCTCTGTCAGCCCCTGCTCATTGTTGCCATGCCAGAGCCTGTGCTTTCAGTTCCTCAATCAAAGCATTACTAGACTCTATCAGTCTCTCCTGCATGGCTACCTGTTGCTGGAGCCTATCATTGTGCTGGCAGAGAGCCTCACTCTCTCTCTGTGCTTCTGGTTAGTCTTGGAGTACTGGGTCAGTCTTTGCTGCAGGAGGGTTACCCCCTGAGTACCGTCCCTACTTGCCTGCTCCTTTCTTGCCAGAGCATCTTCCATCCTCCTGGTGTGCTCTAACAAGTTCTGATGCTCTTTTTGGAGGCCACCCAGTCCCTGGAGGGCCAGGTGATTCTCTTCCATTTTCTTTTTTAAGTGGCAGACTTCCTGGCCTAAGGTATCCCTTTCCTGAGTAAGAGCCTGCATTTGTGCCACCAGGTCGTCCCTCTGCCTTTGAAGGGCACAAGCTTTCTGGCACTCTTCATCAAACTATGCCTGGTTATCCAGGTCTTTCAAAATCAATGTATTGTTCTCCTCTTTTTCTCTATCCAATTGGCTTTGCAGGGTGGCTACCTGCTTTGTGCATGCCCTGTTGAAATCTATCTGTTGCTCCAGCTTTTTCTGGCTCTACAGTAGGGAGTCCAAACCTTCTTGATGCTCCTTCTGCAAGGCCTGAATTCTGGTATCCTGGTCTGCATTTTCCTGTTGCAGGATATCCATATCCTCTTTTATTTTAATGATATACTGGGCCTCATTACGAGGTATGCCGGTAGCCATGCCGCTATTGGCGGCATGGCTGCTGGCAAAACCGCGTCCGTGTCCTCGGAATGAGGACTTACCGGACCATTCCGAGTTCGGATGGCCCGGTAATTCTTCACTCGAGGACACGGACACGGTTCATACCCATTCCCATTTCAGCCCCCATAGGGCTGAATGGGAATGGGAGAGGGAGTAAACAACGGGCCATTACGAGATGGCCCGTTGTTTGCTCCCTCTTCCCCTCGCGGGACCCGGTATGCACGCCTGGTTTTCCCAGGCGTGCTTAACGTGTCCCGCGAGGGGACCTCGTATTGTGTAAGAACGGGTTGAACGGCGCTGCAGCCTTTTACGGCGCTGTTTAACCCGTTCCGCCAGGGTCGTAATGAGGCCCACTGTCTACTATCATTTTCTGACTCCTGGCTCCTGTTCAGCCTCTGCTCAGAAGAGTCCAGGTCAGATTAGGCCTTCTCTAATGCCATCAGTTGCCTACTTGCCAGATCTTGGCCTTCAGCACATTTGTCCTGCATGGCTCCCATATATAAATATAAATATGCCGCTATCCTGGCAATCTTGTTGTGCTCATCTTTGGCTTTAGGGGCCATATATAGTTTACTCAGGGCCACATGTAAGGGACCCTTAGCTCTCCATATATCTGACCCTGTTGCAGTGATCTGGGGTGTGATTGCCTGCAACCACCCCGTCTGGTCCTGCTGAGTCCACTCACCTCTCAAAAATAGCTTATATAAGAGGTGCTCTCTCGCTATTTTGATGTCTACCAGTGTTGTCATTCTGGAAATTGATTTCTTTCCTGACTTACAGAAGTTAGTATTTTATTTTGCAAAACAGACCGTTTCGTTAGAGCGTTCCTTTGAGGAGTGCTTTTACAGTGTAACACAGCGTGGTGATCCAGCAGGGTTTATGTATCCTTTCAGATAGCACACTGTATTAAGCTGCACAAGTGGTAGATCTAATCCAGACGTCCCGTTACGAGCCCCCACTCTGTAGGTGACTTCAATTCAGCAATCCAACTAAGTCAATGATTAGACTGGGATGCCCAATGGAAGCCCTTATTTATATAAATTTATGTCAAGTTCTTAAATATGGATGATAAACCCTCATATAACGCCCCTCTCTTTGAATCCCCCTGACCTCACTGAGCCAAGAAGTAGGTTTGTTTTGCAAATTAAAAGGTTTATTGGAAAAATTAAACAAGATATATATATATATATATATATCGCACTTTTATGAATAAACTAATATTTGATAGCACACTTATGAGTATGAACAGTGATCAACAATGGATAATATTACAGTAGCACAATTCCTAAATTATTTAGGAGTTGGTATAGAAAGGATAGGGTAGCAGAGAATACTTTGTATGGTTTGTATGGTTTTGTATGGTTTCAAGGAAAAGCAATGATGGAAAGAATGCAGCACAGAAATAAACTGGATATGGTTTCAACAAGAGATAATCTGATCACATTTTCCTTTGTGACAACTCACTCCCCCTCTATGCAATATGAAGAGATGGAAATGAGGGCACACAGGTTTTCAGGAATACAATCAGAAGCAGTTCAGTTCCCGTTCCCCCCAGCAAGTTTAGAGAAACAGGGATGATTTTAAAACACAGACCAAATACTTTTAAATGTGGTTGCAATGAAGTGAAAAATATGCTAAAAATGATTTTAATTCCCTATAGGAGATTCAGGGTATGTGATAGCTACTTTGAATTAGTTCAGGTTAACACTAGCAATGATTCAGGAATGATTATCAGAGTGAAAATGAATTTCAGCAGTGGAAAGCAAGAAGCAGCTATTTTTACAAGTGGTGAAATTGAGTCAAACTGCAATTTGCGGCACGTTTGTGCGTCGATCGCGATTATCGAAGCTTAGGCTCTTAGCTTTAAAATGACAGTTAAATCTCGCTTCTAGGACATACGGTTCAAAAGATACGGATGTTTTTGTGGAGGTAGATTTTCAGAAATTAAGTCAAGATTTCAGAATGACAGATGACACTTTTACAGCTTTGAAATCACAGGATGGACACACAATTTCTATGCAATTCTAATTAGGTTGAAATGGATGGGATAGGATCACTTTAGACTAAGAGATTTGTTTTGTACAGTTCTGGCTGGATACTCACTCCTAATTTTGGAAGTTATGTGACCTTGTCACGGATCTGGTCAGGTTTGGGCTGCGGTTCTCTCTCCAGACTGGCACTGGTTCTGCTCACAGCGGTCTGGTCTGGGTCTGCTATCGGCACTGCACAGCGGTCTGGTCTGGGTCTGCTATCGGCACGGCACAGCGGTCTGGATATGGCTCTGGCACAGGGTTCCAAATTCAGAAAAAAGTTGATGTGCTGCTGCATACTGGGACCTTCTGTGTTCTCTCCCCACCTATCGCCTCACCCTGGCAGGGTGCAGTTCGTTTTGGTGAATTGCAGTGCACATATCTTGGAAACCGTGCATCCTAGGGCCTGGACCTCGATTTTTGTTCCTCGTGTCGGGACTGGTCCTTCTACGACCACATTGATGTTTTGCCAATTTAAGGCAACAGTCTCATGTGTTAAGGTGCTCAAATCCAGGGAAAAGGTTGGGGTGTACGCATGTCATGTAGCTAGTAATGACCGGAGGTTCCTAACAGATAACTTTGCAAAATGTGGTGCAGATTGGTGAAACAGTGTGGAATTGTATAAGGAACAACGCTTTGCCACAGACCCACAAACCTATTTTGATTTTTGCTGAAATCAGAGGAAAAGGGTGGGATGTCCAAATGTCATGTAGTCAGAAATGTCCAGAGGGTCCTAAAAGGCATACAACATGTGGTGCAGATTGGTAAAATGGTTGTGTGGAATTGTGTAGGGAACAATGCTTTGCTACAAATCCCACCACATACAAACACATTTTGATATATATAGAGTGACTCTTCTTAAATATTCAGTAAAATTTGCATACAGTACCCCACAAACCTTTTATATGAAACTCATATTAAATCCTTGTCGTTGTAGCCTACCATTCATACATTTGTATCATACGTCATACACCTGTGTCAGCACTGTGAGCCCAGCTCATTTGTGAAAGGAATATGTGAATTATCTATATTCCCCCCAGCCAGGCAGCTAGGCTGTGCTTGCTCCTCCCAGCAAGACTTATTATCATTATTATTTTTTATTTGTATAGCACACAGCAGCCCGTAGGCATCGTGATGATATTACAGAGAGAAGTAGGCTGCTTAGTTACAATGGTACATACAGAGAGTATTAAGATGCAACAACTGTGATGAATTGGTTACAGTGGTACAAGAAATAGTTTCATTGGTGTATGATGCAGCACCTGAGGTGTAAACAATTCCAAAGGTCACATGAAATAGGAGTACCCAGGTGTGAGGCACAGATTGGGGGTGAAGACAGAGGTTACTTGAACAACTCAGCTTCCCTGTGGTCCTTTGTGAAGGCAGGTAATATCCCCCCCAGAAAGACAGCCACTCCACAGGTAGCTCTCCTGGGAAACAAAGGGCACAAACATTATTTAAAGGAATAGCCTCTCATGAAGGTGCTGCATACCAAAGGGCCTTTGATTCTAATGAGAAGGGGCGTATATGGGGTTAGTACAGACATAAGGAGATATTTACAGCTGGAGGAATGTTTCATCTTGCTTCCCTCTGCCTCTATCTTTTCTTCATATCCCCTCCACTTCGAAAGCACTTTGGGTGTGATGTCAGAAGGCAAAATATTGGACCCCTTAAACAGGATAGCTTCAGTCCAAGTACCTGTGGTCTTTTGCCTTTATAGAAAGGGGTCTCCCATTATTTTTTGATTCACTTTGGAAAAAAATCCTGAGGAAGAATTTCATTGGCTCTCTGTTGGGAGTGTTGACTTTCCAAAACCCTCCACCAGTTAGGTGAAGACAAAGCATCCCAGACATGGCTCTGTTCCTAACCCATACCCAGGGCACCTTGGGGGTGAACTGATTGATTGCGCAAGTCCTGCATCTCTGCTAGTCACATTGCTTCCATGGTGAAGAACTCCTAAAAGTCTAAAAGTGTGCAACCACCTCCCTTGCATTGGGACCCTGTGAATAAGTGTTTCACTTGTCTCTGAGAACCTGAGAGGGATTCAGAGCACCACAAAGCAGAAACAGCCAGGATTCCTGCATATTTCCCTCCATCAAACAACTACAAACCTTGATTTGAGCCTGTTTGACCACATCAAACCATCAGGACCCCCCAGAACATCATTTGGCACTCCAGAGCCCTTTAAATCACTGCTATCCCAGCCAGCTTATTTGCTGCTGATCTTCATAGCCAGTCAGACCAACTCTGGTGGATCATTGCGCCCTGACCATCGAATGCTGAATCAAACCACTTGAACAAATTGTGCATCCAATCTCAATCATGTTCAATGTCTCATCGACCATCAAATTAACCCTCATGGCCCTCACAATCTGCAGTCCCTGGAACACTTCAAGGAACTGATCACATTGAACTTTGCATCCAGTCACCAGCCTTTTCGCAGTCAATCTGGCCCTGGTGGCTGTCACAAACCGGTGGTGTTCATGCATCACCTTCATACCAAAGTGATCTACTGTTCAACCCCTGCTTGACACCGCTCCACATCTAGACCAACACGACTAGTACACTTGAACCATGTTAAACCAAACAAAACCACCAAAAAGCCAAGTTCAGCACAGTCAAACAACTGTGAAGGGACTATTGGCCAATAAGTACCCTCCTAGTGAATTTTGAACCATAGAGACTGGCTAGGTCACGTGTACATGCTTTTCACCAAAGACACATCCTTTTAAATGAACATTGTGGTCTTTCAATTGCCTTTTGCCCTTACATTCTTGGCTGGCTAGAGTGTTACATTCGATTTTTTCTAGCATATTCTCTATTCCTTCAACAGGGGTAGGTTTTGTACAGTGTTTTTTTATTTACTTTTTTTGCAGATGGTGCATTTAACTAAAGTATAGGGGGTCATTCCGAGTCGGGCGGTAAGGGTTAACGGTCACCGGTAACGAGACCGGTGCCGTTAAACCCTTACCGCCCTATTCTGAGTTCCCTTTGCGGGTTGGTACTTAACGCCTGCTTTTTGCAGGCGTTAAAAAAGCAACCCGCAAAGGGACCTTGGAGCTAATTACGGCACCATAATGTACAGTGCCATAATTAGCGCCTTCCCCATTCCCATTGAGCCCTATGGGGCAAAAATGGGAATGGGGAAGGGCCCATGGTGAATGGGGAATTACCGACCCCGCCAACCTTGGAACGGGGCAGTAATTCCGCCATTCACCATGGCGGAGTCGGAAAGATAACGGCGTCAACCAAGGCGCTAATAGCACCTTGGTTAACGCCAGGGTCGGAATGAGGCCCTATGTGTTGATAGAACCTTGATTGGGCAGTTCCTTTATTTTTGACTGCTATATTTTGATGTTTGGGTTGCTACTGAATTACATTTGCACCCCTCTTGAGAGTATAGTCTTTTCCCGGCCCACGTTACCACAAAAGGCAAATGAGTTATACCTCCAAACTGTGTCTGTTACTACCTTTATGACTGGGATCACTGTTAGTTTGTAGAAGTGTGTGGGCTGAGTGGGTAGTTTATTCACTACACACCATGATACTCTTGCAGAGCACAAGTCATTTTGTCACAGTCAGTTCTGACACAGATGCACCCACTGAAACATTTTGCATTTGTATGCTAAGAGTCTGCTACAGAGATGAAGAATGGTCAAATCCATTGAAGGGTGGATTTGCTACCAATTAACAGGTGTTTGAGATGGGATGGATGTTTTAGTAACAGGGTAAACACAGTAGAAATGGGGTCACTGGTAGGACCGAATTTCATTTTGTGAATTCTGTTGAACCTTTTAAGGGACCCTTTGCCTTTTGGTATCTCCCTTCCTCTTTTTTGAATCTCTGACCTACATGTTGTCGTCAGCAGGACTTCTACTGATGCCATCATGAATTCCAATGCATTTTTACTCTCTTCGAGTGTAAGGTCCATTGCTGCCTATAAGGCTTTCAGCACAAGAGAGCTTCTTAAGCACCTCTTTTGTACCAAGGGTTGTCATATCACCCTAGATTGGTTTTAGGAAACAGGCACGTGGCAGCTGTGATTTAGTTTTGGGTTCATCAGGGGAGAAAACACATTTTTTGCATTGTTTGCACAGTGTATCTTTATGCTGCGGTCCATTGCTGCCTATAAGGCTTTCAGCACAAGAGAGCTTCTTAAGCACCTCTTTTGTACCAAGGGTTGTCATATCACCCTAGATTGGTTTTAGGAAACAGGCACGTGGCAGCTGTGATTTAGTTTTGGGTTCATCAGGGGAGAAAACACATTTTTTGCATTGTTTGCACAGTGTATCTTTATGTAGCTATTGCTTTACCAATCTATCATTTTGAATCCTGCTTGGTAGGGAGAATTCTCATTTCTGTGCTAATTCCCTTAGAGACCACCAACACATTTGCGGGTCTTTAGGACTTTTTAAGCAAACGCCTGACAAACTCCATAGGCAACTACGTTTGTATGGTGACACACAGCACCTTCAGTGCAGTGTCACAGAAAAATCCTGAAGATTTATCATCGGGTTTAATTACTTTTTTTTGTTGCAAAATACTGTTCCCAAGAACAGTAAAGTGAAATTGACTTTACTTACCTTTTCTCTTTGTAGGTCCAGCACACACCATTTTACGTGGAGTGCTGGGAGGTTACCTAGTAGCACCTTATGCTACATTCCCATGTAACATTTTTATATTACCCTCACTAATTTAAATGGCCGGTGGCAGTGGTTTAATTTTCCTACCTTTGTGCTTTTCTACTGCAGCCTGAACCCTCAGCTGCAGTATAGCACCCATGGGTGACCATTTCATCAAAATGGCCCTGGTCTTCTTTTTTTGCAATTTACTGTTTGTGAAGTCTTTCTTGGGTTTTACTCTGCTCAGTGAGCCAGGTTTGAGCGCTTTGTTTGTTTTGCATTTGGCTGGCTTCGTGCCTAAACCTGGCTCTGGCTCCAGTGTGTCTGGAAAGGCAGAATGTGAGGGAAGCCTAGGCTGTCCATGAATCAGAGAAACCTGCTTAAAAGGCACAGGTTTTTGGACTAGAGTCAGAGTCGACCACTGGGATAAACACCCGACAAAGAAACCATGAACGAAGCTTGCTGCATGCTCCAGGATCTTTGAATTGCCCGCTGAAGCCCTGCTACTGTGCTGAAACTCCTTTTTCAATTCGACAGTGATGCTCCGGAAGGGACAACTTCTTCCCTTGGATTAGTGGGACCAGCTAACCCCGAGATGAACTCCACTGGACCATCTTCCCTGATTGGCTTAACTTCTTTACTGCTGCAAGAACCGAGTGCCAGGGGTCGAGAAATCCGTAGTCGAGTGTAACGTCTGAAGTCCAACCAGAATCTCCAGGAGTCTCCCAAAGACCCTCCAGAAGCAAGATGACCCAAGCTTGAGTCCCCTCACCAGAGGGCAGGACCCAAGGAGAGAAGGAAGCCCAACCTGTATCCCAGACCTACAACTAGGCTGTTTACCAATCGCTGAAACTGCAAATTGCTGCTCAACCGAAAAGAACCCGTAGCTGGTGATGACCTGCAAATTGCCACCACAGGAGCCCTCCAGACACCCTCCCTCTTGTTCTTAAGATTGAGGCTCAGGAACCCAGGGTCTGCACTGCTGCATCCAGACACAATCCAGCAGGACCACTCATCTTCAAACCAGAGGTACTGTTTAGACTTGGGGTACTTACCTCATCGTCTTTGAGCTGTGTTGTTCTCAGTTGAGACTTGCAGTGACTTACCTTTAGAGTTGATTCAAACTGTTTCTTTTCTCACAGGCTTAACGGCTTGTAGCTCTACGAGTGATTTTCTGAACAATCTGAACACAATAACCTTGTGTGAGACTGTAATTCCAAGAAGTGCTTCAGCTCCATAGATTGTCATCCAATTGACTTTGGCTGTCCTGCCTCCCTGAAGACTCTTCTAGCCCATTGATTTTGATATTGTTTGAAACGCATAGGTGGTAACTTGTTTTAGACTGTTATTGCTGGGAAAGGCTTGTCTAGATTTCATTGAAAGATTTAGTTGTCATCACATTTACTGAGAACCTGTTTAACCTTTTTCCTTCCTTAAACCTTTCCTTTCCGCAAGCTCAGAATCTGCAAAGTATATCTAGTGTGATACATAAATGCCATTAGTGTCCTTGTGAATGAAGTCACCGCAGGGTGTAGGAATTGTGTAATAAACATATCCAAAGATTTGTCCACTACCTTAGTCTGATTCTGAAAAGTGATTTTAAAGTGTATTTACATGGTTACAAGAATTAAATGCTTATTTAAAAATTGTTTTAAATAAATAAATAAATATTTATCACTAAAACCTTGAGTGTATGTGTTACTTGGTTACTTGTATGTATGAATGTCATTGCTGCAGCTCTACAGCTCACATTTACCCTTCTTGAGATAGGCCTGGCTGCTCAGTCACACTACCAGCTTGTTTAGTATAGACTTATGCCAAAAGGTGGGTTACCTAATACCAAGAAGATAAGTGTTGTGTAGTCTCACACAGTTTTATTAGATCCATTCGTACCTAACACTGCTCTTTGCCATTTGGTCTTTGAGGCTTCCATTGTTCAGGGAAACCAAGTGGTAGGCTGAAAAAGGCGCTTGTAGAATGTTCCCTAAAATGTTGTGTGGAATAGGTATGCTTTTGTGCACATGTTATTTTCCATGTACACAACTGATTAACGAGGTAAGCCAAAATGAGAACATACGTAGTTAGGGAGCTATTATCTTGGGAATGAGCGTCAAAGGGAATTCCCCTTTCCCAAATCACTTCAATACTTTAAAAGTCAGTATAAAAGGGGCATCATACTTTTCCAAATAACTTTTTTTAAAAGATGTTTTATTTGTACTTCTAATAGTGCTAAGAGATCTCATAAACTAACTTCAAAATCTGCCAGCTACCTAGCAAAGGGACTACGGTGCACAGAAAATGATGTGTATAATGTGAATTAAAGCATGTTATGCTTAGTATTACTTGTGGTTATAGTTGTGGTTTTTCATTGTTGAGTGACACTCAAAGCTGAAGGGAAATTTAGAACGTTTTATGCCACTGGGGAAAAAAAAGTTAATGTGTATTACTACAAATAACCATTGCTTATAATAAGTCATGTGGCTGTCAACATTTTCTGACATTATACCCATGTGCTTGATGGAAAAATGGCAACCTTAAGAAGTGTCCCAAAATCATGCTAATAAGAGATTGTGTGTCACAAGAGTGAAGCAATTCAGGGACTAGGAGAACTCATTTATATCAGGAGATTTCTGCACCTCCCATGCTGTATGATAATCAAAATACTTGTCCCATATATTACCAATATCATTTGATTGACCCAAGATCAGAGGTATTACAATGCCTACACATGATCAGCCTTCCAGATAAAAGGCATACCAACCACTTCCACACTGTTAAAACAGGAAAATAATCCCAGCACAATAAGGAGAAGAAATAAACTCAACAAACAAAATGGAAAACATGTACACATAAGAGCCTACCCCCTCACCCCACCCATGAAGTTATACTTGTATTTTTGGATGATCTGAAGGATAACTTTAAGGGAGAACATTTAAGGTAGAACATTTAATAAGCATGAATTCCTAGGTGGAAATAAATTTGAATTACAAAAGCATATCTCCTCCACAGTTCAACCATATTTCCACTCACCTACAAATACTCCTTTTGGCAATGGTCCATGAGAAATCATATGACTCCAAACATCCAAAAATATGCAATGAAATAGAAGCCCTACTTTGAACAGTGTCATCGGAACCTAAACATTTGAAACAAATGAGAGTCCAAATGTGGATCCTTAGGGTACCATTAAAAAATAAATCATGTCACTTTTTATTATGAATTAATAGAGGCTCGGCTCAGATCGATATAATAAGGTGTCTCCTCTCGTGTGACTAAGCATCTCTTTTGCACTACACTGTTAACAGATAAACAAGATGGAGGGAGGCTAGAGGATCTAAACACAGAGTATATGATTATTTTGAAAAGCTTTCAGCAGTTGAGGAAAGAAAAGAAACACAGAAGGTGCTGTTTCCTAGACTGTGCTAGAGGTTGCTGTCTTTAATGCAAACAAACAGTATTTTACTTTCAAAACATCTGACTTTGTTTACTTCAGCCTCAAAGAATGTACTCCTGTTCCCATGGGCTACTATGCTGGCCACCAATATTACCTTACAGGGCTCTGTTAAAAGTAAATTCTTTTCTGGGGATTGTTGCAGTAACGCAGAAACTAGGAAGTTTTGCATACAAACATATATTTGAAGTCTCACAACAATATGATGGGCAGTTTAAGAAAAGGTTATGCATTTGCATTCACAAAATTATTTTGCAATGCAAACATATATGTTATATCCCCTATCCCTGATATTGTTGGCTAGGATTGTACAAGTTCTCTGTGAAACCAATAAAACCATTTATTTACTGGAACGAGTTAACATTGCAGGAATTAAAGTCCATGTCCAATGGAACTCTAACAATGTAGAAATTATGCAGATTGCTTGAAAAGTATTGCAGATTGCTGAAAATAAGTTTCTGTAATGTTATGCATGACTAGCACCAGGAAAAAGTCTATACCTGGCATCCCTTGCAGCGTGAGCAAATGATATTGCAATGGTGTTTTTTCCCATATAGGTTGATGTTATCATGGCTAAAGTAGGAGAGACTGATAAAGAAATGTGCCTGACCAAAATCTTCAGTAGGTAAATTAATAGGCTTTTAAAGTCACCACTGCTGAGTAGACTTCAGTGGATTCAAACTGAAACCACGGACCATTGGACTGCTCCCACCATGGTGGCTGCATTTTAGAAGGTAAAAACACAGTAAAGATGTGGTACAACTTTCCATTTGCATCAATGATAAAGCAATGTAAGAAGAATAGTAATGGTAGTGGTGGAAATAATGTTTAATTACCAATCAGGAGCCAATGCATTTCATACCTTGAATGTGCCTTGATCAGGGCAATGGCGGTAGGATATAAGAACAAAGAAATAGGGCGGTCCTTAAGTTGGGTGATGAATTAGGTAAGGCAGCGAATGAAAGAGGAGGAAGGAACAATCCATACCTGCTCCATGGTGTGAAAAACCGCCAGGAAATAACACCAATATAAAAGTCCAAAACAGTAGACCTGAAACAATACCAAAAACGTAAATCCAAACTTACAAAGATACACTAGCCAGAAAAGTGGTCAAAATAAACAATTGTAGGAATTGGCATACCTTGTGCTGAAAAGAATGTATAGCCCAATGGTCACTCAGCTACAGTGTCTGGTGAAATATGCAGAGAACTACGTCTGCAAGAATACAAAACTGGAACATGAAGTGATGGGTTAGTGCTCAGGAGCTCAATGGAACTGCTCGAGCATCACTCAGGGCCCAACAGGAGCCACTGTCCCCACAAGACAGTCAAGCATCACGTACCAGGACCACAAAGGTGGCTGCAGACCGCATCCAATAGCCTTGATAAAGACCCACGGGTCGAAACACGTGTCGGCTGACAACCAGGGGACAATATTGCCCCAAATGTACTAGATGCATATCAACTGTATGAAGAATTAACACATTACTAGCACAAATAAAGCAAAAAATTGTATCGCAATAACCACTGTGTTAGAACCTTTCTTGGAACCAATTTAACAAGATAGCCAGGAAAACACTCTCCTTTACTACTAAACAATTGGGGTACTGGCTAAACCCCAAAACTCTCCTGTGATCTTGCGACTTATGTATCTTACGAATATGCTTAAGCAACAATAGAGCTTAGCACGGTTGCTTCCAAACCTAGAGCCAACCACGTTTCTATATATATATATATATATATATATATATATATATATATATATTCACTGAAAATACTTTGTTAAAGGGATTTTATGGTTAAGTTGCAATAACAAAAACCCATGAAATTCACTGAAAAAACTTTGTTAAAGAGATATCATGGTTAGGTTGCATGAAATACAGTGAACAAACTTTGTTAAAGGGTCATTATGGTTAAGTAAAACTGAAAAAACCTTGAAATTCGAATGTTATGGTACGCTAAGCAACCATGACTCACGCCACCTCTGTGCACTGCTAACACTAACACCTAGGACATCAAAAATGACATCACAAATGCCCCTTTAACTAAGTTTTTTAGTGAATTTCAAAGGTTTTTACAAGTGCACCTCCAATCTGCTACAAGTTCCTTTTATTATACCCCCCCTAATGTGGCAGATAAGGAGTCTGCGGACAGCGCGGTAGTCCACGGATATTGGACAGCATTCACAAGGCTCAGAATCATAGGGCAGACCCTAAAAAGATTTACCCATCAAACAGTTGTACATAAATCCACAACTAATGTTTACACACACAAATATATCTTTTTATACAAATACTTTTTTTTTATTTATCACACATTACAATGGAACGCACCAATCACAAACCATAATTGTACACTTCATATAATCGGCTCACTACATCTCTGCATACAGATTGAGAAACACCAGGTGCTTAGTGGACAACACATTCTCACTAATTATTAAGTGCATTGTATTTATTTCTCTCTTATTAGCTTTCATTATATAAACATGAGTTATAAGACAGAAGCACTTTTTTCCCAAAGAAATGACAAACACACTTGAGTGGTTAGAGGAGAACTTTCCAAAAGAAGAAATGAGTGACGATAACATCTCTAATGGTATACAATACATATTTTGATGTAAAGAAATAATGTAATTTACACACAGATTACTAAAATAATAATTTCTGTTTTTCATATGTTACATAGTTTTCACGAAGAAACCACATCACAGTTTAATTATACACAATCACAGGAAATCACAAATAGAAGTCTCATCCCAATTCTAAGTAATCAAACCATGAACTTGTCTAAAAAATTGAATAAACTAATTAATTGTTTTAAGGAATCTTTACAGTATGTCAAAAATCATGTCATTAAAATGTTTCCCTATCACTGCCCTTCTTGCACCTGTCCCCCAGCAATCATCCCCACCAAATTCTGAACATTTTAATCAAAGACTCTTTGATGAAACCTCACTTCCTTCCTCCCCTCAAGATTATTGTGCAAAAATCCTAATTCTCTCATTTATGGTTCCAATTCCAATACCCCATAACTTTCTTGAATACATATATATTTTATACTATACATGTTTTGTATACCATTGTGTGATATTTCCTATCTTTTTTTGAAACCCCAATTATGAGTCCGCGGACACCACGACTGTCCGGGGTGTCAGCACTCAAAATGAAGGCACCCCTGGACAGGTGTGATGTCGGGAAATGTCTAGTTTTACATTACGCACTTTTAATTAGTCCGTGGATGCCGCGCCTGTTCTATGGACAGACAGCGCATGTGCCCTGCAATCCCAGCCCGATGGGGGTCCACGGACGGCCATCAGTGCCTCAGATGGGCGCGGACATCATCATCTGACCGCACCCATGTGGCTTGAAGGGAGTGTCCGCAAACAGTGTTTGTGGCCAGGGACACTTTAAAAGTGCTTTTGCAGCCAATCTAGGCTGTTTCAAGCAGAAAGTTTACTCTTCCACAGATCCCAGACCCACTCTTCTTTCATCTGGCAAATGTTCACAACTTTTCAAGGCCGTTTTGCGACTCGCTAGTCCGCACCCACCAATTACTTGTCCCCATTCTCAATCTGGCTATCCACGGGACAACATCTTGGAGCACCTGCTTTGCAGAACCTTGCAAAAACGTCTTTGTGGATAGCATCATGGCATCTGCTATGGCCACTTCTGATCCCCAGTGGAGTGGAGTGTAGTGGAGTGTACAAACCTACTGTATAAACGCATTTATTAAATTAAACGTTTGTTTAAGGGATGCATAATCATGTCCTTGGATGAATTATGGAAGAACATTTTCTGAACCGAACTAAAAACTGTAAGAATAGCCACTATCCAATTTCTGGAGTCTCTTAAATTAAAAGAGTCTACAGAACTGGGTAATTAATTAAATGACCTTTTCTAATGCAATAACTTCAGTGTAAAAGAAAATGGAAATAAGACATTTGTTTCGGTTAGCATATATCAAATCAAATCAAATGTTTTATATCATAGACGACGAACCATAGGAACTCAAAGAAGAATATAAACTAAAACAAAGATTCAAATGTAGAACATAGGTTATTTTGTTTTAATTGAATTTTAAAGGTGTTCAAGATCCCCTTGTTATGTATGTGGTGGATGTTAGTTACTTTGTTTCACTTGTTTTTCATTTTTCTTTTTAATCATAATACATTTTAATAAAATGTTTTCAAAATTGCACTGTTTTCTATTTTCTGTATTTAATATATTTTATATATGATAAGGTATCACCTAAATGTAATGTATTTAATGTTTGTAATGTATCTAATGAATGTGTTAGTAATTAAATGCATTTATGTGTAATCTTAAATTGAAAGTTGAAAACAATTCAGCCAAAATAATACAAATAAAAATAAAATAAATAACAAAGATACAGCTTTATTTACAAGCTGCCTTGATTCTTCCATTTGTGGACTGAAAAAGAGTCGTTGGACGTCTCCATGTTTGCTTCTGATTTATTTCAGAAACAGAAATAGTGGCAGCAGGAAACAGTTCCATTAGGCTTTTAACAAAATCCTTCAGGGCAACCTGCAAATACACTGGAGTCACAAACCCCAACTTCTCCCCTCCACAATGCACAATTGCAATGTCTGGACATTTAAGCAAACACATAGCCATAGCCGTTTTCAGTGATCTCACAACAACAAAGCTCCTGCTACACTATCTTCCTGTATACCACACCAAGCAAACTTCATTGGCTAATCCCCACAGTCCCCTTTCCATGCCAGGCCTTCACAAAAGACCCGGATGTGGCACATGCTGTCAGAAGACTACTGCGGTGTCCGCGACCCTCGTCGCACAGGTGCAGCCTGTCTGCCCTTTCTGCTTCCATGTTTTGAACACTCCCTAATTGGCTGCTTTCAAAGAATCACACACCAATCCAACAATCAAATCCAAAAACTCTAAACCTATCCCTGTCATCGCACTTAAACATGTCAGATGTACACTTGAACTCTCACAGTACATATGTCCTGTTAATGAAAGGCATCTGCATCAAAACTACTGTGCAACTGTCCAAGATTTCTATTTCCAGATTCAACTAAATCTGCATCTAACAAAGCATAGTACAGGTATGCTTATATTTAAAAAAATGTTTTCTTGAACTCTTTCACAAATATATAATATAGAGGGCTCCTACTACCTACCCTGTAATAAGCTTCTCAATAAGCAAATTCTCTTTTCTAACCACTCTAGCAAATGCCATGCATTGCAGCATTGATCACCTACTCAATGAAGCAGCAAACAATAAGAATGATCTACATTTCAAAATGTTTCTTTTTACAAGCATTGTGATGAAAGTAAAACAATGCATATGTACATGTACAGCAGCACTCTGTCACTTTTTCATAAAAGAAAGGAAAAGCAGATAAAATAGATCTGTAGACCATTTTTAGGTGGTACTTAGTCTCTGCCTCTTTAATATGTTGGCAGCAAATGCATACATCCCAACATCACCCATTCCAACCTATAGGTGTTTATGAAGTCTTTATTTTTTCCTTTGCATTCTCTGACTTCCAATTCCACTTCGCCCATAATAAAACTTAAACTACAAGTCCCAGAATGCAAACAAACACGACTGAACTTCAAGATTGGAAACTACGACATGTATATCAAATAAATATATAAAATGCTGTGCTTTTCAGCACATTCTTTTGAGAATGAGTTTCAAGAAAGTAAAGAAATGCATATCTGCATTTATAGAAGCACTGTGCCACTTTTTCATAAAAGAAAGTAAAAGCTGATCAAATAGATGTGTACAACATTTATAATTGGCACTGAGTGTGTGCCATTTTAATATAATGACAGTACATGTATACTTCATAACATAACTCATTCCAATGTTCAGCTGCTTATGCAGCCCTCATTGTTTCTGTACAATCTGGGACTTCAACTCTGCAGAGGAGAAGCCAAATACCCCTACTAGAAGTCCTTTCCCCTTGTTTCCTATATGTTGGGAACTGGAAATTGCGACATGCAGTACCAGTTAGGATGCCTATACCGCTAAGAATTCTTGAGAACAGTATCAATTAAGAAAACCTACATACATTCATGAAGAAAAAATGGTTTTCTGGACAGAGTCCCGGAAGAAGTATGAAAACGAATGAGAAAGAGGACTGGTGACATCACACGTAAAGCGGAACTAACGCACCCAGAAAAAAATGAATCACAGAGGAACATAAGCATTCTATAAGATCTGCATGGCCCTAGTAAAGATCGATGGCGACACATAGTACCCCTGGGGAAAGCGTGTGATTTTCAGTTTAGTCTGATGGAACGTAAATAACATAAGATCTTGGGAATCTTTGTGCAACGTGATTGAGAAAAACGCATTTTTCAAGTAATTCACCATAAAGGGGGTAAGTCATATATTTCGGCGCAGAGGCAGCGCACACGAGCAGCGCAGTGAGGGAGCGTGCGCCAGCTGTGTGCGCTAAACAGCATTCTGGCGCACCACGTATTCATAGATTTTCCAAGCCATTTTGAGCCCTGGTGCAGCGAACCTCCCGCAGCACCAGTTATGCCCCCAAGAACGCCCCTTGCACAAGGAAAAGCCATTGAAATCCCCAATACGGCGCAAAGGGCCGTACTAACCCTGGGCCAGCTCACAGGTCAACTACACTGTAATCGTGTGAAAATACTACGCGTACCCCACTCACTGCAGCCAAAACGCATGAAAATTTACTCACGAACCCCCTCGGATTACAGGTACCCCGCTCATGCAGGGAAATCACATGTAAAACTCCCCGCACACCCCTGGAATACACGTACCCCATTCGCGCTAGCGAAATCACGTTTAAAACTCCAGGTGCACCCCCGAAATACACATACCCCGCTCACACCAGGTAAATTACATGGAAAAAGTCCCCCCTGTGGTGTGGGCTGCCTGTGGGGCATGCCCAGGGTGGATGGGCTGCCTGTGGGGCAAGCCCAGGGTGGATTGGCTGCCTGCGTGTATTCCGTGGGTACGCAGGGAGTTTCACACGCGATAGGTCTGGCACGAGCGGGGTATGTGTAGTTCGGGGGTACGTGGGGAGTTTTACACACAATAGGCCTGGCACGAGCGGGGTACGTGTATTTCAGGGGTGTGCGTGAAGTTTCACATGTGGTAGGGCTGGCGCGAGCAGAGTATGTGTATTTTGGGGGTACGCATGGAGTTTTACACGTGATAGGCCTGGCGCGAGCGGGGTAAGTGTATTTCAGGATTGCAGCTGGAGTTTCACACGAGATAAGCCTGGCGCGAGCTGGGTAAGTGTATTTGGGGGGTATGCAGGGAGTTTTACACGCGATAGGCCTGGCGTGAGCGGGGTACGTGTATTTCAGGGGTGTGAGTGGAGTGAAGTTTCACACGCGATAGGACTGGCGCGAGCGGGGTACGTGTATTTCGGGGTGCGTGGGGAGTTTCACTCGCAATCTGGCAGTGTGTGCCCTCCCGGGTGTGGCCCCCCTCACCATGCCCCGCTGGCTTCCCACACCACAGGGGACCAGTCCATACCCCAGTACATGCCCCGCAGGCCGCCCATCAGCCCTGGGCATGCCCAGCAAGCAGCCCATCACCCCTGCCCATGCCCTGCAGGCAGGCCACATGGCACCATGCACATGGGAGCCCCAACTCATGTCCCCCATCACACCCCACCACCCCCATTGACGGACACCTGCCAGCAGGCCCCAACTCATGTCCCCCCACCGACCCCCATTGACGGGCACCTGCAAGCAGGCCCCGACTCATGTCCCCCCACCCCCCACTCATCCCCATTGACCGGCACCTGCCAGCAGGCCCCGACACATGGCCCACCAAACAACATGTCCTAACAAAACAGACCCATGGCCCTAATGCCAACCCAAATCCCCCTTGCCCCCCAGTACAAGCATGCAACCATCCACAACACCCACTCCCAAATGACCCATGGCATGACACTCTGAAAAGATCCACCATGCCCATGCATAAATGCACATCAGAGCCACACAGCTGCAACACATGACTGAGGCAATGTTCATTGAGACATGCACAAAACCAATGATAGTACACAACACCAATCATGAACTCAGAATGAATGTATTAAAAACCCAATGAAATTACATAAAGAAAATAAAACTTGAAATTCCAATGAAAAACAAAAATGCACAGCTTGAAAAAAGAAAAGTTGTCCATCGCCAATGTCAAAAATAAAAAAACCATTGATCCATGGGAATTGTGCATAAAGAAAGTATGAACAAGTCTTCAACTACAAACCAAGTCCAAAGGGTCGATGATCCCCAAAATAAACGAAACCTACCAAAAAGTCCTAGGAATAAAAAGTATATACATGAAGTGGAGCAAAGTCCATTAACTCAAAAAAAAAGAAAAAACAAAGGAACCCTAACAAGTCCTACAGCTCACTATTTGATGTTCCGGGCCAGGCCATCATCAAACTCCTTTTCAACATCCCAGAGGCCGGCCTCTTCCCTGGCCTCGAGGTCTCTCAGGGATGCAGTCATGGCGGCCTCCAACTCCCTGCGAGTTGCCACGTGGCACTCAGCCCGTCTCAATGCCTTGCTCATGGAGTTCTCCGCCCTGACCATAATGAGCTGTTCCTCCTCCGCCCGCCGCCACTCCGCATCTATCTGATTGCCCAACCGCTGCGACACGGAAGGCACTCCCAATCCAGGGTCCTCCTGCCCTCTGGCCGATTCCTGCCCCTGTGATGTTGATGGCCCCGAAACATCATTGCTCCCACCTTGAGCCTGCTGCTACCGTGCATGTGCCCTGCTGACGATGCCTGCACGTCCTCCTCCTGCTGGGGTCCAGTTGTTGGGGTGGCCACCCCTGCTGTACCTCCGACTCCCGACTGTGGCAGGGATGTGTACTCCACCAGCCTGGCCGCTGGGTCAGGCGCAGCTCCACAGGGTGCTCAGGTGATACTTGGGCAGGTAGATGGCACAGAGGACGACTGGCGCATAGGGGGGTTCAGTTGAGGAGGGGGTCGGTAGAAGATCCAGCACACGGGGGAACCCAGCACCGTAACCTGTCCTAGTAGGTCGACGCGGTCAATGAGGTATTCGAAATGATGTGCATTCTCCTCACGAGAAGTCTGCACGTCATCCCGAATACCACGTTGACGCAGCGCCACTCCATTCTAGGACAGACTTAACCTAGTCACAAATTGCCACATCCACAGGGAGATGAAGGCCAGTTGTTCACGCATCCCCTCCCTGAGAACGGGTCTGGACGAAGGCATCCCTGCTGGTGCGGGGTGATGCAGTCACAGGATCAGGAACAGGATTGCACACATGCACCTCTGCGCAGCCTGTGCTGCCTCCTGTCCCTGCCCCTGGAATGCACCACTAGCACCAGTGGAAACCCCCTCCAGGGCCCGTGCGTGGACCTTCCACGGCCTCCTCCTCAACCGAACCGCCCACCAACCTGGATGACTCTGTGCCATCTACCTCCCTAGCCGCATGTGGGGGCTCAGCTGCCCCTTCTGCTGCTGAGGAGTCCACCTCTGACCTCCACCTCTTGAACCTTCCCTCGGCAGCTGCGGCTGCGGACGTGGCACCAGACTCCTCACTCCCCGAAGAGATGACAACCTGGAATGGGAGCAGGGCCTTGCGTCTCCGGCTGGCGGTGGGATCCCTGCTGCTGTGCACCACAGCACCGTCTCTGCCCTCTTCATCAGTTAACGCTGCAGACAGGGAGAGACAGAACACAGGCATCAGGGCACTGTACAATGGTCTGATACACACATGACATTTGCACATGAGTGGAAGTGTCAAACTTCACAGATGGCATCACACTCCCCAACACACATCTCATTTTAACCCACACACATGCGCAAATTAACAGGAATGTTGCAGCAGGCAGCAGCATCCATACACATACAACATAATGAACATCCGAAGGTTGGCCTGATGTCACATGCAACGCGGCGAGTGCTGAACACATGCACACACGTCACTAGACATACATGCATCTGTACATCTCCACCACCCGTCACAATGCAATCATCGGCAACTATGTCACATCTGCCAATCAGCCTCCTACATGTCAGTGTCACATGCATCCATGGTGTATCACAGTTGCACAATGTCAAATAAACACACACACACACATGTACAGGGTGCACGTACATGAAGGTGGAACCAGCATCCATGTGTCACACCCCAACCATGCCATGGTATATACACAGAAATGCTAACATGTGTGCATCCCCACATCCATTTGGCCATCATGCATTTGAACACATACACCACTGATGTGCCTCACCCATGAATGGACTCACATGCGGCAGGCTCATGTCACATACACATCCATACATGGGCCTTTCCAGACATATGTCCAAGCTGCACACTCCTGGAACATCTCAACATGCATTGCGTCCAATCAGTACACATGGACCCTTACCGCTTGACTCCAGACGGGTCTGCCTCTGAAGGGCCTGGAGGTGGAGTGCTGGGCTTAGACATTCCAGGACCCTCATCAGGTTGTCGGTAAGGTGGACCCGGCACCCCTCTGCATGCGCTGCCTCCAAGAGGCACCGGCCCTTCCTGAGGGTCCTGGACCTGAAGTCCTCTCAGCACTTCTGGACGTGTGCTATGTCGCAGGCTGCCACCCCCTCCACGTAGATGGCAGCCACGATGTCCTTCCAGATCTTCTTCCGTCCTTCATTGTCGGTGCGTGGTCTTCCAAAGAGGGCATCATAATGCACCAGGACTTGCTCGACGAGGATACCAACATCTGCGGCACTGAAGCTGGTAGCCCTCTGCCTCTCTGGCTGGGGGTTGCCAGTGGTCTCTGATGTTGTTTCCCCCGAAATGGCAACCTCCGAGGCAGGTGTGGATGGGCAACTGGGTCCTGGTGCTGGACTGTGGAGGATGGAATTTCAGTCAGGAGTCTTCTGTTCCAGCAGGGGTGGTCACATCAACTGGACCCCTGCAGATGGCTAACCTGCAGGCACCAAATAGCAGGGCATGTGGCCAGCAGGCTGGCAGGCAGCAGCAGATGGCTGGTGGGAGCCGGCTCAGGGCTCTGGGGGGCAGGAAAATGGCCTTCTGGGCAGGAGCGTGGTCTTCCGTGTGTTGTTGCGTGGCCAGCTTGATACGGAGTGATTTGACACGTGAAAATACAGCACATCAGCGTGTAATTGGAGGAAAGGCCCTTAGCGCGTAAGGGCATCTGTGACGTAACGCGCACTGGCGTTTCCCTCCACACAGGTGCATAGAGGTGCATAGTGCAGAAACTGCATGTCAAGTTGTCACTGTGTGCAATTGGAGGAAAGGCCCTTAGCGCATAAGCACGTAAGTGACGTGGCATGTGTGGGCAGGGTTAAAAGGTGTGTGGAGGACGCCATTTTCTTGTACGTGCTTTTTGTGGAGAGCGAGCGGGTGATTCTTGTACTTCTTGTCGGTTCACACGCGATTACTTCACAACGATTGCAGTTCGTACTCCTTGTTTACTCAGACAGCGTTCAATTCTTCTTTTGGCGGTGGTGTTGGCAACGCACCCATGTGCATCTTTTTCACCTTCTTTTTCCAGGCAGACGGTGAGTCACGCACATATTTTTCAACTGTGGTTGCCCCTGTGTGTCATGTACCCATTCAGAGGTCATTGTAGCCTGTGTGTACCACGTTTCCGCTTATTTTTGTGTTTCTGGGTGCCACAGCGTAGTGCAGGTCCTTTATTCCACGCACGTGGGCTACCAGGGGTTGCGTGCATGTTAAATTTTGTTTGCGGGGTGCCTGAATGTTGCGTGACCCGTCATCTTCCACCAGGGGTCACAAACAGCCTTGCTAGAGCACAGGGGTACGTATTCCATCTAGTACCCTGCCCCCTTCATCCCAATTGCCCAGGACAATTGTTTACTGCACCTCCCATTCGCACAAGAACATCAGTGCCATGGTTTGGAGGTGACCAAGTGGTAAGGGAGGCAAAGGTGGTCGACCTCCAAGAGGAGTCTGCGGTAGGGGACGTGGCCAGCATGTGCAGGGTGGCCCAAGAGGCCAGTGTATGGAGGACAAATTAGGGACACCTATGCCGCCCCCCAATGGGTGGGGGAGATGCAGCTGACACCATCCCAGCTCAGGCCCTCTTAACCCAGCCCATATTGTTCACCGAACTGGCACGGGATGACTCACAGTCTGACTTCTGTGTCACGAAGTGAAAGCCACGTGTGGTGATGAAAGTTGCTGTCACCAGGCCACGTGGATCTGGGGCAGCAATGTCATCTGCTGCCCCAAGTAGCCAGGGTGAGGAGGCTGCAGGGGCAGCTGCAGCTCAATCCACCCCAGCTCCGAGTCACGCACCTGGGACAGTGTTGGTCCCAGACCATCACACCAAGGTTGGTCCTGGCAACAGAACCCAGCAGCCAATGCCTGCAGTGAGACCTTTGATCATCATGCCTTTGCCTACTACCAGTGCCCAGTTCACCTGCACTTCAGCCCCTACTGACCATAGCGGCGTAAGTTACTCAGGGTCCACACCACCTGTCAAGAGAAAGAGGCATGCCCTTGTGGAACAGGCTGGGACCCCAGGCACGGCTCATCCCTTCGACATGTCAAGGAAGCAGAGTTTCAATGATGTGGAACTAGATGCACTTGTGGGCTACGTGTAGGCCCATGGCCGCGAAATGATGGTGCAAGACTACGACTGCTCAACGTAGGGCCCACTGGCAGTGCATCGCATACCAGATTAGTTCCCTTGGATTCGTGAGGCGTACAGCTGATGATTGCTCAAACTGGTGGAATGACGTCAAACGCAGAGCAAAAAAGAAGCTGGTTTCCAATCAGGCCTCTACTCTCGTGACTGGCAGTGGGTCTCGACCAGAGGAGGAAGTACTCACAGAACATCGCTGGAGGCTTCATCAGAGAGGATCAGATCCAAGGCGTGGGAGACCTACCAGATCTTGAGGCAATGTCCGGTAAATGGCCATGCATGTGTGTGCAAACCATGTGTATGTTGCTTGGGCTATGTGTTCTAATTTAGTGCCAGGTGAGGCTGTGTAGTCATGACTGCTATAGGTCACCCATGTGGTGTCTCCAAACTATCCCTTGCCCTTGGGTTTGGGTTTCACAGCATCCCTTCTGACCGCAGTTTATACTTTGCACCTGATTACTGCACTTGCCCTTCAACTGCCATAATGCCACAACATTGTTGATACTGTTATCCTGTTCATTCTGCTTGATTGATGGAATCATTTGCATGATGAAAACACATTTTTGTGCCGTTCTGCCCCAAATTCACCAAACTTCAGGCATAGATTTCACCCCACAATGCCCCACATTTCTTTACTTACTATGGAAATGATTTCATCCATCAGGCTGGTTGACCTTTGTGCACCTACACATGCTCTTCACACTATCACTTCGGGGCCCTGTTTGAATGTTCAACATGCCAATTGACTTCTGTCATGTCCAAGTGACCAACCATTGATGTATCGATGTGCCTGCCATCACTGTATTAGTAAACACTGGCTTTGTTGCAGCGTGTCACACATGCGTGTTTTGTCAAACTCCTATGCATGTTCTATTTCATGATGTCCATTTCACATGGATGGGGACAGTACTGATTTCCTACCATATGGGTGTCCTTGTCAAATCTGCCATGGCTATGCTACGTGCCATCTGTGTGCTGGCATGTGTCTTGTATGTGGGTTGTCCATGCCACTCACAGCCTAATGTGTGATGCAGGTGCTATGCAGCATGCAGCATGTGTTGCTTTTCCATCTTGGAGTCCTCAGTGTCTGCTTTTAGAGTCCCCTTCCACTTCATTGCCAGTGCATGCATGCCAGAGTTAGTGTCATATGTGACATGTGTCATTTATGTATTCGATGTGTAGATTGTGATGCCTATGTGTGTCAGCAATGCTGTTCATGCCTGTCTTCATCACTTTTCTTTTATGTTTATGCAGGTGATGAAGCACTAGATGCTGTTGAGGAGGAGGAGATGGCGCAGGGCAGGAGTACTCACAGCCCCAACCAGGCACCAGTGGAGGACGTGTGGTGGTGGTGGGTGAAAATCCATTAGTCCTACAGACCATCCTGTCCACGGGTGTCTCTGGGTACACCTCCGAAGACCTCTATGCCTCAGGTGCTGAATCTGACATTGAGACAAATGTCCCGTCGCAGGTGAGTGTTTCTGGCAATGATGCTGTTCTGTCCAACCCACCTGCACTGGGGGTAGACACCTCTATGGGGCAATGTCCGCCTGTGGCAGTTATGGATGCAGGGTCACACTCTACTATATTTGTTCCTGTTCCTGGGCCAGCAAATCAAAGGAGGGATGCAGTCCTGCAGCCTCAGGCAGTGCCAGCACAGCAAGGTGCACATCACTTTGCCCCAAACAGATGTGGTGCCCGCCAACGTGGTGGCCGTGCACCACCAGGCAATACCGTGTGGGAGAACTCCATGTATACTATTGCAGCACAACAGGTGGCATCGTGTGAGATGATGGCTCAGGCCGTGGATGGGGTGGCCACTTCCATTCTCCCCCCTGAAAGGCAGGTGGAGCTCCAGTAGCAGGCAACATAGTCCATGTGCCACTCACACAGGGAGGACATGTTGGGGGCCGAATGGCTGGACTGGAGACTCTGCGCACAGCCATATATGCAGAGTCACAGGCCCTCAGGGATGCCCTGGGGTAAGAACACAGGTCCCTCAGAGATACTCTGGGTGCACTTGAGGTGTCCCAGAGTACAAGGTCAGAACAGCAGCTGGGGCAGCTAACACGCACAATCTAAGCTCAGCTCCAGGTAACCTGTGAGGAGATCTGGGCATCACATGAGGGCTTGCAGGCAGAAATCCGTGCTACCCATGAGGTGCTGCATGGGGATCTCCGTACCATCATCCTGCAGAACCAAACCTTTCAGACCTGCATGCTTGCTGCGATGGAGGAGCATGCCAGGGCTTTGCGTGGTCTGCCTCCCATACCACGCGCACCTTCTAATGTACCATCAGAGGGTGATGACAGTGACGGCAGTTCTCCCACTATAGGGTAGCCGTGCAGGCCATGAGCACATGGAGGGATTTTATTTTCTCAACATCCACACATGTGGGTGTTGGGGTGCACCCTGTACCTCCTCCCTCCTGAGTGCCCTCCCCCGGTCGACACATGGCCATTTTTTCTTTTTCTTTTTCTTTTTTCAATTTAGTATTGTCATTTTCATTTCATATTTTTCATTTGATTTTTTTCATTTTCTTTTTATTTTGTTTTTTATTTTTTAATTTAATTAGTATTTTTATTTTTTATTTTTTATTTGATTTATTTTATTTATGTTTCATTATTATTTTTTTCTTATGTTTAATTACTTTTTTTGAATTTGCATTTCTTTTTTTGTTGATAAATATTTTCTTTCAGATTGTAAATTCATGGTACAGTGTGTTGCTTTGTGTGGCTCCCGTAGGCATCTACTGTGTGTTCCAGCTGGACACATGCAGGCTTGTCCTGTGTTTGGGTTAGAAACTTGGGTTCCTGACACATATGCCACTCCTGCTTCCCCTTTCCATGGACTCGCAAGGTTGTGACCAAGTGACAGTAACTTACACAGAGGCATTGGGCTCCCATAAATTGTGTGGGCAGTCTGTAGTCCAAACTGTGTATACACCCCTAGTGGGGATTGCTGATGATTTCTCCACTGCATGGTTGATTTGTATATTGTATTCCATACAGGACATTTTGCATATTTGCATGTAGCTTCTTCATGTCTTAACAAGCCGGTCTCCGTTTCAGATGCAATTCATGTTGCATGCAGTACATGGCCACATTTACCTACCAGCAACACACTGGAGATGAAAGGGGTCGATGTGCTGCCTTTGTCAGGTTGTGACACTTGCACTGCTTTAATTTCTTACTGTCATACGTTGCCACTGTTGGGTCCTGTACTAAAGTCTTATCTTGCTGGTAAGTATGTCTTTATGTGTGCTCTTTCTTAGTGAGAGGGAATTGTCTCTGGCCTGTTTCCATTTGGGACAGTGCACTTTGTGACACTTGTGTCATGTGTTGTGCATTCATTTGGTTGCTTCACATTGCATGCCATGTCATGGTGTTTTGGGTAGCTGAGATGGGGTTAGGGAGGGGTTGGGTGACATGGCACTATTTGGGTGTACTATTTTGCAAGGGGGTAGTCCGTCATGCTGCATGAATGTGTGCCTTTTACTGACACAGCATTGGGTGTGTTTATGTATCTAGGGATGCGCACAATGTAGCACTTCCAGGTAAACAATCTCAGGGTGGTATGGTTGTGACAGTTGACTGTCCCTTTTGTCATCATCATCAATTGTCAGCTGGTATGTGCCAGGCCTGTGTGCACTCTGCAGGGTTGTGATTTTAGGTGAAGAAATTTGGCACAAGCTGGGTACGGGCTCACCACGTGTCCTTTCCCCTCCCATGCCCAGCGGGGGTGCAAGTGGTTGGGGATGTGGGGGCACCACCATGTTCATCGGCACACCCCGCTGGGTTGCAACATTGTGCAGGACACATGCTGCCACTATGATCCTGCACACTACTGGGTGCGCATATAGCAGCTGCCCACCAGAGCGGGCCAGGGAGCAAAAACGTGACTTGAGCACTTCAAATGTGCACCCCACTATGCCCCGGGTTGCAATATGGGCTGTGTTGTGTCTTACCTTGGGTTGTGTGGTGGGGTTCCGTATTGGCGTCATCATGTAGGTGCTCAGTGGGTAGGCACTGTCCCCTGGGGAGGAGATAATGGTTGTCATTAGTTGGGTTTTCACCTTTCTCAGTGTCTGACATGCATGCATGTACAGAGGCATTTGTACTCACCAATGAGCCATGTGTCGCCATGCCTCCCAGCTTCCAGGTCCCAGTTTAGGGGTGACATTCTGAATATGAAACTATCATGGCTGGACCCCAGATAGTTGGCATATACTGAGGTGATGATTCCCTTGGCATCACATACAACCTGCACGTTGATGGAATACCAGTGCTTGTGGTTTCAATAGATGTGCTCAGTGGCTCTTGGAGGATGTAGAGCCACATGGGTGCAATCAATGGCACCTACCGCTTTGGGGAAGTGTGCCACCCCGTACAAGTCCTAGACTATGTCCTGCCTTTCAGCAGGTGTTTTGGGCATAGATATGTGCCTGCGGACTGAGGGGCGTGCAGTCATGATCGCCAACACCTGGTGTAGGAAGCGTGAAATGCAGTACATTGAGCACCTTTCCAAGGGACTCAGTGCTTGGGAGCACAGGGTGGGTGATGTGAGGTCATCCTCCCACTCCTTGACCAGTTCGAGGATTATTAGTGGTGGAAACCTGTACCTCCCATAGACCTGGTCATCAGGCATCCCAAAAAGTTTGCTCCGGGGTAAAAAAATTCGGGGCCTGGCTATCCTCCTCCTCCTGCGTTGTCCCACGACCAGTGCGGCGAGGAACGGTATATTCATCGTAGCGTATGAGCTTGTTTGTTGTTTGCACGCACTTTTATGCTGCGCGGGGCCGCTTACGCCTGCTTCCTGCTGGCCTACGTGTTTCTGGATTAGCGCGTCTTTTTTGGCGCACAGGTTTCCCCTGTTCGATTCCATGAATACGTGTTGTTAGCGGGCGTGTGGGCATTGTGAGCATTTAGCTGCAGTGCTTCCCCGTAACACCCACATTTTCACTCCTTGTTCTCCATTCCGCATGTGCTGCCCCGTGTTCCGCCCCCTTTTGTTGTGTGTGCTACACGTTGTGCGCTTTAGTGACATGTGCACCCGTGTGCGCCACCCACGGATTTGGCGCACATCCCGGGGCAAACACGCGCAGCACATTCCATGAATCGACAAACGGCTGCGTGCGTGGCTTTAGCATGCGTGCGCTGCGATTTTCACACTTGCGCTCCCCTTTTCAGCGCATATTAATTCCATGAATTACCCTGAAAATATAGATGATATTCCAGTCTGTAGCACAACCGAGGAAGAGTACAGACACGACTCAATTCAGCTAATGATTATTCTGGCAGACAAATGATATAAAGTGGATAAGGAGAAATTGCAATTTTGTCAGGAAGAGGTGTTACACCTGAAATAATTGAGGAAATCATGAAAATGTAAAAACTGCACACGATAAAGCAAATGCAACAATTTTTGGGATTGTGTAATTATTGCAGAGCATGGGTATTTGATTATAGTTCATATATGAGACCCCTTTTGCCGGCTCTGATGAAAGCACAGGTGAGTAAGGAAAAAATTGAATGGACTGAAGAGATGGAGGAAGGGTTTGATGAATTGAAAAAAGCAATTACACAGTTTCAGATTTAGGAATTCCCAATTATTCTGAGGAGTTCTTTTTTATTTTTGCACATGAATGCAACAGTTATGACAGCAGTGTTCACACAGAGAACCACATTGGGGTACAAGCCCTTAGATTATTATAGTGGGATTTTAGATCCAGTTATGAGGGGTCACTTCCCTTGTGAACAATCGTTGGCAGGAGCTGCGTTTGCTATTAAGAAGTCTGCAAACATAGTGATGGGGTGTTCCATGACTTTATTTGTTGAGCATGTTTTGTTTGCTGATTTGGAGAAACCTAAGGGTACACTGACATCTCAAAGTGCTTCTGCTTATGAGGTGAACCACTGGCAGTGGATGAGTAAGTGCATGATTGCTCAAATTATGAGGAGTTCTATGACGAGATCCCGGGAGTAAGGGAGAATGCTTTTGCAGATGGGGAGATTCTCTTTATTGATGGGTCTTTGAAAATTGATCAAACTGATGGAAAAAGACATTCAAGTTCAGCGGTGGTAAGGCAAAGAGCGAACAGGGAATTTGAAGTAGTAGCAAGTGCGAGACTACCGTCTCAGTTTTAAGCACACTGCAGAATTGGTGGCACTTATTGTCATGCTTGAGAATCACGCAGGGCAGGAGGTGATGATGTACAGTGACCCCACCTACGTGATGTCAACTGTGCATGCAGGGCTAGAATGTTGGAGAAGGAGGGGGTAACTTTCAGTGGACGGCACTCCAGTGCAACACGCAGCATTATTGGGCAGGCTTATTAAAGCACTACATATGAAACATGGGGGTGCCCTGCCGTCAATATTTGAAATTCTGCAACAAATCAAATGCAATTGTTTGAATCATACAACATATATCACCAAGACAAGAATCTAAATCTGTCTTATTGTGCACCTAAATGTAACATAGAGAGACTTCTAGTCACTTATAAGTATCTGTACAGCTTTTATTATTTGGCTGCAACTATTTTATCTTGTTTTGAGTTTTTCCGATAATACAGGCTCAAACAGTACACTGGGGGTCGTTCTGACCCTGGCGGTCAGGGGTTAATGGCACCGGTAAGGATGCCGGTGCCGTTAACCCTTTACCGCCGCATTCCGAGGTCCCTTAGCGGGTCCCACTAAGGCCGGTCGGTTTTACCAGCCGCCCTTAGAGGGAGCCGCTAAGGGACCAAGGAGCTAATAACGGGCCCACTATTTGCAGGCTCGTTATTAGCTCATTCCCCATTCCCATTGAGCCCTACGGGGGCTCGAATGGGAATGGGGAATGGAATTCAGAATGGGGATTTACCAGGTCCGCCAAGGTCAGAATGTCCTGGTAAGTCCCCATTCCAACACCACGGACCCAGACACGGTTTCAGAGGCAGCCATGGCTACCTCCAAACTCGTAATGACCCCCACTGTCTTGCACGAATTACACAATATGTGAATAACCCAGTGTCAACAAATAAAGCAAATACACAACAATTCTTTCTTAAAAAATAGTGTATGAGTAACAAAACATCAATAATTAAATTAACATTTGTGAAACACAGGGAGAGCTTTGGCTGGCCATAGTACATATATATATATTTCTCATGGTCAAGAGTTCCTTTCTCGATTAGGCAACCAATCTAAATTAAGTGCTCACTTTCTGTGATGTGTAAAACTGCGATGGGCTTGGTGCTAAGTGAAGCTACAGAAATGGCATCCACATTAGTAGTCCCAGGGGTGTGTGCTCTGTCACAATCCTTAGTTCAGACTAGATGGGAAGTCTGATAGTGCCAGGCAGAAGGGTGACCTGATGATTGTTCGACATCTAGATAGTCAATCATGGAAAAAGTTCTTAGGGGGGACTTACAGGGCACATGAAGTGCGGCGTCCTGAGACGTTTCAGCAAGATGTAGTAGAAGCCTTCTTCTGGGGCCAAGGTCTCCCTGAATATGGGACATATAAGAATGTGGGATTATGGAGGGGCTAGAAGGAAAAAACTATGAAACAGAACAAAACCCGGAAACCAAGCCACAGACGAAGAGGCCAGAAGGGTTGCATATTCATCTGATGTTAGTAGTTTTGATACTCATGATGTGTAGGAAAAAATGGTTGTAATAATGGTTGTAAATGAAGGGTTTAGTCATTTATCAAGAACACAGTTGATGGAAATTCAAAGTAGAACACAGGAAGAAAAAGAACTGTGGCACAGAAGGGGTGTTCTTTATCCCCTTCCGAAGCACTGTGGTACCAAGACAGCACTGGTAAACCAGTGATGCATGTAGCCTTATTATGGGTGGTGTTTGAACAGCTACACTACCCTGCACATGTTACTAGGGAGAGACTTGCAGCAACCATTGTGGAGGACTCGTTTGTACCGAACCAGTTAGAACACATTGCTTTTTATGTAGTAAATTGAATCGTATGTCAAAGGTGTACTGCTGGGCACAAGCTGCAAATAGTTAGAGGAGTAATTCCTCGACTAGACGGTCCTTTTCAGCATTTAAATATTGACTATGTTGACATGCTGCAGGTTTATAATGGATATAGGTATGTGATAGTGGCAGTTTGCCCTTTTCGAGATGGATTGAAGCTGGTCCATGCACACATCCTGATTTCAATTGTGCTGCAAAGTTTGTAGTTTGATATGTATTTTCTAGATAGGGAGTATGTGAGGTGCTGAGGTCAGACAATGGACCTCATTTTGTGAAGGAGGTATTCAAACAGATTAGCTTATTGCTTAGCATTAAACATAAGTTTTCTTCTGCTTATCACCGGCAAGGAAACAGGATATGTGAGAGACACAATGGTCTTCTCAGAGAAAGGATAGCAAAGTTGAAATTGACACTGAAGAAGGGTGGCAGCATTGCCTGCCCTTTGCCTTATATGGATTGAGAAATCAGCCCGGCTCTGACTACCACCTCACACCCCACAAACTAGTTAAAAGGAGGTATATGAGAATGCCTCTGACTCCCCCTTTGAGGACTAGGAACGATGCCCAGACAACTGCAGAATTGTTAGGAAATGAGCTATGTGAGTACTTAACATGTATGACCTCTAGTATCTCTGTCATTTAAGATCAGCTCAAGCGCAAAGGGTGTTGGTCTCAGAAAACAGATGAAGACAATAAAGCAGCCGCACTTGAAAAGCTATCTGTTCCTAAATTATACTGTACTAGTAAGGAACTTCACAAGAAAGTGGCACGACCCCAGATTTAGTGGCCCTTTTGTGTGGAAGATATTACTCCCTCAGCAGTTAAAGTCCAAGGGAGGCGAGCTTGGATACACTTAGGAGATGTGAAAGTCTACACTGGAGAGGCCGACATACCCCCCAACCTATTCAGAAGCAGGTCAAGAAGAAGAAGTTCAGCATGTGCAGACTCGATCGACGACGAGGAGGAAGGACGCAAAGACCATCCAAACAGACGAAAGTGTACATTTGGACTGTGGCTCCCCTGAAACACTCTTTATAGATATCATAGCAGTGAGAAAGTTACTGTTCTTGAATCACAGGGGTTTGTTGGCATTGGACCTTAGGAAGTGCTGAAGTAAATGGAAAAATGCCCGATTTAGACTTCCTTTTTCGAAGACTGAAAAAGGGAGCAGTTTCTTATTGGGTTTCCATTTGGATGCAAAAGATGGTCCTGTCTAATGACAATTCCCACACGCTACTTGTCACGATCTTTTACTATTTACTTCAAGTTCATCCTTATCTTGTTTGGCGCAACACCAACACTTACGTGTTCATACGAGATCCTATAAATCGTCCTGCAATCAGTCGATTACTTGTGGAGATTATAGAGCAGATCATTCATCTTCCTGAACACCTGATAAATTTGCCTGATTAAAAAGAATGTTTCCTTCCTTTAAAGTAATTACAGGCAAAAATGTGGTCTATTGAACATATTGCAATTCCAGAAAGTGAACACAGTCAACGATGTGTGGAGAGACACTGATGCTGGAGCCTAATGTATTGGTGCATAATTTATGCCTTTTCAGTATCTATTATCGTTTTTTTGTTCCTATTGATCCACACTGTTTCATTTAATGGTCTCAAAAGGGAAGGCATTCCATTAGCCCGTCCCACTCCAGTTACCTTTGCAGAACTAGACATTGTAAGAAGGCCAAGGTCGTATGTTATGGTCCCTACACCACTAGCCCATGTGAAAGCCCTGACCCCTTTGACAAATGTTCCTAGGATTCCTATCGTAGGACTGACTGGTTTAGATATTCTTAATGCGTACCAGATACAAGGTCTTTTAGCAAAGAAAGGAAAGAGACCTAAGAGAAGTGCAAGGGAGGATGATTATGAATTACATGATTATGTAGACAGTACAGCCTATTTGGGGAATAACATGTGGTACCAGCACATAAAGTGGAAAACATAATTTCTATGGAGGATTGCTATGTATGTGCTCTCCTGCCTTATGCTATGGGGAAGTCTAAGATAGTCATAGCTATCGATATATATGTCCAAACTGTTCATTGTCTGATTCAACTTGCACTCTGTCATAAAAATGTCGGTTCCAGGGATGAACGGCATCGTTTGTATGGGTGACAGAATGGTCAGACCCAGAAGAAGATGATTATGTCCAAGATTTGAAGACAAGAGAAAGAGCACACACCAGAAATCATGTGATAAGATTTGAACAGTCAGGTATGAAGGGAGCAGGAATCAGATGGGAAATAAACAGGAAGCTCAACTGCCAAGGAAAAAGTGATGAACAGTTTTGAAGATGTAAGGAAAGAGGCCAGATGCAAACTGTACTTTCTCCAGATGGCTGGGAAGAAGGCACAGTTGTATGCAGAGCTGTGCAATAATTGGTCATCATAAGCCAGTTAATGAACAAGTGGAAAATGGATGCAACCCTCTCTGGCTGAGCCTTGACAAACGTCTCACATGGGTCGAAGACAAAGGAGGCCCTTTGCAGATAGTCCCTTTGGCTAGTGCAGAGCTATGCTTCAGAAACAATGGCACAAGAAAAGTTGGAGAGAATCAGCAATGCCGTTGAATTTTCAATGTGCTAGGAATGAAGATGGGACAGTGGTGATAATGGATCAATACTGGGCCTGCAGATCCAGAGCATACATGAAGCCCAGAGATTGGCAAGGACTGTATTCTATAGTGATTGTTCATGTTCCAGCGTTGGCGATCCCGAAGTGTGACCTGAACATTTCCGAAAGCAGATGCTCCCCTGAGAAAGAAGAGATGTGCTGAACTCCTTGATCGAATGAAGAAAGAAAACTATTTCTCAGCCAAAATCGATAGCGGTCTTTGATGGTATTCCATATGAACACAGATTGCTACAGTTTGTACTGTTATCTTTATGCCTGGGATCCAGACGGTGGTAGATGCCAAGTGGTTATACATCACCAGATGGGAGCTTCTGCAGACAATTAGCACCACCATAAAGGGATTCATTACTATCAAGGAGGAGCTAAGAGCCATACGCCTGATGACTCTTCAGAACAGATATGTCTTGGATATGTTTACAGCAATGGATGGAGGTGTTTGTGCCAAAATTGAAGAATCATGTTGCACATTCATACTTACATACGACGACGAGAATGGCACCTTGACAGAGGCCATAACAATGCTAACAAACTTGCACGGCAAGATGGAAGACCAAGTCGAAGATATTGCTGATGACAGCTGGTTTGAGTCAATCTTTTAATGGGATCCACAATGGATGGCAAACATTTTCAAGTTTGTTGGAGCCCTTTTGGTGATGATCATGTTTGGGTTCTGTGTGATCAGGATAATAATCACACAATGCAAGAAGACTGTGATGAAAGCAGTAGGAATGAAGATTGTATTTGATGTTGAATCAGAATTCAAACCTAAAGAGTTGACAGATGAAGAAATCAGTGGCCATGCAAAGGCCAGCATTCATGCACCTGAGGGAACATAATTCCTGTATCCAAAGAACCACAAGAAGTATCTGGGAAGATGGATCTACTGCAGTTGCAATGGACAATGCAGTCATATGACGTGGAGTGTTGATGAGCATGTGAAACCCATAAGGATGCCTGAAAGGAGTCACAAAGATATGGACTCCAAAGAAGCACTTCTTCAGACGAGCATGTCTGGATGTGAAGACTGATGAGACAGTGGTCCATGAATAACCCAGAGGGGGGAGTATAGAGGAGGAGCCAAATACCCCTACTAGAAGCCTTCTTCTTCTTCTCAATTATCAGAGGCGTGGGCGGACCCACGTAGGCGCTTCCCCATCCTAAAGGATGATGTGCACCAGACCCACCAATCAATACTTAGCTCACATAAACTCACAACTCCTCCCCCGCCCCCATGTTGCCTATATGTTGGAAACCACAAATTGCGACTCGTGCATTACCAATATGGATGCCTATACCACTAAGAATTCTTGAGATAAGGTATCCATTGAGAAAACCCTACATGCATTCATGAAGAAATAACAGTCTTCTGGACAGAGTCCTGGAAGAAGTATGAAAATGAATAAGAAAGAGGACTGGTGATGTCACACATAAAGCGGAATTGGTGCAGCCGGAAAAGACAAATGAAGAAGGAACATAAGCATTCTAAAGATCTGAGGAGGAGGTGTCGAAGTTAAGCAACATTTCGGGATAAAAATGAAGATGGTTGTTCAAAGAAACACTGAAGAAAATGCAAAGTCATTTAACACTTGTACATATGCTTTATGCATGTAGATGAAGTAATCATGTGGCTTGCTGGCCCAGCACCAAGAGTCGAGGCCATTGTGAGACTGGTTGTCTGTCAAGAAGCTACATGAACGTGAGAAAGAAACAAACTTCTGTTTGAGGTGGAATGAAAAAACACTGAAGGAGTCAAGAGTTCATAATTTAATAGTGTTATATGCAACTAAGAGCTCGAAAATGCGCTCTCCCGTCACATGGTCAGATCGAAATAGATTTTGGCTCGAACTACACTGAAACCAGAAGATAAGACCATGCCACACTCCCTTTTATTCTCAGGCACAGTGATCTTCTACAAGGCCGCGTTCAAAGACTAATTGAATGACAGACCGCAGTAGTGATGATTGATGTTGGGCTAATTGGGTGGGTAGGCATGACCAGGCCTACCCTCCCAGCACCTGTGGTAACCAGCTTGTGTGCTGCTTGCACGAGGAATATTACAGAAGCAATTATAGAGGGCCACGTATTAAAGAGCTCTATAGCTTGTGTAACCAATAGAGGGTTGAATATTAGTATGATGCCGACGATGACTTGCATTTGGGATGGGCTTAGTTGTCCACCTGATCTTAGAGACCCAATTACAACCCTTTTCAGTATGGAACGTTTATCTAGATGTTCCCGTTAAGCACATCCCCACGTAGGTTTTCTTAGTTTGCCATGTAGTGTGACGTCAATGATGATGAATGTTTTGCTATAAATGTGTGTTTTTCATGTAACACATTGAGATTGTACTGTGTGACGTTGGTTGATGTCCGTTGTAACTCCCTGTTTTAGATAATTCTTAATAAAACAGTACAAAGTGTTGCCAACTTCCTGAGTCAGTTTGATTATTGATGTATGAGTAAGTTCTGCATCCCCATCCATCTCTAAGTATTGCTACCTCGTCTTAAATGACCCCAGATACCGGGGTTCAACTCCAACTTTTATAATGGGAAAAGTGGAACTTCAAGTCCCAGAACACTAAAGAAATATTTAGGACTACATAAACACCTACAGATTAGAATATATCATGTCGGCAGGTATGCATATACTCCTAAAATATTAAACTTCCACACTCTACTGCCATTTAAAAATGTACTACCAATCTTTCCCATCAATCTTTCTTCTACTTTACAAAAAATTACAGAGCTTTAAATGCACAAACTTATTTCCTAACTTTCAGTAAAATACTCCTAAAAGCAACCATTTTTAACCATCCACCAATTTTATTATATGCTTTACCCTTCCTTCATGAATATCAACCTTGTTTACTTAAAGTACTTCACCATTACCACATAGCCCCAATAGCTTTCCTTTACAATTACATGAAAGAAGTACATTACTGAAGACAAGCACTGAAAAAAGAGTACCCTTCCAGAGAACCGCAAGACTTATCCTTGGCCTCAAGTCCAAGGACCACATCTCTCTGGCACTGAAATCTCTTCACTGGTTCCTTGTAGCTTCAAGGATCAAGGACCCTCTGCACTGTCCACAAGGTTTTCTGGGGCCTGGGACCTACCTACCTGCAACAATGCCTACATAAATATCGCCCCTCACAAGCCCTCCGCTCGTCTACCTCCAACCTTTTGTGAGACAACCGGTTCTGAGATTTGGAGGGAGATCCTTATCCTCAGCAAATGCCTCCCTCTGGAATAGCCTCCCTGCCACCCTCCATCTTGAACCTGACCTTCTTAAGTTCTGGAAACTCCTCAAGACCTTCCTCTTCTCCTCTTCCTTCGCTCTCCCTCTACCCTGCTAACCTATCCCTCTACTCTCTCCATCTCTCCCTCCTCTTCCTTACAGTATACTGACTGACTGCCTGGTGTACCTCAGAGTGTCACTGGCTCCAGGCACACCAGCCAGTCCTCTCTCGCACTTTCAACAGGGCCCTACTCCCACCCACCCTCACTACACTTAGAATAACCCAAAAGAGTGGCGCTCTCTGCACTTACCCTAGTCTCTGCCGACTGGATGATCTTGGAGCTCCCCCTCCCTGTGACCCACTATGCACTTGAATGACCCAAATACAACATGCCTGATTATCGTCTATCTGTTCTCCCTTGTCTCCTCCCCTAAATTGCACTTGTAAAACTGAAGCATTGCTGTCAGGCCTATTTGCTGTGCCTCAACTGTTAAATGTATTTTATACACTTACTCTGCCTGCGCAGACTATTATCGTCTCATAATTTCAAGGGATCTGAGCGACTGTTGTTTTTTCCTCCTGTTCCCACCCTCCTTGAGTGCTTTGAAACACTGTCAGGTGTATAGGCACTATATAAATAAACAATACAATACAACAAAGTAAGTACATTAATGCACCATGTATATGTATGTAATTACATCAGCAGAGTTCCACTATATATTACCCCAGACTACTCTTTTCAAACCAACATTTCTTTCACTCTAAGCTACTATTTTCCACCATTCACACTCTTCCTATTCCCCTCTAAACACCACCATTGCAATACCCACTCTGTTCCTCAGAATATCACAATGTCCCTACAGATTCCAAGACACCACCACTCCCTTACTCACTAACCCAACACCATCACACCTCTTCACACTCTTACTCTCACAACCTTCTCAACCATGCCTGATATACCACCTCACAATCTAACAGCACTCTATTCATCTCTACAATCTCACCCACAGACCCATGCACAATACATGCATATATATTGCACAACTTTCCAAGCCAAACATTCTCTTTTCGCAACTGACACAACACAATGCCCACTAAAAAACAACTCAGTAGAAAAGAGCAGATAAGAATGCATCTACACCAAATAGTCATCCACCTCTAAAACAATGTATAGAAAACATAAAAAAGGGCCAGTAACCTCACTCAAGAAAACTAAACAAGCCACAAATAAAAAAAGGTATGGCCCCTCTTGCAAAAACTAAAAGTAAGAAAATATACACAAAGAAAAGCAGACCTACTAACAAACCTAAAACCGTATATAACAGTGTAAACCTAGTGACGGTAAAGCAATCTAAAAAAATGTATGTTACAGAAAATCTTCCATGGTAGAGTTCTTCACAATCTTATAAAAACAGCAGAAAAGTCATGATGTACCCTTAAAAACTATCTTAGGAGACTATTCCTGTGAGCTCTAATTGACAATGATTTTCTACGAAAGAGAAAATCGTTTATATTGATTTTAAACAGAATGAAACCACTAACTAAATTAATCAATAAATTAAAAAAATGTACCGCTAAACACGCGCAGTGTCAATATACAGACCTTTTTAAACTTCTTTGATGGTGAATGGATTCGCACAAGGAGCACCGAACCATATTTCAATGAAGCAACCTACAAACAAGAACAACAAAAAACAATTGCCATGGACAATAATAGTGGAGCGTATGAAATGGTGGAAGACACCAGTATGGCAAAAGAAACACTTGTAAAAAAATGTCCCCATCAAACTTTGAACCAAATGCTTCTTTCACCCAAACAAACCATCGAGGGTACAAATGGACATGCAGCTCAATGTGTAATGTATGACAACGTCCCTTTAAATATGTATAACAATTCCTCAATCACTATGTGAAACTAAAAGATAAAAGTAGAACGAAAACTTCAAAAACCATGTACTCCTGTCCAGTGCACATCCACACTGGTCTGCAAGGACATTCATTGGCTTGCATTTTAGGAACTGCCTGCAAAAGCACCTTCCACCAAATCAAAATGTTAGCAACACACAATTCTGCTATACGGAATCTTGTGCATAGACTATACCATGAAAAAAGTCCTGCTCTAGAACTGCAAAATTTAAATATAATTCTCCTACATGGAACAGCCAAAGAACTGCTTCAAGAAAGAGAGCACATCCACCATAAATACTTTGGAACTGAAGTTGACTTAGAAAATTGTGTACCTTCAGAAAACATTACCGAAAACCTCAGAAACACCAACGTCCTACTGAACACATAGGGCCTCATTACACGGTAGGCGGTAAACATGGCGCCATAAGCGCCATGGTTGCCGCCAGTATTTTACCGTGTCCGCCTTGGTGGATGGCGGAATTACCGCCCTACTCCAAGGTGAGCGGGGGCGGTAATTCCCCATTCAACAAGGCACTTCCCCATTCCCATTTTTGCCCCCATAGGGCTCAATGGGAATGGGGAAGGAGGTAATTACGGTACCGTAATTGCGGTACCGTAATTAGCACCAAGGTCCCTTTGCGGGCCCGTTAAGGTCAGGTCCCACAAAGGGACCTCGTAGTAAGGCGGTAAGGGTTTACCGGTACCGGTGCCCTTACCGGTACCAGTAAACCCTTACCGCCTACCATGTAATGAGGCCCATAGAAAAAAGAAATAGCTACGTTTCAAAACACATCTGCTGAAATACCAGACCAAATATGTGTCTGTTGTCGCAGAACGTTTTATGAAAAGAACACAAAAATAATAGATATAGCCTACAAAATAGAAGACAATGAAGAATCCCAATGGTTCCAATTAGCTTTATATCGAACAGCAGAAACTAATACAAAATAACTAACTCCTCAACAGTTTGCATGTTCTGCAACACAAAGCTTGACAGTAATGAAATGCCATCACATGCTTTCACTAATAACTAAATATTCCTGTGATGCTGGAAATTCATTGGAGGGACAGGCCCTCCATGTCATTGTCCTGTACTCCATCATCATGTGTTTTCTGTGTTGTTTTCTGCACGGGAGTCCAGGTGGGATTCCTGACAGTGCAGCTCTTCCTCTTTCTTGGTTGTGGTGAACAGAGACCCTTGGGATAGCCTTATGGCACCTATGGCTGGGGGTACCCCTGGTGTGTGTTTTGGGCACCTGTGTGTGACCCACAGAGCAGGGTATGGGCTGTTGGCAGATCCATGCTGAATTTGACAGGTGCTCTGAATATCCTCCATTTTGGGATACCCAGGGCCTGTCATAGGAATCAGTGGATTCCTGATAGGAGACAAGATGGCCCCTGTGGCCTCTCGGTTTCTATAACCTGTTACCTTGTTTTCCCAAAGTCCTGGGACACCCTGACTCTGTCTCTTCCCCTGACTGGATGTTGGGTGGAAGAAGCATATATGGCATTGTGGGGAAGTCCAGGCCACACTGGCAGGAGCCTTCCGAGTGACTATATGTTGTGGGTACACCCTTGGGGTGGGACCTGGGTGAATGGAGTGTGTGACTAATATGCATTCCATGTTATGGGTGTCAGGTATCTGTGTGTGTGACACAAAGAATGAGACAGCCCTGCCCAGAACTGACATAAATGCAGTGTGGTGTGCTAAAAGGCTGGGTGCTTGCCCCAATCCACATTCCTTGTTATGGGTGTCTGGATGGAAGAGAATTGCCTGTATGCCCTGTGAGTCTGATTGGCTGACTAACTGCATGAATGCCCTTCTGAATGATTGGCTGCCTGAGCTTGGCTCAGCAGTGTAAATGAGAGACAGAACAGTACATCTGTGGACCTCTCACTTAGCAGAATTGTTCAGAAGCTGATGTTGAAACTTCAAACTGTTTATCCTTCAAGCCCAGCTGGAAGAAGAAGAATTACTGGTGCTTTCCTTCTACCCAATCTGAAAGCTGTTGAGTCTGCCGAGGACTGATCCAAGAGAGGACCTGGCTAGGAGACCTTTCCCCGAGCCAAAAGGGAACATCATGCAAAAATCTGATCTTCACCGAGCCACCTTGGAAGCCAGTCCTGAAAGGCTGGTGACTGGAGACGGAGTCCACTGAGGAATCTCAAAGTGAAGCACCCAGACATCGAGGCTGTCGAAGTCCATTGCTGCCAACTGGGGTTCGGAAGATATCTGTAACGGCTGGAAGCCAGTCGAGTCGTGTTGCCCAGAAGCGGGGACAGCTTCAGGCCTAAGAACATTTAAACCCAGGACTCCCTTGCCATCACAGTTGACCGCTTTGTCCCGCTGGAGAAAGTCAAGGTCGTCGACGAACCAAGGAGAATCCGCCAGTGGGTTTCCCGCACCCAAAGTACACAAAGAAGCTGACGAAGATCCAAAAGCCAGCTATAGTCAAAACCTGATTGTCAATGCCGATGCTGACACACAACGCCGGGCCTACGTTCTGCGTTGAGTAATATTAGCGTAATCAATCTCTTTTCATTGAGGACTCTCGACAACAGTGTTCACCTTCTTTGAGGACTATTGATGCCCTGTGGCTCCTGCTTTAAAGGGAGTCCACCCTCGAGGGATCTGTCGATGAACCATCAAAGAACTCTGCGAAACCAGGAACATTGGGGTAGTAGAACATTTTTAGCAGGAAACAAGACTATTTTAAACATATATGGACTGCGCTTGTTGATGCACTTTATTTACAGGCTGCCCAGGTGGGGGGATCCTCACAAAGAACTGTGATTTACAAGCTAAAGTATTATTTTGCCATTGTTTAACCTAACTTGTCTTCCTCCCTATGTTTGATGTTGATTCACATTACTCTTTGATTTGTATGCCATTGGAGCTGTCAGAAGTTGGTGAATAAGCCAAATTACCACCAACTGAGTTACTTAAGCGCATCCGTGGCAAAGTGGAATATTTGCTATTAGATCTGAAAGAAAATGTACAAACTCTTTGAGTACAACAACCAATAAATTAATATTTGATTGTACTACTTACTGGTACAAATAAGACAAACAAATTAGGCAACAACTAGTCGACTTAAACGAAGCTAGACAAGCCCTACAATATCTAAAAATGAATACTACAAAGATATAAACATAGGTTAAAACCTAAGAGAATCCACCCAAATAATTCAAGATTCACCAACAACTGGCCAATTTGAACGTGCAGATACTGTACTGCAGCCAAGATTTTAGACCAGTATACAATTCACCCACTACACTCCAAAGACGCCTTTGACAATGCATTAGAAACATATGAAATGCACCAAGCCAATGGATTCCAAACGAGAATATGGGAAAAAAAGCGTAGAAGCATATTCTTTTCATCTACTCTTTCCTACAGGAAAAGGAGGAAGATATTATGAAAGGTCAATGCAAATTAGTGTATCAGACTATCGCTCTTTAAGAAAGTATTATGAAGACCCCGGATTCAGACATAATGTTGAATACATTTTCTGCCTCCTCTTTGAAAGCAAATTAGCAACTCTATGTTATAGAGTAGAACAGACATTAAAAAAAACAGGCTCTAACCTTTTAAACATATCCGCTACTCAAAAGCTTAAAAAAATAGAAGACAAAGATGAAGCTTTGCAGTGAAGTATTACAAATCTTTTGGCAAACATGTGTGGTACAAAAGAATACTGGTTCCGACATCACGCTGATATACCCTATATTCTAAGGAACCTAGGCCCACCCACATGGTTTGTTACTTTAAGATGTGCAGAGTACGCATGGGATAACTTGCACAACTTCTTACGCACTGCAAACCAAGATAAAGATGGAATAGAGAAAACAAAAAAACACCAGGTTCTCCTGAACCTGTCAATGTATCAAGGTACTTTCACCATCTCTTCATTGCCATGCTGCTCTTTATCTGCAATAAATCTACCCCTCTGCTCTGCTTTGGAGAAAAGAATATAAATCAAGAGGAGCAACAAACACCCACATGCTTTTGTAGATAAAAGATGCTCCTAAATTTGGCCATGATAGTGATGTCACTGTTCTACAATTTATTGAAAAATACATTACCTGCGAAATCCCTACAGAAATCAGAGATAGTGACCTACATAAATCTTAGGCTTCCAAAAACATAAGTGTGGCATATACTGCTGACGTATGTGGCAAATGCTGCCTCTGGCCATGCCCCCCAGAATCTGGCCCCTCACCACAATCACCACAATACAATTAACTATATAAGAAGTACGTACCATAGACCACAACCACCACAAAACAATTAACTATATAACACGTCTGTACCATACACCATCAAGTAATCAAACTAACCCTGACCCGCCTACAATCAAAATGATGTCTGCGGACACCGAAATTTCCCATGGACTCGGCAACATTTCCCCCTATGAAAACATCTCCACATTACTTACATTTTACATCCCTACCATTTGTATGCCCTCTTTCAGGCATCAAATAACCCAAATGTCTTTTCTGAGCTCTCTGATCACAACGCTCTCTGCAAACTACCGCAGTATTGGCAGACAGTCACAACACCTGCCTGACCATTTTCCACCTACAATAGCCCAATATTATCTTTTTTCCACTGCTGCACCTTTCCCAGACTTTCTTTCTGCCACCAAATAACCCAAAATGTGTTTTCCAGACATTTCTCCCAGTGCAATGTCCACGGACACCAGCAGTTGTGTGCGGATCCTATATGGCAGGCGTTTCAAAAAATATGACGCACCTCATGCTTTGCACCATCAGCGGACACGACCGATGTCTGCAGACATCACACCGCCGTCTGGACCAATCAGAGTCCCGTCTGCAGACTGAATAGGAAAGTGAGTCTGCGGACTGAACCCAGTTATCACTCATTATTTTGACTTACATTTTGGCCAATACTGGACAGATTTACACCAATTTACTAGCGCAGGTCTAGTCATATATTACTGGGCATGCAGTAGAGGCCCTGTATTTATGGTTAAGTTACTCAACCCACTTTTTGGCAAGATTATACCTTTGCCCCCCTGGCCGAATTCTCACAAGATTTTGCAAAACAAGTATATGGGCACATCAGATTTAGTCTGCAAAGTTTGGTGAGGTTTCTTGCATAGGTGCTAAAGTTATAGGTGGGGTCCCAAAATGTGTAGCTTTACCAATAGACACTATGGGAAAAAACTTTGCTCAAATTTATAGCCCAAACCGCAGGATGGATTTTCACCAAGTGTGCGGCAGGAGTGGCAGCTTGGTCCTGAAAGTGTGCTTTTGTATATTTGGTGTACATCCGTCCAGTAGTTGTTTTGAAAAAGGACAAAAAGTTGCTAACAAAAAATGTGTGATATCTGGGTTCGGTCCGCGGACTCACTTCCCTGTTTGGTCCTCGGACAGGCCTCTGATTGGTCCAGTGGGCAGCATAATGTACATGGACATTGGACGCGCCCACTGATTGGTCAATAAAAACATGAGGTGCGTCATGTTCGATTCGCAGACATCGTCTGTTGTCCACGAACATCGCAGTAAAAACATAAAAAAAACCACAATGCTGCACGTGTCAAACTAATGAAACAATATCTGGGGATGTGACAGGTGATAAGGAAGGTTTTGGACATGCCCTCAAAAAGGCCAGAAAACGGGTGGTTTTCCTTCTCCAATGTCCACAATTAGTCCAGATGTCTGGGGCAGTCCTGTGATGGGTGCAAACATCTAAGATGTTCTGGGACATCTGTGCCGATGTATGCATTGCAGTGTTGGTGAAAAGCAGTTTTTGGTTGGTTTATAACTTTGGCACCACTCAATGAACCAGCATGACATTTTGGGCCTTTATTTTAGACCTAATTGTGAATGGATTTGCAAAGTGTGGTGATCTTTTGCTAAGAGGGAACAGAATTAGAGAGGGGTCCCAAAATATTGCAAAGGCTTACAAATGTGTTGCCATTGGACAAATCTGCAGAGAAGTTTGCAAAAATAGGTTACATCTAGATATAAATGTTTTTGGAATGTTTTGTGGGATTTTGTCAAGAGGGGGCAAAATTAGAGGGGGTCTCAACATTTTTAGATGGCTTATAACTTTGTTGCTGTTTGACAAATGTAGACAAATGTTTTCAGAATGATTATAGACCCCACCTTGAATGTTTGTGCACAGGTCAGATAGGTACTATTACACAGACTGGCAAAGCCACACCTCATGTTACAGGAGGCTACACGAGGCAGCATATGAGATAGATAGGTATGATTACACAGACTGGCAAAGCCACACCTCATGGAATGAGAGGCAGCATCAATCAGGCGGCCACACAGTAAGGACTCTGCAGATAAGTGAATAATAAGCAGTAAGCATAAGGAGAGGGCCTCACACAAATGAAGGGCAGCCTAAAGGCACTTTAAGCACAAAAACGAAAATGGCTGCACAGATGTAAAACCACCTACATTTGATATTTTGTAAAAGGCACTTTAAGGTATGCATAACATGATGGTGAAATTATTAGTGGTGGACAGGAAGCTATCGATGGCAAGTGGAAAAAGCATGCAGCAGTTAAAAAGGGTTAGAGTCCAGGAATGGTGGATTGAGAGTTGTGCCTCATGGCTGCTCACCAATGTGAGTGGAAGTTCTTATGGCTCGATTAGTGCTGAAAGTCCAGAAAAAAGTTTATACCGAGAGGTGTTTCAACATGCTTCGACAGGCTCAGAAAGGGGTTTTTGAAGTGGGCCTTCGAACCGGGGGCCAGCTGCATTGCCTGTCGGCTTCTGATTGGACCTAAGAAAGACCAAAAAGACCAATCAGGAGAATTGCATATCTGGCTTCATGGCAAACCTCAGAGACACTCCATTGCCGAGGAACAGGATGGCCATTTTAGAATGTTGAAACAAGCCGAATTAAATGAAGCCGACAAGCGGTGTCATTTGGGATGAGGAAGGCATCTACTGGAAGCCAGCTCCCCACCCAATGCAGGATGGTAGGGAGGGGCACATCTCACCAGCTCAATCCCTTCATGAGATCCAATGCTGGGATTGCACTCCTTTAGTGACCAGTGCACTCATTGAGTGAAGAGGGAAATAAGACACAGGGCTCAGATAGGGGCCCTTGAAGTGGGGCTTTGAGCTGGGACCAGCTTCATCACCTGCCGGCTTCTGATTGGGTCCAAGGAAGACTGAACAAGACAATCAGGAGCATTGTATATGCAGCTCCATGACAACCCTCGGAGGCACTCTGGTGCCGAGGTAGAGTGCGGCCATTTTAGAATGTTGAAATGAGCCGAATCCAATTAAGCTGACAAGCGGTGCATTGTGGCCTGTGGAAGAAATCTGCTGGCATCCAGCTCCCCACCTCGATGCAAGATGGTAGAGAGGGACACATCTCACCAGCTCTATCCCTTCATGGGATCCCATGCTGAGATTGCGCTCCTTTGCTCTCCGGAGTGACAGTGGGCCTCATTCCAAGTATGGAGGTAGCCATGCCACTTTTAGAGGCATGGCTACCCCCATACTGGGTACTGGGTCCGTGTTCCAGGAATGAGGAATTACCGGGCCATTCCGACCTCGGAGGGCCCGGTAATTCCCTTTCCTGGGACCCGGACCTGGTACATCCCCCCCATTCCCATTGAGCCCCTATAGGGCTCAATGGGTATGGGGAGGATGCTAACAACGGGCCAGTTAATTACGGGCCCGTTGTTAGCATCTGGTCTGCTAGCGGGTCCCGCTAAGGTCGCCTGGTTTTACCAGACGTCCTTAGCGGGACCCACAAGCAGACCTCATAATGAGGCGGTAGAGGGTTAATGACGTCGGCAGCTTTACCAGAGCCATTAACCCTCTACCACCTTCCTCGTAATGAGGCCCAGTTACTCTGCTGGGGGCTATGGGGGAGTGGGGAGAACATAGCAACAGTGCACTCGTCGCTAGAAGAGGGAAACGATACACAGGGCTCACACAGGGGCATTTGAAGTGGGCCCTCGACCCGGGGCCAGCTTCATCGCCTGCCGGCTTATGATTGGGCATAAGGAAGACTGAACAGTCCACTCAGGAGTATTGTATATCTGGCTCCATGGCACCCCTCAGAGGCACTCCGGTGCTGAGGAAGAGGGCAGCCATTTTAGAATGCTGAAATGAGCCGAATCCAATGAAGTCGACAATCGGTGCAGTATGGACTGAGGAAGGCATCTGCTGGTTTCCAGCTCCCCACCCGATGCAGGGTAGTAGAGAGGGGCACATCTCACCAGCTCAATCCCTAAATGGGATCCGATGCTGGGATTGCGCTCCTTTGCTCTACAGATTGACGGTGACTCTGCTGGGAGGGAGGGGGAGTGGGGAGAAGATAGCAACCAGTGCGCTCATAGAGTGAATAGGAATTATATATAAGGATCTACACCTCCCTATTTTCATTACCTCATATTTCTGTTATTATCTTTGTGTTTTTTTTTTTTTTTTTTTAGCTAAGTGACCATTGTGGTGTGCCATTCTTTTCAGCACATTGTATGCTAAGTCCTACAATTGTTTATTTTGAGTATAATACAGCTTTGTGCCTCTTTTTGGAAGTTTTCATTTTCTTTTTTTGTATTTTGGAGTTTTATATTGGTGTTTTATTTTTCTGATGGTTTAACATCATTTGCCAGGTATGCCTTTTTCCTTGCCTCCTTTATTTCTCTCCCTTACCTTATTTATCATCCATTCTAAGGATCACCATATCCTGTTTCTTCTACAGTGCAGCCCTCACTGTGGGAGCAGCCCCATATTCAATGGTTTGAATTCACTAGTAACAACCCAGCACAAGAGTTGTTTTGCTGGCTAGGAGCTTCTAATTTTATTTTAGATAACCAATCGGGTGTATACTTAAATATGTGGTGTCCACTCCTCACAAATGTATAGACTTCAGTGGATACAGGTGGGCCAGAATATCAGGTATCATAATGTTGATTCCTTAAAGAGAATGCAAATGGCAGGTGACTGTTTTGGCTTAAGAAGGTGGTATTTGTCTGCATATGCTTCTAATGTTATTTTGAGTGAAGCTGGGCAAGCACACGTGCTCAGATTAGAGAAAACATAGATGCACACGTGAGCTTTCTTTGAACCTAGCCATGCACCAGCTATAGTTGTTTAAATGATGTAGACCGGTACTGGCCCTTGGTCTGCCATTTCACGTCCTGTGGGGGTGGTCTCAGTTAATTGTCAGATTTAGGGGTGAACCAGACTGTCTGGACATCTAAACTTTTATTTTTTACCCATATTGCCGTTGATGGTCTGTCTTAAGCCAGCCCCTCCATGTGTGAATATAGCAAGGAGAGACATATACCCTACATACAATTTTGTTACGATTGTCATGGATGCAGATAGTTAACTTATCCCCCTTTGAGGAAGACAAGGTGTTTGAACCATTTCAGAATTTTAATTACCAGATGTGGCCATACTGGCTGGAATATGTGTCCTGGGCTGATCTCCAGTTTCGATTTTTAGCTGATTGAAATCCTTCATGAGACGCCCTCATTCTCCTGCTGGCCCCTTTATTGGCTGAACTGGGTTTTCTGTGCTGGGACTGTTGACAGGCCGTTTTATCACTGAATTCCTGTTTAATCGCAGTTGTCATCCTGCCCTGGTATTGGAAACTGCCATAACCTGGAAGGGTATTGAGACAGCAATACACTACTTTGGGCCTCATCACGAGTTTGGCGGTAACCATTAAATCCGGCGGTCGCCTTATTACCGCCGGATTTAAGGGTCCGCCAAATCAGGACTTCGGCGGATATCTCCCCAGCTCTGAGCTGGGGGAAAATCCCGCCGAAAATGTGCGCTATTCGCCGGCGGTAAGAGCGCGAAAATTCCCCATTGAGCCCAATGGGGACTGGGGCATTCCCGAATGGGCTCAGTGGGGAATGGGGAATTCCATTACCGCCAAACCCGTGATCCGGGGGGTTTGGCGGTAGGGCTAATACCGCCCAACTCGTGATGAGGCCCTTTGTCTGCTCATCAGAATGTACTGAGTCACCCCCACTGCAGTCTTCTTCATGGAACTGTTTACTCATGTTAAGCTGCTTTCTTTTGTTCTTCAACCTGCCAGAACTTGATTTGCTGGCTTTTGCCACATGGCTGAAGTCATGCTTGCTCTCGTTTTCCGTTCTGACTTTAGGCTACCAGACCTACGAAGGGCGATTGTTCTTATTTTCAGTTTTCTGGGTTGTCAGTGGTCTGAGGTTCTAGTCCTTGTCTGTTCAGATGCTGTAAACCACACCCTAGGAAAGAAGAACTGTAAACTCAGCAGCGCTGTAATTTCGGGGTCATCACTGCATCCACCTGTGATCACTTGGTTGGTGAGTTATTCTACATATTTACTCTCATGGAAAACCATGGTCTGTTTTTGAGGCTCATTTCTCAAGCGAGCATTATTCACATTTTCCCTTTGACTTTCATTGGAGCGGATCCTGCTGTGCTGCATCTTCCCTCAGGGCTACATTTGGAACTCTTTCAAAGGGTCTCCTCTGTCCTCTGCTGGGGCTGGTTGCTGCTACATCCATACCTGGGAGGTAGAACAGACACGTCACCCCATCCACGCAGGACTGCCAATTGATTTTCTCTCACTGACTCCTAGGGTGAACATTTTACTCACCTGAAACTATTCTGAAGTGACTATGGGAGTGCTTAGCCGCCCCTGGGATATTTTATGTGCATCCATCATGTACCCAATGAGTTTTATGTCTCAGACTAGAATTCCAACTTGCACATGTGATTCTTAATGCATTTCTAAATGCATTAGGTCTGCTACTGCTAATGTGATACCTGATTACAATTTCACAGTTTCTAGTGGCACTGTTTCCTTATTTTCCTGAAGTGTAATGTCTTAGTGCGTAGATGTTCTTGTCTTCTGTTGGCCTCTGACTTTGTGTTGAAGTTGGTTTCCCCTTCCTAGGCCTTCCATTGCGCTCATTTGTATTTTCCAAACACTATATCATAGAGGTTTAAGGTCACAGTGACTATGGGCCTCATCAGAGCCTTGGCGGTATCCCGGCAGTAAATCCGCCAGGATACCGCCAATGCAAATAGCGTTACTGCAACTCTTTCCAGTGCTATCAGCGCTGGATCCCGACTTGTGGTAAGGATGTAAATCCCCAAAGGACACTATGGTGCATACTGGGCGCTATTAGTGTGGCACCAATTGCGCCACGGTAATAGCACTGCAAATGGAGATAAACTCCCCACATTTACCTCCAACACAAAGCTAGAGGGAAAGCTAGGCGACTTTCCGCCCAACTCATCGACCACCACGCAACGCCTATAACCTCGCCACATTTTGTATTAGCCTTACTGCCGCTCTCCACCCCCACGTATATATGCAGCTAAATGTAGTATGGCACAATACACTTTTTTCAGTGTATTTCCTCTCCCAGAGTTAAGCCTGGCTGCTCTGTCCTGCTACTTTCCTGAAGTGTGGTTTGTTTCCATTTTTGGGTTAGGTGTACTGGCCCACCTTAAGGTTGATGGATTTACAGCCCTCCCTAGAGGCCTTTACAGGCATTGCCTTAACAGTCACCCTCGATGATTGTATCCCAAGAGAAATAAAAGTTGAAGCTTAACAAGAAATGTTGGGAACTACTTGCACCAGACAGTGGGCCTCATTACACGGTATGAGGTAACCATGGCGCTACTAGCGCCATGGTTGCTGCCGGCATTTTACCGTGTCCGCCTTGGTGGATGGCGGAATTACCTCCCTACTCCAAGGTGAGTGGGGGCGGTAATTCCCTATTCACCAAGGCACTTCCCCATTCCCATTTTTGCCCCCATAGGGCTCAATGGGAATGGGGAAGAAGCTAATTACGGTACTGCAAATTGCAGTACCATAATTAGCACCAAGGTCCCTTTGCGGGCCCGTTCCTTAACGGCTGCTATAACCAGCCGTTGAGGTCGGGTCCGGCAAAGGGACCTTGTAGTAAGGCAGTAAGGGATTGCCGGTACTGGTGCCCTTACCGGTACCGGTAAACCCTCACCGCATTCCGTGTAATGAGGCCCATTGACCATAAAGTGTACTCATACACATGGGCCCTCATTACAACAGCGTCGCTAAACCATGGCGCTATTAGCACCATGGTTGGTGCCGGTGTTGTAACGGGTCCGCCATGGTTCAATGGGGAATTACCACCCCATTCCAAGGTTGGCGGGGCGGTAATTCCCCATTGAACCATGGCCCTTCCCCATTCCCATTTTCGTCCCATAGGGCTCTATGGGAATGGGAAGGCGCTAAGTACGGTACCGCAAATTGCGGTACCGTACTTAGCACCAAGGTCCCTTTGCGGGTCCCTACTTTAACGGCTGGTCTATACCAGCCGTTCAGGTCGGGTCCCGCAAAGGGACCTCAAAGTAAGGCGCTAAGTGTTTAACGGCGCTGCAGCCTTTTAAGGCGCCGTTAAATACTTAGCGCCAGGGTCCTAATGAGGCCCATGGTGGCACATTTCTATGCTGAGTTTCAGGGAAAAGGGTATATCACAAAATGTTATGTTATGGAAAAGGGCTCATCAATACCGAGAAGCTGTATGAATGACTAAGGTGAAAGATTAATTGTGCAGAATATTTGATAGGAGGTGCACAATTTCAGCTAGGGAAATTATAAAGGTCTGTACACATAATGGGCCTCATTCCGACCTAGGCGGTAAGGGGTTTACGGCAGCGTAAACAGCGCTGACCCTTACCGCCTGATTCCGAGGTCCCTTAGCGCCATGGAGGATTTAACACCTGCTTTTAGCAGGTGTTAAAATCCATGGCGCTAAGGGACCTTGTTGTTAATTACGCCACCGTAATTTACGGTGGCGTAATTAACGCCTTCCCCACTCCCATTATGCCCTATGGGGCAAAAATGGGAATGGGTAAGGGTAAATGGGGATTGGGGACTTACCGCCCCGCCAACCTCGGAATGGGGCGGTAAGTCCGCCAACCACCATGGCGTAAACGTAGTTTACGCCATGGTGGTAAAGGTACGACCCAGATGGTAACTTACCGCCTGGGTCGGAATGAGGCCCAATGACTCTCAACGGGAATGTCCTGCTTATTGTACATACTGTATTTTCCATATATCACAGCGTGAGGGAAAGTCTGAAAAAGAGATACAGCACTATGCTGAAGCAGGATGTGGTAGAAAATATCAATCAATCTCAACAGTTGTCAACAAAGAGTTATAAACCAGGGTCCTCTTTACGATACCAGTGCTAAAGCATGGCGCTATTAGACCATGGTTATTGCCGGTATCGTAACATGTCCGCCATGGTAAAATGGGGAAATACCGCCCCATTCCAAGGTTGGCGGGGCAGTATTTCCCCAATTCACCATGGCCCTTCCCCATTCCCATTTTTGCCCCATAGGGCATAATGGGAATGGCGAAGGCGCTAAGTACAGTACAGCAAATTGCGGTACCATACTTACCGCAAAGGTCCCTTTGCGGGTCACTACTTTAATGGCTGGTCTAGACCAGCCGTTAAGGTCGGGTCCCGCAAAGGGACCTCGTAATTAGGCGCTAATGGGTTAACGGCGCTGCAGCCTTTTACGGCGCCGTTAACCCATTAGCGCCAGGGTCGTAATGAGGCCCCATATATCTAGTAATTAGGGTTAATGGGACAATGGGCCTCGTTAGAAGGTTGCCAGTCCGGTAATAACGATACTGGTAAGGGAATACCAGCATCGTTTACCAGCCCGGTGCATTACAACCCACGATGCGGGGGCTACCAGCATCTGCAGGGACTCGTTGTGACCAGGTAGCATCTATCTGGAATGGGCGCGTGCACATGGCAGCCTTGCCAGTAACACTGGCATGCCGTAAGTAAGTGCACATGACAAGGTTCACAGACATGTACTTACCGGCATCCAGACACCGGTAAGAATGGGTACAATGATACTGTAAACACCGGCATTGCAGGGCAGCCATAAATAGCAATCTGCTGTGTTGAAACCTGCCACAGCTGCACACAATCAGCACAGGTGGAGGCAATGGAGTCTGGCACAGCACAAAAGGAGCACACCCACACACCACACCCCTTCCAAACACAAAATGCTACCATTAGCAGTTGCAATACTGGGGCTGGAGGACATGCCTGTACTGCTACTACTCCAGCAGGCATTGGACCAGGGAATGCAGTGGAGGCGCAGGAGGAGAAGGAGGGTGAGACAGGGCCAGCACATACCACCAGGACAGGCAGTTTTACTCCGCAGGCAGCAACCAATACCTCACCTAAGGGCAAGTCCATATGACCTAACCCCTGCACAGATCCAAGCCCTGTACCACCTGAATAGGGATACCATATTTACAGTAGTTGACCTCATCCATGATGACCTGGTAAGCCTCATCAGCATCCGGACAGGCATCCCCCCTTTGCTGAAGGTAATGTCTGTGCTGCACTTCCTTGTCACAGGCACCTACCAGCACACATTGGGGCAGCTGCATGGCATCTCACAACCAGGTTTCTCCCGTGTGCTCAACCAGGTGCTAGATGCCCTCCTGAAACATGGAAGGGACCACATATATTTAACACGGACTGTGGAGGAGTTGAATGCTACCAAAATAGCATACAATGCACTGGCAGACATGCCAAACGTAATTGGAGCCCTCGACTGCACCCATGTGGAGCTGGTAGTCGGCATGCCGAGGAGGTAGTGTACCACAATAGCAAGCTCTACCATTCCCTGAATGTCCAGATGGTGTGTGATTCAAGGAAATTAATCACGCATTGCTGTGCAAGATTCCCGGGATCGACACATGATGCCATGGTGCTGCACAACTCCACGCTTCCCCGCTACATGGCACGATGTGCTGCACAACATACCTGGCTGCTGGGTAACTACAACAACAGGGCAATGAGGGGAGTTGCCTGGGGGGATCACAAACAAAGGCAACCTGTCTGCAGGATGGGGTATAAGGGGTGTTGCCTGGGGGTGGAGACCACACACACAGGCTACATGCCTGCTGGCTGGAGCATGAGGGGTGTTGCCTGGGGGAGATCACAAGCATAGGCCACCTCTCTGCTGGCTAGTGTATGAGGGGTGTTGTTCGGGGTGGGAGAGGGACACAGCGACCTGGGTGGCAAAACTGTGACCCGAATCACCTCGACAGAATTTTCGACACAGCCAATGGATGCAGATGTGACATGCCTACCCAGATGTGCTTAAATGTAAGCAACATACACAGCACTCACCCCAGCACATGCACCTTGAACAACATTGTTCATGAACCATGGGTACCATGATGCACCACCCTGCAGACACAATGCCTGAAATACATGAGCAGAGCAAACTCCATCCCGGGACATGCAGCCATGCCTGATGCAAATCCAACTGCCACACATGGAAATCTCTGTCACTGTACCCACCCCACAGGTGTACACAGGTGCACCGCAGACTAGTATACAGGCCCAGGCATCTCAAGGGACACTTACAATTGCAATGGTGCAAGCAAGGAAACTCATGTAGTCACCGATCAGTTACCATCACTAACATATGAGCGAGTGGCCCAGGACCCATCCACAGTACCTCTGCTCCACCATGCCAGTACACACCCAGCACCATCACAAAAAATGTTGCTGTCACTGGCAGACCATACCACCATTGCCATTGGGCCTTGGTCATATGGGGGAAGGTGGTGATGGACAAGTACATGGTGACATCAAGTAGTCGTAAACATGATTAACAAACCACTGTGTATCATGAAGCACATCAGGCAAATATGTCATGATGCACTCCACATGTATAGTACAAATTACAAATGCAACACGCCCAACAGATGTCAGCAGATCATGGTCATTATGAACTCATTTGTGTGAGTGTTGTACCTGATAGAAAGGTCCCTAAAACGTGAACAGCATACATACCCCCAAGCATGGATCATCCCTAAGTACACTTACCTAGGTCTTGCTACAAGGAAATGTCAAGCACAGTCATGATGAATATGTGACCATGAATACAGTGCAGGCATTGCACACAAGGAATGACAACAATGTTCACAAATACACTTTCCATTGCTCCTGTGCAGGTGATGCCAGATATCCCCTGAAGCCATGTCTCCTGACCCCCATCAGGCAACCAGTCAACAGGCACGAAGAGGACTACAACCGTGTACATGCATGCATTTGTGTCACAATTGAGCAGACCTTTGGCCTGTTGAAGGCCTATTTTCTCTGCCTCAACATGTCGGGAGGGGCACTCATTTACAGCTCTGAGAAGGTGGGCAAGATAGTGTTGGCATGTGCCATGCTGCACAACATGTGCATCCGGTGCAACATACCCCAGCCCCCTGACATGGACCAGATTCAACCAGAAGATGAGGAGGATGATGGTGAAGAAGATGCATATCAACCACGGCACAATTTGAATGAAGGACGTGTTTTACGGCAAACTTTGATTGCACAAAACCTTTTGATGGACTGGGTGACACAAGGCTCTCGGAATGGGGACACTAAGCACTGGGAATTGTTAAGAAATAAATTGACACACACTCAAGAAGCAATGTCTAGACATGTGTTTTTCTATGCACACCAGGTGTATAAAATGAATTAAAACTATGTGCAGTGAACAGGAACCAACGTGCACCTCTACCCCTCAAAGTCAATAAACTAACCAGCATGCCCCAACATCCCCACACACCCACATCCCCCAACCCCCTACCCCATTATCCCCACACACCCTTGCCCCCACCCCCTCCCACCAACATGCCCACAAACCCCCACGGGTGGTGGTGGTGTCTGCGTGTTTCCGGGGCTACGTGCTACTTCAGGCATGTCCTCGGTAGAGCTGCGTCCATCAGAGCCATGTTCGGAGAACAGTGGTGTAGGAAGCATGGTAGGGGTGTGTGGCATTTCCTCAGACATGCAATAGCCTGCGGTGTCCGCCTCCTCCAGTTCCTCTTCCGCGCTATGTTGCATGGATTGTGCCGCCTCTCCGAGGTCACTCGTGGCCATCGACTGTGGCCCCTGGTGATCCCTCCTCATCCACCTGCGGTGTTTGCTGTGGTGCAGAAGTTTTTCTTGAAGTGACCTTCGTGGCAGGTGTGCTTTTTGGCATGAGTGCCTTGATGGCTGCAGTGTGTTGTTACTGGGGCTCCTGCCTAGGTGTTGGAGCTAGGTGGTCATCTGGTTCTCCAGCCAGTGCGCCCTGTTGGCTGGGGGCCTGTGGCTTGGGAGTGGTGGTATGTATGTGCCCAGCCCTTGATTGACAGCCTGGAGGCATCATCAGCCCCCCTGCTCGGGCGTGATGTTGGCTTTTTTGGTGTACCGGTGTGTTCTGCCTCACTGTCTGATCCCGTGCCTGTGGGTGACAGAGTCATGGATGAATTTACATCCTATATACATTGATGCTAGTACATTTAGAGTCCTGTGCATTGTCGTGTACATGTTGGAAGGCCAGCCATGGTGCTTACAGGAGTTAGGGGGTGCATTGTTTGGGCATCTTACTGGTGCAGCCATGATGGGCATGGTGTCTGTTGTGTGGGCAACAGGTGTATTGTGGCTTGCGTGCTGTAGCCATTCCTCAGGGGCTGTGTGCCATGTGCTGTTTGGATGTGGTTTACGTGTGCAATCAGTAGTGGAGAGGTGTGTACCTTGCAATGGGATGGCACAGTGATCAGGCCTATATCTTTACGGTGATGTATATGTGTGTGTGTGCATGCAGATGGTGCTTGTGTTTGCAATTGGGGACTCATGTAGTTTGTGTCGGTGGGGTTAGTTGTGTGTTTTCATGGCAGGGATATTGCGGTTTTGTAGGGGCTGACTTTAGGTCGGAGGTGATGGCCCATGTATTTGCTCTCATCTACTTGCCATTTGGACTCCACCCTTGTACGTGGGGTATTTTGTGTGTTTGGTGACTATTGTTTTATGCTAAGGGTCACTCACCGTTATACGCCGATGATGGGACTCCCATCCCAGAATGGCCAACACCCTCAATGGCCTCCATGTCTATGACAGAGCTGCAGGTTTCCTCCCATTGTGCCAGCTTTATAGGGGAAGATGCTCCACCACCTGTTGCCTGGGCCTGGCTGTGGTTTGCTGAGCGGATGTTGCGGACACCCTGACACAGATAGTCAGAATGTTTCCTGCAGTCTTTAACTGTGCACAGGGTTGTCCTCACTGCAGAGACCTCCTGTGCCACCTCCTACCAGATGTACTTTTTTTGTATTTGTGCTGCACGGCACAGGTCTGCACAGAACACAACATCTGCATGCTCGACCAGTATGTCGTTGAGCATGTTGAGTTCCTCATCAGAAAAACGTGGCTTTCACAGCCGCACTGTGCCTTTTCGGGTTGCCTTGGCAATGGCCTTGCCAACACTGTCCACAGTTTGCCAATCCAGGTGCTGCAGGCAGAGGAGTGCAATGGATTGTGTTTTTAAAGATGGCCGCCGGAGCATTTCCCATTCCGGCGTGATGACGTTGCTTCCGCTACCGGCACTTCCGGTGCCAGTATTTACAGTACCGGTATCAATCGTACTGTTCTTTACGGCATCTAGGATGCCGATGCCCGTGTCTGCGGCATGGATGATACCGCTATCAGGGGTTTGGAGGGCCTTACCGGCATACTGGTGCAGCGGTTACCGGCATGCCGGTATGCACTTGCCCGCTGATTCAGAATCAACCGTTGATTCCGGCAGCAATGCTACACGGACATGGTTGCACCGGCATGCCAGCAATTTTATATTTTTACCGGCCAACTTCTAATGAGGCACAATGTGTGTTTGTGTAGATGCTGGGGACCTTAATTGCTCAATTTATGTGGATAGGCAACATCTCCCAAAGATCCCAGTGCTCTTGTCCAGGTGGGAATATGCAAGAATATTTAGTGAAATTGATATATAATCTGCATATTACCCTTTATCATATTCATGGCATCTTCCCTTTGTGTTGTATGCTGTTTGGTCCAATGTCTGTGGTGGCTGTCTTCCAGAGATTAGTAGAGCAAGGGCATCACAAGGTATGTTCTGTTCCAGGATGAAGAATTGTGTGCAGGGTGAGTGGAGGAATACAGAATGCTACACTAATAGGAATTCTATAAAGACGTAGGGAAGAGGGTCTGACTGTAAGTAGCGAGAAACACAAGATTAGGTTTTAAGGATTGATTTGTCCAAAGCCACAGAGTAAAGTCACAGCAAAAGAGAGTGATCTAGTGCTTGTCTACAAACCCACCGAAGGGACCTAAATGAGTGCTAGAAGGAGGGGGTGTTGTCCATGGGTCTCCTAGAGAGAAATAGAGTCTAAATTCAAAATGGTTTCTAAACTCAGATCATAGGCCTGATTCAAAGTCTGCCAGGGCCTGGATGCAAGACACAATGACAAACAATTGCGAAGTGCATACTGGAAGAATCCCCCCATGGGATACCAGAGAAATGTGGTTTCTGGCAAAGGGTGATTCTGCTAGGCTCTGCTAGTCCAGTCAACGGTCTGAGCTGCAAGAAATACTTTATGTGTAATGAATGCCTGGGCAGGATTATTCTCTCTTTTGACTTTCACCCTGTTTTACATAGCTCTTTACGTTTTCTGCGAATCTGCTGGCTTTCTCTTTTGTTACATATTTCTTAGTTTGTATATGAACTGGGATGTGTTGCTATGTCAATCGTAATATTATCATGAGTCCAGGAGGCCCTAGTCCTAAAAGCATGAGCATGGGGGGTCCTTAATGTCAGTTGGGCACAGGCACTGCATGCAACTCATGCTGTGCGGATGCCAATAAAAGAGACTTAATGCCATCCGTTTTACTTTCACATATTCACTCTTTGCTCTTGGTGTATTCCAAACTTGAAAATACACATCCTTCATGGACAGAATCTGTAAAACTATCAGCTGCTCAGCCGTTCCTGCCGATAGTCTCAGTGCCTGGTCTAGAAGAATGTCTGTGCAGCTGCATCATTTGATTAACACTTACCTGAAGTTTTTTTTTAGATTTAGCACAAACTTACCTGGGGAAGTTCATTAACGATAATAATGATGTGTTATTTATATAGCGCCTTAATCCAAAGCACTTTACAGAGCACATATTCACATACAATATCAGCCAACCGAAATTGGTACTCATTTATCGACCTCGGAAGGATGAAAGGCTGAGTTGGGCTTTCCGGGATTTTAACCTGCGACCTACAGGTCCCGCTTAGATCACAGCAGCGAGTGCTCAACCTGATGAGCTATCTTACCGGTCATTATTGGTTCCATTCCAGTGTTGGAGTTAATTCCTTTATTGGGTTTGTTCATCTAGTGGTCCAGGTTTTCAATTAATTGTACGTTGTTTTATTTATTTTTTTATTTTTTTTATTTCAAACGTTGTTTATAGTTCGATCAACCAACTTTCACAACATTTCATTTACATTTCTCATTCCATTTGTATGTCTCATTCCATAATAGAAGAAAGAAAGAAAAAAGAAAGAAAAAAAAACGAAGGATAACACATTACATATGCCGCCATTTCATTAAAATAAAATATTTACACATAATGGCATCCACGTTTAAAACAACAACACAATCACATACCGAGAAAGAGACAACCTAGGCCATAATTCGTCCACTCTAAGGGCAAGAAATTCTCTATTGCCCTATGCTTCAAGTACAACACAAGGAACATTTTAATGACTAATTCTTGTCAGGAACCCCAACTCCAAGATGCATTAGTTCAGATAAAATACATATAGAACCACACAAATAGCCATGTCTTTCTAAACGCTTAATGAACTGAGGAAGAGCCACTTCAAGCATCAGTCAGAAATGTATTTTCCAATTCCAAATTTAAGATGTTCAGGAACCTCGTGAGCAGTAGGATGACTTTGGTGCTGTTACCCCACATACATGAGAGCCAAAGTCATTCCCTTTTAACTACCAGATCGCCAACTCTATCAGTTCCGAATGCTGCAAGGCAAACTTTTTCAAAATGTGCACAATAGATGACCAAGTGATTTATGGATTCATGCTGGCTAACATCCTTGCAGAATCTACACCCATACCCGCTGTTGAGGGGGTGTAAGTTGGCCATCTCTTAATTCTGTCCAATGTTAGCAATTGATTTAATTTGAACCTCAAATATGAGTCTCTTGCTTTATGACATGGGAATGGCACTAAGTATGCTTTTTTTTGTTGTTGAAAATTTTGTTTTATTGGAATTTTACAGTTATGACATAATTAAAAAAATAATGCAAACATCCATATATTTCAAGGTGAGGTCACAACTCTCCCCCCCCCACCTCCCACACCCGCCTCCCCCCTTTTCCCACGCCATGGTTTAATGGTAGATAACAACAACAGGGTCCAGCACATCATCTGAGGATACAATGTGAGCATAGGGTTGCTTCCGAAAGAGAAACGGTGCTCAGAAAATAAGGTCCAACATATAAGAGTCACATGTCTTGTAACAATCGATCTCCTCCCACTCAAAAGGGGTAGCCCCAATCGTGTTGTTCCCATCAAGAGACCGGTCTGAGATGGTTACTCGTGCCTCAGGCTGTTTTCCCATATTTGTCAAAAAATGGCAGCCATAGGGCCTCAATGTTAGATTTGGATTCATCGATCAGGTGGGTCAAATACTCCATATCGTAGAATGCTCGTGTTTTCGCTACCCACTCCCCCTCCCACGGGGGTCGGGGTGATTTCCATTTCTGGGCCCAGCAGCATCTAGCCGCGACTAGCATGACCTGCAACATGTGGTCGTGTTTCACTTTGGGGCCCCCCTCAACCTCAATACCGAACAACACCAGCCAGGGGGACAGGGTTCTCACCAATCCTTCCATTCCCCTTATCCATGACAGGACCTCACTCCAATAGGTTTGTGCCACCTGGCGCTTCCACCACATATGGACATAGTCTCCCTTTTCAACATGGCATTTCCAACAGTGGGGGTTGTAGCCTTTTCTCATTCTGGCTATCCTTTGTGGGGGGTAGTGCCATCTGTGTATCAACTTCAGGGCCTGGTGGCGGTATTGGGGTGCAGTTGTGGAGCGGTGTGCCTGCCTACAGATCTTGGACCATCTCTTTTCCGTTATAGGGGTGCCCAGGTCCTTCCCCCATTGTACTTGGGAAGATGGGGTGTCCCGTGGGGTAGAGAACAGCAAGAAGCCATAAAGCTGTGATATCACCCCCTTGGTGCCTTTGTGCGTTATGAGGAATTTCTCAAAATCGGTTAGGTCCCGCCTAAGTGTGTCTCCCCATCTGCTCTCGGTAAGGGCACCCTTGAGCTGTAGATATCAAAAGGGGGAGAGATCAGGGAGGCCCAGGGCGTCCTTCAAGTCACCTAGAGAAATAAACACCCCATCCACCCAGAGCTGTCTGGCCCTACAAAAACCCACCTCATACCCTTGCTTGAAGGCTAGTGGTTCGTTGATCCCCTCCCAAAGTGGTGGGGCCCAGATGCAGCTCAAAGGTGAGGGCCACGTTGTGAGCCATCTCAGGTAGCCCCCTTCCTTCCAAATAGACCACAGCACTCCCAACACTGGGTGTTTCAGTACCCTTCTTGGAATGGATGTCTTGGGGACCCATAGCCATTCGTCCAATGTGACCGGCGAGAAGAGTGGGTTGTCTAACGTTACCCATTGTTTCTTTGGGCCAGTCATCAAGTGGTCGACAAGGACGCGCAATTGTGACGCTTTATAGTAGGTGTCAAGATCGGGAAAACCCACCCCACCCTCATCTTTGGGTCTTGTGAGAGTGTCGTAGGCGATTCTATGGGATTTACCGGCCCATAGATAACAGAGAAGGGCCCGTTTGATCTCCAGCAGGAATGGGTTTGGTATCTCGGTTGGCAGCATTTGGAACAGGTACAAGAATTTGGGGAGGATTACCATTTTAATGGAGTTGAGGCGGGCCATCCATGAGAGGACAGATTTCGACCAACGTCCCAGGTCATGTTTGATTGACCTCCATAGGGGCGGGTAGTTTACTTTGAAGAGATCCCCTAAGTCTGATGGAATTTGGATCCCCAGGTGGGAGAATCCCTCTGTTCGTTTACAAAACGGAAGGTTGTCGATATATTGGCCCTCATTACAACTCAGGCGTTAAGGGTTTAACGGCGCCATCGGCGCCGTTAACCCTTAACGCCTGATTACAAGTGTCCCTTTGCGGATTGGTGTTTAACGCCTGCTTTTAGCAGGCGTTAAAAATCCAACCCGCAAAGGGACTTTGGAGCTAATTACGGCACTGTAATTTACGGTGCCGTAATTAGCGCCTTCCCCATTCCCATTATGCCCTATGGGGGCAAAAATGGGAATGGGGAAGGGCAAATGGTGAATGGGGAATTACCACCCCACTCACCTTGGAATGGGGCGGTAATTCCGCCATCAACCATGGCGGAATCGTAACCTTAGCGGCATGGACCATGGTGCTAACAGCACCATGGTCCTCCACCAAGGTTGTCATGAGGGCCATTGTCTCTCGATCTCGTTGAGCTGGCCTGCCGGGAATGCCACTGATTTATCTACGTTGACCCTGTAGCCTGCCAGGGAACCATATCGCTCCAGACTATTCAACACCTCTGGGATGGTTTAGAGAGGTACAGGAGGACATCGTCGGCAAACAGGGTCATTTTGTAATCAGTTCCCCCCATCTTAACACTCTGGATCTGATCGTTGGTCCTGATTGCTATAGCCCACGGTTCCATCACCAGGGCGTATATGAGGGGGGGCAATGGGCATCCTCCTCTTGTGCCTCTCTCTAAACGAAAGGACTCTGACTCTCTTCCATTGACCACCACTTTAGCAGAAGGGCAGGAGTAGAGGGCTGTCATCCATCCCCGCCACCTGGGTCCCATCCCCAAGGACGATAGAACCCCCTCCATGAAGGCCCAGCTCACCCTATCGAATGCCTTCTCCGCGTCTAGAGACAGGAGAAGGGCATCATCGGATTTCACTCCATTTGAGCTCAATATGTGCAGGGTTTTGCGCATACTATCCGCTCCTTGTCTATTTACTACAAAGCCTACCTGATCGGGATGAATCATCCAGGGGAGACACCATTCTAGACGTGTCGCCAGGATCCTGGTGAAGATCTTGGCGTCTGTGGTCAGGAGCGAGATGGGCCTATATGAGCCACACTCCGCTGAGTCTCTGCCCGGCTTAGGGATAACTGTGATTATAGCCTGCAGGAATGTCGGTGGAATGGTTTCTAAGGTCTTGATGTGGTTAAATAATTTGGTCAGCGGTTGGGTTAGTTCAGACTGGAATTGTTTATAGAAATCCGCTGTGTACCCCTCTTCCCCCAGGGTCTTGCCTATTTTAAGCTTTTTGATGGCCTCCTCCACCTCCTCCTCCGTTATCTCTTTGTCCAGTGTCACTCTCTCTAGGTCTGTGAGCTTGGGTAGGGGGTGGTCATCAAGATATTTTCGAATTTCATCCAATGATTCGCCCTCTTGTTTGGTATAGAGGGCCCTATAAAAGGCCGCAAATAATTTTGCTATATGTTTCCTTTTTATCTGGGTGTTACCCGCCCCGTCCCTGACCTTTTCTATGTGTCTGTCCGCCCTATTTCCCCTCAGCCTGTGCGCCAGAAGAGTCCCAACCCTGTCGCCCCTCCCGTAGTATCTCTACTTCGTGTATCTCATTTTTTTAACTACCTCTCCAATCAGGATTGTATGCAGAGCCTGTCTCTTCTCTCTCATTTCACTCAGGAGATTTTAGCGGTCTATGTTTCCCTTGGTGAGCTGTGCCCTCATGGCCCGCAGGTCCTCCCGGAGTCTGGATTCTATCAGGGCCCTCTCTCGCTTCTTGTTTGCACCCTCTGCAATGAGGAGACCCCTGAAGGTGGCCTTCGCTGCCTCCCAGACTGAGACCATTGGGACCTCCCCTGTGTTGTTTGATAGGAAAAAGGCCTTCATTTCGTTCCTAAGGAATTCCCTAAACACCTGGTCCCTCACAAGGGTATCGTTACAGCGCCACCTACGTGATTTCACGGTGGCTTGCAACCGCCCTTCCATAACGAGGAGCTCATGATCTGACCAGGTCACAGACTCAAATGTAGGGTCCCCAACCTCTCCCCCTCCCTCCTCCGAGACCAGCAGTAAGTCAATTCTAGTGTAGGTTTGGTGGGGAGGGGAGAAGAACGTGTAACCCCCAGGGGTCTGCCAGCATTTGCGCCATAGATCAACCCAGTAGTATTCTTGTAGGAGGTCCCTCAAGGCGAGATTGTCTTTTCTGGAGGCTCTTGGTCCCGTCCCTTTGGCTGACCACCAGTCCAGATGGGGGTCTGTAATGAGATTGAAGTCTCCGTCCAGGATTGTGGCTCCCTCGGCCCACCCGTCCATGACCCCAAAGACCCTGCGAATAAACTTGACTTGGCCGGCGTTGGGTGCGTATATTGTGGCTAGTGTGACTCGTGTACCCTGGGCTAACCCCTTGATCGCCAGAAATCTGCCTCCAAAGCCCCTCTTCGTCTCTACATCGGTGAGGTGTAGCGATTTACCCAAGAGGATACCCACTCCCTCCTTCTTAGAGGATTTGTGCGAGCCCCAGAAGTTTCTGCCTATCTCCTTTCCCTTAATCGTTGACTCGGCCCCCCTTCTATAGTGGGTTTCTTGTAGGAAGAGGGCCAGTAGTTTCTGTTTGCGGAATAAGTTACTTGTGAGAGACCTCTTGTTCTGCGAGTTTAGACCCTTAACATTGAGCGTACCGATCCTACAATCAGCCATGGTCGTCGCTATCCTTGCCCGGTGAAACCTCAGTGAGTGCCCCCGCTATCATCTGTTGGCTTGGACCTCAGAACCATGGCGTGGCGTTCCCTATTTCTTTACCCTCCACTCCTCCCTCCCCGGTTCCCCATTTCCCTTACCCATTTCGGTAGGCGTCCGTCTCCATCGCCCGACAGACATTGGGTTTAGTCAACGAACCACCAGGGCCGCTGCCTGGGCCCCGAGAGATAAATAGTGTGGAGCGTACCCTCCAATTTTTACCCTTAGGAACATTCAGCAGCTTTAGTCGGGGTCCAGTCCTTCCACAAGACCTCCCCTACCCCAGTCCCCTCTACTCCTGCCACGTGTCTCATCGGGGCTGGGTCCAAACGTGAACTAGCTTCCAATGAGGGTTGGAGGGATCTTTGAAGGCCTCGGGGGATGCAGCCACCCTCTGACGACCAAGAGAAACCCCCCTCCGTGTGTCAAGCAGGTGGGACCCGAAACTTCAGCCCTCAATTTCGGCCTAAGCCTCGCCAACCATGGCAACATCACAACGTAACATAAATCGCCCCCAAACATGAGGGGGCCCATGAGGACCCTGCGGTCAGATGCAATACTGCACAACAACATAACAACATCACTTTTCTTAACTTTCTCCCCTTCCCTCTCAGTCACTCGGATCCCCTGCGCGTGCTTTGGCATCCGCAGAGGTGGGAAAAATGCTTCTCCTCAATTTGCCAGGGCGAGCGAGCGAGTGAATCACAACTGACCCACACCGCGTTCCGTTTCTTCTCCCCTCTATCTCGTAATCATGCGGGCCCTCCGCGTCCCTCCGATGGATGTCTGGTTTTCCTAAATTTCCGGGTGCCCTACACTTTGTGTTTCCCCTGGCTGTGGTCGGGGCCCCGTGGGGCCTGACTCAGGTCTCTGTTGAGTCCACTGCTCTCCCCCGAGGGCTCCGGAGGGACCCCAATCAGTTTGTCGATGCCTCTTTGGATGTCTTCTTCTGTACAAGCTGAAAGTTTTCCCCTTGCCATTCAAAGGATAGGTAAAATGGGTGTCCCCAGCGGTACCGGACTCCCTTCCCCTGGAGCCACCTGGTGATCGGGCACATTTTTTCCTCATTTGTAGCGTGAGGGCGGACAGGTCCTGGTATATTGCCACCCTGGAGTTGTCGAATTGTATCTCTCTTAGGGTTCTAGCTCTTTCAAGTATTTTTGCTTTGTCCCTGTAATAGTGGAACTTCGCTAGCACGGAGCGTGGGCCCCTGGCCGCCTCCGCCAGCTCGATGAACTCTGTCGATCAGGATGGTTTCTCCGGAGTCGGTTCCCAGGACAATCCTAATGATCTCCTGCACTTTGCCCTCCAGGCCGGTCTGCGTCTCCCCCTCCACCTCCGACAGGCCGAAGAATCGCAGGTTGCATCTCCGTTCACGATTTTCCATATCGTCCTCTTTGAAGCGGAGCTCTCCCTCACGCCGCTGCATCTCCTTGAACCTCGCCTCCATCTGAGCCTCCAGGAAGACGGTGGAAGCCTGGTTGTTCTCCACCCCCTCCATTCTATCCTCAAACGTGGAGACCTTGGCGGTGAGGTCGGCCAGCTTGGCACCCATATCCGTTCTCATCCCCCTGATTTCGTCCAGGATTGTCTGGATATTGCTCTGCATGTTGTTCATGTTGGGGGTCGGCGTGGGTGGCGGGTTGGTCTCCATCTCTTGTTTTCGGGGAATGAATTGGTAACCTCTAGGTCTTCGTAGTTCCCCGCGATCTCCCCCTGGGGCTCGGGGAGACGGTCCCCTCGATCCGCGCCAACTCTGATGAGGTGTGGTGGTTTGGACGGGCGGGTCACACCACAACCCCTCCGCGGCCACTACTCACGGTTGCTCCGACGTGGGGCCGGCGGGTGCTTTCAAAAGTCACAGAGGGGCCCAGGTGCGCTCCCGCGTCGGCCCGGGCCTGTTTGGTGTAGGCCTCTAAGAGTTGTGTCGCAGCAGTAGCCGGGGGGAGTCCCTATGGTAATTGTCACAAAGATGTTCCCCAACGCCTGGGGGGTGAGGAGAGGAAGGTGCCCGGGCGTGCCCCAGCGACGGCCCGGGTCACGATACACAGATGCGTGTGCGGCAGGCCAGGGTCCGGCCATGGAGGCTCAAAGCGTATTAACGTCCAGAGCTGCCGCAGCGGGAGCTGAGGGTGGGCTCGTCTGAGGAGGCCCCCCCGGGCGAGGGCCCCGGTTTCAGAGGGACTCCCATGGGCTTTCCGTGTTGCCTTCAGAGGTGCAGGGTGTCGATTCCTCAGATTGATCCCGGCAAGACGCTCATCCGCGGAGAGGAGGAGCCCGGCCGCGGAGCTTCACCTCGTGCGTGGCACGGGCCCAGAGGGGGGAGGGGAAGCGCGGATGCTCCAAGTCAAATATCTCGGGGACCCGGGCACCCCCAAGACTCGGGAAGGTGTCTCCGGAGTCCCCAGGAGTTCCCCCACCTGGATTCAGCCTTTGTAGGAGGATAACGTTCCTTTTTATCGCAGTTTACTCTACAAATCTCTCAGGGCTTCAGGGGAGCCGAACGATCAGGCGGCCATCACCCCTGTGCCCCCTGGTGGCCACCCACTAAGTATGCTTTATGCGGTAATCTGCCTGTGCAGAATTTAGCTGCTTCTTTGTAGTTCTTCAATGTCTCGATGATATTTAAGGTTTTACACCAATCATTCGCAAAAAGACAGAGTTTTACATGCACTTGCAGGAACTCCAAATCAGCGGGAGTTAGAGCTAGTTCAGCAAGTAACGCCACCATTTTGTTGTAATATTTTACAACAGATGGCGGATTAGCAGCAGATATCATTAAGGCCAGATCTTCGTATAAAGAGTTTTGGGAGGAAATAACATCTTTCGTAAATTTGACAGTTGGTGCCAATTGTATCGGGTGGACAAAGAAGTCAAACCCAACTACTGTCTTAATACCACATTGGGCAAGGACTTGGCTAAGCACAACACTCCCTTCCATATGCCTCCCTGAAGCTGGTCAAGAAATTGGTCAATTTCTGCTAAGCACATGTCCAAAGCGTACAATTGTATTGACTCAACTTTAAGGCTATTGTACGTTGTTAGGTTGCAGAGTTCTCTTCTCTCACTGTCTTTCAGGATGGAGGCGTTCCGCGTTGCTCCCTTTACAGGAACCACTTAAAATCCTAACACAATGCTGTATAGATCATGAGGAACCACACAACTCTTTAAGCGTGACTGTACTCGACTTAACGTACTAGAACTGTATGTTGAGAATACATTTTGTGACAAAGTAACATTTGTTAATGTACTAGAGTTGTATCTAGTGAACAACATGTGTATTTCTGTAATGAGACGCATCAGCAAGGAATGTTAAATTACACCAATCCAAAGGAAGATACTTATCTGAATGCATATTGTTCACATATGACACAAAGCTATGTATAATGTACACTAAACCCACAACTGGGTAGCCCTAAAGGAAGAGTATTGTGCCTTAAGAAAGAAAAATTAAGGGGGAAACAATAGTACGTGCCTCCTAATAGGTGAATGTTGGTGCCAGGTACAATCTGAAACCAATATACTAATAAACTTAAATCTAAATATACAAATTAGGACTCATGCAAATTTGCTTTTTAAACACCAAACAGTCCAGGAACCAAACTTAGCATTTCTTCCACAATAATGGTACAACACATCTGACTGGTGAGTATCAGTCTTTACTAGAATCTGCTGCGAGGCTACATAATACCGAAAACACAACTACTACTTTATACAGGGAAGGCACACTGCACTGTACTCACATTTACATTTCTTTACTCAAAGCTCACATGTGGAAAGTAGACAGAGAAACATATGAACAGCAGCAAAGACTAATGCTCACTTCTAATGGAAAGGAAATGGATGAAATTAGTTGTTGCTCGGTTCTTCCCCAAGAACATAGTATCACCAGGAAAGAGGTTGTGGGAGCACCCTTTACTTAACAAACCGGCACTAATGTCAGAAAAAAGAAAAATATACATTCCTGAAAAAGTGATGATTTATTCTGATGTTACATGTTTTTACATGGAAGAAAGCTGGACACTTGCAGACAACATCCGAGTACAAGTGAAGAAATGGCTTGACAAAGTGCAATAAGAGAAAGAAAAAGTAGAAAGGACATGCGGAAGAACATGCTCACAGATCATGGGGGCTAGCCCACCCTCAGAGAAAGCACATCATTCAATCCTCATTGCTGCAGTGATAGTGGTTGTGATCGTATTCCAGAAGCAGCAGTTCATTTAAGGTGGATGTAGGCCCTGTTTGGAAACGTATCAGAACACATACAGAATGGCCCTTTAGTACCATTAAAGCCATCTGCTAGGGCACCATTATTCTTTGTAACCAGGAAGGCAGGTGACCTTCGACACTCTATCTGCTGAATTGGCTAGAATAAGTTACTTTACAAATGTATACCATCCTCCTTTTATTAATGACATACTAAATTCAATAAAGAATGCATAATTATTCACAACGTTGCAATTAAGGGGTGTCCTCACTCTGTTTCTGTTCACACGGAAAATGAATGATGGTATTTCAAACAGCATGTGGTGTTTACAAATGTCTAATTATCACACCTCTCACAAGATACTGCACAAATTACTGTATCGGACATCGGATGATTATGACTCATATACACTTTATTATTATTTTGGCAAAAGATACAGACTCTGACAGTCCTTTCTATTTGCATATGACAACGTGGCTACTAACAATTACTGTATATGCATTGCTTAGACTTACACCATGGTGGCTAGTGTGGCCAACACTTATTATGTGTTCCCTGATATCTTTTGGGGGAACAAGTCTATCGCCTCTTTTTTAAATAGTTCTCTCTACATATTGTTTGTTTTAAGTTCACTTTGATCTTGCTGTCACCTCAGTCAATGCAGTGCCTTCCCATGCAGTGATTCCTATGGTATCATTCCATTCATTGTTTTAAATGACTTGGGCCCTCATTACAAGGTGGGCGCAAAGGGATGCCGGGCACCGGTAATGACACTGGTGCCGGTAATCCCTTTGCGCCCTATTCCGAGGTCCCTTTGCGGGTCCTTCCCTTAACGCCTGGTTTTACCAGGCGTTAAGGACGGGACCCGCAAAGGGATACCGGGGTCAATAATGGTTATTGACGCCTTCCCCCTTCCCATTGAGCCCTTTGGGGGCTCAAATGGGAATGGGGAATGGCTTTACAAATGGGGATTTACCAGTCCCACCAAGGTCGGACTGGACCGGTAAGTCCCCATACCACCAAGTCGGTGGCAGTACCGGTGTTGGTGCTAGTCATGGCACTAATAGCACCATGACTAGCACCAACCTCAGAATGAGGGCCTTGATCTATTATTGGTAAACTTGTTCTAGCTCTTCTGCTTTCTCAGTTTCTTTCTTACTCATTAGTCTGGATAGGCAGTCAGCCGTACAATCTTTAGATCCACAATTATTATTTTTGTTTCAAATTACATTATCCACCTTGTAATTCTAGTGGACACTTGGACCATTTCTCTTGATGCTAGTATTTCCTTTACAGGCTTATGATCCATGTGTACTTGGAATCTGCTGCTACAAACAAATTACCTACATTTCTCTATGACCAATACAATTCCTAACATGGCCCCAATTGTTGCTTGTGATTTTTTTGCACCTTCAGTAAATCTTGACACAAAAGCATTGGTATATTATTTTCCTTCTCCTCCCTGAGCCAACATCTCACTCAATCCTGCATTGTTGATATCTATTGTTATAATTGTTTTCCACACAATTTTATAATTCTCTAAAACTGGGGCTTTGCTGAGTCCTTTTTTTTACCACAATGAATACCTTTTCACAGTTCACCTCCTGTTCAAAAACCGTTCCTCCCTTTACTAAATTCCTTAGTGATGCTGTTATTTTCAAAGTTTGATATGTGTTTTGAATAGTTCTCAGCCATGCCCAGAAATGGCATGACTTGTTCTTTTTTCATCAGGTATGGTGTCTTTTCAATTGTGTCAATTAGTTCCTTCTGTGGTTGAATACCTTTCTCTGACATTATTTGACTGAGGTATTATATTTGATTCCTATTCAACTTGCAGTTTTCATGGCTGAGCGTCATTCCTGCTGATGGCAATTTCCTTACAACTATCATGATCCTTTCAGTATGATGTTGATCTGTCTCTCCATGTACTAATATACTATCCTGAAAAAACAGGACACCAGGTTCTCCAGCAAATAATCTGTACATTATGTTCTGGAATATTGATGACACAGATATGAGATCAAAAGGCACTTTAATTAATTGAAAGAGTCCTTCTGGTGTGATGAATGCCAATAAATGTCTGGGTGCCTCATGTAACTTAACTTGATGATATTCGAATGTAAAACCCAATGTTGAAAAAAGATTTGCTGGACCAATGGTTGATATAAGTTTATGTATACTAGGTAGCGAATGCCTAGCCAAAATAATATATTTATTTAGTTACATGAGATGTATACATAGCCACACCTTGATAGTTTCCTGGCTACCACCAAAGGCGACACCTATTCGGAAGCATCTATTCTCTGTAAAATTCTTTGCTTCTCGGCTCTTCAAGTTTTTTAACTCTGGTCTTAATAGGTTTTATGTGCAGTTTTCGGGCAATTGGTTTAGCCCCTGGTTGCAGCCTAATCTGATGTACAAAGCCTTTGATACAACCTACTCTTTGCCTGAATACTATGTCAAGAGGTTCCTGTTCTCACATGCTAGCACAGCTCGTTCTGCTTTGTAATCTAATTTTATCTCAATGTTTTACTGGTGTACCCAACTCAGTGTGCGAAATGCACCTTTTTGTAATACATATACTTTTCAACATGCTGTTTTCATTTAATCTGCAAGTCAGCTTTGAACGAACCAATCAAATCAATCTCAACTTTCCTATAAACTACCGGATTGGAGTCCACTTCAAGTAGGTAACTATGGCTAATTGTGTCCATTCCTATAATTATTGGAAGTAGAGAATATTAAGCCCCTGATTCAATCATCATTGCAATAGGTAGCTGATTCTACCTAACTAAGGGGATAGTTCCTTCTAATTCTTTATTGTCGTTGTAAACCATGTAGATGTTTGCTTTAGAGCTCGCTTTTAATTTCTCTTTATACATTACTGAATTTTGTAGCTTTACGGCATCAGGCAAAATTACCTTACATAGTCTACAAATTATGCACGTGGCAGGGCAATTTGGGTTGGTTCCACAATGGGATAATCCTGTCACACTTGTAAAATTGTTGCTGTTCAGAAAAATATATTTTGCTTTGCCTCCTGCATCACTTCTTGGTGCACCCCTAAACCTTGGTATACCACTCCTATTCCTTATAGGTTAATACCAATTTTTTGTTTGGTATCCTCATATACTGCTTGTAGCATACATTTTTCAGTTTTAGCACCTGTGGTTTTTTCTTGATCCTGTAGCACCACTTGTTTGTTTCAGTTCTCCAACCTTTCTCACAGAGGTTAGTATGTTTCACTCCTTTAGCTATGCTTCTAGTGGAGGATCATCTTTAGAGCACAGACTGCCTCTCACTTTTCCATTAGGACATTTCAATCTGAATACATCTCGCAATCATTCATCTATCTGGAAGCCAGAATTTCAGGACTGTGCCAATCCTCTCAGAGATCTGATTCACGCGTTCAACTTTTTTACACATTTCTCATATTCATATCAACTCTCTGCCTCTTCCACTATGGGTTCAGAAATATCTCAAACGTGTCCTGATCTGCCATGTCTAGGCACTGTATTAGCAGCTGTTTCTCTTGATAGCCAGTGATTTTGACGAAATCATTTTCGGAGAGGTATTTATTAACAAAACAATAATAATGAAAAAAACACTGATTTATTTAGTTTTTTATATATGGGGTAGGGTAAGGGGTTAGACGGAGCGGGGAGGGGGCTGGAATGGGCTTAAAATCATAGGGGAATGAGGGATTTGGGGGTGCATTTGTTATGCCATCTTTGATGACCCGGGTGTTAGTCTTAGCAGTTTACGTGGTGGTGTGAGGTATGGTTGCTTAGCTTACCATAACTGTTGAATTTCTGGGGGTTTTCGGTAACCGTAGGTTTTTGTTAGTGCAACTTAACCATAATGTCCCTTTAACAACACATTTTTTTCATTGACTTCCATATGTTTTTATGGGTGCATCTTAACTCTAATGACCCTATAACAATGTTTATTCACTGAATTTCATGGGTTTTTACCAGTGCACCGTAATTTGCTACAACTTCCTACTATCATACTTACCCCAAATATAGCAGCATTTAAGGCTGACCTTAAAACGGTGCCATACCCAACTCCTAGCAACATTTGTAACACTTGTTGCAAATGTATTCACTGTTTTTGTATCCACTGACGTACGCGAATGTCTGACATCATCGCAAACTTTCTGGACATGGTCACCTGACCACACGCACGCACGCAGTTTGAAGATGTGTTTGCGAATGGCTCGTTGCTTTGCCAAAGGGTCTATGCTTTGCGACCAGTTTGAAACTGCATTTATAGCTGATCTAGGAAGTTTCAAGCTGAAACATTTCCTAGACTTATTTTTACTCAATAACCATTTGCAATCTAGGACAGAGCACATGCTTGGAAGACTATTCGCAGAACTGCTATTTATCTTCAAAAATGTCACCAGCTATTGCCATCCCTTCTCCCCAGGACCACCACCACCACCACCAGCTAGAGGGCCTACACAACGGAAAAAGCAGAATCATGCAAAAAACAATCAAGAGGACCTGGAAGATAAAGTAGAGGAAATGGCAACCTCTCGCACCCAGAGAGAATTGTGGGTGTGACAGTTCTATACCACTGTTGGGGGTGCACCAAAGGCTAAGGCTACCAAGGTGAAATGCACAGTTGTGGACAACCTGGGCAGTAAATGTACCAGACCACCTCCATGCACCGCCACACTAAATACAACCACCGGAATGCTCTCAGTAAGGGTGTTCGTTTCTCAGGAAGTAGTACGCTGTCTTCCTCTATCTCATCTTCCTCAACCAATACTACCAACCACACAGGCTACTCTTGTGGGGCAGACAATCCCACCAGCTACATTATAAGCCATAAAAGAAGTTTTTGATCCTTATCTTTCCATACAGTAATGTGTATTTACTGCAATACACTACACTGCCTGGGGGAGCAATGTCGAAGTGCTTTTGAGGCTGTAATCAAGGAGCATGAGTAACATAGCCCCCTACCTTCAAATTAATGCACACCCTGTGCCAATCCGCTCTCCACCTGCCCCTCTATATCTGTGGTTGGTGTCCCTTCCCTTATTTCCTTCCACCATCTTACTTCCTAACATCTCCTGCAAAACAAAGAAAAATAAATACAAAATCTAAAAACACAAAAAATGTTCCTTTAGGAACCAGCTTTCACAGTTGTAAGAGTCACACATATACCCACCAATACGTTTTAAAAAACCTCTGCATATAACCCTATAAAGGGGCCTCATTACGACCCAGGCGGTAAGTTACCTGGGTCGTACCCTTACCACCATGGCGTAAACTATGTTTACGCCATGGTGGTTGGCGGATTTACCGCCCCATTCCAAGGTGAATGGGGCGGTAAATCCCCATTTCCCATTTTACCCTTCCCCATTCCCATTTTTGCCCCATAGGGCATAATGGGAATGGGGAAAGGCGCTAATTACGCCACCGTAAATTACGGTGGCGTAATTAGCACCAAGGTCCCTTTGCGGCATGGGTTTTAACGCCTGCAAAAAGCAGGCGTTAAAATCACCATCCCGCAAAGGGTCCTTGGAATCAGGCGTTAAGGGTCGGCGCCGTTTACGGCGCCGTAAACTCCTTAACGCCTGGGTCCTAATGAGGGCCAAGGTATTAAAATTGCACACAACTGCCACCTAAGAATGTTCTGCACATATTTTGCAAAGGCATTCCCTTGCTTATCTCAAACAACTGTACACACGTTTGCTATAAATGCACATATGCATTCTGCAGTAAAAAAAGAGTGCATGAATGAAAAGAAAACTAGGGATTGCCAAGTGCTCATAGGAGCCCAGAAGTAAAGTGTCAAGGGATGACAAGATGGGAAGCTACTAGCTACTAGCTACCTGCTGGGGAAGAGGAGTCCCAAGGGCGTGGTATACACCTGCCAGGCTGTAGACGCCTAAGGACAGTGCTGAAGAGGGGGGGTGTACTTGGGTCAATTAGATATAGGTCCTGAAACCTGTAAGCTTCATGGGGGATCAGGCCACCACTCTCAGTGCTAGTGGTATGAGTTAGCAGGGAAAGGATGAAGTTAAACAGGAACACAAAAGGAGAGTTTTCTTAAGTTTAAAGAACTTAAGGAAGTCTAGCTCAAGTATAAGAGGAGCAGGAAAACTTCTCAAAAGAGGGGCACCAGCTGAATACAGAGACATGCCTCCCCCTCTTGGTTTCAAAAAGTGTTTGACAATCACAGTGTGGGAGTTACAGCAGCGGAGGGCTCTAGCATGGCAGTATTTAGGGAAACAAAGTTGAATATATTGTACCCCTTGCAATTAGCAGGAGCCAATGTACACATCGTAGGGCTGCAGTGATGTGAAAAGGAGAGAAAGGACTTAAAGATGACCCCAAGGTTTTTGTTCTCACAGGATGGTGAAAGTAGAGGGCCTAAAGACAGCGGTGAGAGGACAGGAAAAAACAGGACACAGGTATCACAAGAAGAAAGATCTCTGTTTTACTGGCATTGCGACAGAGATTTTTAGCTGCACACAATTCTTTGATGGCGATCAAACAATCAGGGATAAAAATGACGGTAACAGTGGTGTGGTAGCCTTGATCTTTCCTGAGTGGATTCCTGCCTCTATCATTCCCACTCAGATCTACTCCTGTTTTGAATGCCTCGTCTGTAGGCTCTCTCTCTCTCTCTCCTAGCTCTCTTACCGTGGCTACTATCTATCGGCCTCCTGGTCAAATTACCACATTTCTCTCTGAGTGGGCGAACCTCTCCTCCTCCCTCCCGGCCTCTACCACTCACCTTCTCCTCCTCAGTGACCTCAATATCCATCTTAACTCTCCTTGTTCCTCCTCTTTACTCTTCCCTGATGTCTGTGACTCCCTCTCCCTGCCCATCCTCCCCTTTGGCCCGTCTCACTCTGCAGGACGCACACTAGATGTCTTGATCTCCTCTGACCTCCCCCTCTCCATCCCTTTGATCATGCCTCTCTCCTGGAGTGATCATTCCCTGCTCTCCTCTCCTCTCATCTCTCCCTCTCTTCCCCCCATGCCAAGCCCACCCCGACATTGCCACCTACCTTCTCAGACATCCGGCCCATGAAGAGTGTGTCAGTTGAGGCTTTCGCCGACACTTTCTCCCCCCTCCACCTCTGTCTGACTGTCATCCTGACACAGCCCTGTCTCTGCTCTACTCTTCTATTTCTGATACTCTAGATGCTCTTGCCCTTGTCATGAGGATACGGTTCAAGTCCAAAGCCAAGTGCAATTCCTGGTATCACTCAGACCTAGCTACACTCAAATGTAAGTGTAGGGTGGCTGAGAGGAAATGGAGTGCTTCTTGGTCATCCTCTGACAAACTGGCCTGTTGCCTGCCCCAAAGACAATACTGACTCTCTGTCCTCACCCAGAAGAGAGTCCACATTCAAGCCTGCGTCTCTGCGGCATCTAACAACTCAGCCGAAAATCTGCAAGGAGCTGGGCATCCCTGCTGCAGTCTCTACCGCTCCTGCTACCCCCCAGGCTCTTTGCAATGCCCTTGCTTCACACTTTATCTCAAAGACCCAGGGCATCCTGTCCACTCTCTCCTCCCCTGCCCCTCCTCTCCCCATCTGTGAATGCTGACTCTCCATCAGTCACCCCACACCCTCTTTCTCATCCTTTCCTCTTTTCTACCCTGATGAGGGCACTAGACAAGTATGATCTATCAAAGCCTTGTCAAAACAGGTTCATCCCTATTCCTCTAAAACCATCAAGGTCCACGTCGATATCCTCGCCCCAGCACTTGCCGATTTCTGCAACCATTCCTCTGCCTCAGGCTCCTTCCCCTCCCCTCTCAAGCACTCCCTTGTGCATACTCTTCTCAAGAAACCCACAGCTGATCCTACTTGTCCCTCTATCACCCAATTTCCATTACTCCTTTTCTGGGCAAACTCCTGTAAAACCTGGCCATCTCTCAGCTAAACCTTCATTCCAACTTTGCTGGCTGTCTCCATGACCACCAATCTGGCTTCAGAGCTTCCAGAAGCACGGAAACTGCTCTCCTGAACATCCGTGAAGATCTGCTCTCCAACCTTGACTCTAACATTCCCTCTGCCCTCATCCTACTCAATCTCTCTTCTGCCTTTGACATGGTCAACCATACCATTGTGCTCAACCATCTCAGTGATAACCTGGGTATCACTGATCAGGCTCTGGCCTGGCTGGCCTCTTTCCTCTCTGATCAACCCACCAAGGTTCAACTTGGGTCCTTCTGATCATCTATCTCCCTCTCTACCTGTGGTGTTCCCCAGGGGTCTAACCTCTTGCCCTGAATTTTGAACCAATACCTTGCAACTCTTGCCAACTGCATTGCCATTTTCTGCTCCAATTTCCAGTGCTATGCATATGACACTCAACTCATTTTCAAGCTGCCTTCGACCACCTCCTCTCCTTCTCTCATCTCTAATTGCCTAACTGCCATTCAAGATTGGTGTGCCGCCAACGATCTTTGTCTGAATGCCAGCAAGACAGAGATCCTCCTCATTGGCACACCTTCACCCTCCTTTCCCCTCACTCTCTGGCCGGCCTCCCTTGGCCCTCCTCCTACCCCCACCTGTGAGACTAAGAACATCTGGGTTATCTTTGACTCCACACTTTCCTTCTCAGCCCACATCTCTGATGTCTCAAAAAAGTCTTACTTCCTACTGCACCTCCTTAGAGGTACTCTGCCTTTCTCCTCCCAGAAGCTCACTCTCTCTCAAGCTCTGGGTCTATCTAGGTTGCACTATTTTATCAGCCTCTTTCTAAATCTACCTGCCTCTACTTTCCGCTTTCTGCAACTAATCCAGAACAGGACTGCAAGATTTTTCCTTGGCCTCAAGCCTGGGATCGTAGCTCAACAGCTCTGAAATCTCTCCATTGGCTCCCATTGGATGCAATGATTAAATTCAAAACCCTCTGCATTGTCCACAAGGCTTTCTCGTGCCTGGCTCCAAATTACATTCAGCTGTCCCTCCGCGAATACATCCCCTCTCAAGTTCTTTGCTCCTCAACCTCCAAATCCCTCAGGGTCAGTCGTTTTTCAAAGAAACGGACTGGGGGTAGATATCTGTCTTTGGCTGTGGCCTCCCTCTGGAACAGTCTCTCTACCACTCTGAAACTTGAGAAGAACCATCTCTGGTTCTGGATGCTTCTCAAGACCTTCCTCTTTGCTTCTGCCTTCACCCCCCTCTGCCCTGCTGGTCTGTTCTCTCTCGGCACAGTGCAACTGGCCTACCCTCTATCTTCTGGGCCCTGGTACCTGCTCACCCTGCCACCTTCCCGCACTGCATCTGGGATTAATATCAATATCAATTAGATCAGGAAAGTTTAAGGAAAGCTGTGTGTTATTAACATAACACTGAAAATGAGAAAAAAAGAAAGACATCAGGTGAACCAGAGGGACGAAACAGATCTTGAACAGCCGCAATCATAGGATAAAACCCAGGGGTACTCTTTAGGTACACAGTGAGGTGGTGGAGTACAAACAGCCCAGTTGCAGCTGGTAAGGGCAGTTAGTAAGGAAAACAAATTGGCCTGTCCAGTGCCTTGTCCATGATGCTAATGGTATCATGTAACCATTCAATCAGGATACAATTGTTGACCATGTGAAAGGGGGAGGAGAACTTTTCTCAATTGTACTACAATCATAAATGCCATATATACTTTAATTATATAATTCAACCATATTACAAATACTGCACATTCCCACTACATTACCTATAATTACTATACACATATTACCATACTATGTTTCAAGTGGCCTGATTTTTGGGGCATGGCCAAAGGCCATTCCTCTAAGAATCTGGCCACTGGCCACAACCACCACAATAGAATTAAACCATATAGCAAGTGCGTACAATACACCTTCACTTAAAAAAACCCGCCCTGAACCCCCTGAAATTGAAATTATGTCCACGGACACCAATATTGCCTGCAGACTCTGTGGCAACTTCAAACCCTTTTTTTCACCTACAAAATAGTGACATATTATCGCTATTCCACCCCCACCCTTTCCAGCCCCTCCTTTGACCACCAGATAACTCCAAATGTGTTTTCCAGAGTTTTTCCCCCACAGCGCTATACACGGACACTGGTGGCCATCCGCGGGTCCATCATGGTGGGCCCGTTTAAAAAAAATATGATGCGCCACCCGGTTTTCACCATCCAATCAGCGGGCACGTCTGATGTCCATGGACATCATGCCGGACCCTGATTGGTCCAGAGGGCTATCCACGGACCGAATAGGGAAGGGCGTCCACGGACCAGACCCAGATGTCACTAATTTGTTTTTACCTACTTTTTGGCCATTTTCTAAAAAACTACTGTGCGGATTTACACCAAATGTACAAACGCACGCATTCGAGACCAAGCCGCCGCTCCTGGCGTAAATTTGGTGAAAATCTGCCCAGCATTTTGGGCTGTAGGCGTGATCAAATTATTTTTTGATTGCATCTATGAGGATTTCCACACATTTTGGGACCTCCCTATAACTTTGCCCCCCTTGATGAAACCATACCAAACATCACAGAATCATTCCGAGGGGGGCATATAATTGTTTTGCAAGGTTTGGTGAGGATTCGTCCAGGAAGGGGCGAAGTTATAAACCAGCCAAAAAGTGCTCTTTCTATGAGTTGAGCATCATAACCATAACTACACAGCCGCTACCACAGGTCGTGTAACTACACAGCCCATGGTGGCGGCCGTGTAGTTATGGTTAAGTTGCTCAACCCATAGGAAGACCATTTTTTGGGAGGATTATAACATTGCTCCCCTTGGATGAATATGCATCAAACTTTGCAAAAAAGATACATGGCCCCCTCTGAATTATTGTGGGCAGTTTGGTGAGGTTTCGTCCAGGGGGGGCAAAGTTATAGTGGGGGTCCCAATTTTTTTTTTCCATAGACTGAATGGACAAAAAGTTTGCCGACGCGTACAGCCCAAACATTGGACTGATGTTCACAGAATTTGCGGCAGGTGCGGTGGCTTGGTCTCGAAAGCAAGCTTTTGTAAATTTGGAGCAAATCCGTCAAGTAATTCTTCTAAGAACTGGTGAAATCTAAGGCCCTCATTCCAAGGTGGGCGGTAAGGGATACCGGGCACCGGTACGGAGACCGGTGCCGATAATCCCTTACCGTCCTACTACAAGGTCCCTTAGCGGGTCCCACCATTAACGGCTGGTCTAACCAGCTGTTGTGGACGGGACCTGTTAAGGGACCGGGGGGCAATAACGGGCTCACAAGTTGCTAGCCCGTTATTAGCGCCCTCCCCATTCCCATTGAGCCATATAGGGGCTCAAATGGGAATGGGGAATGGCATTTTCAATGGGGACTTACCGGTCCTGCAAAGGTCGGACTACACCGGTAAGTCCCCATTTAACCATACCGGTGCCGGACCCGTTATTGGTGAAAATCATGGCGCAAATTGCGCCATGACTACCACCAACCTCAGAATGAGGACCAAAGTCTCAAAAAATGAGTGATATCTGGCTCCGCTCCACGGTCCCATCTCCCTGTTCGCTCTGCGGTCAAAACTCTGATAGGCCTGCAATGTGGCGTGATGTAGGCAGACATTGGATGTGCCAGGTTGTTGGCTGGAAGGAAAGCGTGCTGTGCGTCATAATTTTGGGTGACGCGGCCATGTTGTATCGCAGGATAGTGCAGCACGGAAAGGGGCTGTAAAACATGCTTTGTGGCACCTGGTGGTGGGAACAGGGGATGGAAAGGGTGGGGTAGTGAAAAGTGGTTCATATGATATATTTGTTTAGGTGGAAGAAGACAGCGGTGTGCATGCGGTGTCAGCGAGTACGCAGCAATTCGTGGCTAGCTCCTCAGGCGAGTAGCTTTTGCAGTGACTGCAACCAGGCTCAATTGAGGATGTGGTGTGGACTGCAGATGATATGAAGAAATTTGCATAGGGTGTACTATTCTGTGTTGTATGTGGTAGCCCCTAGCGCCTTGGGTGCAGGGCCAGAGTCCTTGCACCAAAGAGTTTGCTGAGTGGTTGTACTTAGCTTCACATTGTTGGCTTGTGTATGTGGTTTGTGAGCAGTGTACACATTGTTGGTTGCATGGGTGTGGTGATTGTTAGCACATCCTACAGTTTTGGGTGCTGACTACATGTTTGCATGCATGGCTGCATTATGTTGCGGGGTTGGGTAGCAGTATTGGTGGCTGTGTTACGTTTGTGGGTTGTGGTACCTGGCCACAATTTTGCTTGCATGGCTGAATTACGCTGCAGTGGTTGTGGCCAATGCCTAGCCTCTTGGGTACATGGCTGAAGGCAGTGCATGCCAACACTGTGATACTGGCATATGGATTCCAGACATAAGTTTACAGAATGCATTTTTCTTTGCTTCCATCAATTGGGTAAGTTGTTATAACCATACGTTGCTCCATTGTACCCACTTTTCAATATGCATCTCTCCTAGGGTGGTCAACTTTACAGAATGGTTGTGGAGGATATTTTGGACTTGGTAGAGCACCTGCAGTGAGCTGCAATGCATGCACTTTCATATGCTGTATTTCATTGCACTTGTTCCACATTAGGTAGAGACATGACACCATTTGCATTTGCAATGGTTTGCCCTTGATTAGACCATTTGCTGAGTGAGTGCAGTAAGATATTGGCATGTGACAGGATTTCCTTTGCATTACACATTTAAAACAATGTACACAGCTACCCACATATAGTTGAATGTCTCCTTGACAAACCTATGTATGTACTGTGATCTTTATAGAAATGCTTTGGAAAAAACCATATCCCATTACAAGAAAAGGAGTATTTCAGAATGACCTACCCTTGCAATATGTAATTGGTCATAGAAATATGTTCAGCAACATGAGTATGATGTTTCTATTTTTCCCCAATCCAGCATGGAAAGTATTGCAGTACTAGAAACACTACTGTGCGAGAAGAAAGTTACACTGCGCTCTGAAAATTACAGTCTTCTTTGAAAGACAACATGCGGCACTGCTGCTTGTACTGCCTCCGTGTTCATATTTCTAAATGGTGAATAGTCCTTGCTAATATCCCCCCTGGCCCCTATTGATGTTTACCTGCTGCCATTGCACTGCTCTGTTTACCCAAAGTAACATCTACAAATGGCGCACATCCTGGGAGAGCTGCATGCCGCACATCCTGGGAGAGCTCCCCTGCTGCCTTTTTGCCCTAGCATTCAATCTTCACACAGAAGTGTGAGTTCAGGGCACCAAAAGGTTTTAATCAGGCAGGGGGTGAAGGTAAATTTGACATCTTTACAAGTCCGCGCAGGGTACCAGCAAATCACTGGACAAAACCATCACTGCGGGTAAGTCCCGCTAAATACGGGCCAGCTGGCCACCTTATTATTACTCTTCTTCCGTGTACTTTTTTAGATGCACAAAGAACACGCTCAGCGTTGCCATATTTTGCTAATGTTATGTGTCCATCGCTTGCACTAACTTTATTTGATGACACACCACTACATCACAACACTACCCTCCATAGCTGACATTATTTGTTGACAGTAGTTGCTGAAACAGTGTACTCGTGCTATTTTCATAACCTTCATGCCCAGCGTAGCCGGACATGCCATGTGAGGACCTAGGTACAGAAAACAGGATCATACACAGAAGCTAACACAGACAAGCTCACTCAGAGCATGCAATCCCTGTCTTGTTATACATAGTAGTTGCTCAGAGAATCGTTCAATAATTTATCCCCAACAATGTGTACTGTAGCAAAAGGTTTAATTTTTCATCCAATGTTCACAAGACAGTGTAAGCTCCCTGCAACTACCACTTTTTTCATTTTGCAGGAAACTTCCAGCATAGAATGTTGCCTGTGCTTTTGTGTACTTCTTTTGTCATCTTGCAAACTAGAAAAATGAATAATGGATGGTCCTTGGTGGTTTTTGGGGGACAACACACTTTCTTTTTAAGGTACGAAAGGTGACAGTTGTTGTCTCTGTGATGTCTTGTTGTTTGCTTCTTATTGCCGGAAACACAAATGGACATACTGGCCCCTGGCGGTCGTCCCAGATAACGATGAGCGAAAACAGACAGTTTATGGTAATTTTGTAATGATTATTCCACATTCCGTCTGTTAGCAAGTGGAAGTCGCGACACGCACAGTAAGGTACAAGGTATCTGGGAACGAAGAGGAATCAGAACACATTTCAGTAGCCGTTGTCAGTTGCACCGTAAAGGACAAGGTTCTGAGGGAAGGATGTCATAACGGGTTCTAGGTGGCCGGGTCATGCACCTTGGCGTGAGCTAATATGTCTTAATGAGTAGCATCAGATGTTCACCCACAAGCTTGCTGTCTGTTTTGAACATGCCACGTTCCTTCCATGGCTACACAAATGTGATTCGTCTTTCGGACGTTGCCAGCAAACCCTTCTTTCATATGTTTGCTTTTTATAACAGATGTCAGTGCTAGTGAGTGTCGTCAGACCCATGGCACATTCTCTTTGTGTGTGCCCAAACAAACATACAACAAAACATATCCTCCTAGGTTACCGCTCCGATTGCAGGACAATGCAGGACCTGTTTTTCCAGAACATTGAACAGTATTGGTTTCTAATGTATGCAGTATAGGGACCTGAACTGGTTTTGTCGCCTGTGTGGTACATTATGAATACTGTTGTGAAGGTTTGCTTGCCAAGTGATACCTGTCCGTGTGTGAAGGTAGTAAGCTTGCAGTTATGACTATGTGATTGTATAGGTGAGGTAGAACAAATATCGGAATTGCCAGAGCTACACAATATGGTATGGTTTGGACTGTGTACCAGTTGCTGAATGGAATGGAATCACAGTTAGGTATAAATACATGTCATGGTGCTTGCCCCCAGACATCAGGAGCAGACCAGCCTGCCCCAGGTACCAGAACCTATGGGGTCCTTTAAGGCCCCAAAAGGTTGCCTCAAGACTCCCTGGCTCATAATATTCTTTCAAGTAAGGCTGGTTTCAGGGGAAGAGGAATCACATTCAGCCCAGTCTGAGGCATGCTGGAGGGACTACTTTAACTGGGACTATCTGTGCAGGGTGTGGTGGGAGGGACTACTTCACTTGGGACTACTTGTATGAGGCTATATAAACCACACCCTAAGAACAGAACACGCTTCTCGTTATTCTGCACTCCTGCAGCATAACGCTCACCATGTCTGCTAGCTTCAGTCAACCCGGTCTTCAGCCACGCCCTTCCTGAGATTCATGAACAATCACCTGTGGAGAAAGAAAGGAGGAGAGAGAGAAAACAAGAACAAAGACAGCAGTTAAGTTCTTACCTGATGCTCCATCTTCAGTCGCTCCGGAGCCGCCGCACATGCTGAACAGTAAAGAAACATCAGGTTAGCCGCGCAGAGGAAAAAGACCACATTAAAGACATTTCAACATTACGCCAGCACTAATACTCACCCGAAGGCTGCAAACTCTTGCGATCCATAGAGACAGCTTCATGCGATCACCGCTCTGGAGTCACCGCACCTGCTGAACAGTAAAGAAACATCAGGTTAGCCGCGCAGAGGAAAAAGGCCACATTAAAGACATTTCAACATTACGCCAGCGCTAATACTAACACGAAGGCTGCACACTGTTGAGATCCATCGAGACACCTTCACGCGATCACCGCTCCGGAGTCATCGCACCTGCAGAACAGAAAAGGAACAGCAGGTTAGTTGCACAGAGGGACAAGTACCATATTTTATAAATTGTCACTTCACGTTAGTGTTGAAACTCACCTCTGGAATTCTGCTCATCATTGTGGAGAGGAGGCACTCTTCATCGGGCACATCGAAACCTCATCTACAAAGAAACAAGCACAGTAGTGAGGATTTTGGCAACTTGAACTCTAAGCAAACTATACCAAGAAACTATTGGGATAAAGACTTATCTACAGAGTCACTGTTGTTCAAGACTCTACAGCAGCCCACAGGATCAGTGATGTAACTAGATCCGAGGAACAGCAACGCACCCCTGCATACAGTCGCAGGACGGAGAGTCTGCCATTCATAACTCTAAGGTGAGACATAGTAGAGGGGTGCACAAGGAGGTCACGGGAGGTGGGAGCTGGTCCTCCTCCTTGTGGCTAGTTAATATTTTGTTTCAAAATTCCAGAAAAACCTTCATTAGTGATGGAAGGGTAAAACAGAGAGGGTATGTGCAGCCATTCACCACTCTGCTTCAAGTGACGCTGGTGGAGACAGTCACCACCCAGCTTAATTCGGCACCCCTGTGTGAGCGTAACAATACATAGCGAAAATGCTTGTTAGGGGCTTCTTCCTGAATTACATGATTGCACAGAGTGCTTTTATGTTTCCACATGTAGGAAATCTGCAAGATATCATTCATTGATATGTTTTTGCTTTCCACTACTTGCGGTAAGTACATTAGAAATTCCTGTGGATCTTCTTGTCTGTTTAACGTGAATTTCACCATTCCAGCAACGTAGTCCAGTTTTTGCCTTATTCCTGAGACACTGTAACTGTTTTCAGGACTATTTGCTGCATTTCTATGAATGACTACCATTTGTAAACATATCCGGTCGGAGCTGTTTAAATAATTGTTTCCAACAAATGCTGGCATTTGCAATAGAAGATTGATTGCTAAATTTGCACAGCAATTTACACCACCTGTATTGGAAAATTTGAATGGACCAGCCAGTTTTTTGTCTGAATACTTTGATGGAAGTTCACATATTTCTTTCGAAGAGGAAGTTCTCTTTGTGTGTGCAGTTGGGTATGCATGGTTCTATTTCATCCATTCCTTTGTGTTTTTGGTAGTTGATGGAGTATGAGTTGATTTCAATTTCTTTGAATTGTGTATCTTAAAATACATGAACACTGCACTGTCTCAGTAGGAGCTGAAATTCCACAACAGTATTGCACTTACTTTGTTGGCTGTTGAGAGTAGGCTTATTCAAGGGAGTATTTTCAAGTTGACATGCCACTCGCTTTCAAGGCAGAGGTGGTTACTGCAACTGTGAAAGAAGATAGTGAGAAAATAAGGTTGTTAATGGCATACTGATTGCATTTGTAGAATACATAACTTAAAAGGGTAGGGGGATGTGTTGGCAGGAAGACTTAATGTGTGTGTGTAATTGGATGGCTTTGTATATGAATGGGGACTTGGAAGGATCAGCATTGTTGGTAAGGGGGTAAGTGGTTTATTTGTAAGTGTGCCATATGAGGTGCAGTTTAGCAAGGTGGTGTATTGGTGAAGGGCTATTTAGTTTGAAAATGGATTAGTCCTACATGTAGAAGGGTGAGAAAAAGGTTTGGAATGATGTACAGCTTGGAAAGGAAAATGTTTTTGTGTGTGCAATTACTTTAACTTTTCTGCAGATATATGCTTCCTGAATTAGTAGAGCAATCATTTAAGTTTTTGGATTTCTTTATCCACAATGATCAATGGCACTGTTATCACTGCACACATACATTCTTTTGCCTTTTTAAGTAATGGTGCATTCTGTGAAGTGTGGAAGGTAAGTAGCCGGCACCCTGTTGTTATGCATGCAATGTATGTACTTGGTTTAGGTTGGTAGGATACATTTAGCTATCTTTTTCTGTACAATTTTACAAATTATATAGGAGGTGCGTTAGTGCGGGGAAAAGATGTACAATTGACAGAATGAAAGAAGAGAGTAACCATTTGGATATTGCAATGGCTGATATAGGCAAACTAAAACTTTTAAAACACATACCATTGTAGGTGGCATTTGATGGTAGGTGATGGGAAAAGTGACAGTATGCCTTGTGAGTACGTTACGGCAGGTACCCTTATAACAGAGTTGCAAAAGTACTTTATACAAAATAATGATGCCTATAGTTTGTGGTGATGGGTTGTGATATGGATAAATCTGAATGCAGAAATCTTGGATAGTTTTACAGTACTTTCTAGTGGAGGTGCTTTTGAATGACAGGAGAATTGTACTCTGAGTGTTTACCGGCACCTATGGAGTGTTGCACAGAGATGACAGTGTTAGATGCAGAGGTCTTGGATGTGATTTGTGGATGTGTGTGTGACTGTGTAACACTACCCAATGATGGAGTGCTGGAAAAAGAGTAGTGTAAATGGAAGAAGGACTGCCCCTGCCTCACTGGGGTGTGGCCCTCGCGGTAGTTGGGGAAGGGCATGTGCCACATCCTGCCCTTCTCAGCATGCCTGACATGGAAATGGGACTGTGGGGATTATTCAATCAGGTATTGAGGGTGTGCTTAACAGGAAGGGGAGGTAATACTTGTTTTCATTGCTCTGTGTAGTGAGGATTACAGAGATGGAGAGAGTCACAGTGTTGATCGTGGGTGATTCCTTTGTGGGTGATCTGCAGAGGTATGCCTATAACCTACTGCCTTGTTCGAATAGGACTACCCTCTGAACTGCTGCCTTGTGGTTCAATTTGAGGTGTCACCGCTTGGAGGTGGTGACTTAGCTATACAAGTCAGGTTTTTCGCTATTGTGTACTATGTTGCACTCAGTGCATTTCACCTGGTTCACACAAGATTTCGGCATGTCTCATATGGTGGTAAATAGTTTCCACACCCAGGACTTCTACTGGCTGCAGGCAATGGGGAATTGCTTTACTTCATCCTCGTTCTCCTCTTGATCCCTATCTACATCACCACGCCTGTTCCCTTGTCCAGGCCCTTCAGAAGGTGGTGGTGGTGGTGGTGAGGTTGAGGGTGTGGGTGCTGCAGATTTAGAGGCAGTAGCAGCAGCAATGGATGCCATTAGTTGCAAAGGTAATGTAGCACAGCAGAATTGATCAGAAAGCAATTCCAGCACGAAGCAACGTGGACCGCTGCTCTGTTCTGGAAAACTAAAAAACAGAATGCAGAGCAGCTCTGGGGTGTGGCCTTTTAAAGGGCTGCTGTGGAGCACTCAGAACCAGTAAGCGGGTGCAATTCGTTCCAAAAAATAGTTTGATGTACAGTGGCACAGTGTGGGACGTTTGTAGGGGTGTATATTGACAGTAACACTCCTTTCATTGCACAAAACAGTACTTTTCCAATTTCTGGGGGCCCAGATCGTGTCCGGCAAAGAAGTGCCCTTTAACAATGTTTTTTCACAAAAATATATATATATATATATATATATATATACACTTCAGCGTGAAAGTTAATAACTCTGCCAATACCTGCAAAGGAAAAGAGTGAATAACTTTTTATGTGCCAACAGTCTTCAGAGATGGCAACTTAACTTTATAAGTCCAGCCCTAAGAAGAATGGAGCCTTGTGCTCAATGTTCAATGTGTGTGTAAAAACACACAGTTATGCAAATAGTTCCCAAAGTACTTCTTAGAGAGTAGGAAAAAGTAAGGGTAAGAATTATGAAGGGGTTAAACAGGGTCCAAGAGTCAGGAGGGGATCTGCTATGATGAACAAAGCTGTTCCCGACTTTCGGGTGGCCTTAGGAAGTGAATACTACACAAGCCAACAGGAAGGCCAAAAATAACCTTCTATGCGTAAATGCATTTGGATGAACAAAGGTGACTTCACTTCTCACCACCATTAGCTTGGTTTTGGTCCAGACTTGGCAGGTCTAGAGCTGGTCCACAGGGGTACGATTTCCTGCCCTCTGTTCAGCTTCTAGATGCTCAGGCACTGCGGGTGTGGATACAGGTGTGGCAGAGCACATGAGCTGTAACTCTTGATTCAGATGAAGAACCAAGAAACCACTTGTGCAGAAGGACTCCGGGCAATGGAAAAAAGTGGGAATATCATCTTCAGTGACCGTCACTGTGATGCGGGGGGAACCCAAATCTTGCGGTTTGATGCAGCCTTCTATCTCTCAGCCCAAATGTGCTGGGATGATGAAATTGACAGCTGGGTGCTTTGTTTGATACGCTGGAAGGTCTCAGGTCGAAACTCGAAATGGCAAGGCTTCTGCAGGACAACAACACATAGAGCTGGACAGCCCAATGGAGTGCCCCAGAACACTTCCAAACAGGGTCACCTGCAGGGTTATCAAAAGGCGTTGAGAGTGAGAGGCCCCACCACACCAAGGTTTCGAAGCACCTTCTCAAGTCTTCTGAGATCAGACACAAAGCAATGGGATTCAGGTGCCAGCCCTATTCAAGTGCATCTCAGGACCTTTGTTCTGCTCTGCTCCTCGGTTCTGATCTGTTGCTGATCTGCTGGAATGAATGTAGGAACCCTCTTCTTATCCACAGTCAGGTGAGTGCTTGCACACAGCCCACCAATGGCAAGATTGGCTCCATGCATGCACACCAGCAGTGGTCCAATCTGAGACCAGTGAGGTTCACATGCTGTCATGCACACCTGAAACCCTGGCACCAGGAGTGCGGATGGGTACCAGAGAGTCCCAGCCCACTTCCTGGGTACCTACATATGTGACCTGCAGGAACCAGCGAAAGAAACACCTTTCGCGGCTAACTGCTTACCCAAATATGTAAATCCCAGCCCTGCAAGGGCAGGGGGAAGTCCAAGGGTGAAAATGGCCACTAACCAATTGACACTAGCCACAGTCTGGAGCCAGACATGGTAAATTCAGTAAAGCTCAGTCAAAGGTTCTACAAATACAAGAAAAAGCTACTGCTGGCACCAGTTCATTCCAAGGCACATTGTACACTCACAAATAATTCTGATAAAGGTTTCCACGGCCATGAAACACAAATACCCCATTGCATGGTACTTAAAGGTACCTTGCGCAATGATAACATTTTACCATTTAACAAGGGGCAACCAAGTCAAAAGACTAAGAGAAATATAGGTTTTCAGTACTGACAGCCTGAACGGCATGTCACTTTCCCCATCACAATTAGCTAAAGCCCGGTAGAGTGCAGCTGAAGACTGTGCTCCACTGTAAAATGTCAGGTCCGGATACTGAAACAAATGCAACATGTTAAGGGGTCCATGGACTATGGAGTAAAAGTTGCTTCAAGAAACATCTTTTCTAACAGGCACCACTTGCCTTGAGCAGTGTTGTTGGCTTCATTTTTGGCTTTGTTGTTCATATTAGAGTACTGGAGACTACATGCCCCCCTGAGTGGTGGAGTTCCTTCTCCCAATTGCTTGTCGCCAATCTGTAGTAAAGAGGCACACACTATAGTAGCTTCAACTGTTTATTGATACTGTGAACTCTACCAGCCCAATGTGCTGTCATTCTCTGCCAGTTCCATTCCTCATTCCAAGACCTCCCTTGTTGGACCCCAAGACACATGGATACCACAGCTTTACACAAAGCCACTATACAAGAAAGTTAAAAAGAATAAATACAGGACGATCACACAGGCAGACAGGCATGCCTGCCATGCCGGCAGTCGGAGAAGAAAATAAAAGGACCACTAGCCTCAATGTTGACTTTAGCAGGCCCACTGACTCACCACCTGACCCAAGGCACATTGCCCATCAGAGAGCAGTCCAGCCCCTGCAGCCCAGGTCTAACCAATGCTGCCAGGCAACAGCCAAGGGGAGTTGAAATTAAGCTTTAAAAGGCAGCTAGTCCATGCAGCGTTTTTCAGTCCATGGGGGATCTCCAGTGGACTGAGAATCCTGGGAGACTCCAAGCAGGAATTTATGAATGGAAGGGTAATGACGTTGGAGGAGGATGAGAAGCAAAACTCATTTAGTGCTAGAATAGGGTGGGAGGCAAAACAAAGAGTCGGAATGCTTGTGGGAAGGATGTTGTGGTGGGGATAGTTTTAAACAAAGATGAGCGGATTTGTTTTGGAACAGAGATGCTGAGTTGGAAGAAAAAGAAGTGTTAGAGTCAAGGTTAGAGAGAGAGTTTTTTTGGAGCAGTGGAAAATCTACACCACATTTGAGTAAAATATCTGCAGTGCCATCTCAAAAGAGAAACAGAGGACTGAAGAACAGGAATGAAAGAATGTTATAAGAGAGACAGAGGATGGTTGTTGTGAGAAGGAAGTTAACCATTCCAACAGGGTGAAGAGTAATATTGTAACACAGGGGATGGAGGAAGAAAGCAGAGGGGAGCGATACAAGGGAGAGAGCACTGGTGAGGCTAGAGACAAGGGGACTAATTTAGAGAAAAGGGAGGCATGATATAATAGAAGAGGGTTGCTGTGAGAGGAGGGAAGAGGTTTAGGGGAAGTTGGATGAGAGGTGGGATCTTGAAAACAGGAGCAATCAAGAGACACATAATGGTTAATTGCCTATAGAGGGGAGAGGATTCAACTCTCAAAGAGAAGACAAAACAAGGATCAACCTTCTATTAAGACCCATCAAACTGGGGACATGCCCATCTCCGTTTCTGGAGGTAAAATATGTGGGAGTAATTTATCCAAGTTGGGGCCATTTGTAAAGCAGGTTTCTTCCAGCTCTGTGTCCTTCGTAAGGTATTGCTGCTTCTCCCTGTTCGACTAAAGCCTTTAGTCAAGGCCTCATTAGTATTAAGTTGAATGGATTATTGTAACTCTCTGTTCCTGGCCCAACCCTGCCGCTAAAAGCGCTAAAAGCGGCATGGCCACCACCATACTCGTAATGAGGCCCATTGTTTCTTATTATCTTATTTTGTTTCTGTTTCCCTTTTGAATTGGGAAGATCCGGTTGTTTGAATTTAAAACGGTATGTTTTTTAATGCACTTTGGTTTACTGGTGTTATGTACATATGGTGGTTTTTCACACTTTATGGGGATACTTTACTTGATACTGGGTTTCTGCACACAAATCCGGGTGAATGTAACATATGAAATGGCAACCACGATGATGTGATATATGTGAATAATATGTTGTTAATGTATTTTATGAATATGTGGTTGATAATATGATTTGACCATTAATATACAAATTGTATAGAGTGCCTTGAAGCCCTGAGGATGGACCAATATTCCGAAATGCATTGGCAAAAAGATTTTGGCCCTGATAAACCATGGGATTTCCTGTGCCTTGAAAATAAATTAGAAGATGAGAATCTTCAATATTTTTACAAAAATTATCGTTCAATGCTTGATCTTTATGTGAACATTATTAAAACATTATACAGTTTGAGCAACTCCTAAGGGAGGGCTGTGAGTGAGCATGCCTTGAATCGGATTGATTTCTGATTCTTCTTTTTGTTCTGGATTTTTTGCCAAGGTCACAAGGTGTGCTCCGATACACACAAAGGATTTTGATATAACTGATTAATAATCAGCGGTGCCCACCCTGCACTAAACACACATTTCTTCATCTAACCACACTAGAAAACACCCACCCAGAAGTGCCAAGCTCAGGAGGAAGCTGTAGCCATCTCACAGGAAGTCTCCTAGGTGGCAACTAGCAGGAGGATCAGGGCTGCCTGAGAGCTGTGGGTCTGAGGCTGGGAAAATGGACAACTCAAGCTAAGGATCAGAGGACTACATGGCACCCACCAATCCAAACCTGGGAGGAGTGATGAGTCCTAACTGAGGAGTCAACGCTTTTATTTCAACTTCTATAATTTGAGAGACTTTAAGGAATGTTGGAACTCATTGTTGTGCACTCTTAAATTGACATTAATTATTTGTGTTATTTTTCAACTTTTTGAAGCTGACTATTTATTCTTGGACTCCTTTGGGGCAATAGGGGAGGACTCTATTTTGTTGAGTGACTGGTCCTTTCCTTTCATATCACATCCTGACACTTGACACTTGAAGAGACGATCATCCTGACGCTTTACCTCTTAAGTTATATCACTATCCTGAAACGGTCTACTTTAATTTGTACACTGAAAGGTAATCAAAATCTTAAACTTGTAAGTTTGTGGCTGAGTCTTACATTTAAGAACATTATGGTAAACAGACAATCATGAACCCACCAGGGCCTCACATCCCATAGCTTGTCTATTCAGAAAGCTTTAAGAATGTGAACTCTACTACTCTTCTGGGTAAATAATAGTTGACTATGAAAAGAGCTTTGGAAGAAAGAAGATATTATTTACTTGGAGCCACACCTACTATCAGTAGGCATGTGAACCTCCTATTTAAAAAAGCTTTGTGTCAGAAAACCCACAAAGTTTGTTGGTCATTTTTCTCATTCCAGCCTCAACCCCAAATTACTTTCAACCTAGGTCTATCTAGCTATTACTTCTGAAAGGAACCCTCCTGCTCAGCCGATACCAATATGAAGCAATGAGTATTGCAAGAAGCCATTTTTCTTTATTTGTATCATTCATTCATTCATTCATTCATTCATTCATTCATTCTGTCATTTTTTATAGCACCTTTCACCATAATTATGGTCCCAAAGCACTGTTGGTTGAACACCATCTGAGAGGATCTTAGAGTGAACATATCATTCCTAGTGCCTTCTAGTGCTAAGAAGACCCCACATTCATGTTATCACAATATCATTAGTTTTCATGTAGGTGGGCTGAATCTTCCCATGTATGCCTTCACCTATCCACTGCCTGTGATATAAGTCATAAAAATGTGTTAAATCAACCCTATAATATAAAATCCTAAGTGATGATTTTGTGTAATGTTTTTATGTAATGGTTTCTGTGATGCTAGAAATTGGGGACATCATATGTCCTACATACATGGTTCTGGTGTCATTCTGTTCCACATTTAGCCCATTTCAATGTCATGCTGTCCAAACTGCAATTCCTAAGGCGTTTGAAGCCCATTCACTGGAGTTCATTCACTGATGAAGTTGTGTATAAGTGACGATTTCGTGTAACGTTTCACAGGAGTCTGGTGGCATTCTGTACCACATGCATCCAACTTTGATGGTATACTGTCCAAATATACTATTCCTAAGGCATTTAAAGTTCAACAACTACATCCAACTTTGATGGTATACTGTCCAAATCTACTATTCCTAAGATATTTTATTTTAGTTTTTTATTTTTTTATTTGTATCAGCTGAATTAAATCAACCTTTCAAATATCAATTACATAAAAATACATTTTTACATATTAATTTCAAAACCATATACATATTAATATCCTTTACATTACAATTATCTTACATTCTGCTAAACCACTAAAACTGTGGGAGAGCAAAGAAATACATAATCATACAGCCAATGAATCATAAAATCAATACAGAAAGATAATATTACTAAAGAAAAGAAAAGAACAACAAAATGAATTAATTCACCAAATATGGAACCGCATAAGTAATCATATTTTTCTTGTTGTTCCCTGTGCAATGGCAATTCTGGTTTTCAGTAATCTCCAACTTTAAGCATTGCAAAAAGTTGACAGTTGCAATTTGTAAGGGTAGATTACAAGCACTCAAAATTAATGACCAACACAGTTCCTGACCTGCAAGAGACAAATATTTACAATGCCTTGCATAGTGTATTTCACGCAGAGCTCGTAGGGCACAACATTCTGATATGATATGCTCTAGAGTTTCACAAATGTCTCCCATCAAGCAAAAGCGGCAGAAGTTGTCATTTGTGGCTATTTGTTTCCACTTCGCTTGCACATCCCTGGTGTTCCATAGATTGAAACGTAGCCTTAGAATACCATTACGAATTCTATGAGAGGGACACCGAATCAGACAGGGTGGCAAGGTTCGTGATTTTTTGTGTGGAAATCGGGATAACTCTGTATTATGATATGAAAGACATAGATTTCTGGTAGTTATCCAATCCAGATCAAACAATTTCGATTTAGCCTTATCAGGATTCTGAATTAATAGATCTAAAGACACATCTGCTGCATTTAATACATGGGAGACCTTTGTAAGCCATTGTTTAATGAGTGGTTGGCTGGTGGTAAATACATAATATGTTAGGGTTTTCAATAGAACATTCAAGGTAGCTGACATCAAACATTTCCTAAAAAATTCACACAAACGCCATTGATATCTAGCATGGATAGAGATCAGGCCCAATTCATACCTTATCCAGGCGGCTGGTACGCAATTTGGTAGATGTAGAATACGCCGCCAATATTTTGCCTCCCATTTATCAAATGGAAAGTTTATGTTGGTATTTAGTGTTTCAAGGCCGTATAAAAGAGCTGGAATTGCTTTCATATTCCATAACAACAATGCAGGCTTTATGGAAAATGTTCCATATTTAAACATTATTATTTTAGCTTGAGAGACAAACGATGTAAGTTTTGTCTCTATTTGTGCCATGTGGGCTTTTGCATTGTAATGGCCCTCAAATATTATGCCCAGATAAGTGTACTGGGGTACCATTTGTATGGGGGATTGGTCAAATGTCCATACATACCATAGTGGGCCTTGACGCTTAGGTGAATAAGCAACAATTTGAGTTTTGCTTAAGTTGATTTTTAACTCATTATCTTGAGTATAGATGTAAAACGCCTCCAGTAAGCGCTGTACACCTAGTTGAGTTTTAGATATGAGCACTAGGTCGTCTGCATACATAAGTGATTGGATGGATTTGTTATTAAGCTTTGGAGAATCGGACATTACATTTATCAAAACAGATCGAACATCATGAATAAAATAGTTGAATATTGCTGATGCCAGAAGGCATCCTTGCTTCAAACCCCGAAAGGTACTAATTTGGTCAGATAATAAACCGTCTAAAGTTAGCCAGACTCTGATGGAGGTTTGAGAATGTAATGAGTGTATGATATCATATAATGTCACTGGACAATTGAATCTGGATAATTTGGTGAGCAGAAGTGCCCGACTCACTGAGTCAAAAGCGGCATTGAGATCCACAAAAGCAAAAAAGACTTGTTGCTTATGCATTTGGCATTGTGATTTGATTGAATTAAAGGCAAACAAATGTATAGTGGTTCCCATGCCTGCAACGAAACCTGTTTGATGTGGGTCTTGTAGCTGGTGCTGTAGAGTCCAGGCATTAAATTCACAAAGAATCAATCTGGTGAATATTTTTCCTGGCGCATCTAATAGAGCGATTGGCCGATAGTTGGCAGGCATGCTTCGATCTCATCTTTAAAAATAGGAACAATGATGGACGTTTTTCAGGAACAGGGGTTGGCTCGAGAGAACAACATTTCCTTAAAGATGGAATAGAGAATATTCGCCCATTCATCAGGATGGGTTTTAAACATATAATTCGAGAGTCTATCAGGACCCATCGCCCTGGAGGAACTTGCCTGCATAATGATGGTACGTATTCTTTCTATAGAAATCTGTAATTGCCACATGGAAGTAGAGGAAGGTGAATAAACAACTTGTGAGAATGCAGAATCCGCATACAAGGAAGAAAAATGGGAAATCCAGTCTGATTCCTTGACACCATTGATTTGTGTGTCTCCTTGTAAATGACGTTTGTGATCATTCAGTAATTGCCACATGTTTGCAGAATTTTTATTGGCCATTGCGTTAAGCATGGTTTCACTGTCCCGTTGGAATTGAGCTGCCTTTCTACTCTTCAGCCAATTTTTGTAGCAGCATTTGGCTGTTTTTAGGTACTGCCACCGTAATGGATCTAAAGATGCTGCCAATTTTTTTTTTAGATTTTTATAGTCTGCTTTAATGTGATGTATTTCTGCATTAAAAATATGTGGGTGTCCTATACTGTTAGACCGAGGGGTTGTGATGGTCTTCATGAATGGATTTAGCAGATCAGAGTATTCCTTGGTGTCAGCTTGCAAAGCATTTTGTTCCACACTATTTTGAAGACTAGATAGAGTATTAGGATTACACCGAAGATGATTTCTAGTGGCATTGACTGTTACCTCTGCATGTAATGTTTGCTTGTCTCTGCGCAGAACCGCATTCCAGGTGGAGTGCACAATTAATAGCCTGTGATCACTATGTGCGTGTACACGTAATCAATTGTACTTTTACTAGACCCATGCTGCCACAGATGTTGAGAAGGTATATCTCCATCTATTGCGCCATTAAGCATATAAAAGTTACGGTCTTGCATGAAGTTATTCCATCTCTGGACATTCTGAGTGCTGCTTGTGATGTTCAAACAGTCCGAGTTGAGATCACCCGCAATGATAGTGTCAGAGATGATATTGCTCATCGTTATTATATCTAATATTTCAGATAAGCCTTCATAGAAGATGTCATCAGACATGACGGCAATGTTTTGATAGATATTGACAAATGCTATCATCTGCGCGTGACTAACGACTTGTGCCCCAACAGAAGACCAAAGCTTAACATGCAGCCCACTTTCAATGTGTACTGCGACAAGGAGACCTGAAGACGGTCTACCCCCACTTGGAAGGGCAGGAAGGAGATCAATCTCATACCCATCCCACAGTGGGCAGTCAATGGGCCAGGTTTCCTGTAAAGCTAACACCTGGCAAGGATAAACCAATTTAGTGATTGAAGACTCCAAATGAGAATTGCCCCTTGTGTTCCAACTTGCTATTTTAAAAGGGGCAGCACTTATTGGTGGTTAATTTTGAGTCGCACCACTTTGACCAGTTACATTATTTTGATTTACTCCACAATAAATATTTGGTTTCACTTAGACATTTTGGACTTTAGGGTGTGCATCTGAGGGATCTTCAGCTAGAAGAAAACCCATGTCAAACAATTGCATTCTGCATCTCCAAATGGAGTATCGCACCACTTCAGAAGGGAGCCATAACCTCACAATTGCTTGTGACAGGTCTGAAATAAATTCGATTTGATCAATATCTTGTGTTGATACATTGCATAGATCAGGGATATCTACAAAGATGTTGAACACACTTTGACGATTCAAGTCATAGGATGGGAAATTCCCATCTCTACATTTTAAAATGAAGGTGTGGAAATGTGCCCTGCGTGGGTGTATGTGGCGTGACACTGATTGCAAATTGTGATTTGGTGGTTTCCATGTTAGTTTCGAATTGTCAGTGTTTGTGTTACAATGATCACTATACATATCCTCCTGCATCTGTTGTTCTTTGCGACCAAAACATTGTTAATTATGTTAATTTACAGTTGTCACCACCGTGGGGATGATGTTTTGCATCCTAGCAATATTCGTGGCCAAGAATTCATCTACCTTTTGCTTAAAATTCTCAAACACATGTTGCATTACCAAACCATCTGTTATCGGTACATGCACTTTTGGAAGAAAAGCATTAGCAGTGGTTACAATAGGCAAAGCAGTAGGTTCACATACATGTTCACTAAAAGGTTTAGTTGGCCTGGTTGATAGGTCACATGTTGTATGCTTAGACAAATCGTCGATGGACTTAACCTTAGTTAGACTAAACAACTCGTTATTATGTTTTTTTAATGCAGCAGGTTGTTTGTCAGCCTCATTGTTACGGGCTATATATAGTACAAGTTGTGTGAGAGGAGAAAAGGGGCCACTCCGCTCATCTTTATTAGCTGGTCCCTCTATAAGTAAGGGAACCAAAGATGAAAGCGGTGGCACTTCTGGTACTGATGTTACAATGGGAGCTGTTTCACTTGGCACTTGGGCTTTTTTTTGAGGAGCAGACGTTTTGTTCAAAGCTTTGAAATAGGAATTTAGTGTTTTTTTGGTGTGTTTAACATTCACCATATTTTTATTTTTTTTTAGCACAGAGAGCGGTTTATTTTGGACAACTTTAGGGTTTCTCACTTTTAAAGCCTCTAAGTGGCTTAAACCTTGGCCAACTGGTCGTTCAGGTGGTAACACCATATTTGCCTGAATTTCGCCAGTTGCACATTTTTGAGGTATGTGAGTCATGGGTGTGGGCTTTGCTTCCTCACTTGGCCCAGAACACAAACTCATGTTAGAACATATGCCAGGGATCAGAGGCAAAGTACAAACCCCAATCGACACCTTTTGATTAGCAATATCTAACTGTTTGCTGTTCTTGATCTGATTACGCTCAATGCCATCAACATTAACATCAACACATTCTATTGATTCGTTCACTCCACCAGGATTATTGTGCGCAAGCATACTCTTTGATTGAACAGTGGAGAAATATGCCGATAACCAATTTGTTAAATCATCAAATTGTTTTGACTTATGTGAGACTTTTGTGTCCAATGATTCAAATAATGTACATAGACTCATGACAGTAGTGTTAATGGCAATGAGAGCTGGTTGAATCATGGTTGCATGCTGAAGAAAGAGATCAGCTGGAACTATTTTGATAGCTCTGGGTGTAGGGAAGGCAAAAGATTGTAACATTGAGTTACAAGTTTGTTCTCGCGAGTCTGCTTGAATGGATACCTCCTCTCCCGTATGTACAACCTTACCATAGCAGTTCTTATCATTCCATAATACTGGAGATTCACATTGACTTGCATGAATGGACAGGCAAGTATGATCGTTACACAATGAGGGAAACTTTATGGGTGAGGTGACAATGCGGGAAGAAGAGTGTCTTGGAATGTGTTTTGTGGACACTAGCATTGTATGATCAGAGAGTGGTTTGGGGTTAACCTTCCCACATGGAGTGCTCACAGGGAGTGGCAAGCTATTTGTCTCAGGCCCACTAGATTTGTAATAATCGACTAAGTGAGAAGTTGACATAGAAGAGATTAACACAATAGATTCCTTCATTTGATTTTCAAAAATAAATTTTGATTTTGAAATGAATTATGCTGGTGTAGGTGTGATTGAAGTGGCTGAGTAAAAGTTCTGCTGAATGGCTTCTGAATCACCTGTGCTCGATGGTTTCCTGACTAATGTTAAATGCGGTATGTTCAGCGACATACTTGTCGTTAGTTTGTATGCCATGATGCGCTTACTTCACAAGATCAAAGGACAAATCAGGTTATTAGCCCAGCCCACTATGGTATTTTGGTTTTTGTATCATCTAACAATTCACCACATTATCTTCTCCAAAATCTGCATACCAAGGTCATTAATCAATTGCAGATGAGTGATATAAATCGAAAAATGTAGCAAAGTTTTTTAGAAGATTTAAAGTCAATGGAGACAATAAAGACTCTCTCACAGAATCCACAAATGTGCCGTCTTAAGTCAACAAGGCTCACCAATTATCTCGACTGCTCAAAATTAGAACCCAGCAGTCACAGTCAAGCCCAACAATCCAGTTGAAAGCTGTGTATGTAAGCGCGACTGCTCAAAGGGTCAGACCCCGCAGTCACAGTCGCACAAAACACAAATAGGGGCTCAAAGGTTAGAACCCAGCAATCACAGTCAAGCCTTAAAATCCAGTTGAAAGCTGTGTATGTAAGCACGCCTGCTCATAGGGTCAGACCCCACAGTCGCACAAAACACAAATAGGGGCTCAAAGGTTAGAACCCAGCAATCACAGTCAAGCCTAACAATCCAGTTGAAAGCTGTGTATGTAAGCGCGACTGCTCAAAGGATCAGGCCCCGCAGTTACAGTCGCACAAAACACAAATAGGGGTTACTAGGGTTATTGCGGCCCTTGTGGGTTGGCTGATTTATTGTGCTAGAGAAGAAAAAAAAATAAAAAAATAAATAAAAATAAAGGAGTTTGTCAAAGCGTTTGATGGAGCGAACTGATCGAGTGCCGCTCACCTCCTATTTGGTCCTGAGTCATACTCCTGGAAATCGCTCTGACTCCCACACCAGGGCACCACCTCGTATACCTTCAGCTTCTCCCACGAAGATTGGTGAAATGACGATTCATCTGTAACTTTTCGAACCAGCAGGAGCTCACAGCAAAGTCTTCACTCTTTCTTCGCCACCAGAGCCAAACAGCAGCCTAACAGCTCTGTCTTTACCAGTGCTCCACCTTTGACACCGCAGCCGGGCTTCACGCCGTGAGGGTTGGGTGTCGTGGTTTTAGCTTCCTGGTTGCTCCGTAGGGCGGGGGCGGGGCTACGCTCTTCAAGAGCATTAAAGGGACACACAGCTGATTTGAAGGTGTTTTAACTGAATGCTCCTCTGGCAGTTCAAAGCAAAGTATGCTCCCAGTCTTGCTCAGTCTTGCTCGTTGCTCGTTGCCCAAAAGTCCTCAAAAGTGCTCAAAAGTTCCACCAGAGTAACACCAGAGCCACAGCAGCCTAACTGCTCTGTCTTTACCAGCGCTCCGCCCTTGACACTGCAGCCGGGCTTCAAAGTTCCGGGCTTTAAAGTTCAGTTACTGACATTAACTGACATTTACTGATTACTTTTTGTGATTAACTTATGTTAGTGATAAGTGGTGACGCAAACCCCTTGAGGTTAGGGCGCCACAGGCGCTAACGGGGGCAGAGCCCCCCTAGTGAATCTATATAATCACATTTTCAGAATATCAGAAACATCATTTGCAAAAGAAAACATTTTGCTCTGTAAGGGATTCTTCACACAACACAATGAATTGGTTTAATGTGTGGAAATACATATGCATGTGCTTTGTACTTGGAGGATGCTGCTGTATTTTTAATTTAGAAAAAATACAGTTTTTGAAAGGTGTAGATTGCTGGCTATAAAATTCTAAAGCGTAAAGTAGATAAAAAAGCTCAGATTTGAATAACAGTCAAGAATCACAAAAAGCTCTAACAATGTTTAATGTATTAGGTACAAGTGTATTATTAAATGTAAAAGGACTATGAAGGACTGTGAGGCAGTGACAGCAAGAACTTAAAGAGGGGCCATTTCACTAACAGGAATCAGTGACACTAGACATAAAATTCGATGATGAATTGCACATAGTATAAATGGGCTATTCAGAAGCAGAAATAACCCTTTTGAACTTTTAAAGGCGCATTGTAGTTTTACAAATATAATTGGATACCATATTCCTTCCACACAGTAGAGCATCAGTTCCGCGCTCTCACAATTCTTTAGTACAGCTCCTAAAGGTTTATGCAAGCAGGAAGTGAGTGAGCAATTGCAGGTGTCGAGCCATAATTCTCATCATGAAATTACATAATGCTAAAAGAACCAGCTTTGGTATTAGTAGTACAGGCTTTACGATGGTAATGCTTTCAACAATCTTACTTTAAAAGAGTGAATTATAATTGTACATCAATATTCAGACTAATTTTAAGTTAAGCTGATTTTTTAAATACATGCCATATATTAGGACCAAGCTTAGCCTCAACACCAACTTTGGTAAACCACGCAGATTCCATGGTGGAATTTTGCAATCAGAATTCACCTTTCTCAAAAGATGCAAATGCATAATTGAAAACAGTGAAGGAATACATTAGCATCCAACCACTACATAACAAAGTATTTAACATGGAAAAGTTGTTAATATTTAAAACAAGTTTTCCAAACCAACGCTAAAATAAATTTAGCAACGCATTAATTATGAAAGGGACTGATGCTCATCGTTGTGTGTGTGACTGATTAGTGAAGAGGAAATATCCTGCCTAGCAAGCAATAAATAAAGAAATGGCCAACAAGTGACCCCAGCCAATTAGAAAATAGTTTTATTGCCATGTTTGCCAACTGTGTGTCTCTTTAATGTATGCAGGCAGTTTAACAGCATTTAAGAACAACGCCTGGTGCTTATTTATGAACTCACTCTTTCATCTAAACATGTTTCTGTAATTTGCAAATATGGTAGACTATATTTATTTAAATGATGAAGAGATACCTGCATAGTATGTTGAGGCTAATAAATCAGACATGAAGAACCTAAGTAAAAAGAACAATCTGCAACTGTAAGTCAAATAATGTACTTTACTTCTAATTTGGAAAACATTATTTGTCTCAGTCTGCAGATTATTCGGTCGTCTCCCAAGACACACAGGATGGGGTAAGACACATATTTTTGTGGTACAGCACCTCTACTTTATTCTTACATCCAAGTTGCATATGTATACATGAGTATGTAAATAGGACAAAAGCAACATGTAGGTGGGAAAACAGGAGAGAGGCTACAGACTAATAGCAGTACCTTGAGTTCCTTACAATGAGCAGAGGCCGAGCCGCAGGAGACTAGTGCCATCTGCTTTTACCTGTGGGGATATAGTGCCGGATTCCACACCCATAATCAAAGACTATACCACCGTCCAAATACAGGTATAAAGTAATACAATTCAAGACAGGAACACCTCAATAAACAGTTCCTCTCAAAAATGCTTCTGGGTCTTCTCACATGATACAGTTTATATAGCATGAATTAATAAATTCATAAATAGCAGCCCCAACTATCAGATGATGACTCTGTGATCAATATACACAAGTGTTGCTATAAAGTACAGTTCTTAAGCAGCTCTGCCAACTTGAACAGCCCTATAATAGTTGAGCATCATTACCTGTGAAGGCCTGCTTAGTAAGGTAACAAATATCTGGACCAGCTTGCTTTGTTAAAGTTTATGCATACAACTATAAAGTGTGTGCAAAACAGTGTGCAACCGTCAATAGTGTTTTCAACACATTCCCTACAAAGTCTCTTTGTTTACCCAGATTATTCTACTATGAAGTATAGCCATTTTCCAACGTTCCTTCTTGCTTTGTTGTGCTGTGCTGCACAGTGTCTGCACAATGCCACTTTAAAATGACCAACAGTCTTTGATTTCGACTAGAAAATTTGATCGACCAATTTCTGAGTTGGCCATGGTCTAAGCATCACTTATAATCAAAATGACAGCTGAAGTCTACCAACAAAGATATAACAACAGAACAAACATCGTACACACATACACACAAATTAATCAAACCTGAGGTCCGATAAAAAATAAAGTAGGACAATCTAAGACAGGCTATAGTGTCTGGACCCCTCTGCCAGCCTCTGGATCCCTGCGGACCAGGCCAGATAGATGGACTCTGGGGAATGCATGCAGCTGGCTGCAAATGATGCATGCTGGATAGGTAGGGTCTGCTTGATTCCACTGGTGCGTGCATGGCTGCTTCCTGAGAACGGAATCCTCTTTCTTCTGTTTTTCTATTGGCACTAGAAAAGGAATGGCCTCTGCAGGTGCACGGAGGAGTACAGGCAGGAAGGACTCGTATCTAGCTTCAGGAAAGGGCATTTCAGTGGTTTCATCGGAGAGAGTGCTCACTGAATCCATTAGGGGCTGTTTTCATCCCTAAAGTGCCTCTCTTCTGGATGATAAATTGTGCTTATTTTACCTTGATATAACAGTTTTTACCTGCAACGAGAGGCTTTGATTAAGCACCCCAGAAGGGATCTTCCACTGGCTGTTTATGTGGAGCCTACATGGACTGCATGGATTTTATTCTCTCTTGGTGCATCTTTAGGTTCCTGGAACCAGAGAGGTGGAAAGGAATCAGTGGACATGTCCCACGCTTTTGGTGATGCTGTGTGGGAATGCTGGGAAGGCCTGGAACAGCAGGGCACTCAGCTCCCTCTTAGGGACTGCAGAACAGAATTTTTTCAAGGTCCTCCCCAGTTTGAGTGGAGCAACAGTATTTCTTTTTGTATTTTATGAGCCCTTGGAATCCAGTAATGCCCAACAGGTGAGAGCACAAGCAGACTACTTCTTTCTTCCTGTGGCAAATATGTACGCAGCAACACAGCCAGGCGGGTTAGGCAAGTAGTGCAAGATTTATTTTCTTAATTGTTTAACTACTTCCTGCTCTGTGCAGGGAATAAAGACATTTCGCGACTTATTTTGCTTCCGCAGCAGAGCTCTGAAGCACCCGGTCCGCCTGGTTAGGAATGCAGACTAAGAGCTCCTCTCACTTTTTTAAAGCCCCCCTGGCCAGAAAGCACCAAGTAGTGGGTTTTTCTTTTCATAGCCATAACGGAATTCTGAGAGGGAAGTGGTGCAGCTAGAGCATCTCTTGGCACGTGCCAACTTTGTAGTACATGGAGGCCTAGACCCAGTTAGTGGAAGCGAGGAGTCAGAAGTTACTGTGCCACTAACTGCATGGAAGTACTGCAGTTTCTATTTTTTCACACTAATACATGCAACAGAATAACACAAGGAATATATGGCCATCTTCAATTCAACACAACAGTGCAAAAGTTCAAACGTATAGGGTTTCAAAAGTACTCCTTGTGACACCTCGATCAATGCAGGATTACCCTTGGAACAGTTCTGCTTCAACAACATTCTGTTCAAAGTAACGCAATGTAACACAAAAGATCCTTTCCTTTCAATAATAATATATTCCACTTGCCAAATTAAAAGTCTCGTTCATAAAACCTTGTTCAAAACTCAAAGCAATTGTTTTTCTCCACAATATCCTTCTTGATTGCCTCAAGGAATTGCTGAACCTGCAGGTAAGCTGCCCGATCTAGGATTTATAATAAGAAGGGGACTGTTGTGATTGGCCTGTAGTGAGAGGGAATAGCCAGGTCTAACAATGTTTTCTTTAGGAGTGGGAGGACCCAAGCTACTTTGAGGCTGGCAGGAACTGTGCTTTTGGCAAAGGAGGCGTTTATAAAGGCGGTGATGAAAGGGGCTAGTATTTCCACACAGTCTTTGATGAGGGATGCTGGGCATATTTCTCTTTTGCATTTAAAAGGTTGACTTTTAATAAAATGTAGGACTTATTTTTCTGATAGATCTCTGAAGATAAACTGGGGGGTGAAAGGGTTGGGTGTGGTGGCTGTGATGCTGCTGCCTATGACTTTGGGATCCTTGAGGAATTTGACTTGGTGATGAAGAATGTTCTTGTTCACAGTGTCAATTGTATCTAACAGTGCCATTTGGATGTTCGAGCGCCATGTTTCATTGTTGGTAAGGGTAGAGGGGGTTGGGCCTGGAGATTCCAGTTCCCTAAAAATGGTAAAAATCTTCTAAGGTCTGATTTGGCATTGCTGATTCTAGCATTGAAGGAATTAGATTTGGCAGTGATTATCGCAGATTTTGGTGAAGTTGTTTTTCAGGGTGTCAGTGGAATTCTTTAACTAGGTTAGCTGAGTTTGGCATTTCTTATTGCATAGTTCTAAAAGGTCGGGTGTAAACCAAGAGTTGGAGTGTCTGACAGCTCTGATTTTATGAGAAACTAGGGGGGCAATGATGTTCACAGCTTTTGACAGGATTGAGGTGTATGTGTCCACTAATGACTTGGGGTCGGTGGTGAATGGGGGCTTGAGGCATGGGGAATCAAGCAGAGGCAAGATGTTATCTTTGGTGAGCTTCCGTGAGATGCATGTGACTGTTGGTGTGCACAGGTTTAGTTTTAGGTTTTTTTGGGCTGTGGGATGGAGACGTTGATAATGTGGTGGTCAGACCAGGGGCAAGGGGTGTTGGTGCTGCTAGCGATCTTGCAGTTGTGGTCGGCAATCCAGTATAGTATGTGCCCATTTGCGTGGGTGGGGTTGGTCATATGCTGACTGAAGCCTATGGTTTCAAGGACGTTGGCTAGCGAGGTGGCCTGAGGGTCATTGGGGTCATGAAGGCCAAAAGTCAGGTCTCGTAATAAGATAATTTTGGAAGAGGCTTTAATGTTATCCTGCAGGATATGGAGGAGGTTGTCCTCAAAATGTTGTGAAGGGCCAGGTGAGCGGTAGATGAGGTGGATGGTGATGGTGAGAATTTGAGTGATAATAGGTCTATGTTGTCATTGATGGAAGTGTTGATCTGTCTGAATGGGAGCTAGTCTCTACCAATAAGGGCGATGCCGCCTCCTCTGGATATAGGCTTGTCATTCTGGAAGATGGTGTAGCCAGTGGGGCTGGCTAGACATAATGCCTCATTGAGCCAAGTCTCAGATATGGCTAGTGCGTCAAGGTTGTGGTTGATTATGAGATCATTTATATCAGTGCATGGGCATGTAGGGAGCGAGCATTGATGAGGACGCAGGTCAGAAGGGCCCGAGTGGCTATGGTTGAGGTGGAAGGGTCTGTGGGTATGCCCTCTTTGGGAGAAAGGTGGCAAGCTGTGATGGTAGGTAGCTGTTTTTTTAGTGAGGGGGTTGGGATAGCTGCCGTGTGAGGCAACCACAGCCTTTTCCTGTAGGGGGGATATGGGGAGCATATGGTTTTATGAGTTGGCAGAGGCATGAGGGAGTGTTGTGTCTATACAAGCAAAGTCTACTTAGGCATAATTCTTTATATAAGTAATACTGGGCACAATACAAGCAGGCAGAATGCATGACATACATTTGAGGCTAAGGTTATTGCAGGGAGAATAATGACAGGCATAGTAGCATCAATAATATAGTCTGAGTGACCATTGACGTCAACAAGAGTGTTGGGGTTACTTAGTGGAGTGGTGATAGGATGGCTTGTTCCGTGCGTGGACTTAGGGTTGCCCCTATGCTCGCTTCTAGTTGTGAAGAAGTGGGGAGGAGTACCAGGGTTGGAGATAGCCATGTGACAAGTTGAGGGCTACAGACAGAGCATAATAAGGTGGTGGTTGATAACACATTGCAGTCAGATTCACAGTTTATGCAGTAATAGAAGGACATTGACACACTTGCTTTAATGAAATGATAGGACCTTAAAGCTTGGGACACTTCCCCTTCAGAACATATTAAGAGATCAGAAAAGGAAGTGTTTCTTATATCTATGTAGCACAAATATTTTATCGCATAAACAGTACTTACAAGAGGACATATATTGGATTATAGTGCTGGATTAACTGCTATGAAATCTATGCCTTCCCATTTGATGAACCGTCAGTGGGGAAATGCTGCACCTACCCGCTCAAGTTACAGTACTTGATATTATTGAGAAAAGGTTAAAGATTCTGAACGCCTTTCAATCATATTTGCACAATAAAGTTATCAACTCACCTTTGAAAGTGGACAATAATATAATCATTAATCTACTACTGTCAGGATCTCTGTACATATGGTGTGTGGGAGAATCCCCTAGTCATCTCCCATTGCAAGCTATGTAATATTTTAAAAATGGAAGTGGAGATAAAAATTGCAAAGGAATTTTGGGGTTTAGGTCTTAGGGTTCACAATTCTGTAATTCCTCAGACCTCTTTCTCTTCTGTAAACAGGTCAGAGATAGCAGCTAAGTACTCCTGTTGCATATTCAAATCACTACCCAGAACATTAAGAGAAAGTCTGATATTTCCAAAGGAGTCTCAACCTTTAATGCGTGTCCCGATTTCATTATGATAACTGGTTGGACAAGCATGTTGGTGAATTATCAAGGGCCACATTATTTAAAAGATTTTGCTAAAATAGTGTCTGCAACAATGTTTAAAAACTTTATTTTAGCTTCCAGAGACGTACCCACAGAAATCAACAAGCCAACACTTGGGAATCGTGGGTCTCCATTTGTGACTAGGGTGAAAATAGGATAATACACTTGCTTGATTAGTGGGATCAAATACTGTGCTCCTGCAAGTAGACTATATCTGCTTCATCAATAAACTAAGGTCAACCAGTATCTTCCCATTTGCTGGTTAAATCAGTGATATTCCAGAATGAGAGTGTTCGTATTTTATGCATGTCTCGGGAGGATAGCTCAGTGGAAACATGCTCGCCTTGGAAGCAAGACGACACAGAGCACCACTGGTTCAATCCCGGGTCAGTGCTTCGAAACCTCTGGGTATTAAGCGTGTTATAAATAACCTATCATATCATGTGCATGGTGTTGAAATCCCCCAATGCAGCCCCATCCTCAATAGTAAAGGAGCTGTCATGTTATCCTGTTGCCTGAAGGGTACAAAGTTGTCTGAGTTGGTGGACTAAAAGTGAAAAAATCCCAGTGAGTTATAGAGGAGGAGGCAAACTCATCAGCTTCTAAAGAATTCCTCTTAGAAGAATGCCTATATAAGCTGGTAAAGGAGTTATAAGACCCTCAACCCCCTTTTTTGTCAACCAGAAAGATTGCAATCACATCTATGAAGTGTCTATCCCAATATGAAACCTGTGTAGCAGACATGACCACCCTATGGACTATGTTGGCTCAACCTTTGGTTTAGGAGTCACAGAGACGAACACAGACGCCATTTTAAAAACCGAGTTGTGGCAGAAAATACCATCCTATAGACTTATTTAAGATAAGTAAACCGGTGGTATGTTAGAGATTAACGAGAAAAAGTATTAATCTCCAACAATGGGAAGAATCCCAGTCAGATCCCGGGTAAATTGGAGACTACCATGGCGTTTGTCCGAGCGCTACCCAACACGCAGAACCCTTTGAGACTACAATTCCCACAACTCCCGCTACTTGTAGTGACGTGACACGCGCACTACGTTGTTGTGCTTCCTTCATTGTGGTTCGTATTTAAATGCCGGCTATTCAGAGATCGGGTGCTCCTAAACTGTTGTTAGTTACGAGCTTCTGTTCCCGGACTCCTGTTTAATTCTTGACTACCCGGCGCTCGAATCAAGTTGTTGTCTCTGCCTTGCCCTTGTCTGCCTCCCGACGCCTGCCTCCCTCGATTGTCCCCCTTGGATTATATGAACCCGGCTTACTCGTTATTGACCTCCCATTTCTGAATCCTTAAGTTTTGGTGACCTGATATCCCGAACATTTCTGTAAGGGAACTATCGTGAGGTGAAAGCTCGCTTCCCTGGTCATTTCATTTCTTTTTCTTGTCCGCTTCTTTACTTTGAACACTCTTGGAACGCTTTGCTGCTTTATTTCGAACACCTTTTGGAATGCTTTGCTGCCTTACACGGAACACTTTTGGAACACTCTGCTGCCTTAACATAGGATTGCTTTGAACACTTTTTGCGACGCTCTGCTGCTTTAACTCTGGATTGCTTTGGACACCTTTTGGGACGCTTTGCTGTTTTTGAACATTGGATTGCTCCTGGGCATCTTTTGGATGCTTTGCTGCTTTAACCTTGGTGTTCCTAGGATACGGGCACACCTTCCCTTCACCATACATCCTCCTTGTCTCTGCATTTCAATACTAGTAGGTTACTGGTATATTGTCTCTACGGAGCAGGTAAGAGTGGGTAATTGTGGGCGGTGTTGGCTGACAATTCTGCTCCTGCCTTTTCACTCAAGCCCCCGGCCTGCCAGGTGTATTGATCCCTGTAGGCTGAGCTCTTTGGTGGGAAGTCTTTGGCACATCACCATAAAGATTTCATATCCCCTGAGTGAAGGTAACTTCCCAGAAGAGTGGGGAGGTATTATCTGCAACGACCAGAAAACAATCCCTGAGTTGTGACAATCCCATAGGGTTATATTCGGGTCGAATATAACAAGTAGTTTCCACTGCCACCAGCCAAAACTCAACGAGGGGGGACGGGACAGTGCCCCCTCGAATAACAGACCCAGGGGTAATCGAATTACCCCTACTAGTACGTCCACAATAGGATGGTTTGTACTAGTTCTGTTAGTAAATTTAGGTCTAGTAAAGCCAATGGTGACTTTACATGCCCGGGGAGACAGTAGTCAGTCCCCGGGTATGGAGTCTATGATGGAGGTCCGCTAGGACGCCCCAGTGCTACGGCACGGAGGGTGCGGTGTAACACACATAGAAAAACATATGAGACCCTATGGAGTAAAAGACCCCATAGCCCATAGAACACATTGACATTTCAAGGAATTACACACATTCATGTCCAAGAGTGGGAGAGAAAGAGTCTCACTCTTGGCAGGATGGAAAAAAACAAACTCCAGAAATCCTGCAAAGCTGCTGGGGGACTCACTAGGTTAGGAAATTCAGCCTAAACAGAGAATTCTCCCTAACAGACTACAAATAAGCATTCTTTTGCATGCATCCCCAGCATATGCACTTATTGATAAGTAAATCACCCCTCATATAGTCCCTATATCTAAGGTTTAGTACCTTATTCATATGAATCAAGTTTTCATCTAGATGTAGTCTAGGAGCCAAATGAACATGGTTCAGCCAGCGTGTACCACGTGGATGAGTTATATTGCACATTCTTGATGGATAGTGCCCCAGACCCCTTCTGATTGCTCCTTAGAATAGGGGGAGGGTTTTGACTAACAAGGTCTGCAACTATGGACTGTGGAGGAGAATACATGGAACATTCATCCATGCTGTTGAGAACATGTGATTCTCGTATAGAATGCTGGCAGAGCCAAGAGTGACACTGCTCTCTTGGCTCATCCAGGAAGGTTTTGAGTGAGGGAAACTTAATGGAAAAACTGAGTGTTGGATAAGCCCGGTGCCGGAGTAGATTAGCTAAGATCTGATGATACTCAGGCCATTACTAGGGCAGCCAATTTGTTGTCCACCTACCGAAGACAAGTAACCAGGGCTCACAAGTCCATACAATCTATGCATGAGGACCACCGTTCAGCTCTCCCAGCAATGGGACCCCAATAAATTGCAACTTAAGCTATAACAATCAATGTTGCAAAGTTGTGATGTTTGTGGGTAGGTGAACCCTGCCAAATTACTTGTCAGGGTAGCAGGAGGCTTTCTCTCTCAGCAGTCCTAAGTTATAACATCGTTTAAACAAATAAAAGAAAACGATTTAGAAAGACAGAGCGGTCTCTCTAAATCGACTGTCAGCCCCTGCAACGGACATGAGTGCGCACAGGGGCTGACATGCACGCCGGGACCCATAAGCGTCATCGAGGGAGAACGGGTAAGTGTTTGTGTGTTCGTGCTTGTACGTGTGTTCTGTGTTTGTGTGTGTTTGTGTGTTTGATTGTGTGTGTGTTGCGTGTGGGGAGTCTTAGGTGGGGTGGGAGGTAGCAGGGGCTGAAGGAGGGGGTTTGGGTGGTGAACCCCCCCTTCCCCGTTTTGGGAGAAATCCTACAAGAGAGTGTGGGGGGCGAAGGAATGTCATTGGTCTTTTGCAATGCAACGTACACAAATCGAGAAAAGGACAGCTCATTTATCCACACCACCATCTCTCAGAGAAGAGAACTATTCATGCAGACTATGTCAAATGAGAATTCATAAGCAACATTGACATGAAGAAAAACAGGAGAGGCTCCCGACGGCATATGGACCTCCACTTACATGAGCCATAGCCCCTTAGATTTGGCCAGGATTTGTTCTAGAGCATACAGAATGACACGTATAGTCTCTTCAGGAGTGTAGATAGTTTGTTCGAAGATTTCATAGCCTGGAATTTCAAAATAGATTTCACAATGCATTACGTTTTTTGTTTTTTTTGTTGATTTTCCAAACGGATTACCAAAGGAGAATAATTAGCTATCCGACTATTGGTACCACTTGACCAGGGACAATGAAAGTATTCGCCGAGGATGCCTTCAGTAGACCTTCCTCAGTCAAGTGGACATTGTTTTTATTGTTGGCAGATGCTTGTGAATTTAACATTCAGGATTAAGAAGCATTAATCATGCTGCTAGATTAATTCAGGTCACAAACAAAGACTCTATTTCATGGATGAAATGGTTTGCCTCAGCAATCGGCACCGTGGCAGTATAGATGTTGCCTTGTTGTGGCCAGGGGACAGGTGAGAGCGGCCTCGGTTTAGACATTGCAACATGAAATCAAATGCAAAATATGGGCCCGTTCACCAGCCACCATCCTTCAAGGGAGAATCCACCACTTGTCACCATAACGCTATAGTCATTGGCAGAGTCAGGGGCATGTGCGTTCCTCCTTCCCTTTTTTCTTCCCCAACTATAGCCATTAAGCTTTACTTCACCAGAGGTAGCAAACCACTGAATGGTTTATTTTGAGATTAGTAATACTAATCCAGGATGTGACAAAGGTTTACTTGATGTATTAGTTGTCAGACATAACCGGGCTAATGTTCACGTACAGTGGCGCGTGTTTAGCAGCTGCTTGAATAGAGATTAAACAACTATGGTTATACAGGATATCTGATATAGTCCGAAAGAAATGTTTTCTGCAACATGCCTAATGTTAATGTTTGAAATTATGGTAGCCCCATTGAGAGAGTCTATGCAGCAAGCCCAGCAAAAATGTTCAGGGCCCGCACAAGGTTAAACAAAGGGAATGGTGCAAGCAGGCCAGTGAATTGTTAACTACACACAGCTAATCCGTCCATGCAGAGGGAAAACACGGGTTAGCAGATGAAGAAGGAAAGGGTGTGATACATCTAACACACCCTTCATTTGAAGCAGAACAAAGCGCTGTACTCAAGGCCAGTGAAGAGTAAAGTGCATCCTTCTGTCATGCATTACAGTTTCTGAGAAACACCACCACTTCTGGGCCTCCCAAACAGGCAGTACTCCAGGTCTGTAGTTGTCAAAAACACATATGCACAGATGCAATGTTTTTGGGGGAGGCCCCCTTCTCTCAACACAGGCTGAAACCAGCATGCAAGGAACATAGGGCAGGAAAGTTAAGTACACCGGATGGGAAAAGTCAGGCAGTACCAGTAGAAGGCATGTAATAAAGCTACAAAACAGGAGATTGACTGTGAAGAATTGCCATCTGACAAGAGTGTGATAGTACTGGATTGTTTAACTTGTACAAAATAATAAAAAAGGTACTTCCTTCTCAGATCAGTGGTTGCTAACCAGTCCCCCGTTTCCTTAAACTCCATGTCAAAAGTGTAGTATACACATGTGCCACACTGCACCAGTCTCCTGACAGAGCTGCAACACATGCTCTCCAGTGGCATAGAACATGTTTGCGGGTCACATGTGCCCTTTTGATAGCTGCTAGGGCATGCGACTCCTGCAATTAGAGACATCTTTAACATCAGGGCCTCTGATTTAAAACATCCTAATCATTATGATAAACTATTGTCTGGTGGCAGGATGATCCTGAAATGTAAGCCACACCTGAGGTTGTGTATGGTGTCTGGCAGTTCACATAATTATTAAAGCTATAACGATTCTAACCAGTGTCAACTCTGTGAGCTTTAAATGGCACAGTGGGCTTGAGGAAGGTTTTCCCCATCTTACTTTTCTGTGTGCTTTTCACTCCTTCCTGTCCCCTCTACTTCCCGTGGAAGAAGGCAGTCTGGGTAGACAACATTCGCTTGTCTCAGGTATAGAGATTGGACAGGCGTGCTTTCATCCAATCCCCGTGGCCTTGTACCTATGAAGGATTACTCTTACACTCCCGTTTTGTTTCACTTTCGGACCTTTAAGGGCATCAGGAAGAATTTGGTTGGACTGTGTTATTAGAACAGTCCTTTCCAAAGCCGCCTGCAAGAGGTGAAGAAAGACCTTTTTACCCCACATTCACACGGAGATTGAAAGTCAGAAAATGTGGTTGGTATAGTAAGAATACTCCTTTTTGTGAACTATTTATTAATTGACTTTTCAACCCATTTTATTAAAAATGATAAAGTATGTTTTTTTTTTAACCAATATCATAGAACTATCAGCAGTATAACCTTGTACATATACAGTATGTTTTATGAACATTTTTAAATGTATGTATTTGTACTTGAAGGTTTTTATGCCGAATAAAAGTTTGTCGCAAGCAAGTGAGCCGTAAGTGAAGGTGACGGTTTGACGACAAACGCAGTTTTTGTTATTCCCTGTGGATTACTTTTTTTTATATAACTAGACACGCCTTCCTGCCAGGATTTGTATTTAACCTGCCTCCTCACGCTCATGCGTGCACGCCTACAAGCACGTGAGCCATAAGTGAAGGTGACGGTTTGGCGACAAACGCTGCTTTTGTTATTCCCTGTGGATTACTTTTTTTTATATAACTAGACACGCCTTCCTGCCAGGACTTGTATTTAACCTGCCTCCTCACGCTCATGCGTGCACGCCTACAAGCACGTGAGCCATAAGTGAAGGTGACGGTTTGGCGACAAACGCTGCTTTTGTCATTCCCTGTGGATTACTTATTTTTATATAACTAGACACGCCTTCCTGCCAGGACTTGTATTTAACCTGCCTCCTCACGCTCATGCGTGCACGCCTACAAGCAAGTGAGCCGTAAGTGAAGGTGACGGTTTGGTGGTTCGGCGGTCGAGGTGCAGGTGAGAGACCCTCTGCTCCATCAATAGGTATACTGGTATATCATTTGTTTACACTTGGAGTTTCTTTACACCACTTGGACGACTACTGGGTAGGAGCATAAATTGGTGTATTTGATGTGTGTTATCAGCTTTAGATACAGATACACTTGAAGGGAGCGAATGCTGAATGTGGAATGGTAGAAAACACTGCTTTCTGAGATATTGGAACGCCGAACCTGCTATCATTCTACATTGCAAGTTGACATTTCACAATTCTTCTGGCACCCTTGGGTTGTTCTACCACTGGTCAAGATCTAATAATTTAAAACTTAACTTAATATACTTAAGAGCCTGTTATGGTAGCCACTTTGCTTATCAGCAGTGCAATGGTTAGTGCTCGTATTTGTTCCACTGCCCAACGTAATCACGCCAAAACGACGAGCACCTGCAGCAACTAGATTACTGTTGTGAAAAAAAGGGAACCATGGAGCCATTGCAGGGTTCTATAATTGAGGAAGGAGCAGAGTTTCCAGCGCTAGTTACTAGCGCCATTCCAATTGGGGAAGCAGATGTTACCCCGGCTTCGGTGGGAGTTGATCTCCCTTCCTTGACCACAGTACTGCCTGTGTGAAGATCCTCGAGGGCGTGTCCACAACGAACCTTAAAATTGTTTGAACCCATTAGGGGTAACTAGTCTGACAAGTCTGACAAGAAAATTACAGACTTTTTTCAAACCAATGCCACTCGAGCTAACGAAAAGGACTGTGTTTACAATCTTTGTTCAGACTTCATAGAGGAGCTTACTTTTTCCCTCCCTTGTATTGGATAAAATAACATTGAAACAGTGGTAAATGCTTGAATGTCAACTAACTTGTAACAGCGCTTGGAACCTTATGTTGCTAATGCAAGTTATCCTGTGTTGGTTCTGCATTTACCCAGCCCTGGTCTTACCCCAGTGGCCTCTAACTAAGCGCAGGTGCTGAATCTATTTCAGAGACGATTGCTGCTTTTCCATGTTCACATTCATCTAATGTTATAACTGACATGCAACTATCTAGTGTGGAATTGTGGCCAGAGTGGTAGTACACTCAGCAGGATTGACGACTACTCCCTGTGAGATCTGAGCCGCCTTAGTAAATGACTCTTGGATGTCTGATTGGAGCCTTTGGAACACTGAAATAATAAGCTCCATGTGGCTAATGAAAGTGATTCCTCTGCTGCTATGTTCCACATAGTTGAGTGCCTACTCATTCAATTAATATCTCAGTGTGACAGTATTGTGGGCACCCTTTAACAACACAGCAATCAGATTACTAATTCAACGACCACCTTAAACCAGTTTACTACTACTGTTAAACTTCAAGCCAATAGCCTAAATGTAATCCACACAGCCACTACTACATTAATAGACCTGTTTACAGAATATGCAAATGCTGACCAAAATATTCCTAATACAAATGGTGTTTCTGTAGTCCAGGAATCAGCATCCTGGTATAAGTGGAAAAACAGGAAGGGCACTAAACAAGCGATAATGTACGAAGAACTGGCAATACAAAAGAAAAGAAACAGACTTTCAGATTCTCAATACAAAGCAGTCGGTAAGGTTTGTTATGCCAAGTGAAGTTCTGCAGCAAATGGTGCCGCAAAAGGTAAGAGCAGCAGATGTACAAAAAAGGGTCCTGACGACGAATTGTACAATAATTGCATCACCAGCAATGGAGTCAGAAATTGTAATCATAGAGGTCCCGTGAAGAAGGCGCCTGTCTGTGCCTGTGTGCACATCCATTCGATGAGGGCAGGAGCCCTTACACCATTGTGCTGCAGTAGCAGTCTCATCTGGATCGACACCATGGCCCCAGCTAAGTGAGCAGTCGTGCCGGTGTCACTTCCCTTGACGCATCGCCCGCTGTAATGTGTTGCTTCTGGATTCCTGTGGGGAGCATTTACTTGAATGCACCAACAAGACATGTGGAGCAGCTTCGTGTGCTCCGTTCCACACTGAAAGAACACATCAAGTCCCCCAAACACTCTAAAATGGCCGCCACTGCATATCTAATTTGTATTTATACACTGCCTAACAACGAGTTACCTCTTCTACCTATCCCGGCCCGCTGCCAGGTGGAAGCCAGCCCCTGAGAGTAAGGCCCTGTGAAGAAGGTCTGTGCCTGTCTCTGACGGAAGTGCTGCAGGGCGGTCAAGACCTGAGCGTCACCCATCCACTTGGCTTCTGCTCCCTACCTAAAGATCTACCAGGCCCCCGAGACCCGCCTCCCCCACAGACGACCAGATCTCGGCCACCACCCCCTGCTTACTTACACAAGTGAGTCACGCACATAGTATGTTTGTCCTAATCATGATTTGCAACTGCTTGTAACTATGTGGCCGCCCACGCAAATTAAGGCAGGACTTCTTTATACATGTATCAGGACTCTCAAATCTAACTGCACGTCACATGTAGCAATGTAACTTAGCTATCCATGTAACTTAGACACGTGCTGTAACTTAGACACTTGTTTGTAAGTAAGCCACTTGTTTGCAACTAAGACACGTGTTGTAATTAAGATTAAGTCAGTTGATTGTAACTAAGACACTTGTTTGTAATTAAGACACTTGCTTGCAACTAAGACACGTGTTTGTAACTAAGACATTTGCCTGTAACTAAGACACTTGCTTGTAACAGCGCCTCAATGCCTCCTGGCTGCTAGTGCGCTTTATAAATTTAAATTAAATTAAATTAAATATAGCAGAAAGCTCAAACACAAGGGAACAGACTTGTTTACCAATTTAAGAGTAATAACAAAGGGACCAAACCTGAAAAAGACCACATTTACAACTTGGAGGAGTTGTTCAGTAATCAAGCTGTACCATCTTCAATTGAAATAGGGCCCATCGTGAGCAATGCCTCGATTCAAACAGACCTGGGTAGTGCTTGTGTGAAGGCTATGGTTGTACTGGAGGTAGCTGCCTTGAATATAAAAGTTAAGGCACTGCAAATTCAAAGCCTGTTTTGTGATGGTAGCAGGTTTTTCTTAAATCACACACGCCTGTTGGCGCTGCTTCATACTATCATCCCTCTACGATTCGTGCAAATCAGCGATATTCGCATTGTAGACATTTGTGAAAATGTTAAGAATGCTACCTTGATTGCATATCTTCATGCTGATAGCACACTTGATTATATTATGGATCACACTGTGTCTCCTAATAGACTGGGCTGTGAATGCACAATCATTGAGGTAGATGGTTTATGTGGTAGTAAACATGAGGGCCAAATTGGTAAGTTTGGACAGACTTCATTGTTTCCCACCGTGAGACAGGATACAAATAATATGAAACTAATGGGAGAAAGTAACTTGTGCGACCGACCATGTATTGCAGACTTGAAGACAGGGGGTGTGAAGAAAGGTGAAGAGTGTCATTGGGACTGGTTGGCCCAACTGGTCGAACAACGTGGGAAACTACAACCCTAATATAACCCCTGACTCTCCTTTTTCATTCCTAAATTGGAACACACAAGGCCATAAGCACCTGTTTGAGCAGGATGACCTTCTGGAGTATATTGACACCTTTTCCATTGTGACACAAGAGGAGGCATGGCTGACAGAACAATGGGTAATAGAAGGGTGTCATACAGTTACCTCCTTTGCCATTCAAGGGGCGTGGGGTCACCCGAAAAGGAGGATTGCTGTTGGGAGCTAGGAAACCATTGGGATTGGAGGAACTTCCTTGTATGTCTGAACATGTTTTGACTGGCAGACTTACTTTCCCGTGGTCATTGCCAAAAATAGGAGTGAAAGATATTGTCATTGTTAATGTTTCTGACCCCCCCCATAAGAATAGCCATGGTGCGGAAGGGAGTAGAAGCATTTATTAATAATCTAAAAGCAAATAGTCCTACTCTGGTCTGTGGATACTTTAACTGTAGGATCCCGAATGATAAGAACTTTGAGGAACGGGAACAGGAGCACCTCTCTTCACTCATAAAGGGTGTGTTCCTTGAACATACTTGTAAGCGTGGCATGGATTGGGCTAGTTTATTATATTTAGCTGGATTTACAATGGTCAATGGTGCCTATCCATCTAATACTCCATCCCAATTCACCAGGGTTGGGAACAATGATAGTAGTATAATTGATGACATCTTCATTGCCAATACTACTAGATTGAATATAGACATGGGTCAATCCCATGCAACGAAAGCGATAATTATCCTTTGGTTGCATGTTTTAATATTTCAAATCAGCCTAAAAATACAATTCATTCTGGAAACCTGTGTGTCAATCCTTCTCGTAATCAAGTTTCCAGGAGTGACAACAAACTGGTCTGTCCTCTACGACCCAGGCTGGTTTTGGAGACTAGGTGATAGCAATTAACCTTCGTGCCATTAATCCTTTAAAGGCTGTTGCAAAACAAGCTGTTACTATGAAACTTGTGTGGAGAACATTAGGCTTAGTACTGGGCCTGGTATACGCTCTCATAATGGATGTGGGGCAAAAAAATGCATGAATATGCATTTGGCAAACAGATTAAGCATAAAAAGGAGGGCCTTGCATAAAGAGCTACGCAGTAATGCACATTTGGCATTAAATTGCAGTGAACATGCTCGTTGGGTAAAATCTATAAAATGGAGCTATCGCAAATTGCTCAGAAGGCATAAGTTAAATCGTGAATGCAATCGATGGAAGGCACTGTCATACTCATTACAAACTAGTGACTCGGTCAAGTTCTGGACAATCATGAACGGTAACAGACATCTTAAAAGAGATATTAATGGAGTGAAAGAACAGACTTGGGTCTCACATGTGGAACAACTATTTGGGGGGGGGGGAGTGGTGAACTTTAGGGTGGCCATGATAATTTCTGAGTGGCTATTCCCAAAAAGCATTAATGATATTCACAGGTTAATCATGGCCAGCAAATCTTCCAGGGCACCTGGTACAGATGGGATGTCTAGTATGCTGATCAAATTAGATGCAGAACTTTGGGCTACAACATTACATTGGTTGTTCTGTTGGATCGGAATGACACAAATCATCCCTGCTTCCTGGTGTACCAGTATATTAGTCTGAGTGAAAAAAAGGCTAATCGTACTGACCCTTGCAATTGCTGCCTATTGGAGATGCTGGATGCCCAGCAACCAAATGTTTGCTCAGGTATTATTGAAGGAGCTTGAAGAACGGGTAGAGTCAAATAGTCTCATATCATTTCACCAAACTGGGTTCCACAAAGGCCTGGGCACTTCAATTAACACTTCGGCTTTAGTAGCAATCATCCAGCAGCCATGGATGATTGTGGCAAAAGCTGATGAATTGGAACATCCCCCTAGGTGTATTGAAGATGATTGTATTACTACATGAACAGACTAGGGTGAAGGTTCGGTTGGACCAACATGGCAGAACATCAGGCTGGATACCTAACCAGAAAAGATTAAAACAAGGATGTTTCTGACCTTAGATGTTTTTTAATCTCTATATGTTGGACCTGGGTGAGAACATTGCCAACGGTTCCTCAATTTCACCTAAACAAGATGACATTCCAATATAATGGATGGGCTATGCTGATGACTTCGCTCTATTGGATTTGACACCTAGTGGATTGCAGTCCTGCCTAAACAAAATGAAAGATTATACAAAATCGAACTCCATGGAGACCACCTGGGGGCAAAGGCGACATGGTAGCCAGATCTGTCGCCTCCCTTGCCCAGTTCTGAAAAATGGTGGATAACGTGTGATAACCCGCTAATTTCTTTGCCAGAAATGGTGTGAGGCGAAGGGTGAGCAGAGAGGACACGGGAGGGTGAATACGAGCTCTAATTGCGGGCCTATCACTGGGGGCCCTGAGGGTTTTCCAGTGATAGTCGACATGCAGGCACCTCCCACATAGCGGGTTTCACGTCATCAGAGGCAGTGGTCCCCTGCACAAAGGTTCTGATATGCGCTAAGCACACTATACCCCAGTGCTCCCCAGCATACTGCACATGAGTCTCACACTGAGGGAGAGGAGCTTGGTGGCTGCCCCTGGGAAGAGTAAAAGCAGTGAATTGCATGTCACACATTGTATTTCATCTCGCCATAGCATGGGCATTGGTAGCCTCAGCGGGGGAACCACAGAGAGTGCTGTGTACACTGCTCTATGGACAACACTTCAAGGCTGATATAAACCTGTAAAACACACTGGGTATTAACCAAGTGCACTGAGGTGCAGGAGGAGCCTCATACCATTGCATGGGCTGGCCTATTCAGTGTATTTCAGAAGCCGGCAGTGCAAAACGCTGGGGAATAGCACCCCCTCCATTGCAGAAGACCAATCTATCTAAGGGGTGGACTGGGTTTGGACTTTCTGGACGGGTCACAACCATTGGTGGAAGGGGTGGTTCATGTGACAGCCTCCCAACCCAGAACGCTCTCTAGCCACAGATGCTTCATCTTTACACGGCATCGAATTTGCATGACTTCAGCACATTCCAAATATGGCTGCTTCCAAGACATTGGAAGAAGTTTTATCCTCTACTGGGGCTGATCATGAGGCTTTCCACCAAGGCACACTCATATGATTATGGAGGAAATCAGATCAATTAAGAGTAGCATTGCAGTGGCAATCTCTGAATTTAAGGGAAGAGTGGACAAGATTGAAGATGAAGTTGAATCATTAGAAAACAACCAGTTTCAACTTAAAAAAAAAAAAAAAACAGTTGGCTGCTAACCTGATGAAAATGACAGAGGATGCCCGCTTTTTGGATCAGGAACAGAGACAATTTGATCTGGCGCTCAAGGTGACGATCTAGAGAACCGGGAGTGGCGATCCAATATTCGTATAAGGTGCTTGAAGGAATCAGAAGGAGAAACTGCTTTTGCCCTTAAACTCCAGGCGAAGGCCCTCATCGGGGGCCTTTTTACAGGTTCTCCGAGATCTTATTAGATGGGATCCATTGAGGGGGTGGCCCCATCAGCAGCCCGCGATCTGTACTTGCCAAATGCCACTACTTAAAGCAGAAAATGGACATTGTGCAAAAGGCCAGGGAGAAGGGGGAGATTCTCTTCGAAGGGCCCGCATCCGTATCTACCAGGACTTATTGGCGATGAAACTTCCGAAACGAATGGACTGCTGACCCATGACAGTTTTTCCAGGAGAGAGACTTTCACTACTGATGGGGGTTTCCCTTCTCAATTTCTTGGACTTACAGAGCAGAGGATTTCAGGATTGTATCCCAAGGCGACATTAAAAATGCTTTGAAGCAACTATCAGCTGGTAGCCGTAGCACCGAGATCAGAGGCATACAACCTGGGGTGGAGTCGGCAGGGGGCTCACAGGCCCCTTGCCTGCACAGGGGGTGCTTTGCCAACTCAAGAATATTCTGCAGATATAACACCCCTGAAGACAGATGGAGTCTCCGGCAACCCTTTCAACAACATGTGAGGCCCTCTGGGGTCGTCCTTGCAAGCATGAACATGCAAACACCTGAAGCCAGTGAACGCTGTTCAACAGTATCTTTTTTTGTCGTTTGTTCTGTCCTTCCTTTCAGTTTAATTTCTCACCTGCATATTGGGAGGTTGTGAGGTTGCTGCCCGTTACCACGGTTGGAGTTGACATATGGTATGGGCAAGGGGTCCCATTTTGATGGCACTTCTTTTTCGACAGGGTGTCTCTGCTCTTATAGGGTGGCAGTCCCTTTCCTAGCTGGTATGGGGTGGGGATTGGGGGATATGGAGGGAAGCACCGGATGGGCAATTGGGATGTCAATGTTTATTTTTAGGGAAACAGAGTCTAAACACGTGGGAGGTGGGGGGCCTGAGAGATCCGACCACACTTGGGAGACATGAAGGGCATATAACGGGACCAAGTGTAGAAAGCAGTACCAGATTACTCCATGACAACGCACAGTAGCGGTCTGTGACCAGGATCCCTGAAGGTGAAAGGCCTGAACTCTCTGCAGAAGTGATCCACGGTCTGCTGGGACTTCCAACACTCAGGGTATCAAGGTTCTTTTTCTGAAGGAAACTAAGTTTCGGAGGGGCAAAGAATACGCACTTAGGTGTAGTGAGCTGGGTTGCGTTTATTGGTCCTCCAGCTTGGTGAAAAAAGCGGGGGTGGGTATACTGATCCAGAAATGGCTCTAACACTTTGTACATTATATGCCCTCAACCAGTATCAATTTCAGTTTTATACTGAAGCCCCAGTGGCTGTGAACACTTGGAAAACAGGCACTCTGATCTGTGGGGGTAACCTCAACTCAATCATAGATCCTTCATTAGATGGTGGTCTGGTAGGGTATTTGGCTCCTCCTCTACACTTCCCCCTCCTGCCATTTCATCGCCCACTCTCTCTTCAATCTTCACATCAAGACATTCTTGTCTAAAGATGTGATTCTTTGGAGTCCATATTTGTTTGACTCTCTTCAGGCATCCTGCTGATTTCACATGCTCATCGACACTCCACGTCATAAGACTGCATTGTCCATAGGGTCTGCAGTAAATCCATCTTCCCACATACTTCTAGTGGTTGTTTGGATACAGTAACTTTGTTCCATCAGATGCATGAATGCTGGCCTTTAAGTAGTCTCTGACTGTCAGCTCTTTAGGTTTCAATCCTGATTCAACATCAATCACAATCTTCATTCCTACTGCTTTCTTCGCAGTATTCTTGCATTGTATGATTCTTATCCTGATCACACAGAACCCAAACATGACCATTTCCAACAGAACTTCAAGGAACTTGAAAATGTTCGCCATCCATTGTGGAACACATGAGAAGATTGACGCAAACCAGCTGTCCTCTCCAATATCTTCTGCTTCTATCTTCCATCTTGATGTGTAGATTTGTCAGCATTGTTGTCTCGGGAGGATAGCTCAGCAGCAACGTGCTCGCCTTGGAAGCAAGACGACACGGAGCAACACAGGTTCGATCCCCGGTTTCGTGCTTAGGAACCTCTGGGTATTATGCGCGTTATAAATAATCTATCATATCATATCATTATGGACGCTGTCAAGGTGCCATTTTCATCGCCTTTAGAAGGAATGAATGTGCAACATGATTCTCCGATTTTGGCACAAACACCTCCATCCATAGCTGTAATCATATCCAAGACATATCTGTTCTGAAGAGTCATCAGGCGTATGGCTCTTAGCTCCTCCTTGATAGCATTGAATCCCTCTATGGTGGTGTTGATCGTCTCCCAGGCATAAAGACAACAGTAGAAACTGAAGCTTTCTTACTGAATAATCTTTGTTCATAGGGAATAGCGTCAAAGGCCTCTATTGATTTAGCCGAGAAATAATGTGCTCTCTTGGGCTATCACTGCTCAGCGTTTTTGCTAACACTCTTTTCGAATGAGAACGGTTTTTTCCCTCTCTTTGTCCCTTTTCAGTGTTTAATATGTTTTGGTACTGTTAGGGAGAATTCTCTCTTTAGGCTGAATTTCCTAACCTAATGAGTCCCCCAGCAGCTTTGCTGGATTTCTGGAGTTTGTTTTTTTCCTCCTGCCAAGAGTGAGACTCTTTTTCTCCCACTCTTGGACATGATTTATGGTGTTCCTTTGACTGCTTATGTGTTTTATGGGCTATGGGGTCCTTTACTCCATAGGGTTTCATGTGTTTTTCCTATGTGTGTTACACAGCAGCCTCCGTGCAGTAACACAGGGGTGTCATAGTGACACCCCACCATAGACTCCATACCCTGGGACTGACTACTGTCTCCCAGGGCATGTAAAGTCACCATTGGCTTTACTAGTCCCAAATTATTAACAGAAACCAGTACAAACCATCATATTGTGGACGTACTGGTCGGGGCAATTCGAATGCCCAGGGGTCTGTTAGTCGAGGGGGCGCATCTCTGTCCCCCCTGATCGAGTTTTGGCTGGTGGCAGTGGAAACTATTTTTTATATTTGACCGCGAATATTTTCCTATGGGATTTTCCCATTGTTCGAGGCTACCAACTTTAATTATTTAATTCTCATAGCCTCGAACATACCGCCGGTTTATTTAATTAATATTAATTCTCCGGTTGGTATTTTTTGCCAAGACTCGATTCTAAAATGGCGTTTGTGTTCTTTTCTGTGACTCCAACCCAAGTCGAGCCCTTTGTTCCACTTTTTGGCAGGCTTCTCCACAGAAGCCTCCAAAAGTGGTGCCACTCTGTCTGGGTACCACAGGGGGTGTGGCAGAGGGTTTAGGCACCCTGGACCGAGTTACCTTGGTAACTCAGGTCGCACTCTTGTGTGATTGGCCCAAGTGGTGAGCCGGCCAGCTCACCACTTAGCATGTTTGAGTGACAGCTAGGCTGAGTCAATGGGGGTTTTCTGCATAAAAGCAGGGCTTTGGGGACTGGAACTTCAGAAGTCGCCACAGGACCTGAGAATCCGACGAGGGAGAAGCTGAGCCGACCTACCACGACGGCACCACCGGTGGAGCCCTGCAGAACCAACTCACCACTTCCCGACACAGAGGAGATCTCCCGGCTGGAGAGGCTTCTTACCCTGACTGGTGGGCACAACCAGGTTTCCTTTCTTTCATCGCACCCCAGCTCGGTTTGTGGTCGAACTGCCCGTGCCAAGCTGAACCGCGAATCAACGGACCGCTCCTTGTACCTGAGAAACTCTGCGGCTGGTTTCTTCCTTGGCAGTGCAACGGGCCCCTGTCTTCCTCCACGACGAGATCCTCTCTTCCCCCGGACGAAGCGCCGACTTGCACCCGCACACGCTGCCAGGAACAACTGCCCCCGCTGGAGCGTTCTCACCACTTTAAGGTACCATGGCCGCCAGGCCTCCCTTTCTAAAGATTGCTACAAGGTAATAATAACTCCTTAACCTTCTGGACTGGGCTGGCCGCCTTGACCTCTAACTGGTTCCTTTCTTTGGTCCAACTCCTTTTTGAACCTTTTCAAGACTTTTGTGCACTGGAACCGTGTGACCTTGGACATATTTCGTTTCGATCCTCTTAAAGCGGATCCAGTCTACTGACTCTGAATTCACGGTTTTACTTTGCCTCCTCTCATGTTATGTTCTCGTAAAAGCGTTGGGATCTGTTTCAACTTGTTCTCTGCTTTTCTCTCCCTTTTTTTAAAAAACGAACTATTAGAGTGCCATCTACGTTTAGCTTACTATTAGTGCCTGTGTGTTTTTCTAGATGTGGTTTTTAAAGAAATAATTTTATCTCTTTTACACCAAGCTCTGGTCAGTGTTTACTTGTTCTATTGTGTGCTCTTGACCTCTGTATACTGCCTAACTCTTCTTGAGGGAAGTCTGACTGCTCAGCCACAGCTACCAAGTGAATCTGTGTGGTACAGACTGCTACCAAGTGGGTTTACTTCCACACACCTGTAGTCCTAAATCTTTTGCAGTGGTCCCAGAGGGAACTGCACAGGTTTCTGCCTAACATGTACCTTTCCTCCCTAGATGCATTTACGCAGAGTTATTAATGTCCCTTTTCTGTGCCTAATCTTGTATACACACTGAGATAAAATACGGACCTCAGGTTCTTCACATTTTTCCCTTCCCCATTCCGGACGGTAGCATTTTTCGGCACTCGTTGTGGAGTGATGGGATTACGACATAGGATCTGAAGGTAAGAGAGAGTTGGGCCACTTTAGCAGTGCCCGTATTTATGCGTATGTTGACAAACGCATCGCGATTCCGCTTACATTATTATTTGTGTCTCTTTTGAGCAGATTCAAAGGGGAACAAGCATTGATTACACTTGGGGATAAGAACACATTTTCTCCGCTCCTGTTGACCATCAGAGACTAGGAGGCGGGCTATATACTCGTAAGGAGTATACGTTAGGTGAGATAGATATTTTCTTTCTGTCTTTACTAATACCTATGGCTTTGATTCTGACTTTTGAAGTCCACATTTTTCGCTTTTTGTCTATCCACAGAAAGGTGTGGCAAATACCACGTTGGATACAGTTTCCATTTAATTATATGAAATAGTTAACTTTTCGAGGGAAGGTATACCATCCAATTTATATTAAACAGGTCATTTTCTAAGGTAATTTCTTGGCGAAGCAGTAGATATGTCTATTGTCTTAATCCTAGTTCTTCATGTGGTTGTTTTTTCCACTACAGCTTTCCTGTTGCTGGAGCAAATAACAATAGATGAATGCTAAAGACCTTTGGACCAGAAGCTATTTGGAATTCTGATTTTAACCTGCAGGTATGATTTGCCGTATTAGGCACAGTTAGACAGTGTTGTGTAATCAGGCCATGGTGACAGTGTGGGGCACAAGGGGAGGAAATTCTTTTTCAAATCTTTCTCGTTTTCTTTTTCTAATAAGATGTATGGTGTAGAAGATTGTTGTTCTCTATACACATATTTTCTATCTGACCACAGACCCAAAGTTATGAAGGGGCCTGGATGGATAAGTTTGGCAACTGATATATATGTTGTTTTTGGTCAGGCCACTTGCCATACTAAATAATTGGACAGAATGCAAAAGTGGTCCTTAAAGATGGCTAAAAGGCTTGGGAAGAGGCAGATTATGTAGGTTTGTCCCCTAATTTTGATCAACAAATTGCTTGATAAACTTAGTGAGAATAGACATGAGCTTGTATTTTAATGGTATGTTATTTGTGTTTTATTTTTAGAATTTGCAAATGTTCACTTATCCTGAGGAAGACACACAAACTTTGTCGAGTCGAAACTATTTGTTAACATGGATGCCCTTCTGTTAATGAAGATCTATACATTTGGGCACTTATAGTCAATACTGTTTGGAGTGAACTACTGTTAGAGATACAGTCAAAGTGAAATGGAATATGTCCAAGTTCTTAAAATTATGAATTGTTTTAAGATTTATGTATGAATGTACGTATGAATGATGATATTAGGAGTTGTTTATGGATTTAATTAAAAATGTTCAGTGATTTCTATTTTTTTTATATTTAAATCAGAATGAAATAAAAATAATGATTTAATATTTACAACCCTCAGTCTCGTTCTCACTAGTTTTTACTTGATATCCTGACACCACTATTGTTCTATTGCAGCTCCCTTCATGTCAGGTTGTTTATATCTTATCAAATGATTTCTGGTGTGTTCTCTTTCCCTTGTCTTCAAATCTTGAACATAGTCATCTTCATCTGGGGCTGACCATTCTGTCACCCATACTAAGGATGCCATTCGACCCTGGATCTGATCTCTTGTATGACAGAGTACAAGGTAAGTAAAGCAATGAGCTGTTTGAACATCTATTTCAATAGCTATGAATATATTAGACTTACCCATAGCATAGGTCAGGATTGCACATACATAGCAATCCTCCTTAAACCTTTTTCCCACTTCTTTCATGTGCTGATACCACATGTTATTCCCCAAATGTGCTGTACTATCTAAATAATCATTTCATTTGTAATCATCCTCCCTTACACTTCTATTAGGTCTCTTCTTTGGCAAATGGTTCATTACATAATGGTCATGGACTAATCAAACACAGAGCTCCCTTCAAATAGATCCCTGGGGGCACTTGTCATATGCATAGGTACCTCCATAGGTGCTGCAGGAGTAGGAACAATCACATAAGGACTTGGCCTTCTTACAGTGTCTAGTTCTGCAAAGGTGACTGCAGTGGTAAAGATTAACAGAGCTCCTTCCCTTTTGGAACCATTAAAGTAAACAGTGTGGTTCAATAGAAACAGAAAAATTATAATGGATGCTGAACAGGCATAGATTATGCACCAATACATTAGGGTCCACCATCGATGTCTCTCCACATGTTGTTGACTCTGCTCACTTACTGGGACTGCAATGTGCTTAATAGACCACATTTGTGCCTCTAATTGCTTTTAAGGAAGGAAGAACTCTCTTTCTACTGGCAAATTTGTCAGGTGTTCAGGAAGCTGCCTGATTTGCTCGATAATTTTCAAAAGTAACCGGCTGATTGCAGGACGATTTATAGGATCTCACATAAACACATAAGTATTGGAATTACACCAAACAAGATAAAGGTGAACTTGCAGCAAATAGTAAAAGATCATGACAAGTAGTTTGTGGGCATTGTCGTTAGACAGGACCATGTGTACGTTCAAAGAGATGCTCAAGTAACTGTCTGATTTGTTCTATAATTGCTCTCAATAAACGTCTAATCGCCGGGCCATTTTTAGGATCTTGGACAAAAGTATGCATGTCAGTGCTACACCCAACAAGAGCAAGATGAGCTCTGAGTATAAATATGAAGACTGCAAGAAGTAGTCTGTATACATCAACATCTGTCATCGCCATGGCAGTTCCAAAGAGAAGCTCAGTGAGAAACGAATCAGGGAATTGCTCTCTCTTCCTGTCAATCTGCATTTTTTATAATTAGCATGAGCTAATCCATTTCACTTATTTAATGTAAAATCTGTGTAGCAATATAGTTTGTTCTGAGCTATCATGGATCAACATTTGCTGAGAGACATGCAGAAAGATGTATTTGTTATTTTATGAAGCGCACATTCTGCTTTTCTAAGTACTAAATGTGGTCTGTTTTTGTCCATTATGAATTCGGCTTTGAGTATGAAAGGAAATGTGTTAATGCTGAATGCAGCTGAACATAGCGAATAGATGTCATTATAACAACTTGTCTCTTGCCAGACTGTCAGCTATCCTTTAGCACAGAGAAACAGCCTTGACTGAGGAAAGGATAGCATAATTGATGTTTCGTTTCTGCAGAGTTAGGGTGACTTGTGCGACAGAAAGAATGTTTGCACGATATGCCTTGCATTCTTAGAATATGTTTCAGCACAGTACACGGCTATGTTGAAATGTATGCACGTACGTAGAAGCATGCTGTTTGCTGGTTCCATGGAATGGTTCTATGCATGTAATGTATGTCAAATGCCACTATGTATAAACAGTGGATTTCTGTTCAGTAGAAGAGAGAGTGAGCTCTCAGCGAGGAGTGAGTGGTTTAGTGTTTTCTGGAGAGCTCTCATTGCTATAGGGTCCTGATTACTCATTTGCTAAGGCTCTCATTGCTAGTTCCAAGTGCTTGGGGCTTGGCTTGTTAGTGAGCAGCTGACATCCCCTGCTTCCATGCATAATAAACTGTGTTCTGTTTAAATATCTATCTCTACGTCTGTGATCTTATTTTGTTTCTATAGTATAATATTTATGAACTTACATTCCAGTCATTGAAAAAAGGAAGTCTAAATCAGGCATTTTTAATTTTACTCTGGCACTCCAAAGTCCACAACCTCCTGTAGCTCAAGAACAGTAGCTTTCTCACTTCCTGCTGGAATATTTATAAGGAGTGTTTCAGCGAAGCCACGGTCCAAATATACACTTTCGTCTATCTACTGGATAGTCTTTGCATCCTTCTCCTCATCACTGATCGTGTCTGCACATGCTGAACTTCTTCTTCTTGACTTGCTTCCGAATGGGTTGGGGGTGCGGCGGTCTCTCCAGCATAGATTTTCACATCTCCTAGATGTATCCAAGCTCAATCTGGGTTTGTGCCACTTTCTTGGGAAATTCCTTATTAGATCCTTATCTCCAGCAAATAATTCAGGAACACATAACTTCTCAAGTCTGGTTGCTGTATGGTCTTCATCTGTGTCCTAAGACCGACACCCCTTCCGCTTGAGTTGATCTGAACGACAGAGATATTAGCGGTCAAACGTATTAAGTACTCACAGAACTCATTTCCTAACAATTCTGCAGTTGTCTGGGCATCACTCCTAGTCCTCGACGATTCTGCAGTTGTCTGGTATCACTCCTAGCCCTCGATGGAGGAGTCAGAGGTGTTCTCATCCGCCTCCCTGTAGCTAGTTTGTGGGGTGTGCGGTGGTGGTCAGAGCCAGGCTGATTTCTCAATGCATATAATGCATGGGTCAGGCAATGCAGCCACCCCTTCTTTAGTGTCAATTTCAACCTTGCTATTCTCTCTTTGAGCAGACCATTGAGTCTCTCACATATCCCATTCGCTTGCAGGTGATAATCAGAAGAAACCGTATGTTTTTGAATACCTCATTCACAAAATGGGGTCCATTATCTGATCTGAACACCTCACATACTCCCCATCTAGGAAATACGTCTTGAACTAAAAACTTTGCAGCGCAAGTAGCATAAGGATGTGTGCATGGACTGGCTTCAAACCATCTTGAAAATGGGAACACTAACACTTTCATATACCTATATCCGTTACAGACCTGCAGCATATCAACATAGTCAATATGTAAATGCTGAAAAAGACCCTTTGGTCGAGGAATTACTCCTCTGGCTGTTCACAGGGTGTGTCCAGTAGTAAACCTTTGACATATGATGCAATTTACTACATAGAAAGCAATATGTTCTAACAGATTTGGTACACACCAGTCCTCCGCAATGGTTGCTGAGAGGCTCGCTCTAGTGACATGTGCAGGGTAGTGTAGCTGTTCTAATGCCATCCTTAATAAGGCTACAAACATCACCGGTTTACCAGTGCTGTCTTGTCACCACAGTGCTTCGGAAGGTGATAAAGAAACCCCATCTGTGTCCACAATTCTTTCTCTTCTTGTGAAGCTCCACCTTGAACTTCCATCAATTGTGTTCGTGATTAAACCCTTCATTCACAACCAACCGTTATTACAACCATTTTTTCTTTCACATCAGGAGTATCAAAACTAAAAATATTATATGAGTATGCAACCCTTTTTGCCTCTTTGTCTGTGGCTTGGTTCCGTGAGAAATACAGTCTTCTCTCTAGGTATGTGCTGCAGAATTAACTTTTGTGATGGCTACTTGGAGTTGTAGGGCTTTAATAAGCTTGTCCAATAATGCAGCGTGTTGCACTGGATTGATGTCCGCTCTGAGGTATCCCCTCCTTTTTCAACATGCTAACCCTGCTTGTACGGTTGATGTCACGTAGAGGAAGTCACTGAACACTGTCACTTCCTGCCCTGCGTGATTCTCTAGCGTAAGCACCACCATTTCAGCAGCCTGTGCTGAAAAATTAGACGGTAGTCTTGCACTTGCTACCACTTAAAATTCCCTGTGTGTCTTCCACAGCTGTGCGTGAATGTCTTTCTCCATCAGTTTGGTCGATCTTCAAATAAACATCAATAAAGAGAACCCCCCCCAGCTGCTAGAGCATTTTCCTTTACCCTCGGGATCTCGTCAATCAATTTCTCGTAGTTTGAGCAATCATGCACTTGTTCATCCATTGCCAGTGGTTCGGCAACAAACGTGGCAGGATTCACCATTTTACACCTGACTATTTTGATCGCTGGATTTCATATGACCACCTCATGAGCAACAGCTCTTTCAGACGTCCGTGTACCCATAGGTTTCTCCAAAACAGAAACCAAAGCATGCTCAACAAATAAAGTCATGGAACACCCCATCACTATGATTGTAGATTTTTCAATAGCAAACGCGGCTGCTGTCAGTGATTGTTCACAAGGGAAGTGGCCCTTCATAACTGGGTCCAAAATCCCACTGTAATATTCTAAGGGTTTGTACCCCAATGTGGTTCTCTGTGTAAGTATTGCTGTCATAACTGTTCAATTCATGTGTGAAAATAAAAATAACTCCTCACAATAATTGGGAATTCCTAAAACTGGAGCTATACAAATTGCCTTTTTTAGTTCGTCAATCCCTTCCTTCATTTCCTCAGTCCACTCAATTTTTTTCCTTATTCACATGTGCCTATTTCAGAGCCTGCAACAACGGTCTTGTGTATGAACTATAATCAAATACCTATGCTCTAACATAATTACTAAATCCTAGAAACTTGCATTTTCTTTATCGTGTGCGGTTTTGACGTTTTCATGATCGCCTCCGCTCTTTCTGGTATAACTTTCTTTCCTTCCTATGTATAACACCTCTTCCAGACCATACTGCAACTTCTCTTTATCCACTTTATATCATTTGTCTGCCAAAATAATCATCAGCTGATCGAGTCTTGTCTGCTCTCTTGTTAAGTTGTGCTGCAAACTAAAATATCACCTACGTATTGCAGCACAACGCTTGGCAAATCAATATTGCTTAGGTGCATCTGCAGTACCCTATTAAGGATCGATGGAGACTCACAGTACCCCTGGGTCAAACATGTACTTTTCTGCTTGGTTTTATGGAACATAAATGACGTAAGATCTTGAGAATCTTTATGCAGTGGGATTGATTAAAATGCATTCTTCAAGTCAATGACCATGAAATATCGTGCTTCTGGGGAAATGGTGCATAAAATTGTCACAGGATTCTTAACTAGAGGAAACTCTGCCTGTACAATCTTGTTATCAGTCTCATGTCCTGAATTAAACGCCATGACCCACCCTTTGATTTTTTAATAGGATACACTGTGGTATTATATGGGGACTCTGACGTCACTAAGAGGCCTTGTTTCATCATAGCTGATTTAGTCTTGAAAATACCCTTATCTGCCTCTTGAGACATGGGATACTGCCTTGCTTGAGGTAAAATTGCTCCTGGTTTCAACTTAATCTTAAATTTTCCCTTGCCTTTTAACAGCCCTACTTTATAAGGACCCATAGTCCATAAAGACATTGGCACTTTTTCCATATCCTCATAAAATAAAATGTGGGAAGTGTATGGGAGGACAGGTCAAAGAGACCCCCTCCACTGCAGTCCCCTCCTTGTGATGTCTATGGCTCGTCAGGGGACCCCCTGCCACCAGGGCCCAGGTGGTGGGTGGACCACTAGCCGACACATGGACCAAACATACTGTATTAGGTTAGACCCAGGGAACCATTTTGAAAACCAAAACGCCATCTTAAGTCATGATTCCTCGTGTGATGCAGCATGGCCCCCACCTTCAGAGTTCCCTCCCAACTAAGTTGTCTCAGCTCCCCAGGCAGATCCGCTGAAAGCCCGTTCCCACGAACAGTTGGACATGAGCTAGTGTTAGAGCAAACACTGTATCTTTCACCTTCCGCAGTGCATCATTATCCTCAGCGTGAGCCGGGCAGCTGGGCTGGCTTGGAAAATAACTGTAAACCGTCCTCGATGAAACAAAAGCCTCAATCCCACACCAAGAAACTGTTAATATATTTATACATATATATTGCATTACAATGGTATCCCTCCTGCACGGCCCCGTGTCAAAAATCTACAAACACTGTACGAATAGAAGAATGTGTTATTGTGTGACAACATGGTCACGATACTCAAACTCCCTCAGTTATGTGCACCCACTCAGTGCCCCTGGCCTCCTACTATGTTCTTCACTAGGGGTAACGTAAAGAGAGTGATATCAAGTCCTTATGCCATGACTACCCTGATGCTGCTAGAGTGCAAAGGAACACAAGCCCAACAGTATTGTGAGCTCATATGAATTGTTTAATGAGATACATAGAATGCCATCAAATGTAAATGTACGAGTTTAACGTGTATTACTGCTGTCAACCGTATTGGTCTGTTGCTCCTGCGTGCTCCACCAACCCTAATGCTACCTCACGTATCGTGTTTACAATGTGATGCTAGAGCTGCTAATCTTGCAAGTACTTATCCTTTAGTGACTAATGGAACTGTTGATATAGTTAACGTGGTCTGAAATGGCAATGTACTGATGCAAAGATTATAGACATGTAACTCTTCAGCCATTTTACATTATACAGTATACATTATTACATTATACGAATCCCTTAATTTTCAATGCAATTCAATACAATTTGCATCTTGCGAGAAGACTATCATCGCGGGCATATCCAAGGCCACCTCCCCTCCCTTCCCATTAAAGCCTGCCAGAGAAGGCAAAGGCCCGAGCTACACCGCCTCACCTCCCCCAATTCGGCTGGAGCCGCTTCAAGCATTCATGATTCCCCCACAGCTCACATGGCCACGAACAGCCACCTGAATTATTTACAGCCCAGCAGCAAAATCCGGCCATAACCAGAGGCCAGAGGTGCCCCCTCATAGGTCCCACGACCCACCAGTTCACCCCAGATTAATGACGCTTGTAAAGAAGACACCTAATATTGCACCCACATTGTGTAAAAGCATCCGTCATTACTTCTAATGAGACCCAAAGCTTGGACAGCTTACACTGTGACCTGAGACCCGACCCCGTGGCCTATGATACCTAGTCAACAGGATAACAGCAACCCTGTATTGATGTATCGCCAAAGTACTCCACCTAATGCGCATTCCTCCTGTGTTGTATTAACCTGCAGAATAACCTATTGTAGGATTTACAGGACAACTGACATTGCAGCATTGAATGAATGGGGTGTGCATGGCCCTTAGGGCAGAAAGCCAAGAAAGGGGTCCATCAATGACACTGACCACGCCTGACTGGACAGCACCTCCCGGATGAGCCCAGCTGACTTGCCCACCCCACGTTGGCACCCGGCGGTGTCCACCAACCATGAAGTGACGCATCACAGCTGCACATATAGTTAGTCGATGCCACCCAATCCCCATGTGCATGTGCCCCCTATAGTGTGTAGGTGCCTATGACACTTTTTGTAAATATAAACGCCTGTCTTTGCGATTGTCAGACAGAGTGCTCTCAGAGTTTGCAGAGTTCTTTGCATGCCCTATTTGACTTAGATTAAACTTCCCTTGAGCTCACCCGCACTTGGTCCTAGCCTTATTCCCATTCGTGGGAGAGTACATTATTGCCTCTCATTGCGGGGAGGTTCGTGCTATCTGGGGACGCTCGCCTTCAGAAGCTGCAGCACTGTCATCATTCATGGTGGGATCTCTCTTCTTTCTATCTTGACCCAATATGTAATGCTCATTTGAATACTACTTCATCATCTGACGGGTCGTCTTTAAACATATTTTTGTCAGTATACCCTTCCCCAATTGCAATCACTTTTCTCCATGTCCTGCCTTCATCATCAAATCCTTTGAGCATGGCCAATTCCCCTCGCACTATGGATGCCTGCAATTCCAAGGGAAAAACCTGCCCTCCCTCTTCGTCCATAGGTATCTGTGGCCTGAACAGAAATTCATCAGGTTTCTTCATAATCTTGCCCACTAAACCAGGTAAACATATTAACAAAATGCGTACCCCATAGTGAAAAACTTCTGGCTCTAACAGTGTTCCCCGCAGAGCTATTTGTCCTTAAATGCCATGATATATTTGCCCACCTTTAAATAATGTATTCCTGGCATCGAATAGACTAGGCCCTCGTCAGTGAAGGGAATCATCATATTTAGCTTTGTCATTAAATCTCAGCCCAGTATGTTAACTGGTGTCTGCCTTGAATACAATGATATGACAGGCATATCACATTCTCCTATAGAGGCTGGCAATTTCTCAGTGAAAGGAACTCTACTTGTAGCTCCAGAGCACCCATGAGCATTCATGGCATTTCCTGATAATGAAAATGTTCCCTCTCGTATACATGAGCGAGTTGCCCCAGTATCTACTAAAATAGAAAAGGATTTGCCTCCTATGGTAACATCAACCCTTGTTTCCTCTTGAGGATTTGGCATCACCGATAGTACTGAACACATCAAGTCACGCTGTAAAAGGATTCCCTCCCGCGATAGTGACTCCCCCTACTCTAGGAGTCAATACCTGTCCTGTGTTGGCACTCTGCTGTATCTGCATGGGTGAATGCTGTCACTGCCCTTGTGGTGGATGCAATGGTCCTTGCTGTGGGTGCAAAGCCTGTTGTGTTTGCGGTACTTGTGCTTGATACACTGTCTGATCTTGGGCAAACCCATCCCTACTTTGTGGGCTATATGCTGGAGGATAAGCTGTCCCCCGTCTTGAGAATTGCCCATCCTATGCATACCTTTGGCTCCCAATATTCGCACAATATGTCCAGTCATTCCACATGTCCAACAGAAAAGAGGGAGTCTTCTAATTTGCCCTCCCTGCATGCCTTGATTATCATTCTGCACATTCTGAAAACCACCCTGGTTATTCTGAAAGTTTACCTGAATATACTGAAAGCCTTTACTTCCTCGGAAGGCTCTCCTGCCTCTCGGCATAAATCTGTTCCCTCCTTGATCTGTCTGCCATTGGTTATTCACCTGCGGCATACCTGCTGCCTGCTGTGACCCTAGCCCCTCTACGCTAGTCAACATTGCCACTTCTATAACATATTTCAACAGTTTTTTCCTGTACTAGCTTAGCTTCCTCGTGTTTCCCAGCATCTTCCCTCTTTCAATTTTTCTCCTGCAACAATGGGTAATGGTGCCCAATGGCCAGCGGTATTTCTGCCCATGACTTGGCTTCCATGCCCACCAGCTTGTTTGAGCTGTCTCTGTACCTGTTCTGGCAATCCCTGACATAAAATATGATAGAATACAGGTATTGAAAGCAAGCAGATCTCCGCCTTCCTGCCTCTTGCATGCCATAATTGCACCTATATCTCACATATCGGGATATTGTACTCTAAGCGCTTTCCAGACTGCCACTTTGCAATTATTAAACAGTGCGCCATCATGCGCTGTGTTCTGTGCCGTGACCACTGAGTATCCTGCTCTCGTCCAAATGTCATCAGCCCTTTCCCCAAGGATAGCTTTTAGAAGACCCTTAATGTCCCCTATAGCTAACGTATTTCATCCTGTCATTATTTCCAATTCATAGATCCATTTCCCTGTCCCCGATGTTAAACTGGGCCATTTGCCTCTTAAATTTTCCTTATCCATCTTGGGCTAGGGGATATACTGCCATTTGGCCCCTCCTTTCTCTAACAAAGGGAATTTCGAAATCGCAATTGGCTCCCATCATCTGCCTATCCATAGTAGGGCCAATGGTTCCTAATCACCTACTTCCTGGTAATTACCTCAGTCTGCTCACATATGGTGGTGATTCCCACCTCTCACTATGAGATCACCTTTTAGGTTGCTCTGGGTACGTCATAAGCTCTGGCGTCCTTTCTTTAGGCTGGTCTAAATCCGACCACCTCACTTCTTTATCAGTCTGAAAAAATCACTCAGGACTGCATGAACTAGCGCACTCCTCCTCACCTGGAGGTTTCCCTGTCTTTGTGTTATGATATGATAGATTATTTATAATGCAGTTAATACCCTGAGGTTTATAAGCGTGGACCCGGGGATCCAACCTGTGTTGCTCCTCGTCTGACATATCTTTCCCCCAACTTGTATGGCTGTCTCCCTTCTCGTTTCTGTTTAGATGTGGCCTGGCCAAAAAAGACAGGGCTCTATGCTCCAGACTAAGCAGGCCTCCCTCCTTGCCTCAGGACTGGGCAATTTCAGATCAATCATCTTTCTCTTTATTTCTCGTTTTACTTTTTGTTCTCATATCCTGATAAGCCAACCCAATTCTGTCTCCTATACTTCCTATATCTCAAAATTCTCATCTAGGTTTGTTCTGGCATTGCATGTTGCCATGGGAGAAACTCCTCTATGTCCTCCCATAATACTACCGGACTGGGTTCCATTAACCCTTTTTCAATGAGATCAATGCCGCGTGCCCTCTGTCTTCTCTTCCGTTCCATTTCCTCATCAAATGCCCTTCATTTCTTTGCTTCCTCTCTAACCCTTTCTTCTTCCTGTTTTTTCTCTTCTCTTCTCTCATTTGACCTTTCACCTCATCTCTGCGTCTTTGCATTCTTTTATCTCTTAATTTCTGTTCTTCCTCTTCTTCTCTTTTCTTTTCTAGCCTCTCATTCTTAGATTGCTCTTTGCCTGTTGTCCTATGTTCTCTGTTCTTCTGCTCTCTCTTCTTTTCTTAACTGTTCTTCCTGATAAATCTGTTCCCATCTTTTTCTACTCTTTCTTTTACACTCATCTTCTTTCAATTGTTTCTCTCATTCTCTGTCTTTTTTATCTTGCTCATCTTGATCTTCCCCTGGTTGTACTTCCACGATGCCCTTCCCAACAAGTTTGAGCAATGTCTGACCACCCGTCCATTCATTCTTTATGAGCGCTATATCAACAACTTTATCTTTTTCTTTCTTCCATCTCTTAATTTCTCATTCTATATCTATTTGTATTTTATTGAATTTTATATAGTGCTTTTTATCAAATCGCTTCACAATGAAACAGTGAACGGTACATTAAAATCATCGTAAACAATTGTGTTCGGAATCAGCCAATAGCAATCAAACAGGAGACTGAAGTAAGTGACAATTTAGGGTGGAGCGAAAGAGAGGGTATGAGGTTATGGATCGGAGGGAGAGTGGAAGAAGGTTCCAGTGGAGAGGGTCCAGCAGTTGAAAAGATTGAAAGCGAGATTGTGCATATCGGGCACTTGGAACAGTGAGTAAAAAAGAGTCCAGCAGAGCGGAGAGGAGGAGAAGGAGAGTAAAATGAAAGAAGAGATGCAAGGTAATCAAGGGCAAGGCCATATAAAGATTTGAGTACTAAACAGAGGAACTAGAATTTCAGCTGAGAATGAAAGGAGAGCCATGCAAGAGATTCAAGAGAAGAAGAGAAGGACTCACGATAGGATAATAAGCAAAGCAAGCAGATGAAGGAATGATACATTGATTTGAGTGGAGCTAGGCGAGAGTGAGGGAGACCAAAGAGCAGTAGAAAAGTTGAGAAAAAATTAGGGAAGAGACTAAGAGCTTAGTGGCATGAAAAGTGAGAAAGGGACGAATTTTGTGGATATTAAAGAGGTGATAGCGGCAAGCGCGAGAGGTAAGTGAGATATGATGGTTAAACGAGAGGTTAGTGTCAAGATATAGACTAAGATTACGGGAAGTAGGGGAGATCAGCAGGATTGAGGGGGGAAAGAGAATAAAAGGAGGAGAAGGAGGTGGAAGAGTAGTAGTAGGAAAGAAAATAACGTGTGTCTTTCCGGCATTTAAGGTGAGAAAATGAGAGGTCATCCATATATCTAGGATCACACTTGGTTGTTCACTTTTCTCTTTGTCCGTAAGACTTTAGAGATCACATCCTTTTCTGGAATTCTTTCTGGGCTCTTGTCACTGCTATATGCAGGTGGCTCATTTATTGGATTACTGTATTTTGTCACTGCTTTAAGCTCTCCTAATGGATACACTCCGTCATCTTTCACACTACGCCATTTTCTTCAGGCACAGTAGGGGGAGCAGAAGGCTCAACATCCCCCTCTTTGCACTGGTTAAGCATCCAGTCTTCAGGAGGCGGGTCTTCCCATACTCCTGGTACATCTTCCAAAGCTCTAGCCTAGCTAACCTCTTCTCTAACTTCTTTCCAGTGTACGCAGCGTGTTAGTATGTGGTCATATGTTGCAAAACCGCTTTTGACAGTGATCCCCTTGTGGCCACGACATGAACATTTTATCTGCCATGTCCTTAACCCATTCTGTACTATATTGCTTAAGCTTGGGTACGTGTTTTGGCAGCTGTTTGCACAGGTGCATGAGCAGCGTAACATCCTCCATTATGACAATTCACAATCAACTGTCAATACTTACTGTTATTTTACACAAAAAATACTTTTCAGAAAAACAATATAATATGAGCGTGCACCAATCGTCGCTGCTCCAAACATCTATGTCTCACTTTACTTCAATCTGCCTATTCAGTCAATACCATGAATGACTAACTAAATAAATAATTTACACTCAACCTCTTAACAATTTATCATTTGTCGCTCTTCGACATCTCATCATTTCCTTAATACATAAAATACATACAATACACAAACAAACAAACTGGCCAGCCCAATATATATCTCTTTTAAGTGCTCCTCACTGCTATCCTTGCCCCCAAAAATACCCTGATGGGGGTGTGAGTTATTCCCTTTAGCAAACCTTGTTTGCTTGTCGCCTATGTATCCACTTGGATTTTAAAATAACTCCTTCTAAATATTCCTTGAACCTAGGTTTATGGGCTTAATCTGTGACGCTCCTCGTCATATATATACCTCTATGTGATGCCCTTCCTCATTACCTAAGTACCGCACCAACCCTGTTATTTTCCTCACAGTACCACTTTCTCCAATCAATGCTCATTCATTGTTTGCCACCTTTCTCAATCTACTCACCATTCGCTTTTCAGCTCCTGAACCTCAGGATCGTCTCCTCCTCAACGGACCACCGTCACCTTCGTTCCGCTCAGCTCCCTGTAGAAACCAGGAGGGGATTTCGTGAAAGAGGGACCCATCCCACCTACCTTGTTATGTCTTGCAAAAACTTTTTCGACCGCTATCCGCAGGAAGCCTCACAGTCCTCCTTCTAAATTGCGGAGGATATCCGATAGTCAGAGACCCTTAAAAGCCTACCGGATCGGCGGATCTTTAACTATCCTACCTCTGCTACCACATGACCCCCGAGACCTGGGGGTCATTTAAAACGAGGTAGCAATAATTAGAGATGGATGGGCATGCAGAACTTACTCATCCATCAATAATCAAACCGACTCAGGTATTTGGCAAAACTTAGTGCTGTTTTATTTGTATTATACAATGGACAACAATGGTTGTCACACAAGCAATCTCAACAAACTTCATAAAAAAGCATTTATATATAGTAAAAACTCATCATCATTGACGTCACACTATTTATCAAACTACAAAAACATACTTGGGGATGTGATATGCTTACAGGGAACATCTAGGTATATGTTCCATACTGATGTGGGTTGTGATTGGGTCTCGAACATCATGTGGACAACTAAGCCCTCCTCTAGTGCAAGTCATCTTCATCGTCACAAAATAGAAAGCGATTTTATTTGGCTACACAAACTATAGGGCTCTCTGATACATGGCCCTCTACAATTGGTTGGCACACTTGTACCTTTCTGGAATATTCCAGTTGCTCACAGCATGCAAGCTGGGTACCCCAGGTGCTGTGGGGGTCGGTCTGGTTATGCCTCCCACCCAATTAGCCCAATATCTATCATCACTCCTGAGGTCTGCCATTCAATTCAGGCTTTGAAATTGGCCTTGCAGAAGCTCTCTGTGCCTCGGAATAAAAGGGAGTGTGGCATGGTCTTATCTTCTGGTTTCGGTGTAGCTCAATCCAAAGTCTATTTTCATCTGACCATGTGACTGGAGACCACGTTTTCGAGCTCTTCTTTTCATATACTAATATTAAATGATTAACTCTTGACTCCTCCAGTGTTTTTTCATCCCACCTCAAACAGAAGTTTGTTTCTTTCTCACATTCATGTATCTTCTTGACAGACAACCAGGCTCACGGTGGCCTCAACTCTTGGTGATGGGCCAGCCAGCCTTTCTTGAATTCTCCTTCGCCATCAACTATTTTCAAACTGCACGACACTCAAGCCCCTTCCATTCAAGGTTCAAGTCTTGCTAAAGTGCATTGTGGAACATCCAGATTCTATACATTCCTATGAATATACATTGGTGCATCACTGCAATCTATTCACTACGTAGCCAGCCTCAGGATTACTTGGTCTACTTGCATTACAACATCTCTACAAGTGTAAAATGACTTTTGCATTTTCTTCAGTGTTACTTTGCACAAGCATCTTCATTTCGATCCCGAAATGTTGCTTTTCTTTGATACCTCCTCTTCAGATCTTACAGAATGTCTATGTTCTTTCATCTTTTGTGTCTTTTCCGGGTGCGTCAGTTCTGCTTTTCATGACATCGCCAGTCCTCTTTCTCATCCATTTTCACACTTATTCTACGACTCTGTCCAGAAGACCATTATTTCTTCATGAATGCATATATGATTTTCTCAATGGATACCTTGTTTCAAGAATTCTTTGCGTTACAGGCATCCTCACTGGTACTGCACATGTTGCAATTTCTGGTTCCCAACATATAGGCAACATGGGGGCGGAGCTTCTGAGTATTTGGCTCCTCCTCTTCATAAGCATGAATCTGAGCAGTGTTTAGCAGTGTTTAGACAACTTTCCAAAAGGGATATTTACTGAGGTAAGGCGCAAACACTCCTATATTTTTGTGGCCTAGTCTTAGGTTTTGGTCTTGTTCATAGCTACCAACTCTATCGCATGTTCTACACCAATCAGCGCCCCACACTATATGTTTATTTGTTATGTGATGTGCTGTCACTAGCCTTTTTTTAATGATGCCACCCCTTTGTTGAAATCGGTGACAGGGTTTTGAAATTAAAAAAACTTAGTAAGATGATTTTGCAAACTAAGTTTGCTTCTAAGGATGAAAGGCCTAATTCATGTCTAATAATGCTGATTGGAATAGCTAGCAGAAGCCTGAGGACCTTCTTCCATAAAAGTCCCTCTATGAAACAAATGTTCTTCTGTAATAAGCTGTGATGTATTTCAGCTCCATAGATTAACATTGGAACCATTTTTCTGCTTGTAGAATTTTACGAAAGGGATGATTGAGAATTTTTCAAACTTGAAATTGAAATTTCTCATCTGGGCAACTGCTGACATCCCTTACTATGAAAACCTTCTATTATAAATGTGTTGTTAGGGGTACCCAAGATGTCATATCCCATATATCACAAGTTGTTTACTTCGACTATCTTTTCACCCTGCAACCAAAAGGATTGTTTCTTTGCTTGTTTCCCTGCTGTACGTATGATTAGTTGTGTTTGCTGGGTATTTATGATTAAGTTGTTTCTTTACGATACATTTTTAATCTATTCAGAATTCTTTCGATACCCACCTTCATGCAGTCGAGCATAATATTGTTGTCTGCATAGGTTACCCTGTGGATACTAGTACACAGAAACTTAGAGACGATAAAACATGTCTGGTAAGATATGGTCCCAAATCGGCCAAGTAAGCATTCAATAAAAAGGGCGCCAATATACATCCCTGTCTTACGGCACTGTTAGTCTTAACTTCAGATGGCAACAAACCCTCCCCATTAAACCTTACCCTAAGTGTGAAATCCTTGTGTATGTGGATGAGGGGTGCCAATAAACCCTTTGGGAGCCCCAAATCCAAGAGCTTCCTCCAAAATATAGTCATGTTTACCCTATCAAAAGCTTGGGATCGGTCCACTGACAATGCAAATACTTCCTTAGTAACCACCCCCAGGTTAGACGTTGTGCGTGGTTTAGGACCCAGTCTGCAACATTAGTGACCACATCCACTCTGTAGCCAAATTGGTTTGGCCTGAGAATACCATTGCTGCTAGCCCATTCTTCAAGCAAGGAAAGCAAGACTGACCCAAAAATATTAGCATCATGTCAAGGTATGTAATTAGTCTGTAGTTTTCATGCACCTTTCTTGCTCCTTACTTGAATATAGGGACTAACGGGTCTTCCTTTCAAGATGAAGGTGTTTCTTTTGCAAGAGTAATCGACTGAAAATATCTATTCAAAATAGGAGCTCTTAATTCTGCATATGCGTTAATGAGCTTATTACAAAGTCCATTTGGACCTGGAACTCTAGAATTACTTCGAATATGTATGATATTTTACATTTTATTTACGGAGAGGGGAATTTCCTATTTTTCAGATTTCAGACTCTCCCAATTTACTAGGGGGTCCTCTGGCTGGTTACATAGTCGGGAGAAGTGTGAAATCCATGTATGTTCTAATTTTGTGTTGGATTGCATGATGGAGCTGTTTTTTTACTTTCCTTTTTGAAAGCCAGGGCCTTCATTGATTTAATTCTGTTTTTTATAACTTTGTTTTAATTTGTTCTGGTCTCCATCTTGATGAGGGCAAGACAGAGGTTTCTGACTCCTTTTCTGTACTTTCTTTTGATTTGCTGTATACGCGGATTGTAGTCTGTCCTATTATAATAGGCTCTAAAAACCCTCTGCCTTAAGGAGTTTTCAATAGAAATTGGAATGTCAGTCCCAGACAAGGACTGGTTTCTCCCTGGTCAATTAAGGATTCAGTCTCCAATTTTCCATTAAATTCCCTTATATCTCTCTAAGCCCAAATGAGTCTGTTTTTTCCAGTAGAGACAGTGACTCCACACATGTGCTTCCATGGGGGGCCTACTTGGTTAAAGGTAGAGAAGAGAACTGTAAGTCTGGAGTGGTCACTTGGGGTGCCATTGCTTACATTGTATTTATAATCCAACATGTCCAAGGCCTCAGATACAAATATAAAGTCTATCATTGATGATTTAGTACTGTTTCTCAAGTACTCTATGGGGCTTGACCCTGAATTTGCTTGCAGGTTAGGACTGCTAGCCATCCAAGAGCTCCCACATTTTCTTCCCTTTAGTATCCTGCAAAATTGGCTCTGCTAGGTTTTGCCTGCAATTCAGAATAAGTTGTATCCAAACAATTCACATTGAAGTCCCCAGCAATTATTATCAGTCCTAATGGGTGATCTTTCCTCCATCCCGTTAAGATCCCATCAACATGTCCCATCAGTATCTTTTAGCATCTTTCCACATAACTACAATATACATGTATCACCGGCATATGGACCAATCCACCTTTCATAATAGCATGAGCCCCCAAAAAACAATACATTAAATTATCAATAATTTTCAAGCTCACAAGTGTATTTTTAAAGCCAATCAAAAGAACCCCTTTCGAGCACCCTGCCTTCTCTTTCACTACCATTTGTTGGCAGATTGAGTATCCGTCCATGATTACTTGTTTGGACTGAAAGGTTTCCTGAAAATTGACCATGTCTTATTTGCTTAGAAAATTACAAAGGTCCCTGGAATTAAACATATGAAGAAAACCTTGTGTGTTCCAAGAGCAGATACTAAAAATCCTCCCTGGACTTTTACACCCCTAAAACCAGAGGCATGAGGATGGAGGAGCCAGAACCAGTCACTCTGCCTTTCGTTCTTGTCACTCTCTTGCTGCCCATTCCCAGTCACCCTCAGCCCATCAACATTTGTTGTGCGCAGGGAAATAGGGGGCTGTGAAACAGCCTGCCTCCATTTGCAAAGATAGCTTTCCCTGTGGCGGGAGGGCAGGAGACTGCTCCTCGTTGTTATATATGTTGAACAATATTTGGCGGATTTTGTTGATGGAAGTTGAAATCCCCTCTCTAATTAGCCTTGAGCTGACTGTTAACCTCACCACATCCTATCCCTCCCAGTCCCAAAATTCAATGCGATCAATGTCTCTGGACTAAATCTTCTTTAGGCCAGGGATGTCGTGGAGGATTGTCAAAACCATGGTGCTATTTAAATACATTAGGTCAGAGAGTTCATTCACATCCTCTATTCCTTCAAATGAAAAACTTCCACCATTTGCTAGATGTTTTCTTTTTGATGAATTTGATTTCCAGACGAGAAGCTTTTTGGGGGGCAGGCATTTCTCAATCCCCTTGCTTAGACAGTCTCAACCACAAGTTCAGGATCAAGTGGTCGGGCCGCTATTAGTTCAGTTTACCTGATCCCAGTTCTCTTTTGTTGACAGCAGGTTTCCAACACTCCTCTATTTCCTTCTACATTGGAACTGGCTGGCTTTCTGTCCTTGATATATGTGAAGCCCCAAGGCTTGCGGTTGCTGTCAGACCATTCTGTTGTTTGGATATCATGCAAAGACTTCCGATTTAGCAGACCGCAATTTTCTTGTAACAGGACAGAGACTACTGGCCCCAGCCTGGCGCGTCTGTCGGCTAACTCGGAATGGGACTTAGTTTAGACAGAAGACACATCGTTATATTCAGAAGATTTCTTATTGGTATTCCCCAATTGTACTTGCACCCCAGATCTCATAAAGGAAAATTGTGACGTTGTAATTCCATTAGCTGTTATGGTGTTTGTAGAAAGTACTTCTTTGTTTTCGTAATGGAAAAGCCCATTGCCTTCGATATGATTCAAAGTATATTGTGAGGCCCTTTCATTCCTGGGGTTAAGCTTCTGTTGGCCCCCTTGTTTCAGAAATATTGGGGCAACCTTCCCCCTTTTAATTGTGTTTGAATTTTTGGGATGATTTGGTTCAGTCTGCACATTAAGTCATTTTCAAACCCACTAGATGTACTGCTGTTAATTTGTTAGGCTTTTTGACATTTCCTTTTTTTTTCTAGGGGGACAGCCATATTCTTAGCATGTTTTCCTTTACTCTTTTTGGGCCGCTTGGCATTTTCAACCCCTTTAGACTGAGATATTTGAGGTGGGAGGGTTTCCATGATGCTTCTCGCTTGATCAAGACTCTCCAGCATTTCTGCCAAGCGCAGGAAGTGTTCAATCACAGATGCATCGGGGGAGAGTCCAAGAATACAGAGTTATCGCTCCCCAGCCCCTCTGCAGTGAAGTTGCCACCCTTATCAATAGAATGAGTTTGATTTTTCACATCAGGCTGTTCCCACTCTGGAAAAAGAGCTCCATTAGGATGTTTGAAGTTTTAAATTGTCTTTGTCGTTTCCATGCAACTTAGGTGGTTTTGAGTTTTGCCAATTTCTGTCACGTCGTCAGGTATGTTTTTATGGAAAAGCAATGAAGTAGCACCTGAAGGTGTTGGGTTAAGTGAACGGTTTGAAGCCAACATAAAACCCTCAAGGAAACATATTTTCGACATTAAGTCATGTACAGTCTTCTTAATGTCACGAGGTTCAAACGTTAATAATTCATGACCCCATCCATCGACGTAAGTAGGCGGGTCAATACCAGAAAAGAGAACACATCCAAGATCTCCTTTTTTGGGGATGACTCAATTTTTGTCTTCTGTTGGAAATAGTGCACCCATTGTCCTTCGACCTTGGCATGGATGATGATTCAGACCTCTGGCGGCTTATCGATGGGGCGGTGTGGCACTCCTCTATAACATTAGAATATGAAATGCACAACTGCAGGCTTTTAGTCAGGTGGCACCTGACACCACATCGGCATACAAAAGTGTACTCAGGTGTGAGCCCCCTGTGTTGGAGGAACTGTGGTGCAACTTCTAATTACTGGAATATATGGTGGTTTTGTCCCCAAGTGCAGCAGTTCTGCAAAGAATGTTTAGCATGAATTAAGGGCATAGATGGAATAGCTTGAGTGCTGACTCAGTTGCTGGTGTTATTTGGCCTTGAAGATCACAGGGACAGTCATACACAATTGTCACATATGACACAGAACTTGATGTTGGCAGCTAGTGTGTGTCTCACGATTCACTGGAAGCAGAGCCATTTGCCTTCAAAAGTGGAATGGGGTCGCAAAGTCTACGAACTATACAGCATGGAAAGTCTAACAGCAATTCTGCTGAATCCCACGCCAAGACAGATTTGGAATGGCTGCCCTTTCTTGAGTTCTACATGTCATGGGCACACAGCAAATCCATGGATTGCCAGCATCAACGATTGGACCCAGACCACAGTACCCACAAATAGCTCATGTTTTCTGTTTGGTCCTCATATGTTGTTCCCTGGCAGGAACAAATGACAATATAATAGTAGCGATCAAGGGCATGTTAGGCCCCATAGACCTCAAGCCTACAGCTTACCTGATGTTTCCCATTTATTTTTTTCCTGTAATTTCTATGTGCTTTCCATGTATGCTTTTTCATCGTGTGCATGGGGGTGGGTGGGTGTTTGAGAATGGGAGTAAGAAGGTTCATTGGAGTTAGTTTTTCATCGAGTTTGAAAAGTAGAGGGTGCTGTAGACTGTGCCTCCACTGACAGGTGGATTTATTTTATGTTATTGATTGATGTGTGGTTAACTATTCCCAATCGAATATTGTATTGATGTACCTCTGAAAATCTTTAATAAACATTAAAAAAATTACAAATCGAACGTAATGGTGTTCACACCCCAATATAGAGATATGGGTGAGCTGGTATATGAATGAGGAGGCCATCAAAGTGTTTTCAAAGTACAAATAGCAAGGTATATATTTGGATAATAAACTCTGTGGTAAAAGTCACCTCGAACAAGTAAATCTAAAATCCTTGCAGATAGCAGGCAGTGCACATGAGGGTGGGGTGGGGGGGCAATCAATTGGCATTTTACTTCAGTTGTATCAGGCAAACATATTACCCATTATTACTTACAGAGCTGAAATTTGGGCAATGACGATACTGTCGGAAACTACTCAAATAGAATCAAGGATATTACAGAGAAATGTTACATTGCCTAAGCGCATATCGATCAAAATGATATACCTTGAATTTATATTCCATTCTATCTGTCTGAATATGTACTGGAAGCTGGTGAATGCACCTGCAAATTCCATGTGTGGGCTTCTACACAAAGCTGTATTGTCTAAAGCCAGCCATATGCACTTGAGTTGCATTGTTAGTATTAAATCCATTGCCCTCAGATGCCTTGCTCTGTCTCCACAGAACATCTTGAATTTAAAACAAAACAGTAATAAGAAAGATATTAAGATGCAACTAATAGGACATTGTAGGGAACAGCTACTCATTGATCTAGCCACTGAAAGCAATTCTGCAGTTTTCTTTGAGTATATTCAGGACAGAGTGAACATTTCAAAGTACATTAAGCAGTTTGTTGGCAATAATGTGGTCTGGGACAGTATTAAATCAAGAATTAACTTGGAGAAGACATTAGAGATTGTGGGAGCCTTTTAGAAGTTAGTGAGGGACACTAGACAATGTTGTTTGTGTAGTGAAACACAAGTGGAGTCAAACATTTATTGACCAAATGTCCTGCTCTCTAGAAACCATGGTTGCTAGTGTTGTATTGACGAACGAAGTGTGCAGAACACAGGCATCACCCGGCCTAACAACTTCCTATATTTGGATTGCTATTAGAAAATGGCTCTACGAACCACCTGGATTTTGCCATATGAACTATTACCAAATTGCCTTGAGAAAGACCCTCAGGGGTTGAAACACGTGTCGGCTGACCTTCACCCAATAGACAATGGGCCTCATTACGAGTTTGGATGTAGCCATGCCATTTTTAGTGGCATGGCTACCCCCAAACCGGGTACCGGGTCCCGAAAAGGGGACTTACTGGGCCATTCCGACCTTGGAGGGCCCGGTAATTCCCCTTTGTGGGACCCGGTACATCGCCATTTGAGCCCCCATAGGGCTCAATGGGAATGGGGAGGATGCTAAAAACGGTCCCATTAATGACGGGCCGTTTGTTAGCATCCTGGTCTGCTTGCGGGTGCCTCTAAGGACGTCTGGTCTGACCAGACATCCTTAGCAGCAGCCACGAGCAGACCTTGTAATGAGGCAGCCCAAAATGAGCGGTGCCGGTCCCTTACCTGCACCGTTCATTCCACGGCCGCACTCCTTGTAATGAGGCCCAATGTGCCTTAACCTTACTACAATACAAATGAAAATGTTCTTGTAACAACCACAGCAGAAATGCTTGATATACTTCCATTAATAAGGGTCCGAATACTTATCCTGCAAGGTAACCAGGACGCTTTCTCTACTCTTGTATCTCATTACGGCCGCTGGTCATGGTGTCGCTGTAGCCAATTTCGATACATGGGTTTGTTATGGTATTCCAACATGGCTGCCGGGAAACGCTGGTCCTGTACAGCAGGTCTGCCTGCTCCTGCCTGTGGGAGGACTCTGCCCATCTGTGATCATGTGATGATTTATATTCTGCCAGTTCCTGTGTACCGGAGCGGCACTACTCTTGTACCAGACGCTCGTTAAGATTTGCTTCCTAGGGAAACTAACATTTCTGTCATTCGTGTTCCTTCCGTGCCTACCTCTCTCTTTCCCATTACAGATCAGCCAATTCTGCGGTTATGTCCTCTCCTGGTTCACATACTTACCTGCTGTACCGTCATGTCTCCCTGTACCGCATCTCCAGCACGGAAGTGAAACTTCAGCTTTCCTTCAACTTTGACTTGCAGGAACGTAAGAACACGGTAGGTATAATTCACAGGGTTCACATCTATCTCAGTCTTGACAGTACAGAAGAACTTATCTTTCTGTCTCTGCAGAAATTTCTCAAAAGGAGTTTCTCCCCTTCTGCCAACAACCACGCAGTAAGTGCGGAAACGCCAATCTTTTTCGACACGCATAGCCCAGTAAGTCTATCAGGGAGGGAGCAGGTATAAGATCAGAATCAGGAAACTTCCTCTTTCATACTCTTCCTCTGCTTCTATAGAACTCGCCATTCTTTGTAAAGTTCCCAGGGGGGTTTTCTTGTCATCAATGAGTTGCAATCTGCTCAGGTTAGTGGCAAACTGCTTATTTCCAACCTAACTTGCTACAGCTGGTATTAGCATTTCCAGCCGGATGTGCTGCGGAATCCCTGCTGTATTACAGGTACACAGGCACGTGCACAAACCAATGCCGGAAGCAGCAATACTGAATTCCCGGTATTACCGGATGTAGGGGAAGAACAACAACCAGCAATATTGGATAGAAAATGGCTGAACTAACAGATCTGCCACAAAAAATTCCACTAACACCAGAATCACGCTAATACCAGTGCTGGAATCAGGAATGCTGATGAAACCAGAAGAAGTCAGCCATTATAAAAAAAAAAAACCAATCACACTTAATACACTGTTTCCCACAGCCATTCAGGCCCAGAACTACTGGAAAAAGATGTCTCAGGAGCAGAGCAACCACAGCAAGGACTCACGCCAATGCAAACCAAAGTTTGCTGATGCTGAACTCACAGCCTGGTGGACACTGTGCTGCAGTTTGCAGAGGAGTTGTTTGGAGCCAAGCTGATAGAGGAAGAGCGGTATATGGGGTTAGATGGTGCCCAATGTAACAGCTATCTGGACCGTCTCCCGGACAAGAAAGTATTGTCGGAAGAGGTTGGGCGACCTCAAAGTCATGGTCTGTGCAGTCATAGCCAAGTATAAGAGGGAGTGCACAGCCACTGATGGCGGCACCGTGGACCCTACGACTCATGCCTGGAAGGGATTGAGGGCATTGGAGACACTGAGGCAGGAGCGGAGACCCAAGCAGATGGCAGTAAGTACAAATGCATGTACATGTGCATGCCCCCCTTTGCGTGCATCCACCAGCAGAGTGCAGATTAACGGGCATGGCAAGTGGCTTGAGGCATGCCATATCATGTGGTGCACACCCCTCACTGACAGTAGCACCCTGATAAACACACATGCATGCACATCATACACGCCCGACATGAACCCCGCCTGCATGAACACCCCAGCATGGCAACCCCCCCCACATGAACCACCACTGCATGGCCACCCATCTGAGCAATATGACCCATTTGAGATAAATGAAACCAACAACACACATAACAGTGTATGGGTAGAATGCATGACTGATGACATGTGTGGCAAAGAACTGACAGCCCATCTCATCTCCCCAACAGGTGCCCTCTGCACAGTCAGCGATAAGGCAGGAAACTCACATGCAGCCATCAGGGAAGCCACCACTCCTGCACAGGCCAGACCCACTGCAGGCCACAGCAGACAGTATGGGATTGCTGTGGGACCAGCCCAGCCACCAGCAGGACTACCTGCATCTGCCCAGCCAGCACCACCTCCGGCAGTGGCAGCCCAGCCACCACCACCTTTGGCAGTTGCAGCCCAGCCACCTGCAAACACTCTTGTGGCCTCCAACTACAGCACAGGCTGTGACAGTGCACACATGCCACAGGACAGTGTCCCGACATGCACCAGCACCCCCTGCACCATGCCCACTGTCAGATGCCACAGGTGGATATTGCTGAGAAGCCCAACAATGAGAAACACAATGTGACCATGGAGTCTTCTGAACAATAAGAGGGGGAAAACCACACCTGGCATCAGTATAGCCACACCCCCAGCCCACATAGGCTGCCACCACTTCCTGATGTCAACCTGCAGGCAATACGGTCACGGCTCGACACACAATATCAGGGGAACAGTTTACAGAAATTAATGAAATACAAAACTGCATGCAGGGGTGCCTCCGCCGCATGGCACACACCCTGGGTCATGCAAGAGCTGCCATGGTCACACTTGGCCAGAGGATCCGCCAGCACACAGACACCACATCTGCCTCAGCAGAGGCCCTAACACAGACCATGCAGTTAACACTGCAATATATCCATGCTCAGGGTTCCGAACCCCCAACCTCCAACACACCCCCTGAGGGGGTCACAGGAAAGCAAGCCTAGGTGAAGTTCAATGTACTGCCTCACCACAAGGCTCCAGAAACCTTAACCCAAGCCCAAATACGCCCGGAAGTAAGGCACGGACAAAGTAACGTTGCTGCTGCGTACTGTGGGGTGGGTTATTGGGGAGGGTGTTATTGAGCCAGGCTATTGGGGAGCGTGTTGTTGGGATGGGTGATTGTGGAGGGTGTTATTGGAGTGGGTGATTGGATGGGAAGTTCAATACATGTATATTTTGATTGACGCACATTGGGGGCTCATCCAGGATTTGGCTGGCTATTTTTGGCTCATGACAAGTGCATTGTGACAGACTATTCATTTTGAGGTAATCGCATGAAGGTGGAGGGAAGGTCATCATTGCTTTGCTAAGGTGCCATGAGGATTTGACCCCCTGAATTCCAGGGAGGTGTATATGTGAAAAATTAAGATTGAGTAACAATTTATTTTTGATTTGGCATTGCGAGTGTAAATTAAGCGAGAACAGGTTGATTTTTGCCTGTGTGCAAAGGAAGTTCTAAAATATGAAAAATGCTAAAAAGGCAATTTTTAAAAATGAGTGCAATTGAATTAATTTCATGATCTCTGCTTCCAAAAGATCAGGACTTGCCCGACTCCCTTGGAAGCAGACCCATAACCCCGGTTCCGAGTGCCAGCCAGTCCCAATTGGGACCTTTTGGACCCTGTCCTGGCGCCAGTGGCACCAGGCTCATAAAGATGCCCAGTCCCAGCGCTGGAAGCGCCGGGCTCATAATGCTTGGGTGGACTTACCTGCAGCAGACCATGCTGCTTACTTAGCTGCCAGTTGAACCCCTGATCCTCTTCTGTTTGGGACTACTTTTCCTGTTGGGTGGGGCAGGAGCCACTCCCTAGGTTCAGAACACTGGAACTCTTCTGGAAAGCAGGAACTCTTTTCTTACCTAGGCGTGGCTGTGGAAGGAGACACCTAAGCACTACAGGAGGCTATTTAAACCACACCCGATGGATGAATCTTGCTTTGCGTTATTCTGCATTCTCTGCAGCAGAACGCTCATCGTGTCTTCTGCTTCTGATCCTGGGCCTAAGGAAACAAAGGCTTACCATCCTGGAATCCAGTCTTCAGCAGCACCTGTAAAGACAAAGAAAGAACAGGTTAGCACTACGGTCTTCAGTGGCAGCGCATCTCTTACCTGGTCCATCGGCTGTCACCAACGCCTCGCGCTGCATTCCGGCATCTGAAAGACAAAGGCTTACCTACTCTTCGCATGTTCCGGAGGTCTTCGCACTGCATTCCGGCATCTGAAAGACAAAACCATACCAGCTCTTCGCACGCTCCGGAGGCCTTCGGCGCTGCATCCCGCATCTGAAAGACAAAAGAAGGTGCGTTTAAAGACATTGGGCAACTTTATTACTCACGTGCCATTACTCCTTCCCACGCCGAATCCAGTGGGTATTCCAGCACCCTTCAGCTTCTCTAAAGCTCCGAACTTGTACCTGCAAGATAAAAGGGACAGTTACTGCGCATCGTGAAGCAGGCTACAAGCGCGTACCTACGTGCTTCCAGGCGCTTCTATTCCTCACGCGGGTTCGATCCTCAACTCTCATCAGCCCGCCATCCGCCATCGCCGGAACTCTGCAAAACAAGAGATATCATTACAAAAGACTTTTAAGACATTTGAAGCGCCCAGAACTTACAGTTCGTGCAGTTAACGACGGACAGCAGTCCTCTGAGGTCAAGAGGCCTGCACCCTTATCCAGTGAAGGAACTGGTTACGGCACCCTGCCCCGAGGCAGATGGAGAGCTCGGCGTTCACTTACCTAAGACATCTTACTCTTCGAGTCAGACATACAGTGCACAGAGGTCCAGCCCAAAGAGCCAACCGTGTGTTACACATCACCTTTGAAGATACGGCATTCACCCAGTCAAGTCCGGCGCCTCTGCAGGAATCAGGTGAGCGTTACAGAACGCAAAGCCTACCGCAAAACTCCCACCCAGGCGCTATGGAAACCTCGGATACCGACCAACTAGCCCAGTTACTTGGGGAACTAAGAGCAGAACTGCATGCAGCCCGTCAGGAAACGAATGCTCTAAGAAGGGAACTGATTATTTCCAAGGAGCGAACAGACGATCTCGCTAGACAATTGCTACAGTCACAAGCCGGACAAACTCCGTTACCCGCATCAGGGGCAAATCTTCCTTCAACATCCTCTACGAACCCAGTGCAGATCAACCTACCTGGGAATGTACCTCTGGCTCCGCCCGAACGATTTTCTGGGGACCCAAAGAGGTTTGCAGTATTCATTAATCAGTGCCGGTTGCACTTCTTATGCCGGCCAGCAGCCTTTCCAACTGATCAAGCTAAGGTAGCTTTTGTGCTTTCGTACCTTAGTGGCAATGCGGCAGACTGGTCGATCCCTCTAGTTAATCAAGATGATCCGGTTCTCCATGATTTTCAAGCTTTTCAGCTCAGTGTGGAAAAACTGTTTGCAAGACATTCACAGGGGCAGGCCTTGGACAATGAGCTCCTTTCATTGCGACAGGGTAATCAAGACCTTTTGGCTTATATTGCGTCTTTGAACAGACTGATAGTGCAAACTCGATGGCCTGAGGACAAAAGGATTACGCTGTTTTATAGAGGTCTACGTGGAGAGCTCAAAGATGTGTTAGCCCAAGTAGTGAATCCCCCGCAAGACTGTTCGGACTATATTGACTTAGTCGTTCAAATTGACCACAGACTGCAGAACAGGAAGGCCGATCGTTCCAAGTTTGATGCTTGAGTATTTTCCAAACCACCAACTCCTACCAAAGGAGTAGACTCCGGGAAACCCATGCAAATAGGGGACCTGAAAGGACCACTAACACAAAGGGAGCGGGAAAGGAGAAAACAGCTGCAATTATGCCTCTATTGCGGAAACTCGGGGCACTTTCTTCGAGACTGTCCGGTGAAACCAGCCAAGAAGGCAGTAGGAGCTGCAGTTACCAGGGTCACAAACTCTGAGCAGGGAAACGACCTCGCCCGACAAGAATAGAGGTCCTCTTGCCGAGCGTTAAAACCAGTTCCGTGACCTCGCATTTCGTGATACCTATGGTCCTCATTAGCCCTGAACATCCGGATCGATTACATGCGATTGAAGCTTACGTCGACAGCGGTGCCATTGGCAATTATGTGGATCATGAAATGGTTTTGAGGATGAATCTGACTCTTTGTCCAAAGGCTGTAAAGGACGTCATTACTACGGTGGATGGTACGGAGATAGCCTCCGGACCAGTAACGCATACCACCCAAGAAGTGACGCTAGTAAGTCAAGATGGACACCATGAGAAGATCGTGTTCGATGTGATCAAGGCCCCTCAGTTCCAGATTATTCTAGGAATTCCTTGGTTAGAGAAGCACAATCCTCAGATCGATTGGTGAGCAAGAACGGTTCAGTTTCCAGAATGTGTCTCTACTTGTCACCCTCGACCTGGTGTTGCACTGGCAGCAATTTCCTCGGAGGCTCCCCAGTTACCTCCTGAATACCTAGAATTCCAAGATGTTTTCCGGAAGGATCAGGCTAACTCTCTACCTCCTCATAGGTCTTATGACTGCCAGATAGACCTGATACCTGGATCTACTCCTCCTTGTAGTAGAATTTATGCCCTCACCGAGCCTGAGAATCTTCACCTCCGACAATACCTGGATCAATATCTAGCGAATGGGTTTATTCGTCCTTCCAAGTCCCCTGCTTCCTCAGCTTTGTTCTTCGTTCCAAAAAAAGAAGGGGACCTTAGAACTTGTATAGATTATCGCGCCCTGAACCAGATCACCGTTAAGATTAGATATCCGTTACCTTTGATCCCTGAACTCCTGGACCAAGTCAGAAAAGCATGCATATATCCAAAGCTGGATCTTAGAGGAGCCTACCACTTGGTACGAGTAAAAGAGGGCGATGAATGGAAGACGGCCTTCCGCACCAAGTATGGGCTATTTGAATATCAGGTCATGCCCTTCAGACTTTGCAATGCCCCGGCCGCCTTTCAATATTTTATGAACGATGTCCTCAGAGAGCTCATAGATGTGTGTGTTGTTGTTTACATTGACGACATCCTCGTTTATTCTTCATCGGAAACTGAACATCGGAAACACGTGAAAATGGTCCTCGAGAGATTGCGTCAACACAAACTTTTTCGCTAAATTGGAAAAATGTGTTTTCAACGTGACTGAAGTTGAATTCTTGGGATTCATATTATCACCTAGCGGAGTGCGTATGGATTCAAAGAAGGTTGATGCAATTCTCAAATGGCCATCGCCATCCTCCGTAAAAGGTGTTCAAAGCATGTTAGGCTTCGCTAACTTTTACCGCAGGTTTATCCCCGAATTCTCTCGAATAGTCCAGCCCATCACTGCCTTGTTAAAGAAAAACAAATGTTTTGAATGGTCTACCGAGGCGGAACAAGCTTTCCAGAATTTGAAGACTAGATTTATCTCTGCACCGATCTTAAAACATCCTCGCCCAGAACTCCCCTACATCGTTGAAACTGATGCTTCGAGCCTTGCCATGGGGGCAGTTCTATCACAAAAGGACCCAGTAACCAATCAGTTGCATCCCGTGGCATTTTGGTCCCGCAAATTCTCGCCTCCTGAAATCAATTACACTATTACTGATAAGGAACTTCTAGCTATCAAGTCCGCCTTTAAGGCTTGGCGGCATTATCTTCTGGGGGCCCGACACACCGTTACTGTGATTACAGATCACCGAAACCTGCAATATTTGAAAACCGCAAAAGCTCAATCCTCTAGGCAACTCCGTTGGGCACTATTCTTTGCCGAGTTTGACTTCATAATTACCTATCGACCTGGTACAAAAAACGGTAAAGCTGATGCCCTTTCTCGGATGGGAGTGGAAGAACATTTGATCAATCCTAAACCTGTACCTATCATTCCCGAACAAAGAATTCTAGGTGTAATCGCCACACAATCCATAGAGGAAGTTAAGGATAAAGCCAGGCTACTGGTAACTCCAGCAGACATACAGAATTGGCATCTGCAGGGAAAGGACTTTACGGTGAAGGACAACCTATTATATTTCCAAGAACGGTTATACCTGCCCAGCACAGATTTACAGAAAAAGGTAATCTCTTGTTATCACGATTCTTTAATGGAAGGACATCCCGGTATGACCAAGACCTCGGAAAAGATCAAGCGCTACTTCTGGTGGCCGTCTTGGAAAAAAGATATCAGAGACTTTATAATGTCCTGTGGAGTATGCGCCCAAAACAAGAGTCAAAAGGAAAAACCAGCCGGCCTCTTACGCCCTATTGACATCCCGCCTCGCCCTTGGCATACGCTTTCTATGGACTTCATCACCGATCTACCTCCATGCTCCGGATACAATACGATCCTAGTAATCGTGGACCTATTCTCCAAGATGGCGCATTTCATTCCACTCAAAGGCTTACCAACAGCAGCAACTCTGGCCCGAGAATTTCTCGAAAACATCGTCCGACTGCACGGTTTTCCTTCAGTTCCAATTTCGGATCGAGGTACTCAATTTATTTCTCATTTTTGGCGAAGTTGCTGTCGGTCGGCTCAAATTGATGTGAGACTTTCGACCAGCCACCACCCTCAAACCGACAGACAAACCGAGAGGACCAATCAAACTCTGGAACAGTATTTGCGCTGCATGCTACAACAAACTGAAAAAACTTGGAAAGATATCCTTTGGATAGCCGAATATGCCTACAATAACTCTGTCCACTCGGGAACTGGGAAGACCCCGTTTTTTCTTTTATACGGTAGTCACCCTCGAACCTCGGAGTTGGATCCACTCCAAGATCTTGGAACACCAGCAGTAGACCACCTGCATTCTACAATCACCCAAGCCTTTAAGGAAGCCGTTTCTCACCTTCAAAGGGCTAAAGAACAATACAAGAAAGGAGCAGACCAACATCGGAAGGAAGCCCCCCAATATCAAGTAGGAGGTCAAGTCTGGTTATCCACCAAATATCTACCTCTAAAAGGACCACGCACATTCAACCCAAGATACCTTGGTCCCTATTCCATCACTACCATAGTAAATCCAGTAGCGGTCAAGTTGGACTTGCCCCCTCACATGAAGATACATCCGGTCTTCCACGTCTCTCTATTAAAACCCGTGCAACCTCAAACCCGACTAACTACATCTCCAAAACCTATTCTAGTTGATGGAGAACTCGAGTTTGAAGTCAAAAGCATCCTGGATTCCAAAATCTCCAAATCTAAACTATTTTACCTGATTGACTGGAAAGGCTACGGTCCCCAAGAAAGATCCTGGGAACCTGCAGAATATGTCCACGCGCCTCGTCTAATCAAAAGATTTCATCGAACATTTCCTAACAAGCCCAAACCCCCGGAGAAGCCCGGTTTGGGAGGGGAATTGAGGGGGGGGTGCTGTCATGATCTCTGCTTCCAAAAGATCAGGACTTGCCCGACTCCCTTGGAAACAGACCCATAACCCCGGTTCCGAGTGCCAGCCAGTCCCAATTGGGACCTTTTGGACCCTGTCCTGGCGCCAGTGGCACCAGGCTCATAAAGATGCCCAGTCCCAGCGCTGGAAGCGCCGGGCTCATAATGCTTGGATGGACTTACCTGCAGCAGACCATGCTGCTTACTTACCTGCCAGTTGAACCCCTGATCCTCTTCTGTTTGGGACTACTTTTCCTGTTGGGTGGGGCAGGAGCCACTCCCTAGGTTCAGAACACTGGAACTCTTCTGGAAAGCAGGAACTCTTTTCTTACCTAGGCGTGGCTGTGGAAGGAGACACCTAAGCACTACAGGAGGCTATTTAAACCACACCCGATGGATGAATCTTGCTTTGCGTTATTCTGCATTCTCAGCAGCAGAACGCTCATCGTGTCTTCTGCTTCTGATCCTGGGCCTAAGGAAACAAAGGCTTACCATCCTGGAATCCAGTCTTCAGCAGCACCTGTAAAGACAAAGAAAGAACAGGTTAGCACTACGGTCTTCAGTGGCAGCGCATCTCTTACCTGGTCCATCGGCTGTCACCAACGCCTCGCGCTGCATTCCGGCATCTGAAAGTCAAAGGCTTACCTACTCTTCGCATGTTCCGGAGGTCTTCGCACTGCATTCCGGCATCTGAAAGACAAAACCTTACCAGCTCTTCGCACGCTCCGGAGGCCTTCGGCGCTGCATCCCGCATCTGAAAGACAAAAGAAGGTGCGTTTAAAGACATTGGGCAACTTTATTACTCACGTGCCATTACTCCTTCCCACGCCAAATCCAGTGGGTATTCCAGCACCCTTCAGCTTCTCTAAAGCTCCGAACTTGTACCTGCAAGATAAAAGGGACAGTTAGTGCGCATCGTGAAGCAGGCTACAAGCGCGTACCTACGTGCTTCCAGGCGCTTCTATTCCTCACGCGGGTTCGATCCTCAACTCTCATCAGCCCGCCATCCGCCATCACCGGAACTCTGCAAAACAAGAGATATCATTACCAAAAGACTTTTAAGACATTTGAAGCGCCCAGAATTTACCGTTCGTGCAGTTAACGACGGACAGCAGTCCTCTGAGGTCAAGAGGGCTGCACCCTTATCCAGTGAAGGAACTGGTTACGGCACCCTGCCCCGAGGCAGATGGAGAGCTCGGCGTTCACTTACCTAAGACATCTTACTCTTCGAGTCAGACATACAGTGCACAGAGGTCCAGCCCAAAGAGCCAACCGTGTGTTACACATCACCTTTGAGGATACGGCATTCACCCAGTCAAGACCGGCGCCTCTGCGGGAATCAGGTGAGCGTTACAATTAAATGATGTCAGGAGATATTTTCTTACTAAACTGTTCATTCATGGTGAGTGGACAGAGGCGGATTAAGGGAGCTGGCAAGCTAAAATGATGCAAGATGTTACATCCGAAGGAATTGACATTTGTTGTGAAGGTAGGATATGGCACAAAGCATTAGAGGAATTTTATATGACCCGTAATGCTCAGGAAGTGTATAGTCAAATGGCTCAGCTCACAGCTTATCTATACTTCCATTGGCAGTTAGTGTAAGAGCGAGTGCAGAAGAGTGAGGCCTGTATCCGGAGTCAGACTCAGATTCTAAATGAGGTGCAGAAAGTTACTAGATGAAGCACAGTAGAGCCATATTTTTGAATAAAAACAAGAAAACCTCATGGAGCAACTCAAAAATTAGTTTAAAACCCAGCAGCAACAGAGTGGAGAACGTGAAACACAGTTTTGTACTCTGCAAGATGCACATAAAGAGTGTGTGTAAAATGCAACATAAGGTCAATTATCAGACTAGTCATAATAGATGACATTATGGCCTTTCAATTACAAATATCGGAGTTGAAAAAAGAAAACAGTCAGTTAATTATAAAAGGGGTTGATTCCAAAAATGACTTAGATTAGATGTATCAGAAGGTACATACTTTAAAACAACACAACATTCAACTGGTAAAGGAAAAAGATCTCTTGTACCAGGAGAATAGTGTCCTTGTACAGGTGGTGCATCAGTTGAAAATTGATTCAGAAAAGAGTTAGTCAGGGTCTCAGGAACTGACTGGAAATAGGCAAGAAAATGTAGAACTCATGGAGCATATGAGGCAAGCAGAAGCTGACCTGCTACAGACAGCACAGTGTACAAAGGTGCAAGATAAAGAGATTGGTCTTGTGAAAGCAAACCGCTTTGAATATTGTGCACAATGCAGGCCGTAGAAAATGAAAATGAGTCAAGTCAGACTGAAATCAGGGATGGAAAGATAGATTAACAGTCCAGAGTAAAGTGCTCTAGGCCAATCAGGCCCTGGTGTCAGAATTAAAAAGCCAGCTCTCTGAATACCATCAGGAAATAAGGACAGAAAGAAGCTGGTGTGAGAGTTTGACAAATGAAATTGAAACATCCAAACAGACATTGAGACACCCTGACCAATCAGGGTATGGGGAAGGGCCCTCTGATCCAGGGATGATGCCCTCCCCAACAGGAACATCATGTCAGTTGACCACAACTGTCTATGGGTTGACTGCGACTGACCTCATGCCTTCCACCTACCAAGCATAAAGAAACACGAGGTACCAAAAGGCCATCTCTTACCTATGATTGATGAGTACTCACGTCTACCACACAGAAGGGAAGTTGGCCAGAACAGTGTGTCCTTGTTGTCAAGGAAAATCCTTTGAGTACCTCAGACCATGAAAACTCCCTTGATGAGAAAATGAGGGAGTCAGACATAAAAAAAGAAAGATTGCAGAGAGACCATCTAGCTCACTTCACTGGAACATTCAAAGCTTCAGCCCAGGGGGGGGGGGGGCATTAAAAACCTCCTTACATTCAGGGAAAGCGGTGAATTTCCCCAGACTAGTTGGAAGGGGTGCAGTTGAGTCAGTCTGAGGAAGAGACTGAGTATTATCTTGTGCCAAAAGGAGACTACAGGGTAAATGACCCTGAGAATTCACAGCAGCACAGGCAAGAGGAGTCCATTCCCTATGGTTCTGGGAGATTTTCCCAGTCCCATAGAGATAAGGAACACCCAGAAGAGAGGGAATGGAATACCAATAGCAGCTCTGAGTCAGAAGTTGAATGGACTCAGGTGCAGAGAAAAATAAAGACAGGGAAACAAAGAAAGGGTTTGTCAAAGGCCCAATTAAACAGATCAAGGCCATAAAGAGCTTTCTTACCCCATACCATAAAAATGCAAGTATTTGCTGTGGAACATTTAGAATTGTATGAATAAATGATATCCTCATTTGGAATTAAAAAATTATGCAAAATTGTGAAGGCAGGTCCCTTAATGCTCACATCAGAGAAAATATAACCCGCCAGTGAAGAAAGGTCCAAGAAAGGTCCAAGTCGATCTTGTAAGGATAACACGTTTTAATCTCACATGCAGATGATGGCAACAGCAAAGAACTCTACTGCTAAGATGTTATGCTGAAAAGTAGTACAAGAAGTATCTTATTAAAGAAAACATTGGGCCTCATTACAACCTGCCAGTCCGGGACCGTGCAAAATCTGTGACGGCGGTAAAAACGTTTCCGTGTCCGCAAGGTTGCGGAAAAACCGTCCGATTACACGCTGTCGGTCGCACGCACCACACGGACTCGGAAACGTTGTTACCGCCGTCACGGAAAACCCCACGGAAATGGAAATAACGAAGCCACAAGTGTCGCTAAACCCGTTTCCGCCTCCGCCACCACGGACACGGAACCGGAAATACCATGATCGCCAAAACAGGAAACAGAGAGGCGGCCATCATATAAAAGCACAATCCATTGCCATCCAGAGCCAGCACAAGCACAATCCTAACTCTGAGAAGCCAAAAGGGACCACCAGCATGTCTGCCAGGATTCCTGCTCAGAGGCAGCGCAAACAGCGCTTCAGCGAGGCGGAGCTAACCGTCTTGGTGGAGCACATTGTGGACAATGCTGAGATGCTGTTCAGCGCCGACCAACGGCATGCCACACAGCAGCGGAGGAAGGAGGTGTGGGCCGAAGCTGCACGCAAGTGCACCGCCGTGGGCGTGGCAGTGAGGAGCGTGAAGGACTGCCACAAGCGTTGGGACGACCTGAGGCTGAGGGTACGCAACCTCATTTCCACGCACCGCCAACGCAGCAGTGGGACAGGCGGAGGACCCCCTTCCCCACTGAGGCTGCAAGCATGGGAGGAGCGTTGCAGCAGCGTCCTCCACCTAGAGGGAATCCATGGGATCGGGCAGGCTGAGGCAGGAGTGAGCCCACCTGCAGATGCCGGTAAGTGCCCAAACATGAATGCCACATGTAAATATGCAGTTGTGAGTACTGGGCCAAAGGACCCATTAACAACCCCCCCCCCCAGGCAGTGCATGTGTGGGCCAAAGGACCCATTAACAACCCCCCCCCAGGCAGTGCATGTGTGGGCCAAAGGACCCATGAACAACCCCCCCCCAGGCAGTGCATGTGTGGGCCAAAGGACCCATTAACAACCCCCCCCTCCCAGGCAGTGCATGTGTGGGCCAAAGGACCCATTAACAACCCCCCCCCCAGGCAGTGCATGTGTGGGCCAAAGGACCCATCATGATCCGTATGGCAACCAATATCACTGAATGCAGACACCAGCAATCAGATGCATGTGACTAACACTATTCAATGTACAATCTTAATGACGCATGTGATGCACCCATCTGCCACCACAACAACACTAATTGCATGCCCTTTGTGTCCCCACAGCCGTTTCAAGTGACAGTGATACTGCACAACAGGCCAGCCAATCTGCATCGGTAAGTACACTAGCCACCGCCACCACACAGGAGGATGCTGCCGGCAGTTCTGCACCTCTGGCCACATTACCAGCCACTACAGATGTGCGGCACTCCACCACCACCGACATCCCCAACGTCTCCACACTGGCTGAGTCTAGACAGATGCCACGGGAACCTATCATGGACACCCAACACAACACCGAAGGCAGCAGCACTGCAGAGGGGGCGGCCTGCAGTGATAACAGTGCCCCGCAAGAGCACTCGGAAACGGGGCCACAGGGGGAGATGCCCACATTGGAAGACCTGGGCTCCTTCCATGAGCTGGGGTTCAGCCCCACTTCACTGGGGAGTCCCATGAGGTCGCCCACCCCATCCATGGCCGAACTGAATGCCCGCATGCAGCGGATGGAGGACCAGCAGGCTACCCTCACCCAGCTGGTGGAGAGGCAGCTAGAGGAATCCAGGCTGCAGAGGGAGAGCTACAGCGCCTCAGTGCGTCGCCTGTCGAGGTCCATTGGACGCTTTGCGAGCACCATAGTGACCCTTGCACGCCATGTGCGGGAGGGCAACGACCACACCTCCAGGCTTGTAGAGGCCATGTTGGTTGGCCAACAGGCAAATCTGGCACGGATGCCCTCAATCCCAGATTCTGGGCCATCAAACACTACCACCCCATCCAGCTCCACTACTGCCAGTCCAAGGAGGCGCTCGAGTAGGCTAACGGGTCCTTCGGGCAAGGTTGCACAGGCACAGAAGCGCACGCGGAAGTGATGGCATGTCTGTGGGGCAGTGCAGGACACATGTGGACTACAAGGGTGTGAGAGGGGTGGGCACGTTTGGGTGGTGGGGTAGGTAGTTTTGGGGGTTTGGACAATGGGCTCTGGGTGGGGGTGGGCACGTTTTGGTGGTGGGTGGCCCCGGGTGTACAGCTTCCCTAACCAATGCACCTTCTTCCCTGTTGTTATCACATCAATACATCACCATTTCAAATCAAGACATACATGTGTGGACATTGATCATTTATTTTGCAGTGCAACTATTAATTCATTGTCATCACCATGTTTGTGCATTTCTGTGAATGTGCTGTGACTCAAAAGTAAATGCCAATCAGGGCATCCCGTGCTCTCTGGCCATCATGTGGACCCCCAGGGGGAGGCGGTGCCATCCCATCCCCATCTCCATCTCCATCCCCATCCCCATCCCCATCTCCATCCCCATCCCCATCTTCCTCATCTGCGTCTGGTGGCATTGGGATGTTCGTGCACAGGCATATATTGTGCAGCATGGCACATACGAGCGTGATTTTGCCCGTCTTCACTGGGCTGTACAGCAGTGATCCGCCAGATCTGCTCAGACAGCGGAAACGGGCCTTCAGCAGTCCAAATGTCCTCTCAATCATTCCACGTGTGCGGATATGTGCCCTATTGTATGCCTCTTCATGCCTGTTCCTTGGTCTCCGTACAGGTGTCATCATCCATGGCGTGAGTGCATATCCCGCATCACCTACATGGGATGTAGATGGGGGAACATGTCAGTGTTTGTGGCATCATGTCCTCATCTGCTGCTGTGCATTCTTGTATCATCATTCATTCATGCATATGTACCATGCAGTGTCTGGAGGTATGTTTCGGCCATCACGAGGTATGTCGCTGACTGCGTATGGGCCTACACATTAACTTGCATGTTTACTGTGCCCTGCGGGTGAAATGTGATTGTGTGCATGTCATGGTGCAGTGCTGTCCACACATGGCAGAGTGACTCCACTGTACGGAAGTAGTAAATACACGTCGTCTCATTTACACGCCTCCCGTGCTTTTTGGGGCAGTGTTTCAATTGAGGGTGAGTGTCTGCAGCGGCACAGGGTTAATGGGACAGTGACGGGATTGGCTGTGGCAGCGTGTGCACGGGCACATTGTGGTGCCCTGTCATGTCTTCCTTCATGATGTTTGGCATCCGCTGTGTATTTGGTAGATGGAAGGGGGGTGATGCATGTGCGGTCACAGCGGCACACTCACAATGCTCATTGGCCTGGACACACACACACCACTCCGACAGGGTTGTAGCATCGTCAGCTGTACTCACCCAATAGCCACGTGCTTTGTCCGGCATAGCGTTCCATGTACCGTGGCAACGTGGAATTCCGCAATACCATTGAGTCATGTGATGAGCCTGGGAAACGTGCACAGCAGTGTGTAATCAGTTGCATGGCATCACAAACCATCTGGACATTCAAAGAGTGATACTGTTTCCTATTGCGGAACACCGCCTCAATTGCATGTGGTACTGTCAGCTCGACATGGGTGCAGTCAACTGCGCCTATGCAATTTGGCATGCCTGCTATGGCATGGAAGGCCAACTTGGTGGCAATGACCTCGGGGAGGGTGCGGGGTAGGGCTATGTGTTCCGACACATGGCGCAACAGGGCATCCAGTACCTGTACCAGGATTTTTGAGAAACACGGTTGTGATATGCCGTGCAGCTCACCAACCGTGTGTTGATAGGTGCCAGTGCCAAGGAAATGCAGAACTGAGACAACCTTCAAGAGGGGGGGGATGGCGGTGGGGGTGTCAATTAGGCTGCTGATGTTGTCCTCAATCATGGCGGTGATGTGCAGGATTGTTGCACGGTCCAGCCGGTATAGGGTGTGGATCTGTCCTGGGGTGAGGTTCCAGGGTGAGGCCCAGATGCGTGGTATTGGTGGCTGGCGGCGGGGTCGGGCTGGCTGGGCAATGAGGTTTGCCATAGCTGCAGGGTTGGCTGGTTGCCGCCTGCGCCTCCTCCGCCTACGCCTCCTCCTCTGCGCCATTACTGCCACCATGTGCAGTACTGCCTGTTGGTTGAGTAGGCCCAGTCCCAGTGCTACTAGACCTGCTGCCTGCATGGTTCTGTGTTGTGTTGGGCTGGGTGTGGCCCTTTTGTATGCTCCCAGTGGCCTGCTAGGTCCAGCTGGGCTGATTTGGTGCACCTGTGCCCTGATTCAGTTCAGCAGGCAGTGTATAACGCCATGTTCGCGGTGGCGGCGGTTCCGCCACCGTGATCACGGTATTTACGCCATTTTTTTCCCGGTATTTCTGTGTCCGCGCTAGTTGTGATGCTCACGGTGTTTAGTGTTGCCGGTAACGGAGGGGTTTCCGTGCAGACGGACTTAAGGGGAACCCTATTTCCGCGGTGGCGGTTTAGGGTGGTGCTATTACCGGGGCCGCGGGTCATGATTGCGCGGACATGGAAACGGTGCCGGTATGGTTTTACCGGCAGTGTTAATTCCGGACCGGAGTACTTGTAATGAGGCCCATTGTCATAGATAATGCAATACAAACAGCAAAAACCTACGTGGCTGGTTGATATGCGCCTATACATGATCTATCCGCTCCATAGGAGATGCCTGGCCATTGGTTCCAGGCCAGTCCGTCTGTCTTCCAAAATGTGGGTTCTGCAGTGATCATCTTATTCTCACATCGAAGATCAAAGAACAAATTAACTATACTACTAACATAATGCTACTTCATCACAATACTGTGCACCTGGGAGGCCTTAAAACAGGCACAAAGGATGTTCTGGGGCACTCTACCCTTCGCACACACATTTCACTCTCTCCCTTTTGTTTTGAACTATACTGTATCCCTCGCAGCACCTTGCAATACAAACCACATGATTGTCGCTCAATGATGTGGCCTGTCCATCCTCTTTGAACATTTCAGGACTTGTTACTTTGGGGTTGATGGTCAAAGGGCACCCTGTGCCATGGAATTCAGGGATTTTAAGGTTTAGTTATTTATATGGGCTATAACTCGTGATTGCCTGCGGGTGGACCTGGTCATGCTTTGACCAGTGTGAGATAACATGCACACCAGGCGCCGGTCTGTGTTCACAGCCTTGTAGAGCAAATTACTCTTGAGTAAAAAACACATCTTTGCAACACTGTTAGTACAGTGAATAGGCATTGTGGCAGTTGGGGGTGTGGACTGGCCTCATGGGATCTCAGGCATGGCTGGAGATTTCCCTCATCTTGCAATTTGGGGCTAGGGCATGCAATGCCGGATTTGCCACGCAGGCCTTCCCTTCTACCTTTGATTCCTAATATCTATGCAAAATAGCAATGCTGCTCACGCCCTGTGCTAACCTATGTGGGCTGATTATATTTGATCATATTGAAGTGGGTTCCTTTGTATTGGGAGGTGGTACTTTCACTGTACCTCCTCCACCCTGGCCCATCATAGTGCTTCAAATTCATCTTGCCTCACTCTTAAGTGCTTAGGGGGGTGGGGTGGGTCTGACCCCTTCCCAACATTACCCCTTTTTGTTACTTCTACAGTAACAGACTCTGTGATACTGCTGTGCTTCCGCACCCTCCTCTCAGCTTCCACATATCATTGGCACCCAGGCCCTACATACTGACCACAAACCCTGCCCCTTAAGCGTGTACTCTTCAGGTGAGCAAGTTATATAGATGCAACACCCTCCCCCACCAGGTCCACCCAAACCTCTGTGTAATTTTCTAGAACATCAGGGGAGAAATGATAATGTGGTATAGATTGTCAACTTCATCTCCATACGGGGTGGGGAGCATTTCATACTTAGGGCCATTTGTGTCTGCACTTCGATATCTTTTGTCCCGCAAGGTTCTTTTGAAACCCCAATTGATACCATAATTCTTCTGCTATTTAGTGCCACATTGGCACAACATGAAAGGCCCAGTTGACAGGTGCAGAAAATAACAAGGATGAACACGATGATGGGCATCAACATCTTCATGATCGCTCCGAACCACAACAGGGCCCAACTGAATGCCAAGGTAAAGAATCACTGTCCTTTACTCCTGCCTCCTTCTTCATGCAAACACCCAGGCCAAGGACAGCTGTGATGATGTGGGATAATGATGCATTCTCTGCATCCTCTGGAGGCCCAGATGTGCAGCAGGAAGCGCCAAATCCTTGCAAACCCCTCCTTCCATTGCTGTTAACATGTCCAACACATATCATTGTTTTCATCATCATAAGTCTCAATGCATGCAACTCAACCTTGATCACATTGAACCCATTCTCTGTATCATTCACGAGCTGGACCAGCTCCCATCTAACGATATGCAACCATTTGACATTTGCTGCAAACTGCACTCCCTGCAAAAGTAGAGATGCAAAAAAGGATTCTGCTGAGCTAAACAGCCTCTATTTTTCAGAAAGCAATGCAGACAAGTCTTTGGCTATGTAATTCATCCTCTTTAGTTGTTAGAACTGTCCTTTGACCAGCAGGATGGGGAAATCTTGTGTAGGCAGCAACCCCTTATCTTCATTTTTTAATGTGGGGAGACTAGTTGGCCCCTTGGCATGCAGGACTCCCCCCTTCAGGGGTTCTTCTAGGATTATTAATATTGCTGAGTGCATTGTGACCAGTGAACAACAGTCTCTCCATCATGGTGGTAGGTGCAAGTAAGCTTGTTGCCCACAGACCCAGTAGTAATCCAGCATCGCCGCTGTTCTTTTCTTCATGTCTGTGATCAGGAACATCTTATTGCAACTCTCGTTCGAGCCGACAATGACTGTACACATGTTGCAGAACCATAGTCTATATTCTTCTTCCTTGCGAACTTGCACTAGCTTTTTCATTGTTGAAATCCACATCAGCTTTGTGATATGCTCTGTCCACATAAATTGGCCACCTCTGCTATCCTTTCCTTGATGTATGTTACCAGCCCTTCTGCCAAGCAAGGTAGTTTGGTGTCCTGCCAGTTGTTATTGACATGTCTACGCACTTTCACCACGAGATAGGGTGCAAAAGATTTGGATCAACTATTTGCAGTCGCACGCTATGTGCCTGGAACATTCCTTTTATTCTGCATAGCGCAAGATGAACTAGGCATTGTGCCTCTATAGTTGGGATTGCTTGAAGGACTAACACCTTGGGAGCCCATGACACATGCACAATGAGTCAACACACATAACACCTTCCATTCACTTTGTTTCTTCCTCAATCACATCCAAACCCAGCACTTGATATGTATCATACTTTCCTCGTACTTCTCTTTTCATTATTATATACACACTCTCAGGGATGCTAGCTTTAACAGTGCTATAAAAAATGACATCATATTGTTTTGAATTGTTGGACAATCTCCTATTTGCTGAAAATAACATTTTCACTGTTTCCCCCATTGTCGTGTTGGGCCTGTTGGAATCATCACTAAAAATTGAAAAAAAGAAGCACCTGAAAAAAGAAAGATCTTGAGCTAGCCGCTGAGCTTCGGCCCGCCAATGGGGTGTACCACTGCACACGTATCGCTCCTGGACAGGCCAGTGAGGTAGATGGGGTACAACTATTGTTACCCCTCCTTTTCAAGATGATTGGTGTACCAATGTACTATCTTGAGGTGGCCTGCGGATGTTGGAGAGGTGGACAAAATAACACAAGCTCTTTACTTTCACCGTGGGGGGACTGCAAAACTACACCTGTTTATGAGGGTTGTTCCACCTTCACACGAAATTAGGAATGTATACCAAATCACCAGGCAGCAGCGTTTGTGTGGCAATGTGCTTGGCATCTGTCACCATCATTGTTGCTACATAGAGTGTAGGTCGTCTCAATCCTGGGAGGTGCAATCTGTTGGGATACACATTTCATTGCCATAGTTATTGTGGTCAAATAATCTTTAAACTCATCATTTAGCACCGTTGCTGCCCTATGTGCATCTGAATCTCTTCTTACAGAGGGTATGGGGGTGTACATACGTCGACCAGTGATCACTTTATGAGGTGACAGATGGTGGTCTTTGCTGGGCTGTGTACATAAACTGAAGAGGGCCAGGGGCAAACAGTGCACTCAGTTCTTCTTCAACCTGGTACACAGTTTGGGCAATTTACTTTTGAGGAGCCCATTGATCATCTCCACAACTCCGTTGGCCTGTGGGTGGTAAATTAAACACATCTGGTGCTTAATGCAGAAGTAGTGCCATGACATGCTGTAACAGTGCATTGAATAAAAGTGTGCTGTTTTCTGAACTTAAACCTCGCAAACACCCCACCGAGGGAAAACCTCATGTACCAAAAATCTAGCAGCACATTTGGCACCTGGATGTGCGCACACGCCCACCTTGATAAAAGGAAAACCACTACTATGATATACCTAGAGCCATTACACCGTTCACCTATGTCTGCGTTATGTATGTGTACTTCATGGAATGGCCCAGTAGAGTGGGGCAAGGTGCACCGTAACATCAGTAGTGTCATCCCTGTACTGAAACGTTGACATGTGGTGCAATGTATGATCATTTTTGTGATACTCTCATGAAAATTTGGTATAAACCAAACTTCCTGTATTTCTGCTGATATGTGCTGCTTTGAACTGTGAGATGGTTAGTAATAATAATAATAATAATAATTATTTAATGTGATATAGATTGAAAATAAATTCAAACTTTACAAATAAAACAAATTACATACATTAATATCAAATCATGCGAACAAATCATCAACAAATGTGATACACAAAAAGAAAAAAGGAAAAACAAAATTATTTAATATGTTTGAATAAACAAATAAGATGGAATCATATTAAAACATAATATATATGTTGATGTATTTTCCCAAAGATGCTTCTAAGAGAAGCATCTTTCCAAGAACCTGCTTGTATCAAAGTCATGTGGAAAATAAAATTGATAATAGACCTCTTCCCAGACAATGTGACTTGTCAGTTCCTGACACCATCATACTCAGATAGCTCAAATCAGGGAGCCCAAACATACTTCTATCTGTTGCCAGACATTATACAGTGTGATAAACAAATGCATGTCTCACAGATGGTTTGAGGATTGTGTGCAAATTCGCCAAGGTATAATAAGATTGTATGATTTACAGGGTAATTCATAGAAATTCGCACAAAAGTGGCGCACGCGGCTGGCGCACAGCGTGCCCGTGCGAATGTCGGCGCCAGCCGCGTGCACTAAAATCAATTTCGCGCACAGCGTATTCATGGATTTTTGTATCCAAAACCAGCCATGGCGCAGCGTGGCGCAGCGTGGCGCAGCGACCCTGCAGCAGCGCCAGTTACGCCCCCAAGAACGCCCTCGCGCAAGGAAAAGCCTTCAAAATCCCCAAATAATCGCAAAGGGCTGCGCCAACCCTGGACCAGTTCACAGGGCTGGCAAACAGCAAACGCCAAGTGGGGAACGTGTATTCCAGTGGTTCGCGGGAAGTTCCACACGCGATTGTCCTGTGTACGTGTGCATCAGGGGTGCGTGGGAAGTAATACACGCAAAAGCAGCAGGGTACGTGTATTCCAGGGGAGCGCGGGAAGTATCACACGCAAAATCAGCAGGGTACGTGTGTTTCAGGGGTGCGCGGGAAGTATCACACGCAAAAGCAGCAGGGTACGTGTATCTCAGGGGGGCGCGGGAAGTATCACACGCGATTCCATCAGGGTACGTGTATTCCAGGGGTGCGCGGGAAGTATCACACGCAAAAACAGCAGGGTACGTGTATTCCAGGGGTGCACGGGAAGTATCACACGCAAAAGCAGCAGGGTACGTGTATCTCAGGGGTGCGCGGGAAGTATCACATGTGATTCCATCAGGGTACGTGTATTTCAGGGGTGCGCGGGAAGTATCACATGCAAAAGCAGCAGGGTAAGTGTATCTCAGGGGTGCATGGGAAGTATCACACGCAAAAACAGCAGGGTACGTGTATTCCAGGGGTGCACGGGAAGTATCACACGCAAGAGCAGCAGGGTACATGTATCTCAGGGGTGCGCGGGAAGTATCACACGAGATTCCATCAGGGAACGTGTATTCCAGGGGTGCGCGGGAAGCATCACACGCAAAAACAGCAGGGTACGTGTATTTCAGGGGTGCGCGGGAAGTATCACACGCAAAAACAGCAGGGTACGTGTATTTCAGGGGTGCGCGGGAAGAATCACATGCAATCCCATCAGGGTACGTGTATTCCAGGGGTGCGCGGGAAGTATCACATGCAAAAACAGCAGGGTACGTGTATTCCAGGGGTGCATGGGAAGTATCACACGCGATTCCATCAGGGTACATGTATTACAGGGGTGCGCGGGGAGCACCACACGTGAATTGCACAAGTGGTTCCTCCCAGGTGTTCCCTCACACCCTCCACGGCCCCGGCAGGTGGCCCACACCACAGGGGCCTACCCTGCACATGTCCTGCAGGCACCCCATCCACCATGGCCATGCCCCCCAGCCAACCCACATGTCAACTTGCACTACTACCCATCAACGCATGTCCCCCTGCATCCCCAGCCACCAGGGGCAGCCTCCACCAGGCCCCCACCCATGTCTCCCATCACCCCCACCCACCAGCAGTGCAGGGGCAGCCTCCACCAGGCCCCCACTCATGTCCAACTCATGTCTCCCTGCACCTCCACCCCCCAGCCACCAGGGGCAGCCTCCACCAGGCCCCAACTCATGTCTACCACCGCCCCCACCCCCCAGCCACCAGGGGCAGCCTCCACCAGGCCCCCACTCATGTCTACCATCACCCCCACCCCCCAGCAGTGCAGGGGCAGCCTCCACCATGCCCCCAACCATGTTTACCACCACCCCCACCCCCCAGCCACCAGGAGCAGCCTCCAACAGGCCCCCACCCATGTCTACCACCACCCCCATCCCCCGGCAGTACAGGGGCAGCCTCCACCAGGCCCCCACCCATGTCTAGCACCACCCCCACCCCCCCAGCCACCAGGGGCAGCCTCCACCAGGCCCCCACTCATGTCTACCACCACCCCCACCCCCCAGCAGTGCAGGGGCAGCCTCCACCAGGCCCCCACTCATGTCTCCCATCATCCCCACCCCCCAGCAATGCAGGGGCAGCCTCCACCAGGCGCCCACCCATGTCTACCACCAGCCCCACCCCCCAGCCACCAGGGGCAGCTTCCACCAGGCCCCACCCATGTCTACCACCACCGCCACCCCCCAGCAGTGCAGGGGCAGCCTCCACCAGGCCCCCACCCATGTCTACTACCACCCCCACCCCCCAGCCACCAGGGGCAGCCTCCACCAGGCCCCCATCCATGTCTACCACCACCCCCACCCCCCAGCAGTGCAGGGGCCGCCTCCACCAGGCCCCCATCCATGTCTACCACCACCCCCACCCCCCAGCAGAGCAGGGGCAGCCTCCACCAGGCCCCCACCCATGTCTAAAACCACCCCCACCCCCCAGCAGCCACCAGGGGGCAGCCTTCACCAGGCCCCACCCATGTCTACCACCACCGCCACCCCCCAGCAGTGCAGGGGCAGCCTCCACCAGGCCCCCACCCATGTCTACTACCACCCCCACCCCCCAGCCACCAGGGGCAGCCTCCACCAGGCCCCCACTCATGTCTACCACCACCCCCACCCCCCAGCAGTGCAGGGGCAGCCTCCACCAGGCCCCCACTCATGTCCAACTCATGTGTCCCTGCACCTCCACCCCCCAGCCACCAGGGGCAGCCTCCACCAGGCCCCCACTCATGTCTCCCATCACCCCCACCCCCAGCAGTGCAGGGGCAGTCTCCACCAGGCCCCCACTCATGTCTCCCATCACCCCCACTCCCCAGCAGTGCAGGGGCAGCCTCCACCAGGCCCCCACTCATGTCAACCACCACCCCTACCCCCCAGCAGTGCAGGGGCCGCCTCCACCAGGCCCCCATCCATGTCTACCACCACCCCCACCCCCCAGCAGTGCAGGGGCAATCTCCACCAGGCCCCCACCCATGTCTACTACCACCCCCACACCCCAGCCACCAGGGGCAGCCTCCACCAGGCCCCCACCCATGTCCACCACCATCCCCACCCCCCAGCAGTGCAGGGGCAGCCTCCACCAGGCCCCCACCCATGTCTACCACCACCCCCACCCCCCAGCCACCAGGGGCAGCCTCCACCAGGCTCCCACACATGTCCCCCTGCACCCCCACCCCCCAGCCACCAGGGGCAGCCGCCACCAGGCCCCCACTCATGTCTACCACCACCCCCACCCCCGAGCAGTGCAGGGGCAGCCTCCACCAGGCCCCCACTCATGTCTACCACCACCCCCACCCCCCAGCAATGCAGGGGCAGCCTCCACCAGGCCCCCACTCATGTCTACCACCACCCCCACCCCCCAGCAGTGCAGGGGCAGCCTCCACCAGGCCCCCACTCATGTCTACCACCACCCCCACCCCCCAGCAGTGCAGGGGCAGCCTCCACCAGGCCCCCACTCATGTCCAACTCATGTCTCCCTGCACCTCCACCCCCCAGCCACCAGGGGCAGCCTCCACCAGGCCCCCACTCATGTCTCCCATCACCCCCACCCCCAGCAGTGCAGGGGCAGCCTCCACCAGGCCCCCACTCATGTCTCCCATTACCCCCACCCCCCAGCAGTGCAGGGGCAGCCTCCACCAGGCCCCCACTCATGTCAACCACCACCACCACCCCCCAGCAGTGCAGGGGCCGCCTCCACCAGACCCCCACCCATGTCTACCACCACCCCCACCCCCCAGCCACCAGGGGCAGCCTCCACCAGGCCCCACCCATTTCTACCACCATCCCCACCCCCCAGCAGTGCAGGGGCAGCCTCCACCAGGCCCCCACCCATGTCTACCACCACCCCCACCCCCCAGCCACCAGGGGCAGCCTCCACCAGGCTCCCACACATGTCCCCCTGCACCCCCACCCCCCAGCCACCAGGGGCAGCCTCCACCAGGCCCCCACTCATGTCTACCACCACCCCCACCCCCCAGCAGTGCAGGGGCAGCCTCCACCAGGCCCCCACTCATGTCTACCACCACCCCCACCCCCCAGCAGTGCAGGGGCAGCCTCCACCAGGCCCCCCACTCATGTCTACCACCACCCCCACCCCCCAGCAGTGCAGGGCCAGCCTCCACCAGGCCCCCACTCATGTCTCCCACCATCCCCACCCCCCAGCAGTGCAGGGGCAGCCTCCACCAGGCCCCCACCCATGTCTACCACCACCCCCACCCCCCAGCCACCAGGGGCAGCCTCCACCAGGCTCCCACACATGTCCCCCTGCACCCCCACCCCCCAGCCACCAGGGGCAGCCTCCACCAGGCCCCCACTCATGTCTCCCATCACCCCCACCCCCCAGCAGTGCAGGGGCAGCCTCCACCAGGCCCCCACTCATGTCCAACTCATGTCTCCCTGCACCTCCACCCCCCAGCCACCAGGGGCAGCCTCCACCAGGCCCCCACTCATTTCTCCCATCACCCCCACCCCCCAGCAGTGCAGGGGCAGCCTCCACCAGGCCCCCACTCATGTCTCCCATCACCCCCACCCCCCAGCAGTGCAGGGGCAACCTCCACCAGGCCCCCACTCATGTCAACCACCACCCCCACCCGCAGCAGTGCAGGGGCAGCCTCCACTAGGCCCCCATCCATGTCTACCACCACCCCCACCCCCCAGCAGTGCAGGGCCGCCTCCACCAGGCCCCCATCCATGTCTACCACCACCCCCACCCCCCAGCAGTGCAGGGGCAGCCTCCACCAGGCCCCCACCCATGTCTACCACAACCCCCACCCCCCAGCCACCAGGGCCAGCCTCCACCAGGCCCCCACCCATGTCTACCACCACCCCCACCCCCCAGCAGTGCAGGGGCAGCCTCCACCAGGCCCCCACCCATGTCTACCACCACCCCCACCCCGCAGCAGTGCAGGGGCCGCCTCCATCAGGCCCCCATCCATGTCTACCACCACCCCCACCCCCCAGCAGTGCAGGGGCAGCCTCCACCAGGCCCCCACTCACGTCTCCCAGCCAACATGTCACCACAATGTAGATCCCTGGCCCTTATGGTCAGCCTCCAAATGGCAAACACCCACCCAAGTATTGCATCCACCCACTTAGAAATTGCAAAAACATGACAGAAGCCCAATTGCAAGTTTTGAAATGAACTCATGTCCCTCACGTACACCCAATGGGTGTCAGTGAATGTCAAAACCCATATCATGATATGCATGAAACCAATGAGATGATACTACACATTGAACTTTGAAGAAAAAATATGTATTAAAAACAACATAAATTGAATCAAAAATAAGCAAACAATAATAGAAATTTAACAACAAAAAAAAACAGCAGGCCCGTGAAAAAATGCTAAACCACAAATCATAATGCAAAGGAAAGGTGCCCAAAGTCACAAATTAAAATCGAAAACCATTGCTCCATGGCGAAATCATAATAAAAATTGAAAATCCAAAAGTCAACTATGTACAGATAACTATCCAGGGTCCATGATCCCAACCGAAGAAATGAAACCTATATAATAACACTACCTAAAAAATATAACTATAACTATATACAAAAATGTGGCCCATTGTCCAAAAAGTCCAAAAATAAAGCCAAACCAAAGGAAACCTAACACTAACTAAATAACTATTTTAAATAACTATTTACAAGGGCAGCGGGCTAGTCCGACGGATGTTCCGGGCCAGGGCATCATCGAACTCCTGCTCAATGTCCCGGAGGCGCTCCTCCTCCATGGCCCCGAGGGTCCGCAGGGCCGTCCACATGTTCCCCCCATACTCCCTGTGGATTGCCTCGAGGCACTCGGCATGCCTCAGGGCCCTCTGCATGGAGTTCTCCGCCCTGACCATTGTGAGCCATGCCTCTTCCGCCCGCTGCCGCTCCGCATCTATGGCGTGGCCCAACCGCTGCCACACGGAAGACACTTCCCGTCCTGGGTCCTCCTGCCCTCCGGCCGATGCCTGCCCCTCCAATGTGGAAGGCCCCGAGCCATCATGGCTCCCACCACGTTGCTGCTGCTGCGCCTCTGCCCGTGCACTGCCTCCTGCTGCCTGCACATCCTCCGCTGGCTGGGGTGCAGTCGTTGATGTGGCCACCCCTGCTGGACGTCCGACTCCCGACTGTGGCAGGGATGCCTCCTCCACCACCCTGGCCGCACCGTCAGAGGCAGCTCCACAGGGCACCCAGGTGACTGATGGGTGGGAAGATGGCACGGAGGACGACTGGCACATAGGGGGTTCAGTTGAGGAGGGGGTCGTAGCAAGCCCCATCAAATGTAGGAATCCGGCCTGGGTGACCTGTCCCAGTAGGCCGACGCGGTCAACGAGCCATTCGAGATGATGTGCAGTCTCCTCATGAAAAGACTGCAGGTCACCTTGCATGGGCCGTTGACGCAACGCCACACCAGTCAGGACAGGCTCAACCCGGACCCGGATAGCCACGTCCGCAGGCAGAGGAAGGCCAGTTGTCGTGAGCTCATCCCCTGCCTGAAAACGGGTCTGGACGTAGGCATCCCTGCTGGTGCAAGATGATGCAGTGACAGGATCAGGGACAGGATTGCACACAGGCACCTCCGCAGCGACCTGTGCTGCCTCCTGTCCCTGGTCCTGCACTGAACCACTAGCACCAGTGGAATCCCCACCTCCAGACCTCGTCTCTGTTGCTTGCACGGCCTCCTCCTCCACCAAACCCCCCACCAACCTGGATGACTCCGTGCCATCTTCCCCCGTTGGGCCCTGTGGGGTCCAGCTGCCCCTTCTGCTGCCGAGGAGTCCAACTCTGACCTCCGCCTCTTGGACCTCCCCCGGCAGCTGCGGCCTGGGATGCGGCTCCAGACTCCTCACTCCCCGACGAGATCGCAACCTGGGAGGGGAGCCGGGCCTTGCGTCTCCGGCTGGCGGTGCGATCCCCGCCGATGTGCTCTACAGCACCTTCTGCGCCCTCTTCATCAGTTGACGCTGCAGACAGGGAGAAATTAAACACAGGAATCAGGGCACTGTACAATGGACACATACACACATGACAGTTGCACATGAGTGGCATTGGCAAACCTCAGACATGGCATCACAATCGGCAACACACATGTCATTTCAACTTGCACACATGAGCCATACCACAGCCACATCCCAACTGCAGCACCATCCATACACATACAACAACATGAGCAGGCAAAGGTGAGCCAGACATCACATGTAACACAGGGAGTGCACTACACATGCACGCACACCACCACACTTGCATGCATGTGTACACCTCAGCCAACTGTCGCAGTGTTCCGATGGGCATCCATGTCACATCTGCCAATCAGGCTTCCACATCCCGCTGTCACATGCATCCATGTTGCATCACTGTTGCACCCTTGTCAAATACACACACATGCACATGTACACAGTGCTGATACATGCAGCTGAAAACAACATACATGCGTGACATCACGAACATGCCCACTTACATACACATTCATCCAAACATGTGTGCCCACACAACTGCATTTAGCATGCAAGCCTACACACACAAGCACCATCCATGTCTCACACATGACAGCCCTCGCATGTGTTAGCCTCACAGCCCTGTACACCCCCACCCATACTCGGCCCCATACAAACAGATGTGCAACCGGCACACTACTGGCACATCACCACATGCACAGCTTACAATCATGATGCATGTACACTTACCGCTCGACTCCAGACGGGTCTGCCTCTCAAGGACCTGGACGTGGAGCGCTGGGGATATGCGTTCCAGGACCCTCATCTGATCTTCCGACAAGTGGCCCCGGCGCCCTTTAGCATCCGCTGCCTTCAAGAGGCGACGGGCATTGTTCAGGGTCCTGGACCTGAAGTCCTCCCAGCGCTTCTTGACATGTTGGAAGCCGCGGACTGCCACCCCCTCCGCGTTGATGGCAGTCACAATGTCCGTCCAGATCTGAGTCCGTCCTTCCTTGTCGACGCGCACACTTCCGTAGAGGGCATCATACTGCCCCAGGACTTGCTCCACCAGGACACCAACTTCCCTGGCACTGAAGCTGGTGCCCCTCTGCCTCTCTGGCCGGGGGTTGTCAGTGGTGCCAGATGTTGCAGAGCCCGACATGACAACCCCAGAGGCAGGAGTGGGTGAGCAACTGGGTCCTGGGGCTGGGCTGTGGAGCGATGGAATCCCAGTCGGGAGTCTTCGATTCCAGCAGGGGTAGTCACAGCAACAGCACCCCTGGCTGATGTGCAGGCAGCAAATGGCAGGGCACGTGGCAGCAGGCAGTCAGGCAGCAGCAGATGGCAGGTTGGAGCGTGCTCGGGGCTCTGGGGGGCAGTAATTCGGCCTTCTGGGCAGGAGCGTTGTCTTCCGTGTGCTTATGTGTGGCCAGCTTGATACGGAGTGATTTGGCACGTGAAAATCCTGCACGTCTGCGTGTGAATCGAGGAAAGGCCCTTAGCGCGTATGCACGTCAGCACGCATATGCGATTTCATTGGACCAAAGGTCTGTGACGTGATGCTCGCGGGTGTTTCCCTCATTACACGTGATGACAGAGCACACGTGGATTTCCACCAATCGCGTGTGGAACTTCCTGCGCACCCTAGAAATACACGTACCCAGGCCAATCGCGTGTACGCTCACTTCCCTCCGATTACACGTGATGACACTCAGACGTGCAGTTTTACCACGTGTGCTCGCATATGCAATTTCATTGGCCCAAAGGCCACCATGCGCAGCTGTGACGTCACGCGCATGGCCGTAGAGAATGGCGCGTGTAAAAATGAAGAGATACACGTCCGAGTGTCAAAGCGCGTAATTGGTGGAAATGTCCTCATCGCGTATGCGCGTCTGTGACGTGGGTATAAAAGGTACGTGTAGAACGCCATTTCCTTGTACGTGCTTTTCGTGGAGAGCGAGTGGGTTAATTCTGTACTTCTTGTCAGTTCACACGCGATTTACTTCACGGCGTTTCCAGTTCGTACTCCCTGTTACCTCTGACAGCTTTTTCTCTTTTCCTCTTTTTCCTGGGCCTGTTTCCTCAAACAGCGTTCCCTTCTACTTTTGTCCTGTCTCCTCAGACAGCGTACAATTCTTCTTTTGGCGGTGGTGTTGCCAACGCGCACACGTGCATATTTTTCACGCTTTTGTTCCTGGCAGACAGTGAGTCGCGCACGTATTTAACATCTGTGCTTGCCCGGTGTGTTGCGTACCCCTTCAGAGGTCATTCTAGGCTGCGTGTGACACGCATACTGTTAGGGAGAATTCTCTGTTTAGGCTGAATTTGCTAACCTAGTGAGTCCCCCAGCAGCTTTGCTGGATTTCTGGAGTTTGTTTTTTTCCATCCTGCCAAGAGTGAGACTCTTTTCTCCCACTCTTGGACATGTATGTGTGTAATTCCTTTGAAATGTCAATGTGTTAGATGGGCTATGGGGTCTTTTACTCCATCGGGTCTCATATGTTTTTCTATGTGTGTTACACCGCACCCTACGTGTCGTAACACGGGGGCGCCCTAGCGGGTCCACCACCATAGACTCCATACCCGGGGACTGACTACTGTCTCCCCGGGCATGTAAAGTCACCATTGGCTTTACTAGACCTAAATTTACTAACAGAACTAGTACCAACCATCTTATTGTGGACGTACTAGTAGGGGTAATTCGATTACTCCTGGATCTGTAACTCGAGGGGGCACTGTCCCATCCCTCCTCGTCGAGTTTTGGCTGGTGGCAGTGGAAACTACTTGTTATGTTCGATCCCGAACATAACCCTATGGGACTCGTCCCATTGTTGGAGCTTGATACTTTTTCTCATTAATCTCTGACGTACCACCGATCTACTTATCTTAAATAAGTTTATCGAGTGGTATTTTCTGCCAGAACTCGGTTTTAAAATGGCGTCTGTGTTCATCTCTGTGACTCCTAAACCAAAGGTTGAGCCCTCTGTTCCACTTTTGGCGGGCCTCTGTACAGAGACCCTCCAAAGTGGTGCCATTCTGTCTGGGTTACCTCAGGGGTGTGGGAGGGGGTTTAGGCACCCTGGACCGAGTTGCCTTCCCAACTCAGGTCACACTCTGGAGTGATTGGCCCAGGTGGTGAGCCTTCCCGCTCACCACTTAGCATGTGTTGATTGACAGCTAGGCTGAATGAATGGGGGTCTTCTGCATAAAAGCAGGGCTTTTGGGACTGGATCTTCAGAAGTCGCCACAGGACCTAAGAATCCGACGAGGGTAACGCTGAGCCGACCTGCAACGACAACACCTCCGGTGGAGCCCTGCTGAGCCGACTCACCACTTCCCGACGACAGAGGAGATCTCCCTGCCGAAAAGAGTCTCTTCCCCTGAATGGTGGGAACAACCAGTCCCCTTCACTTTTTATTCGCCTCAGGACGCAGTGGTCGAACCCCTGTACCACGACCAAATGGTGGTGCCTTGTGACGGAGCATTCCACGGCTGGTCTCTTCCCTGGTGGTGCACCGGACTTCACTTTCCTTCGACGACAAGATCATCTCTACTCTTGGCCAAGACCCGATGTGCATCCACCACCAGGAACAACTGCCCCCGCCGGAGCTGCCCTCCACAACAAGGTACCGTGTCCGCCTGGCTTCCCTTTCGTTCGGTTCGAGTGAGGTGTCTTAATCCTCTCCGTTCCGCTGGGTCGCCTCCAAGCTTTGCTCATTCTTTGTTCTGCACTGGTTCAATCTGCCGATAACAATTTGTTCTAAAGACTTGAATGCATCTCCACTAGAGACTTTTTGGGACATCGCGCCTTGCCTCTCTCCGAGTAGGCCTGGCCTCTGAACTTTATGATCTATTGCGATTCTTGCCTTCCTGCCTTGCATTTTATCCGCGTAGGATTGAACTGTGTTGACTTCGTAACCTGCCTATCTTTTTCTCTCCCTTCCTAACTAATATTCGAGTGTCATCTAGGTTGAGGTATACACCTCTGTCTGAAAATAAGTGGTACCGGTAGAACCTAGAGTTGTCGATATTTTGCTAGGGGGATTGATCGTTTTCTACTTTGTAGATTAATTGTGTTTGAGTTGTTTGCCGTGATTTGCTTTAGTGTTTTTCATAGATGTTCTGCTATAAATAAATACCTTACTATCTTTACACTAAGCCTCGTTGCGTGTTTGCTTGTCTTGCTGTGAAGAATTGCCCTATGTTGTATACTCCACATACTGCTCAACTTTTCTTGAGAGAAGTCTGACTGCTCAGCCACAGCTACCAAGTGAATCTGTGTGGTACAGACTGATACCAAGTGGGTTCACCGCCAACGCCTGTAGTCCTAAATCTTTTGCAGTGGTCCCAGAGGGAACTGCACAGGTTTCCGCCTAACACTGGTGGCAGCGGTGGGATTTGTATCGAGTATACAGTTTAGAGTGCTTTTCGACACTGTCGGATAACTAACCACAAAGCCTAGCACTAAAAAAGCAAACTTTCACAAACATGTCTACGATGGAAATTTACAGTCAAGAATCCTTGTCAGGTGAAAATACTGAGAGTCTGCGAGCTCTCTGTAGGAAAGAGAATCTTTCTGTCAGAGGCTAGAAGTTAGAACTAATAGAGAGATTGCTGGCGAACCAAAGTCTGGGTACTGGTTCAGAGGAACCAATTTCTCCAGCAACTGTAGATGACAGTAATGGTGTTGATCTGAATCGTAATTCTGATAATAGCGATGAAGAGGCTGACGAGGACGGAGAGGCTAACGAAACTGTCTCCCCCGCTCCTCTACCTGCCTCACCAGCTGTGCCTACGGGGCCCATACCAGGTCCCACAAGTAACCCTGCTTATTTTGAACTTGATAAAATGAAGCTCGAATTAGAATATAAACGGTTCTTGGCTCAATCTGAACGAAACCAAGAGCTCGAGTTCAGACGGATGAATGCCCAGGCTGAGCAGAAGCAAGCTGAGTTAAGACTCAGAGAAATAGAACTTAATCACGAGTTAGAAATGAAAAAGTTGTCTATCGAAAATGCTTCTCTCTCCTCTGGTTCCTCTAGGAGCTACAGTCCCAAAAGACCCCCGATGCCGAAGGAATTAGTGGGTATGTATGAACCGAGATTGGATGTGTTGGATTGGTTGAAACTGTTTGAATACAATCATGGGCTCCAGGACATCACCGGGAATGCGTTGCTTCCCTGGTTGTTCTCTAGGCTCCCTCCTGTTGCGACTGATGTGGTATTGGAGTTGGGGGAGGCGGATAAGACGGATTACGAAAGTGTGAAACTAGCTTTGATAGCTAGATTCAGGAAGACCCCTTCCCAGTATCTTAAGAGGTTTAGAACCCTCAAAAAGCATGATGGTACCCCTTGGGCTACCTGGGTGAGTGAAGGGTTAAAAAACTTAGAGGGATGGATTAAGGGTTACAAAGTGAATACTTATGAGGGTATGAGAAATCTTTTTATGTTGGAGTCTATTTATGATGCCTGTTCTCCTGAGCTCAGACAGCACTTGGCTGATTCGAAGGAATTGGATTCCAGGGCACTAGCTAAGGCTGCTGACTTGTGGGTTGCCAACAGTGCTACTCATAAGGATTCTGGGGCAACTCAGAAAAAGGATGAGGGAAAACAGCCTAAAAAAGACTCAAAAGAGAATTTGAATAACTCACATTCCAAAGAGGGCCCCAAACAAAACCAGAAGGGTAAGCCACCGGGAAAACCACAGCAGAATAGTGTGTCTTCTGGTGCCAAACCGGAAGGAGGTCAGAACAAGCCACCATTCCAGAAAGCATTCGGTAAATGCTTTGTTTGTGGCTCGACTGACCACGTGAAAGGAGATCCCAGATGTAAGGGTAAACCTTCAGGGGTCCAGCTTGTCTCCTTAGCCTTCGCTCCAGAGGAGGACGTCCAAATGGCAAGTGGAAACTTTCTACTGCTAGCTGACGAACCCATTGGAGTCTCAGCCAGCGTATCTCTGGGGTGGTGGGAACAACAGAATTTAGATGTCTATAATTCTATCCCCGATAATACTAAAGAGTATTATAAGGACAGTGTCCAGGTGAATGGTCAGGAGACTCCTGCCATTAGGGGCACTGGGGCCAGCATAACTGTGGTGGATAAATCATTTTTTCAGGCTGAGAATGTTGCTAAGGCACCCAAACGCCTCACCAAGTTAGCTGGAGGTCCTGTGCAGATGCTTCCCCAATTACCAGTTCTCATCCAGTGTAACGACATGACTGTGAAGATACCTGTCAGCATACAGAGTGAGGTACCAGGACGCGTACTGTTGGGTAACGATTTGAAAACTCTCAGAGTTGTATCGCATACTCCCAGACCTCCTAGTAAACGGTTACAGGAGCTAACCAGACCCACACGAGAGAGGACCATGCGCGGTACTCTCCAGGAGATGATGAAGAAAGAAATCACTCCTGCTCCACTGGAATTGTTGGCCACTGTCTCCAAGAAATCAGAAGCAAAGGGGAAACCTAAGACTTCTATCCTGAAACCAGCTGCCAGCATTCCAGTGCAGCCGACACGGACTTCCCCGCGGTTGTCCAACGTCACACCCGTAACTTCACCTCCAGCCGAGGCTGAGAGGGAGGTACAACCCTGCGTGGTAGAATTAGACTCTGAGGAAGAGCTACTGGAAGGCCAGGAACTCATTGGAGATCTGGATCCTGTTGACCATCCTGAGCTGCATTCTTTACTGGCAGAAGGTGGACCCAGCAGGGCAGACTTCAGTAAGGGACAGAGAGAATGTCCAACTCTGGAAGGTCTTCGCCATCAGGCAGAAGCTCAGGCTGAAGGGCAAGAGCCTGGGAAATACAGGTTGCACTGGGAAGATGGCCTCTTCTACAGTGAACCGACCGAGTCTGCACCTGGAGACTACAAACACCTTGTAGTACCCCAAGAGAACAGACCACAGTTCTTGCAGTTAGCCCACGAGATTCCTTTGGCTGGTCACTTGAGTTTCAAGTAGACTAAGGAAAGGCTCTCGCTCTACTTCTATTGGCCAAAGATGGGGGCCGAAGTAGAAAAACACTGCAGGAGCTGCCACACCTGCCAGATCTCTGGTAAGGTTGGATCCAAGAATGTGGCACCGTTAGTGCCTCTCCCGGTTGTGGGAGTCCCATTTGAGAGAGTAGGGATTGACATCATTGGTCCCCTTGATCCTCCAACCTCCTCAGGCAACAGGTTTATACTTGTTGTAGTAGACCATGCTACTAGGTATCCTGAGGCAATTCCTATGAGGACTGTTACAGCTCCGGCTGTGGCTAAGGCCCTCCTTGGTATTTTTACCAGGGTCGGATTTCCTAAGGAAGTAATCTCTGAGAGGGGGTCAAACTTTATGTCCCAGTACATGAAAGCCATGTGGAAAACCTGCGGAGTAACTTACAAGTTCTCAACGGCTTACCACCCACAAACCAATGGGTTGGTAGAACGGTTCAACCGAACCATGAAGAGCATGATAGGTGCTCTAGAGGAACCCCTTAAGCGTAAGTGGGACCTTCTATTGCCATGCCTTCTCTTTGCTTATAGAGAAGTCCCTCAGGAGGGAGTAGGTTACTCTCCCTTCGAACTACTCTATGGTCATCCCGTCAGAGGTCCGTTGGCCCTGATTAAGGAGGGGTTGGAGAGTGCTCCTTCCCCCAAGCTGGTCAGAGTGACTGACTACGTGATAGGTCTCCGGAGGAGAATGTCGCATATGATGACGGAAGCAAGCGATAACTTGAAAGCTGGACAGGCATTGGTCAAGCACTGGCACGATCAAAAGGCTAACATGGTTGAGTTCCCTCAAGACCAGCTCGTTCTCGTTATGATCCCAACAAGGCAGAGGGCCTTGCAAGATAAGTGGATGGGACCCTACCGAGTAGTGGGTAAACTCGGAGAGGTTAACTATCTGGTGGACTTGGGCAATCCCAAGGAGGCTCCGACAGCCTTTCACACCAACCGACTTAAAGCTTATGTCTCACAGCCTGATGTAGGAGCGTTGCTTCTAGCATCATGCGAGGAAGAAGAAGAGAGTGAAGCTCTTCCGGATCTCCTCAGAGGCTTACCTTTAGATGAAAAAATTGAAGGAGTGAATCTCTCCTCCAATCTGACACCCGAGCAACAAGAAGAGTGCACATCTATGTTGAATCAGTTTGCCTCTCTGTTCTCGCTTTCACCAGGCTTGACTCCTTGGGGCCAGCACGACATACTCACTGGTGACTGTCTGACGGTCAAAAGCAGAGGATACCGCATGTCAGAAAACGTACGAACCCACATCAAAGGTGAGGTCAGCAAGATGCTTGATCTCGGGGTAATAGAGCCCTCTACTAGTCCATGGTCTAGCCCAGTTGTGTTAGTACCAAAGGCCGGATCTAAAGAACCTAGATTCTGCGTGGATTATCGAGCTCTTAATGCAGTCACCACGACTGATGCCCACCCTTTGCCAAGAACAGATGAGTTGGTGGATAAACTTGGCGCCGCCAAGTTCCTCAGCACATTTGACTTGACGTCAGGCTATTGGCAAATAACCCTGACAGACCATGCCAAGGAGAAAACTGCATTTTCTACCCCCGTTGGCTTATACCAGTTTAAGGTAATGCCTTTCGGACTGAAGAATGCACCTGCTACGTTTCAACGGATGGTAAACCAGGTTCTGAATGGGATGGAGGACTTCTGCATGGCATACTTGGATGACATCGCAGTGTTCAGCAATTCCTGGGAAGAACATGTAATCCACCTGAGAGATGTTTTGCAGGCTCTTGGACGAGCCAATCTGACCATAAAGGCAAGTAAATGCCAAATTGGACAGAGTAAGGTAGTCTATCTTGGGCATGAGGTAGGCGGTGGAGAAATAAGGCCTTTGCTCAGTAAGATTGAAGCTGTGCAAAATTGGACAACACCGAGTACTCAAACCCAGGTGAGAGCCTTCCTAGGCCTCACTGGGTATTACAGGAATTTCATAGAGAACTATGGGACCATAGCTTCTCCACTGAATGTCATCTCCTCGCCCAAATTTCCTAAAAAGGTTAAATGGAACGAGGAGTGCAATCAGGCTTTTGAAAACCTGAAAAAGGCTCTTTGCCAAGCCCCAGTACTCAGAGCTCCTGATTACCGCCAACACTTCATTGTGCAGACAGACGCTTCCAATTTAGGGATAGGTGCCGTACTCAGTCAACTGGATGGGAAAGGTAGGGAGCACCCCGTTTGCTTCATCAGCCGCAAGCTGAAGGATCCTGAAACAAGGTGGGCAACAATCGAAAGAGAGTGCTTTCCTATTGTGTGGGCTCTGAAGAAGTTTAGGCCATACTTGTATGGTTCTACTTTTGTTATTCAGACTGACCACCAACCCTTGAGATGGTTAATGCAAATGAAAGGGGAGAACCCAAAACTATTGAGATGGTCGATCTGCCTGCAAGGGTTTGATTTCACCATTGAGCACAGGTCAGGGTGTCACCACCAAAATGCTGATGGTCTCTCTAGGATGTATGTCATCGACTAGAGGTATGAGATTCATCCAGGAGTGGATTAAATCCTCCTGTCCCTTAGTCTGGGGGGGGCGAGTGTTAGGGAGAATTCTCTGTTTAGGCTGAATTTCCTAACCTAGTGAGTCCCCCAGCAGCTTTGCTGGATTTCTGGAGTTTGTTTTTTTTCCATCCTGCCAAGAGTGAGACTCTTTTCTCCCACTCTTGGACATGTATGGGTGTAATTCCTTTGAAATGTCAATGTGTTCGATGGGCTATGGGGTCTTTTACTCCATAGGGTCTCATATGTTTTTCTATGTGTGTTACACCGCACCCTACGTGTCGTAACATGGGGGCGCCCTAGCGGGTCCCCCACCATAGACTCCATACCCGGGGACTGACTACTGTCTCCCCGGGCATGTAAAGTCACCATTGGCTTTACTAGACCTAAATTTACTAACATAACTAGTACCAACCATCTTATTGTGGACGTACTAGTAGGGGTAATTCGATTACTCCTGGATCTGTTACTCGAGGGGGCACTGTCCCATCCCCCCACGTCGAGTTTTGGCTGGTGGCAGTGGAAACTACTTGTTATGTTCGATCCCGAACATAACCCTATGGGACTCGTCCCATTGTTGGAGATTGATACTTTTTCTCATTAATCTCTGACGTACCACCGATCTACTTATCTTAAATGAGTTTATCGAGTGGTATTTTCTGCCAGAACTTGGTTTTAAAATGGCGTCTGTGTTCGTCTCTGTGACTCCTAAACCAAAGGTTGAGCCCTTTGTTCCACTTTTGGCGGGCCTCTGTACAGAGACCCTCCAAAGTGGTGCCATTCTGTCTGGGTTACCTCAGGGGTGTAGGAGGGGGTTTAGGCACCCTGGACCGAGTTGCCTTGCCAACTCAGGTCGCACTCTGGAGTGATTGGCCCGGGTGGTGAGCCTTCCCGCTCACCACTTAGCATGTGTTGATTGACAGCTAGGCTGAATGAATGGGGGTCTTCTGCATAAAAGCAGGGCTTTTGGGACTGGATCTTCAGAAGTCGCCACAGGACCTAAGAATCCGACGAGGGTAACGCTGAGCCGACCTGCAACGACGACACCTCCGGTGGAGCCCTGCTGAGCCGACTCACCACTTCCCGACGACAGAGGAGATCTCCCTGCCGGAGAGTCTCTTCCCCTGACTGGTGGGAACAACCAGTTCCCTTCACTTTTTATTCGCCTCAGGACGCAGTGGTCGAATTGCCCGTGCAGAGCACCTCGGCAACCGGATAGCCACTACCCCTGTACCGCGACCAAAAGGTGGTGCCTTGTGACAGAGCACTCCGCGGCTGGTCTCTTCCCTGGTGGTGCACCGGACTTCACTTTCCTTCGACGACGAGATCATCTCTACTCTTGGCCAAGACCCGACGTGCATCCACCACCAGGAACAACTGCCCCCGCCGGAGCTGCCCTCCACAACAAGGTACCATGTCCGCCTGGCTTCCCTTTCGTTCGGTTCGAGTGAGGTGTCTTAATCCTCTCCGTTCCGCTGGGTCGCCTCCAAGCTTTGCTCATTCTTTGTTCTGAACTGGTTCAATCTGCCGATAACAATTTGTTCTAAAGACTTGAATGCATCTCCACTAGAGACTTTTTGGGACATCGCGCCTTGCCTCTCTCCGAGTAGGCCTGGCCTCTGAACTTTATGATCTATTGCGATTCTTGCCTTCCTGCCTTGCATTTTATCCGCGTAGGATTGAACTGTGTTGACTTTGTAACCTGCCTATCTTTTTCTCTCCCTTCCTAACTAATATTCGAGTGTCATCTAGGTTGAGGTATACACTTCTGTCTGAAAATAAGTGGTACCGGTAGAACCTAGAGTTGTCGATATTTTGCTTGGGGGATTGATCGTTTTCTACTTCGTAGATTAATTGTGTTTGAGTTGTTTGCCGTGATTTGCTTTAGTGTTTTTCATAGATGTTCTGCTATAAATAAATACCTTACTATCTTTACACTAAGCCTCGTTGCGTGTTTGCTTGTCTTGCTGTGAAGAATTGCCCTATGTTAAATACTCCACATACTGCTCAACTTTTCTTGAGAGAAGTCTGACTGCTCAGCCACAGCTACCAAGCAAATCTGTGTGGTACAGACTGCTACCAAGTGGGTTCACCGCCAACGCCTGTAGTCCTAAATCTTTTGAAGTGGTCCCAGAAGGACCTGCACAGGTTTCCGCCTAACACATACGTTCATTCTTGTGTTTCTGGGTGCCACAGCGTAGTGCAGGTTTATTTTTCCACGCACGTGGTCTAGGAGGGTGCACCTTACTTCGCTTTTTTTGGGGTGCCTGTGCGTTGCGTGACCCGTCATCTTTCCCCAGGGGTGACATACAGCCTTTCTAGAGCACTAGGGTACGATTACCATCTGGTACCCAACCCCTTTGACCCCCAATTGCCCAGGACAATAGTTCACATCGACTCCCATATGCACAATAACATCAGTGCCATGGCTGGGAGGCGACCAAGCCGTAAGGGTGGCAAAGGTGGCCGAGCCCCAAGTGGTGGCCGTGGTGGATCCAGTAGGGGACGTGGCCATGACTTGCAGGGAGCCCCTAGCCCCCCATGTGTGGAGGAGCAGTCAGGGACACCCATGCCCCCCCCCCCCTGGTTGAGGTTACCGTGGCTGACACCATCCATGCTCAGCCCTTATGGACCAGCCCACTGTGGAACCAGACCTGGCACAGGGTGACTCCATGGCTGACTTCCAGGTCAGCAGGTCTAGGCCACGTGCGCCGGTGAACGTTGGTGTCATCAGGCCACGTGGATCAGGGGCAGCTAGGTCATCTGCTGCCCTGCGTAGGCAGGCTGGGGAGGCTGCAGGGGCAGCTGCGGCTCCATCCACCCCACCTCTCACACACCCATCCAGGACAGTGTCGGTCCAAGTCCATCATGCTGACATTCCCCCTGACACCATCACACTTGAGCTAATGCCTGCACCAACTCCCATGCTGAGTGTGCAATCCCACGCTCCTGCCCCTAGTGTCCAGAGCGGCGTAGGACACTCAGGATCCCCACCACCTTCCAAGCGGAAGAGGAAGAGTGCTCGTCTAGTAGAGGCTGATGCCCCAGACACGGCTACACAGTCCGGCCCGTCAAGGAAGCCCAGCGTCAATGAGGCCGAACTGAATGCACTTGTAGAGTATGTGTCCGCACATGACCGCAAAATGGTGATTGTTGCAGGATCCAAGACCACACCTGCACAACATCAGGCACACTGGCAGACCATTGCGGACATCATAAGTGCCCTTGGAATCGTGAGGCGCACAGCTAATGAATGCTACAAACGCTGGAATGACCTGAAGCGCAGGGAAAAGAATAAGCTGGCCTCAAGTCATGCCGCAACTCTAGTGACTGGAGGTGGGTCTCCAGCAGACGCATAGAACTCACTCCACATGAGCAGGTTGCTGGGACCTACGTTACGGAGGAACAGATCCAAGGCGTGGGAGAAATGGCAGATTACGAGGCATTGTCCGGTGAGTGCACATGCATGTGTGTGTCATTCATGTGCATGGTGTGTGTGGGAGGGGTTCTGTTTGGGTGCCAGGGGAGGCCGTGTGCCTGAGTGGTTTGGGTCACCCATGTGCCTCTTCCTATACATTCTTGGCACCAGCATTTGGGTATAGCAGCATCCCTTCGGCCAACATTAGACATCCAGCCCAACACCACGCCAGTTGCCCTTGGAGTGTCATCTTGCCATAAAACTGTTGTTTATTTACCTCTGTTATTCAGGCAGATTGTTTGCATACCACCACTTTTACTCGGGATTTCTCAGTCCTATTGTCACATGTCTGACATGGCTATGGTACAGTGGACTGGCTCAGTTTCCTGGACATGATTAGTTTAGACATGTCCCTGTGCTATAGGACCATTTTTGACTGGCAGCTGCAGGTTAAACATTTGAACCATTACAATGAAAATAATCAATTATATGAGCAAACTGGACTGCATGAACAATTGGTGACCTCCTCTCCATCTTCACTTCATGGCTAGGGTACATGCCATCTATGTGATGGCATGTGTATTTGACCTGCCAATCACTGGCCAATGTGTGATGCCACTGCTAGGCAGCATGCAGCAAATGTGTTCATCTTCCATCTTGGTGTCATCAATGTGTGCCATCTGCCTCCCCATCACACGCAGTGACGGTGCATGCATGGGAGTGTTTTAGTCATGTGGGACATGTGTCAATCAAGTACTGTTTCTGTAGCCTCTCAGCCCTAATTGTGTGCCATAGTGCTAATGCCTGTTTCCATTTGTTTTCTTTTATGTCTTTGCAGGGGAAGACGCACTTGATACTGCTGGGGTTGTGGAGATGGTGCAGACCCAGGAGGGGTCTGAGGGCCGACCGACCACCAGTGAGGGACGTGGTGTGGTGGTGGGTGAGAACCCACAACTGCTGCAGGTCGTGCTCTCAAGGGGTGTCTCTGGCTGCACCTCCCCCGAGCTGTATTCAGGTGTCGATTCGGATGATGAGACCTACGTGCCGTCGCAGGTGAGTGTTCCTGGGAGGGATTCTGTTATGTCCGACCCACCTGCACCAGGGTTAGAACCCTCAATGGGGATGTCAGTGTTGGCAGGTACGCCTTTGGTGGTTATGGATGCAGGGTCACACTCCGCGACATCTGATCCTGTTCCTGGGCCAGCAGATCAGAGGGGGAATGCAGTCCTGCAGCCTCAGGCAGTGCCGGCACAGCAAGGCGCAGTTCGCCTTGCCCCAGACAGGTGTGGTGCCCGCCGACGTGGTGGCCGTACGCCACCTGGCAATACCGCATGGGAGCAATCCATTTACGGTATGGCAACCCAACAGGCAGCATCATCAGAGATGATGGTTCAGGCCATGGATAGGGTGGCCACTTCCATTGTCCCCCCCGAAAGGCTGATGGAGCAACTACAGCAGGCAACCGACTCCATCTGCCAGTCACACAGGGAGGACATGTTGGCGTCCGACAGGGACAGGTGGGCGGCACTGGCGACTCTGCAGGAAGCCATCTCCATAGAGTCCCAGGGCCACAGGGAAGCCCTGAGGCTGGAACTCCTTCACCTCAGGTCGACTCTTCTTGAGCTTGAGGCTTCAACAAACCGAAGGACAGAACAGCAGCTGAAGCGTCTCACCCGTACGCTCTCAGCTGAGATGCAGGCAACTAGGGCGGAGGTCCGGGCATCCCGTGAGTTGTTGCATGGGGACCTCCGCACACTTATCCTCCAGAACAAGACCTACCACACCCGCATGCTTGCAGCCATGGAGGAACAGACAAGGGCTTTGCGTGGGCTGCCTCCCAAAGTGCCACCACCTCCTGATGCAGCTGCAGAGGGTGAGGATAGCGACAGCAGTGATACTCCCACAATAGGGTAGCCGTGTAGGCCATGAGCCTGTGGAGGTGTTTTTTTTCGCAAGATCCACACAGGTGGGTTTTGGTGTGCATCCTGTCCTCGGACCTTCTGGGTGGCCTCCCCCCCCCCCGGGGACAGTGTGTTGCCTTGTGTGGCTCCCATGGGCATACGCTGCATTGTGGCTGGGCACATGCAGGCTTGTCATGGATTTGGTTCAGATGCTTGGGTTTTTGTCACACACACCCCTCCTGCTTCTCGTTTCCATGGGCTTGCAAAGGGTGTGCCCAAGTGACATTGACGTACATGGTGACATTGGACTCCCATGAGCTGTGTGGGCAGTCTGTAGTCAATACTGTGTATACATTCATAGTGCATATTGTTGTTGTATTGTACACTGCATGGTGTATTGATATGTGCCTCTGCATCCATCTCATCCTCCATATTTGCAGGTCCATTCCTCATGTCTTCACAATGCAGTCCACCTTGGAACTGGAGTCCATGTTGTAAGCAGTGCACCTACACTCTTGCGTGGCACTAAAACACTGTATACTTGGAAGTGTTCGGAGGGCTGTCATCATCAGGTGGTGAGGCTAGCTAATTTTTAAGTCTGTGATGTCATGTTTAACGTAGGTTGGAGGTTGTGTAGGTGATTGGTATTCTTGGTAAGTATTTGGTAATGTGGGTTGTAGGTCCTGCATTACTGTGAGCATTTCATGTGTGAACATGTTTCCATTAGGGACACTGTAGCTGGTGACACTTGGGGCATGTTGTGGGGATTAATTTCTTTCCTCTCACATTGCATGACATGCCATGGTGTGTTGTGTGGCCGGGGAGGGGGTGGGTGACATGGCACTGTTTTCATGTAGTATTGTGAGAGTGGGTATTCATTTCTGCAGCATGGAAGTGTCTTTTCATGACACTGCATTGGTGGTGTTTGTGTAGGTAGGGATGCACACATTGTGACACTTCCACATGAACAATCTCAGGCTGCTATGGTTCTGACAGTTGACAGTCCCTTTGTTCATCTTAATTGTCAGGTCGAGTCATCATTGCTTATCAGATGGTATGTGCCAGGCCTGAGTGCACTCCACTGGGGTGTGATTTCTATGTGAAGTAATTAGCCACCAGCTGCGTATGGGCTGCCTCACCCCGTGCCCTCACCCTTCCCATGCGCAGCGGCCGTGCATGTGGTTGGGGATGTGGGGGCACCACCATGTCCACAGCCAGGCCACGGCGTGTTGCAACATTGTGCAGGACACATGCTGCCACTATGATCCTGCACACTACTGGGGACGCATATAACAGCTGCCCGCCAGAACGGTCAAGGGAGCGAAAGCGTGACTTGAGCACTGCGAATGTGCGCTCCACTATGCCCGGGTTGCAATATGGGCTGTGTTGTATCTTACCTCTGGAAGCATGATGGGGTTCCGAATTGGCGTCATCATGTGGGTGCTCAGAGGGTAGGCACTGTCCCCTGGTGAGGAGGTGATGGGTATCATTAGTGGGGTAGTGACATAACTCTGCATCTGACATGCATGCATGTGCAGTAGCATTCATACTCACCAAGCAGCCATGTATCGCCATGCCGCCCAGCTTCTAGGTCCCGGCTTAGGGTAGACATTCAGTAAATGAAGCTGTCGTGGGTGGACCCTGGATAGTTGGCATATACTGAGGTGATGATTCCCTTAGCATTACATACTACCTGCACGTTGATGGAATGCCAGTGCTTGCGGTTCCTATAGATGTGCTCAGATGCCCTGGGGGGACGTAGTGCCACATGGGTGCAGTCAATGGCACCTAGCACTTTTGGGAATTGTGCCACACCGTAGAAATCGAGGGTGGCAGCCTGCCTTTCTGCAGGTGTCCTGGGCAGGTATATGTGCCTACGGACTGATGGGCGTGCAGTGATGATGTTCAAGACCTGGTGTAGGCAGCGTGACTGCGTGGCCTGTGACACCCCACCCACTATGGCACTTGTCTGCTGAAATGATCCTGTGGCCAAGAAGTGCAGTACATTGAGGACCTTCTCCAGGGGGCTGAATGCTTGGGAGCACAGTGTGGGTGATGTGAGGTCATCCTCCCACTCACTGACCAGGTCCAGTATTATTTGTGGGGGAAACCTGTACCTCCCATACACTTGGTCATCAGGCATCCCAAAAAGGCTGGTTCTGGGAGTGAAAATTCGGGCCCTCACTATCCTCCTCCTCCTCTTTTGGTAACCCACGGCCACTGCTGCTAGGAATGGTATATTCATCCTGGCGTATGAGCTTGTTTGTTGTTTGCGCGCACTTTTATGCTGCGCGGGTCGACGTACGCCTGCTTCAGGCTGGCGTACGTGTCTCAGGATTGGACCATTTATTTTTCGGCGGAATCTTCCCGCCCACCCCAGGAATACACGTAGCACGCTCTCCCAGGCCCAGTCGCGGGTAAATATTCCCGGGCCCAATCGCATGTGGGACTTCCCGCGCACCCCGTAGTACATGTACCCAGGCCAATCGCGTGTGGAACTTCCCACGCACCCCAAAGAACACATACCCAGGCCAATCGCGTGTGGGACTTCCCACGCACCCCGTAGTACACGTACCCAGGCCAATCGCGTGTGGAACTTCCCACGCACCCCGAAGTACACGTACCCAGGCCAATCGTGTGTGGAACTTCCCGCACACCCTGAAGTACACGTACCCAGGCAAATCGCACAGCTGGGGGGTGGGGGTGCAGGGGGACATGTGTGGGAGCCTGGTGGACGCTGCCCCTGGTGGCTGGGGGGTGGGGGTGCAGGGGGACATGTGTGGGAGCCTGGTGGAGGCTGCCCCTGCACTGCTGGGGGGTGGGGGTGGTGGTAGACATAAGTGGGGGCCTGGTGGAGGCTGCCCCTGCACTGCTGGGGGTGGGGGTGATAGGGGACATGAGTGTGGGCCTGGTGGAGGCTGCCCCTCTTGGCTGGGGGTGGGGGTGCAGGGGGACATATGTGGGAGCCTGGTGGAGGCTGCCCCTGGTGGCTGGGGATTGGGGGTGGTGGTAGACATGGGTGGGGGCCTGGTGGAGGCTGCCCCTGCACTGCTGGGGGGTGGGGGTGGCGGTAGACATGGGTAGGGGCCTGGTGGGGGCTGCCCCTGCACTGCTGGGGGGTGGGGGTGGTGGTAGACATGGGTGGGTGCCTGGTGGAGGCTGCCCCTGCACTGCTGGGGGTGGGGGTGGTGGTAGACATGAGTGGGGGCCTGGTGGAGGCTGCCCCTGGTGGCTGGGGGGTGGGAGTGGTGGTAGACATGGGTGGGGCCTGGTGGAGACTGCCCCTGCACTGCTGGGGGTGGGGGTGGTGGTAGACATGAGTGGGGGCCTGGTGGAGGCTGCCCCTGGTGGCTGGGGGGTGGGGTGGTGGTAGACATGGGTGGGGCCTGGTGGAGGCTGCCCCTGCACTGCTGGGGGGTGGGGGTGATGGGAGACATGGGTGGGTGCCTGGTGGAGGCTGCCCCTGCACTGCTGGGGGTGGGGGTGGTGGTAGACATGAGTGGGGGCCTGGTGGAGGCTGCCCCTGCACTGCTGGGGGGTGGGGGTGGTGGTAGACATGGGTGGGTGCCTGGTGGAGGCTGCAACTGCACTGCTGGGGGTGGGGGTGGTGGTAGACATGAGTGGGGGCCTGGTGGAGGCTGCCCCTGGTGGCTGGGGGGTGGGAGTGGTGGTAGACATGGGTGGGGCCTGGTGGAGGCTGTCCCTGCACTGCTGGGGGATGGGGGTGATGGGAGACATGAGTGGGGGCCTGGTGGAGGCTGCCCCTGCACTGCTGGGGGTGGGGGTGGTGGTAGACATGGGTGGGGGCCTGGTGGAGGCTGCCCCTGCACTGCTGGGGGGTGGGGGTGATAGGGGACATGAGTGGGGGCCTGGTGGAGGCTGCCCCTGGTGGCTGGGGGGTGGGGGTGCAGGGGGACATGTGTGGGAGCCTGGTGGAGGCTGCCCCTGGTGGCTGGGGGGTGGGGGTGCAGGGGGACATGTGTGGGAGCCTGGTTGAGGCTGCCCCTGCACTGCTGGGGGGTGGGGGTGGTGGTAGACATGAGTGGGGGCCTGGTGGAGGCTGCCCCTGGTGGCTGGGGGGTGGGGATGGTGGTAGACATGGGTGGGGGCCTGGTGGAGGCTGCCCCTGCACTGCTGGGGGGTGGGGTTGGTGGTAGACATGTGTGGGGGCCTGGTGGAGGCTGCCCCTGCACTGCTGGGGGTGGGGGTGATAGGGGACATGAGTGGGGGCCTGGTGGAGGCTGCCCCTGGTTGCAGGGGGGTGGGGGTGCAGGGGGACATGGGTGTGGGCCTGGTGGAGGCTGCCACTGCTCTGCTGGGGGGTGGGGGTGGTTGTAGACATGGGTGGGGGCCTGGTGGAGGCTGCCCCTGCACTGCTGGGGGTGGGGGTGATAGGGGACATGAGTGGGGGCCTGGTGGAGGCTGCCCCTGGTGGCTGGGGGGTGGGGGTGCAGGGGGACATGTGTGGGAGCCTGGTGGAGGCTGCCCCTGCACTGCTGGGGGGTGGGGGTGGTGGTAGACATGAGTGGGGGCCTGGTGGAGGCTGCCCCTGGTGGCTGGTGGCTGGGGGGTGGGGGTGGTGGTAGACATGGGTGGGGGCCTGGTGGAGGCTGCCCCTGCACTGCTGGGGGGTGGGGGTAGTGGTAGACATGGCTGGGGGCCTGGTGGAGGCTGCCCCTGCACTGCTGGGGGGTGGGGGTGGTGGTAGATATGGATGGGGGCCTGGTGGAGGCTGCCCCTGGTGGCTGAGGGGTGGGGGAGGTGGTAGACATGAGTGGGGGCCTGGTGGAGGCTGCCCCTGGTGGCTGGGGGGTGGGGGTGGTGGTAGACATGGGTGGGGGCCTGGTGGAGGCTGCCCCTGCACTGCTGGGGGGGGCGGGGGTGGTGGTAGACATGGGTGGGGGCCTGGTGGAGGCTGCCCCTGCACTGCTGTGGGGTGGGGGTGATAGGGGACATGAGTGGGGGCCTGGTGGAGGCTGCCCCTGGTGGCTGGGGTTTGGGGGAGCAGGGGGACATGTGTGGGAGCCTGGTGGAGGCTGCCCCTGCACTGCTGGGGGTGGGGGTGGTGGTAGACATGAGTGGGGGCCTGGTGGAGGCTGCCCCTGCACTGCTGGGGGGTGGGGATGATAGGGGACATGAGTGGGGGCCTGGTGGAGGCTGCCCGTGGTGGCTGGGGGGTGGGGGTGCAGGGGGACATGTGTGGGAGCCTGGTGGAGGCTGCCCCTGGTGGCTGAGGGGTGGGGGTGGTTGTAGACATGGGGCGGAGCCTGGTGGAGGCTGCCCCTGGTGGCTGGGGGGTGGGGGTGGTGGTAGACATGGGTGGGAGCCTGGTGGAGGCTGCCCCTGCACTGCTGGGGGGTGGGGGTGGTGGTAGACATGAGTTGGGGCCTGGTGGAGGCTGCCCCTGCACTGCTGGGGGGTGGGGGTGATAGGGGACATGAGTGGGGGCCTGGTGGAGGCTGCCCCTGGTGGCTGGGGGGTGGGGCTGCAGAGGGACATGTGTGGGAGCGTGGTGGAGGCTGCCCCTTGTGGCTGGGGGGTGGGGGTGGTGGTAGACATGGGTGGGGGCCTGGTGGAGGCTGCCCCTGGTGGCTGGGGGGTGGGGGTGGTTGTAGACATGGATGGAGGCCTGGTGGAGGCTGCCCCTGCACTGCTGGGGTGGGGGTGGTGGTTGACATGAGTGGGGGCCTGGTGGAGGCTGCCCCTGCACTGCTGGGGGTGGGGGTGATGGGAGACATGAGTGGGGGCCTGGTTTAAGCTGCCCCTGCACTGCTGGGGGGTGGGGGTGATGGGAGACATGAGTGGGGGCCTGGTGGAAGCTGCCCCTGGTGGCTGGGGGGTGGTGGTGCAGGGGGACATGTGTGGGAGCCTGGTGGAGGCTGCCCCTGGTGGCTGGGGGGTGGGGGTGGTGGTAGACATGGGTGGGGGCCTGGTGGAGGCTGGCCCTGCACTGCTGGGGGGTGGGGGTGGTGGTAGACATGAGTGGGGGCCTGGTGGAGGCTGCCCCTGCACTGCTGGGGGTGGGGGTGATAGTGGACATGAGTGGGGGCCTGGTGGAGGCTGCCCCTGGTGGCTGGGGGGTGGGGGTAATGGGAGACATGTGTTGGTGATCAGTAGTGCAAGGTGACATGTGGGTTGGCTGGTGGGCATGGCCATGGTGGATGGGTTGCCTGTGGGACATGGGCAGGGGTGCAGGGTAGTACCCTGTGGTGTAGGCTGCCTACAGGGGCCGTGGAGGGTGTAGAGGGAACACCTGGGAGGACCCACATGGCCAAATCACGTGTAGCATTCCCTGGCACCACCGAAATACACGTACCCTGCTGAAATTGCGTGTGAATCTTCCCGCGCACCTTGGAATACACGTACCCAGGCCAATCGCGTGTGGAACTTCCCGCGCACCCCGAAGTAACGTACCCAGGCCAATCGCGTGTGGAACTTTCCGTGCACCCCCACCTACCCAGGCCAATCGCGTGTGGAACTTCCCGCGCACCCCGTAGTACATGTACCCAGGCCAATCGCGTGTGGAACTTCCCGCGCACCCCGAAGTACACGTACCCAGGCCAATCGCATGTGGAACTTCCCGCACACCCCCACCTACCCAGGCCAATCGCGTGTGGTACTTCCCGCGCACCCTGAAGTACACGTACCCAGGCAACCGCGTGTGGGACTTCCTGCGCACCCCCACCTACCCAGGCCAATCGCGTGTGGAACTTCCCACATACCCTGTAGTACACGTTCCCAGGCTAATCGCGTGTGGAACTTCCCGCGCACCCCGAAGTACACGTACCCAGGCCAATCGCGTGTGGAACTTCCCGCGCACCCAGGAACACGCGAACACGCTATTTTTCACACAGCGGGTGTCCGTGTTTGTCGGTGCCCCTTTGCACCTCATTTGTCCTAGAGGGCCACTATATGGCCCATTCATCATGGCTGTATATGGGTGCTTTTTGTTAGCGCACATTCTTTTAAGTTGCAGGGGCGCTACCGCCTGCTTTCTTGTGGCGTACTTGTTTGGCCCTGTGCGCGTCTTTGACCGTGCGCTGGTTTGCCCTATTCGATTCCATAAATACGGGTTGTAGGCGAGCGTGTGGGCGTTCCGCGCACTTGCCTCCTGTACTTCCCCCGTGACGCCCATATTTTCACGCGTTGTTCCCCATTCCGAGTGTTACGCCCCGTGTTCCGCCTACCTTTGTGATGTGCACCGCGCTATGTGCGATTTCGCAGTGGCCATGGCGCACGCTGTTGGATGACCTGTGCGCCGGCGTGGGCGGCGCACATTTTTAGCGCACATCCAATGTTTTTCTCGCGCACAAACTTTCATGAATCTCTGTGCGCTGGTTTCCCTGCCATTTTTGCACTTCCACTGCGATTTTCGCACTTTTCCTGCGATTCGCACATTTTGGCACCTCTGCGCGGGAATTTTCGGCGCACATTATTTCCATGAATCGACCCCTTAATGTCTGACATTCAGTTAAGAGATGTTTGGCAGTCTCCAGGCATTCTGGGGCTTTACATAGGCGACAGACTCGCTCTTTGGCAGATATATTTTCCCTGGCTCCCAAGTTGCTCAACGTGGGCAGTTGTTCCAGTCTGAACAAGATGGGTATTGTAACTGTTCAAAGGCCACTGCTAGCAGCTCCTGGGGCATTACTGTCTTATCAGAGCTCTTGTGTCTCCATAACAAATTGGTTGGTGAATGCTTGCAACTCCTTTGTAAACAAACAAGATGGTGTCCGAATTACAACCCCTTTGTAGCCATAATTCTTTCTTCCTCTGTGGTGCCCTTCCTTGTAACTCTATAACCAGGGTGATGGGCAATGCTGTATAAGGTATTGAAGGTTCGCTTACTAGTGGGGTGCTCACAATGTATTCAGCAGGTATTTCATTTGGCATTCTCCATTGATATTTCCTCTGTCCTGTGAGTGTGGGTGGTGCACTGGATGACCGCCACAACAGATGGCTAGGATAATGCTTCTATCAGTATTTCTAGCAGTGCTGCATGCTGCACCGGGGATCCATCCACCCTCAGAAACCCCCTCTCTTCCAGCATGATAGACTGGCTTGTACCGTTGTTGTGGAACACAGCAAATCTGTATATATTGTGATATGGCATCCTTGAGATGCTCTCAAAGCTTCAATAAGTGCTATGAGTTCTGGCACCTGTGCAAAATAATGCATGGGGAATCTTTTCATGACCACCGTCTTGTACTCCCCTTCCTCAAGTCATACTACTGCTGCCCATGTATGTCTTTGCCTACGCTCCTGGTCAATTGTGCACAACCCATCAAATAAAAAGTGGTTCAACCTCTGATAATGTGCAGTCCCTTGCTTTGGGGAATGTTTTCCTCCTCCACCTCGTATGTGTCACAGTCGTATGCCGTTAAGTTCTTTGTAGTAGGCAAGTTTGTTAGGGAGGTGGCAAGGTTCACAGTTTTGCATCTAACCCCATGAATATCGGGTTTAAAAATAATAATCGCATACACTGAAGATCTTTTTGTAGTCAGAGTAGAACTTTTCTCTAAAGCTTCTTCGCAAGCAAGCTGCCCTTGCATCACTGCATCCACAGTACCCCTATAATAGGACAATGGCTTTTGGCCCATTGTGCTCTTCTGTGGCAGTTCCGCTGCCGTGAGCTGGCCATCTGAATTTGAGAATAAGTAAATTTCCTGTGTGTAGTTTGGGGTTGTTAGTACGGGTGCCGAACTAATGACTTCTTTTAAATCGTTAAACTGTTTGATCATGTCTGTCATCCACTGTAATTTATGGTCCTTTGTTTTGTGTGCTTCCCTAAGGGCCTGCAGAAGCAGACTTGTGTATGCCGCATAATCTAAGATCCATGCCCTGCAATAGTTGCACAGGCCCAGAAACGTTTGCATTTCTTTAACTGAGGCAGGGTCGGGGGGCGTACTGACACTGCCCTATCTTGTAAAATACTTTTACCATTTAATGATATGAACTGTCCCTGATAGAGAACCTCCTGTTGGCAGTATTGCAACTTAACCTTGCCAACTTTGTACCCCTTATAGGCCAGCAATTGTAAGAGTGCAATAGAATCTCTTCGGCAGTGCTGTTCATTTGCATACTAACAGATCTTCTATGTACTGAATAATCATGCTAGACACCTGAATATTCTCTAAACCAGCATGCAGTATTCTTTTAAATATGCTCAGGCTCTCGCAGTACCCCTGAGGTAAGCTAGTATGTTTGAACCGCATCTGACCTAGTGTAAATGCTGCGAGGTACCTCAACTCAGGATGCAGTGAAATCATGAAGAATGCATTTTTCAAGTCCACTACAGTGAAGTATGTGGCTTCTTTGGGAATGCTGTGTAAAATTGTCACAGGATTTGGAACAACTGTAAATGCTTTGTGTACCACATCATTGAGGGGGCGTAAGTCCTGGATAATTCTCAAATTGCCCTTGTTGATTTCTTGACAGGGTATATCGCTGTGTTACATGGAGACATTGACAGCACAATGATCTCCTGTTCCAGTAGGCCCTGTATTGTCTTTCTAATGCCCTCCTTTGCCTCCCTGGATAATGGATATTGTTTTACCCTGAGCTGAACTGCACCTGGCTTCAGTGTTATACGCACAGGGGTCACGTCTTTTAGTAGTCCTACATCATGTGGATTTGTAGTCCACAACTGTGAGGGCACGTTTTGTAAGTCTTAGTCAGGAAATAAAGGCGGAGGTAATACTGACATCAGTGGGCACTGCACCATTCACACCTGTCCCTGTCAATTCCTAATGTGACAATCCTCTTGTCAGAGACCACCAATTCTTGTGAATCCAGCGACAATATCGTTCCCGCGAACACCTCAGGTGACACAGCTGGATGAAAGATGAAATCTGTGGGCACTCGCTAACACTGTTTAGCAATCTGAGGCACCACCTCCACGAACACAGTAACCTGCGGACCACCACCTCCCTTGACATTGTGTGTATTATCAACATTTTTCTCATAGTGCACATCCCAGGTATGGAGCAAACTATACGTGATCTGTAAATTATATTGTCATGTTTTTTGCAGAGCAGGTCCCTGCCCAGTATATTAATGAGGGAACATTCAGAATATAGTAAGGACGCCCGTACTACCTTCCTTCCAACCTTTACCTCCGGCTCCTAAGTTTATGGAACCTTGGAAATAGCCCTGGAGAATCCCTGCATGTCGAGATATTTTCCTGATAAGGGAAAATTTCCCTCCATGATACATAATTTGGTTGCACCATAAATATGAACTGTTGGTCTCCTATCTCGGCTTCAACCAAAGGTTCTTCTTCAGGGCGGATGGTCATTGACAAGACCGGACACGCGAGTGCTCTCTGTGGGCTGCCTTAATCAGGATATGTGTTTGTTCGTCACTGCTGCTCCTCCAAAGTGAGCGGTAGCCCCAATCGGTACCCTGCTCACTGGGGCAGCTACGCCCTGCTGGTGCTCTGGCAGATGCCGCACTTGCATGTCAGCTGCTTGAGGCTGCTGATTATATGTTTGATTTTGCCCCTGCGGATTTGCTTGGTTCTGATATCCTTTACCATGTTGTGGATACCCTAGTCCTTGGGGCCCTTGGGGCCATTGGCCCTGCTGCTGTGACCCAGAATGATACCCCATTGCAGACCTGCTCCTGCATTCTCTTGCAAAATGCCCCCATTTTAAACAATTCCAACATTGTGAGGGTCCAAACCCACCCCATCTGGGCCCAAAATCTCCCTCCCGCTCCTCGGAATCCCCCTCTTCCTAGCCACGGTCCTCCTTGTTGCCACTGCGGGCCAGGATACTGTTGCCCTCGCCACTGTCCTTGTCCTCCTTCAGCCCAGAGCGCTGCAATAGTAGTGCTCACAACTTGTTGGGTACTCTTTGTCCCTTCCACCTATACAGGTGTTGACACAGGTACCTGAATGACAGCCTTTGCCAATTTCTTTTCTCCCAATGTTGCTTCCTCCGGCAGACGCCTTTGAGCTGCTTCCTTCTCCCATCCCTTAATCCTTTTGCAATGATGCACTATTATACTCTGTATCTCTGGCCACCACTTTTCCTCAATACGCACCATCTTATCTAAAGCCTTCCTTTGGCAATCCTCTCTTTACAATAAAATAGAAGAATGATTTTGAACAATCCTATGGTCCACCCGCTTCAGCTTTCCACATGTCTTGTAATTTGAGAATGAATTTAGCTGGATCCTCATCATCACCCTTTGTATACTGCATTAGGGACTGTACATCGGGGGTGTCTGGGAAAGCTCTACATAAAGCATCCCATACTTGTGCTCAAATTTTGTTAAAAGATGTTCCATCATGTTCAACATCCCCCATGGTAATTCCCAGATAGCCAGCTTTAGCCCACATGTCCCCAGCCTGGTCCCCAATTATAGCAACCATCAAGCTCTTGATATCCACTATTGCCAGGGCCCACCCTCGGCTTGCTTATCAAATTCGTATATCCACTTGCTCACCCCTGCTGTGAGATGTGGGAGGGCCTTAATTGTATTATTATTATACATCTGGGGCCAGGGCACATACTGTGTTCTCCCTGCCCCCTTATGCAACTGTATCTTTACCCCACTTCTCATACCCTTCTTCACACTTCCCCTTTCTCTTACTGCTGCCATCCTGCCAGTCCTACTTCTCAACCTGCCCTCCCCCATGTGCCAATTCCTTGGGGGAATTCTCAGCCACCTCTTCACCCCTTCCTTCTTCTTCACCTGTCACTTTTGTCCTCCCTCTCAACATCTCCCACCACCGTACCTGATCAGAAGTATGTCTACTTACCCCTGCCTCCTTAATTTTTTGACACACCCATTTTATATTCCTCCTTGATTCATTCTAAGGCAATAGTCTTGTGATCTCCATTCTCCTAATCTGTCTTCTGGTACCCCTACATCTCTCACATCTCTTGAGGATGCTTGTATCATGTTGAGTTCTGCTAACAACTCTGACAACCTGTCTTCAAACTCCTTTGACCTGACACCCGTGGACAATGTTCCCTCTAAGATGTGCACATGTGCACTTGCCCAACTTCCTTCTAAGTGCCACTCAGAAGAATTTCAGCAGCGCACTCAGACAAATCCCACATATTCAAAAAGATTTAATAATGCAGAATGCACAGCATGTATCTAATATTTGCTTTGTGTCAAAATTAAGCTAGATTATATGAACAAGTATTGATATTCTGGTCTAGCCTATTTGAACTGCCCTAGTATGCAAGCTTGACCTTAAAAATCCTAAAGCCTAAAAAGTAGAATACATCCACAATTGGTTAAAAAACTCATATGAAAAAGTTACTGCATGAACAGAAGATATAATTAAGAGATGTCTGCACAGATTAACCACACTATCTTCCCTCCTCACCCATGGATCCTACACTTGAGTCTATCACACTTATACCTTATGACTCGACCTTCCACCCAAGGCCTCAGACACATATTACCAGACAACATTGGCTCTGAAAATGTTTACCAGACTTGTACCTGCATCCACTTGTTTTATGTTTCTAATATGAATGGCATTTAAGCACAAGAATCTCTGTTATTCATGGTGCCTTAGCAAAAGCATCACCCAGACTCTGTAGCCCAACTGTCAACTCAAATATCAGATACTGAGTACAAGTAACCAGGCTACTTGAATGTGTAACCTCATCACATGATTCCTACTCTTTGTACATATGTCACACAAGCACTTTGAAGCGCCCCCCCTTACAAGTTAATACATTCTAAAACTCAAATATAAATGTTCCCTCTAAGGATTTTGAGTAGGCAAATGTCATGTGTACTTTATAAGCAGAGAGTAACATTGCAATATCGATACCTCCCCTCTCGAGCTCTTCGCTCCTCTACCTCTAACTCCCTCAGGGTCAGTCGTTTTTCAAAGAAACGAGCTCGGGTAGATATCTATCTTCGGCTGGGGACTCCCTCTGGAAAAGCCTCCCTGCCACTCTAAAACTTGAGGAGTACCATCTCTGGTTCCGGAAGCACTTCAAAATCTTCCTCTTTGCTTCTGCCTTCGTCCCCCTTCTCCCCTGCTGATCTGCTCTCTTGGCACTGTGCACCTGGCCACCCTCTGTCCCCTGGGCCCAGGTACCTGCGCACCCTGCCACCTTCCTGCACTGCCTCCTGGCCACCCCTTGCACTGGGGACTGTATATGTACCCATACAGCCCCCCCCCCATTTTTCTTCTTTTTCTGCACTTATTCAGACTTACCCAGTCTGCTGCCTTAAACACAGCACTTGCCACTTGCTGGCTGCACTACCACAGTTTGCCTCAATTTTCTATTTATTTTATTTATCTGCGCTCCTCGGCTTCTGCACTTTCCACTCTCCCCCTTCCATTCACTTTTTCCATTTTCCCTTTCACATGCACTTGCGCGTTCTCAATGTCACTGGGCCTAGTAAGATCATTTTTATGTTGTGCTGTGTTCTCCCTTGTTCCCATCCCTTGCCTAGTCGCGCTCTGAAACACTTGTGTACGAGCGCGATACAAATAAAATATCATATCATATCATATCATTTACCTGGCCTACAAGGGATAATGCAAATGGACTATGCCTGCCATTATTCTTATATAGTATTAGGGCAACTGATATTCAGATTACTAGAATGCTTTTCACACTATCTGCCACCTTACCCAGTTTTTCAAGTTCAATGGGGCAGACACCTTAACAAATTATATGCTCACTCGCTGCTATACAAAAACAGTTTCACTGAGCATTTCTATAATCCTACCCAACAATGTAAATGTGTTTTTTTTTAAAATTTTATTTGAATTTATAAGCAGTGCGTACTTAGTTACAAAGCAAAAAGACAGGGGCACCTCTCTGTGGTTCTTTGTTACATTGAACCTTTTGCCGAATAGGTGAGCAATCCAAAGACAAAAAAAGAGAAAGTCCTGCCCTACAGGAAAACAGCTTGAAGTAACAAAACAACGAAATAGAGGCAGCAAGAGACGACCTCACGGATGCAAGGTGAGAGGGCAGAGAGTACTGGTGAGCTAGTTGAAGAGCTTGGTTTTGAGCGATTTGCAGAATGCTAGATAGGATGTTTCGTTTCGAAGGGTAGTGGGGCGGGCATTTCAGTGCCAGTGTGTTGGGACAAGGAACGTGAAACAAGTGCTTTGGCTCTTTTGATGGTGGAGACTTTAAGCTGGTTGGACTGGTGAGTCCTGATAGGTCTGGAGGATGTTACTCTGGTAATTCAGATATGCAGGGGGGCTGTGAGTGAGAGGCATGTTTGGGTTATTGACATGGTTTTGAATAGTATCGTTTATTTGACTGGAAGCCAATACGCCTGTTGTCTGGCACTGGCAATGTGCTCCCTTTTGGGAATGCTGAGAGCAGCCCTTAACACATTATTTTGAATGACTTGAAGGGGGTCCCCATTTCTTTTGGAAGAGGTGCAGGCAAATAAGATGTTACAGTAGTCTAATCTGACGTGTCATTGAGAGTGTGGAATCAATGCATATCCCAAGGGTTTTGACTGCTGCTGAGACAGGAATTTGGGAGTCGTCAATGATAAAGGAATTGCAGTGTTTGTCAAGCTTGTTGAGAATTTCATTGGGGCCTGCTTAAAGGAGCTCAGTGTTATCCCCATTGAAGCATAATCCGTTGGCTGCCATCCAAGCTTGGATGGTGGCGTAGGTTTTGCAAAGTGTTTCTGAGTCTGTTTCATATAAGCCAGTTAGGGGAAGGAGATCTTAGGTATCATCGGCATAGTTTGTGTTTGCAATGTTGCAAACAATCTTGTATACACTTCATAGTAGTTGCGTACTTACAGATTCATGGCATTTTCTTAAACTGCACATATTTTCATGGTCAGGTTTTAAACATGTTTTGCATTACAAAGTATTGTGTGATAGAAATCACAGTTAGTGTTTTACTGCTACAATCCATCACTTTTTACAGAGCCCTGCCAAGTGGTGTTGGAGGCTAGCACAAGAGTCGGGGTGGGGTACAGATGGAAGGACACATGAGAACACTCCTTTGGGGTGAAAAACAAATCAGCAACGTTCAAAAACTGAATCAGACGTTTTGGCAGGAATAGTACAGTGAAGGAAATGTGTTTGTTTTCTAAAGGATAGGATACTCTAGGAACAGTCTAGGAAACTGTGCCTTCGGTTTTTTTCTCTGCTCAGCTGCCGAGGGCTTTTCAATATAATAATGTGTTTGCGTTTATTGCGTCTAGCATCCCATGTATCTTGTACAACTGATAATAGCGAATTTCAAAAGAAGGATCCCTAGTTAAAGAAGAAAGCACTCAATCTGTTGTACCTATGAACATTGCTGCTATTGACTTAAAAGACAAATATATGTGATTTTCTTCAACAGGGCTCCAGATGAAACCTCAGTAAGACTCTAGTGGAATTGTATCTAGATTGTGTCTAGGCTGTGGTGAGAAAGTGTGGGCAAAACTGTACGCTGTATTATGTACCCTCTATGTCAGGATTTCAAGGAGGGCTACTCCCTACTCCGAATCGATAATTTTTCAGGGAGTAAGAAAGTAATTAGCTTTGCCAGTAGGGATATTTCATGGTTATTAAAATATGGTATTTCCCCTTAAAATTCCTCTTGAGATTGGTCAGTACTATTATTTGAGTTTATACCAATGCCACTGCTCTGCAGGTTACTGATTAAAAAAAATATCAGTGGAACTGTGTGGCTAGAAGCAGGGGGTAGGTTCCTATATGTTAATGGTTCCCTTTTTTTGATGGGCACATTTTCCTGTTTTTAGGGAGTAACAATGGCTGGTTTTGAACATATGTCACAACTCACAGGACCACGTAATGTGGATAACTAGCAGTGGCCCAGGAATTCTGATCATCATATACTGTGGTGCAGTTATTCAAATGCAATTATCGTCGTCACCCACATTTTGAGGCATGTTCTTTGGCCCTTGAAATGCTTCATTAAAGTAGCACGAATTTCTTTTTGCATGTTTTCTGACACATTTGTTTTAGTTGCCATTATTTAATTTGCAAAAATGTTATCCTGTCTGAATTTTTTGACAGCCACATCAGTGATAAGTGATATTTGCTTTTTTATAATGAACATGAGTATTTTTTACAAATGGTTTTAAACACTGCATTTTCTCTAAGCTGTGTCAACAAATGAATAGCCATAACTAAACCTATTGTTTATCCCGATCATACAAAGCTTCTTTGTGCATACACATTTGTTTTCTCTGCATATGAGTAATTTTGGTAAGGAACTATGGCATATCTTGAAGTTTTGGACTGGTTGATGATCTCTCCTTATAAAAACATACAATATTTGCATTTTTTTAAGCCTATATGTTGGGAAAGAGTGTTTTAAGATGCCCCTTTAACACTGACTCTTAAAGAATTGCAGTGGTTGGGAAGGAGAAATTCCGTTCCAACCACTTTGGAGATGGTAGCTCACCAACTACACATGCTCACAAAGTAGCTTACCTCGTAGTTTAGTAGCCACATGGAAAATAAGTTGTGCACGAAAGTTAAGTATTTCCGCAATAGGGGGAAAATAATTAGAGGGAATATTGCCCTTGGATGCCTATACTTGAGGCTGGTTTGCGTATGGGGGTGGGGTAGCGGTAGCCTATGGTGTTACTAGTGCTGAAGGGGCCCCTAACACAGCAGAAGGGGTCCCAGTCACGAAGGGTAAATAGATTTAATGATCCATACCCCTGACAACCTCAGGTATAACAACCCCCTGGCCGCAGTGGGGCTAAAGCTCTTCACACTGGCCCCAAGGGTCTTAAAACTCCATCAGAAACATACATGGAGTCAGTCCTGAAGCCTTTGGCGCCAGGCTCATTATCAGGAATAAAGTAATACCAGTTTTGGACCTTAATCCAACATGGAGGCCTATTACACAGCTCAGTTCTTTAGAACCAAGCCATGCGGTCTAGTGTTTTGGGTGTGGCTGGGCCTGGAACTACTTGGCCTGGCCCTACTTGGCCTGGAACTACTTTACCTGGGCTATTTAAACCACACCCAAACAGCAGAACACGCTTCGCGTTGTTCTGCCCTCCAGCAAAGTAACGCTCACCGTGTCCAGCTCCTGCTCATCTGCTTCTCCGGCGGGCCGATCCTGAAGCACTAAATCCGGATTCAATTAATAACCTGGAAGAACAAGAACAGCATTAGCAAGCAAGAACACTTGCCTGTGAAGAAACCGGCCTTGAATAAATTCTGCGCTTTGCTTACCTCGCCCATCTCCAGAGTTCGCCGCAACCTGCAAAGGTAAAGAAACAAGGGCAACATTAGTAACAATTCTTACCTGGGCAATCAGTGAGTTCTGGCAGCACCCTAGGGTTCTCTTACCTCGCCCATCTCCGGGTTTCACCGCAACCTGCAAAGGAGAAGGAACAAGGTCAGCATTAACAAAGCACTTACCTGGGCAAGCAGCGCTTTGATTGCTCATCACTCCGGAACATCACCGCAGCCTGTACAAAGAAGAGAAGAGAACACAGGTTAGCAATTAACACCAATAAACAGTGCAGCGCTCCGCGCATCAATAACTCACTGTGGTCTTCGCCATCAGTGCCGCAACTCCGAGATCGCAACCATCCCTGTGAAAACAAATTAGACATTGTTAGGCAACAGCGTAGTGGAGCAAGATGCCGAGAAGACAGAGAAAACAGAGGGAAAGAAAGAGACAGAATAAAGACAGAAAAGACATTATAACTCACCTGGAAGACAGCAAGCAGAGTCAGAGTCACAGCCGGTCTGAAACCGACATAAGGGCACACGGACCAGTGAAGCAACTAGGTCCATGGAACACCCGCACCAACCACGCGCCCCTGCACAGAGATGCAGGACGGAGAGTTCAATGCACAAAAACCTAAGGTGAGCAATAACCCCAAGGGAGGGAATTTGGACCACAGGGAGGTGGGAGTCCACAAATCACAGAACCAGTATCTTAACCCTCCATTCTCCTGTTATAGGCACTACCCAACGTCTGGCACATAACCCTGCACAGAGGGGTCCAGGATAGCACTTAGACCTCAATCCAGTATCATGTTGCGCCCTCGTGGATACCAGGTGAGCCTAACAATAGATTGGCTTTGTGTACCCTTCTGCAGGAAACGCTGTCAAGGGATATAATCCCCCATGCTCTGCTCGCACCCTGCCTTCTCCTTCTCCCTTCCTGCACTTTACATCTGTTGCCGCACCCCTACTCTGTTCCCTTGGTCTTCTGTGTCTTTGAATGCGCATCGGAGATCTAGGATTTCTGTATCCCTCCCAGCACCTTGCAATACAAATCACACGATTGTCGCTTAACAAAGTGCCCTGTCCATCCTCTTTCAACATTCCAGAATTTGTTACTTTGGGGTTGGTGGTCAAAGGGCACCTGGTGCCATGGAATTCAGAGATCTTAAGGTTTAGTCAATTACATGGGCTATAACTTCTGGTCGCCGGGGGATGGGCTGGTGCATGCTTTGGCCAGTGTGCAATAACATGCACACTAGGTGCAGGTCTGTCATCTCAGCCGTGTAGGGCACATTCCTCTCAAACATCTTTGCAACACTGTTAGAACAATGATTAGGCATTGTGAGGGTTGGGCATGTGAGCTGTCCTCATGGGAGGTTGAGCATAGCTGCAGATTTCCTTCATCTAACAATTTCGACCTAGTGCATACAATGCCACATTTGCCATGCAGGACTTCACTTCTACCTATGGTTACTAATATATACACAAAATAGCAATGCTTCTCGCAGCCTACGCTATACTATGTGGGTTGATTAAATTTGATTATCTTGAAGTGTGGCCCTTTTGTATTGAGAGGTGTCCTCTCACCTTACCCCTCCCCCATGGCCCATCAGAGTTCTTCGATGGCACATAGCAAACAGCAACTGTAAGTTATGAATGTCTCTTGCATTATTCGTCTGTCATGGCTGGAAGCAAAAGCACAATTTGAATATGAAATGTTGACGAGACATATCAAATGCACCAAACTAGTTTAGAACCCAATGATGATGCCAATTGGGCTGAATAGATAACATTAAAACAATTGGAAACCTTCAAAGATCATGTGAAGTGATATTAAACCACTACATAATCCATTAAGACTGAATGAAAAGCATGCCTGCATTGGGAATGGCCATCCTATCGTTGAAGGAGCAGATACTGTGCTTTCTGGAGGAACTATTCAGATAGTTTGAACTTTGAAAGTGTATGAGAAAGCAGTTAAGTGCATGTAAATACATCTGAGCAAATTATAGTACTGAAATAAGTACAGTTTCCTGATAAAATATGACTCTCTGGTGCTGTGATAGCTTTAAAGCTGCGTGGACTTCAGTGGGTGCTCAAACGTGTGTGTGTTGAGTGTCTATCTTTTCTGGAGATGCAATGAGAGTATCTACATTAGTGCCATCTTTTCAGCTCTATTTAACAGGGAAACCCCCGCCCCCAAATGGCACTACTGTATGGACTCCTGGAAGACAGTCCTTCGTGTCTGTTTGTGATCGTAAACTAGCAGGAGCAGGATGCACTAACCAGGGCTGGATTGGCCGAGATGGAACTCTGGAGATGTCCGGTAGGCCTCTGCACCCTGGGCCTCTTTTGTTTGATAACCTGTTTTATTGCCAAATTTTCTCATAGGAAAAGGGTTGAGTTTTCTGAAAATGTGTAATATAGGGCTACTTTGAAAATTATTACCAGGGCCTCTTTTGGTTCCCAGTCCACCGCTGGCACTAACAGTCACTGCAGTCAATCACTAGAGCTAGGGCACATCATCACTTTGTTTCTAGGCGACAGTATTGGCAGAGTGTGGAATAGTGATGTCTATTGGTGGAGGGCCACAGTAGAGGCCATCTGTGTTACTCACAGTCCTTGTTATAGTGAGACATTACATGGCAGAGCAATGATGTAGAACCACACTTAGTACCAGCCTTCCTCTGGCACACCATTTTCTTGAATAGAGGACGTGTGGCAAAATGCTGCCGTTGTCTGATATTTGTCAGTGAAGTCCACACCTTAGAATTTCTTGCTAGGCTAAGACATGTTCTGCTATGCCAGTCTGCTTGCAAAGTTGAACGTTTAGATTGTGGTTGGGCTGCCTCATGCCAAGTTTTGCATTTTTAAATCTGCCATGCTGTATATGAGTGGAAATGTAGCTTTATGTTTCTCTCACATCTCGGTAACTGTGGCATTGTTCTTCTCCATCCACTCCTCGTTATTGTTTTCCAAACAGAACCTTGCGTTTTGGCCTGGACATAAACTATATCTTGCACTTTAACTGATTCATTACTTTTAGACTCCTTAGTGGATGTGGTTAATGGCAGAGAGGGAGGACAGGATCTTCCCATTTTCCACTCTTCTACACAGTGGGCCTCATTCCGAGGAATAGCGCCATGACTAGCACCATTACTGGTACCGTGTCTGCCCTGGTTCAATGGGGACTTAGCGGTCTAGGCCGACTTTTGCGGGAACGGTAAGTCCCTATTGAAAATGCCAATCCCCATTCCCATTTGAGCCCCCATAGGGCTCAATGGGAATGGGGAGGGTGCTAATAACGGTACCGTGAATTATGGTTCTGTTATTAGCTCTGAAGTCCCTTTGCGGGTCCCTTCCTTAACGCCTTTTAAAACCAGGCATTAAGGAAGGACCTGCAAAGGGACCTCGGAATAGGGCGCAAAGGGATTACCGGCACCGGTGTCATTAACGGTGCCCGGTATCCCTTTGCGCCCATGTGGTAATGACCCCCAGTAGGTTGGTTGTCCTGATTTACTGACGGATGCACTCTGCCGCTTCCCTCCACTTCCCAATCCAGATTTAATATGCTGAACCACTTACTCCTGCTCCAGCAACAATACCAGAGTGATGCTCACGACTAATGAACACGAACATGATGCTTTCCCATTAGCAGTCCTGGCCCTTCACAAAGCAAAGGTATTAGCTGTGCAAATGAATCCCCTTCATCAATTCGGAAATCATATGACTAGGTTGTAGTAGGTGTTCCCTAACCTAGCATTCCTGTGGCACCACATCATGTCTCTCTGATCCTTGTGTTAGCTACTTTCATCATTCTTCATTTGTATTGTTTGCCATAAATAATCCCTTGTCTTATTCTTCTGTATTGTTATACATTTCTTTTTGCAAACACCTTATGCTTGGGTTGTCCAGTCTGTGAAATACTGCCTACGATTATTACGTCAAAGAAGTAATAACGTGTGAAGGTTTTATTATCAATCTTCTGCTATCATCAGCAAAACCCGATGAAGTGTGTACTCTAGCCTTCTCTTAAATTGCTGGCCTGAGAGGCATTGTGCGCTTTCATTGACGTAGCATATTTGGGAAGGTTTATATTGATTACAGATCAAGATCTTGCTGATTGGCTGCTGTTTAATTCAATTAAGACACTAACGTAAGGACCGCAGCCATTTAAACTGTATTAATGTTAGCATCATTTTCGAAGTATGTTGAAGTCAGCAAAACGACTCACGCCCTCTGTTTCCAAAGATGCTTTTATCAAGATGCGCTGATTTGTGCCATTCAATTAGTGCAGATAGAGACGCTTTGCACATTAATAGCGTTACTGAATTTGCAGAAATGGTGTCTATATGTTGGAATATATATATGTTTTAAACTTTATTTATTGAGCTTGACATAACAATTGAAGAGTGAGCAATTAGTAATAATTGCCAATTACAATTTTTTAACAAACGGTTGAAATGCGGTATTAACAATCAGGCAAAGGGACCATCCCACCAAACAACATCTGAAACCCACATGTAATGTAATAATCAATGCCTCTGGGTCAGGTGGAGATGTTGATAGGAGAAGAGGGTGCAGTTGACCCATCATCATCATTAGCTGAGATAGAGGAAATGTAAGAGCGGAACCGGGACAAGATATTCCTGGGTCTGGATGTCAGGGGCTGCTGGACCGTCCAGGCCTCTTCTGTGTCCGAAGCCCAGGTCACGGCATTGAGCCACTCTGAATGTGTAGGCACCCGGGGCCAGAGCCAGCATAGCAGGATACAATGTGCTGCAAGGAGTATGCAGAGCCTCACCAATTTTTTAGAGTCACCACCCATACCAGGGAATTCATGAAAGAGACCCTTTAGCAGTGATATTGTCATGATTCCTGCCCCTCATGTCCCCAGCCCTCCATGATGTCAGGCTGGAGCCAGGCCACGATCACCTACATGGCGCTCAAGGGCCTCTCCATCCCTCCAAAGACACACTTGGAGTCAGACTTGGCGCTTGTGGCACCAGACTCACTCACTCCCATAGGATAACATTGGGGATTGGACTTGCAGTGCATTGATGGGGACAAGATGGATGCCACCACATAGTTCGGTTCCCAGAACTGCATGTGCAGTCTAGTCTTTTGGGTGTGGTTCAGCCCAGAGACACCTGGGATACCCAAGACTATTTAAGCCACGCCCAGGCTGAGAAACATGCTTTGCGTTTTCTGCACCTACAGCGTGACACTCACCGTGTTCGGATCGGTCTCCAATAGGCCTGCATATTTCTTCTGCGCTCAGCTCCTGCAAGAACAAGAACACCGTTAGCAACAGCCTTACCTTGCAGCACTTCTGCCCATCATTCATCGCTCCTTCTGTTCTGCGGGCATCTTTGGCGGTGTCATTCCCATCCCGGCATGCCGCTTCCTAAGGAAAAGGGAAAAGAACAGAAAAAAGGCATTAGTAAGCATTCTGAAAATCTTTGCTTATTTTTAAATACTGTTTGAGCTTCAAACGCTTACCTGAATCCGAGCCGCTCTGGGGGAACTCTGTCTCCGGAACTTCTCATCCATCTGCAAGAGGGAAAAGACACTCCAGGTTAGCGTGGAAACATCTAGAGGTGCTGCATACCGCGCTTACTCACCGCATTTGTTCTTCATAACCGGCATCCACGCTGAAAACGTTGCGGCACCTAAAAGACACAGAAAAAGAACTCAGTTCAATACAAATACGAAAGGGGTGCATCGCGCATCACGCTCTCACTCACCTTCAGCGCTACTCATCTCAGCAGCACGCCGCCATCCCCGGACACCGGCCATCATCTAAGGAAGGAAAGGAACAAAGTTAGAGAACTGGTCAAAAGACTCATTATACTTACCTGTCAGACTCTTGCCAGTGAAGTAACTAGGCAGCAACGAGCCCGCATCAATCAACGCGCCCCTGCGCTGAAAGCAGGACGGAGAGCACACTATCCAAGAAAACAAGGTGAGCTGTGGATCAAAGGGAAGGGTTGGACCCCGGGGAAGAAGGGGTTCAAGCACACAGAGACAATAGGGAGTTAAACTCTACCAATCCTGTGTTTCAGCCCAGTCTCCAGTCAAATAGCCTCCAGAGAAGGGTTCGAGGTCATAAGAGGTCAGAACAGGCTGAGTGACGTCCCAGTGGATACCAGGTGAGCATTACAGAACGCAAAGCCTCACATCAAAATCCACCTGGGCGTCATGGAAATGTCAGAAACCGACCAGTTAGCCCACATGTTGGAGCAGCTATGTTCCGAAGTACATGCAGCCAGGCAGGAGACCAACACCCTGAGGAGAGAGCTGATAGTAGCCAAAGAACGCACTGATGATTTAAGCTGGCAACTTCTCCAGTCACAAGCAGGGCATGCACCATTGCCGGGAAGCGTGCCCTCGATGCCAGCGCCATCAGCCAATCCCGTTCAGATAACCCTTCCTGAGGCAGTTCCCTTCGCCCTGCCCGAACGATTTACGGGGGATCCCAAGAGGTTTGCAACGTTCATGAACCAGTGCTGCCTGCACTTCCTTTGTAGGCCAGGGGCCTTTCCGAATGACCAATCACTGGTCGCTTTTGTGCTATCCTACCTGAGTGGTAGCGCAGCGGACTGGTCTGTACCCTTTGTGGCCCAAGACGATCCTTTGCTGCATGACTTCAGGGGCTTTCAGCAGGAGATGGAAAAGATGTTCGCCCGTCGTACTCATGGGCAGGCATTAGACAACAAACTTCTGTCCCTACACCAAGGGAATAAAGACCTATTAAAATACATAGCCACGTTCAATAGACTCGTAGTTGAAGCAGAATGGCCAGTGGAGAAGAGAACCACGTTATTTCTTCAGGGGTTGCAGGGGGAGCTCAAGGATGTTCTCGCACAAGTAGTGAACCCCCCGAAAGACTGCTCAGAATTTATTGTCCTTGTTATTCAACTGGATCATAGGTTGCAGAACCGAAGAGCAGATCGAACCAGACCGGACCCTTGCCCTATGTATGTGCGTTCAAAGGACAATACTGCCCGAACAACGGAAGGTTCAGGAGAACCAATGCAAATGGGGGGTGGTCAGATCCCCCTTGACTAAAGCGGAAAGGGATAAAAGGAGACAGCAGCAGTTATGTCTGTACTGTGGAAGGTCAGGTCATTTCATTAAAGAGTGCCCTGTGAAGCAACCGAGGAGGACGGTAGGGGCCACGGACAAGGAAGATACCATCAAGGAATCGGAAAACTCCCCAGCCCGGCAAGTGTAGGGGTCCACTTGTCAAGCGAAGAAAGTGAACTACAGACCTCTCATTTTGTGGTCTTGATCAATCACCAACAACCATCTCGGATGCACGCAGTAAGAGCGTACTTAGACAGTGGAGCTGATGGGAATTACATCGATCAGGATCTTGCGGCAAAGATGGGGCTTCCGTTACGCCCTAAATCAACCACTGACACTGTTACCACTGTCGACAGCACGGAAAAAGTTTCTGGTCCAGTATCCCAATGCACTGCAGCTTTAACCCTTCTGTGCCAGGATGGACACCAAGAATCTATCGTTTTCGACCTCATTAAGGCAACACAGTTCCAGTTGATTTTGGGAATGCCATGGTTGGTAGCTCACAATCCTCAAATCGATTGGCGAGCAAAAGAATTGGCCTTTCCCAAGACTTGCGCCCACACATGTTATCGCCAAGAGAAACAACCAATAGACAACAGAACCTGCACGCTTGCGACTGTGGCAATCTGCACCCTACCAAGTGAATACCAGGACTTTCAAGATGTCTTTCAGAAAGAACAGGCTAATACCCTGCCACCGCATAGACCATACGATTGCCAAACCGACCTGATACCTAGCGCACAAATCCCTTTTGGGCGAATTTACGCACTCATGTAACCAGAAAACCAGCACCTGAAAGCCTATCTTGACCAATACCTGGCCAACAGGTTCATCCGTCCCTCAAAGTCTCCAGCAGCCAGTCCTCTATTCTTCGTACCGAAAAAGGAGGGGGACTTGAGAACGTGCATCGACTATCGTGCACTCAACAAGATTACCGTAAAAAAACGCTACAGCCTGCCACTAATCCTTGAATTGCTTGATCAAGTCAAAGATGCCCAAATCTACACAAAACTAGACCTGAGAGGGGAATATCACCTTGTTCGTGTAAAAGAGGGGGACGAATGGAAAAACGCTTTTCACGCCAAATACGGCTTGTACGAATATCAAGTAATGCCCTTTGGCCTTTGCAACGCGCCTGCTGCATTTCAATACTTCATGAACGATGTCCTGTGGGAATTGATTGATGTCTGTGCTCTAGTCTACATCGACGATATCCTAGTATATTCCGCATCAAAGCAGGACCACGTTAAACACGTCCGATCCATATTGGAGAAACTCTGCCAACACCAGCTCTACGCCAAGCTCGAAAAGTGCTCATTCCACATCTCTGAGGTGGAATTCCTGGGCTTTATTCTCAGCCCAAATGGAATCCGAATGGATGTACATAAGGTAGATGCTATCCTGAACTGGCCATCCCCAAATTCATTCAAGGGGGTTCAAAGTATACTGGGTTTTGCAAACTTCTACCGCCGGTTCATCCCAGGATTTTCGCAAATCGTGCATCCCATCATGTCATTACTAAGGAAAAGCAACAAAAAGTTCCAGTGGACAACAGAAGCCGAGGAGGCTTTCCAGGAACTCAGAGCAAGATTCACATCTGCCCCAATCTTACGCCACCCTTGCCCTGATCTCCCATACCTGGTGGAAACGGATGCCTCAAGCATGGCTATGGGAGCCGTCCTCTCACAAAAGGACCCCGAAACTGGCCAGTTACACCCTGTTGCCTTCTGGTCGTGTAAATTCACACCCCCTGAACTCAATTACGCTATCAGAGACAAAGAACTCCTGGCCATTAAGTCAGCCTTTAAGGCATGGCGGCACTACCTCTTGGGCGTCAGACACACAATCACCGTAATAACCGACCACCGGATCCTCCAGTACCTAAAAATGGCAAAGGCCCAATCCTCGCAACAACTACGTTGGGATCTTTTTTTTGCTGAATATGACTACGTGATTACATTTCGACCAGGGGTGAAAAACGAGAAGGCCGATGCCCTTTCCCGTATGGGGGTAGAAGAGCAAGGGTATCAGACCCCTGACCCAATAGCAATCATCCCAAATGACAAGCTCCTAGGAATCACAGCAACCATAACTCAGAAAGAATTACATGAAGAAATCCAAAGAGTCCGGAACAATTACAAGTGTGGAGTGCACAAGGAGAAGATTACATGATAAAATATCAGTTGCTCTACTTCAGGAATCATTTATTCTTACCAAACCAAGAACTACGAGAACAAGTCATGTCCGGTTATCATAATTCCTTGATCGAGGGCCACCCTTGAATCGCTAAAACCCTAGCCAAGGTAAAATGAAATTATTGGTGGCCCACGTGGCGTTAAGACATTATCCAATTCATCCTATCTTGTGGAGTGTGTGCTCAAAACAAGTTATCCAAGCAGAAACCGGTTGGGCTATTACAACCATTGGAAATCCCACCAGCACCCTGGCACATGTTCTCCCTCGATTTTATTACTGATTTACCACCCAGTCAAGGGTTTAACACTATTCTTGTGGTTGTGGACCTATTTTCAAAAATGGCACATTTCATTCCTCCTAAGGGGCTCCCAAATGCTTCCACTCTGGCAAAGGTATTTCTTGAAGGCATTGTACAGCTCCATGGGTTTCCTTCAGTTTTGGTCTCAGACCGAGGTACTCAGTTTGGGCCTCATTACACGGTAGGCGCTAAAAAACGGGATTTACCGGCATGGCGCTATTAGCGTGTCCGCCCTCACAGGAGACCGCCAATAGCGCACCATTACGAGTAAGCGGACACGCGCATAGGGCCATGCCGGTAAATGACCCTACCGCCATGGCGCAAAAGCACCTTACCGTGCCCGCCCAAAGTGCTGATAGCACCTCCGCCCTCACTGTACATGCTATTTGCGGTCACCGCTATTAGCGATGACCGCTATTAGCGATGACCGCTATTAGCGGTGACCGCTATTAGCATCGACCGTTAAATAGCGGAAGCGGAAATAGCGTCATCGCACCGGAACGGGAAAGAGCACGGCGGCCATCTTTAAAAACACAATCCATTGCCATCCTCTGCCCCCTGGACCATATTGGAGTAGTGAGCTGTGTGAAATCGACCGTGACACCTGCATCATGCCCAAGGCCCTGAAGAAAACATGTGACAGGCAGCGGAAGGAAAAGTACACCAACGAGGAACTGGTCATGTTGACGCAGACCCTTGCAGAGCATGCAGAGGTCGTCTTTGCAAATGTTATGCGCCGTGCCACCTTGCTCAAGAAGAAAGCCATCTGGGAGGAGGTGGCGGTCAAAGTCAGTGCCGTGGGCACCAGCACGCGCACTGTGCGTGAATGCAGGAAGAGGTGGGACGACCTCAGGCTGCGGGTGAGGGGCATCCTG